>NC_139687.1:42186480-43498980 GCF_964106915.1 Podarcis gaigeae
ACTGACATCCACCATTTTGTACACCGGTCCCAAAAAAGCAGAAGTGAGCATGATTTGTCAGATCAAAGGAGCAGCTGTCAAACCCTGGACAATCCTTGGAAAGTTGACACTAACCAAATACTCACATGTAAAGTCTGGACAGCAATGCCTTCTGATAATAAACTGGTAGAAGGATTGTACCCAGAAAGATCCAGTCATGTGCTGTTGTGCCCTCCCCATCTTCCCCACCTGCCCAATTCTCCATCAGGTAATTCCCCCTCCCTCTGTATTTATTGCATATGATCCACGAAGGCCCATAAGTGCTTAGAATGACGACATTGCATGCAGCAGTCAGAGCTGTGCTTATTGTTCTCAGTATGACAATTTCCATACTCAAGAGTCAAGCCCCTATTAAGCTGAACTGTGGCTTTTTTCTTCAGAAGTGGGAATGAATAAACCCCACACAGTTCACATCATTCTCTTCCACACACTTGTCATCCGCCCCCTTTTTGGACATAATAATGCATATGCTCTTTTAGTTCCCAATACTCAAACCAGGAGATCAAGTAAGTAGCATGGTTTTGTTTCAAATAAGGCCAGATCCACTCCAAGCACTGGTCTAGCCATAGCATTACTATAATACCATTTAATTCCTTTTATATTACTTTTCAGTAATAAAAATTACAGTTTTGTTTTGCTTTGTTTTTAATAATCAAATTCTTAATTTAGCACTACCTTCTGTTACCATCATGCATAGATGGCCAAGTTACAATGTAAGCCTTTATTCCATACAGATATATAAATTAATGGGGGGGGGGGCGGTTTTGCACGTGTACTAATGTCCCCATTTGTGAAATACCATCCTTCTTTCTAGTCTTCTGGCACCAAACTTGACAGTTATTAGGAACCTGGTAATAATTGTTTCATTTTCCCAGCCAAGTTTTTTAGCTGGGATGGATGAGTTTGAATATTTCAAATATACAGCGGTACCTTGGTTGTTGAACTTAATCCGTTCCGGGAGTCCATTCAACTCCTGAAACCGTTCGAAAACCAAGGCATGGCTTCCAATTAGCTGCAGGCGCTTCCTGCACTCAAGCGGAAGCCGCGTTGGATGTTTGGCTTCTGAAAAATGTTCACAGACCAGAACACTTACGTCCGGGTTTGTGGCATTCAGGAGCCGATTTGTTCAGGAGCCAAGCCGTTCAAGTACCAAGGTACCACTGTATATCATAAAACACAACCACAAAATAATAGCAAATGGTTGTGTGTATCTGCAAGGCATCTGGAATGGCTTCTGGTTTGTGTTTTTAGAAATGAGCACTTACTGGATTTAGAACTGGCATTTATTCCAATGACAGTGTCTGTGGTTAGTGCTGTGGGATTGTGCGTTACACAGTTTTACCACTGGCACAGGCAATTTCTCTTGGATTGCTTTCATGAATATCATGGCTCAAGCATGCACAATCTGTTATATTTCAATTGATACTTTCAAAAATTGGAATGGAAACTCATGAAAGCTGTAAGCTTACACTGGTGCAGTGGCGTAGCGTGGGGGTGCAGGGGGGGCGGCCGCACCGGGTGCAACATCTGGGGGTTAGGGTTAGGGGGCGCAAATCCATGCGTTAGGGGGTGCAAATCCACGGGTTAGGGGGCGCAAATTACTTGCTTTGCCCCGGGTGCTGACAACCCACGCTATGCCACTGCACTGGTGAGATCTCTACTGAGAACTAGTTCCTTGGCTCACATTCTATAGCAAAAATTGGCCATCCTGGTACATTTTAGTATCACAACTGGTGAGCACTGGACTGTTGTTCATGGTGCAGATCTTACAAGGTATCACAAAACCTAAAGTGCAGTTGGGATACATGTTCATCATGGGTTAAAAAGCGCATATTTTGCTGTTACTGCAAAGCTCTTATGGAGTTCCTGAAATTTAAGGCCAAACTAGATGTAATGTGAGCAATTGCCTGTGATTTTTATTATGCTAGCTAGTGGGTCTAGGATGTGTTTACTAGCCATGATGACTGTGCCCTGATGCCACTTTAAGAAAAATTATGCCTCTGAATGTCAATTGCTGTGAATCACAGTTGGGCAGAATATTGCTGTTCTCATGTCCTGCTTGCCATATGCTTCTGATTGGCCACAATGAGAACAGGATACTAGACTGGATGGGTCTTTAACCTGATCCCGCAGGTCTCTTCTTATTTTCTCTTATAACTCTTTCCTCTTATGCCCTTTCCCCAAGATAAACCATGCCTGCTCTGAGGTAGGGAGACAGCAGCACTATCTACATGTAGGATAATACTGCTTTGTTGATCACTTGGGAGGTGAAAGAAAGGAAAGGGGCTTACAGAATCAATCTGGGCCCTCCTTTCCCCCTGCCCTCCCCCCCCATATCCCACCCTTGTTAGGCTCAGTGTCTTTTCAAAACAAACACAATTTGTGTGTCTGTATTTTCCTCCCATTTCAGGGAAAAGCTTTCAACAAGCAATTCTAGAACGACCCAAAGTAAAAGAACTAACCCCCATTCGGAACAACTTGGCTCCCATACTAAACCACTGTGTTCAGAAAGGTAAGAGTATTATCTATGTGTAATCTGTAAAAAATGATGGTTTACTGGCCACTTCCTCATCCCCCGCCCCCCAAAACTGCTTAATCCAGATCATCTAAAAAATATTCTGCAACGCTTAAGGTCAGGTGTGGGGAAGCTTTGGCCTTCCAGATGTTGCTGCACTATGACTCCCATCATCCCTGACTAATGGCCACGCTTGCTGGGGCTGATGGTGTGACGGCGCAACAGCACTGTTTCCCCCTGGTGCCGTTGGGTCCACCCTCACTTAAATATAGTGCATCTACCTCACAGAACACCAATTCCTACAAACTACCCCAGATTATCTTTTTGAGGGACTTGTGTGAGGGAAAACTTAATAATTTGGAGTCTCAGGCAGGATTTGATCAAATAAACAAGAAAAATTTTATTAAACAAAGAAAGTTTATGACACAATGTGGGGAAAACATAGGATTAGGAACCCTGACCATTAGGCCCAGTCGTGGCTGACTCTGGGGTTGCGGCACTCATCTCGCTTTATTGGCCGAGGGAGCCAGCATACAGCTTCCAGGTCATGTGGCCAGCATGACTAAGCCGCTTCTGGTGAACCAGAGCAGCGCATGGAAACGCCATTTAGCTTCCCGCCAGAGCGGTACCTATTTATCTACTTGCACTTTGACATGCTTTCGAACTACTAGGTTGGCAGGAGCAGGGACCGAGCAACGGGAGCTCACCCCATCGCAGGGATTTGAACCGCCGACCTTCTGATCGGCAAGTCCTAGGCTCAGTGGTTTAACTCGCAGCGCCACCTGCGTCCCTTAAAACATAGGATACTTCAGATTATATTGTTATTTCACTTCAGTTCTTCCTCAGTTATTGCACAGTTGTTGCCTCTTAATACTTTGGTTCTTAAACAAGGTCGTACTTCCTGTCAGTTACACACCCCTTTTACAACCCTACTCCTGAGGTACTCCAAGTAATAGACCCAAGGGATCACCACACCCCTCTTAACTGGTATGGGAGTCTTCTCTTTTTGTAGAAGAATCTAGCCCCTCCTCACTGGAATGAGTCCTAAGTAGACTGTATCCTCACAGCTTCTACTTCTCCTGGCTCAGTCTTAGCCTCCCAATTAATTCCTGACCTATTACTCTCACAGGACACCACACACTGTCCTTCATACTAAGCTCAAAGACTCCTTTCTCCATCTTTGATATATTCCTCAGTGTGGATGTTTCTACAGTACCCAGAATCAACTCTCTCTCCTCTCACTCCCTATCTCCGAACCTATTCTCCCAACCTCTATCCCAGCCAAAAACTGTTTCTCCAAATCCTCTCCTTTTCCACTCCCCCTCCTGGAACCCCGCCAATCAAAAGCTGCCGTTCATTAGCCATTTGCTGGCAGGGAAAAAGAAATCACTCGGTGAACCAACCTGCCCAGCAAAAACAAACTTTTCCATCATGATGGGAGCTGTATTTCAGCAACAGCTGGAGGGCCAAAGGTTTCCCAGAACTGTGTTAGGTTGTGACCATTGCTTATCCTATTCTTTATTTCTTACTATCAGAGCCAGTACTGTGCACCAATAAATTCCTGTTGCAGTGTTGGAACAGCAGGCTATACTATATTGTAGTAAAGTATAGACCTTGTAATGTTGAAAGCCTGGGTGGAAAATGTTCAAAACAAACGTCGGTGTTTTTGTGTGAATCACTTAAAACTCCTGCAAACAAAGTGATTTCTCCAGTAGTTTACCACAAACTCAATTTCCCCCAGTAGTCAGCATGTTGCTTCAGTGGTTTACAGTAGCAAGTGGTGAGGCAAAATATCAGTTGCCTAGCTAGCAGAAGCACTCTATTTAGAGCACAATGTTTGCATGGCTTTTCTGGTATTTAAAAAAATATGTTTCCCAAGTTAATAATTATTCTGTTGTACAAACAGGAATCACATTTTGAAGCTATAATGGGTAACTATACTGTGATCTGAAAAAAAAATAGGCAATACTAGCTGTCAGAGCAATATAATATAAAAACAGTCAGTCTGAAACCACATCCCGATAAGAGCCAATGTGTGACTTGCATTTTGATTAGTTGATTAGAGGAGCTGAGAACCTTTTAAATTAAGCACGATGTTGATTAGTAAAGGAATATCAAGATAAAATTTCTAGCCTTTTCCTACTATGGAGAACGGGTTCCTGCCAAGACAGAGAGAATTTGAATTAAGTTAAATTCAGGTTTAAATGTATATTATAACAAGAAGTGAACTCCACAAAAAGACATAGTGGTTTTTTAAAAAATTGAAAAGAAAAAGGGTGGAAAGCTGTATAGCTTAGGAGAAAACTTTAAAACCTGAACTTTTTAACGGTAAAAATTAAAGAAAAACAAAGAAGATTGGGTGTAAAAAGTAAAGAGGAACCACTTAAAAATAGAACTGCAAAAGAGAAGTATGTTATTCAGTGTTTATAACAAGTAGAATTGGCATAAAAAGAGAATAATGATGTCTAAATGTTTCAGGAAATGATATTTCCACATATCATTATTTGTATGAAAACCTGTGATAATAAGTTCTTGTTGAAAAGTGAGGAGCAGCAAACAGCTGCACTTTTGGAAAATGCTATAGTGAGGATAAAATTTACTCAGTAGTCTTGGAGGGAATGGTTCTCATTGTCCTGGATCCCACAGAGCAATAGGACAATGAAATCCAGAGAATGATGGGATTTGGCTAGTTCAACAGTAATAACAACACAAACACATCATTTAAAGATGTTATGCACCAGACACTTCGTTTTCAAGAACACCTTGCTGTCTACCAGCAGCACATGGGCCATACACTTTGAGGGCCAGTTATGAGGAAGCCCAAGTAGCCCTGAAACTGAGATATGAAGTGTTACCATGGTCCCAATCCTGACAACACCTTCTCAGGCCCTTTGATCAGTAAGGGAGACCTGGGGGCTGTCTGGTTGGTGGTGACCCATGGCAGGGCCTTCTTGGTGGCAGTCATACAGACTTCCTCAAACTCCAGATGTTTTTGTCCTACAAGTCCCATGATCCCTAGCTAGCAGGACCAGTGGTCAGGGATGATGGGAATTGTAGTCTCAAAACATCTGGAGCGCTGAGTTTGAGGAAGCCTGTGTTTGAAGAAACCCTCTCTAGTAAGGTGTGTCAGTCTCTCTGATTAACTTTTAGGAGAAGTTTCAAAACATTCCTGCTTATCCAGGCTTTTGATGGCTAAAAGTTCTGCCTCTGGCATTGCTGAAATGAATGTTTAGAAAGTTGTTCTGAATTGATTTTGATAATCTTTAATTGTATTAGTACTGACATGCTTGCTACTTTGGTTTTCTTTTGAGCAGGGGTGCATAACCTGCAGTCCTTCCGATTTTTCTGGACTACAGTTCCCACCAGCCCCAGCAAACATAGCCAGTGATCAGGGATGATGAGAAGTATGTCCAACAATATCTGGAGGGCCACAAGCCGTGCACCCCTGCTTTGGAGGAAGGCCTTGAACACAAATAAATATATCTCCCCTCCAAAGCTGCTATTTGCTTTTGGGATATTTAGTACCTTTAGCGCCAAAGACAGCATCCCTTGAAATGTGGATACCCACTTCAGACTGAGCATTTTGGTTTTATTGTTATAAGGAGAGTAACAGAGACAGAGAGAATTAAACTTTTCTTTACTTTCCTTCTCCGCTTGCCGTATTCCTGAAGCTCCTCAGACTTTCCCTGTTGCAACTATTTACATACAGTTAATTGCATGCAATTATTAGTGTCATGTCTAATTTGGCTCTGACTTCTGGTGTGAGTGGAGGGATTTGTTTTGCAAAGAAGCAGAAAATAAACCAAACTCAAATGCCTTTCACTCCCCGGTAAAGGAAACTAGCTTATGTAACTATAGGCAGAAGTCACGTAATCTCTCAGTAATTACCACACTCAGCAAATAAAGTGTTCATTATTGGCTGCTTTGCATTTGGTTGGAGAAAATGAAGAGCCTTAGAAGCAAGAATATTTTGATCTCTATTCTTAGCTATATCAAAATAAAGCTGGCCAAATATGTGTAATATTGGTTTTGTTGTTTTTTTTATAAAAAAAAGCATATCCATTGCAAAACAGTTAATGTATAGATGAAAAGGTAAAGGTACCCCTGCCCGTTCGGGCCAGTCTTGCCAGACTCTAGGGTTGTGCGCTCATCTCACTCTATAGGCCGGGAGCCAGTGCTGTCCACAGACACTTCCGGGTCACGTGGCCAGCGTGACAAGCTGCATCTGGCGAGCCAACACAGCACACAGAACGCCGTTTACCTTCCCGCTGGTAAGCGGTCCCTATTTATCTACTTGCACCCAGAGGTGCTTTCAAACTGCTAGGTTGGCAGGCGCTGGGACCGAAGACGGGAGCGCACCCCGCCGCGGGGATTCGAACCGCCTACCATGCGATCGGCAAGTCCTAGGCGCTGAGGTTTTACCCACAGCGCCACCCGTAGAATAGCATAAACTAAAACATCAAGACTGAACAGCAGCAGCAGCAAAAGGAGTACTCGTAAAACATAACTGGGATTTTAGAAGAAGTTTAAGGAAATAAGGTTTTAAGTTTATGTTGTTTATTAAATTTGTATTTAGATTTGTGTTATCCGAAAATCACAGGCAGTTCACAACATCCATTTACAAAATACAAACACAAAATACATAACAAAACAAACAATTAAGGAAACCAAACCCCTCACCCCCCCCCCCGATCTCACAAGCACATTCAAAAGGCCATAGATTGTTCAATCAGTCAAAGGCCTGGCTATAGAGAAACGCTTTTGCCTGGTGCCTAAAGATATGTAATGAAGGCTCCAGGAGAATCTCCCTAGGGAGAGCATTCCAGAAACAGGGAGCCACCACAGAACAGGGATGAATTCAGTTTTGTCTATGCTCAACTTTAGTTTGTGTTGTGACATTCTAGGTGAGACTACAGATAGAGATTTATAAGGGGATGTCAGACACACCTATCCCTCCACATATCATGATCTCGATTCAAAAGCCACATACTGGGCTGACATCTTCATCAAGCTGTCCAGTACAACTCAGGGTCTGCTTCTTCATCACAACCAGTTCAGACCTAATTAGCATAAATGCGAAATTAGGGGTGAGGTTGCCTTGGTGGTTTGCAAGAGGCAAGTACCCAGTCTGCCCATGGAAAGCAAGAAGAGTTGATATGTTAAGTGTGCATAGTTAGACAGAGCAGCAGAATGCCAATATTACGATGGTGCATCTTAAAGCAGTTATGAGCAAGTCATACATACATATTGCCTGCAGCATAACCCACTAGAGTGCACTAAAAAATATACATCTGACAAGCTGCATTATCTCTTAGTTTGTTGTCTCATTTTTCTCTCTTTGCTTTCTTCCAGCCCAGCTACCACCCAGCCAAGCTTCTCAGGGTGTCAAGGAGACAAAGTCATTGTCTTTAAACTCATTACGGACTGGTGCCTCTGTTCTCCCACCAGCACTTACCACAAAATCCCCCAAAGAAGGACTCTCTCGGAGTAATTTGCTGTACTCTTTCTTACCAGTGCTGTCAGCAGAGCCTCTCCGAACAAGCAGAGTTCTGCCTGCCATTCCAAGCCAGAAGGAACCCAGCCTCGCGGAAGCACTTAACCAATCGCACTGCAAATCAAACAGTGACAATTAGCTGAAGAATCCCGGGCCGTCCAACAACTGGCAGATAAAAAAAACATTTGTACACATTGCTTTCCAATCCATTGTCAACGAGAGAGTTAGCAAACAGACTGTTTTAAAATTCATGCAGCACTTATTGCAGCAATCAATTGGGGGCATTTATTTAACTTAATAATATATTGGGAAAGTGCTAGCAAATGTGCTGTGGAAACAGAAGGGAGACGGTGAAAACACAGTTTTTCTTAACTTTGTTATTTAGGAGCCAAGCAAGAGTGCCTGTTTCCAGTGCCCAGTCAAATGTATTTAATATTTAGCACATGTACATCTCTTTGAGGTCTGATTTGCATACGGTGCCACCTTCAGGATCTACCTGTGCAGGTACTCCAAACACCAGGTATTACATTTAACGGAGTTGTAAGACATACCGTACATATGGGGCATTTATATGCCAGTATTCTGTGGCCCAGATGGCAGCCATGTTGATGTGCAAATGCTCCAAACTTAGTCACCACACAGGCTAAGAACCTTTTAAACAGGATGTCCCTTATATAAAGCATGCACCCAGGTAAGTGCCTTTCAGAACTATCCCCACACAATGGTCCTGTTCTTTCATCATGATAGGCTACAGGTTGTCTTCAACCATGGTTTAATTAAGAACACCCCTGCCCTGCTTCTATTCCTTCTTTGTATTTTTCTGTTTTGTGGCTCATGGTTTGTTTGAACCAAGAAAATCACGATCCAGGTTCAGATGATGAAAGCCATACTATGGCTTATTTGGGTGTCGTGCGGGGGGGGGGGGGAGAGAGATAAGCAGGAGAGGAATGGCAAGGGGAACAGCATGGCAGGAAGCAAGCACATTCATGATTAAAGAATGGGTTAAGGCAAACAGGCTTGTTTCCCTGTGCAAACCAGGCCAAATGGCTGACCCAGTTCAATCATCTCTAAGACCATTTTGAAGGTTGCATTGACTAGTAGGAGTTAAGCACTCTTAACCTCCAGCAGTTTGTACCCTGAGTGTTGGCTAGGATTTTCTTTTCTTTTTCCTTTTTAATTGGCAAAGGTTTTTAATACATCGAAACAAAATATAAACCAACAGTAAAAAAAAATGTTGACTATGACTGTAGAAGATCTATGAACTATAAATAAAACTCATACTTTACAAATTTCTTGATGTTGCATTGTCAAGAAATATGCATTTCCTGTGCTAGGAACTGTTGGTCCCTGTGATCTCTGTGCTAAATATAGTGCAGAAAAGGGCAGACCAACGAAGAGCATTGCCTTTTCAGTTGTATAGTTGACGATTGCAAAAGAAATATATATAATGTATATATTTGCAAATGTACATATCTGCATTCAGCAAACGCGCTTGGGGATTTCTCCACACAATCAGTTTAAACTTATTTGTGGTGCTTTTTCAAGCCATTGCAGCAGCACTGCTATATTGCTCTGTTCACAGTTCCTCAGTTTTGCCAGCACCACCATGACAAATAAAGTACCGCTATCTAGGGCTTTTTGCTACAAGGGCATGTGTGGCATTGTTGTTGTTGTTATTGTTTATTAAATTTCAATATCACCCTTCGGCTGAAGATCACAGGGCTGTTTACAATATAAAAACACAAAAATATGCAAACCACAATAACAAACGAAAACAATAACACCCCCCCACACACAAACACTCACATAGATTGCTTAATTAGCCATAGGTCTGGGAGGAGGAGAATGTTTTTGCCTGGTACGTAAAGATATGTCATGATATACAACACATTCACCAAAGTGTGAAAGGCTGTGGCCTGGTGATTTGTGTGCTGTTTGTTGGTGGGCATCCTCAGAACCCTACTTTCCCTTCCTGCAGTTCTTTATCTTTAAACTGGACTTGGACCAGTCAGCCCTTCAAATAGAGCACTGTCCACCATTCATTTTCCTTCCTTCGTGCTTTCCTTCTAGAAATAAACAAATAATATTGTTCCTTTGCCAGTTAGTGTGGCTAGAAGAATAAGGCATAACTATACAAACGGATTTTCATACTCTTATCTAAAGGAGGTCACACAAACCTATGGGCAGATAAAATTTCTTCCACCACGATCCCATTTCCTGCTCAGAGGGATCTGCTCCTTCTTCTCAGGTTACTCCTTCTCTGGAAGTTCAGATCCTATTCCTCCATCTCACAAAGGTCATAGTTATTCATAAATCCCTTTCCATCTTCATTGTATCTAGCCTAGGTATGTACCTACCTACTAAATTCATAGGGAAATTTCTAAAATCTCTCCCAGACTCTTCTCCCTAAATCTAGTCCCTAGTCCCTCCCAGGCTATTCTCCCTAAATCTAAGGGTCTGTGCTTGGGTGACTGACCTGACACCCCAAGCCCTGTTGAATTTTAAGCTTACAATAGGCGCTTGCAGATGGCCTCTTGAGAAGCCTATCAACATCTACTACTAGCCAAGATATCTGTGCAGACCCTCCAAGTGTCCCTATTTTCCAGGGACATCCCTGATTTAGAGAAACCATCCAGTTTTCTGATTTAATCTTTGAATGTCCCAATTTTCCTTAGGCATTGGAGAAATGTTGGAGGGTATGGAATTATGCTACTCCCCCCCAAGGTGTATGAAGGCAATCCTGTATGGGGAAGGTTTTTTAAATATTTAATATTTTATTGTGTTTTTATATATGTGGGAAGCTGCCCAGAGTGGCTGGGGCAACCCAGTAAGATGTGTGGGGTATAAATAGTAAAAATCACCATGGAATGGGACGTTGAAGAAATGTTGGAGGGTATGTCTGTATTGTATTGTAGGTGACCACAAGCGGGGGAAATGCTGTTGTATTAATTTACTTCATGACATTTTGTTTTCCTACAATTTTAGAAAATCATAGTGAGATTTTGCAAGCTGATTCCAAGCAAAATAGTATACTCGGAAAACTTCAGGCAATGATCTGTCTTTTATTCTCCAAAAGCACCACGCCTGAAATGTTCATGACTTCTTTAACCAATGTAGGGCAATGCCATCATTTTGGTAAGTGAACAAGACAACTGCATTAGTCTGAATCTCTTCATTTAGAAGGGCGTGTCCATTTCATTTTACTGTATTGGAAATGATCGTGGTCCTTAAGCAATAACAACCTTTTTATATGGTATTTTTTTAATAGAAGCCAACAAACCAGCTGGTCCTGATTAACACTACTGCTAATTTGTTGCCAAGAAATGCCTTCCTTGTAATTTTGTAGGAATGTATTTCCTTTTTTTATTGCAAAAATTGTAATTATGTTTCCCAGAATATTTCTGAGACAAGGACCAATCATCGCTGAATCGGAGCTCCATCACAATTACCATACCTTCCCCCATCCTTGAGTACAAAGTTCATCAGTGAGGAACAACCTACTGCAATCAAGTACATCAACAGGGGCCACAAGATGAGCAGAAAACAGTCACAGAAACCTGAGAATGTGGGTGGAAATTATACCATCAGCTTTGCTGCATGTCTTCAAAGACTGCAGTGTGGGGAGAGCAGTTAAGCTTCACCATCACCTCACCACCAGTTGCCTTCTGTAGCCCTAACTCTCAACAGCTATTCTCCTAGTTCAGTTCCAAATGAATGGTTTTGATGGAAACACAGTTCTGGGCTGGAGAAAAGAGAAGCAGATGAGGGAGAAGGCAGTACATAAGACAGGGATGAGTAACCTAAGACCCTCCAGACATTCTTGGACCCCAACTTCCATCACCCTCAGCACGGACAATGGCCAGGGATGATTGGAGTTGTAATCCATCAACATCTGAAGTGCTGTATGTTCCCCATAAGGGAAGCATTGAGTGCCTTCCTTCCAACTTCTACTTCTGCTCTGAAAATTATGCCTTCTCAGTCCTGCTTTGGAGCTGAAGAACCCTGTGTTACATAATGAAACTCTGTTCCCATCCACCCTGTACATTTAGAGCAGTATAATGCCACTCTAAACAGCCATGGCTTCCTACAAAGAATCCCAGAAACTGGCTGAGAGTTGTTGGGACGCTCCAATTCACAGAGCTACAATTCCCAGTGTGGTTTAGCCCTCAGCCCTCTTCCCAGGCCACTTACATCTTGGTAGCATAGGTGGGGGTTGGTCACTGGCCCCAAGAGGGTTTACTTGAGCCTGCAGTGAGTTCATTGTGGCAGGAACTATCCTGTTCTTACTGGGCTCCTGAGAAAACAGAGACTTGCCAGCAGCAACCAAAGCAGAATCCAGTCCAAAGTCAGAGCCCAAGCAAACAGAGTCCACAACAAGGGTCAGGTGAGAGGCAAAACCACAGCAGTCTACAAACACTAGAGCTATTTCTTGTATCTAAACAGAACTGTTAAGTTCTCTGAAATTAGTTATTGCCTCAGTTATGTTCTTGGATTTGTGTATTCAGTTCAGGAACCGTTTGTGCCTTGCCAAAGGTTAGAAGCAGCTATTGGATAAAAGGCACTCGTGGATGGAATGCTTTTGTTGTGTTTTCTTTTAAAGCCGGAGACTGTGTTGATCTGCAAACAGTATCAGTCATGCCAGGCAGGGCAAAGCAGCCTCACCCCTGAGGTTCTTTCAACTGATTGGTGCAGCAGCAGTAGTGAAGGAAACTTGCTTAACATTTGCACCTAGATGTTCCCGCTTGTTTGTCTTCTCTTTCATCATTTGTGCCTGTTTCTTTCTCCTCCACATCTTCAATGTAGACTTAATTCACATATGGGATACACAAGAGAAACCACTCAACAGGAGTTATGGTTTACAAATTTAAAATAGAGTCTTCCCAAAACCAGCTCCAAGATCACAACATGTCAAAGATGTGAGATATATTTTATTTTAATCTTCATTTTATGACCTTTGTTTCTCTTTGGGCTTCTTTTAAACTAAATTTTTCATTGCCTAATAAATAGGAAGAATGTATGTTTGCTCCCATGTGCTTCTCTCACAAAGCAACACCTTATACTTTTCCAATATGGTGATAATTATTGTGCTTTAAAAAAAATGTGGTCTATAATTGCTGAAATACAACTTCATATTCTGGTTGTTTCATACAAAGCAAAGGTTTAACATCTATTCAGAGATATCACTTTCTGTAGACAAGAAGCCTTTAGTTAGCTATTCGTAGAATCATAGAATAGTAGAGTTGGAAGGGACCCTGAGGGTCATCTAGTCCAACCCCCCTGCAATGCAGGAATCAACTAAAGTATCCATGACAGGTGGCCACCCAACCTCTCCTTAAAAACCTCCAAGGAAGGAGAGTCCACCACCTTCCGAGAAAGTCTATTCCACTGTTGAACAGCTCTTACCATCAGAAGTTCTTCCTGATGTATTGCCTTTTTTTGTAATTTGAATACATTGGTTCGAATCGTACCAGTTTTATGAAATCCCCTAAAATATTCACCCACTTCTTATAAGAATCAAGGTTCTGAGTTACAGGAAAAGGCATGGGATGGGCTGCAGTCCATTTTCTTCTTCTTTTGTCAATTTCACAATAATACAACTTGACCTTGACCTTGAAAACAAAAAAAGAGGGAATGTTCACCCTTTTCCTGTTTTTGTTCTTTGAACTTTTCAGTTGGGTGAACTCTCTGAGATTACTTTCTTTTCCCTTTTTTAAAAACTCACAAATGCAGAGCAAAAATGAAATGGAAAAACAAGTATTACACATCAGTTATAATTTTTCCATACAAAAGTGGAAACTGAGTGTAAAATATGTTGATCAAGCAGCCTTGCACTTTGACAAATTTAGGTTCATATTTGATCTAATGCTTTATTATTCCATAGCCTGCAATGATTTACATAATCCACACTTGGTTTAGCCATTAGGTAGATGGGGGTTGCGGATCTCTGCCCCTCTGACCCAACCACAGTTATTCTACCTGAGCAGGCAGACAGTAAACCAGCCAAAGCACTCCAGCAGGCAATGTGAGTTTGTTCTTACTTGTGTAGGAAAGGAGCAGGCACCAGGTGGAGTAGTGAGTGAGATGCAGACAGGTATTGGAGGACCAAGCTGTATGTGCCACACTGTGACCTGCCTTGGTCGCCTAATATTGCTGCTGTCTCAGCAGAGAAGCTGGAATGAGATCAAACTGCAGTCCAATCAGCTTCTGCACAAGGAATGGGGGTGAAAGCGTAATCCTGGACCGATTGCACTGCCCCAATTCAAAGTGCTGGTTTTGACCTATAAAGCCTTAAACAATTCAGGACCCTAACAGCTCATGGACTGCCTCTTTCCATGTTAGCCACCCCAGACCCTGTGATCAGTTTTTTTCATTAGTAGTAGCAGTAGTAGTTGCAGTACTATTTTGTGTTCTCATTTTGTATTCTTCTGTTGTGAACCACCCTGTGATATTCAGAGGAAGGGCAGTATCCAAGTTTAATAAATAAATACTGTTTTTTTGCACCATAACACTCACTTTTTTCCTCCTAGAAAGTAAGGGGAAATGTCTGTGCGTGTTATGGAGCGAATGCCTACAGATGGCGGGGGTTCTGCTGCAGTCGTGAGCAGAGGATCCATGGTTCCCCTTCCTTCCCTCCTCCGTGGCTTGCTTTGAAAGAGGAAAACGGGGGAAGAGCCACTGAGTGGGGAGGAGAGAGGGACAGAGAGCCTGCTTGCTTAAAGGAGCAAAGTGGGAGAGGAGAGGAGCCTTCTCCTCTTATACCCCTCTTCTGCATTATTAACAGCATCCTTCTCCACCCCCCCACGCGTGTTCCTTGTCGCTTGAGTGCTTTTCCTTCCCTCCCCACTTAAAACGTGGTTACAAAGCACGGATCCACATGGATCCTCAGGATTTTTGCATTGGGCTACCCCAAACTCACCGTCAGATCACATGTCTGTGGCCACAGCATGAACCACAAAAATCATACACCTGCTGTTTCGTTTAGAATATTTTTTTTTCTTGTTTTCCTCTTCTAAAAACTATGTGCGTGTTATAGTCAGGTGCGTGTTATAGAGCGAAAAATACGGTAATCTCATTTACTTAAGGCAGCAAAATGTCTTGAACTGATCCTGCGTCATTCTGGCTCTACCAGGAATTGACTGGTAACACCAAGCAGTCGATTGAAATGGGCAGTTCCTGAGATCATCTGTGTTCAGATATAAGTGGATGCTGTTTTGAATAAAGACGGAAGCTTTCAAAACAGCACTGATTTTAGCCACTGACTTTGTGTACCACCTTGTATATCACCAGCAGTACCACCCTAGATGCAACCCAATGGACATTCCTACTGGCTGTAGACCAGGGAGGAGGACCCTCTAACTTCCATTTGTTGCTGGACTCCCATAACCTCTGAACATTTGTTATCTTGGCTGCAGCTGCTGGGAGTATGGATAACTTAATGCACAATAAAAAAAGACAACTGAAGAGACCCTGTGTCAGACCAGTGATCCATCTAGCCCAGTTCCACCTACATGACTCCATCCTGTAGCCACTCTCAAAAATCTCTGTAAGAGGCCTTTCAAAAGCCCTTCTAGCTGAGATCCATTAACTGAAGATGCCAGGAAGTGAACCAGGGTGGCCATCTTTCCTACTTTTCAGAGGAAAGTCATCTATTTGAAAGGCTGCCCATCTAAGGGTGGTTGCAAGATAAAAACACCCTAAGAAGGAAGAGGAGGGGCTTTGAAGTTGCCCATTGACAGAGAACAGCTGGTCAGCAGTCACAAGGTCACCTGGTCACAATCTTCCCCATTATGAGATTTAATGCATTTCTATTTAAATGATAGTAATTGTTTCTATGCAAATAAATTAGCACATTGCATATGTATCCTGTTTTGTCTTTTTTATGACTTGTGTCCTCTTTTTTGGCAGTGCATACCTGGCCACCCTGCATTGAACTTGGGATCTTCTGCATGCAAAGCATATGCTCCACAGAGCCAGTGAAAAAGAGGTGCCAGAACCAGTGGCGGAGTTAGCTGCATGGGAGCCCAGAGTGGCAACCATGCTGTGCACTGGGGGGGGCGAGCTGCGCAGCGGGGCCATCCACCATGCACAGGGTCAGCAGGGCAAGCCCCCACATGGTGTGCCTTTTTGTCACCCCCCTCATAGATGACATCTGGGGCAGACCGCCCCCCCTTCCTGCACCCCTGGCCAGAACTCACCATGAACACCTCCCTTGTTCTTCTATAATGGCAATGGCACCCACTTGAAAAGTGCTGGAACTGAGTTTCAGCAAGTTCCGGCTGGGGGGGAAAGCTCTGCACAGAGCTATGGCCAAATCCCTTTTCACAGAGAAGCATTTTCATTACATTACATTCTAACTCTGGCCTTGAAAACATATTTGGGATCTGTTGGTTAAGGAGAGGCTGCCAGTCCCATAATCTCCAGAATCCAGTTTGCCCAAAGAACCAAAATGCTAAAGGGCAGAGTTGTGGTGAACCAACAAAGACTGCTGTGTGGTTTCCCATGGTCTATTGTGTTCCTTATTTACAGCAGAGATGCATTTCTTTGGAAATGTGATGGCTTCGTTGCCAAGAATCCCATCCTCTATAATCTGCTCTGCTGAGAAATGTTTGTAAAAAAAATATAGCGGAGTTTGACGGGTGAGCCAAAAAAGCATATGGGAGGACAGATGTGAAGATCTTTTGGGGAACATAATCCCTCTGCTATCGGTCAGTGAAAATAAAGAGTGGCCTTCCTAGAAACCATTGTCATATCCTGAAATGCTCCTTTCTCCGAAATGTTTCAAGGGCTGTTCTCTCAATGGCACAGCTTTTTCCTGGTAAGTTTAATTAATTTGGTCTTGGCAGTCATGTTAAGGGGAGAAACAGATGCTACTTGGGAAAGCCAGGGGTCTCAACCCCATGGTACTTTCATAACATTAATGGAGGCAGTTTCCAGCAACTAGTATTCAGGAGCATTACTGACTCCAGATGCACACGCAGAACATAGCCAGCATGGCTAGTAGCTGTTGATAGCTTTATATTCCATTAATTTGTCTAAGCCTCCTTTAAAACCATCCCAGTTGGCGGCCATCACTGCCTCCTCTGGGAGCAAGTTCCATAATTTTAATTATGTTCTGCACAAAGAAGTACTTTCTTTAATCTGCCCTGAATCTTCCAACATTCAGCTTCATCGGGTGTCCACAAGAATGAACCTATAGATACAGCCCAAACATATATAAGTTTGCTCAAAAGTTAAGTCTTGCTGAGTTTGGTGGGACTTGCTCCCAGGAAAGCGGCCAAAGGGTTACCAAGAGAAAGGTTAAAAGTAAACTTCTTGAGCTTCGTGTAGAAAATGGGTGGGAGATCTTGGGTGAAACAGAAGTCAGCGGATAGTTTACAGAAGCCACTTCCTCCGATTCTTTTGTGGAAAGGAGGATGCTGGTAATTAAAGCATGAGTCCCTGGATATGCAACTGGAACTGGCAACAAACATGTAGAATCCAAGAGAAGGGTGAAGAGTTATCAGCCTAAACAGATTTGTTTGCTCTTAGATGGAGACTTCTCACCCACTACTCATATATAACGACATGTTGACACCTTCATTACATATATTTGTGGCTTTGTATGCACACATAGGTGTGGTATGTGGAATACCTTCTTTGAGATCCCTTCTCACCAATTCAAACACACACGTCCATTCATGCCCATTCAATTTTTTTTGGGGGGGGGGCACCTCAAATATTTTATGGGGTGGCCCCAAAGAAACCTTGGCCCTTAGGAGTTGACTGCTATGTCAGTGGCCAATTGATTTATTGTCACTTGAATATTGGACTTTAGGTCTTCAGCAGTTGCATGTTCCTACATTTTGACTGCAAGTTTGCAGATCCCGTTACTTAAGGGATCCAAGCAAACATTTACTTAATGCCCCTATTAATGTGGAACGAGCTGAAATATTTACTTTGGTACCTCGGTTTTCAAACGTAATCCATTCCAGAAGACCATTCAAGTTCTGAAACATGTGAAACCTGAAAACTCAACAGCCAACAGCTAGGCCTCAGGATCTTGCACTCGGTGGAAGCCACGTGGCATGTTCGACTTCTGGGGCATGTTCAAAAACCAAAGCATTTACTTCCAGGTTTATGGCAATCGTAAACCAAAATGTCCATCAACAGAGATGTTCAAAAACTGAGGTGCCACTGTATAGTACTTTCAAAGTTATTCACAGTTTGGTTTATAGGGGTGAAATGCTCAAACCTTTCCAACATTCGGCTACAAGTGTCAGCATTAGAATTTGCCGATAAAGCCAAAGTTGGAAAAGGTACTTACCATACCAGTTAAGGATTACAAGCAATAATTATTTTGGGTTTACTTATAAAGCCCACCACACAGGCTTTGTGACCCACTTGCAGAACATGACCCACAGAGTAAGGAAACACTACCCTAATCTAACAGAGGGACCCTCCTGACTGGTTTTTTGGGAGGTGTATTCTACATTCTTGAGTTGATGCAATGAAGTGTTTTTGTGGTACATTTATACCGAACCATCCACACATCTTTCTCCTTTGCTAGTTGCGCTATGTTATTACCATGCTAGTGCCCTCTGGCAGGACACTGTTTTGCTACAGCGCAACAAAAGCTGGACCAAAAAAAACCCCCCACTTGGAATATTTGTGGTATGGTTTTGAAATGAGGAGGTATATCCACAAAACATTTGTGGGCACAAAGAGCATTGAAAGCAGCATTGTGTTTAATCACCCCAATACCATCATGAGCACAAATCATAACTGATGCACATTAGAAATGACATCTGGAGAGGCCCAGATTATTCAAAGCTAGTAGTAACTTCACAGAAATTGTGAGGGCAGTGGAAGGTGATGAGACACTTCTGGTCTTCCTAAACCAAGAAAGCATGAGTTTCTGGGAATTAGAGGGAAAGCCGGATCTTCCAGGACAAAGATTAAAATGGGAGGACAACTTTTGAATCAGCCTACCTGCTGGACAGCTGAAAAGCATTGGAGGAATATTGCTTCTAGTTTGGCTGGAAAGTAGGGTACTGCTAGCATCTCATTCTCCAGCTAAGCTAGTAAAGGATGGCATTGAGTATAGAGAATCCAGCTCCCCAGGCTCAATTTGTTGGCCAAATTCTGATATAGGGGGTGAGATATGGGAGGGAGCGCACTACTTTGTGCATATGGGCATCATTTCAGGACACAATGCTTCTGTTGAGTCACTCTTGGCCACAATCAAACCCAATATTATTTATTTGGAAAGCAACTCAAAGAGAACCACTGATTCACGGCCATGTGAATCCTTCTGGTCATGTGGGATACCATCAAATAAAACTGCTATGAACCATGTCACCTAAAAAGGACATTGGCATGCCATTTAAATGTGCTTATTGTGAATCATGAGACAATGAAACATTCCTTTCTGGCTGTCGGAACTGCCCTAGTCTACATCTTGATGTTGAGTACAGGGCAGAAGTACTGGCAAGGATCCCTTACCCCACTTTTATAGAGCAAAATGAGAGACGGCTGTGGAATACCATCTCCAGTTCCTGTTAGATTTAGCAACACGACCACATTACAGGGTGTGAAGCAGCATCTACTGATCTGCCAAACTGCTAAACAGAAGAGAGAGCAAATCACCTAACATGGTGATATGCATTGACCAAGCAGCTGAGACTTGCTCCATTTGTGTGTGGAAGAGGCAGTGAGCTGGTTCTCTCCCCTAACATTCTCCTTTCCAAGCTGGTGCCCTTCATATGTGTTGGTCTACCACTCACTTTACCCCTGGGGCTTCTGAGAGTT
Organism: Podarcis gaigeae; assembly: GCF_964106915.1. Taxonomy (NCBI): domain Eukaryota; kingdom Metazoa; phylum Chordata; class Lepidosauria; order Squamata; family Lacertidae; genus Podarcis; species Podarcis gaigeae. The sequence continues at coordinate 42,206,316 of NC_139687.1, forward strand.
GTAGGCATCATCTCTGGAGAGCACTGAGGACAGAGAAGCTGCTTTAGAGATAAAGGTGCGTTGATTCCAATCCATACTGTGGGAGAGCCTACAGACCCTGGAAGTGGTTCTCTAGGTTTTGTTAGTCGCTTGATATTGACCATGGCAACCCAAAGTGACTTACTACCAACCTGACTGTTATGTACTGAGTTGAATAGGATCCAAAATGCAGCAGTCTGATTGGTCCTAGAACAATGCAGCAGTATGATTGGTCCACAGGAGCCACCCAATACAGCTCCAGATGGAAGTGAATCCACAACCTGATTGGCCTACAGGAGAATTCCGGAATTAGCCAATCACGTGCAGCCCATTGTGTAAATAATGTATATAAATCATATACTTTGGGGAAACTTCCATTCCTCCTCACCACTATGAGCTGAATAAAGAGCATGAAATCCACTCTCGACTCTGAGTATATTTCACAGACAGAAAGACCAAAAAAGACCAAAAGAAAAAGATGCCAGGGATTTAATCTGGAACATTCTGCATGCAGACCAGATGCTCTACCACTGAGCGAAGAAAGCCCTTCCCTTTAGGCAGTGGTGGCCTTTTGTCTTCCTCAGCCTTAGGCAGGAGCCTGGAATGATGAGAGAGCAACACAACAGAAAAGGTATGGGGGGGTGTTAAAGAGAGAAAGTCTCCATCCTACCCCATAAACAGCAGGTTGAAAAATTTCTTCATTCAAAGAGGATCTGTAGGCAAACGCAAGGGGCACGACTTGCAGGTGTGATCCTACTCCTCCATCACTGCCTAAGGATGTTTACTTAAAGACAGTGTTGCTCACCTATTGTGACTTTTGTCACAATAGATGTAAAGGTGTCAGCCAATGTATGAGCTTTCCTAGTTGTACCACTTTGTCCTCGGTTCCGGCAAGCCCATGGCTTTCAAACCATTACATTTAAAACCAAACTAAATGAATAATGGTGTCCTGCCATGCTCTCACTGAACTCTGCATACTATCAATATAATTAGTTCGCATTTCCATGCCTAGTCCTGTGACTTGATTTGTTTTAACTGTGTTGTTGTTGTTTACTCTGGGTTTTGAATGGTAGGCACCTGACCTGGGACTTGCTGGTGAAGGGCAGGGAATTAATATATTCAACATTGTTATTATTTCATAAAATGCATTTCATAAAATTTAAATGCTGCTTGATTGGAAAAGAAAAACAAAAACCTCAAAGAGGTTTACAAAAAGAATAAGAATAATAATGAAGGGGTGTCAATCATGGTCACCAAATCTTGTGTTGTTTGCGCTTGAACATCTGCTACAGAACATGCAGTTGTCTTTTCCTTAACCCTTCTGGTTTTTCAACAAAATCAACCACTTGTCAGGAAGCTGCATGGCTATGTGAGCATCATCTATCTTTACCAGGCCACTTCACACTGAAATAGGAAGAAGGCTTGTTGCTGCATGCTTCCTTCCTCTTCAAAGCACAGGCCACATTCGATTGCTGGGGCATCTTGCCCTTACCCACACTGAGGTGCTTTTATTTTTGGCATTGTGCTTCGGTGTTGAGTGGCAACTGCATTTGAATTCCAAAGGGGAGTTGCCAAAATCAATCTTTCACGTTCCCTTGCCTGGCAGATCTCAGGTTGGAAATGAACAGGGAGGGCTCCCTGTGTAGATTAAAAACTGGGAGCAGACAAGAGCCAAAGTCCTGCAGAGGAGGAGCAAACTGTTGGGTGCTCCAGGTATCCAAAAGCTTGTTTATTCCCTAAGGACGCCCTAATTTTCAAGTGCTTTTTGATATTATTAATGCTTTTAAAATATTTTAGATGTGTTTAATTGTAGTTTTATTTGCAACAATGACAAAATCAGAGGAATAAGTGTGGGCAAGCAAAATTATAAAACCAAAGCATTTGCAGACAATAAGCATTCGCAGTCTTAACTTTGGAACAACCCTTAGAAAGTGCATTCGAGTTATTAAAGGAGATAAAAAAATTTGCAAAACTGGCAGGCTTTAAAATAAACAAAGGTAAAACCAAAATGTCAGTCAAGAACATGGATGATCAAGTTAAGAAGAAATTAGGGGAAATTGCTAGTTGGGAAATAGAGAAAAAAATGAAGTATTTAGGAATGTGGTTGATGGCAAATAATCATAATATCTGTAAGGATAATTATATGAAGATTTGGAAAGAAATTTAAAAACACCTAGAGCAGAATGTATCTCTAATGTGGAGAATCTGGGTGATAAAAATGAATATTCTCCTAAAAATGTTATTTCTGTTTCAAATGACCGCAACGCTTAATGATGTATGCTCTCTTAAAAAATGGTAAAAAGATCTGTCTAAAATAATATGGAGGGGGTAGAAATCCAGGATAAAACATAATATTCTTATTGATATAAAGGATAGAGGCTATAATCATTCATGAGCGATTTCAGCAGCAAAACCCAAGGAAAAATCTGTACCTGCTGGCTTGTGGTATATCTTCAGGAGAAGAAAAGGCTAATCACAAACCCTACTCAAATCTGAAGTGGAGTCCCTAAGATTGTATTGTGGTGTTACTAGTCTGCATGTTCTTTTCACTGAAACATGCATTTTTATGCACGCTTTAGCCCAAGTATATGCATTTTCACACAGTTTACCTGGCTGAAGAACTGCATTGCAAAATTTGGAGAGCTGAAAACTTCAAAAGATGGCTGCATTTCAGTTCACGCATTGTTTCAAAAAGTACAAGTCTGGTAGGCTCTCCTTTTCATGTGAACTAAACTGAATTTCCCCAGCATCCCTCCTTCCAACTTGACTTCTATCATGCTTTCTACCCTGTTAAGTGTGCAGAACAATACAGCCTCATCAGCAACCATGGCAAGAACCTATTGAAGGCAGAGGACATGGTTGACAGGCTTAAGAGCCATGAATCTGGGGAACAGCTGCTCTGTCCAGAATAAGGTTCCAGATGAGGAACGAGGGAGTTGAGCCAAATAGGTAGGGGGTGAGGACGGGTTGAAGAGTGTCTGAGAAGTGGAATGGCAACGTGACAACAAGCAGACTGGAAACGTCGCAGGAACCAAGGCAACAACGGCAAAGCAGGAAGCCAGGCTCAGAAAGGTCATATCCACACCATGCATTGCAAGCACTCTTATGCCACTTTAACAGTCACAGTGGCCTCCTGCTTTGCCAAAGGCAAAAAGGGGTGTGTTCCCTCCCCCTTTTGGAGGGATTTCTGAAGCAAATGCAACACACAAGTAGTGAAGAAAGTCTGAAATTTATCAAGCAGCAGGCTTATCTTGCACAAGAAGAAAATAGAGCAGGCAAATAACAACCCCTCCTTTCAGTTGCTGGGAGCCCCAGGGATATAGCAGCAGAGTAGACCTTCATCTAGCCAGGCTATGCAACACCTACATCAGTTTGTGCCTGCATCAAACCTTCTCCTCTCTCTGGCTCAGACCCCATGGTTTTTATACCCTTGTCCACCCCAAGTCATGAGGCTTAATTGCTTAACCAACTTCACCCGGCTTGATTGTTAAGCTACCTTCACCTGCCTTGGGGGTGGGGTGGCTGGTCTCATGATCTAGGCCAGCAGGCAAGCAAAGTAATTAATCTACAATTGTGTTTTCTCTGCGCAAGGAGCATTCCTGCAAGCAATCAAGTCAGCAGGAATCACTACTGCTGAGCTTAGGAGAGTGGTGAAGCCCTGCTTTATTAAGGGTTAATTGCACAAGGCCACCTACGCCTCCTCGGGTTAACTGTTTATTTTCCACTACACCTCCTTGCAACTCTTGCACACGTAATGAATTACAGTTCCCAGGTTTCTTTGGGGGGAGCCATGACCCTTAAAGTGGCATGAGATCATAAGACAAGCCAGCTGGATCAGGCCGAGCATCCTGTTCTCAAAGCAGCTAACTAGATGCCAATGTGGAAACCTGTGTGGTGTTCTTACGGAGCCCCCGGTCGTCTCACGGACTAGTGACCCATGCTGCCACCAACCAGGTCCTCCCTGGTAAATCACTTAAGTCTCAGTCGGGTTCTTAAATTAACAAAGAAGAGTGTAGTTCATTGCAAACACAAATAAACTTTAACTGCATTCAAAACGTTGTTACTCTTTACCTTCTTAGTCTTATTTTATCCTGTCTCTAACTCTTCTACCTCCCCTCACACAAGAACCAACTGCCTCTCTATTCCCAACTGTCTGCCAACTGCTTTTCCACTTGCCTTTCCCAACCAACTAAAACCAACCAACCCAAACCTCAGGCTAAGCCCTTTTATAAACAGGTAGGCTCTGCCTCTGGCTTTTCTATTGGTCTACCTATTAACTCTTTCTCTCCCCCTGTACAGACATTTTTTTAAAAACTGGGCAAACAACACACCTGCAAGCAGGATTTGATCGCAAGAACGCTCTTCCCTTCTGTGGCAGTCATGTTGCACCCCGGGAGCTGCCAGAGGGGTGAAAAGTGAATGTGAAAAGAGGCTTGCAATGCAATACACAAAGCCATTGGAAACCTGAAGCCAGTGGGATCAAGACTGCTCTGTTACAGGATAGCTAGCTTAAGTGCTTTGTAGGCAGTACTTCCCTCCAGAGTCTACCCCTTTCTCTGATGAAATGTGATGCTGAAAGTATGAAAGAACTGCAAAAAAGAACTGCCAGCAATGTCAGATCATTCAATCCTTAGCTCTTGATTAGTTCTTGGGTGGTTGTGCAGCTGGGATACCTGATCAGGACACCTGAGTTCAGAAACAATAGCCAAACAATTCCAGGGAACGGTTGTGGATCAGTGGCAGAGCATCTGCAAAAGGTTCGACTCCTGGAATCCGCAAGTAATATTAGGAGAGTTCCCTGTGTGAAAGTCTGGAAAGCTGCTGCCAGTATAGAGATACAGACTACCTGGACCTTTGGACTCCTCCCAGGCCACAAACCCCTTCCCATGTCCTCACCAGCCCTGCTCCTTGCCCTTTTGCTAGACTGGGAGTGTCCTTCAGCTACGACAATGCCTCTGGCTTGCCTGGGTGGAGAGAGCAGTATGTAAACATCTGACTTTTGCATGGCTGAATCCATGTCCTACTGTCCGCAGGTAAAACAACTGCATCCGTTGCTCTGCCTACTGTTGCCACTGCTTCCACCCACTGCCCGCATGTGGGCTCCAGAAGATTGCCAATGAGAGTCAATGTGTCCCTCTGGCTGAAAAAGTTCCCCCTGCCCTCCGCAGCTGGCAAGGTTTGTCTCCAGTTATGGAGGCTGGGTGGGGAGACAAGGTGTTCTTCTTACCCCAGCAGGACTCAGCTTGTCCCATAGGTGTTGGCTTGCCTCTAGGGAAGGCTCAAAGGTAGGTGGGAGCTGGGCTAGCCTGGAGACAGCCTTTGTTCTGCAGTGGCTGGGCCTGTCCCTACATGACAAGTCAGGTACGATGGTATGAAGAAGTACCTGGACTCAGATGATTTCTGTATTTCCAGTCATTAAACTCATGTAAATGTACACTCATTGCTCTCTCTTCCCTGCAAATAACCTCTATGCTTTTCAGTTACAGAGAGCAAAAAACTGGTTTCTCTCAATCTTCTCAATTCAGCCAAGCTACTCTGATCCAAAAGTAAACCATTCCTATGGTTAGGATGCCACCCTCTATCTCCAGTACAGAACAACAAACCCCTGTGTTGCAAACTTAACACAACAAACAATACAAGCAACACGAAGACCAGTTTACTAGATAGCACTGCAATTCTTATTGCATTACATGATTTAGTACAAAAAAACCAAAATGTGTACACTTGTGAATTCTCTAATATATTTGAAAGCGAATGGACACACATCTGTCAATCTTTGAAAGTCCGTAGACTTTTGCCCACAGGATAGCATTCTATTACTTTGTTTCAACCATAGACTCATTATACTTCTACGGACTTTCAAAGATTGACAGACGTGTGTTCATTCACTTTCAAATATATTAGAGAATTCACAAGTGTACACATTTTGTTTTTATTGTACTTACCTTCTATCTCCAGGGCAGAAACGAAGTAAACACATAAGCACAACATGTGAAAAATTACTCTTTTTACTGGCCCAGAATCAACTCATTTGCCCCATGGAGGAAGATATATGAGAACACAGCTCCTATCTCTATAAGGACTCTCAAAATATAATTTATGATGTTAGTGTGTTGTCCTTCCCACAAGGAATTCAGGATAGCAATACAGGAAGCTCTCACGTTTTATCCTTACAACGACCCTGTGAGACACAACAGCTGGGCTAAGGTTGAAAAACTCACATTGGAAAGATTTAAAATTGACAGTGCAACCCAGTGAAACAATCCCATTGAGTTCAGTGGATTTTATTCCAAGCTAAGTGGGTATAGAAGGTGAAATTATTGAATTGAATCTCCTTCATTTCCTCTTTGCAGCTTCCTCAGGGGAGGCACCTATCTTGTGAAATTCTATATACATGTACTGAGAAGTAATTCCCACTGAGTTCTGTAATACTTGCTCTCATGTAAAGTGGTATAGAATTAGAATTTAATTCCCATAGACGAGGCATGGCCAAACTTGGCCCTCCAGATGTTTTGGGACTACAATTCCCATCATCCCTGACCACCAGTCCAGTTAGCTAGAGATGTTGGGAGTTGTAGCCCCAAAACATCTGGAGGGCCAAGTTTGGCCATGCCTGCTATAGGCTATAATATTTTTCATAATTCCTGATCATTGGCCATATTGGCTGGAGCTGAAGAGGGTGCGAAATAGCAAGGCAGCTTCAGAAACAGGATTGAGAAAGTAAAAGGGGGGCACATGGTGGAAATGAGAAGCTCTAAGGTGTTATTGTAGGGGAGTAGAGGGTTGGTGAGCAGGGAGGCAGAGCCTCCCAGCAATTAAATATCTGCACAGTATTCATGTAAGGGACCATCACTGATCAGTCTGATTAAAAAAACTAAACTGTTACTTGCAACCAGGGAGGGATCCTCCCAGTTTCTCATATTTCCAGTCTTCTAAGTTCAGTTTTCCAGATTTCCACATCAGTTTGTGGTTTATTTGGTTTTTTAAAAGAGTCCTCATAAAAATTTATCAGTACCTTAGTACAAGTTTATTCTCATATGCACATTTTGGCAAAGCAGCTTCCCCCAATAGAATGTATTTTCCCCAATAGATGCATTTATATGCTACTCTAACATGTCCATTTTTGCATACAACACTTGACTGGAGTACTGCATTGCAAAATTTGGAGAAGCACAAATTTTGAAGGATGGGTGTGTTTTGGTTCACATGTTGTTTCAGAAAATGCATATTAGGTAAGTTTGCTTTTAAATGAGAACTGATTGCAACTAAAATGGTTTGGAAAGGTACTTCTTTTGCATACAAAGCAGCCAAAGTATGGCAAAAGAATTTCTTGTCAATTTATTTAAGTGTGTGGTTTATACCGTATATTTGTTACAGCTAATGATATTGACAACTAGAAATACTGACTGTTTTCTGGATTGCATCTTCAGCCTGAATATCTTCTGTTAGTGATGTTGATATTCAGTGCCAGAATTACGTGTAAGCTAAACAAGCTAAAACTTAGGGCCCCACTCTCTTGGGGGGCCCAAAAAATTCAAAGAGAAAAAAACTGGATGTACATTTCCAAAATATAAGATAAAAACAAAATAATACCTACATACAGCAGCTGTATGTAGGTTTTATTTTATTGTGTTGTGTATGGACCTATTATGTCCATAAATTACCATATAGCATATATTCAACACAAAAAACAGTGACAATTTGTTGTTGACAAAGGACAGCTGGACACATAAAGGGTCCCATTGCCTTCGGTAGCTTAGGGCCTTATCAAATCTAAATCCAGCCCTGCTGATATTTGAAAGGCAGAGAAACACCAGCTGTTTGCAATTTTTAAAGGGTTCTGTAATAAGGGTGAGACACTGAAGTGGAACCCATTTGAAATCAATTTAATAAATTCGCACATGTAAGGTCACAGGTTGGTGTAAGATCACTTTTCGTTTTCAGAGTAAAACTAGATTAATTAATGTGTCTGAGTTTTAAATGTTTAATGTTTCTCACAAACACAGTTCAAACAAAGCACACACAATTCATGAGGTATGTCAGTAGTAATTTTTAGAATATTAATGACTAGTTTCCTTTGCTATTCATAGCTTTGTTTTCCAAGTAAAAGGGAGTTGAGAGTGTGAAGTGGCTATTTCAATTTTTCCACCAGGATTTCCTTGAGCAGGTAGAGGAGTGCCCTTCTTGTCTTATCTAGGTAAGTTTATTTGTTCTAGGTAAGTCTTTGTTCCATTGCTATGGCCACTTTTGCTCCTGGCCCTACTCACCACTGCCATGTGGCCCCCAGAAGATTACCCACAAGGGAATATGGACCTCTGACTGAAAAAATGTCCTCTGTCCCAATGCAGAGGAACCATTTCAGAACAGAAACAAGAAAATCCAGAATTTTCAGCTCTCCAGGAGCCTGCTGTTTATCTGTGTTCCTTCTGTGATACAGACATGGAAACAAGGCAGACACACCCCTGCCTTGTCCTGCACCAACTGATACAGTGTTTTGGTGGCTTGCGGCTGTCATCACATTAATTTTCTGTGTGGTGGTGTTTCCATAGGTGCTGAGGGTGTGTTTGTGTGTCATTTCCACATCATCTGCAGATTCTGCATAGGGTTTCTTTTTCCCCCACTGGGCGGAGTGGTCATAGGATATTGTGGCTGTAGTGGTAGTGCTTCTCTCCCTTCCCCAAGGTAATTTAATTAATATATTTATTTACTCTGCTTCATCACTGCGGCAGCAATCCCAAGGCATGATACATTAAAAATGCAAATTGCAGGTCATATAAACAAACAGAACTTCACCAACTTGCTCTTAACTAACACAATAATAAACAGACAGGCTGAGGTACTAATATCCAGAGAATGCCCAAATGTAAACTTACATGAAGAGCCTTCTCCAACCTTGGAGACTGGAGTACAAAACATCTGGAGGGCACTAGGTTGGGGAAGACTGGTTTATGCAATGGGCCGCCATTTTGTTATTTAATAATAACAACAGAAACACTGTCACAAGAGCTGTTTCTCATATTTTCATCCTTTATTTCTGTCCTGCTCTGTTTTATACATGTGAAACAGAATCTTCCCAGCAGCTTGTAAACAATGCTTCTGTGGAGAAACTATGCTTTAATTTCCGGAAGGATGGCTATGAAATTATTTGGCATTAGAACAATGTGGTACAGTGGCATCTTAAAGATAATCAAATGCCTGTGTCAATAATAAGTGAACTCTGACAGATGGAAGCTATTACCATAAACAAAGATAGTTGAGGCACCTTAAAGTGCAATCCCATCCATGTCTACTCAAAAGTAAGGCCCAGTGACTTTAATGGGGCTTGCATCCAATAAATGGGGAATTGTTTAGGGGTTTTTTGTTACTGATATTAGTATTTTGTAGCTTTCCTTTTTGATACGATTATGATTCCTGTGGAAACAGTTTCCATTTGGTTTTGTACTTTTTGACTACTTTTGTTATGTTTGTAATTATGTAAACCTTTTCATGCTTTAAGCTGCGTGGAGCAGGGTTTTAATTATCATTATTATTTAGCAAATCTGTATACTGCCCTCCATCCGAAGATTGGCTTACAAATAAAATGATGTAGTTACAGATAGGTAGCCGTGTTGGTCTGCCATAGTCAAAACAAAACAAAATCCTTCCAGTAGCACCTTAAAGACCAACTAAGTTAGTTCTTGGTATGAGCTTTCGTGTGCATGCACACTTCTTCAGATGGTATCTGAAGAAGTGTGCATGCACACGAAAGCTCATACCAAGAACTAACTTAGTTGGTCTTTAAGGTGCTACTGGAAGGATTTTTTTTTGTTTTGTTTTAAATAAAATGATGGTGACTGAAAGGACTGCAACTGTAATATAAAGACTTAACAGATTCATTATAGCCATAAGCTTTCGTGGCCTTTCCCTTTCCCTTCCCTTTTCCTGTAGTGAGAACCTTGCTGGCAATATACCGTATTTGAAGCTCTACATAATAAAAACCCAAAATCAGCTTAATTATCCAGTGTATCTTGCTCACGTGCTAATAAGCAACCGAGCTCAACCGTGCTCCCTTCCAAAGTAAGCCAGCATATCAGATTGCACCTTCAGCCTGCAAAGCGCACATTCAGCCAAGCCCCGGGAATGTAAAACTGTACTGGGTTTACTTTTGCTGGTTAATTGATTGGGGCACGGAGCAAGGGTGGGGAGGATGTCACACTCTCTGATCGTTCGCTGCCCTGCGCGCAGGCGCCGTTGAGCGCTTGCGGCTCGCCACGCTCAATCGCAGCGCCCCCCGCCCACCTCCCCCTTTCCCGGCCTCTCTTCCCCTCCCTTCCCCTGCTGGGACCAGGAGCCCGGAATCCTGGCAGCCCAGAGGCCCGTTACGGGAAGCACCACCTCTGCCGCCTGCCCCGCCCACGGCCGTGACGTCACCGCCCTGCCTACCAATGGCGGCTCGAGCGAGGCGCTCGAGCTAGCGGAGTGAAGCCGTCAGTCAAGGCGAGCGGCGCACCGCAGTTCATAAGGTGTGCGCGTCGGCGGCGGTTCGTGAGGCGTCTGGCGGGGACGGCGATGGTCCGAGGCCTGTGGGAGTAGCGCGCCAGGAGGAGGTGAGTGAGGGGTGGGTTTACCGGCCCGCGTTGGCCTTCGGCTGAGGGGAGCAGCCTGTGGGCCAGGCCGAAAAGGAAAACTTGGCAGCTGCCCTCAGGGGGATGTTGGGAGCCGCTCTCCGCTCCCCCCCGCGGACGGGCCTTGTCCTCCGAAGGCTGTGAGGGAACGAAGCCCGTTCTCGAGAAGCCCGCCTCGGTCGGGCTCTGGCCTCGGAGGCGGCCCCTGAATCGGCTCTCTCCTCAGCGGAGCCCTTTTAATGTGCGCGGCTGAGGCGCGTCCCGCTTTTCCGGCGCCTCGCGTTGCTTTGGGACGCCCACCGGCGCCTCAGACCGTCAGCGCTGGGTCGGCCTGGTTTGCGACGTCGCCCCCTGATAACATTTCTCTTAGACACCACCCTCTAGTCGCGGCCGAGGGTGGCAGCAGAATTCCCCCTGCCCTCTTCTTCCTGCGCGTTCTTACGTGCGCGAAGAGGGGTCGGGGGGGAGAGGGGAGGGGCGAGTGCTCCGTACTCCGGTCTGCCTTGAGTTCTCAACCGAATGGGGCAAGTGGTCGTTCTTCCTCGACCAAGCATTCAAACTAATATCTATGCAAATATCTATTGAAAGGCTACCGTGTCGCGATCGGTTTGGAGAACCCGAGCTAATTTCTCACTGTTATTCCTTCCCCTCTTTTACACGATAAAGCTCAGCGGTCGTAGCAGATAAGGGTGTATAGAACTTTATCTTCTGGGTCGCCTCTCTTTCCTCCACTGTTGCAATATGGCGTCCCTGATCTTTTCACTCCTGCTATAATTTTTTTTCCCCTTTTCCAAATTCTTATCTGTGGGGCGTTTTTTCAGGTAACGCCCCACATAATCGATCACATGATGCAGTGCACACACCCCATCTGAATGGGAATACACATCAACTTTGTGGGGGCCCAGCCCCTTGAAATATGTTACTGTGGGGGCCAAAGCCCCTGCGGCCCCTAGGAGTTGGCTCCTATGGTGGGACACCATTGCCATTCTAAGAGAAAGAAGAAGGCGTTCGTGTTGAGTTCCAGCACCTCTTTTTCTAGAAAAATAGCACTGCTGATTAGTCAATCAGTGGACTAGAGGGACTGGGCTAGTCCCCTAAATGTCCTTCTAGTGTCTCCTCCCCAAAGCCCAGAAAGCTGCTGCCCTGCTTAGGGAGGGAGGCACAATGCTCACCTGCAGTTGCAGCTTCGGAGGGCCTCAATCCAGTGGCGTAGCATGGGTTGTCAGCACCCGGGGCAAGGCAAGTAATTTGCGCCCCCTAACCCATGGATTTTAGCACTTGAGAGAGCTGCGAGTGCGAGTGCCCCCCAGATGTTGCGCCCGGTGTGGCCGGCCCCCCTGCCACCACCCCCACGCTACGCCACTGCCTCAATCACCCTCACAAGCTGGTTCCTCTGGCCCTAACTGATTACCTATGGAAAAATCACTGCATGCCACTGGATTGTATGTTCCCTGGCCAGGAGCTGAATCATGCCCCTGCAGTCTAAGTCTCATTATGTTGGTGGTAAACCCGTTCCTAAACTGGGGGCTACCTTTGTGGTGCCCTTTAGACACTACTCCCATCAGCCTTGGCAGCATAGCCAGTGGTTTGGGATGATGGGAGTTTGTAATCCAGCAGTATCTTCCTTTCACTCCCTTTCTTTGACTTGTACAGTTTTAGACCAAACTGCTTTGGAGGAGGATGCAGTCTTTTTGTTATGTGCAGTTGATGGCATGCTATATAAACAATAGTGATAATGTGCAGTGTTCTAACACATTCTTGATATTGAATAGTACTGGGATCAAGCTAGAAGTACATGGTGGCATAGAGATTGGCTGTCATTCATCCTAGTTGGTATCTCTTTTGAAAGGCAGACTGGTGCATCTCAATATTGTCTCTACTATGTTTCTGAGCTTGCCATTTGTGTACTTCCTCTCCCCACCCTCCCAAGGATGCTAGGATCATCAGTATGCCTGATTAGGGGATTTCCACAGGGTTACTTGACTACAGTAGTGTATGGCATATAAAGGAAATGATACTATTTTTATTTGTATGATAAATTTGAGTAGAGTGCTGAGAATTACCACAGGAGAGTGGAGAGAATTTTCTCGGCGTGTGGTTCTTTTACCTGAGTTGATGGTTTGCCTTTGACAAGATGGGAAACATAAGCAGTAGCCAGTAAAATTTTCTTAAGGTGCTTCTTGGTTTGCTATAAAAGGCAAAAAGGACAAGATCAAAGTAGGCTTTCCATTTCCCCCCTCCCCAAATAACTTCCTGTGGATTCTGATTATCTTCTGCTGTGCATTAACAGTCTACTATTTTAGCTAAAATTGTATTGGTACTTTGCAACCAAAATTTATTATAATATAGATTTTGGTTCTAAATACTGTATTAATGTAATGTGCAGCCTGATCATTGCAGTTAGGCATGTCTAATCCCATTGAAGTAAGAAGGGCTGAGAGAAAACAAATCAGAATTTGGCTTGTTACTTGTGAACCCAGGCTTTTGGTTTGTTACTCTTCAGACAAACCATAAGCAGAAGCAGGGCAGCAGGAGGGAGAGAGAAGTGAAGCAAGACATATTAACATTAAATCACAGTTTCAGTGTGACAGACAAACCAGACCATGCAAACATCTGCTTCTAAATGGGAAATTTTATAATGCACCTTATTTTTGTAGTTTTAAGTTGTTTTACACTGATTTTAATATTGTGTCTTAATGGTTTTAACTTTCCCGGAGACCTTAGGATGAAGGATCGGGTAATAAATTGTTATTATACTAATCCAAACACACTAAATCAGATATATATACCTTTTAGAAAATGTGCATCATTGGCCAAGGAAAGTTCTAGCCACAAGACAAAAAATGGACTTTATCAGTATATTTAACCATGATCACTAAGTAAACCACAACTGTCAATTTTATATTTTTATAAAATCAATATTGTGATAATAATTAACAAGCAAACTAGACATAAATTATATATAAAATAGAGTGTGTGTTAGTTTATACTTTTCCCTCACTTTATTGCATTGTGATAATGGTTGAGAAGTGAGCTCAGTAGCCATGCTCAGGCGCATTTTGTATCTGGTCGTTGACCACTTGTGACCAGGTGAAGATGCCTGGGCGCCAGGATGGCACCTGACATCTCCACCATCTAAAGGTTCATGCCTGGGGATCATTGGATCTGAACTGTTTTCACACACTAATAGCACATCCGATAGAATTCTGTCAGGTTTATTTATCTTTACAATTGAAATGAATTTCAGAAAGCAGAATGCTTTTTCTGTGCAGCCTGAGCAGGAGCAGGTGCCATTAAGAAAAAGAAGTAGGAATAGGAATATATGTGGACTGTTCCTGGATTGAGTACTTTTCTTCTTTAAGTTTTCAGAGTTCTTAAGCTAGCTCAAGGTGGTCATCCAAACTAGCCAGATGTTTAATTGATATTCAATCAATCATTTTTTTGGGGGGGGGAGACTTTAGAGCCATCTTGCCCCAAAATGGCAACTAGACAAGTGGGGAGTTGCCTGTATTCCTGTTCTCACTCTTGGCTGTTTCCCTGAGTGCTATTCTTTTCTTGCTTTCCACAAAACCTTTTTGTTCATGGTTAATAAACCTGTCAGAACAGAGGAAACTACAGAACCTGTCTCCTGAGAAGTGTCTTCATAGGGACTGATTGAGCAGAGTAAAAATATTATATATATAAAAAATTGTTTTTACAGAGACTTGGTTCAAGATGTTTTCAAAATGGAGTTGGTTACTGCAAGCTGTGTGTACTCTCCTGAGCATTTACTCTTTTGGAGGTAAGTCTGCAGGATTAATAATAATAAATTGTTCCACTGTATTATAAAGCTCTGTTAGTTTGTTGATTTGTATACATTATAGAAAATGATTCTTGATTTTTACTTTGAATCTATTATATGGAAGGCAATGGCATAGAGACTACAGGCTTGTCAGATCTATTTGTTGTTTTTTATTAAAACCACAAGATCTGTGAGCCAGAGCCAGGTGTAAAAGGCATACAGTTAGATTACATTCTGAGTCTTTGTATTTGTTTTCGGTAGCAGAACTGAATCAAGTTCACTGAAAAGTCCACTCCTGGTTAACCCAGACTTTCTTCATTTCAGGAGCCTAATGTGGGGGGGGGGGGCGGTATTCTAGATAGATACCGTTGGCTTGTAAAGTCAAAATATAAAAAGTTGTGAAACAAGCCAATAGTTGATGTGGTAATATGAAAGGAAGGATATATAACTTATTATCAGGTTTTCTAGCTTGCTAAGTTCCTCTTTTTAAAAAGAAATCCTGTACAGTAGAGAAAGATTACACAAAAACCAATTAAGTTACTACATGTGGTATGTTGCGGTGGAAAGTGAGAAGATGGTTGAAATATTTCCTGCAAGATTAATATTTAAATTGCACAGACAAAATTGAATAATATGCTTTTGGAAATGAAATATAGGTGAAATTTCAAGACAATGTTTCTCTTTACATAATATTAAACAGGCCTAAGGAAATGTAACACATATATACTGCTACCTCTGCACATTTCTATCTTTTTTATTCACTCCTAATTCTGATGTTTGATAATGTAACTATCTTTGAAATCATGAGGTGTGGGGGAGTTCACTTAACTAGCACAGACAAGAAATGCAAATAGTCCTTAGGAAAATTACAGTTGCTAGACCTAATGTCTTGGATCCTTAGATATGAGAACAGAAGTAAAGCTTCCTTTCCCTCCCCCATTCTCTGCATTACCCTGAACAGCCTCTGGAGAGAGTTGGGGTTCCTCATGAACAATGTGGGATGGGTTTGCTATGGTAGGGGAGGATTTTCCCCCAGACTGGAAGGAAATTCCCAAATATCCCAGCAGTCTCTGGTACCCCATCCCAAATTGTTGGGGGGGGGACCTTTTGGAGTAGCTTTTCAAGGTGCAGAGCTCTCACAAGATCTCACTGGAACCCAGAAGCTGCTGCTGCTGCTTGTGGGTGGGGGGGGTGCCCATGGATGAGCAGGCCCAGAGGTGAATTCAAGAAATCTATCTATGAACTTCCATCCAGTCATTTATCTTGGATCCAAGCAAATGTTGTCAATTAATGTACACTAGAAAAGTAAAGGGGGAAATGTATTTTCTAGGTAACTATTGTCTTCCGTTGTCATATTGTATGCTTATAGCAATAGTAGCCATGTTAGTGAACAATACCAAACAAATGATCTCTCTCTGTTTCAGATGGATATACGCAATCATGTGGCTATATAACTCCGGAGTCTCCTGTAGTATCCCTTGAATCCAGCTTTACAGCATACTGCATTTTTAGGGACTATTGTGTAGATTATGGCAACCTTCGTGCTGATAAAGTTATCTGGAGAATTCAAACTAAGGTTGTTCCTAAAGAACACTATAGCATAATAAATGAAACTGTTTCAAGAGTAACATTCAATGACACGTCTATATTGGCTTCTCCTCTGACTTGTAACATCTTAGTGGCAGAAAGCATTGAGCAGAACATCTATGGAATTCAAGTTGCCTTGGGCTGTAAGTATTTCTCCTTAAATTCTTCCTTGTGGGGATACACATAAAAGGAACAATCTATTGCCATGCAGTGGACCCTCTAATTACATACCACTCTGGATATGTAACTTTCAAGTTACGAACGTGGCAAACCCAGAAGTGTATACCTCCGGGTTTCGCCGCATGCACGGACTTTTCGGGTTGCGGGTGGACCTCTGGAACGAATTTAATTCATATCCGGAGGGTCCACTGTATAGTCATTCTCCTGCTCCTTATAACACTCTTAGAGGATGTTGGATTTTGTCGAATATATTGAAGACAACATGGAGAAATGAGAAACTTTTATTTCACATAGTTGAAAGGTACCAAGTAAAGAAAAAAGTTACATCGTCACTTGGCAAATATGTCACCAGGCAGGAGTAAGGGCAGAAATTGCTGCCTGAATGATGTTTGTTCCACATAGTAACTACACAGTTTCTGCCCTTGTACTGTATTATGAGATTCTGAGTATGATTTTATTTTGAGAATAGTGGTGACCCACCTGGAGAACCTGTCAAAGATATAAAACGGAATATAAGTTTTCTAAATAAAGTTTAACTGTTACATGGGGATAGGCATTATGCTTCCATAAGAAAGGCAGTTCAGCAGGTATGCCTGTATTGTGTAGCATCAGTTTCAGCGTAGCCCCTTGACCCCTGTTCCTTCTGGCTTATTCAATCTAGCAGAGAGGGTGGTTGGGTACAGAGTGTGATTAGCACTTCATTGATTGCAGGGGTGGTGCATGCTGTCCTGGAAGAGGGAGTGGTGTGTCCTCCCTTAAATAAACCAGTCCTGGGCCCCTTAGTTATACTAGTTCCTCTACCAGTAAAAAATACCCTCTTGGGTAGGTGGTAGAAAGAGTTTCAGTGCAGGATGACCACCTACTATTCTTGGAAAAGGCAATTTTTTTATTCCAGTCTGGGTTCAGGCCTGGTCATGGGAATGAATTGGCCTTGGTCACCCTAATGGATGAGCTTTACAAAGAGCAGGGCAAGCCGTGTGCAACCTTGTTCCTGCTTCTCGAATCTGCATCTTTTGACACCATTGGTCATGGCATCTTCCTTGACTGGGAGCAGTCATTGGGCTTTTTTGTACACAATGTTATGGCTCCTGTTACCCCTTTAGGGTTGTCTGCCCTGAAACCATATAGGTCAGTAGTTAGGATACACCACCTTAGTTGGCACCATGCCCATTCTGTTCGGAGTGTCATCTGACCCTAAGCTATTGTAGAGTAGCAGAAATCATTCTGTGAGTAGCCTGCTTGCACAATATTGGATGCAACTTGGGGAATGAACAGGTGAACAATATTAGATTTTGATACACAAATTCTATTTACAGCTGTATATGCTGCCTCGTATGTAAAAATGATACTATTGCTTCAAGTGTTTTTATTTTCCTATTTTATTTGTAAGCTGTCTGGAGTCCCTCAGGGAAAAAGGCAGGAAATAAATACTTCCCTTCTTGTAATATTTTATGTCAACTGTGGTGTTTTGATGTACTTCCTTTTTACCTTTACCTTTGATGACCTTTTGACATGAATGCTCTGCTTTACAGTATTGAAAAAAACAATTAAAAATGAGGTGGTTTTTTTTGAAAAAATTGATTAGGACCAAAATGAATTCATGTTGTTTTTGCAGGTGTACTCCTAGATTAACTTCTGTTTATTTGTGTGTGTTTAAATGCAGTTTCTCCAGACAAGCCTGAGAATTTGAGTTGCATTGTGCATCAGACAGGAAGAAAGGCATATTCTCAAACTTGTACTTGGGAACCTGGAAGATACACATTTCTGGACACCAATTATACTTTGAAATCTCGGTGGTAGATATCTTTTTTCAGTTTTAAAGACCTGTAGTTAATTTGTTGAATACAAAACTTTGAATTCTTAATATTTGTTGTTAAGCATACAATTTTTTAAAGGGAAGTCACTTGTTCAAAATATTTAAACATTGCTCTAAACTGTGTCTAAGTAGCACAGTGGTCCTGCTAGTTTAAAAGAGCTGAAAGCCAAAATAGGCAGTGGATGAGAAAAAAGGGACTAAAACTACTGAATAGCTGAATCTTGAGGGACTATAACTTTGGTTACTGATATGGTTTGCAACCAGGGTGGATAAATAATCAGATTTATTTTTTTTAGTTAAATCGGATATTTTTTTAAATAAAATGCTTTTGGACGAAACCTCTTTCTAAAGATAGTTTTCTATTTAAGTTACATTATTGTCCAAAAGCTATCCATCAGGAAATAAGGATTTGTTTTTAATTATGTAGCATGAGGTTTTATATGCAGTGTTTAAATTTTTTGGTAAATGAATTCCACTAATCCATTCACATTGTCATGCTCTTTCAGAGGTTTTTGTAAGATTATTTGGGGCATTTTTTTCTAACAAGAAGATATTATCACGGATGCTTGTTTTTGCTGTTTTTAGTGTATCTTTTATCTCTGTTGGAAGCCGTCCAGAGTGGCTGGGGAGACCCAGCCAGATGGGCGGGGTACAAATAAATTATTATTATTATTATTATTATTATTATTATTAAAAGTTTGAATTTGTGTCTGCAGAGATAACATGCCTTTTCTTCACAGGAAAAATGTTATAAAATAAACATGCAGAGTTGAGGGAAAAAACCTTAATCCCATTGTTCCTTTGCAAATTTATATACACAGAATCAACCCCTTAGCTCTTAAATGCTAAGTTCCAAGAGGTTTAATGAATAGATTGTTTGGAGTGGAATAGATCTGCACAAGTACCTAAGTGTGAAGCAGTAAAAATGAAAGTGCAACCTTGTGAGCAGAATACTCACAATATATGCATATTCATAATAATCATAATTATCTGTCTATGTATTTCTAATAGTATAACCAAATCGATAATTTTTACTATAACTGTAAAAACTACTCTGAAAATTTGTTATTCCAAAAATGAAACCTTCATCTGGTTGTGAATATTAAGATTATACCAGCAAAAATGACTCCTTCTCTAAAACAATTATTTACATCAGTAAATCTTACTGACTAGTGATTTAAATTGATTTGATTTAAATCAAATCCATGCTGTTTGCAGCAAGATTTTTTTTTTAAGAGCAGAATATTTTGTAAGAGGAAAAGAGAGAACAATAGTTTGCTTTAAAGAAAACAACATAATGTTTAGAGATATCTACCAGACTTTTGGTTGATGCATACAAGTCAACCTACTTATGACTGGTTAGATGGTGTACAAGTAAGTAAGTAAATAAATAAATAAATAAGAACAGCCACTTCCTATTTTACTTAAAAGTATTTCGATGAAAGCAAATTGCTTTTGGATTAAAGCAAATTGCTTTTGGAAAAAAAATCTGAGTTGGTGTCCTTTTATCAAAGCCCCACCTTTAAATAAATAATTTTCTTTGTGATATTGTGGAGCAAATGCTACAGTCCAAAGCTCATTTAATACAGAGTAAGTTTCATTGAATTCTGCTAGACTCACCTCTGTTTAAATCTGTCAAGGATATGTACATATAGTTGTGGTTTTTGAAGTATTGGGACCAATATAAATTTTAGTGTATTAAATCCTGCTTCTTTTTCTCCAACCTCTAGGCCAAACGAAGAGTTTCCTGACTGCCTGGGTGCCAATAATTCTTGTACCAGTACTGTGGTTGTATTTTTTGTCAACTTGGAAGTGTGGGTAGAAGCAAAGAATGCTCTTGGGGTAGTTGAATCTGACCGCATTGTGTTTGATCCTATAATACAAGGTAAATATATCAGTAGGGCTACTCCTATGAATGATTTCATATCGTCATATCTTCTAAGGAAGATAATGTTTCTTTATATGGTGAAAGAAGGAATAGGGTGGAAGAACAAGACCACCACCTCAGTGTCATACTTCTAGTTAAAAGTCACACTGGGGAGAGTCTAGAAAAGTATGGTAAACCAATGTGCCTGAAGCTGGAAGGCAATGGCTTAGGAAAAATATCTAAAATTTTTAAGAGGACAATAGCTGGCAAAGAAAACTGATGAGACCTGAGAGACTTTAAGCAGGGACTGACCAACCAAAGATTCTGGGTTCATCAAGCAGCCTGCTCCCCTTCCATAATGGGATTGCTAACTCCAGGCATCAAAAGATGCAGCTTCTAACAGTTGGATTTCTGTAGCCAAAATAGATACACCAGCCTTTCTGGAGGTGGCTCCTCTTAATAATTTTAGTTGCTTCTCCTCTAGTTCTCTGATAATGGTTGAGACTCATAGAATGGATCCAAATAAACCAAACAATTGGTTTAATTTACTGGTTTTAGCACAAAGCAAGTGTCACTTGCACTCAGATCAAGCCTATCTACTGTTTGATTTTATTCAACAAAGTTCTTACACAGAGTTTGGGTGGACTGAACCCAAAAAAAGGTACTCAAATGTAGTTTTTTAAATAGAGTTATTAATAAAATTGACCATATGGATTATATATTTCCCGTGTTAAACTAACTCAACTGGCTTCCTGTGCATTTCAGGGCATGATCCGAAGTGCTTTTTTAACATTTTAAAGAGATCTCACCTGATTTCGTAATGGCATCCGGTGATTAGCACGTGTCAAATTTCAGAAGAGAATGCTAAATAACTAATCAGTGGTTAAAACAAGCACCTTTGAATTCACTTTCAGCACCAGTTAGCTGTTTTGTGCAAGGAGCCTGCCTTCAAAGGGACTTGCTATAACTGATCAACAATTACAGGAATCTCTGTTGAAGTCTGTTTGGGGACCTGGCCCCCTCTCCTGCATGAACCTCTCCTGTAGTTACGATATTCAGAGCTCCTTATCTTGTTGCCCCTATTTTCAGAGGTTAGGCAGGTGGCAAATGTGGAATAGGACCTTTTTTGTGGCTATAGAAAACTCACATTCAGGATACAGTCACTTTCAAGTTTTAGGCACCAACTGAAACATTTTCATTTTTCTGATATTTTATTATTAGGTTGGTGCTTTCATTGCTACTTCTGAGTGTTACCCTCCAATTTTTGTTTTATTTAGCTGTTCACTTTTTTATCAGGTGTTTTATTTTATTGCTTTATATTTACTACATACATTTTTATACATTTTGCAGAAGTTCCATGATGTCAAATACCAACAGTATTGCATCTTTTGAAAGTTTTCGCTCAACGTATAGCACGCCATGAATTTCCAGTTAACTTTCCATAAACCTTCCCATTGTTTCATACCAATATTATACCTAAAATCCTGGGCCCATTTAATCTTGGTGGCTTTAACCTCCTCCTCCTCTTTGACTTCCCAGTCAAGGAGGAGTCGGTATGTCTTGGAAAGAATTTTTGTTTTGGAATTGATCAAATCTGTTTCCAGTCTGGGTGCCTCTGTCGAAAACCCCTTTTTTATCCATCTTAAATGTCTCAAATAGTTGATAGTATTGAAACCAATCTGCTATTTGCTCTCTTACTACTTCAAAACTTTTTAGCTTTAATTCGTTTGTGTCTTCCTTTAGTAAAGTTTTGTAAGTTGGCGAGTTCCCTTCTGTATTTTTCCTTTTTACCGCGGTTGCCTCAACTGGTGAAATCTACCAGTCTTAGGCTCTAAAAGATCTTTATATTTCTCCCAAACCATGTACAGGGATTTTCTAACACTGCCTCATAATAAAATTTTAGGTCAGACAGGGCAAAGCCTCCTCTTTCCTTTGCATTGATTAGAATTTGATGTTTAATTCTAGGTCTTTTTCCCTGCCATAAAAATTTTGAGATTTATTTTTGCCAGGTTTTGAGGCAGCCCGTTCCACCCAGAATCAGAATTGTTTGGAATAGAAAGAATAATTTGGGAAGCACGGTCATTTTGATGATAGAGATCTTTCCTAAAAATGAAAGGTTTAGCCGACTCCAAATCTTGGGGTTCCTTTTAATCTCTTTCCAGGTTTTCATATAGTTATCCTGAAATAAATTGATGTTTTTTGGAGAGATCCAGATACTTAAGTATTTTGCTTTATTGCAGATCTTTAAGCCAGATGTTTTTTCCAGGTCTTCCTTTTCTTACATTGTTACATATTTAAGCAGCAATTTTGTTTTGGAGAGGTTTAGTTTGAAGCCCGCCACTTCTCTGAAAGTTTGTGCTCCTGTTATAAAGGAACAAAAGTTGTTCTGTGTACCTGAATATTAGACTTCAAATTAATTGGAACCTATATATTAAAAACAATGAAATGGCCTGTGGCTAATTGAGTGCACCTTTTTTCCCCTAGTAAAACCGCTGCCGCCATCCAATCTGTCCCTGAACTCAGGAGAATTTCCCAGAGTCCTAAAGCTATCATGGGAAAACCTATTTCATGAAGCACCACTGGAGCTGAGATTTCAAATTCGATACAAGATCATTGACAGTATAAACTGGATCCAGGTAACCCACACCCATTATTTGTCAAAAAAAAATTGTAGCATTTTCTTTTATACAGTTGGTGTGTTTGCATCCAAAGAGCTGTTACAGTTGCATTTTATCTACTAGAATGGTATTTGTTTAAATGAGAGAAAATATAGATTTCAGTTAAGTGTTCAGTGGAAACATTTATAAATTATGTGAAAAGAATTATAAAAAATCCTTGTTGGGAAAAGTGAAATAGAAATTGAAGAATAGGTCAGAAGGAAAATAAACTGTTGAGGAAGCTTGTCGATTCTACTTCACAGTAGTTTCTAAGGAATTGACAGGCTGCTGCCAGGATAGGAAAATAAGTTTGACTTGATAATTGTCAAAACTAAATTTTAAAAAATCATTCCAGTAGCACTTTAGAGACCAATTAAGTTAGTTATTGGTATGAGCTTTCATGTGCATGCACACTTCTTCAGATCCCACATAAGCTTTATATAAGCTTGTATATAAGCTTTATATTGATAGCAAATGTCTATCCCTATTGGGATGGGTAATTGCAACGTGTTGCATCTTTCAGAGGGAGTTATTCTGAGTTTTTCCAGTAGTAGTACTGTGAGATTTGCAAATCGCTTCCAAGGCAAAATCACTTGGATTTCTGCTGAACCTGATGCTTCAGTTGGTTCAAGTCCATTAGAGGTCCCTAGAACATAATCAAATCACACCTTGTGGGATCAGTTTCAAAGGTTGCAGTCCGAATATGTGGGCAGGACACTTATGCCAGTGAGGCTGACAATGTGCTCTCCTGATCCCTACCCATCATGGCTGATAAAATCAGGACAGGATTTACTGAATGGGTCAAGAGTGTGGTTGATGCCTCGTTACAGGGCCTCGTTACAGGAGAGAGTTATGTCCATCACTCTGAAAGTTATCCCCCCTGAGGTCCCTCGTGGTTTTAGAAAACTACCATCCAGTGTCTTAATATTCCCTGCACATATGCCCGGAGGAAGCAGACTACATAGATCTATTCCAGTCTGGTTTCAGGTCCAGTTTTAACACTGAAACAGCTTAAAACACCCTTTTTAATTACCTTTATTAAGATATGCAGTCCTCTTGACTGCCCTTGACCTCTCAGAGGCTTTTGACACTATTGGCTATGGTTTTCTTCTGGTGCAACTCAAGGAGGTGGGAGTTGAAGGTACTGCATTACAGTAGAGTGGTTCCGTTCCTACCTGCAGGGTCACAGCCAGAAAGTAGTTCTAGGAGGCTGTTCCTCAGCCCTGTGGCTTTTGATTTGTGCAGTCACGCAAGGGTCCATTCTGTCTTGTGCTAGTCAACATTCTGTATGAAACTGTTGAGGACTTTTCCTTTGAGGATTTGGCACAGTACCATCACTATGCCAGCAATAAACAGCTCTACCTCTCCATTCTATCTGAATCTGGAGAGGCTGTGAAAGTGTTGGACCAGTGTCTCGAAGCAATGATATAGCTAAATTCCTAAAACCGCTGAAAGGGAAACTTTAAAAAAAACAACAGCAAGAGCTCTTGCTGCAAATTCCTTCTCATTAGAATTGTGTGGTAGAAAAAGGAAAAGGTGCCACAGCAAATATAATGTGAAGCAGTAAGGATCTAGCTCCAAGGGATACTTAGTCTACTTGGGTCTTTTATGATGAAGGGAGAAGGTTCCATCTGCTTAAGAACCCTGTCTTTACCTCCTGCTCCACATGAATTGCAGTACACATTAATTTTTCTGCTTCCACATTTTAACACTATAAGCTTGGGATATTTTTTAAGACAGTGGAGGCTAAATTTCAGAATCCTGGTTTCAGACAGGATTAATGGCACGTGTGAACTCCTTGGAAAACTAGGCAGCTGCTTGAAACAAGTACTGGGCCAAAGTAGTGCCCAGCCAAATTTCATAGGCTTGAAGGATTGGGGTCAGAGTGAAATCTCTGCAAAGACTGCATTACTTATCACTAGGTGACAGACTTCAAAAAGTATAAGAGCTTTCTTTAACAACAACAAATCCAGGTCACCATTCTAGCCATTTTCTTGTACAGGAAAGACCCCTGGGAACACTGCTACACCTTTACAATGCCTTTAATTTATTGTTTTTTTAAAAAAAAATAGAGAAGGGGAGAGAACCCTTTGCTGCATTGTAATATACAATAGAGCTTTCTGAAATTAACCTTTTCAGACCCCCCCCCCCAAATACCCATATAATTTCTGTTACAATTTTAATTTCCTATTGCCTACGGCATGTGATCGGAATAGAACCCAACTCAGTTAACCTCCTGTCAACCTATGGAAATAGGACAATTGGTTGAAATAGGACTTTTGTAGGTGGCAAGGGTTTAACTGGATACAGTACCTGACCTGAAAAATATATATTCTGATGCTTGTTATCAACATACCTCAGGATTGCAAAAAAAAATATGATGCAACATAAGAATTATTATATAGTTACTTTCTCTCTCTTGATAAGATGTTTAGCTCCGTAAGCTTTCTCAGTTTTTGAAGCAGGCAAAAAACACTAAATGGAGGGTGGAGAGAATAGTGACTAAACAATAGTGTAATTTGAATTTGAATTTAAGTTCTTTATCACAATTTCATGTTTTATGCTAACGAGGGTCATTCAAACAAAACATCTAAATTTGCTATGCTGATTTTGAGAGAGAGCTTGAAAATTCAGTATAGTGGATGTTGTTCATTCACTAGTAGCACTTCTTAAAGCCCAGTTTCATTTTGGCAGATTCCTCTTGAAGACACAGCAACACACAGAGATTCCTTCTTCATTCAAGATCTCAGACCAAACACAAAATATGTGTTTCAGCTGCGTTGTGTAACTAGTTGGGGAGAGCAGTGGAGTGACTGGAGTAAAGAAGTAGTTGGGTTCACAGCTGAAGATAGTAAGTAAGATTCCAAACTTCTCCAGTTTGCTCCGAATTGTCAAAATGTGTTTCTGATTAAAGGGTTTCTACACAATAAATATGTATACATATGTGTAATAACTATGATACAATAGAATGCAATTTGTCATTTAAATCATGAGTAGCAAACAGTAGTTATTAATATTTGCGAATTTACTCTGATGTTCGTTCATCTCTTATTAACCTCCAAGTAATGGTTCAGCATTATCTTGTACTTTATTTCACAATAGATGATGATAAAGCTCAATTTCTCAACAAATTAATGAGTTTTCTTCCTTTGCTTACCTTGACCAAATTTGTCAGTTTTACCATTTGAACTGTAAATCATCCCTGTATCTCAGAGGGTTGGTTCCCCCCCCCCCCCCAGTTATAGCCGATTACCATATGGCCAGCTGCTAATAAGTACAGTAGGCCTGTAACTTACAAGCATTTACCTTTACACGCATTTACAGCTTTACACACTTGACAAAATAATAATATAATTAAAAAGGGGAACCAGGAAAAAAGACTTTGGCAATTCCACTCACCATTGCACCCAGTGTGTTTTGACTATATACAATTTCAGCTTTAGGGACGATTCCCAAAACAGAAGCTGAGGGCTTACTGTGAATCACCAGCTCTCTATCTTCTGACAGAATCAGATCTTTGACACAATCAAATAAAATAATTATTGGGTTCTAATTTCCTCTATTTCACAGATTATCAACATACAAAAAAGATTTTACTTTTGGAGAAGGCCAAATTATTTGGTGCCTATCTGTATTTTAGCATTAATTCTACAACATACTTATTTGAACCCCTATAAATGTGGTTTAAACCTTAAAGAGATTAAGAACTAACAAAAATTGTTTATAAAACAATTATTCTAAGCTGATATTGAGAGTTTGATTTGGAACATGTTTCCAAAGCTATTGACATGTTCATTGATACTTGAAACACCAACTCTTATTCTTATTTGGATTGGTAGTTAGTACAAGATAAATCAAAATCCATGAACATGCTGTATGTATTCCTAAAAAACCTACTCTAGAAATAAAAAAAAAAATTATAATGACTTTCTGTATCTGCTTTCTTATCTTCCCCACTCCCTCACTATATTCCTAACTGGTGGTGAGTAAAAAGTTTGGGCCTTTTAGCCCGCCTGGGTCTGTCTTTCCTTCAGATCACACAACTGTGATCCTTACTTCAGAAAAGCTGTAGGAGCCTCCCAGCCACTTTTCCTGGCTGCTTGTCCCAAATCATGGAGGTGATATCAGCAGACACATGCCTGGCTGTATGTCACAGCCGACCATTGGATGACTAGACGGCTGCTATTCTTCATGCTCCATCTACTGCAACAAAGCACTTGTGAATATATATATATATATATATATTTGCTTTCGTAGATTTTCACGGGTACAGGAATGCAGGTTTTGGTGTCCTCGGGAAGACACCCGAGGACACCAAAACCTGCATATATATATATATATATATATAGACTTGGATCTTTTTCAGTACGCTACATATATATTAAAGAAAAATGAATAGTGGACTAAGTAAACATGATTCTTAAGAGAGATATTTGTCTTTATCAGAACCAACAAAAGGACCAGATCTGTGGAGGAAGATTAGTCCTGTTCACTCACCAGAAAACTGGACTCTGGTGCTGATCTGGAAGGTAAGTAGTACCAAATTTACTACACTGCATGTCTGATTTCCTCATGTTCTCACTAATATCTGTCATCTGCATACAAACATAATTCCTGTTATATGTAAACTCATGATACTATAACACTACTGTAAACACTTTCTTCTAGGTGGTAGCTTCTTTCACAACATATTGCACTCAGGATATATTGAAGTGTAAGATATGCACACGTGTAGCTTATGAAGTAAAAGGCTCATGTATGTCACATTTGCTACTTGTCCATTTTTAAAATAAACAGGGATGAAGATCTTATGCTTTCTTAGTCCTTGCTTCTGCAAACTGCAAGATGTACAGGTATATATGTAAACATATACCTTCTCCGTAAACATGGCACACATGGATGTAGTTTCTGGATAACAGTTCTGTGAAATACTGCTTGAGAATTGTCCATGTTTGGCTTATGAGGCAAAATTATTTTGAATGAAGTGATTTATTCTCTATGAACAAAACTTTAACACGTAAGCCTGATCTCAGCAAGTTACAAGATAGTGTGTTCCTGTCATAATGGATGAGAAGCATGAAATGATGTTAGCTGGAGCATTGTGCCCAAGGCCAGATGGTAAATATCATGTCTGAGTAGGACTTTGGAAAAGGTATCATGCATAGCTCTGTAGTAGACAAGCTTTGCATAAAAAAGGATCCTTGTACAATATTGGTTAGGATCTTGGTTAGCAAGTCTGAGAAAGGCTCTGCCTTAGACATTGGTGAGCTGCAGCTCATCAGAATAGATGGTTCTGGCTTAAGTGACAGCTAAAGGTCTTACTCTCATTAGCTAATCTCAGATGTTCACATATAAACTGTCAAATAAAACAGATCTTTTTCTATTTTGGACAGGAGTTAAATCCTTCTGAAGCTAATGGAATAATTTTGAAATACGATGTATCTATCTTGGGAAAGCCACCACTTCATTTTCAACAGCAATTCTACAGTCTGAACACCACACAGCTGACTCTAAATGTAGAAAATGGGACATATGAAGTGAGAATTAAAGCATCAAACAGTGTGGGTGAATCTCCTGCATCAGTTTTGCTGATCCCAGCAACTAACTCAAGAGGTAAGTTTTCCCACATGGCATTGAGTATATATCCCACTTTTTTGCCTACTTCACACATCCTATTAGAAGGGTCGCATGTAAGATTAAACTAAACGGTCAACCACAACACTTAAGTGAATGCTACTGAAAAGTTTGTACTGCACTCCTTCCTTGCTCCTGCTGCACAGCGAACAAAAAAAGTTTGCCTTGTCATGTCATCTGAACCCAGGTCCTTGGTTTGTATTGCTACACAAACTAGGAGCAGCAGCCAAGGTTTGTGCTTGCTGCTTTTGGTTTGTTAGGGGAGAAACAAACCTCAAGCCTGAGTTTGGAAGACACAACAAAGCCAGAGAAGTACAACAAGAACTTTTTAGCCACATGCTGCACATTCCCATTAAATCATAGCTCGTTTCTAACTATGGTTTAATGTGATGTGTAAACTGGATCCCCACAAGAGGAGAAAATGTTAACTTATTGAAGGATATCAGTCCTTCAGTTTCTGTTTGTTTTCAAATTAGCATTCTATCTGTCCAGTTCATTTTATTTTATTACATGTATAATGCACCTTCTGTCATGGAACCCAAAATGGCATACATGGTTCCAGGCCATCTAGGTATTTGCCATACCCAGAACTGCTTAGCTTCAACCATAAGGTGGCTTCAGATAATGCTGCTGCTTCCTCATCAAATCTCTTTTCTTTTAACTTAAGATCCAGGTGCTTTACAGGATAGCTTCTAAACGTTTGACTTATATAAGGCAGTGTAGGCATTAGTAAATGGAATCAAGCTTGTGAGACTTGGCATCTTCATTCTAACTTGGACTAACTTGGACAGTACCAATACAGATTATTTATTATGAAGTTATAAACCGCAACAA
Source organism: Podarcis gaigeae (assembly GCF_964106915.1). Lineage (NCBI taxonomy): Eukaryota > Metazoa > Chordata > Lepidosauria > Squamata > Lacertidae > Podarcis > Podarcis gaigeae. The sequence continues at coordinate 42,235,294 of NC_139687.1, forward strand.
AATAAAACCAATACTCCTACAAGCATCTGTCATGGATGCTTTAGCTGAGATTCATGCATTGCAGGGGGTTGGACTAGATGACCCCTGTCGTGTCTTTAAAATTTATGAGTCTATGAGACATAAAATACTATAACATACAAATACATTAAAATGGGTTGTAAGTCTATAGCTGAGAGGAACAAGTGGGAATTACATATCTGGTATCTGTAAGACTACTTCTGAAATACGTGGCACCACCTAACAACTGAAACGAATAAGTACATATTAAAAACGTATTTTATTCCCTTACTATATACTGCTATATTTATAAGGCAATTTCTCAGTATGATAGACCTGTCCACTAATATGTCATTCTTATTTTTTGCTTTCAGCCATTGCAGCACAGTAGCTATTAAGGAGCAATGAAAACTTTATTAAACGTGCTTCAAAATGTAAACTTTTGAATTCTCTTTGGGTGTCAAAACTTGAATTGTAACTTATCTTTGATGCTGTTTGATCTGTGACCTTGGGCGTCTGCTCAGGCTCTATTAACATTTTGTTGTAGTGAAATATAATTACAGCTCTCCAACAACCCCTTTTAGTTTTTTAATGTTTGAAATGTTATAGAATGTTTTAGAAATAAAAATACTAATTGTATTATTTCTAATGTTTTAGAAATAAAAATACAAATTTAACAGTATGTTTATGGTCATTTCAGCTCCTGTGAAAAATCTTACAGCATTTCCTAAAGATGGCAAGCTCTGGGTAGAGTGGACAGTTCCTAAAACTGATGTTAATAGATACATAATTGAATGGTATGAAGAGTGTGACAATTTGACATGTGCTAGTGAATGGCAACAGGAGTCTGGAACGAAAAATCGCACATTTTTAAGAGGTAACTCTCAATATTTATAAACACTTGGGTATTTATAGAGTACACAAACTTTTTTATACCTTAAAGACATGTGATTTTGGTTTTTTTAGATAAAAAGGCACTTGTAATTGGACATCTTTTTAAATATAAAAGAAATATAAATATGTCTATAATAGTTGATCTTTCTAAGCTCCTGTCACACATGGGGAGGAATTCCTTTAGGGCACTTTTTATAGGTTGAGAGAGCTGAATTCAGTGTTACAGCATGCCAGTTTTGTCCTTTTGTGAAGTCTTATCAGTGTGTGTGCCCCTCTTTGCCAATGACTGAGCTCTGAATAAAATCAGTCTCCCTTTCATCATAGTCCAGAGGTGATCCTGCTTCTCATCCCTTTTGTGTCAAGGGGAACATATTGAAGCCTGCAAGAGAGACAACAGAGCTCAGTAGCTACACTAACAACAGATGGGAAAACAGACCTTGGGTGTCGCAGCTATGCTTCAGGATTACAGTTTTCCAGTATAGTTAAGAAACTCTCTGACACTGCATTTACTAGGTAGCTTCACAGATTTTCATGGAGAATGCTGTTCTGTCCCCACCCATGGATAGCTTGGTCATCGCAACCCCAAAAAGTTCCCTTTTAGACATTTCAGATAGAGAATAAGTATGAAACATTTGCACAATCACTTGCCAGCATGTCCTATATAGCATCCAAGATTCATTCAGATGTATTTTAGAATAGCTTCTAGGCTGTTCAGCTGACTTTCCAGGTGTTTAGAGTATTTGTACCCCACTCTTCAGCTGAAAACGCTCCTGGAGTGGAAATGAAGGGATTTGATTAAAGGTATGCAGGGAATTGATGAACTAGTGTTCAAAATGGAAATGTCAGTGGATCTATATATTTGAGAATATGCAAATCTGATTTTTAAAATTATTTCCTTAGGAGGCATAAAGCCACGGAAAAGCTATAAAATAAGTGTGTATCCATTATATTCAAATGGTCAAGGAGAAGAAAGATCAATACAAGCATACCTTGAAGAAGATGGTACGTTTAAAGCACCAGAATTTCTCTTGCATGACGGTAGCCAAAAACGTCTTCGGACTTCTGCATCAATAGGTGGCATGACTGCATTGGGCAGATGGTGTTTTCTGAGAAATTAACTCGCATTGTGCAGCTAGCTTAAGGGTTGGCCAAACCAGATTCATGTGGTCATATGGTTTCTATTTTTAATGTGATAAGTAAAGAACGAAACCTCCAGAGTCTTTAGCTTTCTTCTGACGTGACTAGTGATCTAGTGTTTACTCATGTGCTCCTCTCCCCTTTGCTCTGGAAATATTTATGAAAATCTGTGATAAATGGCCTATACTTTTTAAATGTGGAGGTTTTTTACTTTTTATTCTCTGTACATAGTTATTAATATATGGGCTCTTATTATGCAAACCTTGTCGTCTTCGTTATTATAATTTCTTAGAACTCTCAACAAAATACAGACTTTGAAAATTAAAGGTTCTTCTTTTCTTACAATACAATCAGACATAGTATGTCATTTGCCAGTATACCTTCAGGCTTGTTCCATATTAAAACAGATAAAATGGCATTTTAATATAACAAACTGAAAATAAGCAGTTATCTAGAATTTGCTCTTCAGAATTAATTTTTCAATATTTTCCACTAATAGCACCTGCTATAGGTCCCACTGTTCGCACAGCAAAAGTTGGAAAAACTGATGCCCTTATTGAATGGGAACCTCTTTCAGTAGAAGAACAGAATGGATTTATCAAATACTACAATATAATTTACAGAACAGCTACTGGAAATGAAACAGGTAATTGAGTTTTGCTTATCATGTTTAAATATGTGATTCAACTGAGATTACTTTTTCTAAAGATATTTTAAGATTTGCTTTGCCTTTTTCTCTACCCAAACTCCAGACATTTTAAGTTAGCATTTATGTCTGCAGCAGCATCATAATGTATAGTGATGTGGCACAAATGTAGTAATTGCTATACCTCATTATGCATATGTTTTTTGCTGGCTCATATTTCTGGGAACAATTTTTTTCTTTTATAAAATCATTCCTTTTGACTGTGATCTATAGGAGGGAACTTTCAGTCATAAATTAAGCTCACTTCCTTCCAATTATTGAGTCGTCTCTCTTTGGTGTGGCTTTTAGCCTTTTACAACTTCCGTGAAATATATAAAAAGCTCTTCAAGCTTTCATATCCTGACAAGCATAATATGCTCTATGTGAGCTTGTTTTGATGATCTGGAGGTTGCAAGCTGATGTAGAATGCAGAGGATACCTCTTGAATAGTGGGTCACTGGAAAGTCATTAGGCATTAAAGCATCTGGATGTTTGCTGACTTTTCTGCAGCCTTTTGTGCACAGCACCAGATGCTCATTTTGACTAATGAGCATCATAATCTAAGTATCTTACCTCCTCCCATGTGCCCTACCGCAGCCCTGAAAGATAAATGGAGAGCATGCTCGTTTGCCAAGATAGTAAGGTATCTCAGCAAATACTTTTTCATAGATTTATGCCTTGGAGTTTCTTCAAACCTTTTCATTTGATAGAGAGGAGGATTTCTCCACACATGCAGAAAGAACTTGAAACAAGTACTGCTTATTTGGTGATAGGGGTGTTATAGAAGAGTTTTATTTACCAGGCATGCATGTTTAAGTACAGTCTTCATATTTTCTTTTTATTTGAATCATGAAAATTATAACTGATGGGTAAAACTGGTTTTGCTTGTATAGTGTTAATACAATAGCTGTCTACTGTTTTATATAATGCATATCAAATGGGTGATTTTCATTTCCAGTTGTGTTTGTGGACCCTTCTAAAACGGAGTACCCACTGTCGTCCTTATCAAGTGACACTTTATACATGGTGCAGGTAGCAGCATACACAAAAAATGGAGGGAAAAGGGGTCCTGCTTTTACATTTACTACAAAGAAATTTGGTAAGTTCTTACATAAAATGTTTAATATGTTTAATTGTTGAACTGCTCAGGACCTAGTATGCATTGGTAGCGCCACATGTCTAGTTTCATAGTTTAACTTTAAGTAGTACTCTGGAACTGTATTCCACACTTGATAACCCTAACTTGATCATCAAAAGCAACCATTCGTCTCATCTGAAAGGTGGCTTGGGTGGCTGTCCATCCATCATGTGATGCCATCTAGTGCCCAGTGACAGAAATGGCACTTGAAGTCAAAGCATCTGCTTAAAAGAACTGGAAGGAATAGAATACCTGTGCATTGACTGAGTGCATTCCCTGTCTTTGGACACTAGGTGGCATCACACCACACAGGTTGGTTGGTTGGTTGGTTGGTTGGACACTCACTGAAAACATGAATTAAGATGGGTCAATATTACGACATGCTTTCTCACCTCTGCATATTACCTAGAGATACCTTTTTGCATTATCTTCACATACTTAAGAGAGAGTCTTTTGAGTGGCTGTCTCCGGGTTTTGGAACTCCTTACAGCGGAGGCTCATAGACCTAGCCCCCTGGTTGATGGCCTTCTGCTGCCAGGCAAAGCCCTTATGTAAGTGGGCATTCGGCCTGCCTAGGTGGATTTGTTCTGCCATATTGCTGTAATTCATGTTCTCAATTAGTTGTCCTTTCTTACGTTTTAAATCTGTTCTTCCTTTCTTTTGATATTTTAATTGTATTACTGCTTATTTTGTGTGGATCAGTTACTTTTTATTCTGGATTTTATTGTTAGTCACCTTAGGCTTTGCCTTATTATTTATTTTTAAGTAGGGCAAAAGTGTAACAAAATAGAAGATTTTGCTTATTATGCCTTAAAGCTCATCTAAATCATTTAAACTTTTTTTCTCTCAAGCAAAGAAGACTAGGGTCAGGTTCTGAAAGACTTACTTTATACTAATGGATTTCATGTTTTTAAAATATGATTGTACTAAGCACAGCATTTTTAGGGAAATATTAAAAACATCTAACATTTTGTCTTTTACCTTTTAGCGGAAGGAGAAATTGAAGCAATTGTTGTCCCTGTGTGCCTAGCAATCCTGCTATTTACTCTTTTAGGTGTATTATTTTGCTTCAACAAACGAGATAGGTAAGCATCCTTATTTCAATACATAGCATGGAAAATATTGCTGCCTTAACACTGAAAGAGGTATTAGGCAAAAGTTCTGAGTTTGCTCTGATTGGGTTTTTTTTCCTTTCAAGCCCAGGGCTGTATTTCCTCATGGGCTGTCTTGAGGCAGGGAGGGGCTGCTGCTTGACACTGGTGGAGACAAAATGCCAGAGGAACAGATGTTGTTCTTTGGATAATAGGGTACATTGCAGCCATGCAAAAGGCAGAACTGTGTATACTCATATCTCTCCATCCAGGCAAGCAAGGGCAGCTATCACAATTCGAAGGCATGTACCAGCCAGGCAACAGCAGTAGAGCACAGGGTCAGGGAAAGGAGTAAAGCTTGGGGTGGGTCCCATGTTCACATTCAGGCCCTGAGCCTGACATTCCCCACCCCTGCTTTTTGTAACCCTACAGAAAGAATTTATAACACTACTCATATTTTAGTTGGTGTATGTGTGTGTAATAATTTACATATTACCTTTCAGCTCTTGAAAGTACCCTCAATACAGTTCATAGCATTAAAACAGCTGATGAGCAGATTCACAACCTGGTTGGAATTAAAGCAAGTCAGAATCCTTTAGAGAGCCAGTGTGGTGTAGTGGTTAAGAGCGGTAGTCTCGTAATCTGGGGAACCGGGTTCGCGTCCCCGCTCCTCCACATACAGCTGCTGGGTGACCTTGGGCCAGTCACACTTCTCTGAAGTCTCTCAGCCCCACTCACCTCACAGAGTGTTTGTTGTGGGGGAGGAAGGGAAAGGAGAATGTTAGCCACTTTGAGACTCCTTAAAGGGAGTGAAAGGCAGGATATCAAATCCAAACTCTTCTTTAACCCACCTGCCTAAACATTGTTGGAGTGGGGGAGTACAGTTATCTCCTTTTAAGCGAATGTTCCACAGCTAGGGTGCTGCAGCAGCGAAGGCCATTCCATATCCTAGCCAGCCATGCCTCCTATGGAGATGGCACATAGAGCAGTGCATCTGGCCGGTTTGTGGAGCAGAACCTTCTTGGTTGTGTCATGGATTGCATGCATTTGTTTAGAAAGAAAGAAAACAGACTTTTGTAGTTTCTGGGCCTTACTGCCCCTTCCTTTTACAGCCATAGTGATGCTAAGTAAGGAAAACATTCCAACCTGGCCCAGTGCAAGTCTCTCCTGGCTTCCTTTTCTCAGCCAGAGCTGCCCTCTGTGAAGGTGAAAAGGCTGGCAGTGGTTTTCCAGATGTAGCATCAGACCTAGAATACTTGAAACATTTTCTGTCTGCATAATCTTTTCCCCTATTCACAAGGTGTGGCCAAGACCACAGGACCCCTGTTCACCTATATACAGAGCTCAAAAATCATAACATTAAGAATCTGAAAGTTGGAGCTTAACATTGGTGTAAGTTTTATCAATAGGCACTTGCAATTGCAATGCAATGACTTGTCTCTTGATCCTTTGCCAGCATCAAGAAGCACATCTGGCCTAACGTGCCTGATCCTTCTAAGAGTGTTATTGCCCAGTGGTCACCACAAACGCCATCAAAGGTAAAAACAAAAACAGACTATTCTGAAGTACTTTGTCGTCCTCATCATTGTTTATTTGTATGCTGCCTTTCCATAGTTAAACCACTAATGTGGCAGTAGGATGCAACTGTCCTAAGCAAAAGGATAGTAATGGTTGGGAAAGGGAAGTGAAAACAGGCTAGAAATAAAATATTTTATTGTGGAATTTAATAACATCCATTCTTGGGATATGAGTATCCCTGCCACAAAAATTCTTCATAGTCCCGCAGTAACTGTGACTTTGTGTTTAAAACAGGACTTGCATAAAGAGAAACCAAAACTGAGAAACTGAGTCTTCAGAACAGTGTAGAGATGTTACAAGTTTTGGGGGGGGGGGGATTTGGAATAGAGAGCTCATTTCTGGTAATGAAAACAAATTCTTAGGCTGAGAGGCACTCAAAGGTGCTCTCGTCTTCAATTCTAAGAACACCTCTGCCCCTCTAATCCACTGAAATGTGCTTAGCTCCAGCTGGTGGATCTGTGAGGTCTGAGAAAAAAACAAAGATCCTGCAGGCTTGAAATCTGCCTATCCTTTAGGGAACATGGAGATTGCTACAACAAACTCTCATGTATTGAGATTTAAAGATGAAAAATAAAAATAAATACCCAGTTAGATGCAAGCTCCAGCACTTCTCATTTGAAAAGTTGAGGAGGGAATTATTGTTCCATTTTTGTATCTGTAAACATGGAAGAAACTTAATATTTTTAATCCTTTAAGTAGAAATAATTAATTTGCTATCCTGGAGAGAATCCAATTTTATATACAGAATTTTTTTTAACCATGTTTGGGGAATAATGCAAATAAGGCAGTAGCGCTGTTGTGAACTTTGAATAATTCAGTATTTAGGTGAGAAGGGGTTAAAGTCAAAAGACTGAATTGGAGCTGCACTAACTCGCTGCTCAAGTAACTGTAAGTCCTAGAAGGATTTTTGAGTGCATGCTAACGACAGCATAATATAGATCCTGAATATAGTTAATCAAGTTGCATCATTTAAAGGTAGCATTAATTAAATCTGTGGTTTTTTCCTTAGCATTTTCATCATTCCAAAGATCAGATATATCCCGAAGGCAGCTTTACTGATGTCAGTGTGGTTGAAATTGACAAGAAGTCATTTTCTGAACAGGATCCTAAGCCTTTTGACTTGCTTAGAAAGGAGAAAAATGCCTCAGAAGGGCACAGCAGTGGTATAGGGGGGTCATCCTGCATGTCTTCTCCTCGACAAAGCGTTTCTGACAGCGATGAAGGCGAACCTGCTCAAAATACTTCCAGCACTGTGCAGTATTCAACTGTTGTACCCAATGGCTACCGGGACCAGATACCTTCAGTCCAAGTCTTTTCAAGGTCTGAGTCAACGCAACCTCTACTAGACTCGGAGGAGAGGCCCGAAGATCCGCCAGGGCTGGGAAGCGACAACTTGACACCAAGGCATCGCTATTTCAAACAGAATTGTAATAACGATGATACAGTCATGGAGGAGCCTCATTTGGATGGGGCAAAACAGATTTCTCCAATAAATGAGGAAGATGCTGCTGGACCTCAGACTTTGCAAATGTGTAGCTCTGGCCCAGATGAACATGATGTTGCCTTAGCAGGTGCTTTCCACCCAAGCCCCAAAGGACTAGCTGCAGAGTTTGAAACAATGAGAACAAATGCAGTGACAGAGGATGAGGTCCCAAAGTGTTACTTACCACAAACTGTAAAGCAGGGTGGTTATATGCCCCAGTGAGGAGACACTGCCACCAGTAGATACTGTTACATTATTGGTTCTGATAAGTTAAACTGTTTTTAAAATCTTGCTTCTGCTGAACAATTCAGGTTCATTTATGGAAGAAAACGTGGACAACATGGGTTTGCGGACTTTGATTTAAGTTGGAAGTTTCCACCCGTTCTTGCAGAAATATTCCTTCAAGCACTACATGTCACTCAACTTTTCAGGCAAATTAGTTGCCATTCAGTTTTCTTCTCGGGCATCACACTTCTTTTAAATTAAAATGGAACACACCTCGTTTTGCTAGAGGTAACGGCATAGAGATGGAGACTGACACTGAATACCTTCTTACAGGATGAAGAGATTAGTGTATTATATTATGAAATGTGCTCTTTTCATCAACTTTGTTGTCAGCTTTGTAAAAGTACAGTGTTTTATACTGGAACAACTGTGCTTTTAAAATAATCTGGAGACCAAATCTGTGGCCAAACTTATGGCAGAATCAAAATATTAGATGCCATCTTAATATTCCCAGATTAATGGACCAGAAACACTTTGTTTGGAAATGTGCCCTCCTTGCCAGTCAAGAACTACAAGCCAGTGGAGTGAGATATTTACATGAATCATGACTATCAAAATACTATTAACGTCAAATGCCAGTATTTCATACCCTTCCTGTCTTGCAAATTGAGCCAAATCTACTGCCGTTTAAACACTTTTAGAACTCATAACCTGTGCACTTATAAGTGCACTTTTTTGCTTTTTATCAGGATAGACTTGGGTGAAGTAAACATATTTAATAATAGATAATGAAGTTATATAGTAAGTGTGTTTTTAAGGGGGAAAGTCCACTGCTCTTTCTGACTGCCAGTGCCAGGTTCTAGTATTCCCTGCTGCCATTATTAATTTGTAGAACAGAAGAAGAAAACTGCATAGCCATGGCGGACCCACAAAGACATCTTGAAGAACTGCAATATTGGCACTCTGCATGGAGGGTTTTCTCTTTCGCCAATGAATAAATTTAGAAACATTTCTTGCAGATTCTGTTTGTATTTAATATAAAATCATTAAGTTGAGACTGATTTTTGAAGCAATCCAAAAGCACTACAATTGTTTTAACAGGAAATAAAAGTTAATTTGATTCTTCCTCAACAATTTAACTATGGTAGTGATTGTGTTTTGAAATCTCAGTGGCTTTTACTTTATAAGCTCTTGCACTGTAATTGGTGGCTATGAAGATCAGCCAGCCAGTCTCTTAAGAATGAATAGCTGTAAAACACATTTTAATGTTTTAAGGGTTTCTTCTATAAAAACAATTGATTACAGCAATGTTCTTGGAGTTCATAAATTATAATAATGAATTTGTGCCATAACCACCTCCAGACTTGTTTTTTTATGTTGAGCTAATAGATTTACTCTTCACCTGCTTGTAGTGCATGGCTCCTTAATGCCACTTTTATGATGCAGTTATACTTCATCCAGTGCTCTAAAAATGTAATGAATGCCAACAATATTCAGTCCATAGTTTATTGTGATTTTTCTATTTTTCAGAAACAAATCTTCCCAAGATTTATTTGGGGGTAAAGCAAAGTTAACACTGTGAATAGTGTTCTGGGTGCTTAATTAAACCCGCAATCCTAACACCTTACCTGGGAGTAAGCCCCATTGTGCTTTTTGAACTTGTCCTATACAGGCCCCAGTAAAATAAATGTAAGCTTCTCAGTGGCAAAAGCAGTCTGTTGTGACCATAATACAGTCTTCTTGTATGGTATCTCAAATGTCAGAATCCCATTTTATTGATTGAGCTGTCCGTCTTCATGTTAGTCTCCAACACAGACAATTTAGTTCTACAATCACCTTACTTCATTAAAGTTAAATATAGTTTAAAACACATTGTTTGAAATTTAGACTTCGCCTTTCCTTTGGCAAGCTTACCTCACCAAAATTTTAAAATATTTTAAAAGAAAATTTAAAAAATGGTTCTTCAGTGGAAGTACTCATGAAAAGTTTTATTGAGCATTTTCAAAAGTTTGTCACAGGGTATGGTATGAGACAACATGGAACTATACCTTGCTAAAGCTTAGTAGGTTTAGGTCTGCTCTGTCCTGAATGGGGACTACCTAAGAGTCGTGTGCCTTGTCTTGGGTTCCATAATGAAAGAAAGGCAAGCTATAAATTGATTTCCTTCTCTGGTACTCTAAATGCTCTTGGTGATTTGTTATGCAGAACACAGAGTATTGTCTTGACATTTATTTGGGAGGGGCTGTCTCAATCAAATCAATGCCACTAACAGTGCACTCTTATACATGTCTACTTAAAAATAAGTCCCAGAGTTCAATGGAGCAAGCTCCCAGGTGTGTATGAAATCAGAATTCTAGCCTTAAGTTAGCAATCCTATGCACACTTCCTAGTTCCATTGAAACCAGTGGGATTTAACTTCTGAAGCTTTTCTGGTGTGCAGAGAGGAAATGTCCAATCGCCCATTGCCTGTGAAAGTTGGGCTTTAGTTCCACCTGGTGGTTGAAGGCAAGATGAACTCTTGGGAAGAGGAAGCTCCCTCAATTCAGTTTACTCCTGCCTTTGTGTATTGTTTAATACACCATTCTAATGTTGAAAAGAGAGTTTTGAGATTTTGCTTCATTTGGCCGCACCAAAAGCTGATTTGTGACAGTAAAAAATAGCACCTAACATTTTCCTCAGGCATGTCAACACTAAATTGCCTGAATCCAGTTAACAGGCAATGTAAGGTAAAAGGTTATTTACATGCTATATGTATGTATATATATATATATGTATGTATGTATCTTTGTGGGGGAGATTTCACATGTGACTTGCTTATTTTCTGTATTAAGAAAGCCACACTGCAGAAATTGACCTTAAAGCACTGCTTTCAAAAAATACAAAACCAAAAAAACCTTAACGCCTGTTTTTAAACCAGAGTTCTGAAGCAAGCTGAAATAAAAATGTAACTTTTTTAAGGTTAAGTATTACCCATTCCTTTGTGATAGAATTGTTATGTAATAAAATTCTACATGTAATTTTGTTCATAAAATTCAAACTAATGTGGCATTAAGTGTGACTTATAATTAAACACTGTGGTTTACTTTATTATGCATGGATTTAAACCAGATTCTGTTCTTAAATACTCAGAATTAAGGCTGAGTTCAGTAGGACTTGCACATGGATGCCTTGCTTGCATTTGGTGTCAGTGGGGTGAAACAACAAAGACCTTCATACAAGCTCTGGGTTCAGATATTCTGGAGCAATGCATTCCCTAACTCTGTATAGCATTTGTACATAGGCTGGTTGCAGGGATAGTACGAATACATTAACAGTTTATGCTGATACATGCATTCCATCCTATGTAATATGCTACCCATGTCTCTTTCTCACCCAATACTGCCTCATGTTGCTTGTTAGCTAAAGTGATGGACCAACAAAATGTATGGAGATATACCATGCTATGTTCTGACTGCTGGATGGAATGTTAGCTGGAGAACTTTGTATTTAAGTCTACAGAAAAGTGGGAAACCTCATTTGATTTCAAAACAGCTGTGAAAATTTGATGCTGAACCTCAGTATTGTAGCTTACTGCTCCAGACATCAATCTGGTAAAGGTTCATAAACACCTTTTGATTGTCAACTCACAGTAATGCACACAGTGCTTAATTTTTCATCGGGACCTGTCTGTGCTGCAGCTTGATACAACCATTTACAATCATTCACATGACTAATCTCTGTACTCTAGGAGGAAGGTTCTTGTCTGGGGCAATTAACTAAGATGTACTTCCTACTTCCTGTCTGGCTTGGCTAGATGTGACCTGTTTCAACCAAGACCATACAAATGCAAGAGAAAATCTCAAAGATAAGGCACGGTCTTGAAGTTGCAGCCAGTCAACTTCAATAGGTCACACTTTAGTGAAGACAACCTTCCACTAAAAAAAAGGAAAGCTGTGCAAACATCTTTCAGGCATGCCTGGAGCAATTCCCAGAATTTCTTGGACAGTTGTTTCAGGTCAACCAACAGTCAATTCAGCTCCCAACTAAGCACTGACATGTAGTCAGCTGCTAGCATAAACAAGTCCTTGGCCATCCCTTGTATAAGAACATCTGATACCCATTCTCATCTCTCCATAGTTGCATGTTTGTCATCCTCGCAGTGTTGTGCAAACTATTGTTAACGTATCTATTTGTGTAGCCTTCGGTGTCTTTGGAGTACCGTATGTTGTATGTGTATGTTGCTTTTCTAGCTGCATAAGACTATGAAATCATAATTAAAAGTTGTCTTTTTGTTTCTCTCTATTTCCCAGCAGTGTTTTGCTTTGTGTTTGTTTTGTTACATTACATTCATTAGTGCAGTGGCTACAAAACTGTAGGTCCATATATACTGCTGTGCTGGAAGAGAAATATTTTGGAAAAGTCTCACCTGTTTGATGCAGCCACCTCTGCGCATTAAAGCAGATTGACATTCAAAGCATTGATCCCTTCTCTGCCACTATATGGGTATCAACATCAATTGGAGAGAACAAGGCTGCAGTGGGCTTTACTGAGGTGGTCTGTGCTACAGCTGAGTTAGAATCTGTAGCACAGGCATTGTTTACTGATTAAGAAACTCATGAGTGTGAAGGCTACCTCAAATTTTAATCCAGAAAAAGGAACTGCTCCAGTTATTAAAAGTATGGGGGAAACATAGGATGGCATGCAAGGTAGCCAACATGATACTCTCCTGCTGTTGTGGACTCCTCAACCCAGCCAGCATGGCCAAGAGTTAAGAGATGGAAGTTGTGAATTACAACACTTGTAAAGTTGGCTTTCTCTGCCCTAGAGGCCACTAGGTCAGAGAACTCTTGCCCCTTCACAAGTCCATCTCCTTTGCCCAGGACTACTGTATATTCCGTCGTATTAGGCAACTGGGTGTATTAGATGACACCCCCAAATTGGCAGCTGCAATTTGGGGGGGTCGTCTAATATGCCCAGTCACCTAATACACTGGGCAGCTCCGCGCCGGGAGAAAGCTGCCCGGTGCAGAGCAGAGCCTGCCCACTGCTGCTTCCGCGGTGGGCAGCAGACTCCTCGCCGGGTGGCTTTCTCCTGGCACGGAGCCCGCCCACCTTATACCCGGCGTATAAGGCGACCCCCGACTTTTTAACCTCTTTTCCAGGGTTAAAAAGTCACCTTATATGCCGGAATCTACGGTATTTGTATTCTACCATCTTGTAGGAACTAGGATGGGTTCAGTGGTCAAGTATGGTTCAGAAAATGGGCTGTACAAGTATAACAACATAGCTTGACTTACCAGAGATACTGAAAAGGTTCCTCAAGACTTGCAGAGAAGCTGTGCCTCTTCCTTGAATCTGAAAGCCTGAGCTACAATAATCACCTTCCTTTTCCCTGGTGTCCAGAAAAAGACAAAATCTGGAAAGCAATCTGAAGATGAATGGCTAACATATATTGCCCTCCTCCCTTGAAGCTCACGGGGAAGTAACAGGAATAGTTTACAAAAACATTAAATATTCTCTAAGATGTCACACAGGATTTACGTGTCTTTAGTGCAACTAGCCATTATGCCCATGTCACAGAAGTACAAAAGTGATGGCCTGGAACCATTTTAATTTATTTGGTAACAAAAAGGAGCATCCATAGAAATTTGTCACATCCACACCATACTCTGAATAGTCATGGCTTCTCTCAAAGAATCTTGGGAACTAAGAGATCTATGAAGGGCAAATGACAGCTCCCATGTTTCTTTGGGGGAAGCCATGACTGTTGAGGTGGCATAAAAATGACTTAAATTTATGGTGTGGGTAGAACCTCTAATGTTGCTTTACTGAGCCAATTTCCCACTCTGCCACAAAAAAATCTAGCAATGACTAGTCTATGTCCTAATGCTATACTGTATTATCTTGCTTCACAATAGAGCTGCAAAGTCAACAACTGCACAGACACTAGCAATGACAAGAATTGGAAATAGGCAAACCCTGTGGGAGTTATCAGGCAAAAGTGAGATTAATATGAAAAACTGGCATTTTTCTATTACCATTGGTTGCCTGAACTAGTCACAGTATACTCACATTCTGTTCATGAAATGGAGTGTTTCATGATGTCCTTGAAATATTGAACTCCACTCCTATTCATTTCACTCCAGTCTCACTTGTTACTCAGGGCTGAAACATATGCTCTCCCGTCACTTGCAACTTCATAACAAAGCCATCTAGAATTTAGCAGACTATTGAATGCTTTAATTGGCATTTTTTTCCAGTAGCTCAGAGTAGGATGGTACATTAAATGACAAGTCTCACACCAATATTTACAAATTTGATCTTGTTCATGTATCTTGTATCAATGCTTTGTATATGAACAATTTATGCAGCATTTTAATATATACCATGTTTGTTAATAATTACGATGTTTGTCCTCACAGTAAATCTGTAGTGTACATCACTATTGTTTCCATTGACAGATGGAGACTGGGGTCTTAAGCCACTGACACACTAGTCAGGCATTCATTAATTGTGTGAGCAGAGACTGTCCGTGCCAGTTCCACATCTGACTTTCACACAATTTAAAAGGGGCTTGTAAGCCTCTTAGGCTGAATGCCCTCCCCCGGATCAGGAATTCAGACTGCACAGTTTAACAGGCTTACAATCCCCATTCAGACCTTCCTACGTTGAGCAGTTGGGGCAGGTCCAACCTGTCTAGATGCCAAAAGAAGCACTTCCATCATATTGGAATACCGACAAAGGGCTGCCATGTAGAAAGGGCATGTAGATCTCCTGGCTAGGGTGTAGGTGGATAAAAAGGTTTTTTGGTTTCCCTAGAATCCAGGTCATCACCACAGCTGATTGCATGCCATGTGCTTAACCTCTAAAAGTGGCTGGTGTGGTCAGCTTTGGTAGTTGTGATCACCTGATTTGGAAATGCGATGGAACAAATTCCAAGTCCCTTCCTTTGCTCATCATTTCAGCATCTGTTTGGACAACTAACAGCAATTGTGGGGGATTATAATCTATGAAGTTTATTTGTGATACTGTCTCATTTCACCCACTCAACATCTACTTGCACCTTGCTGCTGTATTAGGAACACCTACCGCCAACAGTATGCTAGGCAATCTGCAAAATACAAAAAATGATACAGAACTTGGCTTGGCGCTCATATTATCTTCATCAGAAGTGTGAGAACCTGTGGTGCTGAAGATGCTGGTGACCTCTGGCCACATTGTTGGGGGGGTGTAGAGAGTTAGATTCTAGCAACATACAGAAGGCTAGAAGTTCCAAAATCCTGCTCTACATGCTGTAATTGGTATGCATGGGCCCTCTATTTCTACAAAGGGTTTGGCTGGGGGGGGGGGGCTAGAAATAGAAAAAGAGCTGCATAATGGATGGAGAAATAGCTATCATACTTCTCATTTTGACTAGATCTTTCGAAGCTTTTTCTCTCTGTTGTCCTTTTTCTTTCTGGAAAGCCTAATATGCTTTCACATTCAGCAATATGCCCTAAAGATATTAAACTGGTGGTTTAGCAACCAATAATGCCAAATAGCTGCAAATAGACAAGTAAGCTGAATGAAGTTGGATTGCTGTCATGATTCCTCTACCTACAGGAAAGGTTGAAACCACAACTTGGCTAGTTTTCAAATTCTTTGGCTAAAAAGCATTTTTTGCCAAACCTGACAAGTCTTCCCATATGAGAAGAAACATGAGATTCAAACAGCCAATGTGAAACGGGAGTGGAATGCATTGTTTTTTCATTTACCTATATGCAAACCAAGTAACATAAGACTCCACAGTAAGGTGGATTGAAACAATGGAATATTTGTACTATGTACGTTTTGGTATCTATCCAAATAAGGTACCATATCAGTCACTTGAATAGGATTTTTGCCTAAGGAACTTTGTCCTTAATGCTTTTACTTTTCTTTTTACTTGGTTGTATACAACCCATGGTATTTTAAAGTCTTACCCAGAAGAGACCCACTGAAACTTAAGCTTTTTGACTTCAATAGATCTATGCTGAGTATGACTTTGTGGGATACAGCCCCATGTTTATTATTGTTTCCTTTGAAGGAAATTCCATTTAACTTTTCAATTACATGCTTTGATTCCCTCCCTCTGCCTATTCAGCTATGCTCCGATGCTTACCAGGTAGGTATGAAATATTAGGGCTAAAATCATTATAGGGTTTTAAAAAGGTGCTCTAGTATTCTAGAACACGCTGAGGATTGTGAGCATTTTTAAAAATATGTTTTCGATCCTATGGTGTCAAAGCTTCCCAGTTGACTTTCTCCCCACATTCTGATGGCCACAGAGGTTTGGGATGCAGAGAGATCGCCACCCCCTCCATCTCTGATCACTCTTTCTTTGGGTAGAGGGTGTGGGGGAGAAATATAGTGCCTCCATATGAATTACACTACTTTGTTTTTGCTAATGAACAGTGGACCATGGAAAGCCATCAAATGCCTGATGCCAATTTAAAATAGGACGGAGAACTTCATGTCCTAAATAATGGTCACAGCTAAACAGAGTCTGCAACACTCTCCTTGATTCAGGCAGCAGCAGCAGCATCA
Organism: Podarcis gaigeae; assembly: GCF_964106915.1. Classification (NCBI taxonomy): domain Eukaryota; kingdom Metazoa; phylum Chordata; class Lepidosauria; order Squamata; family Lacertidae; genus Podarcis; species Podarcis gaigeae. The sequence continues at coordinate 42,252,065 of NC_139687.1, forward strand.
TGCTTCTTTCAGTGCATCATAGAACTGTAGAATTGGAAAAGACGAGGGTTATCTAGTCCAACTCCCTGCAATGCCCAACGTGGGACTCAAACCCCTGACCCTGAGATTAAGAGTCTCATGCTCCATTAAATTACTCTGAACAGGGCTTTGAGAACAGTTTAACTGCATCCAGTGCCACATAACAGTGTCCTGTTACAAAAACTGGTTGGCCTTTTGTTCCTTCTGCATTTTGGCCTAAGAACTCTCTTGTAGGGACCGAGTTTTTCAAATATAGGTTGAACTCAGTTTTCTCCTTCAACTCTGGCTGATCGTGAACTTCATCATCTCCACAATCTCTAGAATCCACTTTTGGAGCTGGAATTGGTGGATTCCTGAAATCATGCCCCAGAGAGGTTGACTGTGTGAGAGTTACTATAGCTTCATGTTCTTCACTGCACAAAATCTCATGGTTGGCCATCAAGAAGTCTGAGGTAACATCAGTCTGGTTCAACCAGGTTTCAAGGGTCACCGAGTGTAATTCATCATGATCCTTTCCACAAGGATCTACCCTCAAAACACTGAGTGTCTCATTCTCAGAGGGTGAGTTTCTCAACATTGTCTTCTCCTGGGAGGGGAAAAAGAGAAAGAAAAAGGATGTAAAGTTAAGTAATTAAGTTCCTCTTCGGTCTTTACCAAAAGAAAAAAATGATTAAGTTTCCAAAATTTGCAGAAACTTTGAAAGTGTAATTTCCTCCAATGAGTCCTTCCCTTTTGGAATCTTGCAAACGAACTACAAGTAAGCCTGCAGATGAGCAACTGTCCATCTGTTACACTCATAATCTCACATTCTTTGAATGATCCTCAAAGTAATATGAGTGCAGCCTGCTTGCTAATAATCAATACCATGGACACAAAAAGGAAAAGTCTCATTAACAAGTCTGTTCTGTCCTCCTTCATTCTAAGGAGAGGATGATGCCAGGTGGCATTTTCCATCCACTTGAGTTCTCAACCTCACTATAATATGCCCTAGTCCAGCCTGACTAACCTTTTTTGGCCCTAGAATCACCTCTCTCAAGGAAAGGCTGGAAGCAAAATTCAATTTTGTTTACATTTTAATGAGAAGCTACCCAGTTCACATTTGTCCTTAGGAATTCACACTTGTCCAAATTTTGCAATGCAGTTTTCTAGTCAAGTAATGTGTACAAAAATGCATAAAAATGCACACATTGTTGAAGATAATATGCAAAAATGCATTATATTGGGGAAATTGCTTACCAAAATGTGCATATTATTCAGAACTGCTTACAGCAATGAGTTTATCAGGGGAAATTCACAATGAAATGTTGACTGATCTTAATAAGGTTTTTTATTTTTATTTTAATTGCAATTTTCTCTAAAGAAATGTAGAGAACTGAATCTAAGATTGGAAAAATTTACCCATCCCTTTATGAGGGCCACAGTCCAGCAAGTAAGCATGATCAATGCATGTGCATGAGCCCACCCCACTCCATTTGCTAGGGGGCTGGGGTTGCTGGAAATTCTGCCTTTTACTTTGCACAGAATGGTCTCCCTAAAAGCCTGGAATTAAATAACACTCTTCTGTAGAGAGTGATCTCTAACGATCATGCAGTAACTCCAGATCAGATCGAAAGACTACCTGTGGCTTTGCCAGCTGAATCAGGCTCACAGGTTAGCCACTCTAGCAATAGACCAGTCAGAAAGAGAGAAATGATAACCATACTTTTATGAAAGTTTAAAGCACTTCACATACACTGTCCTAGTAATCCTTGCAACCACCCTGTAACTTAAGCATTATCCTCAGTATTGCAGGAAAAGGAACAAAGAGGAGACCCCTGGAAGAAGTAGCCCCCTCTCTTCCCTCTACCACTGGCCACAGCTCTACTTTCCACTCTTCAAGCAAAAAGGACAAGTGTCTGTTGCTTGCCTTTGCAAGTCATGAGCTGGCAACAGCTGCTACTAGGAGCTGCTGTTGCCTAATGGAGAGGGCGGGCAAGTAATAGTTTGGTGGAGGGGAAGGGCAGGAGCAAACACAAGCATGAAAGGGAGGCCAGAGCAAAGCGAAGTCTTGTGCATGCCCACAAGGGAAGTCAGGTTGCAGGGCAGTGTAATGATCAGGGACAGCCCTGGCCACCACACACATCTATTAGATATTATTTTTCTTCTATTTTCAAACAAATTATCACACCGGATCAGCAAAAATTATTCATTACCTGAAATCCACTGGGAAAACCTGGTAGTACTGGATGTGGGATTTCAGGCCAGCAAATCTTTTTCAACCTGCCAAAACAAAATTTATCCATCTAATACAGGTATCTATTGACACCTATTAACAAGAAAAACCAATTAAACTAAGTTAAAATCAAGCCCTTTTTCCTCCATCCGTCATAATAAGTTTTTAATTTACCGTATTTTTCGCCCTATAGGACGCACTTTTTCTCCTCCAAAAATGAAGGGGAAATGTGTGTGCGTCCTATGGGGCGAATGCAGGCTTTCGCTGAAGCCTGGGGAGCGAGAGGCGTAGGTGCGCACCGACCTCTCGCTCTCCAGGCTTCAGGAAGCTGTCCGCAAGCCTTGCGCGCCTGGGGGAAATTCCCGCGGGCGCACAAGGCTTGCAGGCAGCAGCCTGCAGCGCGAAGCACGGGGCGCCCTCCGGAGGACGCCCCGTGCTTCGCACAGGTGTCCGCAAGCCTTGCGCACCCCGCGGGCTCGCAAGGCTTGCGGGCAGCAGCCTGTTCTGTGGGTGGGGTCAGGGGAAGCTGGGGGGGGAATAAATTTTTTTTATTCATTTCCCCCCCCCAAAAAAAAAAAAAAAACGAGGTGCGTCCTATGGGCCGGTGCACCCTATAGGATGAAAAATACGGTATGTAACGTGCCATAATTCAGTAATAAGATTTCTCAGCTCAGGGAGTGGCTCTGCCTTTCCTTTGTAGTGGTTTGTTTATCAGACACATATTTAACAAGCAAGAAACTTTTTTAAAAAACTATGCTTCCATTTACTACAATGCCTCATTTTCTTCCATATAAAAAGACTTATGCAAACATTTACTCACGTGCGTCTTTTCAGAGCCCACAATAACCCAACAGTTGTTAAGCATAGCATGAAAAATCCAACAATGACAAACAGAAGAATAATATCTGTCTCACCTAGGAAGGGAAAGAGGAAGGGCAAAATGACTTCAAAATACAAACATCCAAGAATTTTAGGTTATCTCAAAAGTAAGTGCCAATGAGTTCAGTGGGACTTACTCCCGTTTACTGAACTATACTATATTTTAACACTTAAAAAGGGAAGAAGGGGCTACAGTCTTGTAGAGAGGTCCCCAGTAAGAAAAAGAAAGAAAGAAATTCCATCAAAGGATGTGTGGTGCATCTTATTGTTGCACTTTTGACATATATAATGAACCACATAGATGGCTGCTGTGGAATGCAACTACATGGGTGCCACACAGCGGGGTGGGGGGAGGCTGTTTGTGTGTAGCAGCTTCCTGTCATGATACTGCATATCCTCCTCAGAGAGCCTTCAGCACAGTGCCCCGTCCATACAGTTGTGACCTGATTTAGTACTGCTAAGCTAGGAGCAACGCAGCAGGGCATGTGTATTTCAAGGAGGTAATAACCTCAGCACTAGAGGAGTGGCCTGTAAGAATATTCTTACATGTATAACGGAAAAAAGTGAGATTACGTACAACCACAAGTTGGAAGTGCACCCTTTCTATGAGTTTATGTCAACTGTACATTCTTTCAATCAACAGAATTAAGGTTTCCTGGATTTCACTTTGTGCTGTAACAGTGTTGGAGGAATAGGCTACCCTTTCTGAGGCCCAGTTCAACACACATTAAAAAGCGACCCATGAATAGAAAATTATTTGCACTGAGTAACTTACTAAGTTTATGGGTGATGAAATCTAGCTTTGTTCCATTGGTTCCTCCAGCCACAGTGCTTGCCATAACATGAGCTGTGTACTTGGTGTTAGCTTGCAAGGATTTAAGGTGGTATTCTAGCACATCAGCACTCACTGTTTCTCCTAACAAGACACAAATTTAGGGTTAAATGTTCATCTGGTCTAGTATATATGAAATTCCTTCAAGCCTGAAGGATCTTCAAGAGCTATACAAAAGGAAACAGATTTTTTTTTACTACCAAGAGTTATGAGATGCTGCTGCTCGGCAAAATGGACAGCACGACGCATGTGACAAAATGTAAAATGATATTTTATTAGACAGAGAGAGTGGAATCTGCAACAAAATACTGCAGTGCATTCATGCCCCCTAAGAGGAGTGATGCAGACAGAAACAGCTTCGTGTTGCAATTCAGGCTTCTTGAGGTTTGTGTTTCAGGAGTTGAGAAGTAATCACAAACACTCTTTTTCTTCCCCCACTGGAAATATGGGGCTAGAGGGCTGGCAGCCCCAAGCCTGAGCATTTTATAGTCATATAGCACACACAGTAGTGGGTGTAGCCAAACATTCTTCAGCAAAGGTTTTCAAACTATGTCACAGTAAGCCAGAAAAAAAAAATGAATTCCCCACATGTAAAAACAAACTTGTTGACAAAACTAAGTTTGGCACCAAGTTTGAGAAGAGACAAACCAAAGGAAACAAAGAGCCATTTAAAAGGCAGGAAAAGAATTAAGTGGTTGGCTCCTGTTCCAAGCACTGACAAAACAACATTAACCCTGCATGATATGTTTGGAAGGTCCAGGGATGGGTGTGAGCCAGCAGGTAGCATTCTGCCTCCACACCAAATCACATATGCCCTTTTCCCTGGCAGTTGTACCAAGGCAAATGTGTTGGATTACAAACAGAAAGCTTCCAATTTTTTCAGTTGTTCTTTTCCTTAACAGCAATCCATGCCAACATATGGAGACCACCTGAGACTAAAGAACAGCACTACAGTCAAACACTGCTAAGAAGTGGCATTATGACAGCCTTCTAACTTTCTGCCTCTTATGTGTATACGTACCCAATTCTTTTCCACCATCAGCTTTGTAAAATATAGTGTAATTAATAATATCACCACGTCTGTCTGCTTTTTTAATTTCCTCCCACGTTATGGCAGCTTCACTTTTATCAAAATATTTCACCACAGCAGCAGGACCTCGGATCGGGCCTAAATGATGTAGGAAAATACGGCCAACAAAACTTTAATAAAAGAAATGATGTCGTGAATGATGTTCGGTGTTGCAAAATGCATAGCAATGTAGAAAAACAAGTTTCTAAATAACTAATGCAATTTTACATATTTAACAGAACAGTCCTATTGGAGGTAGTCGTAGGAAGGGAGAACCCAGAGCAGAGGAACTACCAGATTCAAAGCTGACTTATTCAGATAGGATTAAGGGAGACTGATATTTGCCACAGAGGCAGTCATTTATACGTACTTCCTTCTTGAAAGTAGGTTCTGGTCGAACTCGGCGCTTTTACTTCACCTTTATGTAAGGCATACACTGAAATGTTGTAACATATATAGGGATTGAAGGTTCCTGGGGGGGAGGGGAAACAAGATGCACAGAATGTTACTGCTCTTTCAAGATGTGCAGCAAGACTTTTAGTTACACAGAACAGAACAGAACAGAACAGAACATAAAACAGAAAATAACATTCACTCACCCAGCAGCAACAGAAAAGCCACATGCCAGAATCAGGACTTTACAAACTTAGGACCTTTCCTTTATGACGTATTTTCCTTGCTATATTGAAAAGCAGTATAGACTAAGAAACCTGCAAGCCCCAATTTTTATGTAGGATAAAACCAATATAAATGCAGCAATAGCTATTTTTAGACTTCTTCTTTCTGAAAAACGACTCCTGGAACAGCTGATAACCAGACTTTTTATGCCAATACAGAAATGGAACTAGACTGTTTTGAGGAGTTTACATTAAAACAAAACACCACCACTAGATGGGATATAAACAACTGAAGTAAATAAATGTGTTTCCAACTTGTGGAGTTTTTCTCTAATAGATATTATGTATTGCTTGCAGCCAAACAAATAAGGCTGCAGAGTAGTATAAAGACCTTCATGTGACAGAAATCCACTCCCTTCTGTCTGTCCCTATCAGAATTGTTCAAATTTTCAAAACCAATAATCTGAAATAGCTCAAGCAATTTCAGCATGGGCTATTCTAGAGGACTTTAGCAGTGAAGAACAGCATTGCATCCATGTGCTTACCACAATAGAGATATTTGCTAACATGCAACCAAATGCAAAAGTACATATATGCAAAAGTACATAAAAAACTGGAAACTGTCTCACCATAATGCTGTATTGTTTTAACACTCAACTGGGAGCCGCCCAGAGTGGCTGGGGAAACTCAGCCAGATGGGTCGGGTATAAATACTAAATTATTATTATTATTATTATTATTATTATTATTATTATTATTATTAACATCTTTAGATAGAAAAAATGGGGAGTGAAGATACAGAAATAAATACATTGGGTTTAAAAGACAGTCTCCATAACCCTTACCTTTTGGAAATGTCCAGTTTGTGACATTTGTTATGTATTCCCAAGATCTGTTGTATGGATCTGTCTCCAATTCATTATACCATTCTATAATGTATTCATTTATTTCTAACTCTGAAGTTTCCCATTCCAAAAACAAGTGCTCCTTTAAAGCAGAAGTATTCAAGCTAAGAATCCTTTGGAGATCTAAGAGAATGATTGCTGCCATTAGCAGGAATGTTGACTTAAGCAATTCAACTGAATATTATTGTGATTAATAAAATATTTGAGAACAGAAGACAGAAAGAAGCAGAAGGGTATGTAGCAATAGCAATCCTTCCTAAGAAAAGTATATTCTACATTTTATCAATACTGTATAGGATGCAAAAATACATACACAATGAATAAGCAGTGAGACTGCATAGCAATATCCTTGCAGACAGGGATTCAAGTGCAAAGAGACGTGTTGGATTAGAAGTCCCATTTCTTAATTCTACCTGCACTAAAGTAATACTACTTACTCAGTATCAGATAAGTCTTAATATTTAGGAGGCTATTTAAGACATTTTTGTTTTAGATGTATGCTCCATAACTAAGTATTTGCTGTTTTGCTCTTTTTGCAAGCAAATGCTACAACCATGTAATTGTATTTTAAAGAAGATCTGAAAGGGGATACACATTTACAAACACAATGACACATATCAACACCCGAACCACAGTGACCTATTACTACATTTTTTTAAAATCACACATTTTGATCACATAAACTCACTCATGCTTTCTTCATGTATTGATGGAATTTTCAAAACAGCCTCAGGAGAATCTCCAGCTATATTATGAGCAACAACACTGATCAAATAGGCTTCTCCTGTCAATTCGAAATTACTGGAATTATTTTTAGCGTTGACAGTTTTTTCAAAAGGAGAATTGGTTTTTGCAAAATACTTTATTCTGTAGCTATCTATTCTTCCAGAAGATGGGAATTCTTCATGTTTCTGTTAAAAAACAAAGCAAAATAGGACAGCACAGCAATTGAAGAAGATAAGACTCTTAAGACTTGTGTGCATTTACCTGAGAAAGCAGCGCTGAACACAATGGGACTTCTGAGCAAACATGTATAGGATCACATACATTGCATAAAAACTAAAATGCAAGTCACACATACACCGAAAAGGACAGAGATGGGATCCTCTCTTCCCCTCTATACATATACACATATACTTCTCATGGAATCAGAAAGCTCTGAAATATGCCAACCAGTTTTGAAAAGTTGGTTATCCAATAAGTTTGCAATACACACTTGAGTTTACATGTCCTGTAAAGGATTGCACTGTTAAATCTGGTCTTGAAATTTATTTCCATTTTTTGCTTGCAGGAAGTTTACAGCAAGTGCTTTTACACTGTACCTTGCGGTCTTGATTCACTTAATACCAGCGACAGGTCAGCAAATCATTACAAATTTATTTACTGTTCTTATTTCCATTACTCTCAGGAAGCAAGGGCAAGCTGCTGTTTCTCAGCTTAATGAGCTCCAATCCAATCATTGCATATCTACTTCATCAGATTGGCATGAATTTTGCAATAATGCACTAGCAGGTTGCTTTCAATATCAAGGGAATAAATAAATGGTATGCCTATATATGCCACAATACCTACTACTCTGCATAAAAAAAAAAACTTTCCACCAATTCTGTGCTACTTTGTGCGCCATACTAACACTCCAGTTTTTTGTTTTTCCTTATTTTACTGTTTATATTTTAATGTATTTTATTTATTTCTACCGTGCAACACCCTAGAAACTTATTCTCAAGGGGAGCTCAGACATTTCCAGGATAAATACATAAACATTTCCTGTATGTACCCTCCAGGCAAGTTTACAACCCAGTGGCAATTGTCTGGCTTATAGGAAATGGCACTTCCGTGTAGGACTTTAACACACATCAGTGGCATAGCTGTCAACCGTCCCTTATTTGGCAGTAAACTCCCTTATCCCAGTGCCGTGTCCCACTGCTGTCCCTTAATGATGATGTCCCTTAAATTTCCCGGGTTTCAAAGGAAGCAGCTCCTCTCCCTCCCTCCCTGCCGGCCAGGGAGGAGGGAGGCTCCAACTGTGTTGCTTGGCTGCCCGGCCCGCCCCCCTCCAGCCTCCTCTCACCAGCCTCGGCCCCCGGGAGCCCCTCCCCGCCAAGACTGAGGAGCCTTGAGAGGAGAGTGAGGGCAACCATGGAGAAAGCAATTCAGAGAGAGGAGGCGGAGGTGCGGGCAGGTGTTCTAAGGGCTAACCACAGAGGGGGAAAGCGGAGGAAGGACCGCAAGCGCTTCTCCCATAGATTTGTAGTGGTAGACTAGCATAGATGGTCTGATCTGTGGGTTTACTTCGGGCACTATTTCCCCCCCCCTCTTCCTCCCGCCCCACCTGATGGAACTGAGAGCTGCAGATGGAGCACGAGAGAAAAAATACAGAACTGCAGCAGCATCTCTGTAGCTTGGACTTCATTTTGCACAAAAGTGATTGCTGCTTGTAGTTATTTAATTGCAGTGTTTCATCAGCTGGTGTCTTGAGCAGCAATCTCTGGAAACGAAGGGCTAAAAACCGGCGCTGCTCTCCCAAATTATCTGGTCCCTTTTAACTTCGTATTTCAGCTGGTTGACTAAAATCCCTTATTTTGGCTGCTGGTCCCTTATTTTCAAGGCTGCTGGTCCCTTATTTTCAAATCTGTAAGTTGACAGCTATGATCAGTGGCAATGTGTGCTATTGTGGATTTTTGTCTGCAGTCACTGTAATTGTGCAAATTATTTCATTTAATACATCTATATATTACCTTTCCAATTCATTGTTAAAGGTGTTTCACAGAAAAATAGAAACTTTACAAAAGGCATCAACAGGAGGGAAGGCACGAGATAGTAAAATCTTTTCCCAGAGCCTAAAGGAGAGCTATGTAGGTGCCAGACAAACTGCCCTTGGGAGGATGCTCCATGGTCAGGGCACCACAATCCAAGCAGTAGAATCGCAGGTTTGTCCTCCAGTAGCCACCTTTCCCAACTCCAAAGCTGGGGACACTTGGAGCAGCGCAATGGCCTCACACAGATGTACTGCTTTGTACAATCTGGGGCCACACACAATCTCTGCAGAGTTGCAATACCACTATAACATGTGTGCACTCTCATAAACTACTAGCAAGTAGCAGGGTGTATAAGACCAACTGATTTTGAGTCCACACCACCATCCTGCCACCTGCTTCTGCTTTTGGCAATTTTTCTCCCAAACATTTATGCAACCATTGGGGGGGGGGGGGACAACACCACCAGCCAGGATTCTTAAGTCTTCGGTATGATATTGCAAGCTACACTGAAGAATCTCATGAACCAAAGCATGGACCATATTTTTTCCAACGCCTGATTTTAAAAAGTTCATACACACACATACATTTCCCATACCCGTCTCTCCTGAATAGTATCCTGGTAAACTAATATAGACACCACCTTAGATAATCCACCTTTATTCATGAAAAGAAATAATTCCTTCACAGAATTCAGCAAAACAGTTTTTTTCTCAGAGAGATGTTTACTGTTAAAAACAAAGCAACACAGGGAAAGTCTATTCAGAAATCAGAGTAATCAAAATGACAGAAGTGTTTGCCAGTGTAATGGCATGTATATGCACATGAAAAATACCAATTAACATAGTATATAGGCTACTGGGTTGTATCAGAAATAATGTCAGTCAAACCTGACAGCACATTCACCATTCAAATACTAAACCAAAAAACCCTCAGAATCTCAAAGTGTCAAATTTTTTTTACCTTCCACAAAAGGTGCACAGTTCTTCTTCCAGTGGGCTGATGCGATTCAAGTACTCGCCACAAGTCTACTTTCAAGGGAGCTATGAAAATTAATACATCATAATTAAAAATATAGAAATAAAAGGCATGAACAAACTACTCCTATAGCCCACCAAGATAGCCACTTCTATGCTGCTAAAAAGCTAGTTAGTATCATATTCTCATCCTGCAGCAAGTGGATATTCAAGAATAGCACAAGAGTAGAACACATAACAACTAGTTCTTTGTTGTTATCCAAAACTGGGGAGGCTGTCTATGAACAACTCCCCTAGCAACTGGATGCTGGAACACCATGACAAACTGGCAACACTAAACACATACACTTTCCTTCTAGACCAGTGGTTCCCAAACGTGTGTGTTTTTTGCCATGCCCCACCTAAGCATCTCTAAAATCCTGCCCCCCCATGACATATAGTTCTTATTATTCAAAAAGTGAACTCCTATTCATGTGGAGGAAACCTAAAAGTCTATTCATTTGCCCCCCTTAAAAATGGTTAGAGCACAGCTCTAACCATATTCAAGAGTAAATGACTGGAAACAGCAGCAATATCCAATACTAATACTGAATTATTATTATTATTATTATTATTATTATTATTACCTCACCTATCTGACTGGGTTCCCCCAGCCACCCTGGGCAGCTCCCAACAGAATACCAACAACAATGAATGATATAACCAATATAACAGCGTGAGATAGCCCAGCCTGACAGATACCCCTTCACTGCATATCCTATTTAACATATACAGTACAGTATAAACATTCACTGTGGATTCCCTAGAGATGGAATTAGTCTTGGATATATAACAACAACAACAACAACAACAACAACAACAACAAACTGAATTAACATAAACTGATTTTTTTTAAGATCTGTAAATATAAAACTTAACAACAGCCTCAAACTGTATCAGCATTTTGCTTACCTTGTTCTTCTGTTGTTCCCATTTTTTTGGTACTCCACTCACTCCAAAACTTCGAGTCATTATGAGCACACCGAATGTCAACAGTATAGGTTGTACAATCCCACAGATTAGTGAGTTCAATTGTTGCACTGTCTTCTTCCATGAAGTAATCTTTCTAGAAATTGGGCAGAATAAGTTTTCCGTCAAATAACACAGCAAAAATCATAGGTGGCAAAATATAAATACCGTGGTCTCTCTTGCTATCACTTGCATCCGTATTCTTACATTCCTCACCCCCCACCCCAAGTGTGGCTCAGATGGTAAATTCTGCATGCCCAAAATTGGCATGCATTCTTGGCTCCTTCAATAAAATAACTGCTTACCAAAAGACAGCGCGCGTGCGCACACACACACTTATGGCAAGTTCATGGAGAATGGAGAATGTGGAAATGGAAAAGGTTCAGAAAAGTGTGGCTCAGATGGAAAATTCTGCTTGCCAAAAACTGGCATGCATTCTTGGCTAAAATAACTGTTTACCAAAAGACAGCACACGTGTATGTGTGTGTGTGTAGGGAAAAGTTCAGAAAAGGGCAACTAAACTGATTAAGCGAATGGGGAAACTCTCTTTTGAGGAAAAGTTAAAGCATTTGGCACTTTATAACTTAGAGAAAAGGCAAGTAAGAAGAGACGTGATGAAAGAGCATGAAATAATGCTAGGAGGAGCAGACTGAGAAGATGAGGCCAACATGGGCTACATGCCTGTAGTCATATGAGCTGGAAAAATTGCTACTCACTTACAATTCAACTTACCATGCCATTTTCCTTTATGGATTCATATCGAATTTGGCACCTCGTATTGTTCTCGGCACTTCGAGGCATATACCGAGGTTTAATCCAATGAACTCTTAGCATTTGCTTCACCCCTGGAACTGTTTCTATTTCGGTTATCTGAGGAGGATCAGGCTTCACTGGAATTGAGAAAGAAAGCTCTCATACTTTCAATGCTAATGATTTTACAACCAATCCTACTGGCAGCAGCAAGAGAGAGTCTGATGGAATGGAGAGTGGGGTAGGCTGCACACTTGAACCCCATTGCAGAATTTATATTTCATTTTTAAGCACAGCTATAAAAAGATAATTAAATTACTTCTGTTCGGTGGAGGGGGACTGATGAACCGGATCAATGTGATGCAACACCACTGCCACACTTGGAATTAAACCCAGTTGGGTTGGAGGTAGAGGCAGATTGTTGTTGTTGTTGTTACAGTAAACCCTCTGGATACAGATTTAATTCATTCTAGGGGTCCATGCTCACCCCAAAAAATCCATAACCAGAGGCGCTGCTTCTGCACATGCTGACAGCGCAATAGAGCGCTTCTGCGCATGTGGCGAAACCCGGAAAAATACTCCTGGGTTTGCTGCTTTCGCAATCCGAAGATTATATATCCAGAGAGGTACATAACCCGAGGGTCCACTGTATTTCAATTTATAAACCACCTTTATCTTCCAAGGATCTCAGGTGGTGTACACAGTTCTCCTCCTCTCCATTTCATCCTCACAACAATCCTTTGAGGTAGGTTAGTCTAAGAGATGGTGACTGGCCCCAGGTCACTCAGTGAGCTTCATGGCTGAATGGGGATCCAAATCTTGCTCTCCCAGCTCCTAGTCCAACACATAAACCATTAAGCTACACTGGCTTTCAGATGGCGATAGCAAGAGCTGGCAGGTATGACGGACAGGACCTTCTTAAAGGTGCAACTGTTATTATGGAACTTCCCTCTCCGAGATATACAAGCAGCTTGCCCTTTGGTATTATTTAGGCAGGCAACGTTTTCACTGAACGTTTTCATGTATATTGCTTGCGGAGAGGTTCAACAGGCAGCCTTATAGCTGATTAGCTGTAATAAATTGAAATAAATAAAATGAAGCAGGGGGATTGGAAATGTTTTTACCTTTGCTATTAAGATTACGGTGTTCTCTATTTGTTGTGGTTTTAAGCAGTTTTAAAAGTTGTAAGCACTGAACTGTGGCTAATATAGGCAACACCTTATGCATGTGGGGTTTATGTTGTGGGCCTCTGCATCCGTCAGCAGAATGCACATAAATGGAGAGTCCTAGTGGCTTGCAAGGAGACTCTCTTCTGGCTCTGGGGAGGGTCTACTTGCGAGCCAGGAGGACTCTCCAGAGTGCTCCCCACTGCTGCGCTCCTGGCACCATGTGTGTGTGCGGTCACACAAAGATAGAGCACACACAAATGGCGCATTGCTTGTACATCTAATACAAATATTGCCTCTCTGGGGTCTGAGGCAAAGGTCGTGTCAGGGAACTGCCATCGGAGGGACAGGTGGTGGAGAGGCTCCAGGAGAATAGGAGAGACTCTACAGCAGAAGAAGGAACCAGTAGGGGGAGAGCAGGAGTTCCAGCGGAAGGGGAGTCGGGGGAGAGGCTCTGGGATACTTCTAGTGAGAATAGTGAAGAGGTAACAAGACCCCCGTTAGGAACTCCCACCCTTCGCCGGAAACTGTCACGCAGAGAGTCACGAAGGCGCATGTCCGTCAAACAGCTTTTATGTTGGAGTAAGTTCCGTAGACGCCCACTGTCAGATTCTACCAGCGACTGACGGAGTCATGCTTTCGGGGCTCCGTTAGTGCCTAGGTTTGGGTGACCAGCCAAACCCCAGAGGGATCAAGCTTTTACGCACAAGCAGCTCATTATCCCATCACAGGTCGACACCTGTTGAATGGGCTCGGCACCTTGACTGCAGGAGGCAATGTACTCTGAAGGAGGCAGCAGGGCTCCAGTATCCTGTCAGAGGCCTGGCATCTCTTCCCAAAATTGGGAAGCTTCTTCCCAGCTCAGGGACGGAGGCACAATGTTCATGCGCATGACGTTGCCTTGCCCCAATCACATTTGGAAGCTGGCGCCTCTGGCCCTAAATGTTATCCTACGAAAATGTTCACTGCATGCCACTGGAATTCTTTTATCTCTGCAGTAGCAAAAAATGTATTGCACAAGAGCCGCTTACTCAAACACAGTCTATGTTTCTCATATTTTAAATTGTTTATAAACTTACAAATTTTTGTAGAAATTATGCAAACAGGCTCTGAGGTTGCTTCCCCCAAGCTATTTCTTGCTGTCACCCGGACACGATATTCCCGAGCAGAAATTGGTTGATTGAATATTGTACATGAATCATTTTCGGTTGAGCAGCTTTGTATTTCATCGCCTACTAATGTTGAAGCCTTTTTCATTGAGCAGTTTTCTTCCTCATTCAGTTCTAACATTCTGTTTGTGAAAAATGCAGGCAGAGGGAAGAAGAAGGAAATTAGTAAATATTTTTGGTGGAAGAAGTGGTTAAGAAGCTCACAATTAGAATCAAATCCAGGACTGAAATATGTTGAGCACAATTTAGAAAAGAACAATAAAAGGTGAATTATGCTTTTAATAATGACAACCAAAAGTTGAGAACATTCAAGTGCCACAGATTTCAACAGAAGAAATTTAAAGCATGTGTTTCTCCCTCCCACAGAAATTAATAGGATAAAAATGTGATGCAGCCAACCTAGATGCAATATGAGATTCTTGATTAAGATTTTACATGGGTATTTTTATTTTTAAAGATCTTTGTATGTATTGGTAACCACACACAGCTGCTTTGAAGATTAAAAAAATGGCAGCCATTTGTACTATGCCACACCACACTCACGGCAACCACTTCATGACTGATGGCCACAACACATTTTCAGAATTCCAGGTGTGCCCATGGACCCCAAAATCTTGGCAACTCCATGTATCATTGAAAGATGACCAGCTGAATGAACCCTGGAGGTTTGTGGTTGAAGCCATGGAGCAGCACTGCCCAAGCAGATATAGAGACAGAGTTGGCCTCTGAGTTTGCCACCGTGTTTGCATCTCGCTGGCTACCCTGCTTGTGATGAATAGCTATTTAAGATTACTGGGGTAATCCAAAAGCAGTTGAACTAAACATTTGCTTAAAGGGAGGAAATGCAATTATCTAACACACATGCCACACGCTTTGCACAACATTAGCAGCCAGCCACTTAGCACCTACTGTTTAGTGAGAGTATAGACTGTTTCAGTGTTCCTCTCATATGTCCATGTGCAAGTAAGAGTTGAGCCACTTTTGTAATAAAAGATGCAGAAAATAATTTCAGGAGGCCGTGGAGGAACTGCAACCAAGAAAGGCAAAACAATAGATTTCTCAGGCATTTGAATGACCGGCTTCGTTTGGTAAAAAGACTTTAAACTACTTGGAATCAGTAAAATCTTACAATTTTACTTTTAAAATATTACACCCACCAGGATCCCATTCTACGTAAATATTGTCACAGTTTTTCAAGTATTGTTAAACTGCTTAAATCAACCATTTTCAGTTCAAGACTTTTAAGCTTACTTACACCCTGATCTAACTTCAGAGTGAGCCAGGTGCTGCTTTTTAACCGGAGAATCAACAAAACATTTAACGTGAGCTCTTCCATAAGTGAAATTATGAATAAATAGTCCAGAGACAGAATCATTGATAATTTGGTAGTTTTCTTCTGCAATCACAACATCATTCAGTGTCCAGATGATATGACTTGCATTTTTATAAGGAAAAAGTTTTTTGCCCAGTCTACAAAAAACTTTCAAGGTAGAACCACTTTCAATTAAAGGGGATGAAGGAAAGATGTGAGCCACAGCATCTCCATCTATTTTTAAAGAAAAATCACTTAGATCAGTTATGCTAAAGCAACACACAAAGCAACACAGCAGTGATAGAAAAATGAACAAAGAAGACAGTATTCATGTATATACAGTTCTACCTCGTCCCTTTAAGAGACTCAACTATTCAGTACTACCCCTCATGCTCAGGATACCCATACTTTAATTCCCCATGTAGTTTTTCATAATAGGACATATTGGACTTTTCGCCATCATACAAAGACTTAGGAGCCAGTTTAGACTTCACACATTTGCCAAACTTCTTTGTGTCATCCAGGGCCAAACGAGACACAGCATAAACAAGTAATATCAGTGTGTGTTTGCTTTTTGAATAGCAGATACGGTTTGGGACAGTAGCGCACATGATAAGTGGGTTTTCCTCCCCCACGGTGGTATTAACAATTGACCATCACCACCTTATTTGGGATTTAGTCCAGTTAATTTAGAAGCTTTAAACTGTTTATACAGTCAAACCTCGGCTCCCGAACACCTCCGTTTCAGAACATTTCGGTTCCTGAACGCTGAAAACCTGGAAGTAAATGCTCCGGTTTTCAGAAGCCGGGTGTCCAATGCGGCTTCTGCTGAGTGCAAGAAGCTCCTGCAACCAATAGGAAGCCGCACCTTGGTTGTCGAATATTTCGGAAACCAAACAGGCTTCTGGAACAGATTACGTTTGACAACCGAGGTTTGACTGTATATGGATCACTCGCCTTCATTCAAGAAAGCAGCAGGTTTCCTTACTGCCCATCCTAACTAAATGCTTAATTGGAATTTTCTTCTAAGCTAGTTTGCACACCAACAATAAGTACAGAAAAGGTTCAACTTACCCATTAAACATAAGCTGCAATGCATGGTTAAGATCCCAAGCATAGTATATAAGATTTTATTTAGAATCATTGTGCGTAGGCAGGAAACACTGTAACAAAATTAAGATTTTTTTTCTCCAACAAAGTCAGTAATGCTGCTGTATTATATAGTATATATTTCTATCTGGTGAGCATACCATTACAGTTAATAATGAAAATAAAATTGTTTTACATATCTTCCCTCAGCTAAATTTCCAAAGGAACCAGAAAACATCATTCTACTACTACTTCACACATTTCAGAGTTGAATCCTCAAAATAGGTTCCAGATCTGAACTTTGGACTCTTTGCTTTTGACAATTTTATTGCAATAGCACAAAGTTTTTGAAATGGGATTCCTATTTTTTGAGGGCAAACAATTTAGAAAAACCTGCAAACCACAAAGCAGTATTGCCACCATTGGAGTTATGTAGCATTTTGGGCTCCCCCTGCCCACAGTGTCCATGGGTAGTTTTTCAAGAGTACTGCATGTACATATAGCAATTATAAAAAACTGACAAGTGCTCATCAGATGCTCTCCTGTCCTCAAGAATATGCGCTTATTCTTCTACACACTCCTGAAAATAGATCTAACTCATTATCAGCAGCACTGGCTTTCACAGTCCCTGGGATCTTAGCAGTTATAATGGTTGTCCCCTCACCTGTTGCTATTTAGCTGCCACATCCCATTGGACCCTCCTGCCTATGTTAGACAATGTTAGTAGGATCTACTATGAAACTTGTAGTTCTTGAGAAAGAATGCCACATAGTACGACACACTTCTTTCTGACTCTCAAACTACAAGCCCACATAGTTCCACTTTGCAGATAACATTATGGTTTAAAATAGGCACTGTGGGTTGGACTAGATGACCCTTGGATCCCTTCCAACTTTACAACTCTAAGATTTAATAAAAGGTCCTTACAACATGATGCAATTTAGTCCCATATGATTAAGCAATTATAAATAAATGAGTCCCCCCACCCTAAGAATAATGCACTCAGATAAACTGGTTTGTGCAGATCTTTTTGGGTAAGATACTTTGGTCATAATAACAGGATACATTCAGCTAAATCCTACCTAGGGCAGACTCTTTGAAATTAATGTTTGGATTTTTAATTCATTTCAGTGAGTCTACTCTGAGTAGGACTAGCATCCAAGGCAACCTGTGTGAGAGATTGGGGGCGGGGGAGGGAGATATATATGTAAATTTACAAAGCAGGAGGACAAATGAGGGCTGACAGCAAATGTAAAAAAGGATGGGACAGCTGCATATTCCTGCATTGCAGAGGTTTGGACTAGATGATCCTCAACAGGGTCCCTTCCAACTCTACAATACTATAATTCTAGGGTTGGAGCTATAACTCTCTCTCCCACAGTGGGTTTGGCACTACTATTATAGACAGATCCTACCTGTTGAAGGCTTTGTTTTAAAGGGACCAGAAATCATGTTCTACCTGAGCTATACATATATCACGTTTCTGTAGGGATACTTCGCATTTGTTGAAGGATGGAAGCCACCTTGAGTAAACCTTTTGAGAAAGAATGCAGGGTATCAATGATAAAAAAGAAACAAAAATTGGGTCAAGCTAGACATGACATTAATTGTGTGAACATGATTAACTTAAAATCTTCATTTTGTTATGTTTCCCCTAGGATTTTGCCCTATAGGCAAGTCTTACGTTTCCCCAAACCTGTCTATGCGCCATTGATCTTAAATTGTTTAAGATGCTGTACTTAAAAGGATGGAAAGTACTCTATTAATTGACAGCTTCTTTTTCTAGTGTAATGTTAATAAACTGACAGTGCAATGTCAAGCATGTCTACTCAGAAGTAAGCCCCACTGTGTTCAACTGGACTTGCTCCCAAGTAAGCAGGCGTTAGATTGCAGCCTCTCCTGTTGCTTCTCCTGTATTCTCAAAATGTGAAATCCTTGCGTCTAATAGAAAATATCTACTGACAGAGCTGAGCAAAGCTGAGCATATGGAGTACAGCCAAAGTAACAGGGGACCGCGGGTAGAAAAGGCAAGGCAAAAACGGCAGGCAAGGCAAAACGGCAATGTGTGTGTGCCACTGACTCCGCCAAAGCTTAGGCTTCCTGATAATTATGCAATGATCTCTTTTAAGAATAAAGGATACCCCGAATCTGGTAACAAAACACGCCACCGAACATCAGGGCCGTCTCTGGTTGCAGAATCCTCTGTGATGGATGTTTTGTCCAGGGCTCGGGAGGGGCAGAGGGACCATGAAATTAAGGAATGGGGGCTTCAGATTCCACGGGGAGACATAAGCAAGTGGGAAACTTTGCCTTCACCCTGTTTCTTCCAAGAATCACGCCTCCCCTTCCTCGCTGCTTAGCCAACCAGCCCCTCGCCAGCCTCGGTTTCCCCACCAGTGCCTGTACTGAAGAGCTGATACTGATGAGAAGCAACTCTCTCTCTTCCCCACCCCACTTCACCCCTTTCACTTTCTTTCTCCTTCTCCCCAGCGTGTCTCTCTCTCCCTCTCTTTTTCACCCTTTCGGACTTGCCTACATTACAGCGGATTGTGGTGGTGGAAGGTGTCCTTTAGCTGCTGTTGTGGTTAAAAAAATCAGGAGTCAGAAATGCTTCAGCTATTGCAAACTTCTACAGAACTACCAGTAGAACTTGACTTACTATCTACTTACTCCTGCTAGAAGCCAAATTTCAGTGCAGAACAGACTGACCACACACTATACCAGACTGTCCACACACTATACCTTTGAAGCACATTCAAATCACATTTCTCTCTCTCTCATATACATATGGCAACTTTGTTTTGTTAAGGGTTGCAGGGAACTGGGGTAAACTACAGTGCCCTAAATTCTAAGAGGAGGAGTATGCACTTCAAATGTACTTTAAAAGCATTGCACATGGAGCTGAGAGACATTTAAGGATGAACAACATGCACAGGTGGCCCTGAATAAAGCCCTTTAAAGTCTCACCTGTCCAAAAGACCTTAAAGAGAATTTACGTCCTCGGTTTGAGGGTTCAGGAACCCAGCGCTTGCAAACTGCAGCCGACAGCAGCATTCAAGCCGCTTTGGAGTTAGTTACCAGAAATGCGAAGTTGCGAAACTCGACGTCGTTCTCTACCCGACGGATCTTTCGAGTACTCGAATAAACGCCTCGATTCTAGCTATTAAAAACAACAATACAAAAAACAAAAGGAAAAAACCCCACTGAGTTTGGACACTGTGTGAAAAACAGCTTTAAAAAATAATAATAATCCTGGGAAGCAAGGAAGGCGGGCAGGGTGGGTGAGAAGCGTATACAGATGACGGGGGAATGAAAAGTAAAATGCGGTGCTCGAAGCCAAATGACTGTCGAGGGAATAGCTGAGTAAGAAACTGCCTTTGCGCAAGAAAGACGAAGGAAAGGAAACCGGGGAAAGAAAGGGAAGCGAGAGGAGCGGCTTTTCGGTTGAAACTGCCAGGAAGCAAAGCGGGGAGGGCGGGAAGTGCCAAGCGAACCAGGGAAAGGAGGCCGCTTAGCGAGGCGGAGAGAAAGGAGCGTGGAGTGAGAGAAAACCTCGGGGTTCAGCCCACAACTGCCTCGCTGGTTCCTGGGGCTCCTCCGTACCTCCTCAAGCGAGAGCAGCCTCTCTCCCGGCCGACGGGACCTCGCCTTACCCGGTTCTCCGGACCCGCGTTTTCCCTGGCGCCGCCCATCATGTTCCTGTTCCGCTAAACTATTTGGGAGAACCCGTGAAGGGATTCCCAGTTTGAACCCGGCGGTTACGGGCAGGGCTGGGCACGAGGCCAAGGCTAAGAGTATATTCCGACTAAAAGTGAAGCCACTTAAGGGAGAGGCGAGAGGGAGGGATACCACATGCCCAGGCCTGTGACATCATTTTAGTTACAAATAAAAATGAAATAAACAAGATCTGAAGAAATAGGGTGGAAGGCCCATGGTGCTTATGTGAGGCAATGTCGCCTGAGCTCTTTTACCTTGGTGGACGTTGCCTTGGGGTCAGTGTGTGGCCAAGGCTGTCATGGGGGTTCTTTTGTGAGGGCTGTTTTTTGGGGGGGTTTTAAAATAATAATAATTGCACGGGTGCCTTTGTTTTTCCGTGAATGTGAATCTATTGTATTATATGCATGTTTTAAATATGCTGTGGAAACCTTTCCCCCAACAAACGATTAAGGAATATAATAATCTTAAGAGGTGAAACGTGCAACTGAAGCATAATTTGCTGCTTTTCTCTCTTTCAGAGAGAGAGAGAGAAATCAGTCCAGAACAAGTCACTATGCTACTTATTGTGTAAGAGTCCTGAGTCTTTGCTGTTAGGCCAAGCAAGGCAGCCGCAGGAAGCCCAATTTTGCCTGTCATGAAATGACAGCAACTTTTTAATTATTGTTGTATTTTTACTGCAAGGGAGAAACGTTTGTGGGATGTTCTCCTGGTGCCAAAATAACTTGGCTAGCTACTATTGGCTTTGACATGAGGGTATCAAAATTGTCTTTTGCACCAACCTGTAATGTTAAAAAATGTGAAGAACCATATTTCCCCTTTTTAAGAGGGGAAAGCAGTTCATTTCTTTAAAAAGAGAGAGGGGGGGTGCTCTTCAGAGGCAGGGCACTGCTCAGCTAGGACCTTCTTTCCATTATCTACTGTGCATGGCACATGTGAGGTTTTTTCCTTCCATCAAGGAACCCAAGATGGCATATGGTTTCCAGTCCACACATTATCCAGACCAAACTCAGACTTTCAACTAGATTTACAAGCCTTAAGTTAAGACTTTACTCCCTCTCCAAGGGAGTTGTAGAGGATAGTCACACAAGAACAGGCCTTTTCAGTGGTGGCTTCCCATCTGTGGAAGCACACTACTGTCTCTTGGCAGGAACCAAGCAGAAACATTTTTATTTGTGCAGCTTTATGTGTGTTTTTTAGTTGGGAAGGTAGTTAGACATGACTGTATCCTTTGTTGCACTCATCCTTTAAGAGAGGTGGGGTTCAGACCTGTTCCTTTTAAATGCAGTATATTGTTGTATGAGTATTTTATTGCTGGTTTTATCTTATTTGGATACCTTTTTATTTTAGTGCAAAAATGTGACTAATACCCTGGGATCACAATCATAACAAAGACTGTCTCTAAATATGTGTAGACTTGACTTCCCCCTCAAGTACTAAGTGAACAAAGCAACTCTCAGGCTCAGGCTACTAGGAAAAAGCTTGGCATGACTTCATTAGTGCTCATGTTCGGATGTGTCTTCTTTCCAAGATTTAAGCACTTGTCAAGGGACAAGCCTGCCTTGAGGGCACTGCCCAGATGACCCTTATCTGCATCAACATCCCTGAAGTCTTTTTATTTTACAAAAAAAGTCAGGAGAGCAATTTGGTTGAGGGCATAAACTTTCACCTCTTCAGTTTCCCTGCTCAAGCTCCCTCCCTCTTAACTTCCCGTTTCTGGAACAAAGCGCTGCTAGGGAATTCACCTGGAAAATTGCATGTGAAGGCTTAAGAAAACATCTGCCACATCCTCTACACCACATCCCAATCCAACAAAAGAAAAAGACATGGGAAGTCCCAATCAGGAAACCTAGCAGTCACATATTATTTGTCCCTAATGCTTCAATCCTATCTCCACTTACTGTGGAGGAAATTCCAACAAACTCTATGGGACATACTCCTACATAAACATATATATTGCAACCATCTTCACATTTGTATGGCAAAACAGGTAGAAAGAGGATTTGCTTATCAATGTTTTATTTTTTGGAAAGTGGTCTGCAATCCTTTTTTCATTCATTTTCACAACATTTCCAGTGCTTGCTGGAGATGGGCCACATCTCCATGGAAGAGTACATGTATTGCATGTAGAAAGTCCCAAGTTCAACTCCTGACATTGCTGGCTTAAAAAGGATTACTAGGAGCAGAGCTAAGATATGGAGCTTTAATAATAGTGAGCCAATATAGTCTGACGTTCTGTCACAGAATCCATCACTACCCTAAATTAACACTGTGGCTGCTGCTTTAAATCACGGTGTGTGCCAACAATTTACCCATTCAATTGCTTCAAGCAAGTTAAAGCCACACAACACCAAACAAGTTTGGAAGCCTGCTAACATACTAATGAGGGGTGTGGGTGGCGCTGTGAGTTAAACCACAGAGCCCAGGACTTGCTGATCAGAAGGTCGGCGGTTCGAATCCCCGTGATGGGGTGAGCTCGCTCCCTGCTCCTGCCAACCTAGCAGTTCAAAGCACTTCAAAGTACAAGTAGATAAATAGGTACCGCTCTGGCGGGAAGGTAAACGGCGTTTTCGTGTGCTGCTCTGCTTCGCCAGAAGCGGCTTAGTCATGCTGGCCACATGACCCAGAAGCTGTACGCTGGCTCCCTCGGCCAATAAAGCGAGATGAGTGCCGCAACCCCAGAGTTGGCCACAATTGGACCTAATGGTCAGGGGTCCCTTTACCTAACATACTAACAATGTAAAGCAGTCACATGTGCCCAGGATTTGCGTGAAATGCCTCCAAGGAAGTAAGTGCATGTCTGTATGGAACATTTACTTTCTCAAAGGGGACGAGTGGGTTCCGAAGAGCTAATTTACATTTTGTAGTTCTTACAACTTTCATAATGGCCCTCACAATAGTATTGGGGTGCATAAAATGTCTGAAATTGATATGAAGTAGGAAGCTATGCAATTTAAAGGCCCACACATGAAGGCAACACTGCCTGGCTTTTGTTCATTCATTTGAGATTTGCTCAAGATATCTTCACAGTTGACAGTTGCTAATTGTATATGTTCTTGTTGCAATTCAAGAAAGCAAATCATTTCCCAGAAAGCAAAATTCAAAAACTTACTATTTTAATCCAGGGGTCAGCAAACTTTTTCGGCAGGGGGCCAGTCCACTGTCTCTCAGACCTTGTGGGGGACCGGACTATATTTTGTGGGGGTAATGAACAAATTCCTATGCCCCACAAATAATGCAGAAATTTATTTTAAATAAAAGCACACATTCTACTCATGTAAAAACATTCTGATCCCTGGACCGTCTGAGGACCGGATTTAGAAGGCTATTGGGCCGGATCCGGCCCCCGGGCCTTATTTTGCCTATCCATGTTTTAATCAATTTCTCTGTTTATTGCTGTCTTTCCTTGGGGGCAGGGAAAAACAGAATGAACTCAATCTTCTATATGTATTTTTTTTTTCAGATGAACACTCATATCTTAGCTTGCAGAGTTTCCTGTATGAATCTTGGATGATGAAAATGTGTTTCCCCAAGATACCAAGTAAACTGCATAATTTCAGGGAAAGGTCCTAGCTAGACATGACTGTATGCAACCAAGCAGAATTCTAGAGTTCACTTAAAAACAACTATAGAAAAAGCCAGGGGAGGGGGTGGGAGTGTTTGGTGCTGCTCTCCGAAGGCACTTGAACAGCACCTCCTCCCCTTATCCCAGCCTTTGCTTCAGAGCTCCAACCATCCAACATGTACAGAGACAGAAAAGCCAAATAATTTTAAAGTGGGAGAATGTTTCGGGCCAAGAAACAGCAACAGCCATCTGGAGACGGAGACGGTTAAACGTACTGTTGTGTATTGAGTCAAAGGATTTTATATCTGCATTATTATTGTCTGTATTTGCATTAGGGTAAAGTAACTGCCTTTTGGTTCCAGAGGGTACAGCTACTATTGGTTCATTTAAACTGCTGTATTTGGATCCTCTGTCTTATTGGTTTCCTCCAAAAGGCAGGACTGTGATTGCCTGATATTGTTCCCTCCAAAATGTATCCTTTCTAGTTTGTTCCCTGTCCCTATAAATGTAGCTCTCCCCTCCTCAGTCTTCAGTCTTGTTGCTTTAATAAAGAAGTGTTACTAGAGAACTGTCTCCAGCATATTATGTCAAGAGAGCTGAAATCACAAACCCCACGTCACAACACGTACCACAAAATACTGTGAGCGTTATTCTTAAGGAAAACTTATTTAAGTGGTATTTTACTTTTATTCAACTGCTACAAGCTGGAGGGTATACCAGTTCGGTTTGGGATATATGCCAAAGAGTTGGAATTATCATTGCTAGCAAAATGAGAACATTAAATGGTAAAGGGCTTTATTCAACAGGACCACACTTCAATTTTCTCTGCAGCATTTAGAAGCATACATTAGGGCAATGAAAGTGTAGTTGAAAGGACTTCAGGAAAGTATATATGGAGTCTTGGATAAATGGTGTGGTGAGCCAGATATGCATTTCTACTAAATAAACTTCCATTTAAAAATGAGCACATGTCCATTTACATTGTTTTTGGTCTGTTCCATTATCCTAATTACAATGCAGGGAACAAAATATAATAATCCTTTGCCCAAGCTTTAAAATTATGTTCTAAATAAGAGCAAATATTTGAAGTCATTCCACTCACTGCTTATGCATGGGCATAAAAATATGAAAAATATATGAAAAAATGAGATTAATAAATAATTTGCTAAGAAATGCAGGTTAAAGTCTCTCATGCCATGGTCTCAGTCTGGCTTAGGACCTCCCACAACTACACTATAAAAGTCATAGTTTGAGCCTGTGCAAGATATATTCCCATTTAGAGTCTGCCTCCCTGCTATAGAGCAGGACAAAATCGCAATACTTCCTTCCTGTTACTGTTTCTTTATCATTCTATAACAGAACACCACAATCAACAGAGAGAAACCTCAGTAGGAGATAAGTTGTTTTTCCATTTAGGATGAATAAAGCACGCAAGCTGTGAATCAGGGTTTCTTGAGGCCCGAAAAAGACCCAATATGGAGGCCAAATGGCCAAAATATTGGGAAATATTAGAAAAAGATGGAGACAATTGGAAATTGCAGAGTTTGGAGAAAATGAAGGATAAAGTGCGAGACTGGTTACACTACGCTCAGATTAATGAAGTTTTTAAAAATGACAAAAACTTAGGGTTCCAGGTGGAGAAATCGAAATTGGAAACAGAACTGTTAGAACCTAAGACTAAGGTACTTTCAAGAATGTATAACTTGCTGTTAAAATGGAATACACAAGATGAAATGGTTAAATCGGCTATGATAAAGTGGGCACAGGACATTGGGCATAATATCATGTTTGAGGACTGGGAAAGGTTGTGGACCAACGGGCTGAACTTCACTGCATGTAATGCTTTGAAGGAAAATGTAATGAAAATGATATATAGATGGTACATGACCCCAGTTAAACTTGCCAAAATATACCATTTGTCTGATAACAAATGTTGGAAATGTAAAGAAAATGATGGAACATTCTTTCACCTCTGGTGGACCTGCCCTAGAGTGAAGGCCTTCTGGGAAATGATATATAATGAGCTGAAAAAGGTATTTAAGTATACCTTTACTAAGAAACCAGAGGCCTTCCTTTTGGGTATTGTCGGCCAGAAGGTGTTAAAGAAGGACCGAACATTTTTTATGTATGCAACAACGGCAGCAAGGATACTCATCGCTAAGCACTGGAAGACTCAAGATCTACCCACACTGGAAGAGTGGCAGATGCAACTGATAGACTATATGGAACTAGCCGAGATGACCGGCAGAATCCGAGACCTGGGAGAAGAGAAGGTTGAAGAAGATTGGAAGAAATTTAAGATTTATTTTAAAAAGCACTGTAATTTGGTTGAATGTTAAGATGGAGGCTAGATCATAAATAATTGAGCACCACTAAATTAGATCCAATTAGGATGATAAGTGAGATTGAGGAAAAATTATAAACTTTTGGGAGAATTATTAGATTATATTCTAAATGAATGGGACACAAGAATGTAAACAAGATGATAAATTGCGGGCAAGAATTGACAACGATGCAAGTGGGAGCGGGAGACGTGAGGGAGTCCAAAGAAGTTAAGAAATTATGTTATGATATATGTTACATTGTTCATTATTTTTGCATTTATGTATAAAAATCTTAAAAATATATATTTTAAAAAAAAGAATCAGGGTTTCTTGTCCACCATGCTTCTTAACATTTCCATGAAACCAGTGAGGAATATCATTTGGGAATTTAAAGTGTGGTGCCATTAGAATGCTGATCACACCCAGTTCTCTCTCTTTTTCACCACCAAGCTCAGCAAAACAAAAAACCACAATGATAACACAAAATGAAACAGCTAAATGACAAAATTGAAAATAGAGTCTTAAGGCTGCAAATGTTTCAATAGCCTTACTTAATGGTGGTTTGACAGATGAGATGTACCTCTCTTTGGCCACTGAAAGCAGGGGTTCAAAGCTGAAATAAGACTGTATTGGGTAAGTTCACACCTAGTAAACTGATGGAGCCAATTAAAAAGTTTGACCAGCAGCCTCTTGAATCTCTGTTGGCTTGAATGCGTTTGAGGGATGAGGGTGCTGATGGCTTTGAGTCTTTCTCCCAAGGAGGTGGAGAAAATCTTTGTCTTCACCCAAAAGGAAAACCCAACCTGGTGATAACAGAATAAATGATACAAGGATGGAGCTGCAGCCCCAATATAGGGAAAGAGGTAGTAAGGGAACACCTAAATACTTTAAATGAATTCAGATCTCCAGGCCCTGATGAGCTGCATCCAAGGGTTCTAAATGAGCTAACAGATGTAATTTCAGAACCTTTGTCTATGATCTTTGAAAAAATATTGGAGAACAAGTGAGGTCCCTACAGACTGGAGGCATGCAAATGTTGTTCCCCCTCTTGAAAAGTAGGAAACAGGAAGACCCAGGTACATGGGCGTAGCCAGAATTTTTGTTATGGGGGGCGGGCTTTTGTTGGGAGGGCAGAACCAGATTTGTATTGGTTTTGATTGAATTGGGTGGTCAGCTGCCCCCTGCCCCCCCCCTTGGCTACACCCATGCCCAGGTAACTACCAACTGGTGAGCTTGACATTGATACCAGGGAAGGTGCTAGAACAGATAATTCAACAGTTGGTCTGTGAGCATTTAGAAAAGGATAATGTGATTACTAAGACCTAGCATGGGTTTCTCAAAAAATGAGTCATGCCAGACCAATCTGATTTCTTTGTTTTATGGAATTACAAACTTGAAGGATCAGGAAAATGCTGTGGACATAGTGTATAGTGTCCAGAAGTATAGTGTCCAGATCAAGGGAAGTAGTAAAGGTAAAGAGACCCCTGACCATTAGGCCCAGTCGTGGCCGACTCTGGGGTTGCGGAGCTCATCTCGCTTTATTGGCTGAGAGAGCCGGCATACAGCTTCCGGGTCATGTGGCCAGCATGACTAAGCCGCTTCTGGCGAACCAGAGCAGCGCACGGAAACGCTGTTTACCTTCCCGCCGGAGCGGTACCTATTTATCTACTTGCACTTTGAGGTGCTTTCGAACTGCTAGGTTGGCAGGAGCAGGGACCGAACAACGGGAGCTCACCCCGTCTCGGGGATTCGAACCGCCAACCTTCTGGTCGGCAAGTCCTAGGCTCTGTGGTTTAACCCACAGCGCCACCCACGTCCCTAAGGGAAGTAATAGTCCCATTCTATTCTGCCTTGATCAAACCACACCTGGAATACTGTGTCCAGTTCTGTGTCCAGAAGGATGTTGACAAGCTGGAATGTGTGCAGAGGAGGACAACCAAGATGATCAAGGGTCTGGAAACTAAGCCTTTTGAGGAGCACTTGAAGGAGCTGGGTATGTTTAGCCTGGAAAAGAGGAGACTGAGAGGAGATATGATAGTCATCTTCAGATATCTTAAGGGCCATCACATGGAAGAAGGGAGCATGCTTGTTTTATCGTGCTGTGGAGGGTGGAACTCAAACCAGTGGCTTCAACTTACAAGAAAGGAGATTCCAACTGAATGTCCATAAAAACTTTATAACAGTAAGACCTGTTTGGCAGTGGAACAGACTCCCATGAGAAGTGGTGGATTCTCCTTCCTTGGAGGTTTGTAAACAGAGGTTGGATGGCCATCTGTCATGGATGCTTTACTTGAGATTCCTGCATTTCAGGGAGTTGAATTATATGACCCCCAGGGTCCCTTCCAACTCTAAGATTCTATGAATATAAGTAGTGTAGCAGCACACCCAGCTTTATGGCAGAGGCTTCATTGAGCTTGGTCAGGTAAAAAGTACACAGCTCTTTGAAGGAACCAATACCTGCAGGATAGCAGCCAGGTGTTGCGTATCATGCACTGAAGCCACAAAATGCATTAATGGATTACTGGAATAGTAAATCCAAATTGTGAGTCACCCAAATCCCATAGGACCCCTGTGCTGGAAGATGCATTCTAGCTGCCAAACAACAGGCAAATTGGAAAGGTATTCCCTGTGGAAGAGCAAAAGACAGAATAATGGGTGCTTCTCCAGTACTTTGAGTGTGAAAAGTGCACCCTGCTGCATGGTTGCCTACACAAGCCTCAAAAGGTTCTATAGGGATGGATTGATGTGCCTTGAGTGAAGGAGTGCACAGCTCCTACTCCTACTGATACTTATGGATAAATAGCCCCAAGATCTGGATGGACCCTGGAACGAGTTGCAAGTACTCAGGATTGTGATAGACTCCAACTACCAAGGAGAAGTAAAAATGATCCTTCAGGCCCTGTGGGAATTACCCTACCAAGCAGGGGAAAGGTTGGTTCAGCTGGAGAAAGCTGCCTACAGTGCCAGTTGAACAGAGAGACCCTAACCCTATGGAAAAACAAAGGGTTTGGGCTCAAAAGGAGCTTCTGTTTCGTGACAGGAGCCCTCTAGCTAACTGCAGGCAGCTGAAGTGCTGAGCCCGGTTGAGACAGCTACTAGTACAATGTTGGTGCAAAGCGAAGATGTGCCCAGAATTGTGCCTAACTGATATCAGTTAGGGCTGCCACCCGAGAGGATTGTGGCAGTCGCAATTATCATGGTCCTAAGCTTCCTCTACTGACTATATCCATCCAACTATCTGTAAGACCTGGGTACAGTGGTACCTCAGGTTACATACGCTTCAGGTTACAGACTCCGCTAACCCAGAAATAGTGCTTCAGGTTAAGAACTTTGCTTCAGGATGAGAACAGAAATCGGGCTTTGGCGGCGCGGTAGCAGCGGGAGGCCCCATTAGCTAAAGTGGTGCTTCAGGTTAAGAAAAGTTTCAGGTTAAGTATGGACCTCTGGAACGAATTAAGTACTTAACCTGAGGTACCACTGTATTTGTCCTAGACAAAGTGACATATGCTGCTTTGTGTATAAAGACACTTGCTTGTTTGTAAAAAAGCCATCTCTTTGGTATGGTGTTCATCCCACATATGCAGAGGCTAGGAAACCTGCCAGGCTGCTTTACTGTAAGTCTACACTTTTCTTTAATAAAGCATTAGAACTGATCATTCCAATGTTTTTGACATCCTTCTTTGGTATCCCTATACAAAACCACTCCCACGAACCCTCGTTTGGGCCTGTGGTTCAGAACAATATCCACCGGTTATATTGCAATGCTGAATGATATAGCTAGTAGATAAATGTATAGCAGTGTGAGATAGCCTCTCCTGAGAAATAGTACCACATGAGATGTGAATGAACATCTGTGCCATTCCCAAATCCCAGTTATTATTTAGTAATTCCACTCAGTTCAGCTGGACCTTGGTTGAAGGACTAATAGTTATGCACAAGATATTACTAGATGGTATTTGCCCAACCTCATAGAAGAGAATGCCACAACCTCCCTGTAGGAAGTTTCATAGAAGATAAAAAGTTGGGTCACTTCTCCAGAACTGCCACCTAGGTCTTCCATTCATCCTAAATGAATATGGTTTTCACTCATCACACTTAAATAGGGTAGGCACTGGATTGTGAAATGTAAGACATACACACTGTTAGCATTCATTGTGGATCCCCTAGAGAAGGAATGAGTCTTGGTTATATAATTTAGAAAAACAAACTATTAACATGAATTGTTTTTTGTTGTTTTTTTAGATCTGCCAATTTAAAACAGAAGCATCAAACTGTATCAGCATTTTTGCTCGCCTTGTTCTTTCGTTGTTCCCATTTTTTTGGTACTCCACTCACTCCAAAACTTTGAGTCATTATGAGCGCACCGAACGTCTACAGTATAGGTTGTACAATCCCACAGATTAGTGAGTTCAATTGTTGCGCTGTCTTCTTCCATGAAGTAATCTTTCTGGAAATTGGACAGAATAACAGTTTTCCTTCAAAGAACACAGCAAAAATCATAGGTGGCAAAATATAAATACCGTGGTCTCTCTTGCTATCACTTGCATCCGTATTCTTACATTCCTCACCCCCCACCCCAAGTGTGGCTCAGATGGTAAATTCTGCATGCCCAAAATTGGCATGCATTCTTGGCTCCTTCAATAAAATAACTGCTTACCAAAAGACAGCGCGCGTGCGCACACACACACTTATGGCAAGTTCATGGAGAATGGAGAATGTGGAAATGGAAAAGGTTCAGAAAAGGGCAACCCAATTTATTAAGTGGATGGATAAACTCTCCTTTGAGGAAAAGTTAAAGCATTTGGCAATTTATAGTTTAGAGAAAAGGCAAGTAAGAAGAGATGTGATGAAAGTGAATGTTCCAGCCAAAAGTTGGAAGATTCAAGACAGAGAAAAGGAAAGGGAAAGGGAAAGGGATAGGGATAAGGGAGGGGAGGGAAGGGTAGGAACTATGGAACTCGCTGCTACAGGCAGTATGTCTCAGAATATCTGTTGCTGTGATTCACAAGTAGGGAGGCATTCAAGTTCTGTTTTGGGACTTCCCATAGGCTTCTGGTTGACAGACTACTCTGAGAAGGAGGAGACTGGACTGGATGGGCCCCTTTGGCATCATCCAGCAGAGCCCCTCTCATGTTCTTAGCTATTCTTACTCTTCTCACAAAAACTGATTTATCTGCCTTTCACCTGGAACTCCAAGAAGGAATTATTCACCAGGAATCAGAATAACAAAATGTCACAAAGGACCTGGGGATGTGGCAGCCATGCCCTTGACTGACTTTGAAGCTGCGAGACACCAGACAAAATAGGGGCACAATTGACAGGTTAAGAATACAGTCAGAATGTCACCCAGATAAGGATGAGCATCTACATTCCACTACCTCGGTAAACTACTAGCTGATACTACGAGGATCAGACTGAGAAGATGAGGCCAACCTGGACAACAACAATAACCCCTGTGTGGTGGCCTTCCATGCTGTTTTTGAGATGAGTGTGGGAAGTGTTCTAACTGTGTGTGCAGAATGAGGCAAACAATTTTAGGATAGAATACATAAAAAGATTCATTAGAGGTCTTGCCCACTGCCTGTAGTCATATGAGCTGGAAAAATTGCTACTCACGATTCAACTCACCATGCCATTTTCCTTTATGGATTTATAACGAATTTGGCACCTCGTATTGTTCTCGGCACTTCGAGGCATTCGAGATTTTTTCCAATGAACTCTTAGCTTTGGCGGCATCCCTGGAACTGTTTCTATTTTAGTTATCTGAGGAGGATCAGACTTCACTGGAATTGAGAAAGAAAGCTCTCATGCTTTCAATACTAACAATTTTACAACCAATCCTACCGGCAGCAGCAAGAGAGATTCTGCTGGAATGGAGAGTGGGGTAGGCTGCACACTTGAACCCCATTGCAGAATTTATATTTCATTTCTAAACACAGCTATAAAAAGATAATTAAATTACTTCTGTTCACTGGAGGGGGACTGATGAACCAGATCAATGTCATGCAACACCACTGCCACACTTGGAATTAAACCCAGCTGGGTTAGAGGTAGAGGCAGATTATTGTTGTTGTGCAACACTAGTGTTTTCATTGAACGTTTTTATGCATATTGCTTGCGGAGACGTTCAACAGGCAGTCTTGTAGCTGATTAGCTGTAATATATTGAAATGAATAAAATGAAGCAGGGGGATTGGAAGTGTTTTTACCTTTGCTATTAAGATTATGGTGTTCTCTATTTGTTGTGGTTTTAAGCAGTTTTAAAAGTTGTAAGCACTGAACTGTGGCCAAAATAGGCAACACCTCATTTATGTGGGGTTTATGTTCTGGGCCTCTGCATCCGTCAGCAGAATGCACATAAATGGAGAGTCCTAGTGGCTTGCAAGGAGACTCTCTTCTGGCTCTGGGGAGGGTCTACTTGAGAGCCAGGAGGACTCTCCAGAGTGCTCCCCACTGCTGCGCTCCTGGCACCATGTGTGTGTGCGGTCACACAAAGATAGAGCACACACAAATGGGGCGTTGCTTGTACATCTAATACAAATATTGCCTCTCTGGGGTCTGAGGCAAAGGTCTTCTACATCATTTGCTACCTGATCCTTCTACAGGAGATCTGAAGGATCAAGCCTAGGAGCTGCACACCAAATTTAATGACTTTCCAAGACAAAACCATTTGACCTTCAACAAGCTGATACTCTAGTGTAAGATGTGCCATCACAAAATGTCACTAACCAAAGCCAGAGTACATATTGAACCCCTAATCCTAATAGCCATACAGGTATTGCATTCACCATGAGTTCTGAGGCTGTCCAATCACAGAGATCTCAGCCATCTGTCATGGATGCTTTAGCTGAGATTCCTGCATTGCAGGCGGTTGGACTAGATGACCCTTGGGTCCCTTCCAACTCTAAGATTCTATGAATGTTGGAATTTCCCACTCATTCAAGTTGGGGGGTTGGAATTGGCTTGACACTTTGATTGCGTAGCGGAAAACCTCATTAGTTTTCTGTGCCTTTCTACCTTCAGCCTCCCTCCTTGCATCCTACCCTCTAGCAGTTTTAAGAGCTGTTTGAAAGGCCTTGTGCATACATCAGAGCTGGACTACAAAACAGTTGTTTAATTCAGGAAAAGAATAACCACGCCAAGTAGACATGAAAGTGACAAGTAGGCTTGTCTCCTTCAAAAGGCAACTGATTTGTACTGCTAAGGGAAGAAGCGAGATAATGTGGAAATGTAGCTATGCATTATATTATGGCACTGCTTATGAGCCATATTGCAGGAAACTATGGACCACTTAGAAACAAAAAGCTGAATTTGTCCAAAGTGGTAATGCGTATAAATGAAAGCATGGAAAGGTTTCCAAGAGATGAAGCTTTTCAAAATCCGCATAGGAATGTAGATTTATGCAAAATAGAATTCTTCAGCAGGGTGCTGTCAGTGTACCAGAGAGATTGGGCTGGTACCCTAAATGTTCCTGGTAAATTAAGAGTATTAAAGTATTAATGCCTGCTGCCTCCTTCTCAAAGCCTAGGAAGCTTCTGCTCTGCTTATGGAGGGAGGTGCAATGCTCCAAGGGGGTCCAAGAGCCCTTCTACCATCTTCCCTAAGCCCACTTGGCTTTGGTAAGGAGGCAGCAGGGCTCCAGTATCCTGTCAGAGGCCTGGAAACTCCTTCCCAAAGCCCGGGAAGCTTCTTCCCAGCTTAGAAAGGGAGGCACAATGTTCATGCGCATGGCGTTGTCCTGTCCCAATCACACTTGGAAGCTGGCACCTTTGGCGCTAAATGTTATCCTACGAAAATCTTCACTGCATGCCACTGGAATTCTTTTATCTCTGCAGTAGCAAAAGATGTATTGCATAAGAACTGGTTGCTCAAACACAGTCTATGTTTCTCATATTTTAAACTGCTTATGAACTTACAAATTGTTGTAGAAATTATGCAAACAGGCTCTGAGGTTGCTTCCCCCAAGCTATTTCTTGCCGTCACCCGGACACGATATTCCCGAGCAGAAATTGGTTGATTGAATAATGTACACAAAGCACTTTTGGTTGAGCAGCTTAGTATCTCATCGCCTAATGTCGAAGCCCCTTTCGCTGAGCAGTTTTCTTCCTCATTCGGTGCTAACATCCTGTTTGTGAAAAATGCAGGCAGTGGGAAGAAGAAGAAAATTAGTAAATATTTTTTGGGGAAGAAGTGGTTAAGAAGCTCACATTTAGAATCAAATCCAGGACTGAAATATGTTGAGCACAATTTAGAAAAGAACAGTAAAAGGTGAATTATGCTTTTAATAATGACAACCGAAAGTTGAGAACATTCAAGTGCCACAGATTTCAACAGAAGAAATTTAAAGCATGGGTTTTCCCTCCCATAGAAATTAATAGGATGAAAATATCCTGCAGCCAACCAAGAAGCAGTACGAGATTCTTGATTAAGATCTTACATGCATATTTATTTTATTTTATTTTTAAAAATATCTTTGTATGCATTGGTAACCACACACAGCTACTTTGAAGATTAAAAAAAAAGTGTTCTGGGACAGTAAGTTAAACTTTTTCCTCTCTTACCCCTCTCCCACAGAGCTATTAGTTCTACAGGTGAAAAATCAGACATGGGTGGGAGTTAATTTAGATCAAAGAAAGGGCAAAGGAGAAAATGATAAACTTGCTCTCCATCTAAGGCTGCTAACCTGAGAGAAGGCATGCTAAAAAAGAAAAAGAAAACAACCCTATGGGAGATCTACATCACAGATGTCCCATGTATCGTCTGAAGTATTGTTAGGCCTGGGTCACCACCATAAAAGTGCTCAGCTGTATACCAGCCAGAAAACCCAACGTCCCTACCACTTACCCTGCTAAGGACATGGAGGTAGCTTGTGCTTAGCAGCTGGAGCTGAGTATTGCCTCTTACTGCATCTTCCTGACCACATATCCCCAATTAAAAACAAAAATTATTATTTGCATTGTCAGTGTGGAAACACTATGGATAGTAATAAAGTTCTAGGCTGGATATAGTCAAGGGTTTTTATAAGCAGTACAGGTGGCAAAGAGAGAAGCACAATTCCTTTTCCTATAGATATGAGTTAAGGCTGTACCACCATTGTCATTTGTCAAGCACATATGGCTGTTTTTGGAAGCATTATTAAAAAAACCCAACAACCTCAGAACAAAAGCTGACTGTGAGATACACATGGAACAAAATTATTTCTTTTCTACTCTGAAAAAAATGTTATTGCAGTGAATAGATATTGAAAAGAAGATGGCATACAGTGAATGCACATGGGTGAAGACTTTTTGTGGGCTGTATCCAACCTTTGTTATAATTACAGACCCATTGAATTTAATAGACATAAAAGGATAGATATATGACACATATGAGTGCAAAGAGGGGCAGAAAGTAAAACTTTATGGTACAGGCCACCCCCAAGCCCTGCCAAGCTTGTGCATGGGATTCCAAGGGTCTTGGTCCTCACCATGGGCTGTGCTCCTTTGGAGAATTGAATGTGTAGCAGAGACTGTCATAGCTTTAATAGATATGATTTATTCACATATTAACACCAGAGTTTGGAAGGAAGGAGTCCAGATCTTACAGCATGGTCATCTCAAGAAGGGTTTGTTTCCCTCAGCAGTGCAGCACTTGAGCCCAAGGCATCTCTCCCAGGCTGCTTTCAGCCAACCTGCCCAAGATGGATCTCAGTCTTTTTTTCTCACCATTCTTCTTCCCAGCACACCTTGCTCTTTTCCTGTCACCTCTCTCACACACAGTTACGCTGGCAACCTTTCTCTGCCCAGCCCAAGGATTCCTCTTAGATGGGCAGTCAACACTTTGCCATGTTAACAGTTTTGCTCTTCACTAGCTTGGCCAGGCTGATTGCATAAACCAGCATAGGAATTCTTTGTCTGACACAGTTCTGCAGCTTGTATTTTCATTCATATCCCAAATAATCAAAATCCTACCATTTATAGGGTTTACGGCAGTCCCCACCCAAACTTCCAGCTATATATAGATAGCTGTTGTAGAGTTATTTATTAGCAGGTTGTATGGCTTTATTCCTCTTAATCTCACTGTATTTCTGAAAATTTAACAACCCTGGAATTCATTTTTGGATAAAATGCATTTTGTGTTCTGCCACAGACCCCATGGAAGCCATTTTGTACTGTGCCACAGCATACCCACAGCAACCACTTCATGACTGGTACCCACACCCCTTTATATAATATTAGTAGCCAAACTCTTAGCACTTACTGTTTAGTGAGAGTATAGACTGTTTCAGGGTCCCTTTCATATGTCCAGACACAAGTAAGAGTTGAGGCACGTTTGTAATAAAATAAGCAGGCAATAATTTCAGGAGGCTGTGGAGGAGCTGCGAGCAAGAAAGGAAAAACAACAGATTTCTCAGGCATTTGAATGACCAGTTTCGTTTGGTAAAAAGACTTTAAACTATTTGGCATCAGTAAAATCTTACAATTTATATCTTTTAAAATATTACACCCACAAGGATCCCATTCTGTGTAAATATTGTCAAAAAATTTCAAGTATTATCTTCATCTATTTTTAAAGAAAAATAATTTAGATCAGATATACTAACAGCAAAACACAAAACAACACAGTAGTGATGAAAAAATGAACAAAGAAGGGTTCTACCTCGTCCCTTTAACAGATTCATGTGTTGTCTACCACCCCTCAGACTTGACATACACATTTTTTCTTTAAAAAGTAAGTTTTATTAAAGATTTTCTTGGTTTACAAAAGTATGTGCATTGTCTCTTTTTTCAGGTTGTAAAATCTTTTCTACAGATCAGTTACATTTGTTATGAGACATTAGTGTTGAGTACAGTATAAGGTCGGGGAAGAAGTGGGGGGGAGGGGTGATTGCGAAATTTATATTCTTTTATTATAGTGTATGTGTGGGGTTTTGTGTCAGCGTCAACTGGATAACATGTTTTAATTCCCCACATAGTTTTTCATAATATGGCATCTTGGACTTTTTGCCATTATACAACAACTTTGGAGCCAGTTTAGACTTCATACATTTGCCAGCTTTCTTTGTGCCACTCAGGGCCAAATTAGACTCAGCACTAAGCAAGTCAGTGTGTGTTTGCTTTTCGAAAAGCAGATATGGTTTTGAACTGTAGCACACAAGGAACGCAGGTTTAACTTTTCCACGCCCAGCTGTGGTATCAACAGCTGGCCAAAACCACCTCTTTAGCCCTAGGAGGAAGTTCTTATTTGGGATTTAGTCCAGTTAAATTAGATGTTTTAACCTGTTTATAGTGTATATAGATCGCCCGCCTTCATTCAAGTCAGCAGGAGGAAGTTGATACTACTGATTTCAATTTTAAAAAATGTCTGTAGGTTTAGGATTGCAATCTAATGATAAGTACAGAAAAGGTTCAACTTACCTAGGGAACAGAATCCATAAGGCATGATTAAGATCCAAAGTGAGGCTTGGAATATTTTATTTAGAATCATTGTGTGTGGGCAGAAAACGCTGTAACAAAATTAAGATTGTTTTCTCCGTTCAGGTCTGGAGCACTCCTGTATTATATAGTACAGGCATCATCCCCCCCACCCACTTACACATGTTGCACTCGCGCATGACCATGAGTCTGCACCGTGGAAAGAAAGAAAGAAAGAAAGAAAGAAAGAAAGAAAGAAAGAAAGAAAGAAAGAAAGAAAGAAAGAAAGAAAGAAAGAAAGAATAGATAGATCCATACCAGGAACTGGCAGGAGAGAGCTGGAGAGTCCTTGTGGTTTACAAGAAGACCCTCCCCAGAGCCCAAAGAAACACCAGTATGGGCGGGAGGAAGCCTTGAGCACTGAGGGCTTTGTTTAGGCTACCAGCTAGCAGTCAGCAGCCTCCAGCCGGAGACTCTAGATATTTTGGTCTGGATTGGAGAGAGGGTGGGGGAGAGAGCCTGGAGAACAGGGGGAAATAGGCATTTAGGGACTTTTTTAAAAAGTGCCCCCCACTTTATGTGATTTCACTTATGCACGTGGGGCCCCGGAATGTAACCCTTGCATAAGTGGTGGGTGGAATATACATGTATACGCTGTAGTGAAATTAAGATTTTTCTTCTCCAACAAGGTCAGAAATGCTCCTGTATGATATAGTATATATTTCTATCAGGTGAACAAACAGTATAGTTTATAATGAAAATAAAATTGTTTGACATATCTTCCCTCAGCTACATTTCCAAAGGAACCAGAAACCATCATTCTACTATTACTTCACACATTTCAGAGTTGACTCCTGAAAATAGATTTCAGGGCTGAATTTTTTGCTCTCTCTCTCTTTTTTAAGAGTCCTATTGCTGTAACACAGAACTTGTGAAGCAGGCTTCCTATTTATTGGGGTCAAACGATTTAGAAAAAACCTGCAAACCACAAAGCAGTATTGCCACCATTATTGCTACTCCCCACAATCCCAGTGCTCCTAGCCAGTTTTTCAACAGTAATGCATGTATGTATAGTATAGTCCCTGGGATCTTAGTGGTTATAATGATTATCCCCTCTCCTGTTGCTATTTAGCTGCCACATCCCATTGGCCCCTCCTGCTCAGTTGGTAGAACTTGAGACTCTGAATCTCAGGTCATGGGTTTGAGCCCCACGTTGGGCATAAGCTTTCTTTTTGCTCCCTCGGGAAACAATGGGGCAAGAAAAAAGTCTCCTCTGCCAACACTGCCCTACATTTGGCACCAGCATGGATGCAGGAGTTGCCAGGAGGAGGCATACAGCATGCCATCCTTAAGGACTCCACTCCAGATTTGTTAAATCCATTATGGGGAATGGAAAAATCAGGTTGCTACCTCCGAGTATAGGGCGGTATATAAATTCAATAAATAATAATATATATATTTTCAGCTCACTGTTAATTCATGAGTCAATTGCTTCCATTCTATGATGTTCATTATTTGTAGGAATAATGGAATCATAGAACTGTAGCGTTGGAAGGGATCCCGAGGTTCATCTTGTCCAATTCCCTGCAATGCAGGAATCTCAGCTAAAATGGCCATCCAAGCTCTGCTTAAGAACCTGCAAGGAAGGAGAGTCCACAACCTTCTGAGGGAGACTGCTCCAAAGTTGAACAGCTCTTACTGTCAGAAAGGTTTTCCTGAACCTTTGTCAGAATCTCCTTTCTTGTAACTTGTGGGATTTACATTTTTCTTTTCTTTTATACTATCTAATGCAAAAAACCCCAACCCTTTAGAATTAAAGAGTTCCCAATCCAGGATTAAAAACTGAATGAAGCTTACTTTTGGTTACTCCAAGCTTTGATCATGACCATCATGAGGTGGTGAAAGTCATCCTTTTGTTGCTGTTGTTAAAAAATCAGGAGTCAGGAACACTTCACCTACTGCAAAGCTTCGACAGACTTACCAGTAGAACTTGACCTACTATCTGCCTACTCCTGGTAGAAGACAAATTCCAGTGCGGAACAGGCTGCCTACACATCCCCCCCCCCCCAAGGCAACTTTGCTTTTTTAAGGGTTGCCGGGAACTGGGATAAATTTCAGTGCCCAAAATTCTTAGGTGGGAAGTAAGTTCTTCAAATGTACTTTAAAGGTATTGCACATCAACTTGAGAGTTATTGAAAGATAAACATGTGCACATGGGTCAGACCAAAGCCCTTTAAAGCCACACCTATCCAAAAGTTCTTAAAAGATAATTTATGTCCTGTTTTGAGGGTCTGGGGTCAGGAATCCAAAGTTGTGAAGAACGAATCGAAGCGTCTTCTCTACCATAGCTGTCAACGTTTCCCCTTTTTCAAGGGAAATTTCCTTAATAGGATTCCTCGCAAGAAAAAGGAAAAGTTGACAGCTATGTTCTCTACCCAATGGATCTTTCAAGTCCTCCACTGGAACTCTTAATATCAACAGCACAAAGCAAACAAAAAACCCCGCTGAGTTTGGGCACTATGAAAACAGCATTAGAAAGAAAGAAAGAAAGAAAGAAAGAAAGAAAGAAAGAAAGAAAGAAAGAAAGAAAGAAAGAAAGAAATCTGGGGAAGTGCAGGAGGCGGGGGTGGGAAGAAGTGTACAATGACGGGGAGTGGGAGAATGAAAAAGCAAATGTGGCGCTCAAAGCCAAAGGACTCTTGAGGGCGTAAGATGAGTAAGAAGCTGCCATTGCGCAATAAAAGATGCAGGAAAGGAAGGGAAGCGAGAGGAGCATCTTTTCGGTTTCAACAACTGCCTAGAAGCAAGGCGGGGAAGGGTCAGTCGAGCCAGGGAAAGGAGTGTGTGAAGAGGGGGAAACCTCGGGGCACAGTCCACTCACTGCTCCTGGGGCTCCCCTACCTCCTCAAGCTACAGCAGCCTGCCACATGGTCTCTGCCAGAGCCTGAGGCTGAGCTTTATATGTCTTCCCCGCCCACCATGTTCCTTCTCTCCCTCTAGGCAGGCCTCATCGGCCTCCAAACTGGGAGAATAGTTGTGGAGACTTCCAGTTCTAACCCACGCGGAGCTCTGCTGAAATGATTGAAAAGCATTAAAAATGTACTCAATGAACTGAGGTTCTGCTCCCCACCCCCACCCTGTAATGTCCTTCTTTTCGGGGAGATGAAAAGATGGGCTAGAATGCATTGCGACTAAAAGTGTAGCTACTTAAGGAAAGGAGAGCGAGGGAGGAACACCACCACATGCGCAGATGTGGAATTATTTTTAGTTATAAAGTAAGAGTTGTGCCCATCACCTCAGACAAAATGGAGTGGAAGGCCACGTAGACTGAACTTGTAACTACAGAGGACATGCCGATTAATTCTTGGTGGACTTATAAATGACGCTGCCTTCCCGTTTTGGGAGTTTATAAAAATATTAATTGCATAGCCTTGTTTTGTTTTTGGTGAATGTGCCTCTATTGCATTATATGTTTATTTTTAAATACGCTGTGAAGACTTTTCCCCTAATAAATTGTCGTCATCTAAAGAGGTGAATGATGCGACTGAGGCATTATTTACGGCTTTTTGCTGGCATGTTATTTCAGAAAGAGAAATTCATCCATAACAAAATTGCTATGTTGCTTCTTGTGAAAACAGTCCTGAAAGTCCTTCTTGTGAAAGTCCCGAGGGCTAGTCTTACTATTAGGCCAAGCGAGGCAACGACAAGACACATGAAAGGACCTCAAATTCTTAGTTATTATTGCATTTTTACTGTGAGGGGAAACATAGTTGTCTTTTGCACCAGCCTGGAATAAGAAGTGTGAAGAGCCATATCTGCCCATTTTTTAGAGCAGAAAGCAGTTCATTTCTTTATAGAGATGCTTTTCAGAGACAGGGCACTGCTCAACCAGGAACTTAAATATATTGTTGTGTGATAAATTTAGTTATATTCAGGGATGCCAACTTGAATAAAATATTGTGGGGGGGGGGAGCCCCACCCCACATAATCAAGCACAAGACATGGCACACGAACCCCATCTGAATGGCAATGCCGATCAACTTTTGGCTGGTGACCCCCTCACATATTTCAGCTGGGGTGAAGGGACCTCGGCCCCCTATGGTTACTTTGTTGGTTTTCTCTGATTTTAGTACCTTCTGAATAGGTTCTGAAGGGCTATTTTATGTACCGTATTTTTTGCTCTATAAGACTCACTTTTTCCCTCCTAAAAAGTAAGGGGAAATGTGTGTGAGTCTTATGGGGCGAATGCAGGCTGCGCAGCTATCCCAGAAGCCAGAACAGCAAGAGGAATTGCTGCTATCACTGCGCAGCGATCCCTCTTGCTGTTCTGGCTTCTGAGATTCAGAATATTTTTTTTCTTGTTTTCCTCCTCCAAAAACTAGGTGTGTCTTGGTGCGTCTTATAGAGCGAAAAATACGGTAGTTCTTACAACTTTCATAATGGCCCCCACAATAGTATTGGGGTGCATAAAATGACTAATGGATATGAAGTTGCTATGCAATTTACAGGCTTGCACAAGCATCTTACATGAGGTTAGCATTTGTTCATTCCACCGAGATTTGCTCAGGAAAACTTCAGTGTTGACTGTGCTAATTGTATGGATGGTTTGCTGCAATTCAGGAAAGCAAGCTGTATTTCCTTGGGGGCAGGGAAAAACAGAAGGAATTTAATTGTTTGCTTCTGTATTTTTAAAATGAGCAATCGTACCTTAGCTTGCAGTGTTTCCTATAAGAACCTTGGATGGTAAAAATGTTTTCCCAAGATACCAAGTAAACTGCGTATTTTCAGAAAAATGTCCTAGACATGACTACATGCAACAAAGCAGAAGTCTAGAGTTCATTTAAAGACTATAGGAAAGGCCAGGTGGTTGAGTAGGAGTGTTTGGTGCTGCTCTCTGAAGGCACTTGAACAGCACCTGCTCCCCTATAAATGAAAGTGGGGAAATGATTTGGGCCAAGAAATACCAACAGCCGTCTGGGGAGGAATCATGGCGGGTTAGAAGTTCCCTGTTGACAGCTCATCAGCAGAGATAATTATGTGGTGATTAATGATAGCCAAGCCATAAATCTTGGTTATCACATTATCTCTGGAGAAAAGAGCTTGCTTTTCCATGGCAGGGACTGAGAAACTTTCCAGGGACCCATACGTAGGGCGGTGAGTGACCAACAGCGGAAGAAAAACAATTTGTCTAAATGGTACATGCTAGTCCTAGGGTTCTTCCAAATCTATTATTATAGCAACAGTTGCAATTTATTCATTTTGGGGGGGTTACTGCAAAATGCAACTATTGACACATCATTCTGCTTTATTTAAGTAGTTTTATGAGTACAGTGGTGCCCCGCAAGACGAACGCCTCGCAAGACGAAAAACCCACTAGACGAAAGGGTTTTCCGTTTTGGAGGCGCTTCGCAAAACGAATTTCCCTATGGGCTTGCTTCGCAAGAAGAAAGCCCATAGGGAAATCTCCGGGGACCTCTTTTAAATGCTAGCGGTGGGGAGCAAAGCCTTTCCCCCCCCCTCCGGCCTTCAGAAGAGGTCCAGGAAGGCCGGCGGGGGCCGAAAGGCTTTGCTCCCCACCGCCAGCATTTTAAAAGCAGTCCGGGATAGCAGGGAAGCGCTTCCCGCTATCCCAGATGGCTTTTGAAGGCAGGCAGGGGGGAGCAAAGACTTTTGCCCCCCGCCCGCCTTCAGAAGAGGTCCTGGACCTCTTCTGAAGGCGGGCGGGGGGCAAAGGTCTTTGCTCCCCCCCTGCCTGCCTTCCGGGAGAGCGGAGAAACGCAGCGCTTTCTCCGCTTTCCCGGACGGCTTTTGAAGGCAGGTGGCGGGGGGGAGTAAAGACTTTCGCCCCCCACCGGCCTTCAGAAGAGGTCCAGGACCTCTTCTGAAGGCTGGTGGGGGGCGAAAGTCTTTGTCCCCCCTGCCTGCCTTCCCGGGGGCTTTTAAATCGCCCCGGGACAGCGGAGAATTCCTCCGCTGTCCCGGGGCGATTTTAAAATGCTGGCGGGCAGCAGCGCTGCCGCCCGCCAGCATTTTAAGATCACCCCAGACAGTGGAGAAATCCTCCACTGTCCCGGGGTTTTTTAAATGCTGGCGGGCGGCAGCGAAGGCTTCGCTGCCGCCCGCCAGCATTTTAAAATCGCCCCGGGAGCGGAGAAGTCTCCGCTGTCTGGGGTGATCTTAAAATGCTGGCGGGCGGCAGCGCTGCTGCCCGCGAAGCCTTCGCTGCCGCCCACCAGCATTTTAAAAACCCCGGGACAGCGGAGGACTTCTCCGCTGTCTGGGGTGATCTTAAAATGCTGGCGGGCGGCAGCGCTGCTGCCCGCCAGCATTTTAAAATCGACCCGGGAAGTCTCCGCTGTCCCGGGGGCTTTTAAAATGCTGGGGGACGGCAGCGAACGCTTCGCTGCCGCCCGCCAGCATTTTAAGACCGCCCCGGGACAGCGGAGAAGTCTCCGCTGTCCCGGGAAGGCAGGCGGGGGGGGGGGGCAAAGACTTTCGCCCCCCACCGGCCTTCAGAAGAGGTCGGGGGACAGACTGTCCCCGGACCTGGTCTGAAGGCGGTTTCCATAGGAACGCATTAATTGATTTTTAATGCATTCCTATGGGAAACCGTGCTTCGCAAGACGAAAAACTCACAAGACGAAAAGACTTGCGGAACGAATTAATTTCGTCTTGCGAGGCACCACTGTATTAAAGAAAAATGGGTGAACATCAAGAACTGAACTTAACTTCAGCTTATAGCCACTCTGACCATTACTGAATTTCAAGCAAGTTTCTTTTTTGACATCCTCAATCATGGTCAGTGTTTGCTGCTGAAAGTGTTACCAATGCACTTTCAGGCTGTATTTTTCATGCACTTTCAGGCTGTATTTACCAATGCACTTTCAGGCTGTATTTTTCATTAGATACAATTACTGAAAATGTCAAAATCTTTGTCAAGCTCACCTATATGTTCTCACATCCAAGTGTGACAAAACCATACAAGTTTTTTGAAACTTTTGTCCTGGGCACCAGCTCAATCTGCTAAGGAAACAGGGTGATGTGTATTGCAATGTCATCAAAAGGAAACGCCTGCACAGTAGCAGCTGCAGTTGTGTACAGTACTAGATGAAAGTTTTAATTCCAATGTACTTTCAATGTAAGAGGGGGGAAAGAACACTGTGCAGCAGGGGAGAACAGAAAATACAGGGTGTATTGCCAACATTGACACCAATGTACAA
Organism: Podarcis gaigeae; assembly: GCF_964106915.1. Lineage (NCBI taxonomy): Eukaryota > Metazoa > Chordata > Lepidosauria > Squamata > Lacertidae > Podarcis > Podarcis gaigeae. The sequence continues at coordinate 42,297,039 of NC_139687.1, forward strand.
AAGTCCACTTTGACCATGAATATTGTTTGCAGTCAATTTGTAACCGTCATACAAGCCATGGTGGTACTATTTTTTTGAAAGGTTTGAGGGAATTTGGGAAAAGCAGGAAGTGTTAAGCTTTCTCTTTGCCTTAATACCTGCATGTCAAAAAGCACAGGGCGGTGTGATTATTATGTACTGCACAGAACATGATCCTAAGTTTTTATTTAGTGTTTTTACAATAATTTACAACAGTTCCTTGTGGCAAACTGGTGTTATTTCACACAACCATTGAACAGATCAGTAAAATAAGTAATTCAAAAACAAATTAAAACTCCTGTATGTTTATCCCAATCACCTTTCCTGAACAACAGGGAGCAGAACATTAACAATTTCTTGAACATTTTAAAGTCACAATCCTAAGCACATTTACTTAGAAGCAAGTCGCACTGAAATCACAGGGATTTAATAAAATAAATGTGTTTAGAAACCAGCCAGTTTCACACATAACCATTTTGTTCGGAAGATTTAGCATGGTAAATTAAGAACGTTGTTCCATGACAGATGGTAGCCTCAATCCCATGACTCATCAGGTGCACTTATATTTGATGCTGTAAATCCTCCACCTCCTCCGCTGTAGTGATTCTCTTTGCCATGGTAAACCTACATTAAATCAAAGTTGAGCAGATTTTCAAAAGTATATATTGCAATGAGAAGGTATGCAACATGATTACTTTTCTTCTTGAAGTACCTGCCAGATTCTGGCTGCCCAGAGATCAGAAAACTTATAGCCATCAGTAATGAACACAAAATATTCTGAAATAAATAAGCTCTATACATTTGTGGTCTGAAGGACCTGAAGGACCAGGTGGGCAGCCTGGGAGTCATTTTGGACTTGCATCCATGGAGGCGCAGGTTAATTCTGTGTCCAGGGTGGCTGTCTACCAGCTCCTTCTGGGACGCAGGCTGAGATCCTACCTGCCTGCAGACTGTCTTGCCAGAGTGGTGCATGCTCTAGTTATCTCCCGCTTGGACTACTGCAATGCGCTCTACGTGGGGCTACCTTTGAAGGTGACCCAGAACCTGCAATTAATCCAGAATGCGGCAGCTAGACTGGTGACTGGGAGTGGCCGCCAGGGCCATATAACACCGGTCCTGAGAGATCTGCATTGGCTCTCAGTACGTTTCCAAGCACAATTCAAAGTGCTGGTCTGACCTTTAAAGCCTTAAACGGCCTTGGCCTTGTATACCTGAAGGAGAGTCTCCATCCCCATCGTTCAGCCTGGACACTGAGATCCAACGCCGAGGGCCTTCTGGCAGTTCCCTCATTGAGAGAAGTGAGGTTACAGGGAACCAGACAGAGGGCCTTCTTGGTAGTGGCGCCCGCTCTGTGGAACGCCCTCCCATCAGATGTCAAGGAAATAAGCGGCTATCCTATTTTTAAAAGACATCTGAAGGCCGCCCTGTTTAGGGAAGTTTATAATATTTAATGCTGTATTGGTTTTTAACACTTGATTGGGAGCCGCCCAGAGTGGCTGGGGAAACTCAGCCAGATGGGTGGGGTATAAATAATAAGTTATGATGATGACGATGTTCACAATTTATCTGTTTAATCTGTATTCAGAGATATACTACATTATAAACTGGTCTTGTGCACAATAGCCCTAAGAAAATGACAAACTATACCACAACTCAACCAATACCAGTGCCATTGATACTTTCATTTGGTAAGTTGTCAGATACAAATTTACTTACTATACTTGCAAATACTTGTTACCCTCTTGATTGATGTAACTGCAGCATGTTTATGTCTATAGAGAACCTGAACCTATGGACCATTGCCATTGCACAGACTGCTCATATCATATCACCAAGAGAGTCCTGTAACAATATGAAGGCTCTCTATGCTCCACTCAAGATATTACATTACTGCTGAGAGACTGAAAATGGCAACACAGGCTTTCTGCGGTAGCTGCCACAGAGAAATCTTAATGCAAAACTAGTTTTTAACACCACATTAAAGGGAGTTAATTCCTGTTCCCACTGCTAGTTTTAGCATCTCTACGCAAGGCAGCACCTTGTTTAAACTTACATTATTAAACCAGAGCCATGAGAAAATAGCATCTGTATACAGAAAACCCCTAAGCCCCTGCCCCACTCTGGCAAATGTGATGAGCTCCCACCCACCCCTGATCTAGAACCTGAAGTGGTAACAGTGGATTGCTTCTAACCTCACAGGAAACAGCAGAAAAGCACTGTCTGCTTGCTTTTGCTGCATATGCATATTCCCTGGGAAGAGGTGTCTGCAGAGAAAGCAAACAGATGTCTTTTTCCCCTGAATCCCCGGGGTAGAAGAATCGCTTAAGGAAGGCTGATCCTTGGAAAATGGGTTATTTCCCCCCTCCCCCTGGAAGCACATGCTGAGCAGGGGTTAAGCTTGGCTCAGGTTTGCTGAATGCAGCTCTCACAGGGGATAAAAAAGCAAGTTTTTGAAAGGATGAGCTTTTCTGTTTTCCCTCTTTTCTAGGAAGCACCACTTACTTGTGCAGCAGCTGAAGCAACCTTTAACAGAGGGGCCCTTCAGAGAGCAGTTTGGCAAACTGTTCTCTTTTGCGCCTCCCACTCACCATATAACCTCCCTGGGGCTACCTTTAACAGAGGTGCTGCTGCAGAGAGTGGCTGGGTAAACTGCTCTCTGAAGCACTCCTCCCCCCCTTTATTAAAGCTTTCTGGAGTGAGATGTTAAGATGGGGAGAGGGGGCTGAGGTGCTTCAGAGAGCAGCTTGTTTAAAAGTGTTCCTCAAGACTCTAAAAACTTTCAAGATTACCCATTATCCAAAATAAAGTTTTCAGTGGTTCTGCTTAAGATTTACCTTTCGAGAGTCAACAGATGCAAACATGTTTCCCCTTGGACTGCTAAAGCCAATTCCACCAGAAGTACAAGCAATCTCTTCTAGCCACACTGGTACTTCTTGCTGAGCCTTCAAAGAAACGTGATAGTGTGTCATTTGTTTTGTGACTTTCAGTTAAGTAGTAATAATAAAAGCAAATTTGCAGAACAAAAAAACTTACATCTGCAAGCACTTTGACTAGAGGCTGTGCAATAGGACTGTCTGAATTAGCATCAAAGAAAGAAGTTGCTTTGCCAATATTACCACAACGCCCAGTTCGTCCAATCCTATGAACATATTCATCAATTGTGGAAGGTAGATCAAAATTTATGACATGTTGAACATTTTCAATATCCAGACCTCTTGCTGCCACTGATGTAGCAACAAGAACAGGGCATTTTCCAGAACGAAAATAATAAAGAGCTTCTTCTCGCTCTCTCTGTTCCCGATCACTGTAAATAGAAAAATAATTACATCTCTTTCAAACGTGAGTGAAGTTCAGTGATTCTAATACACAAGTAAACACCAGCAATATTCTTATTCAAATGCATATTTGCCAAGTTAAACATGTAACTAAAAGCTATTATGTAATGATAAATGGCAGGAGAGGCCAACTTTGCAGATATTTAGGGTCATTCAAAGTTAGCAGCGTATACGGCATGGCAAAACACATTTCATTTGTTCTGAGCATAAGTTAACGTATATTCTATTACAATTTTATTATTACAAAACTTTACAGCTAATGGCTTTTGGGGGGGCATTTCTTACTGTTTATCATAAAGTATAATTCTTGTCTCAAACAGTTGTGTGTTTCTACAGAGCTCAGAGAAATAAAGCAGTATATGAAAAGAGGAAAAATCTAAAGAGTGTCTATCAGCTCCTATCATGACTAGTTCAAAAGTCATTTCATGAAATATTTATTCCAACTTTTAGAATCCCCTATACGGTAAGTTCCAGCTTGTAAGAGGCTGGGAAACAAGTACATGAAACTTACTCTTCAGCTGTAGTTACCATAAACATATTGACAGTTATTAACAATGTACAATAGTTATTTAATTAAACAAAAGCATATCTCATCTTTCAAAAAACAATGTTTTATTGACTTTGTATCAAAATACACAAATAAAATAAAAGTTAAAACCATTTAGAAGATTGTAATCACTTTAATTCACAGACAAGCCAAGATTTATACTCCAAACATCCCTATGCATTCTCTGATGCTTTGGAGGCCTTTGTGTACAAGAGCAATCCTCCAGACTCTTCACTAGCTTCAAACTGGGTGGGGAGCTGTGGCACTCCTCTCGTGTCAAGCTGTCAACAACTGGAAATATTCAGGGCAGCAAGAACCTCACTACCTTTAGAATTTTGGAGAAGCTAAAAACATTATTCCGGGGGGGGGGGGGGGGGGAGGAGAACACCTACCCTTTTCCAAGCTCAAAAGTGTATGAACCTCCACTAGGTTTGAAAGTGGTAAATGTGTATTAATATGCATGTAACCTGCTGGTGATTTTGCTTCATGTACCAAGCTGGGAGCAAAGAGTACATTGTAAAAAAGCAGCTGAAGTCCAGTATCATGCCACGCTTTTGAGTTTCGGCTCAGATACAGTACAAACCACTGTTGCTTGTCCACTTGTGGCAATGTTGCCTTACAAGAAAAACAGGCATGCACAACTGTTTAACAAGTCTTTTGCTACCAACCTTTATGCATGGGAAGTAGCCATACATCCAAAATAAAACAGGAAGTAAATTCAGGAAGAAAGAAATGAAACCAACTGAGAACGTAGGTTTGGATTAGTATAAAGACCATAGAGTTAAAAGTCCAGATCCGACTGCAATCTAAAATGTTGAAAGCAATAGGGAGAGAAACAGGAAAAACAAACAGTTGTAAAGAAGATACCTTGTGTAAGTTGCTTGTGTCATGTGTTCTAGCCTACATACTGTTGAAAAGATTTCCTTTGCGTCTCTGGGCTGGTTTGGTACATAATACCCATAGAAGTTTGGCCAATACTCTTGGCAAACATTCAGGGTTTGTTCTTGGGTTTGCTTTTGCAATCTGTGTCTACTCTATATTCATTTTTTGCGGGTAGGGGGAAGCAAAACCTCCTCAGAGCAAGTCTTTCACATAGGAGAAAAGGAGAATAGTACCCACAGTGTGACATCCACTCCAACAATATTTGATTAAGCGAGGCATTCTATCCATGTCACATGTACCAATGACTTATGATATGGTGCTATATGGATGAGCCTTAACTAGCTTCCCTCCCCTTCCACAACCAGGAGGTGGCATACTGTTGAAATAAGTTTCACTTTAAATAAACTCATTTCAGTATTATGTTCAAACCAGAGATGACAGTTCTGTAACTCATGGCATGAAGCTTGTTTTAAACAAGCACCTCTGATGGGAGCATAATTCTAAGCTAAATTACTTAAAAAGTAAAAATAATATCAGAAGCCCTTCTCCTTACTGTATGGGAGGAAGTGGAAGTGTGCACGTCAGACTTTTTTTGCTCAGGGTTTTGAGCACATAGCTGTCAACTTTCAGATTTGAAAATAAGGGATCAGCAGCCTCACCTGTCCCAGGGACAGTCTACGGGATGTCTAACAATCCGGGATAGCAGCGGGAAACGGAGTTGGAATAAGGGAATTTCCCATAAAAAAGGGAAGGTTGACAGCTATGGATGAGCACACTCCAATAAACCATGTTATGGTACAAGGTGCAAATGCAGTTTTCAAGTCATCTAGATACAAAGAAAATTCTGCATTGCATCCTACTATGGAATGGTGCACTTACCAAGTTATGCAAGCCCAGACGTTTGAAACAATGCCTGAATGTTTTTCTGTGTTTGAAAAAGACCACTTTAGAATTGACAAAGAAATGATATGTCAGGATACCTTTTTATTGTATGGAATAGCACACTAGTTGTACTGATAAATTTATCCTTGTATGTTTACCGTGAAGCTGAGAAAGAACACTATTCCAAATAAGCTGAAGCCACCAGTCTCATACCTTACAAAGCTCCTCCTGAACATAAAAAAGCTACCTCAAGTGCAATAAAGACATGCTGCTACTTCATTAAGACAGCATACTTCTGAATCCAATACTTTTATATGGTGTGCTGAGGCTATACTGAACTGGCATCTCCTTACTAAAGAACGGTAGGATAGATTGAAAATAAGGGCAAAGTAATATACACTGCAGGCAATGAAAAGGGCAAATTGATGGTTAGGATAATTAAGAACAGACATACCATATAATGGGGCAAGTAAAGAAGCATCTTGCCCCCGTGGAAGGAAAGAACTTTCTCTCTCTTTTTAAAAAAATCAATGCAGTTAGCTATTTGAATGTCACCAGCTTATAGGGTGCTTTAAAAGTAATTGAATCATGATTTACTATGAATATATACTTACCCATGGATACTTGTTGTTGCTATGTTTTCTTGGCAAAGGAATGTTGCAATAAAGTCTGCTTTTTTCTTAGTTTCCACAAACACCATGGTTCGCTTATCACCTTTACAAAGGCAGACATAATGTTAAGATATATCTATTCAAATAAAATAGTAAATCAATAGTTTTCAAGTGCCAGTAGTAATTCTGATGCCCATTTTAGTAAGATTGTTAAAAATCTAGTTTCTTTGCTTTTCAGTATTTTACGTTAAGCTACTAGACATTTACTCATCCCAGCTTTTCTCAAGTAACCCTCCTTAAAATATCATCTTTAGCTTCAGATTGAGAGGACTGCTTTATTTTTAGCTTTCTGGAGAATGTTTAGTAATTTTAGGCATTTTATGAGTAACAGTTATTAATAGTACTTTACCATATAACTTTCTACCATTTAGCACAGAGTATGCTTGGAATGAAGCCAGTAGTTTCAGTAATTCCCACCATACTATATTTAGGAAAGTCGAGCTGGATCTGGTTAAGGGTCCATCTAGTCCAGCATCTCAGAGGCCAACCAGATTACTCTGGGAAGCCAAGCAATCCATGAAGGCACATACACTCTCTCTCTCTCTCCTGTTCTGGCTCCCTAGCAACTGGTACTGAGAAGCATGCTGCCTCTGAAATCTTCAGACAGTAACTACTAGTCATGGTAAGATGCAAAAGCAAGACTTGTAGCCTATACAAATAGGTTTTAAGGGACACACAGCAACAATCTTAAACGTTAACCAGTATAAAGTCAAATAAAAGCATAGAAAAAAATACAAAATTCCAAATTGCACTTCCAATTAATTCTGTAATAGCTAGACAGAGAATGGATATTAGAATGACTGGCAGTATTTAAGGAAAGGACAATATTTTTGTCTGAGATCAAGGTGTTGCGAAACCCTAAAACCCAAGGCCAATTTGAAAATTAAAAGACCTCTCTCGTTAACTTCCTAAATACAGCAATCTGGATTAAGCAACATTACACTTTTTTTTTTTAACTACAATCCATAAATAAAGGTATATAGCTCATGGTTCTGCTCTCATAGAGTTGTATCGAACATTAGACATACTCCAATTAATAGTTTTCCATACATAGCATTTCAGATTCCTAAGTATTTTAGGGAGAAGGATACAACTTGCACAAATCTATTCCAAATAAAAATAAGTTATTTTACTGATGAATAGGAAAATTTATACTTTTAGCCCTGATTTCACACTGGTCCAAAAAAGTTTGGTTTGACCAAGAAGCAGGCTATCCTTATCTCTCTAATGATCTCATCTACACATTCCACATAGTACATTAAAAAAACAACACTATATTGCCCAGTTCCACAACTTTTTTGTTTTAAGGGGCTTAAGAGCTGACAACTAAAGTGTAACAAAATTCTGGGTTGATTGGTTACATTTCATTATCTTTCTAAGAGAAGAGACCAGTTACATGGTAGTTACCTGTGCCATTGAGAATCTCAACAAGCTTCTCTCTCTTGTCATACTGATTCACTTTAAGTATTGTCTGCTGAACATCACTGCAGGCTCCACCTACTTGTCCAACAACAACAAATAAGTACTCTGCCTTCAAGAATTCTCCAGCTAGCCTTTAAAATGAACAAATAAATCAAGTTAACTTGGAAGTAACAGTTAAGTTGAGGAGAATCAGAGAAATAGCTTGGATAGTAAGGTGTATATGCAAGAAAGTGTATATGCAAGAAGTGTATATGCAAGAAAGCAAAAGTTAACTATCAGTCAGCTAGTTCTACAAAACACATTCATATGTTCATATTATATATAGTGCATGCATTTTCCAATACTATGTTCCAAAACATAACCAACCTGCACAATTGACAGTGACTCTTCATATGTGTAACAGTCAGATAAATAAATGCCTCTCGTATTAAATGTGCAGGTGTGGACCTTTTGGAAAAACTCATGTTGAAATGTTCTCACTCTTATTAGTGATTTAAAGTTTAGGATTCATGTTTTTAAAATGAACATACCCACTGGCAGAGGAAGAGGAGCGCGGGGGGAGCGCACCACCCCCAGCAGCGCAATCCCAGTAGGGTGCCATTGCGGCTCCCCCCCACCGCCATGTGCTCCACCCCCCAGTGCTAGAGCATGAAGCTCCGCCACTGAACATACCTCTGGATTTCTTCAGGGAAAGTGGCACTAAACATTAGTGTTTGCCGGTTTTCCTTTGATGGCATGCCTGGAGATGAAATTAATTTCTTCATATCTGGGCCAAATCCCATATCCAGCATACGGTCTGCTTCATCTAACACCAAATATTGTAGCTTCCTCAGCCCAATCTAAAGAAATTTAAAGTTAACCCAAAAATGAAGAAAAACTGACTTCCATTGTATGCGACAACTATACAAACATAACATGGTACAGTATTTTTTTAAAAAACTGCAACACTTTTCATCCTACTCCCTTCGCTATAATGCTCAGCATAATTAAACTCCAGATGAAAGTATACATTAACTTCTACAACATGGTTGCCACCTAGCGGCAGCAGTAGATTCCAGGTGTCAGGCTGCTACATTTAGACAGGAACTGGTTCACTTCACACACAGTACAGCTACATCAGTGTTACCCACAGAAAACTCCACTAGTTACTCCACTAGAGTTCTACGACAGCAGGTGCTTCTGCAACAGCATATTGACTCAAGAGATTACAGCTAACACATGCACATTTCAGCAGTAACCTTGGTAAGCATTTTATTTTATCACAGGTATCTGAGTTGCAAACAGCATCTGTATACTGTACACTGCCAACATAGATAATACAGTAAGAGCACAGCACTTGTTCTTCTGCCTAGGTCAGTGCTAGGCCACACTTAACAAAATATTTCATATTTGTTTTGTGTCCATATGTCTGAGCAATTGTAGTAAACCAGTGCCATAAAGGCAATTAAAATGTATTTCCATATTACTTAGTTGATGGGTCCCCAATTTTAAATTTTCCGTGTTTTGTTCTAAGTATTACTATAAACCACTTGGTTTTTTTAATTATATAGTGGATTATCAATATTTGTTGTAATGAGAAAACACTTCAATTTATGGGGGGGAAAACATTAGCACACAGATCTCACCTTTTCTCTGCCTATGAAATCCAAAAGCCTTCCAGGGGTAGCACACAATATATTACAACCTTGCATTATCTGACGAAGTGAATGACCTGTTTGTGTTCCTCCATAAGTCACAACTGGTCTTATACAAGTTCTAGGCACAAGAAAATATATTGCATTCCTCATTTAGTGATAATAGTGAACACATTTCAATGTCTCAATACCCACTTACATATTGACATAACACCATGGCCTTAACAAAGCTGCATTATCTTTCTTTGTATTTTATATTAATTGTTATCTCCTGTACTACAGATTTAATTCAAATATAAAATCCACTGAACAACCACATGCCCTTTGTGCATTTTAACAGGGCTTGAATTGCACATGATGAGGGAAACTCACTGAAAATGCATGGAGACTGTACTGCAGGAGTGTTTGATGGATTGAACCCAAAGTTACATAATCACATTTTAAACACCCCCTGAATTTGCAAAAAGCATTTTGCTAATCTGATTTTGGAATCAAGCAGGCTATTTACTCTTTTAAAAACATAGCTATCAATATTTGAACACTATTCAATTTTAACAGAGACTGTCAAATCATTTCTGAAAAAAACAAATATAAGAAAATACAACACAATGGCTGTTCCGTCAAGATTGAACTCCAGAAGAGCATTAAGATATATTGCATGGTAAAGATAACACTGTCACTCTAATAAGATGTTAACCATTTTAAGTACTGCTTATAGAACAGGGGTTTGACTATATAGGAATTGAATCTGGGATATCTAAAGATATCCAATATTAATTTATACTGGAGTCGGTGATACTTCTCTCCAACTCAATTTCCTGAAGGTATGAATTAAGAGTTCCTGAATGGCTATTACTTTTACACATCAGTATGATGTAGCTGCTGTGGGGTCACCTGTGGTTTGTTTGGGAGAAACAAACCACAAGGTCTGGTGTGCACATCAGTGCTAAGCCAATGCTCTGCTTCGTTTTTCTCTATACCAGAGGAGGGTTCCACGAATGAGCAGTATGCATCAGCATATATCTGCAATAAAACAGACCATGACTTTCCTACAGATCATGCCTCAATGCTTTCAATACTACTTTATTTCTGATAGGAAGTTTCAGGTGTTTACATTGCCTTCCATAGACCAATGCAAACAGACCTAGTAAGTGCATTCTTATAGGGTCAGATCCATCATTTAACATGCAGCTTGTGGAAGCTATTCACTATGATGTTTAAACTTCAAGAACATATTCAGAGTCATGCAAAGCTGGTAATAGGCCCAGGCTAAATGGGAAATGTAGGTCCCATTTAACCAAAGCCCCCCACCCCATTGCCTCTACCAGGGGTACTCGGGAGTAGGCCTCCTCAAAATCATGGGCCTATGCCAACCGGCCCACCTACCTCCCCCTCTGGTTTTTGCCCTCACATGTTTATCATCAAATTCCCCTTTTCAGTACAGTATACGTATTTATGAAGCAAGCATTTTGCTCATGTCAGAGTAATAGAAGTCAGAATACATTTGGCAATTTCCTTCACCAAACAGGTTCACATTTCACCACACCAACTTTGCAGGGGTTCCTTAATTACACAAACAGCACTTTTACAACCAAAATTCACTTACTAAACACACACTACTATCTTTGAGATTTAGCTTGTTCAAACACTTACCCATGTGCAAATTTTCTTGATTCCAGAAAGATCTGGTTTATCAGTTCTCTAGTTGGAGCTACAATTATACATTCTGGTTGTTGCTGTTGTTCAAATTGAGTGGCAGTAACTCCATCACGCATCATATGAGCCAAAATTGGTATAAGAAAAGCTGCCTAAAGGGCAAATATATTATAGTTGACAAGTTTCTCACCCCCCAAAAAAGGAAAAAACCAGGATGTGTTCTCTAATCTCAGTGTAAAGAAGCCCACAGAAAGGAAAATTAGCAGAACACGTTCAAAAATAACTATGTGACTATGGTCCATCATCTTTCTTTTCCCTCCTTCCTATCAATAAATAAATACATTTCTGAGAGGCAAATTTAGGATAATTCTTGCTTGAATGAGTAGATCAAAGCACAATACACTAATACGCCAAAAGATGAGGCTGTTTATTCACTTCAGATGGAACTAAAGTATAGACCTAACTAAAGGCAGCAGCAGCAAAAGAGATGTATTAAAATGTTCAACCAGTATACCAAATATGCACATTTTGACAACAAATTAAGATATTCACAGAGCACCTGTACTGGGAAATATGAACCATTGCACCAGTGGACATGACAGGATTCCCCCTTATTTTCCTTCTCCTAACGCTCCAGAACAGATTTTGGGAGGGAAGCAGAGAGTAAGAGTACCGGTAAGTGCTATGTGCCCATGCAAGGCACCACAACTGAATACTGTCCATTATGTATTTTTTAATGCTATCTGTAACATGCTTAAAGTAGGAAAAACCCAATTTAGCCTGATAAAGTGTTTATTAAGTGAAAGCAACTCTTTTCACAATGAATATAGTTTCTAGTATTTCTAGAAAGTGACACTTATTTTCTTATGTTTGTACGAAGTGAACTTTTTTCTAATAGTTTTTCATAATATAAATTAAGATGAGTTATAGGCACTTCAAAAATATGTTTTTCAAAGACAAAACCAAAATGGGATTTTGGTTGGGACCCAAACATAACATTCACAGAGAACTTATTTTTGTTGACCCACCATTTAAGACTCCCACAGTTCATTACTGGATCCCTACCAGTGATTCAGAAATCACCACTTCAAGTCCATCTTGGGAATGGATTGAAATGCCAAGACAGACTCACCCACTGGGCAAAGTAAATAACCTGGAAATTAAATGCTTAAAAACCAAGTGTCAGATTATTATTGCAGCCCCAAATCCTCCACCTCAAATAGCAGAATCTATCATTTTATACTTACTGTTTTTCCAGATCCTGTCTGGGCACATGCCATTAAATCACGCCCTGCCATTATAACAGGAATACTGTATTTCTGCACTGGAGTAAGTTTAAGATATCCAGTTCTAGCAATGTTCTTCATTAATGTTGGACATAGATTAGCTTCTTCAAAGGTCTAAGAACAGAATGGACATGTTAATAGCAAATAAAATTGAGAAAGCTAAGCAAATCAATACTAGCATCAAAAAAGGACAAAAAGAACATAAAGTAGCATTTTCTTGTTATCCCTAGCAACAAATGAGTTGAAATTAAGTGAATCAGTAGGTCCTTAAGTACTGTCCTTGAAGTACAGAAATATTTTTAAAATAAAAAGGCAATTCAAGTTTTGCACTGTCTCTGGAATAGCAAGGCAGATGCTAAAAAACATCTTTTCTAGGAGAAAGAGTACCATAACCTAGGGGTTACCACTAGCTCTCCTTATGTGCTCTTATTTTAACACAACCTGCAACCTCAAAACTGAGCAGGTGGCCAGACTTAATGATACCTCTAAACCAAAGACTTTTCGATGAATCCATTCTTTCTTAAAATAGCAAATCATTTGTAAACTGTAACCATTCACTGCAGATTGCAAGACAGGAGGCCTCCTGCAGATAACATCTCTCCAGGAGGTCCATTCTGTATTATGTAGGAAACAGAACTTTAGCAGGGCAGCACAAACTCTTTGGAACTCTTCCTTGTTATACACAACAGCTGCAGTCTCAATGCCTACTGAAGACCTCCCTTTTTCAACAAGCCTTTTCAGTGAAAAAGTCTATCCCAGTCTCTATCAGCTTTGAAATGGCTTACATATGCCTTATTGTTTATGTTTTTATTGTTCAGATGTTTTGGAGCATTTCATAGGATGTAATTCATAAATAAAACAAAATAAATTTAAAGTGTGTTATTGAGGGCTTCCCTAAGCATCTTTTGTATCTACACAGTCCAGAGAGCAATATAAATGTAGGTTGAGCTAATCAGTTACAGGAACTAATTTTAACACTCTAGGTCTTACAGATTCTTTTTTGTATAACTATTTTTGAAGCTTATAGGATCATGTGGGGCTGGGCAGAGTAGGACACAGATCCACTTTTTTTAAATAAAACAAAATCAATTATTTCACTATATTTCTCAAATCAGCAAAGGAGAAAACAAGTTGCTGGTACATGAAATTTCTCCTCAAATCTGCAGAGTCTGGCAAAAAGAGCACTGTACACACAAAGTGGTTTCTTTATATGGCATCGCTGGCATTTAAAAATGACATGACAGAAAACTGTAAATACAGCACAGGACACACTAGTAGTTACCAATTCTTTCTTTTAACCTTGTAACATAAAATCAACTGCGAGTACAGCTGATACCAATCAACAGCATTCAGTCTGAAAGGTACCTTACAATGGACTTTCTCCACATTAATATGAGGTGAAAGGATTACTGTTCTAAAGGAGTTCAAGAAGAAAATCTTGACCTGCTAACTTTTTTAAGATCAGGAAAAGCAAAAGTCAAGTTGAATTGATGAGTTTTTTAGAAGGCAAAGCAGCAAGTGAGCCTATGACCATAGTCCAATATTTTAAGTATATGGGTATCAAACAACCCAAAACTTTGGTGACTTTGCACAACTGTTCAGTCTCTTGAGACTAACAAAGTTACTTGTTAGAAATATTTAAAGCAGCAGCACTAACCAGTATTGCTGGTGGGGGGTCATGTCCTGAAACTTCCACAAGAATGTTATCATATTTGTCAAAGTTTATCCCTGTCTGGTAATGTGCAAAGATGGCTTCTTCTTCTTCTGGTGGTGGTGGTGGTACGTATGTCACCTTTGGACCTGTAAACACAAGAGTACAAGTTAGATTTAATCCTTAAGAAGCAAGTGTGCTAGCTATACAAAATTTCTCCATTTCGTTATGTTTTGGGCAACATTCACCAATGTCTGCTTGCTTGGTGCACCGGAAATCTGCTTGCAGAATGCAACTTCCAGTTTCAATTCTCCCCCTTCAACCCCCACACTCTGCTCTAAGAGTGTCTCCCAAACTCTGGAACAGATTTTGGGGGCACATTATGAGCTGCAGGGAGATGAAGGATAAGCCCCACTGTGCCAGTACATGTCTGCAAGCATTAGGTTGGATGCCACCATCTGAGCACAGAATTTCTAGTAACATACATTTTGGGTACAACACAACCATACCTTCATTTTCACAACCACCACAATCATTTTGTGACAATGCTTTTCAGACTGTTTTACTTTCATCACTAAAAAACCTTAGTGACAAAATCAAGATTGAGTTTTTTTCTAAAATAAAATAGCTAGTGGATTCCTTGAATCCTATGAGCTTCTGGAAAGAAACAATATGGATAACAACATGTACTAGTACACTCTAGTATTCTTCCTTTTATAATACATACATCTCCAATTATATGCACTATTTTAAATGTTTGCATGACAAGGAAACAGTATTGAATACTGGCTGTAATAGTAAAACTAATCAGGAAAGAGTGGGAATAATTGGTGATTTGAGAATGGACACAACTAAGTAATTAAATATATTATCATTTTTGAAAGTACTATTATATTTAAAAACTTATTCTGTGAAAAAGCAATAGCCACCTGAAGTGTGACATCTGGATGTAATCGTGACCATTTAATTTTTATTCCCAAAAGGTAGGTAGAAATGCTCTAGATATTTCAGTCATAATGTGCCATTAGGTATTTTAAAAGTTAAAAGCGGGAGCTGTCTTTACGTTCATGAACATCAGTAATCAATCAATTTTCTTAATATCTCTTGCCACTTAATTTGCTCTAATTCAACGTACCAGCACCATCACCTGCTTCTGAATCACCATCCGATTTCCACATACCTTAAGCGAAATGAATGTTTGAAAGAAAACACTATCAGTAATAATAATAATAATAATAATAATAATAATAATAATAATACATTTTTATTTATACCCTGCCCTACCTGGTTCAGAAAACCGGGCTCAGGGCAACTAACAACAAATTTAAAACACTTAATTGATGCAACAAAAAGCAGCATAAAATACAGTATAAAACGTGAATAACAATAAATTCAGGATTCAAAAATCAATTTAGGGGGAAATCCATCCAATAAACATTAGATGATCACCAGGGCTAGCTGGCTAAATTAGTCCTACTTGGGCCAGTGAGGAGACCAGGGGAGAATTAGCTGTGGGATCCCAGAGCGGGTAATCTTTATAAAAAGGGGAGGGGGAGGGAAGGAAGGGGAATATGTGGAATAGCTCTGTCTTATAGGCCCTGCGGAAGGAAGTTAAATCCTGCAGGGCACTGGTCTCATGGGACAGAGCATTCCACCAGGTCAGAGCCATCACTGAGAAGGCCCTGGCCCTGGTGGAGGATAATCTGACTTCCTTAGGGCCTGGGACCTCTAAACTATGATTATTCATGGACCTTAAGAGGCGGTCCCGTAAATACGAGGGCCCTAAGCCACAAAGGGCTTTAAAGGTCAAAACCAGCACCTTAAACCTGACCCGATACACCACTGGGTGACAGTGCAACTGGTAAAGCACTGGGTGAAATTGCTCCCAAGGCAAGGGTAGCCCCAAGTAGAGTGAATTACAGTAGTCAAGGCTGGAGGTGGCCGTCGCATGGATCACTGTGGCCAGATTGGGGCGGGAGAGGTAAGGGACCAACTGCTTAATGCGGCGAAGGTGGAGGAAGGAAACAGCCAGATATTTTTTTAAGTTGCTTATATCTAAATAATTATTTATTATTGCAACGTGCATACTGTTTTTCATTCAGAGAATACAGAACACGTTACACAACAATTAAAAAGTACAACACAAACAATTAATATTCCAGAAACCCATTACCACTAAATTCAAAACTGAAGAACTAGCATTAGCAGCTAGGAAAATACCACAGCGAAGAGTCTTTAATCGTTAGTGAAAGCATGTAACTGTTTATTGCCACCTCTCCACAGGGAATAGGTAGTTGCTGCCACAGGGAATTCCTGCTGATATAAAGCAGGTCATAGCACAGCCAACAGGCCATCTCCATAGACCTTAGTGACCAGATGGGAAAAAGTAATTTGAGTAACCTAGTCCTGAGCTGAACCTGTTAAAAGGAAATCCCACACAATACATTACACTAGTTCAATCATCCAGTTACCAATCCATGGATCACGCTATTTCTGTTCAGTAACTGGGCACAGTGATCAAAACCAGTAGCTGCTCTTATTTACTGAGGTCACCTGGGCCTCTAGTGACAATGATGTTGCAAGGACCATCCCTAGAATGCAGGCCTCTCCCTTCTTTCCCATCCAAAACAAACAAGTTCCCCACTTGCTCACAGGGTCTCCATCTTATCAGGATTCCCTTTGAGTTTATTGGCCCTCATCCAGGTACCAGCTCATGTACCAGCATGGCTTCTCTAAACTCAGATGTGATAGAGAAATAGAGCTGTGTCTCATTAGCCTACTGGTGCTCAAATCTCCTCAAATTCACTTTCAATGACTTTATATAGATGTTAAATAGCATTGGAGACAATGTAGTATCTTGTTACCCCCACCCCCATATTACTTTCTGGAACCCAACATGCAGGAAGGAGATGAACCACTAATACAGTACAGTGACTCCAACATCCCATTATCACAGTCAGTCATGGACGATACCATGGCTGAAGGTCTCAAAAGCTGCAGAGAAAATCAAAAGTAGATGATCCAGTAGCTAAGGAATCAGGAACCTAATAGGAGAGCCAGAAGAGGGAATGGCCTGCACACATGTATACCCTCTACACTTACAGTGACCTCCTTCAAGCACCATATATTTCTTTGCCCATGGTGACTGTAACAGGGACATCATAACCATTCTCTCCCTGCTCTCCTTGCCCAGGTATATCCCAATCCAGACTCCCAGTCTGTGAACACCCAACCACACACACCAACAATGCTACACTTAACACACCCATATACCCAAAACTCAATCGCACCAGACACATACCTCTTCCAAAACCTCCAATTACTTCTTCGTTGCTTCCTCTGTAGCCACCTGTTTAAAATGTTGAAAGGAATTGTTAAAGATAAAAGCAGTTTTAACAATACCATTAGAAAGGATTGGGCAATTATATTGCAGATCCTTATGCTAGGAATTCAAAGTGAACAGATATGGGACTTGGCTGGATCGAGACAGATTATCAGGCACCAAGGTTAGTAATAAACAAAATAGTTATGCTTAGAGACAAAAAAAGTCAAAATAGAAATGTTTTATGTGAACAATGGATTCTTACCTCTGCCTCCTCTGCCTCTGTTTTCAGAGTCACCTGAAAAACAAATGCATAATTGGAAGAATGTGGTTACAAATGAAGCGCAATATAAAACCAATCACCAGTCAATTTATTGGTTTCTAGATTGTGCATGTCTATAAGCTACCATTTTAGTCACATCAACTGCCAACAATTCCATGCAATTTTCAAATCAATACCACCACAGAGACAAAGGGAATAAAGCCAACTATATATATCAAATTTCACTTTTAATTCTTACCAGTTGAAGCACCAAACCCTCCTCTTTTGGAACCAAATCCACCAAAAGTCTGTCTTCTATCTTGTTTCTCTGTTTCATCATCTGTTATAATTGAACCCAAACATAAGGATTTCTTCTGTTTTACAAGTTGAAAAGGTTTTCATGCAATGGTAGAATATAAACATTTTAAATGTTAAAAGCAACTTTTCTAAAATAGCACTCTCCAGCCCACATAAACTACTAGTATTTAAAAAACAACTACTGTATTAGCATTAAAAAATACATCTTACCTAGTAAAAGAATTATAATATAGACTGATTAAATGAATAAAAACTGAAATCATACCTAATTCACTCAAATCCTGAAAAAGTGTATTTTTGAATGTTTTGTGTTCATAGCTCACCTTACATTAATTACCAGGGATAGATCAATTTGAAATAAACTTGTACTGTGGTTCTTTTCTTTTATTCTTATAAAATGCATGGGTTTAAGTTATTAAGAAACACTGCCACATTTTCTTCATACCACTCATTTGTAGGTGAGTTCTCTCCTAGATGTGCACTGACATATTTTCCCCTATATCTTATGCTCATTTCACCATGTAATCCTTATCTTCTTCTGGTCCAACATTACAATTTTAAAAGTTTATATACATCTGGGAGAAAAACAAATATTGGTCTTAATCTGTTGGTAACTAATGACTCTTCAAGACAGTGAGTCCATGTAAAGGTTTTTTTCCTCCCCAAATAAGAGTATTTGTGTAAGGTATATATAAAAAAAATCTTAACCACAAAACCCATCTGACATATTTTCATTTCTAGACTCTCCAGGCTAGACTGAATAATTACATTTTACTTGGTTACTAACACAATTAAAAACTATAGAGCTTACTTCCAAATCGCCCAAATCCTCCTCTGCCAGATCCTCTTCCACCCCTATTGCCACCAGCAATCATTCCTTGAGAACAAAAATACAACAGTATTTGATCAATAGTTTTCTGATCTTAAAAGAACTTATGTTCCAAAACCAGCAAGGAAGAAAAAGCAAGCATGGGAATTCTAAGCTTTGTTGTTTTTAGGGCTTTACCTCCTCTCCTAGGAACTTCTCTGTTTGACTGGCTTTCTTGATCATCATCAACTGCTTCTATGACAAAAATAAAATAAGCAATAAAAAATTATCAGTTCTGCAGGTACTTAAAAGTTATCTTAAGGATGTAAGCAAAGCTCACATTTATCTTTCAATTTATTAAAAAACAGGTATTTTTTATTATTAAATTCATACACCGCCCTTCATCAGACAATCACAACTTATTTCTCTATACCAAACATGTGCAAATATTATTGTACTATTGCTGGGGTTATATATTTCCTCACAAAAGCGACAGCACGCTGAGGTCCTAAGCTGTATAATGCTATATGGTCAAAACTAGCACTTTGAACTGAGCCTGGAAACTGATAGGCAAGCAGGCATGTCAGAATTGCTATTTTATGTTCAGACCCTCCTGCCACAATCAACAATCTGGCCAAATTCTGCATTTTCCAAACCATCTTCAAGGGCAGCCCCATGTATAATACTGTACATTGAGGCTGCATTTTGATATTTAAAGGTTCAATATTTTAGTGTTGTACTTTAATCTTGTTTTTTTTAAGTCGTATTTGTTCAACTTGTTTTTATTATTGATTCTTAGCTGCCCTGAGCCCGGCCTTGGCTGGGGAGGGCAGGGTAATAATAATAATAATAACAATAACAATAATAATACTAACAACAACAACAACATTGCAGTAATCCAACCTAGGTTTCCAGAGCTTAGCCATCCAGAAAAGTATCACGGTCAATTTTATCAAAAGTTACTGAAAACTCAAGCAGAAATAACAGGGGCACACTTCTCCTGTCCCTCTCCCAACAGAGGTAATAATACCAGGCAACCAAGGCAGTTTCCATGGTAAAACAGGGGCTATACAGTACATTGGAACTGTATTGCTTTGTATTTAGTCTAGAAAATATATTTTAATGAGATTTTAAAGTATATCAACAGATAGAGGACTCTGGGGAGGTTTGAAACTGTACCTCTCTCAAAGCTTGAAAACTTCCTTTCTTCAAATCTATTTCCAGATGTAGCTATAGAAAGCAAGAGAAAGCCATGTGTTCTACAAGTCCATTCACTCACATTTCAAAGCACACATGAACATTTTAAGTAGCCCTGAGGAACATTAGCATTTATTCCCAGAATTTCTATCCCTCACTAGTGCCTGTCCTTCCCTCTTCTTGGCCCACTGTCTCCACTGGCTGCCTATAATTCATACATATTTAATATGGCAGAGAAACAGGTAAAGTCACATGACTATATTGCATGCCAAAAGTAAACTGCTTATTTTCTACTTTTTGATACATTTTTAGCACAATCCAAAGGACATCAACTTAGAAGTATGCCTTACTGGATTCAGTGAGGCAACTCCCCAGGTAAATGTCCATAGGGCTATAACCTCAAATTGATATTTCACTCCCTCTCCCCTGCAAAAAAACCCTACAATACAAAGCAATGGTTCCCAAAATGTGGTCCATAGACCACTAGAGGCCTGGTGATCTGCAGCATGTCTGCAATAAATATTTATGTTGATTTTAACTGTATCTTTGTTTTTATTGTATTACAAGAAATAAAAGCAGCAATAAAAATTAAATTAAATGCAATTAATTTGACACAATGTATTACAATTGCTACAACTGGCAGAAAAATCATTAAGTGGTTCAACAAGACCCTCAGCAATTTTCCACCAGTCCATAGAGGTAAAGGTTTGGAACCACAGGTAAAAGATATATAGACACACGTTTCAGTTGAACCAGAATGAATACTCAAAGCATCCTCATATTAAACATTACACTGATTTCAATTATCATGATTTACATTTACCATTAAGAATATCTTTTTATCAAATTACACTATCAGCTCTCTCATGAAATGCCTTAATTTTTATCAAATAACTTTATGCACACTAGAGCTTTTTCAAAGTTCAAATGTTGACCAAGTTAGTTCAACATTTAAAAGCGTGGTTAGGATTAAGATAAAACTGCAGAAGCCAGCAACAACCAACATCCGCATGTGATAAACACAAGTTTGACCAATCAATCTACCTCGGTTTCCAAAAGTCCTTCCACTTCCAAATCCACCTGTTGGTTTGTCTTCTCCATTTGGTTTTCCACCAACACCTGACAAATGTTAAAAGATTTGTTTACCACAGAGGATTACTTTCTCTACTTTGTTTAGATATACAGTGGTACTTTGATTTAGGAACAACCCTGTTTACCAACTATTCGGTTTACGAACTCTAAAAAACCGGAAGTAGTGTCCTGGTTTGCGAACTTTACCTCGGTCTAAGAATGGAAGCCGAATGGTAGAAGGGCACTGGTGGCAGGAGGCCTTATTAGGGAAAGCACACCTAGGTTTAAGAACGGTTTCGGTTTAAGAACGGACTTCTGGATTGGATTAAGTTCGTAGACTGTTCAGTATGAACTAGTTTGCATAAGATGGTAAACCAATGTGCAGGCTCCCAGAGGGCCCTGCAGTCACTTTGCTCTTCAGTTGTCATTTTCACTGTCAAGCTGTGTTGAACTGAACTAAGACAAGGTTTACAGCTTGTGGTTAGCAAGAAGAGAACTATGAACTCTAGCTTTAAGCTCAACACAGTGCAGCAGTAAGGACTAGTGAAGGGCAACGCTGCTACAATCTCCTATGGGAGTCCAGACATTGGTGTGGCCTCAACAAGGAATAGTTTGGCCTACTGTGTGTTGCAAGCCTGCTCTATGGCTCAGTTCAGACATTGATGCAAAACAATTACCGTACTCACATCACTGCAATGCTTCCTTATTACAACATATCGCTAAACTTCGATCTAGTACTAATAGCAGAGATTAGCACCCAACTTGTGTGCCGGTCTACCCTTGCACTGCCCAAATACTTCAATCCTTTGCTTAGTGGGAAACTTGCTTGTACTTCTGACAATTATTTAATGTTATTTCTGAATGTAGCCAATGGCTGCATTTAGTTGGGTCTTATCTTGATTTAATACAGCCATTTTTCTCCTCCCTTTACATAACCCAGAAATATTTTTTTACAGCTAACACTGCAATCCTAATGTTTGCCTACCCAGAATGCCTACTGAATTGCAATGGGGCTTACCCACAGGTATATGGAGCTAGGATTGCAGCCCAGGTTTCCCTTCAAACTATGATGAATGGCTTCCAAACAAGCCAAACTATGAAGCCAGAGCATAAAACTGGCTTTATATTCTTGCTTGTTTGAAGTAAGGAATAGTGAGCTTCCAAATTAACTAATGCCTTCTTGGCTCATACATGCAGTTTTTCAAAGGTATATGTGTGCATACCTGGCTCACAACACAATGAAAGAACTCACTAAGTGATGTTAGCCACCCTGAGCCAGGTCTTGGCTGGGGAGGGTGGGGTATAAATAAAAATTTACTTACTTACTAAGTATCTCCTATGCCCTTTCCCATACAAAGCTGTCTATGTAAATTCTCTGACCCACATACCAAAGGGATCTCATCTCCCCATCTGGCCAGCAGTCATTCTCTCAACAGCCAAAATTAGGCTTCATAAAACTCACCTAATACAGCTGATCAGAGGCTTTTTTCTAAACTAAACACTGGGCAGCCATTTCAGGGGAAGGGTCACAGTTGAGATGGTGATGGATGAAAAGGTTTCACTCTGTACTGTGACTTCTGTCTCCCCAAAATAGGCACCCCTGTTAAGCTTGTATTGGCTCCAATAAAAACACCTTTTCCTAGCCTAATTGTAGCAGAAAAGGGAGATTAATGTGCAATACTGAATGTGTGCATGCATGCATGCTATGTGTGTTTGCATGTGTAGCACAATATAGGGTGGCCCCACCCATGTTAATTTAGACCATGCCACCACTGGCATATGGCCCCCAGAAAGCTGGCCATTGGGGAATTTCAGGCTGAAAAAGGCTCCCCACCCCTCCAACAGGCAAAAAGAATGTTTAATTTTAAAGTGTTCAGTGAAGTATCATAGCATCACTCATGGCCACAATTGTTTTCCAAAACCACCATACATGCAGTGAAGACACATACCAACATTAAGTTACATTACTGTGCCCAATGAAAAGCAAAAGGTGCGCATGCACAACATTAAGAGACATATTTAGAGAGCCCGATATGATTTATATTTCCTAGAACACAAATGGGAATATACAGATATATTTACCTCCAAACGTACGACCCCAAGGAGCTGCATTTTCAGTGGAACCACGTCCTAAAAAGAAGTTATTATGTTGGACATTTTGAAGATGTTCATAAGGTACATGTTCAGAAGTATGGTTAAATATTAACAGATCTGCTGAAAACTCAAATACTTATGAAAAGGTAAGCATAAAACTATTAACAAGTTGGCAGTGGTTCAATGCACAAACTTTCAAATGACAAAACTTAATAAATTATACTGATGATAGAACCTTCTGGCTTCACATACTAAGTTATCTTAAAGCATAAATACCCAACAAAACATCTATTTATCTTTAACCACTTTGCCAATATTCTTGGGGGTTTAATTTAGCTATTACCTGTATTCTTCTATTGTGCTGAGTATTTAAATATTAAATATTCATGCAATTAAACATCTTGGGAACTAAATTCACATTGGCTGCAATAAACACAAGTAATTATCCATAAACTGACATAATGGGGGAAGGAGGGAATCCAAGAATTACTCAGCATTCTCGACAAAAGGTAGAAATATCTGACTCTCCATTCAAGGAAAAAATCCTAGATGAATGGACTTTTTAGGACCAACAAAAAAATCAAAGCAATGTGCAGACTACTTCACAAAGCCCGTTTGTTCTCCAGGTGCAGTCTAACTTCGTATGCAGCACACTTCTATACATGTTTCCTTAGAAGTATTCAATGAAGCTTTGGACTGTAGCTCAAGTCCACAAACTATCTCTACATTGTTTAAATGTGCCAATTCATGTAAAAGGTAAAGGTAAAGGTACCCCTGCCCGTCAGGTCCAGTCGTGACTGACTCTAGGGTTGCGCGCTCATCTCGCTCAAGAGGCCGTGAGCCAGCGCTGTCCGAAGACACTTCCGGGTCACGTGGCCAGCGTGACGAAGCTGCATCTGGCGAGCCAGCACCAGCGCAGCACACGGAAACGCCGTTTACCTTCCCGCTAGAAAGCAGTCCCTATTTATCTACTTGCACTGCAAGGTGCTTTCACGGTGATTCGAACCACCGACCTTCCGATCGGCAAGTCCTAGGCACTGTGGTTTAACCCACAGCGCCACCCGCGGTCCCTGCCAATTCATGTAACATTGTGCAAATAGGGGCTAGTACTAAATAAATAACAATAACTCACTTCTTACAGAACAGAAGAGGGACAAAACTGAGTTTTAAGTAAGATTTTTTAAAGAAGCAAACATAATTTATTCAAAACTTAAGTTTCATCAATCTAGATCAGGCATAGGCAAACTCCGGCCCTCCAGATGTTTTGGAACTACAATTCCCATTATCCCTAGCTTACAGGACCAGTGGTCTGGGATGATGGGGATTGTAGTCCCAAACATCTGGAGGGCCAGTGTTTGCCTATGCCTGGTCTAGATGGTAGCACTGATTGTAGATAGCTGGCTACAGTATTCCAGATTAATCAGACAGTAGTTCTTAATTACTATTTTTCTCCTTAATGGAAACCGTCAAAGTAATATAGGTAGCAGACTTGGTACTGCAGAAGAGGAATTAATTTACCCTTTCTCACAGCAGGAAAATTGCCTCCAATATATTTCCTGCTGCAAATAAGTTTTCTGTCTTAAAAAGTAAAAGATTTTCTTCACCATTACTGTTTTATTCAATTGCAAATTTATGCAGACCAATTCAAAAGGATCAACTTATATTTAGCCCAATTCACTCTACAGCCCAGCTGTAGGGCTTTCAAACCCCTCAGGTGAACTTAATTTCAACAATACCATAATTAAACTCATAGCTGATCTCATACAAGACTTCATAGTCAACCCACTTTAGCAGGCTTCAACTGTTAGGAACACTTGACTACAAAGTTTTTGGTACCAGCTTTTTCTAGACAGAATATTCCTTTTTAAAGTCTTTATCACATACCTGGCGGGGTTGCATTCTGATTGAAATTGCATGAGGTTTCATTTGCTCCTGTAGACAAGCTGCCCTACAATAAAATAAAAATAATTTTATTATTTGTACCTCGCCCATTTGACTGGGTTGCGTGAAGAGTGAAGACCATGCTGCAACTACTATACCAACCATTCCCCCCCCCCGCCCCAAGTATAGTCTACTAGAGCCTTGTTTTTAACTACTCAACTGATCACCAGAGGATTTCAGAGTCACATTTTTAAAAAAATTGGTAGAAGGATGGAGTGTCCAAGCCTTACTCAAGCAACCCATAATGTGTCTATGTTTGGCATGGAGAAAGACACTTTTCCTACTCCCTGCTTAATATAGCAGCGATGGAAAACTTCTGTAGAAAGGGATGGAGCATTTGATGCCTCCAGCTGTATATTGTCTTTTTATATTTTTAGATTTCTTTAATCAATTGATATCCCACTCTTCCTCCTAATGGAGTCCGAAGTGGTAAGACTCCTCATAAGCATCCAGCAGGCAAACCTTCTACATGTATAGCAGAAAAACAAGGCATGCTAGTAAAGATGGGGCAAAGCCATCTGTGCATTTGACACCAACCTAAGCATCTATGCTAGAAGCATGCAAGGTACAGCAGCCCCCTGCACATCCAGCCCAAGTACAAGCAGAATGACTTGCAGCAGAGACACAAATCACATCATTTCTCCACTGCACTTCTACACTGCACATGTAGAAAAATGAGGCCTCTTCCTGCATGCTCAGCATATAAACATAGAAGAGCTGCTCACATGGATAGTATAGTACTGGATCAAATATGAAAAAATATCCCCTTCTATTCCATGAACGTTCAAGCCACCATCCACATAACAGATGCTTGGGGCAGGGGGAGAGAGAAGAGGAAGAAAATAAACCAAGGTGACAGCGAAGTTCAGTGACAAAATAAGGCAATAGCTCAATCCTCTGCATGCTTGCTTCTAACAAGGTCAAAATCAAATAAAAGTGTCGCATTCTTAAGTTAACTCTGTATAGAAGTGCATCCTAAAGCTACATCCAAAGAGCAGCTTCCGATCGTGATTATTGCTCAAAAAAGCAAAGCGAAAGTACCTAAGAATTAGGCTTTGTCTACATATGTGTAGCATGAAGTAGGACTGAAGTACAAAAGTAGAATAGCCTGTGCCACTTAAAAAACAAAACAAAAAACCCTTTCCAGCAAATAAGATGATAACTAGGCCAGAATAGCTCTCCTTAATGTACACTAGTTTACTTCCAGGGGAGATCAGTTCATATTACAGTCAAGCAGTATCTAAATGTTATCAAAACAAAACCAAGAAATAAAAACACGGCACTCTCAAGTGGGTCTTAAAAAGTCCTGGAGCTCAATCAATAGAGTTGCCACACGTCCAGAATTTCCCAGAAATAGCCAGCAATCGGCTGTTGGAAGCAGTGTCCGGGCCCAATTCGCTGAAACCTCTGGGAAAATCTGCATGTATGATCACCAATGTCGACAGTGTCATTTTTGGCAATTTTTCTTTAAAATTTAAAATATCTCAAAAACTTCAAAAAATAAAATAAAAAGCTCAAAAACTTTTCTGCCTGGATTTTCACTTTTTGAAATATGGCAACCCAATGGAATCTCCCCTCCCATTTTTCCACCAACCCACTCACACCCAAAGAGACACATTTACAGAACTACAAAGCAATGAGGAATGAGGAGGAACCTCTTCACTCATCCTGATTTGTGGATTCCCTGGGCAACCCACCAGCTTTTCGAAGCTGAGCTGAAAGTGGGGCAAAGCACTCCTGCCACCTCCGCTCGTGGTACTGCTCCTGTTGTCATCTGTGATCTCCTCGTCCCAGTCTTCCTCCTCCATAGTGGTACCCTCAGATATAACCTACTCCGAATCGGCCCTGTGATTTGGGAGAGGGGGGGGGAACCATGAACACGTGAAACAAGAACAGCGGAAGAAGCGGCCTCTCTTGAACCCCAACGCCACGTTCGCATCACCTCAGACTGAACTACTGGCTGCAGTCCCGTCCCCCCCATGGGCGTAGTCAAGGGGGGCGAGTGCCCCCCGGAATACTTAATTAACCAATTACATCGGTCCTGCTACGTCCATACCCACCCCGTCCAAAGCCTGCCCCACCCCGCAGTTCTCCTCCCCACACCTGTCCCAGGCCAACGCCCCTTTTCTCTGCCTTCTCACTCCGGCTTCAAGCAGCCCGCCACGAGGCGGGGCCCGGGCGACGGACCTGTTCCCGCCCAAAGCTCGGCTCACTGTCTACCGCTACCCGTCTTCTCCCCGTCGGAAGGGGAGAAGGGAGGCCGGACCGTTAACCCCGCCCAGCCAGCGCCGGCCCGCGCGACGGCTCTATTAACGCCTCCCCTGACGCGAACGGAACGCCTCGTCACCTACCAACCAGGCAGCACGTGCCGCAGCTGCCGCCGACGCCGACGCGGCTCTCGCTGCTTACCCTCCTCAGCCCCTCCCCCCTCCGTACGCGCGCACTCGCCCTCGCCGCTGCTCCAGCCCCTTGCCGGGGCTCCGGTCACGTGCCGCTTTCGCCTTCGCTGCCTTCCTCACCTCCCCGCAACACCCCCACCAATAAGCAGGGCCGCTGGGGCTCAGGAGAGCTGCTCAAGGCGCGGGAGAGGGGAGGTTAGGGCAGTAGCGTAAAAAAAAAAAAAACGGAGCTCCCAGCCTGCGCTTCTGACGTAGCGCACCTCACCCCCGTTCCTTTTTTTTTTCCTGCGAGAGTTGCGGTTTGTCGCCGCCGCGGCGCGCGCGCGCACATTCAGGGGGGGGGAAAGACGAAGACTTTGCCCTCAGGGCGTTTCCTAGCAAACTTTGTGAAGAGTTTTGTTTTTTGTTTGCTTGCTTGCCTACGAATGCAATCGACGCAGTGTGCTTTATTTGGAAATCTAGCCCCGTCGAGTTAAGTGGGACTTGGTGCATCCGCTCTTAGTTAAGTGTCCATAGCACGGCAAAGCCTTTGTACTTTTGCCAGCTTTCATGCTACTGCTGGTGGTTTTGGTTTCGTTTCTTTTATTCCTGGAAAAACGAAAGTCTCGCTGTGTCTGAAGTTTCGTTACTTCGTTACTCCCCACAGGCTTCTGGTTCATGCTATAAAAACTTGGGAGTTCATTCCGCCCCACTGAAGGAAGGGCGTGCGTGGCCGTCTGAGGCAACAGGAGGGGACAGCTTGGTGCTAGTTAATTATTTCTAAGACTCTGAAAAGTTCCAACTTTCTTGCCTTCAGTTCTACTTTACCTTAAAAAAACACAAAAAACCCAAACCTGCTGCCACAATAGGGCTTGTTTGTTTTAATTTTTGGAACCTGCCAGGTGGTATCAGTCGACGTCTCCTCAGAAGTAAGTCCCTCTTGAGTTGCTCCCAAGTTACGCACAGGATGGTAGCTTCAACAAGATAAGACCTGCTGAGAAGTGAAGTGGGAGACATAGTGTGCTATTGAAGACAAGCTGGGCTCAGCTACATCCGGTACAGTATTCCCAAATGGACCCCAAAGTTGTGAAAGGCACATTTGTTACAGGAATTCTAAGGTCTTCTATTTATATATATAAAATAAATGTTCATAAATGTACAAGGCAAACACATACATAAGTATATAAACCATAGTATAGAAATAGTACAGGAGAACAATCCTGAAGCCATTTTGACTCTCCCAAATTGACCTCAAATATTTTTCTGCAAGGAGGAAGGAAATGGGAAAAGCTTTCCAATTATATTTGGATTGTAGGGGCTTACACCTCCCTGTAAATACAGTCGGGCAAATATCTGTTAAGATGAGCACACTATCAATATGCGTAACAGATTCAGGAACTAAGTACCGGTATTTACCATCTCAAAGGAATGGCCAGGATGCCCAGAAAAGGCAATCAGATAAGGCATTATCAGGTATCCTGGCAGACAGGAAAGAAGCAACATACTCATTTCTGCTGGGGACTACCTCTTCCTGTGATGTATGTATGATGTTTTGGGGGATGGTCTTGATCTACAGGGTAGGCAATTTCAAAAGTCTATATAAGAGTGGGGGACCCTGTCTCAACAGTTTAATAAAGATCATGCTTACTAGCTGCTTTGCTTCTCAATATTCTCTGGTTGGCATCTGTTATTTTCTCCTACCGATAGAAAACCTACATAAGGACTCTATACGGCCTCTTGGATACCCATAAGGGATAAAGGAGCAGTTTTTCCTTATAACGCACTAAAACCACAGTTTAAAGCAGAGACAGAGGAAACAGCGGGAGCAAACGTGAAAAAAGTTAAAATATAAAAAGGACCAATGTGCCAGATCTGGTCTACTGTATAACAGGGAAGGCTCATGAGTGTGCTTGTACACCACCGCTTCCTGCTCTGAAGGCATGTCTCGCTGCAGACATGTAAAGTCACTATGCCAATAAACACAACTTCTGGTGAAGGGAACAAGATAAGTTGCTACTAGGTGCAAAAATGAGATGTTCCTTTGTCCTAGCAACCCTCAGCACAACCTGAAATAGTTTGGGAGCTGGGCCTAAGGCTGCCAGACACCTGCCTGCACTCCATTAATAATACAAACTATAAATGTTGGAACTTTGACATCATGCCCAGGTTTCCATCTCCTCCCTCTTTGTTTACCTATAATGTAGGTAGATAGGAGGTCTGGAGCATTCAAAAGCTTGCTATTTTGTGATACTTTGGTTGAACCTAATGAAGGTATTGCTTTACAATGGTTTTTTAATTATTTCTACTGGACTAGCACAACTCTCGATTCTCCTCCATCCCCCTTGCTAAGGAATTTTTACCTGTCTGACACAAAAGCCAGATGCACTACAGGGCCATATTTTGCCAGTACTGTAATAAAGGCGCTGGCCACTTTTGTTGGCAGACTGAGCATGTGCCTTGGAACTGCAACTGCTTTGCTAAGGAAGATGAGTAAGTTATATTTTGGGAAGGTTTGTCTTCTATAAGTTCTAAGCAACCTCAGTTCCCCAGAACTCAGTTTAAAGAAGTTTGTATAAACTTCTGTGAAACACCCTGAAATCTTGTGATGAAGGGCGGCATGTAAATTAATTAAATAAAATTATTAATAACAATACTAATAAATTTACTATATAAATAATACAGGGGTGAAAGTATACCTAGAGCATTTATTGTTAGGAGTGCCACCTTCAGGTAGGAGAGCATTTAACAGATTGGATGCAGAAATTCAAACTACTTTGTATAAAAAGTTCTGCTGGTTAAGCATTTATTTTACTTTTAGTACATGTTCAAAGGCATATGAATAATTCCAGGGAAATGTGACAATCCCCTCTATGCCTATTGAGATGACAGCTTTTTCCAGCTGGACTCCCAGGAAGTATTTTCTAGTTAAGTTCTTCAGCAGGAAAAACTTCACCTCACAGACTGCCACTGAAGGGGTGAGATTCCTGCCAATAAAAAGATTGGTAAGTCTAGGGCTAAAATGGGTGGGGTGCCTGTGGTTATAGCCTCAATCAACCTTTGTCAAACATGTGAGAGTTCATATATTGAGGGAGGATATGTGTCATGATAATGTCCCTGGACTGATGTTGCAAAAGATTGCGGAAAATAATTTTGCAGTGTTAAGAGTCTTTTACTGTAACACATGACACATTTAAGAATTGCTGACACGGATGTAATTTCCTCCTAATCACAAAAACATGTTCAGAATTATAGTTAGCATTGCAGACTCTAGCAAGTGGAGCCCTAGAGCCTAGAACAGTGGTTCCCAAAGTGGTCTGGGAACCATGGTTTGTGAGCTTCAGTCAGGTAATCTGTAAATAACATTTACAATTTTGAATTATATGGAATTCAAAGTATACTACAATAAAATGCAATTTAAAAAAATAAAAGAAGCAATTAAAATGATAATGCATCTAACACAGGCATAGGCAAACTCTGGCCCTCCAGGTGTTTTGAGACTACAATTCCCATAATCTCTGACCACTGGTCCTGTTAGCTAGGGATGATGGGAATTGTAGTTCCAAAAAAAACGGAAGGGCCAGAGTTTGCCTATGCCTGATCTAGCACATTGAATTACAATTGCTACAACAGGAGAAAAACTGTTTGGTGGTCTGCCAAGTGGCCCAGATCAGTGGTTATCAAACTCCACCCCCACCCCCCACACTTGAAAATTGTTGAGAGTTTTAGCAGACTATTTCATGATATTTTCCTGTTTGTTGTAATGTGCTGTGCTTGATGCTATATGATTTTTATTCATATTTTTACACACAATTTTGTGGTTTAAGCTACTAATGAATATGCAGTCTTAATCACCACCATCCTGATTATAGTTGGTTTCAGCCAGACAGCAGAAGTTGATGACTTCCATAGAATTCAAAGCACAATTATACAAAGCTCAAATTAAATATTAAATGACCCAAGGTAAACTATTCAGTTCTGATATCTGACAAACCTGTTCTTTATAAAATGCTAAAAAAATGTCTGGCTTTGCAGGAATGGCTGTATATATGTGTGGTATGGCTCTCTTCAGCAGATCAATACTCTCTTGGACTACTTTGTCTCTGGCCATCTGCTGCTTTTACTCGCTTTTGGTTCTGACTGCCTCCTTTTGCCAGCTGATTGGCAGGAAACAATTCAGCTGGCTAAGGTAGCAGTACTGTGATGAGAAAGCATGCACTGTTGAATTTCTGCCAGGCATGCAAAACTTAAAGCTGGAGGTGATGATGTACACATAAACACCTACTGCTTATATGCCAAAATGGCTTCTAAGCAGTTTACAACAATAAAATCAGATACTCAGGTTGGGGGTGTTATTATTTATTGCATTTATATACCAACTTTCTGCCAAGCTGATGTACAGTTTTGTACTAAAACAAAACATGTATCAATATAGCCTGGGGCTAATGGTCTTTACCTTTCTGCCTCACTCTCTTCTACTTACATTGGAAGCATATTTGTATGTGGAACCCAGCAAAAAACCACACATGACTGCTTCTTGCACACAGCGAAAAGTGCTCTTCACCAATAAGGATTGTGCCTCATTTGAAAAAATGATTGGTTGCATAACAGATTCACCATGGCAATTCTCCACAAGTAGCAAAAGCAATGTGCAAGTTTGTTTTTCAGCTCTTAAATCTGAAGTACGGTATATACTAGAGTGTGTACTTTTAGTGTATTCAAGTGTCAGCTCAGCTGAATGGTGGCGGTAAGTATATAAAAAACATATATGTGTATGAGTTTTTGTGCTGCATAATTTATTGATTTATTAAATTTGTATACTGCCCTTTATCTACAGATCTCAGGGTAGCTGGCAATATAAAACTACAAAATACATGATAAAAGCAAGAATTAAAACAACAACCAATAACCAATAACCTCCTCTCCTGCATCCTACGTTTAAAATGGGTATCGGATAGTAATCAGCCAAAGGCCTGGCTGAAGAAGAATGCTTTCAATTGACATCTAAAGGTACCGTATTTTTCGTCCCATAGGACGCTCCGTCCCATAGGACGCACCAACTTTTTTGGGGGGGAAATAAAGGGAAAAATTTTTTCCTTTATTTCCCCCCCAAAACCAGGTCGGGGAACAGTGGGATGGCGGTGCTGCGCCTCCCCGCTGTCCCCCGAGCTTGTGGGGCTGGCCCATGTCTGCCTGGCACGAGGGGCGCTCTGCTTCAGGGCCCCCCGCGCGTTGGGCGGCAGGCTACAGTCCGCAGCATGGGGAACCCTCTGTTTCAGGGCGCCCCACGCGCCCCCCGGGTGCGCAAGGCTTGCCAACACCAGCGCGGAGCACGGGGCGTCCTCCAAAGGGCGCCCCGTGCTCCCCGCTGCAGGCTGCTGCCCGCAAGCCTTGCGCTCCCGGGGGGGGGGATCCCCCGGGTGCGCAAGACTTGCCAACACCAGCGCGGAGCACGGGGTGGCCTCCGAAGGGCGCCCCGTGATCCGTGCTGCCAGCTGCCGCCCGCAAGCCTTGCGCTCCTGGGGGGAGATCCCCCGGGTGCCCAAGGCTGGCCAACACCAGCGCGGAGCACGGGGCGGCCTCCAAAGGGCGCCCCGTGCTCTGTGCTGCCGGCTTCCGCCCGCAAGCCTTGCGCTCTCGGGGGGAGATCCCCCGGGTGCGCAAGGCTAGCGGACACCTGCGCGAAGCACTGGGCGTCCTCCAAAGGGCGCCCCGTGCTCCCGGCTGCCGCCCGCAAGTCTTGCGCTCACGGGGGGGGATCCCCCGGGTGCGCAAGGCTTGCCGACACCAGCGTGGAGCACAGGGCATCCTCTGGAGGGTGCCCCGTGCTCCGCACTGCAGGCTGCCGCCCGCAAGCCTTGCGCGCCCGGGGGGAGATCCCGGGGGGCGTGCAAGGCTTGCGGATAGCTTCCTGGAGCCTGGAGAGCGAGAGACGTCGGTGCGCACCGACGCCTCTCACTCTCCAGGCTTCAGCGAAAGCCTGCATTCGCCCCATAGGACGCACACACATTTTCCCTTCATTTTGGGAGGGGGAAAAGTGCGTCTTATAGGGCGAAAAATACGGTATATAATGAAAGTGTCAGCCAAACATTCCTGGGGAGAGCATTCCACAAGTGGGGTGCCACTGCAGAAAAGGCCTGGTCTCATGTTGCTACCCTCCAGAACTCTTGTGGAGGCATATGAAGAAGGGCCTCAGAATATGATCTGCAGGGTCTGGGTTGGTTCACCTGGAGAAATGCAGTCCTGAGCCATTTAAGGCTTTATAGGTCAAAACCTGCACTTTGAACTGGACCCAGAAGCTAATTGCCAGCCAGTCAATTATAAAATGCATGTTGCTGTTACAAATGAATCAAATAAAATTAATTAAACTGAAAACAACAAAACGGCAGAGAAGACATCGTAGTGGTGGCGTGGTTCACCAAGCACTAATCCAGACTAGCTGCCTGGGGCCGTGTGTGGGCTCCTGGAGAGGTACCGTACCTTCAGCTGATTTGTTTTCTTCTCCCTGGTCTTTTTAAAAAATAAACCTTGGCTTAGCTTGGTGTGGTTGCAGGTACAAAAAGGTCCAGGGAGAAACAAAACAGCCATGAGTTCCTTCCTGGGAGCTCACAGGTTCACATAGTTCCAGTAAGTCAAAGTTTAACTTGCCTTCTTGTACAAAACAGTTCAGTACAGTATAGCTCTTCCTTTCCGGTGTTGGTCGCTGCCTGCGGAGATGTGCGAAAATGGCACCTCGTAAGGGCAAGGAAAAGAAGGAAGAACAGGTTATCAGTCTGGGACCACAGGTGGCTGAAGGAGAGAATGTGTCCATGTAACTGACCTGTCTGGCAAGGAAACAATCTGCCAAGTAACTGGTGGCATGAAAGTGAAGGATGAGTCTTCTTATGCTGCTATGTTGGCTGCCCAGGATGTAGCTCAGAGATGCAAGGAGCTGGGAATCACTGCAGGTGGAAATAGAAGAAAGACTCTAGGGCCTGGAGCCCAGTCAGCCCTCAGAGCTCTGGCTCCATCTGGCATGAAGATAGGGCGCATTGAGGATGTCACCCCGTCCCTTCAGACAGCACTCGCGGAAAGGGTGGTCGCCATGGTCACTATCTGTAAACAGTAGCAGTTATTTTTCATCTTTAAAGCTTTCCAATAATAATAATAAAAACAAGCCAGCCACTACATATAAAAAAAGATTAAAATACAGAAACCCCAAAGCCAGAAATAACATTGAAAGCTAGTATAATTATTTTTGTAATTTAGAAACTTAACAGGAATCCCTAATGTGATAACATGGGGAAAGCTTTGCAGAACATCTAATAAAACAGACTGATGTGCTGACAATTATAAATCCACCACTAATGCGCTATTAATGTATCAATGACATGTTGCAGAATACACCAGCTAAAGCAAAATAAACGGTCTGGAGGGATCCTGTGTAGAAATCCAGGAAAATTTTATTGCAGTTATTTGCAAGGAGCATATTTACCCACAGACTCCTCAAAAAGTAGAAGCAAAGCAGAAGTCTGCTTGTGTGGGGAAAAGGTGAAGTTTTAAAGTTATTTTAATTTGTGAATGCTTCCTGTGCTAAAAGGTCGGTGGGGGAGCTTTAATATTATTGTTCCATATTTCAAATTGGGGGTGTGGCTGAGATATATCCCTTGCCCTTAAAGGTAAAGGTAAAGGTACACCTGACCATCAGGTCCAGTCGTGGCCAACCATATACAGTCCTTAAGTAGGTTCTTTATTAGTAGGAGAAAATAACAGAGGCCAACCAGAGAATATTGAGAAGCAAATCAGCTAGTAAACATAATCTTTATTAAACTGTTGCAACAGGGTCCCCTGCTCACCCCACACAGGGAGGGAGGAGAGGAACCTAGAACAATGGTATGAAAGCTCTTATATAAACATTTGAAAATTGCCTCCCCTGTAGCTCAAGACCACCCCCCAAAACATACATACATATACCACTGATGTCTACAGCAAAAAACCTGTCTGCCAGGATACCTAGTAATGGTCACTGATTGCTTTTACCTGGACATCCTGGCCATTCCTTTGAGATGGTAAATACTTAGTTCCGGAATCCCTTACGCATATTGATAGTGTGCTCAGCTTAACAGATACTTGCCAGACTGTATTTACAGGGAGGTGTAAGCCCCTACAATCCAAAGACAATTGGAAAGCTTTTCCCATTTCCTTCCTCCTTGCGGAGAAATATTTGAGGTCAATTTGGGAGAGTCAAAATGGCTTCAGGATTGTTTTCCTGTATGTACTATTTCAGACACATGGTTTATATATGAGACCTTAGAATTCCTATAACAATATTATGCCTATATCGCAAGGGTGGGAATTAACAGTGGCATATAAAAACCCTGCAACATAGTTTGGCATTGTCATCTCCTTATTGCAAGCTGAATGGGGTGGATGCTGTGTCACATAAGAATAACCTTGAAATATTCCAGTTTCTATCTTAATTTCTAAGATGGTGGGGCACTGACAATAGCTGCTTACATTAAATACCTGTTAATGTAACAGAGTTTTTAATATCTTAGTGAAGATTGGGAGAAGGGATGCAACCATCTAGTATGGGGGGGGGGGGCTGAAGTTGATAAGCTGACTACTTAGGGTGGGGTGGGGGTGGGGAGAGTCTTTTCAGAAATGTCCGACCTTTATAGGTGAAATACATCTCCGAAACCGGTCTCCAGTACAACCCTGCACATTTCCCACGTTATCAGGATTTCTTTCAGAGCTGTAGATGCATTTGAGAGCCTTGTGGCACCTAACAGATTTCCTTGCGCAAGCTTTCGAGGATATTGCAGGCCACTTCCGTGGTGATGTCCCAACCTGTGTGTGTATGTCCGCAAACAAACTTGGGTCTTTGATCCGGGTAAAATAAAGCCTAGCTTCGCCCCTGTCTCCTGAAATCACTGCACACCGGAGAACACGTCAGAAGAGGATATTATTATTATTATTATTATTATTATTATTATTATTATTATTATTATTTTGCTGGTTGAAAAGGATAGAATACATTCAATTTTACAGTATATTAAACTTCATCTAACTTGAACATAGGAACGGACCAGGCAAAATAAATGACCAATTTCTGAAGCAGAAATTACAATTTGGCTGGTGCCATTATGAAACTGCTGGCATTTTATCATGTTCTTAACATAACATTGCCTGTCTATTAATGTCAGAAGAGATTCTGTTCCAAAACAACTCCAGATGGCACATCTGGCAAGTCACCTTTGTGAGGAAAGGACTGGAAAATGCTAATCACTGTATCTGCCATCTGCCTCTCAAAATGAACGGGTTGCACCCACTTCGCTCCTTACACAGGCGCGCCGTCCTGCGCTTCCACCCCTCTTAGCAGTGGGAAATAACGAGACCTTAAACTCGAAAAGGGAAGCCGGCGTGTGTCACTCTTGAGATGTTACATCTCTGCAGCTGGCTTAGCTCTATGGCCGCAGCGTGGGAGCCGCTCTATGTCGACATCTCTATGGTGGATCCCATGCTTCGGATTCCGTTCGTTTGGATGGCGGATGTGCCGATGGAGGACTGAAGGAGTCCGCTCTATCGGTGCTGAGAGCAGCAAAAGTTCTTCCTGTTTACAGCTTTCGACTGGAAATGACTCAAGCGAGGCAGCAGCCTCGTACCGGTGAATGGTGGCAGACTGAGATCAGGCGGAGCGGAGTCCAGGTACAGAATCTGCATCAGATTTCATTTAAACTTGCGTTAAATATATATATAATAATAATAATAACACACACACACACACACACACACACACACACACACACACACACACCACCCGCCCCCCGATCACCAGCTTTTAGACTGCAGTCCCTGTGCCTCCTTACCTAGGAGCAAGGTCCGCGGAACTCAGCGAGACCTGCTACTGAGTAAGAGCGCGAAGGGGTCAGTTGCTCGTGTGGTCAAGTGCCTGCTCTAATATAGCTGACATTTGCAAATAAATGTGTTATCGGTTGTTAGAAGAAGGCAACGGCTTATTTAGCTAGAGAAAACAGGAGTCCGTCTCTTTCTTGCTCTCTCCTCAGATCTCAAGTTGAAAGAGATCTGCGGGATTTTGGTAGCGCAACAGAGGTTTTTTTTTTAAAAGCGCTCCTTTATTTGTGTGGGTGAAGGAAAAGAATCCAAGTTTGAAATCTCAAGTTCTGTTTGTGGTGTAGCCAGAAGTAAAGAATCTTTAAGTCTCACTAATTTCGGGAGAATGTTAAATATATCCCACACTGCCCCATTGAAATAAATGGAACTTAAGCATGCTTCATCTTTTGTTTGGATAATCGTCCTTTAACAAGGCTGGTTTGATTCTTATCGCTGCCAGTTCCATAGCTGCATTACCCCACTGCAGGGTCTTTGTACCCAGAAATAAGCTTTGGGCACCCCCAGATCTTCAACTGCTGCCGCTCTGCATGTTTTGGGGAACAAAACTCTGTATGAGTTCATGCCTGAAATGCATTGTAAGGAATAGGTTTTAAAAGCTTTGACATGCATGTTCAGACAGCATTACGACATCTCCCTCTGTCAGTAGGATATGGTTTGAGGTAGCTCAAAACGGGTGGGGTGTGGGGTGGCCAAGAGCCCATTTCCTTATTTGTAAGTGGATAGACAAGGATAGGCAAAAAGGAAGCTTTGGAGCAGATGGTAGAATTCTGGAAGGGATAGCAGAAGTGTATGATTTGTGTGGGCCAGGGCTTATCTTGGGGTGTAAAGGCTTAATTCCTATGAGCTGGCTTGATGGCACAGGGTAAAAGTGTCCCTCTGCCCATCCCCCCTCAAAAAAGCTGGGAGATCTTTTAGGGACAGTCTTCCAGCCAAGCGAATATATGATCTGGGCAGGGGTGAGCATTTATTTTTGGTCAAAGGCTACATTATATCAAGAGTAATCTGGCTCCTACAGATTAGAATGTCTGATTCGATGCCCTATTGTGCTTGATGAGGTTACCCTCAAGTATACAGATAATTTTGTTTAAAATATATACAAAAAAGCAGAGCAGCTACTGTTCTGGAAATCAAGTAAAAATAATTCCATGTTGTCTTTAGTGTGTTGCACATACAAATTATTCATTTATGAAAATAATTATGAATCACCTTTCACTCCAGAAGGGGGCACCAAGGTAATTTAAAATTTACAGAAGCCTACCAATTTGTTTTCAGACACCTATTGGTTTGGAGGGATATTTCTCCCAAAGCCATACAACTATGGAAATAGAGTTTTTAAAATATTTTAATCAAATAAAATACTGTTGTTTCCAATTGTTCTGAAGCTATATAGAAAGAGAGCGAAAGCACTGTTAAGTATAAAATTACAGGGGAAACAGACAGACAAGTCTTTGATGGGGTGGGAAGCATGGGGCAGTTTTAGATGGCATCAGGGTCGCCAGCCTGTGATTTAGGGTGTTCCAAAGCTTATTTTGAAGAGCAGATATTTGCAAACGTGTTTATTCAGTTTGCTTACACACATCCAGTGTTGAACCAAGCAGCAACTTCCTCTTTATTTGAAACAACTGAGATTTTGAGATTTTTCCAACTCAGATGTTGACCTCAGTTTTATGGATTATGTCAGTTAAACTTTCAGATGCTATTGTGAAGATTATGTACTAACATACTTAACATAGTAGAGGATTAGAATTTATTCAAAGTGAACATTATTAAATGCAAATCAGGAAGGGGTGTAATAAAAAACAGACCTACAGGATATTGCAGCTAACAAGCTTTGAACTTGCAACTCCAAAATAACTCTACGCCTCCTCTCAAGGAGATTTCCCAGAAAAAACGACTACTATACATTTTTATAGCTTTATACAATCAGCTTAAGATCAGGTAGCTTCCTCAATTCTGTGACCGTTAAACATCAGCACCAGTATTTGCATTGTTATCTTTTAACTCCGAATCCCATGACTCCGATTTTTCTACTCATTGAATCAGCTAGTTTCTGGGGGAGGGGTTTCTTATCAGTTAAAAATATGCTGGACCTTCTGTGGAAAATGGATTTCTATTTCCAGTCTTCCACTTCTCCTGTAGAAACAATACACTGAGACCTAACCTCTCCTGATAGTATGTTAAATTTTCCACACTGTTTTTCGGTCATTGTCCCACTTGAACATTTTACTACTTAGGCTACGATCCTGTGCACTCTTACCTGGGTGCCATTGATCTCCATGTGACCTACTTCTGTGTAATCATTCACAGCATTGTTCGTCCAGAACTCTTGTGGTTTAATTTTTGAATGAAAAACAAACCAGTGTATTTTAAAGCCCTGCCAATGGGGAACAATCATATAAATTGTTCATTTAAAGCAGGCATGGGGAATCTCAGGCCTTCTAGTTGTTGCTGGACTTCCAGTTTACATCAGCCCCAGGCAGCCCAGCCAATGGTCGGGATAATGGGGTTTGTAATCGAACACCTTCTGGTGGACCACAGTTTCTCCACCCCGATTTAAACCATTTTGCCAAAGAAATGTCAAAACATAAAT
This sequence comes from Podarcis gaigeae, assembly GCF_964106915.1. Lineage (NCBI taxonomy): Eukaryota > Metazoa > Chordata > Lepidosauria > Squamata > Lacertidae > Podarcis > Podarcis gaigeae. The sequence goes on from NC_139687.1 coordinate 42,336,895, forward strand.
CTTAGATGCTTATTGAAAGGTTATCTATGCTACAGTGAGGCAATTTTAGACTCAGAGCTTAATAAACTTAAGGGAGGTCCTGTCTTCCTGAAGAAATAATATTTGAGGAAATGCAGTGATGATCACTTGCAATAACTTACTTATTTCACTTTCTTTAAGGTTTTAATAATTTACTGCATTTGGTAGAAGATCATTCTCCAGATATGGAAGAAGATACTAGTCCTCTTCTGGTCCCTGTTGGAGGTGATGAAAATGACATTGGGGCCCTCAATATTCAGTTTAACCCTGAAGACTTTAAGTACAAAAGGTGAGAGGAAATAAATACCGTAGTTTTCGCTCCAAAACACGCACTTTTTTGCTCCTAGAAAGTAAGGGAAAATGCCTGTGCGTGTTAAGGAGCGAATGCACGGATCGGAGCCATGGCTGCCGTCAGTCAAGCAGAGCGGAGCCGCTTACACACTCTACGAGGCTCTCTCGCTTTGCTTGCTTTAAAGCGACCTGGAGCCGGGGAGGAGGGAGGGAAGGAGAGCCATGGCAGCAAAGCGGGCAGCAGCCGCTTACACGGGAGGAGGGACAGACGCTAGCAAAGGTCCGTGCGCTCTCTAAACAGAGCAATGAGGCTGCAGAGGGACGGCAGGAAAGATAAAATTTAAGCAACCAGCAGCAAAATAAAACCAACCTCGAGCTCTGAGCCACGCAGTGAAAACCAGGAAGTTAAAGAAAAAAGGCTGGGGATGAGGGAGAGGGGAAAACTTCGCAAATCCCCGCGTCTCAGCTGATCCGCTGGGAGGGAGCAGCTTGTTTTCAGGCAGGATAGATTCGAGCATTGTCTGGGTCCTAGTGCCCCTATCACTTTTTTTGTGCTCCATTCTATTGCTGCTGGTGGCTGCTTATCACTCAGGCTGCAAGGAGGAGCGCTTTTACACAGCTAATGGTGAATCCCCTGCAATCCAAGTCCTCCTCACTTGCTCAAATCTATTCTGCCTCAAAACAAGGAGCGGAAGGAAAGGGCTTCAAACTGTTAAATGGAAAAAAACCCAGGCACAGGGCAAGTACCTTAAGTATACCTTTAAAGCAACAGTGCTCTTTCCCTCCCTCCTCCCCGCTCAGCTCACCGAAAAGCTCCTTCTCCACGCGTGCTCCTTGTCCCTTGAGTGCTTTTCCTTCCCTCCCCACTTAAAACGTGGTTACAAAGCACGGGTCCACATGGATCCTCAGGATTTTTGCATTGGGCTACCCCAAACTCACCATCAGATCACATGTCTGTGGCCACAGCATGAACCATAAAAATCATGCACCCACTGTTTTGTTCAGAATATTTTTTTCTTGTTTTCCTCCTCTAAAAACTACGTGCGTGTTATGGTCAGATGCGTGTTATAGAGCGAAAAATACGGTACTTAAGATCTCTTTTACTGCTATTCATTAGTATTTTTGGTCTGGCTTCATATTTTCTTCATTTTGATGCTAGTTCCAGCAATTTATCCTCCAGCTCAGTAACCTCTTAACTTGAATGTTACTTGTAGAATGGCTATAACAGTTGTGTTGCATCAGGATATCTGCTGGATTTAGGTACAATGTATTATGATTTGAACTGAATAGGTGTCTTGCTGCTGTCCCCTGGAATCTAAAGGAGTTCCTGAGTTTCCCACATACCATAGCAGTAGCATTGATTGGGAAAAAGTCGAAAGGCATGTTTGAGTATTTGCCTGAAGACACAAATGCTAAACTTGTCCATAGAGACGGGGGCAAGCTCCATCTTCCATTACAATAAACTTTATTGTCACTGTCCCATACAGAACAATGAAATTGAAAACAATCTATATCAGACATTCAAAACCCAACAAGCCTGCTATCCCAGCTATCCCAGCCTGGTTAGCCCCCTAAAAACTCTGATACCCCATAATTAAATACAATATACTCCCATAGAGACTACCTTACACTGCGTTTAAAACAAAAATCACATTTGGATAGAAACTGTTTGTCAGGCGGCTAGTCCTAGTCTTTATAACCCTGTACCTTCTTCCAGAAGGCAGAAGCTGAAAGAGATCGTTTTCCTGGTATACCGGCATGTTTCCTGACTGCTCTATTGGGCAGGAGTACTTTGAGCAGGAGAGGTCTACAGGTTTTTTTTTTACTCTCATTCACCTGAACATGAGTAAAACCCTTTGTGTTATCAGTGACCCTGACAAAGCAGGCTCCCCTGATCTACTCACATTCAAGCAAACTCCCCCATGGACCTATATTGCTCAACACAGACAAGGTCAGGAGATGGGGCTTGCATGCATTTCCCCACCCCCAACGCCACCCCCCTTACACAGATTCAGGCAAACACACCTAAAGCTTAGGAGCATTGAACATGCCTTTAAGTTAAGTGGCATTGTGTTCTGTTCCAATCACAGCTTGCAGATGCAATTTGCAAAGTGCAATATCAAGGCTTGTTGACCCTTCACAGGGTCAAGCTCCACAAAGAAGACTTTGTGATCAGCTGTGATTTGGGGTGGCTTGATGCAAAGAGAAGGCAGTGCTCCTGCATCTTTAATCGCTACGCAGAAGAGGGAATTTAGGCGGGTGTAGCTTGTCACAAGACCTGATAAATTATGTGTGTGAATCAGCTCTAAAGAGCAGCAGAGGTGGGGAATATAATTTTGCAGTAATAATTAGCAGTGTGTTTTTGGAAAGTTAGGAAGCTTGTGGCCCACCAGCTGATACTTTTTGAGAATACTTGTTCTTGTAGCCTTAGATTGACGTGTGCTTGGGGGGTAATTTGCTATACGTCAAAAGAGCATACAGTCGAAGTGGGCGGGTGGGTAATAGAAGTCTGCTTGGGAGCCACTTAGTGCTGCCTCAGTTTGGGAGGTCTTCAAGGTAATGTTTAATCCATATTGTTCAAATGTTGATACTGTTCCCTTGGTTTCCTTAAGTAGAAGCTGCTTGAGTATATGTAAATTGCTATTTTGGGGGACAGTTTCATTGGTATTTAGTTAGCTGGAGTGACACTGTTGTGGCTAAAAGAAAAAAAAGTGTTTGGCTTTTGTGGTTCTTTCCTTCCATAATTGATACCATCTTTGTGGTTATGATGTGGTTCCATGCAACAAATGATTCAGAGCAAGTGAGATTGTATCTTTTCAAATAAGCTAACTGATTTATAAAGATATGAGTCAACTCTTTGTGTCTTTTAAAAAACTATTATAATTTTGAATTTGATTTGTAAGCAATGTTGAGGTTTTCAGTCAGTGTTGCTGTCTTTTAGGCAGGCTTCAAGCCTAGCCACCTCCCTGACATTTTTCTGTATAGAGGAAATTTTTTCAAGCAGAGCCTGTGAAAGCTTAAAGGTAAATTTGTTAGGTGCTACAGAACTCTATTATATTTGTATGAAGGGAATATTCAGCCATGTGAACACCATTCTGCATTCCCTCTAAATAAGCAGGTGGCTGAGAGTCCACCTGGATCCAGCATTGCTGCTGGAGGTGTAAATGACCCCTGCAGCTAAGAGTGTACTTTACTAGCTTTTACACTTGAGAGCCAGTGTGGTGTAGTGGTTAAGAGCAGTAGACTCGTAATCTGGTGAACCAGGTTCGCGTCCCCGCTCCTCCACATGCAGCTGCTGGGTGACCTTGGGCTAGTCACACTTCTTTGAAGTCGCTCAGCCCCACTAACCTCACAGAGTGCTTGTTGTGGGGGAGGAAGGGAAAGGAGAATGTTAGCCGCTTTGAGACTCCTTCAGGTGGTAATAAAGCGGGATATCAAATCCAAACTCCTCTTCTTCTTTAGCTGGTACACCAGATGTAGTCATTAAAGTCCATGGATAATCTGGCTATAATGACTCATGCATTGGATTACTGCAATATGCTGTATGAGGGGCTGCCCTCAAAGCTGCTTTGGAAGTTGCAGCTAGTGCAGAATGTGGCAGCTAGATTGCTGAGCAGAGAGAATTTGCAGTAGGAGAGTGTTTCATGATCATACAACATCAATTTTGATGGGGCTGCCTGTGTGCTGGCAAGCAAAATTCAAGGTGTTTTTGTTAACCTAAAAGGGTCCATTCAGCTTTAAGCAACTACTCTCCCAAACAGACCTGCTCACAAATTGAGATCTTCAGCAGAGGCCCTCCTGGTGGTACAGCAGCCAGCTAAGGTTCATTATGGCATCAGCCTGAGCTTTCTTTGTGATGACACCTAAATTGTGCTTCCAGTATTAAAGGCAGTGTACTGGGGGACATAAGCAAGAAAATGCTACTTTACTCATGTCTGACTCATAGGCTTTTGATAAGGATCTGGTTGGACATTGTGGGAACCAAATGCTGGACTCTTTTGTTTCATTATCAACCTCTAATGTTAGTCTTCTGTTGATTATGGCTTTAAAGACTATTACGTTTTTTTATTTCTCTTCCAGGCCATTCCATATAGAACCTACAAATATTGTTACTGTGAATGATGATACGCAGAGAATTACAGATGAAGCTTCAGCAATGAATAAGCGGATTCATTACTACAGCAGGCTTGCGTCGCCCTCAGATAGAGCACTGGTATGCAAAAGACAAGTTATTGCAAAACTCCCATGTGTGGGAGCGCCAAACAAACTATCAGGTGTAACCAAGGTTTGCCCGGCTTACCACTCATGGCTTGTTTGGCCAAGACAAGCCCCAAGTTCAGGTTCACATAAAATACTAAGCTGGACTAAGTCCCAGTACTTAGTCCCTAGCAGTGCAGCAGGATGGGGAGAGAAGCAAAGAGGCAGCAGCTTTTGTAACTGTACATCAGCCCACTTACTCATTCACACTTAACCATGGTTTGGCTTATCACTGGGCTGATTAACACCATCCATTCAAAGCACATGGCGCCCTCCCCCAAAAATAATTATGGGGACTGTAGTTCAAGACTGCTGTGAATTGTAGTTCTGTGAGGGGGTAAACTACAGTACCCAAGCTGCTTTAGGAGAAACCATGTGCCTTAATTGTATAATATGGGAATGAGTCAATTGTCTTATTAAATATTATAGCTTGGGCTACCATATTATGGACGCTCAACTAGGACTAAACTCCATTTAATTCATTTGGATTTACAGTACTTTTAGGATTGTAAGTGTTGGACTGCAGACATGGGCACTTAACATTTCTCTCTTTTTTTCATTCTTTTACTTTTGCCAGGTTTTTTCCCCTTTCAGTTTTTAAAAGCTCCCCTCCCACACAACACATAAGCTCAAATATTAAATAACATTGGCACATTTCAAGTAATGTCTGTTGAACTCAATGGGCAGAACTTGCTTAATACTGGGATTGGAGTGCCTTCTTGAATTCTTCAAATGCAGGAGTACTGTATTGCAACACCAGAGACTTACACTGTCACTAAGACCTTGTGTTCTCATCTTTTGTTAGGTGGCTCCTGATCACGTACTTCCTGCTCCAGAAGAAATCTACGTGTATAGTCCATTAGGAACGGCTTACAAAATAGATGGCTGTACGGATGGTTACGGCAAAAACTCAAGCATAGTAACTATGTATGTGAAATGCTTTCCAAGCATGGTAGATATGAAGTACATTATTCGTCACAAATTCATAATATGTAGAAAAAGCTTCTGCAATCAGTTTTAGTTTCTCATATTTTTACGTGTGCATGTTTTCGTCCCTCAGATTTATGATCTGGAATACAATGATGGGTACATCTATATTAAGTATTCCCTGGGGAATAAAACAGGTAAGGCAACTTACAGGTGTGTCAAGGTCAATCTTAATGCAGCAGTGTGTGGGTGTAATTTAATTTGCACCAATGTCACAATTTGCTAATGCTTTCTCTTTTTTTTCATTTTAAAAAACAGGCTGGATTTACCTCTGGAATAGTTATTATTTTGTTAATGGGAGTATTGACACTTTACTGTTGCTACAGAGTTGTGAAATCGAGGACAATGATACGTAAGTATGAGTTTCAGTTGTATTTATTTGTGTGATTGTGGTGTTCTGCTACAGGGACTTATTTCCACATTGACTTTTGCAGTGTAGGCAGTGGGACGTGTTCTATAGCACATGCTCAGTTCTCATGATGCACCCCGATCCTAGAGCAATTTCACCTAGGTGTGTATACCTGAAAGTGTGCATTAAAACACCCAATTCCATTGTGGCTGTACATAGCCAGGGAATACTGCTCACTGCTTCTAGTGCTCTTTCAATAAGGAAAACATTCCTGATATCCTGGAGTAGCTCTTAAACAGGCCTGGCATTGGCACATGACCCTCTTGGGCAGCTGCTGGCTTCTCAGCAGGGCCCACCATCAATGCACTAGAACCTGCCCTTGGTATCTTCTCTGGGAGCCACCATCTTAATGTATTGCTGCGCCCAGGAGTTGAGGACATTACAATACTTGTACTTACAGGACCGCCTCTCCTGGTATGTCCCGCAGAGGACCCTAAGATCATTGAATAATAATAGCTTAAAGGTCCCGGTCCCTAAGGAAGCCAACTATCCTCCAACAGGGCCAGGGCTTTTTCAGTGACGGCTCCGACCTGGTGGAATGCTCTGTCCCACGAGACTAGGGCCCTGCAGGACTTGATCTCCTTCCGCAGGGCCTGTAAGATCCTTTTCCGCCTGGCCTTCAGTTTGAATTAGCCGGATCCTCTATTCCCTTTTCCCTTTCCTCTTCTATGAAGAAACCCTTTCTGAGATCCCACATTTAAATTCTTCCCCGGTCTCCTTGCTGGTCCTAGTAGGACCAACTTGGCCAGTTAGCTCTGGTGATCATTTGATGTCTACTAACTGGGGTTTTTTTCCTCCCCAAAATGACCCCTGAATTTTTGAATTTTATTGATATTGATGCTGCATTTTATGTTGTATTTTATGCTGTTTTTAAGTTGCATTTTAATCAATGTTTTATATTTGCTGTTAGCCTCCCTGAGCCCCGTTTTTAAACCAGGAAGGGCGGGGTATTTTATATATATATATATATATATATATATATATATATATATATAGTGACCCTAAGCTGTTCCTGCCTGTTGTAGGATGGGTTCCATCAGACAGAGATTACCGAGAACTCCTTTTCATCAGGAGCAGTTCAAGCTGAATCTGCTTGATAATGGAACACTTGCTCTGTGCAATGCCACTTTGTTCTGAAAGCAAGCTATTAACCTTTTGCTATAAATGGCAATGAATAAGGGCTACTGTACGTGGGTAGGCTGTGTGGCAGGGACGTAGGAGTCCAATGCAACAGTGAGGAACCTTTGGTGCTCTAGGTGTTGCTGGACTCCAATTCCCATCAACACCAGCCAGCATTGTCAATAATAATAATAATAATAATAATAATTTGTACCCCGCCCATCTGGCTGGGTTCCCCCAGCCACTCTTGGTGGCTTCCATAGAAACCAAAAATACAGTAAAATATCACACATTAAAAACTTCCCTGAACAGGGCTGCCTTAAGATGTCTTCTGAATGTCAGGTAGTTATTTATCGCTTTGACATCTGATGGGAGGGCGTTCCAGAGGGTGGGTGCCACTACCGAGAAGGCCCTCTGCCTGGTTCCCTGTAGCTTTGCTTCTCGCAATGAGGGAACCGCCAGAAGGCCCTCGGTGCTGGACCTCAGCGTCAGGGCAGAACGATGGGGGAGGAGACGCTCCTTCAGGTATACTGGACCGAGGCCCTTTAGGGTTTTAAAGGTCAACACCAGCACTTTGAATTGTGCTCGGAAACGTACTGGGAGCCAATGTAGGTCTTTCAAGACCAGTGTTATGTGGTCTCGGCGGCCACCCCCAGGCTAGGGTTGATGGGAATTGTAGTCCAGCAATGTTTGGAAGCCCACAGGTTCCCCAATTGTGGTTTCGTAGACCTACACAGAGTCACATTTCCTGTAGTGCTGGCCAAAGGATTTTGGTTTCCCTTATCTTGCCACATACTGCAGTGACAGGAAAAGCCACAACTGATCTCACTGTTGTATCTTGCCCCCGTATTTCTGTTAGTTCCTTTGTTACTTTGTAAAGGTATCGCCTCCCTCTTGTGCGTGGGTGCACCGTTTTTACTACAAAAGGATCCCCATTTAGTGAATTAGGGTTGTATCCATGAGTAACTTAGGTCCATTAATTCCAGTACTATGCCTGCTCATCAGTTGGATACAATCCCTGAGTTTGCTATTGATACATAGCTTTAACTTAATGCAATGTTTACTAGGTCTCTGGCTCTTAATAATTATTAACTTAGCAAAAATCTGATTTCATGTTTTTCTGTGCCATTCCTGCAACCTTCACTTGGCAATCCTATGCGCAGTCCACCCAATATCTTAAAATCAAATTTATAAATCCCAACTGTACACAAGGTTCAGTTCAGTGCTGTGCCTTTTCTGGACAAAATTCTCCCACCAGAGGAACCAATTAAGAACAATAAACATCTAGTCTGGCATCTATTCTCACCATGGGCAAACAGATGCTTGTGGGAAGCCCTCAAACTGACCATGAGCACAACAGTGCACTGCCCACCTGCGATTTCCAGCAGCTGGTACTGGGAGGGACATTACTCATCTCCCTTGTTTTTAGAAGGCAAGTGAAAACATGCCTTCTAATACATCAGCAACCCTTCTTCTGTTTGCTGCTTGGTCGTTGCTTTAAATGCTATAATTTTATTTTAGATATTTTTGTTGCTATTTTAAAAACGTAAGCTACCTTTATTTTTGCAAATAACTTTAAAAGCAGTAGGCTTTTATTTCACTTTGTTAGGATGTTCAGCATCATTTGTTGAGAATCTGTGATATCTTAATGTTTAGGAATCTTCAGAATGCAAAGTATGTGTAAGCAGTAATGATGAGATTATTGAATTCTAGTATTAACTCTATGCTTGATGTGTTTCCCCCAGCTTTAATAGATACCTCAACTTGGGAATTCCCAGATGTTTGCAAGTATTACTTTGGATCATTCGGTCAATGGTCTAGCCTTTTGTTTTCGTTGGTATCCCTTATTGGAGCCATGGTGGTTTACTGGGTCCTCATGTCCAATTTCCTTTACAACACGGGGATATTTATTTATAGTAAGTGTGAACTTTTCTTTTAATTCCTTGCAGCTGGGCCTTGGTTTTTCCTCTTCAACATTGTACATTGTGGTGCCCTGGAACTAATTTAAATGTTATGAAAACATGCAGGTCCTTATATTTTTTGGCCATCTTTTGAGATCTGAGCATCATTCTCATGTGACCTCCCCCCACCTAGTGCTCTCCAGATGTTTTGGGTTATAGACTGACTTGGGTTACACTCCAAAACATCTGAAGGGCAGCAGTTTGGGGAGGCTGTTCAATGTTAACATTTTAATTTAACTATATCTTACATATATGCATTTATATACATCTTAAATATGTTTCCATACTATCTCAGATGCATCATAGGAGTATATTTTAGAAGGCTGTTTAAATTGGTTTGGCGTTTGCACTAATCCTAAACATGTAAGCAAGTCTTAATTTGCCTTTTAGTAAATCAGAGTAGGCATAATTGGCCTATGTTTTAAAGTGGGCCACAGTCTTTCTTCATTGCAGCAACAGCAGGTGTTTTAAGCTATTTATCCAGCAGATGGCAATGTAGTTCACTAAGAAAAGTTAGAGAAAGCTAAGATGCAGAATCACAGGGCTTTCTTTAAAAAATCCTCCTTGGACTCTTGTAAGTATCTTTAAATAGATTACGCTGTTGTTGTTTTTTTAAAAGTTCTTGCTACCTAATGATTGCAGGGATATACTTGACAAAGTAATGACAAAAACACAAAAGGGTTTGGAACAAGCTTGCAAGTGAGCAAAGGTCTAGACATAACCAGAGCCAGCACTGCAGCGAGATCAGGCTGCTGTCCAGGGCCCACTGATCTAGTGCAAACCTGATAGAAATTCCTTACTGCTTTCCTGAAACTTGGGAGACAAGCAAGGAAGGATGAATTGAGGGTAATGGAACCGAAGCAAATGACATATTCTTACGAGGGAAAGAGGCTCATTGCCTGGACACAATTTTACTCTGCAAAATTTCTGGATCTGGTATTTTCAGAGTTCTTGTAAGCATTAATTCTTTGGCTAGTTTATAATTTAAAAGTTGTATTTGATGTGAGACTTTAATGTGGTATTACAGTATAAGGTTAGGGGAGAAGAGGTGGGGAGAGAGAAGGAGGGGTAGTAAACTTGCTACCGTATTTTTTGCTCTATAGGATGCACCCAACCATAAGACGCACCTAGTTTTAGAGGGGGAGAACAAGGAAAAAAATTTCCCTCCCTCTCTGCGCAGCGTCCCTTGAGCTAAGCGGCAGGAGAAGCGGAGCCCCTTCCATTTCTCCTCCTGCTTCACTGAAGGGGCAATGCGCAGAGAGGGAAAGCTGTGCAGAGCCTCTCCAGCGAAGCGAAGCCAGGAGAACAAGAGGGATCGGTGTGCACCCATCCCTCTTGCTCTCCTGGCTTCAGCGAAAGTGACGCGAAGCCTCCGGAGTGCAGCGGGAGCTCCCACTGCGCTCCGGAGGCTTCAGGCAGCTATCCCTGAAGCCAGGAGAGGAAGGGAGTCGGTGTGCTGCGCTCTGGAGGCTTCACGTTGCTTTCCCTGAAGCCATGGAGCCTGCATTTGCTCCATTAAGATGTACACACATTTCCCCTTAATTTTTGGAGGGGGGAAAGTGTGTCTTATGGAGCGAAAATACGGTAGTTTCCATTGGCATTGAGAGAGGTTGGGGAGTCCCAGGGCATGGCTGGTTGCCTTCAGTGGACTGCAGTGAGTTTTGTTTGCTTTTCATCACTCCACCCCACTGGCTTGCAATCCCAGGTCTAACCTGGGTGCCCTTTTTCCTGACCTGGAAGCTCCCTCTCCCAATTATTTCGTTGTGCTTACACAGAAGCAAGGGGGAATTGCTGTGCATGTGGACCTCTCACTTCATATGTCCAAGGGCATTGTAAACAAGGTCCAGTGGTGGTGGTGGTGGTGAACATTGGCACAAATTCAGTGTTGTAGATCAGGGATGGGGAACCCGGTGCCCTCCAGATGTTGTTGAATTGATTGGGCTTGATGGGAGTTGGGAGTTTAACAACATCTGGAGGAGTAGAACAGAACTGTGGGAAGGTTGTGTTTTTTTTTTGTTAAAACCTAAAACGACACTGCAGCTTCAGAAATAGTAGTCCTCTGCATGTTGCTTTCAGCATGCATCCTGTTTGTTCCAAAATACACCTCGGAAGAAACTAGCTGCAGGGCTGAGATGTTCCTAAGTTGTTTGTCTTCCTTCCCCTCTTTAGATTATGCTCATCATATTAATGTAACGGATATTGTTCCTGGCACAAATGGGAGCACTAAAGGTAAGTTTCCAATCCCCCTTCCCTAATTCTCTCTCTCTCTCTCTCTTTCAATAAATAGTATTTATACTGACATTCAAAGCATCTTTCAATATTTAAAAAACATTATTTTAGAATATAAAGTAATGAAAGCAAACTGCTTCAAAGTGATAGATAAAATACAATAAAATACTTTTAGAATCAGAGGGATGCATCTCCAAGAGATTTTATGCAGTAGTTAGGTCTATCCTGAATGACTAACATTCACCAAAAATAAAATTGGCTGAATATAGTAAAATATTGCAGAAGTTTCTTTACCAGGCTTATTTAAAAACCACATTAATAACAATCCTGATTGCAAATAGTAACTTCCAAAAACATAATTTATAAGGTTCTGTGTTTGCATCAAAACCTGTGTGAAAAATAATAATCAGTTTGTCACTCCCTTCCCCCTCAATCCAGAAAAGAGTTTCATGTCAATTACTGCAGTACTGTCAACTTTCTCTCAAAACAGTAACTATTATGCAGACAATGGAGAGCAAACAGACTTGCAAAAATAACGCTGATGACTCGCTCGTGTCCATTGGCTTTTCTGAAACATGACCAACTGCTTTGTGCTTAAGGGCATTGTAACCGGCTTGGCATGCAGCCAGTGTGGGATGAAAAGATTTGCTCTAGGAAAATTCCACAGAATACTTAGTTAGACCATGCTCTGCACATAAATCACAGCTGTTTACTAATGACAGCTGCTTGCCTCAGACCCCAGAAATGGTAATCTTGTACTTCACAGATCACTGACTAAGGTCACATGACAATAGCAAGTTAGAGTGCTTTAACCTGAATCTGAATCAATCACATCTAAAGTGGGTGGGGACAGATTGAATGAATAAAAGGAATGTGCAGGTGAGCCGTACTGAAAATCCCTCCTTGCTGTTTACTTCTCTATTGTTGGCATCCTTCTGTTTAAAGAGAGGGGTGTGCCTCTGGGGGAGAAGTCAAACCGCTGCATTAGCAGCACTGATGTGACCTCCCTGGGCATAGCCTCACATAAAGCACAACCTGTTCAGGGTGTCTGTTGGGCCAGCATCTTAATTAAAAAAAGGCCCTTAAACTGTGTGTTGGCTGCTTTGTTTGGCATGTTCTCATGTCAGCAACCCATAGTCCAGGAAGAAATTACACTGACATGTGAACGCTGTATACCAATAGTTGCCAACTTTTTTTGGGTCCAGGGGCACATGTGGAATTTTGAGAAAGGCTGATGTCAGGGGTGTAGCTTAATGCAGTGGCATGTGGTCAGTGGGCTAGGGGGACCAGGCTATTTCCCTAAATGTTCCTGGTAAATTAGAGCAGGGGTCAGCAAGCTTTTTCAGCAGGGGGCTGGTCCACTGTCCCTCAGGCCTTGTAGGGGGCTGGACTATATTTTGAAATAAAAATAAAAATGAACAAATTCCTATGCCCCACAAATAACCCAGAGATGCATTTTAAATAAAAGCACACATTCTACTCATGTAAAAACACGCTGCTTCCCGGACCGTCTGCGGGCTGGATTTAGAAGGCGTTGGGCCAGATCCGGCCCCTGGGTCTTAGTTTGCCTACCCATGAATCAAAGTATTAAAGCCTCATTCTCAAAGCCCAGGTAGCTTCTGCTGGCTTAGGGAGGCAGATGCGATGCTCACGTGCTCAACTTTGGAATATCGCAATGTCACACATGTGACGTCGCCCCACCCCAATTGCCATCTCAAGTTAGCACCTCTGGCCCTAACTGTTCCCTTATGAAAAAAATCACTGCATGCCACTGGTTTAATGCAAAATGGCTGCCCACTGCAGAAGAGCACACTTTCCTCTTGTCTTCTTAAGAGAAGCAAATTCCATAGATATTCCTTATATTGTTTTCTGCAAAGGGTTGTGGGTGAGTGTGAAGAGACAACATACAGGTATTCAGCAGCCAAAACAGCCATCTGTTCCCCTAAATTACGGATGTGGAATCTGACTCTCTAAATCTTGTTGGACTGAAGTTCCCATCAGCCCCAGGTAGCATAACCAGTGGTCTGGGATGATGGGAACTGCAGTCCCAAGATCTGGAGAGCCACTGGCTGCCTTAAATGGAGAACCCAAGTGTGTTGTTCTATTTGTCCCTAAGTCACACCACAGTAGGCATCTTACTCATTTTGATGTTTAGGCTCTGGTTTCCCCTCCTTGTTATGCTTTCCTTGAAGTAAACCACTGCTTGTTTCCCTTTTGGTTCTACAGTAATCTGCCCAGGTGATGCAGGCAAGGAAGTACCAGGAAACAGAACCTGGATGCTTTCTTCTACCGATGATTCAGGATTTGAGGAATTTGAACGGCTATGGAGCAAATCGAAAACGGTCCCTCTTTACTTGGGCATCCTTGTTCTGCTATTGAATTTCAAGTCTCCCTCTTTCTTTGCCAAATTCAATGTCTTAGGTAGGCCATGATTTAACTGGAGAATGTACAGTATGTGTTGGGGCAGAATGCCTCACAGTTACCACAAGACCTGAAATGTTTCCCCATTGAATATCCACTGTTTTCACTTAATCGGTTAGTCAATATTGCATCATTTTCCCTGAACTCAGGGCCAGACTACACTTTACACAACAGATCTGTGATCAGAGCTCTCCCAATGTCTTTTGTAAAGCTTAAAACGTGGGTGGGCAGTCTTTTTTCTGTTGAGGGCTGCTTTCTGTCAGGGATTGCATACTCATGGTGGGCAAGACTGAAGCCAGCAGTGGGCGGAGCCAGTGCCAAAAGAAGGCGGAGTCACTCTTTCTCTTCGACCTGCCCTGCTAAATAGGCTGTTGGAAGAGGGGCACATCACTCTTCCAGTACCTTTTTAATGCAAGAAGCTTGTGTTTAAAGGCAACCAATTCTTTTTATTTATCCTTTGCTCTTCAGGAAATTCATTTCCCAGAACTTCAGGGTTTATAAATTTCATTCAGGAATTCTGTTATTTTCTCTCCCTCTTTCCCCCACCCTTTTACAAATTTCTTAGATTTAGAGCAGCCAATAATAATAATAATTTATTTATACCCCGCCCATCTGGCTGGGCTTCCCCAGCCACTCTGGGCAGCTTCCAACAAAATATTAAAATACAGTAATGCATCAAACATTAAAAGCTTCCTTAAACAGGGCTGCCTTTAGATGTCTTCTAAAAGTCTGGTAGCTGTTGTTCTCTTTGACATCAAGTAAACATGCATTAACATGATTTTCTGACCCCCTCTCCATGTGTTCTCTTGTTCAAACCTGGCTGAATAAGATGCAAAATAATTTTATCTCGGTTGCATTAATCTCAAAGCTGATTTGCAAGTGAAAAACAAAACACAGAAAAGGGCAAGTGGAGAGGGAAGGATCAGAGGCAGGGGAGCTCTTTTGGGTTGGTCCAAGCTAGAGATCGAAAAACAACACTTCTGCTCCTACTTAATTTAAATGTATCTGAGTGACTTGTGGTTTCCTCCCTTCCCTTATTGCAGGTACCGTTTCAGTCATTTACCTAGTTATCCTCGTTACTGTGAAAGCTGCTCTCTTGGGATTCCATTTAGAATTTGACTGGTTTAAATCAACCACATATTTTGTACCAGGTAAACTTTTTTTAATATATAAAACAGCCATCAGTATTGACTTTAAAACACTCCATTTTAATCATTTGATAAGATGAAAGTGGTTTCGAATGTATTCTTCAGCCCCTGTATATAATTCCTTTTGAATTGGTTACCAGTACAGTGCAGGCTACTATATCACTTTTGGAATTAATTGCAACAAACGTAGATTGAGTTGGAACAACAGGGTGTAGGTGACCATTTATGCACTGGTCATTTGCAATTTATAAGAGCCATTAACCAAGGAGCAAAATGCTCAAGCATGTCATGTAGTTTAAATATTTTAAATGAGGCCTTTAAAGAAAATGGGGATGCTTGGAGTGTTGTTGGACTCCAACTCCCAACACTCAGGCCCTTGGCCATAGTGGCTGGAGCTGATGGGAATTGGGAGTGCAGCAGTAGCTAGGGGACCACAGCTTCCCCATCCCTGATTATAATTTATTGGACCCAATATCATCTCAATAATAACAGTAGTACTTAAGAAAAGAAATAACCCCTTTTTTTTGCTCCATAAGACACACTTTTCCCCTCCTAAAAGTAAGGGAAAATGTGTGTGCGTCTTATGGAGAGAAAGCAGGTGGGAGGCTCTGCTCAGCGCTCCCTTTAAAGAGCCGCGCCTAACGTTTGTGTGGCTCTTGGGGGCTTTTCCGCGAGGTGGGAGAAGGGACTGACAGGCTGCCCTCTGTCCCTTCCCACACCTCCCAGAAAAGCCAGCAAGAGCCGCTGCCAGGCTCTGCTCAGCACTCCCTTGTAAGAGCTCCCTTTCGTCGCTCCTCCCGCTTTGCTGGGAAGCCAGCAGAACAAGAGGCGCTGTGCAGCTATCGCTCTTGCTCTGCTGGCTTCAACGAGAGCTGTGCAGTTTGCTCTGCTGGCTTCTCAGTGAAGCTGGAGGAGTGACGGAAGGGTTTAAAGCAAGGAAAGCGAGAGCCGCTTACATGCTCTGCGCAGAATAGGTGCGTCTTATGGTCAGGTGCGTCTTATGGAGCGAAAAATATGGTACATCAGTACCTAGTGCAATTCTTGCTGCATAATCCTTACAACAAGCCTGCCAGGAGGGCTGATATGATCACCCTCTATTACAGGTGCAACAATTTTAGTGTAAGCAATTGAGGTTTGACTAAGGCCACAAAGCAAGTTTCATGACTGAACTGATTTACCCTCCCACCATCAAGTGCTCTTTCATTTATGCTCTTAAGCACTTTGCTAGCACCAGCCCTGCAAACATCAGGCCACCAGAACTCCCCCACACACCAGGGTCTCTTCTGCTTTGCTCTCACACCTGCATCCGTATATGGCTTTTCCTCTCCTTCAGCTTCTCAGTTCTGCCAAAGAGATGGAGGGGAGAGGAATTGACTACTGTATTTGAATGGGTAGAGAATTCCTTTCCTCATTTGACACAGTCTCAATTCAGGAAGGGCATCAGGTGGAACAAGGGCTGTCCTCTCCCCTCTTTTCTGTGATCAGGCCTCTAGCTGTGTGGGATCAACTAGCCCTATTAACCTTCTTGCCCATAGTGATGCCTAGGAGGATCAGTGTGGGGAGGAAGGAGAAGAGCTCCATCCAAGACTTGGCAACACTTTCAGGGTCTCCCCCATGCAGCTGAATCTACTCGGATGTGGGGAAAAGGTTGCATAAGAAGCACACCCAGGTCTGACCATTCCAGAGTGATTTCAGCACTGCATGAAGGTTGGGTTTTCTGGCCAGAGGCTGTGGGTGGGTTGACTTTTCCAGCTTGCTAGCACCTGGAGCTTGCATTGGCACTAGTCAAAATGCTCTTGAGGCCATTAGCCTCTTTTTCTTCCTCCAGAAGGCTTGTAATGAGGCATCAGGGACCTTCACTAGGAGTCTCATTCTGCTGCCAAAAAAGAGCTCTGAAGAACTTGCTTTCTTCATGTGGTGTCTGATTAGAATTAGGTACCCTTTTCGCCTGGGGAATCATTATGTCAGTTGCTAACATTTAATTAATTCTTGCTAGGGGCAGTAGAAAAACCCTTTCTGCCCACTCCCCAGTGAATTTCAGAGGGGTTCAGCCCCACCCTACCCTGGTAATACATTTGCTTTAGAGAACAGTTCAGCTGTTCTCCAAGTCACAATAGATCAGTCATCATAAACCCAAAGAGAACTTCTGGCGACTGTTCCCAACACAGCTTTCCTCCACAGAAAAACACATGTGGAAAATATTGTACAGTGGTACCTCTGGTTACATACTTAATTGGTTCTGGAGGTCTGTTCTTAACCTGAAACTGTTCTTAACCTGAGACACCACTTTAGCTAATGGGGCCTCCTGCTGCCGCCGCGCCGCCAGAGCACGATTTCTGTTCTCATCCTGAAGCAAAGTTCTTAACCCGAGGTACTATTTCTGGGTTAGCGGAGTCTGTAACCTGAAGCGTCTGTAACCTGAAGCGTATGTAACCCGAGGTACTACTGTATAAGTAGTCCATGTTCATGTTCTAGTGAATGGAACTAATTCCATTCCAACATCGTCTTCCCGCAAATGCCATTGTCATCAGTTTGTTTATCTGTAAAACTTGCATCCTGTACTTCTGTCAGAAAACCCCAGAACACCTGCTGCAAATACATACATAAAGCACAACAATAATAAAGCATCACATAGGTTGTCCTTTCACTACAGAGGCTAATATTGCCGTCTTAAAAGCCTGCACAAAAAGCTGGTCTTCAGGGAGCGCCAAAACACAGTGAAGGGAAGGGCCATAGCTCAGTGAGAGAGAGCATCTGCTTTGAATGCAGAAGGTCCCTGGTTGAGTCCATGGCATTTCCAGGTAGGGATAGGAATGTCCCCTATCTGAAACCGTGGAAAGCTGCTGCTAGTTAGTGTAGACCAGGCTTCCTCAACCTTGGTCCTCCAGATATTTTGAGACTACAATTCCCAGCATCCCTGACCGCTGGTCCTCCTAGCTAGGGATCGTGGGAATTGTAGGCCAAAAAAACATCTGGAGGGCCGAGGTTGAGGAAGCCTAGACATTACTAAACTACATGGACCAGTCATCTGCCTTGGTTTGAGGAAGCTGATGCCCTTGTAGTCTTCAGAGGAAGGGCATACCACAAATGGGGTGATCTTGCTAAGAAGGCTATCTGATGGGCAGTTGATCTTGAAATTTCACTTGAGGAACTAAGGAACATAAGGAACTACCAGCAGGATATCAAGTCATGGGTTAGATTATGTGTTTGGTTGAGGGGGGTGCATTTCTATAGATTTGAGGGGTGTCCCCCCCTTACAGTTAGCAGTATTTTATGAGGTAAATAGCAGAGTTCCTCTAGGGAAGGAAGGAAAAGAGCTATGTTAAATTGAAAGGTATTACAGGAAGAACGGGACGCAGGTGGCGCTATGGGTTAAAGCCTCAGTGCCTAGGACTTGCCGATTGAAAGGTCGGCGGTTCGAATCCCTGCGGCGGGGTGCGCTCCCGCTGCTCGGTCCCAGCGCCTGCCAACCTAGCAGTTCGAAAGCACCTCTGGGTGCAAGTAGATAAATAGGGACCGCTTACCAGCGGGAAGGTAAACGGCGTTTCCGTGTGCGGCTCTGGCTCGCCAGAGCAGCGATGTCACGCTGGCCACGTGACCCGGAAGTGTCTCCGGACAGCGCTGGCCCCTGGCCTCTTAAGTGAGATGGGCGCACAACCCCAGAGTCTGTCAAGACTGGCCCGTACGGGCAGGGGTACCTTTACCTTTTACCTATTACAGGAAGAAATGTTTTAAACTGGGCCACTCGGGGAAACCAGCCTGTAGGTGCGGCTGGCTGTGAGCAAGGAGAGTTTCTTTCTCATCTTCTTAAGTGTGTGCCTCACACAAAACACCACATGAAATCTAGTCTCGAGATAGAAAACTGTATCTATCCATCAGCTATCTCCTCCTCCTACCTGTTTGTAGTTATTCAATAATTTAGATTTTTGTCCTGTTCTTCTACCAAGGAACTCAGGGTGGCATATATGGTTCCCCTAACCCTAACCCCCCCATGCCTTTTTATCCTCAAAACAAACCTTCAAGGTAGGTTAGTCTGACAGATGATGACTGGCCCACGCTCACCTGGTAGGCTTCATGGCTGAGTGGGAATTTGAAGTTTTTTCCTCTGGTCCTATAATCCACTACTCTGCCCAATCTAGTCAGTATACTACGCTGGGTCTCTCAGCTGGCTTGCCCCATAACAACGTTGGCAGGAAGTGGATAGGAGAAAAGCCCTTTTCCCCTTCAACCCACTCTGTGATGGGACGGAATACGTGAGGGAAATAATTCTCTTATATTCCCAGGTTAATTTCTCTTATCTATCTCACACATATACATTATTATTAACTATTTCAGTGTTCTAAAGAGGGTTGAAATTAGTATATGAACATGTTCCACAAGTTATTTTTCTGGAGTCCTCCCACTCAGTTTACTTGGAGAGTGAGCCAGGACAGAAGCAGACTAGCCCAACTCCCTGAAGGCCACAGGGCTGCAGCTGTTGCGGAGAGAGAGGAAGCACTGCATGCCTTTGTTCTATTATGTATAAACTTTAGCGCAGTTAAAATACTATTTAACAAATGCCTTCTCTAATCTACTTTCAGTATTCTTGTTTCCCGCCTTTCTCTCTTGTGTGTCTCTCTCAGTATAGGAAGGAATGCTAAGGGGCTGTCTTCATGGAGGCAGTTGCCCCATGGTGGCCAATTCAGAGGCAACCGTGTGCACATAGCAAGGTTAAATATATGACATTTATTATCCCACCAATACAACCCCCTCCTTTTTGTGGTTTCAGTTGATAGGGAGGCAGCGTTGAAATGCAAGAAAGCTGGCTTGTGCCGTTGTCTGTCACAATCGTTGTCTGTTAGGCTTGCACTTGCAAGAGCTGATGTAATTTAGTGACCACATAATGTGATCTCCCAGCTCAAATGCTATGAACTCGCTAAGCAACTTGCTCTCTTTCAGCCCCTCCCAGTGAAATGGAAAGTTAAACTTCCAGTTTATGATGAACTGCTTCCCCCCCTTTGCGAAGCTCAGGGTGCAGCATAAATTAACCTGTCAAAAATACTTTCTCCTTTTCAGGAGAAACTTGAAATACCGATTTGTTGAGCTTACCATGTAGAAAAAAGGAGTTACAGTGACCCATTTTTTTTTGTCAGTCATGTTCTGCTTTATAATTTAAGTTGTACAATTTTGTAACATACCACCATTTAGAGAAATAGAGTATTACAAAACTGGGCCAGATTTATTACTGCCCCATATAACGGTGAGTGCCTCAGTTTTAAGTGCTTCAATACAGATGGCAGAACCTAATATGGTTCTGTATTCCTTTTTTTGTATATTTTTTATAGGCGATGGACAAAATTCATAAAACTAAGGTCATTTCTCATTAAAAGCAAAAAGAGTTGCTGCTTGCTATAATGCAAAACATATGTAACTTTGACAAATTTGTAAGGAGTCCACACCGAGATTCCGGATTTGCGGTTTGGAAAATGTTTCTCCCCTCTTCTCCCATCCCCTATAATAGTGTAAATAATGACGCTAAAAAGGTTTCCTAGTCAATGGCTGACCTTTGCGGTAAACATCATTTCCCATCCAAACAATGAAATATGGAGTGATTGAACTTTAGTTTGACAGCAGGGATAGGAAAAACCATTTGCGCTGCTAGAGAGATGCGCACTCCTCTTAGTCCTCTTTGGTAAAGATCCAAATAGAAAATATGCCTCTGGGACAAAACAGATAACAAGAACAGCCGCAGACAAATAGCTTGTGTGGGCCACAGTGGCATACAAACTCCATGGAGATGGTCCAGTTTGTGCCATATGCATATTCATACCTGAGAGAGTTCATTTTACCTGTGACTGCAGTTGCATCGATTTCAGCTTAGCTTGATTTAGCATGCAGCAGAGAGCTGTTCCCTGACAGCCCTCCAGATGTCCTTCGTCAGAAAACACTGCTCAGATTTTGCTGTTTACTGGCACACTTAATCTGTGAATGTTTATAGTCTGCATGGTTATCCAAACAGAGCAGGGTAGTGGGTGGAGGGAAGAGGGCTGGAGAATGATGCGGCTTTGATGAATTGTTTGTGAATTGGAACAGATGTCAAGCCAAGCAAACTGCCTTTTGGTGAATCCAGATTTTTTTTAACTTTAATCAGACCAGTCCTACAAACTTTGCAAGTTCACCCCTGGCATTCTGTTAGATCGTGGGTGGGCAAGGTGGCTCATCTTTCAACATCCATCCCTGAATCTGAAGCAGGCAGGGCAGTTACCCCATGTTTCTACCCATTTTTATGAAACGGAAAGAGCACACTGGACACAATCTGCACAGCCACTAGGCTAGGGCAACAGTAAAAAGAAAAGGGTGGTGGTGGTTAGAATAGTAGTCTTGGTGGCAGATTGGTGCATTATTCTGCATAAATTTCCTAGGTTGTTGTTGTTGTTTTCCAAAATACAGGCATTTTGTCAGTCTTTTAAAAATCGTTTTTCTGGGTTGTTGTTTTTAAAAAAATATTATATTAAACCATTTATTTATTTAAATAACCCTGTAACCCATGGTACATCATTTTCACAATACAAATGTAGGGGGAGAACAATCTTTGTTCATTTCATGAGTAGAAAAATAATGCCTCTTATTTATCCCAGCAGGATCAGTCCACAGAGTCCTATGTGTGTATGGTGGAATCCCACAGCCACCTTGTCCATTGAATAAATGTATACCATTGAGCTGCAAAATCGTCCTCATACTGAGCCATTCTCAAAGCTTGGGATTGTTTAGTTAGTATTTCTGCCAAAATGGTTTGCCAGATGTAATAACACTCCCCCCACCACCTACAAAAACCAAGTCTGCAAAATGGTTGTGGCATTTGTTGAAGGAGCTAGATGAGCACTCCAGCGCCCAACTGGTACAGCAAGGAAACGTTTAGCCACAAAATTACATTTCTGTTACTCAACAGTAAAAAACATAATTTTTAAAAGGTACATAATATGAATTGGGTAGTGAGAAGAAGAAACAAGTTGGTGTTTTTGGCTGTTAAATGAGAAATGGAAAGGTGGCACTCACCAAGAAGTACAAAAAAACCGGGGATTAAGATTATTGATGGTTAAAACATGAAACAGAACTTCTGAACGTTAAAAATCCTTGTTTAAAAATACATGTGCAAGTTGGGTGGGTTTTTTTTTAAAAAAAGTTGATTAATTTGTGGCTGTTCAAATGTTTATAAAGCAGGGGTCAGCAAACTTTTTCAGTGGGGGGCAGTCCACTGCCCCTCAGACCTTGTGGAGTGCTGGACTATATTTGGGGGGCGAGGAATGAACGAATTTCTATGCCCCACAAATAATCCAGAGATGCATTTTAAATAAAAGGACACATTCTACTCATGTAAAAACACGCTGATTCCCGGAATGTCCGCAGACCGGAGTTAGAAGGTGATTGATAAACTTGCCTGTTGGGGAATAGATAGAAGGCTCCTGTGGCTTATCTCCCAACTTCATGTCGGGTCCGTGGCCAGGGTGAGATTATCCCCTGCTAGAGACCTGACTAACCCAGTGCCAGTAAATAAAGGTGTACGCCAGGGTTGTATTTTAGTGCCTCTTCTTTTTAACTTATTTATCAGTGATATGAGGAACCCATTAGCCGTCTCACAAAAATTTATCCATACCCCTCGTATAGCAGATTACCGTTGTCCTTTACTTCTCTACGCAGATGATGCGGTACTACTCTCTTACTCCAGAGTGGGTTTAAGGAGGGCACTAAAGATTTTTGCGACATATTGCCATTCTAATCATCTGTCTATCAACCACACCAAGTCCAAAGTACTGATATTTTCAAGGAGTCGAAAACTTTATTCATGGAAACTGGAGGGCACAAAAATCGAACAAGTACATAAATTTAAATATTTAGGAATTTATTTTCAATATAATTTAGGGTGGAAAGCGCACGTTGAATATCTTCAAAACAAGACAAAAGCCCTATCACACTCCCTCCTCCGTTTTTTCTACTCTGAGGGGGCCTTATTCATCCCTGCGGCCTTGAAAGTGTATAGCATCAAAGTGATGGCCACAATGGCCTATGTTGCACCTTTATGGGCTGCCTTTGCAAACCTCTCACCTTTAGAGTCACTTCAAAGCCAATTCTTACGCCGACTTCTAAAATTACCAACATGCGTAAGTAATGCGGCTATTCGCTTAGAAATGAAGATCCCCTCAGTGGAGTTAGTTATATGGAGGAGAGTTTTGATTTATTGGATATCCCTATGGCATAAACTCCTGAACCACTATCTCATTCAATGCATGTGGCGAGATGACTTCACAAATTTGTGGTCAGGAAAAATCCATGCCAAATTGCTGTCCTATGAGATTTCGCCCATGGAATTGCTCAAACTGGATCTAAATGTGGCAAAAAGGTGTATAAATCAAAGGCTGGATGATGCGGAGCTATTCCAAAATTTCGTAGCTGGTGGTGGAGCCTGCTCGCCGTTAACTTTCGGCATAACCCCTATCTACCGCGCTCCATCCTACTTAACATCGCTTATGGCCGCGTCTCACCGATATGCCTTCATTAGAGCTAGGTTCAATGTCTTTCCAACAAACGTGCTGAGACATAGATTCACTAAGGGCCAAGTCCCTTCAATGTGTGCATGTGAAATGAAAACATCTGAATCTCTACATCATGTTATGTTTATCTGCCCTTTGTACAGTTCAGTCCGTGCTAGTATACTAAACTCCATAATTCAGCCTATGGCTGACAAACCAGTAGACCTACAGCTTGCCTGGGTTCTTCAAGATGTGGATCCTTATATTACCCTACAGGTTGCTAAATTCCCAACAGCCGTCCTCTCGTACAAGAGACGGAATGGAATGTTAGCTGATTATTGATAGTTATAAGAATTTTCTATAATGACATCAGATATCGATTTTAGTGTAGTGCCTAAAATTTTTAATCTAAATCTTAAATTTTTCTTATGAATGGCTAACATCTGTCCTTGTGAGTTGTGAACTGTGTTATACTACTTGTGGTTTGTACGAGTCCGCTGTTTTATTTGATTTGTTTTGTTGTGTTGTGTTTCATGATGGGTGTAAAGCCGAATAAACATTTTGATCGATTGAGAAGGTGATTGGGCCGAATCCTGCCCCCAGGCCTTAGCTTGCCTACCCATGGCTTAAGGTTTAGTAAACCTGTTGACGTCTTTTCTCCGTTGATCAGCATCCCCCTCTCAAAGCTTGCATTGGCTGTCACTAACCACTATGCCTGACACTAATGCAGTCAAATTTCAAATAACAACCATAACCATATTTTTCCAACATGCAAACTGGGTTTTCTTGGGGGAAAGCTATTTCCTTTTGATAGAAGTGCTTTGTTAAAAAAAGAAAAAAGAATTGTGCAGCAACTACATAATAATTTTGTTCCACCCATCCTCCATAGAGACCCTTACACTCAGGGTTAGTGTTTTGCTGTTGCCTATCAATTTCTGAACTTCAAAATTCCCATGCCTGAATTAGTGTCATTTTGCAGGCGGTGGAGTGGGGAGGAATAATATGACGCAGACCATAATGAGCGGTTACAAATCCATTTGGATGATTCTTACTTTTAGGACAGAAAAGTTGAATTTAAAGTAGGCTAAACGAAACGTGTTTTTCCCATGCATGTGTTTGTTGGTAATCAAGAAGGGAAAACTTCCAAGGGCAATTAGGAATACAGTATCCTGGAGACAGATGTGCATTGTATTGTCTTAAGAGGAGCCATCTCCTTACAGTAATAAGTGCCAGGACAGAGCTTTATCGCATTTGTGCAAGGGCAGAGAAACAGCAGGAACTCTGAAAGAAATGACCTCCTGCAGCTGACATCAAAAGCAGCAAGCTAATCCAATATAGAGCACAAATGCTTATTGGAAGGCATTTCTCTGGCTCCTCTCCCATTTGCCAAAACTGATTATATCCCACCCTGAACCCATTTGTTCCATCATGTAGATTGAACGGTGTGTTCAGAGTGGTAAATAGAACAGAGACAGTTAAAGGGAGTTATACTGAATATATGCTTTTTAAAAAATGCTGCCTTGGACCCCCATATTGGAGGAAGAATGTAAGTTAGACATTCTGCTAATAAAAGGAATACAGGCTTTATATTTAATATATACAAGGTGTCAGGTCCATAAGTAATTCCCCATTTCCCGTCACTAATTTCATAGAATCATAGACTTGTAGAGCTGGAAGGGACCACGATCCTTAGATTAAGAGTCTCATGTTGTACGGACTATGCTATCAGTTTGATGTTAATTACCAACACGTTGTTGCAATGTGAGTCGGTGGTATTCAGACGGGGGGGGGGGGTGGATATTAAACACAAAAGTTCCTCCCTCCTCTGCCCAAGATCAGGAATTGACGTTGGTTCAATGCATTCTCTCCTCATTCATGTTCCCTTCATAACATACAGAAGTGTTTCCCAGAGTTTTTGAAAGTAACCCAGGATATCAAATCACTTTTCTCTAGTGGTTTCAATATTCAGAAGGACATGTGAGAAAACATGTGTAGCCAAGGACCATTCTTGATCTCGTGGCACAGGATTAAAGAATTCAGTTTTCTGACATCCTTCAAGCCTTTGTTGCAATTCCTGAAAGAAGTTTTGAACAGTACATTCTAAAAATTAGAACGCTTTCAAGACTTTCTGCCAATACTGCTGCTTCTTTTTTTGTAACATCTGAGCAGTATACCCAATAAAAACAGTCATGTTGGAGCATTGGTATTGCACATGTGCTATACTACACACACACACACACCATTCATAAAATTTTGTGAGACCTGACAATAAGCTTTCAAGTTATATTGAAAAGAAGTGCTTTAATCCCTGCTTCAATAGTTCCTTATTTACTTCCTGCGCTACTGAATTTGGTGTTTCATTTTTCACTATAGATAACTTTATTTTAGATTTTCTCGACAGTCAGAGCAGATTCAGGCCTTGCTCAGATGCAACAACAAAACAAGGTTTATTTTGAGCCTTAAGGATGCATGCTTCCTTCCCTACCCCTAAAATAATTAAAGTACAGACGTACCTTGGAAGTTGAACAGAATCCGTTCTGTTGAACAGAACAGAATGGAAGTCCATTCAACTTCCAAAACGGTCAATGTCCAAGGCGTGGCTTCTGATTGGCTGCAGGACCATCCTGCAGCCAAACGGAAGCTGCGCCGGATGTGTGGCTTCTGAAAATTGTTTGAAAACTGGCACAATCACTTCCGTTTTTTTATCGTTCAGGAGCCAAAACGTTCAAGACGTACAGGCATCTGGCTTCTAAGTTTACACTGTATTCATTTCTGCCAATGAGCTGCATCAGCCCTCAGCAAATGGGTGGTTTGCTCAAATTTGTTAACAAAGCAATTTGTCAAGCTGCTTGTTTGATATGTGTTTGGCTATTACTGTTCCTTTTCCTTTTACCATGCTTCCCCCTTCAAGAGATTATTGAAGTTTCTCCTATATGGCACAGCTGGAGCCTTAAAATTGGCCACAGAACCAGGTCCAGGAATCAGTAAAGTGAGAGAGCAGTGGTACCTATTATAGTGGTGTTGGCAGCCATTTTGTTAATTATAATTTATTTTTGTTTCTCCAGAGTTCAGGACTCTGTTTCCTCAGCTTACAGGGGTGCTGACTCTGGCCTTCTTTATTCATAATTGTGTAATTACACTGCTTAAGAACAACAAGAACCAGGAAAGCAATGTAAGTACAGCACGAGGGATTTGTATCTACATATAATGAACCACTCTTGTCTGAGCTGCTTTTGCATACTAGATATGATGTGCACAGATAAAAGAACTCGCATTCTTGGTCCTTTCCCCAAGATTCTGCCCTGCTCCTTTATGTTGCATTGCTTGTGCGTATCTTAACCGTTGGCTGGGTGAATTGGTGGGGAGGTACATGCAGGAACAACCTGTGCATACAGCAATTGGCTACTGTTGGGGTTAGATCCACATCTGAATCCTGAAGTTAGGAGCCATAAGACAGGGAGTAGCAGCATGCATATTATGTAGGTGAACGGAATGCCTCAAAAGAATTTGAAATGTAGATGGAATGTGTTTTCTTTTCGCATGTTCTCTCGAATAGACAAAATGGCAGCCCCCAGACTGAAATTCATGAACTAAAATGGGTTGCAAACCTTTGCCAGAGTTTAACATGGGTGGCCGACTTATTTTGCTCTGAGGGCTTCTCTTAATTTGTTCATTTGCATGAAACAAAGACATCCTGCATATCCTTTTCCTGGGCATGCTAGATAACTAATCTCCCCTAATGCGTGTGCAGTCTTCTCATTCTGAAATTATCATCCATCAAATCTGGGAAAGTTAGTATCACTTCTAAAGATAAGTTGATATAAACAGCCAAAGAGTTGAAAAAAATCATTAGGAAATGGGGCTTTACTGCGCTGGCCTTTTCCATACTTCAAGCGTATTTGTCATTACAACTCTAAGCTAGCTTGAGGTTGTTATGAAGGCAGCAAAAGATATTAGCTGAGATAAGTGTGGAGCATTTACTGATCAGGCAGGGTTCTTTTTCGCCCGTGATGAAGTATGTTTGGTTTTTATTATTTATATTCTGAGCCAGCACCTGTTCTGATAAGTTAATTATGACTCTGGTTCCATTTGTTTTTGGTAGTGCCCAATTCACTTCCCCGCAAAAAATAGCATGTTGGGGAAATGGCTAGGTTTCTTCTCTTGGACATCTTTGTGTAAGAATTATATTTTTTTAGTTGTATGAAGAAGTACTCAATTGCATGAGTCCCCACCTGAAGTCTTAAGTGGTAAAGTCAGATCACTTATTCTATTGTTTGCAAGAACTAGGCTGTTAGATGTGTCCATCCCACACCCCACACCCCTGGTAACATGTTTAAACCATGTCTTTGACACAGATAAAATCTCTACCATGTTATCCAAGGTCTCATATGGAGGGTTTATTTAGCAAACTGAGCCATAAGATAGCCCTTCTTCATCACCCTTCTCTGTGTGGGGTGAGTGGGGAAAGATTCATCAATATAACAACCAGAAGAGTATCCCGTTAATATGCTGCAGGTTTGATAAAATCAAACCTATTGTGAAAATCATAGTTGTGCTCTGAGGTTGCACTTTTATACAGTTTCATACAAGAGGATTTTATAACAATGATTTTGCTCTGTGCCAGTTTCTATGACATCATAATGCCTCTTGAGGACTGGAACTGGAAAAATGATTGAACTGAGCAACAAAAATAAGCAGGAGTATAGAATGCTTTCCATACGTGGAGAAGCAAAAAACCACTGGGGTCCTTGAACTTAGAAAATGAATGACTAAGAAGGGATTTGATAGAAGCATATAAACCCACAAATAGGTTGAAATGGATAAATAGGGAATGCAAGAGTTTGGTTTTGTTTGTTTTTTCTTTGCTTTGCTTCATACTAGAATTAAAAGGCACCAAATGAGATTTATATGCCGCCAGTTCCAACTTCTCCATGCTTTGACCACACTGGCTCTTCTAACACTTTCATAAACTAATACTAACAATCAAATGACACAGTTCATAATCTGTGACACAGTTCTAATTAAGCTAGTGTGGGACAATGGTGAGAGTTTTGGAATAAGACTAGTGAGACCCAGGTTCAGATCCAGCAATGAAGATTACTGGGTGACCTTGATGAAGCGTTCTGGGTGACTTGGTGTAATCTGCTTCAAAGGGTTGTTTCGAAGATTAAATTAGATAGGAGCATGCCATATATTCTGACTTCTCCTGCCTTCCCTCCATGGAGTTCATAAATATAATAAAACAAGCAAGCAGGCCCAAGCCTGTTTCCTCTGTCTGTTCCTTACATTCTTTCATACTCTTTAGTGATTTTGGCCAAATCCTGGAAGTCGTTGGTTTACATCTAGTCTGTGAAGCTATCCTGGTCAGAGTTTCTGACTGCGTCCACCTCTGAGGAAAACCTGTGTGGCTCTTGCCAATTTCCCTCAGTTGTACTTGTCATGGGGATTACAAACAGTGACTCACAGACCTTTACCAGCAACTTATTTCTTCTCCTCCTCCTCCTTCCTTAATAATATATTCTCCATCTTATATCAAGATGATACCTTCACGCTCCCTCGTCCTGCCAGGCCCAAGAGCCCTGTTTGTGGGTAAGGCATTAGGAGAACGTGTTCCAAAACCACTGCAGGGATTAAGTGGGAATCCTGCGTTTTAAGGCTGCCTATGTATTCTTCACATTTTTATTCTCTTCCCCCTTCCCTTTCTTCCCTTGATTCCATCTCCCAAGGAATGCTTACACAATGTATTGGGCCACAGCCAGCGTTTTATGATGTGTTTGTACAGTTCTTTGCATGGTGGGCTGCTGATCTGTGTCTGGCGTTCTAGACGGTGACACAATACATTGTAATAACAGCAGTCAAGGTCTGGTCACTCGGCAGGTTGACTCCTGTATCCTCCATCAGCCTTGTAATTTTAAACAGTTGCCTGTGGCGAAGAACAACGGCCTCCAGGCAACAAGGCACAGGCGCTCTTGCTTTCTCCACCCTGCCTCACTTTTCCCACCTGCATTTCCTTCTTGTTTCTCCCACTGTTCAGCTGGAAATGCAATGCTTGGGTGGCTTCAAGAGAGGTTTGGACAAATTCATGGAGGATAAGGGCTATCAATGGCCGCTAGCCCCAACGGTGATGCTTTGTCAGAGGCAGTACAGTGGTACCTCTGGTTATGAACTTAATTTGTTCCTGAGGTCTGTTCTTAACCTGAAACCATTCTTAACCTAAGGTACCACTTTAGCTAATGGGGCCTCCTGCTGCCATCGCCATGTGATTTCTGCTCTCATCCTGAGGTAAAGCTCTTAACCCAAGGTACTACTTCTGGGTTAGCGGAGTCTGTAACCTGAAGTGTTCATAACCCGAGGTGTTTGTAAGCCGAGGTACCACTATAATGCTTCTGAGTACCAGTTGCTGGAAACCACAAGAGGGAAGAGTGCTCTTGCACTCAGATCTCGCTTTTGAGGGTTTCCCATAGGCAGCTAAGTGGTCACTGTAAGAACAGGATGCTGGACTAAATAGGTCATTGGCCTGATCTTGTTGTGTTCTTAATGTCAAGAGAGGAAAAGAATGCTCTGGGATTAGATATGTGCAGATTTTATTTTTTTAAAAAATCAATTTCAGTTTATAATGTATATATTTTCATTACTGTTGATCTTATTCATACTTCTTCTTTTTTAAAAAAAATATATGCTTATTTTAGCCTTGACCTTTATTAACTACCGTATTTTTCGCCCCATAGGACACACTGGCCCATAGGACGCACCTAGTTTTTTTGGGGAGTAATAAAGAAAAAAAATATTCCCCCCCCCAGGTGCGGGGCTGGGGCGGGGGAAGCCCGAGCTTCCCCCGACCCCAGCCCCCAGAACAGGCTGCTATCAACTAGCTGTGGGAGAGCCGCGCGACTTCGCACGGCTCTCCCATGGCTAGCGGAGCGCTGCGAGAAGCCCGAAGCTTGGGGCTCTCCGCTAACCGTGGGAGAGCCGCACGACTTCGCTGCGTCTCCCACGGCTAGCAGATAGCTTCCTGAAGCCTGGAGAGTGAGAGGCGTCGGTGCGCACCGACCCCCCTCGCTCTCCAGGCTTCAGCGAAAGCCTGCATTCTCTCCATAGGACGCACACACACATTTCCCCTTCATTTTTGGAGGGGAAAAAGTGCGTCATAGGGCGAAAAATATGGTATTTAATGGGTATTTTAAATGTTTTGTAAATTCTGGTAAAACAAATGTTTTATGACCCATCCTGTTCTTCTGAATTGTTTTTTAGCTAATTTTAATATTGTATTTTTGTATTGTTTTGACCAGCCCATAGTGAAGGGTGGATAAGAAATCCAATGAATAGTAGGAATAATATTTAGTAGAGCTGGTGGTAGGCAATCATACCTCTGAAAATATATTCACTAAGCAGGAAATGTACTGTGATTGTCTTGTCAAGAGTGCAGGCCCATAGCTTCAGCTCTGCGTTCAGAAGGACTGAGGTGTCTCTAGTTAAAGGAACATTGGACAATATCAGGCTAAATGAACTTGGTCTAAGCCCGCTTCACTTACGTCCATAAACATGCTTACATAGTCAGGGCTGCTAACTGAAAAACGTGTCTGAGGGTGAACTTCGACAGAATTTGACAGCTTTTACCAGACACTAACAGACCCTGCTATCTTGTTTGATCTTTTGTTTAGTTTCTAGCCCTCATCATTGCAGAGGTATATTTAAAAACATGTAGGTGATGTTTAAAAAGGCATTTCTGTTTGGGGTTTTGAGGATGTATGCCATCTGTGGCTGTATATGTTTGTTCCTTGCTCACAGCCGCTAGTCAGTTTTTCCTAACTGTATGCCATATTTTTCGCACTAGATTTTGGGAGGGGGAAATAAAGGTAAAAAAATTTATTTTTTTCCCCCGCGCGGGGCTGAGGCGAGCTTCACCCTCCCCAGAACGGGACTCAGAGCCATGCCGAAGCTGCGCGCAGCTTTGGCATCGCTCTGGGAGCTTGCGGGGCTGGGGGAGGAGGAAGCCCTCCGCCAACCTCCAAACCATGTCAGGAGAGAGCGGGAGGGCGCGCTGCGCCTCTCCTGCTGTCCCCCGAGTTTGCGGGGCTGGCGACGGGGAGGAGCAGGCTTCTCCCCCCGCCAACCTTCTAACCAAGTCGGGCGACAGCGGGATGGCGGCGTTCCGCCTCCCCGCTGTCCCCCGAGCTTGTGTGGCTGGCGGTGGGGCTCTCCTGAAGCCTGGAGAGCGAGAGGGGTCAGTGCGCACCAACCCCTCTCGCTTTCCAGGCTTCAGCGAAAGCCTGCATTCGCACCATAGGACGCACACACATTTCCCCTTCATTTTTGGAGGGGAAAAAGTGTGTCCTATAGTGCGAAAAATACGGTACTCCTCTTCCCCATTACTGATCTGCGTTTTCTCTTGCTACTACCCATTGCTACAATAGCAAAATCCACAATAAATGAAGCATTGAATACAGTTGGACTCGACTTCCAATTAAACATGCATAGGATTGTGGCCTCTGTATGTATCCATCTCTATTTGCTGCTATGAGGGTAGTTTTTTAAAAAATTATTAAAATGCACTATTTGACTCCATCCAAAGAGGTTTTTGTGGCAAGATCTGTTTGTGTGGTGGGTGCTTTTAAGTTATTTTGTTTTGTTTCCTGCACAGCAACTCTCTTGTGCTCCTTGTACAACTGGGGAGCTCTCTCTCTCTGTGTTTTAGTGTTAGAAGCAGCTTCCAATAGGTTTAATATAAAAGTACAGACTTTTTTTTTTTTTACTTTCAATACAACTCCTCCCATCATGATTTAATTATTCTGTTAACATTTACCATTTCTTGTGGAGCTGTGTTCCTATTCTACATATTACTGGAAAATGTTCTTTTCTCAAAGTACTGTCATTGCATTGTATCCTCATAATACTTAAAATTAAGATGGAAAACAATAAGTTCTGGTCTCATTTACCCAAATGGAAATGGGGATATTCAAATCATATGCTTTCATTAACTTTGGTGGTGGTGGGGATAGTTAATTTGAGAAAGGAGCTTCATAAGACTAAAGTTCTGCCAAATTACGCAGTTTTGTCTTGGCTGATTCCCCCCCCCCCTGCTTTGTTTTTTTAAACTGCAGGTCAGAGATCTTTCCATTGCCTATTTTCTGGTGGGTTTAACTTACCTCTATGTTGGGATATTAATCTTTGCTGCCTTTCCATCTCCACCATTATCTAAAGAATGCATAGAACAGGTAAGGAGGAACTTTATTGTATACTGACCATGTTGTGAGGTGCATAGAATCAATATTGCTGCTTTCCTTGTTCTTTTTAGTTCCCTCTCTTTTCAATTGATTCCAATCTCCTTAGCATAAACACTGTACACATTTGATGGCACTAAGCCAGAATTGTGGACAAGGGCACACATAAAGCAACACTGGGTTTGTCTAGCAAAGGCTGTGCTGATTTGGTGGGAAAACACGTTTGTGCGGAAACAACGCTGGATTAGTTTCTTAAACTGTGAACTGATTCTGGTGATTACATCTTGGCTTAAGAAGCTGATATGTGAACAAGCCTTTTCCTGGCGTGCAGTTAGTTACCAGCTTCAGAGAAGCCACAATCTTTTTTTCTTCTATTTTTTAGTTATTTTTTTCTTTGGTTTTTAAACAACAAAAACAAACTTCAGAACAGACATTCAATATTTTACTCTGATTAGCCTGCCAAAAATCCAGATTATAGCCCACATTCTAGGCAAGCCAGGAACTTAAACCACAGTCTGAAGTTTGTTTAAGTTCCCAGTTCAGATGAAATGGGACAGCATGGCACATTAAGACCTTTGGTTTAATTGTGGCCCATGGGAGGGGGAGGCAAGCATGGGCAAAATATTCATTACATATCTCTGCCTGTTCAGGTGAGATACGATTGTCCAAACTGGCTCACTGTCTAAAGTGAGACAACAGTTCCTAGCAGTAGGTCGAGTTTTATATGGGCACCTGCAGCTGCAAATCCAGGAACAAATCAAATTCGTAGGTACCACAAGGGTTGTCTAGTCCAACCACCTGCAATGCAGGAATCCATAGGAATACTGTATCTGAAACTGAAAAAAGTCAACAGAGGAAATATTAAGGGGAAGTTCAAAATAGGAGGACTATTGCTAGTCACTATGTGATTTGCCTCAGCCAAGAAAATCCCTCCTCCTTCCTCTAAATCAAGTGTAAGACCTGAAGTCTGCAGCCTGCAGAAAATAAAGAGACCAAAATTCACATGCATGGAGTTAGCATAATCTAGCCAGACATTGTTGGACTCCAGCTCCCTTTAGCCCCAGCCAGCATGGCCAGTGGCCAAGGATGATGGTACTTGTAGTCCAAAATGTTTGAATGGCAAACTGATCTAGGGTTGCGGAATACTGGTCTAGCCATATCCATAGGTATGGCTTCAAACAAATATCTGAGGTGGTCAAGAATGGTTGGTTTGCTTTGGCATGGCTGCTGTTGTGTAAGCAAGACCATAACTTTCTGGCTTGTACTACATTTACAAGAAATTTCAAAGCAGGCAATAGATAAGGATCTTGCCTCTTGTTTTGAGTTAGAACAGCCTATTCTCACTAACACTCGCGGTGCCAAACAAATGGTCCCCAAAATAGCTATTTATTTGAATTCCCCTGCCATCTAGAAAAAAAATAAAGCGGCAATTTTCACTTTGTTTTTATTCATATGAAGTTGCGATGCATGTATAGAGAAGATGCAAGAAGATACATTGGAATGGTTTTGTCAATCTATATATGCTGTTTCTAATTCGATCCTAATTTGTGTATTGGGAGCTAAAATGGCAACACCACTACATATCTAAGTGCACTACATATGCCTCTTTAGCAGTTTAGTCATGCCAGCCACATGACCCAGAAAACTGGACAGATGCCAGCTCCTTCGGCCTGAAAAGCAAGATGAGTGCCGCACCCCATAATTGCCTTTGACTGGACTTAACCATCCAGGGGTCCTTTACTTTTTTTTTTTTTTAAAAAAGTACATATGTACTGCTAGCATAGCGTATGATACACCACTAGGACATCTATGGGCCTCGGAGTATAAGAATTTGCCCCAGGTAGTAACTGGATATTATGACCTTCTTATATATGGGCTCTATATTCACTTTTTAAATTCAGGGAACTAAACTACTGTGACTAATTGGGTTATGTTTGGGGTGTATATGTATGTGTAAGGACGCGGGTGGCGCTGTGGGTTAAACCACAGAGCCTAGGACTTGCCGATCAGAAGGTCGCGGTTCAAATCCCTGCGACGGGGTGAGCTCCCGTTGTTCTGACCCAGCTCCTGCCCACCTAGCAGTTCAAAAGCACGTCAAAGTGCAAGTAGATAAATAGGTGCCGCTCCGGCGGGAAGGTAAACGGCGTTTCCGTGCGCTGCTCTGGTCTGCCAGAAGCAGCTTAGTCATTCTGGCCACATGACCCAGAAGCTGTCTGTGGACAAACACCGGCTCCCTCGGCCTATAGAGCGAGATGAGCGCGCAACCCCAGTCGGCCACGACTGGACCTAATGGTCAGGGGTACCTTTACCTTTTTATATTCACTTTTTAAATTCAGGGAACTAAACTACTGTGCCTAACTGGGTTATGTTTGGGGTGTATGTGAGTTCTGTTTGAGAGAGAGGGTTTTAGCTGGGGCATAAGCATCTCCAGTACAGGAAACCTAACAAATATGGATGACGATTGTAGCATAGCCTGTACAAATTGTATACATGAGAATGACTGCTGTTGATTTAGAAAATCCGCATGTGCATAATTGTGGAAGCAGAAGAAGGTACACACCATAACTGTCATTGTTGCTATCTCATTAGCCATTTCTTCTGTCAGAATTTTTTAGACAACTTCCCCAGTAATGACATCATGTCATTTCTGGCAAGAATATTCCTGCTGTTCCAGATGGTGACTGTGTATCCACTGCTTGGATACTTGGCACGAGTTCAGCTATTTGGACACCTCTTTGGAAATGTTTACCCGAGGTAAAGACCGCTCTTTTTGCATGCATCTGCCTTCTGCCTGACCACGATCACTGCCGTTCCTGGACACATCGCTGCTTCTCACTTGCATCCGTCCAGGCAGTCATTTGGTATTGAGTAATAGTAGCTTCCCACTTGCAATCCTTCTGCAGCCCAGGGTGCGGGTGGCTCTGTGGGTTAAACCACAGAGCCTAGGGCTTGCTGATCAGAAGGTCAGCAGTTTGAATCCCCGCAACGGGGTGAGCTTCCATTGCTTGGTTGCTTGGTCCCTGCTCCTGCCAACCTAGCAGTTCGAAAGCATGAAGTGCAAGTAGATAAATAGGTACCACTCTGGCGGGAAGGTAAACTCTGCTCTGGTTCGCCAGAAGCAGCTTAGTCATGCTGGCCACATGACCCGGAAGCTCCCTCGGCCAGTAAAGCGAGATGAGCGCCGCAACCCCAGAGTCGTCCGCGACTGGACCTAACGCTCAGGGCTCCCTTTACCTTTACCTAATAGCAGCTTCCTACTTGAAATCCTTCTGCAGCCCAGGAGCTGCATCATGTTATTCAGGAATTGAAAAGAGGTAATCCAGTACCTATTTAACATATCAATGGCTGCTTTTGAGCCACCCTTCAGACACTTTAAGAGTGTCAAGTGACTGGCATCTAAACCTCCCTGGTACAATAAGATGAAGTTCCCTCTTTCAAAAACTGAAGCTGTTCAGTGTGGGACGGTCCTTGGTCCTACCCTACCCTGTCTGCCAAGTCTGCTTTAAAATGATGCACCCATCTTCAGACTTCATTTGCTTGCCTTCAATGTTATGTCATGCAATGAACTCCGTTGTACATTTTCTTATCTTCATCTTTGAACTCCAGCATACTTCCTGCAGGACAGTCTGCCCTGATTTTCATAGTCTTTGCAATTCAGAACCAACGTTTTCTTTTAAGTCCCAGAACTTGCAGATGTGGAAACTGCTGTTTTATAGCTCCTGGCAACAGAACTCCAGAAAAGATGTATAAAAACCAGATAGCTACAATTTTGGAGTGAAAATGCAGTTTTTTAACTACCCCTATTTGGCAATAAGTTCAGAACCCATCTTAGTTATATCTAAGGAAGAATTAAGCAGTTTATCCACTGCTCAGTAACACATTACTGACAACTTAGTTTTGTTTAGAAACACATTGTTCCTGGTCTGATTCCTAAGTGGGGTCTGTCAGCTGTCCAAAAGTTTCAGCTTTATCGGATGCCAAATATAAGTGTGTACTTCCTGATGGGGATGGGATAACTGGAGTATATTACACCCATGTTTTGGCATCTATACAGGCATCGTAATGGTCTTCAGACTCAACTTAGACTAATGGGTAGGGAGGCTTTAATGACTTGAGCTCAGCTTTTCCTCCTCTACGTCCTAACCTAAATGCTAAGGTCTACCTAGTGTATGCTTACAACCAGGCATTCCAAAGGTGCCCCAGTCCCCTACTGTAGCGTAATAAGTACCGTATTTTTCGCTCTATAACACGCACCTGACCATAACACGCACATCGTTTTTAGAGGAGGAAAACAAGGGAAAAAACATTCTGAATGAAACAGTGGATGTATCATTTTTGTGCTTCATGCTGTGGCCATAGACATGTGATCTGATGGTGAATTTGGAGTGACCCAATGCAAAGATCCTGAGGATCCATGTGGATCCATGCTTTTTAACCACGTTTTTGCACCATTGCAGCCCCAGGCAACAGTGGGTGCATGATTTTTTTGGTGCAGGCTGTAGCCATGGACATGCTATGTGATCTGATGGTGAATTTGGGGTGACCCAATGCAAAGATCCTGAGGATCCATGTGGATCCATGCTTTTTAACCATGTTTTTGCACCATTGCAGCCCCAGGCAACAGTGGGTGCGTGATTTTGGGGGGGCAGGCTGTAGCCATGGACATGCTATGTGATCTGATGGTGAATTTGGGGTGACCCAATGCAAAGATCCTGAGGATCCATGTGGATCTATGCTTTGTAACCACATTTTAAGTGGGGAGCGAAGGAAAAACAAAGAAGGGACATGAGAGGGGTGTGCAGAGAAGCAGCTGGCTAAGAATGCAGGAGAGGGATTTAACGGGAGGGAGGAAAGAAAGGCAAAAGTTTCCCCCCACCCAAGCCAGCCACCTCTCTCTCTCTCCCTCTCCCTCTCCCTCTCCCTCTCCCTCTCCCTCTCTCTCTCTCCCTCCCCCCCCTCTCTCCCTCTCTCCCAGCAGCACCGGAACACAGAGAGGAATTAGAAGGAACGACACTCTGCTTTCCCCTCTGCTTGCCTGGAGGGGAGGGGCTTTCCCTGCTCTTTGTTCCGTTTCAGCAAACACAGCAACGAAACAGAGGAGGGTGGGCAGTAAGACCCTGAGGCAGAATGCAGAAAAGCAGCCGCTTCCTCTTTTCAGGTTTCCCTTCTCCGTGAAGCGCGATTTGATTTTTGCCTGATTTTTCGGCTCCAGGGACCACACATTCGCTCAGTAACACGCACAGACATTTCCCCTTCCTTTTTAGGAGAAAAAATCTGTGTGTTATAGAGGGAAAAATACGGTAACTCACAATTAGCTACCCTTACATGGCACCCAATATCTGTTGCTCGAAGCAGTCACAGTCTATGATGTGGTGCTATGGTTGGAGTGTAGGGCAGTATTTATCTAAATAGTTGCGCTACTGCAAGGATTAGGGCTAGTGCAATAGGATGTCCCCCTCTTCCTCTGCGCTCACCCCACACCACCTCCCAAGAACCAGAGACTACCTTTGCATTTTAAGATGGGAACAGGGGAGGGAGTCTGATTCTTTCTAAGTCTTAATACATTGCAATATTCCAAAAAAGTGAAATTAACACCTTGGGAGGAAAGGTTTTTAAAGGATATGTTTCTCATGTTCTGAATTTGCAGAGACTTACGAAGCAACCTAGTAGATTGTATATATAAAGGTTTTTATCTTTTATTTAAATATCAAAACATACCATTTTTAAGCACATGTCGTTCTAGGTTTCCTAGAAGTTTCTGAATCAGTATTTCAAACAAGTTCATTGCTTTGCTTGCATTCAGAGATTGGTCTTTTTGAGAATGTGAAAATTCTTTCTAGTTAGGAAAAAAATATATCTTTCCAGTTAGAGAATTCAGAGGAGTACAATAAACCTTCCCATTTGTACCATAAGAGATCTAGTTTAATGAACATTGTTCCTAGTCATGAACCTTGAAAAGCCAAACATTTATTTAATCTAAGAAAAAATGCTCAAGATTTGCTTGTGTAGATGCATTTAGTGTAATGCTTTCCACTCTTCCGAAGATTCTTCCTCTGGTACTCATTAGTCTGCTTGCTCAGCTCAAATCATTTCCTGGATCGAAAGCACTGCTTTTCATGTGGGAGTTCTGTTCTAGAGTCTTTGGGTTTGGAGTAGTTGCGGGGATTGTTTTCATGTTTTGCTTTTTTTTAATATAAAAAAACCTGCGTTCAAAAAAAAAAAAACAAAAACCCCACCACCGAACCCTTGGGGTGCTGCATACTCCACAAGCTACATTGTTTTCAGAAGAATTGCCAAATCATACATACCCTATTTGGGAATGAGCTGGCAAGTCCAAGCATTCAAGAGAACTTTTTAGGATCTGGCACTCGGTGGCTTCAGTAGATGTCAGGCTTGCTGCGGGTAAAATTAATTGCCTTTAGCATATGAGTCATAGAAATGGAAAGACTTTCACAAGCTTACTGAAGCGAGTAAAGAATGTTGTTTTTGCAGCAACACACAATGTAGATGACTTGATTTTCCTCTTCTCTTGCAGTTTCCTACACGTGCTGGTTTTGAATATAGCCATGGTAGGAGTTGGAGTCGCGATGGCTGTGTTTTACCCAAACATAGGAGGAATCATAAGGTACTCCTGTATTTTGCGTTTGGTCATTATGCCATACAAATGGCTTCCTGAAGGCAGGTACAGACTGCTGGTCAAAGTGCAGATTGTAAATTTGTAATAGCAGAAGGCAAAGTCAGCATTTGTTCAGGGAAGCCTAAGAAAACAAAGAATCATCATGTCCTGTTGACAAATGCAGTAGAACGAGAAGGCAGAATTTTCAAGTACTAGAGTAAACTGTACAATTTCAGCCCATTGGGGGATGGGGGTGCCACTTTTAATGCTCCCTATCATGAAATAAATAGTGCATTAGAGTGTCGGGGAGGGATGAAGCTTCTGTCCTTGCCAACTCCCGGTTGTGCTAATTTTCTACTTGCAAGGAGCTTTCCACATGCAGTAATTTTCAAAAGCCTGATTCGGCTGCCTGCAGTCAGACATGATACAGAGTCCAGGGGTCAGCAAACTTTTTCAGCAGGGGGCCGGTCCACTGTCCCTCAGACCTTGTGGGAACTGATTTTGAGGGGGGGGGGGAATGAACGAATTCCTATGCCTCACCAATAATCCAGAGATGCATTTTAAATAAAACACGCTGATTCCCGGACAGCCCACAGGCCGGATTTAAAAGGCAATTGGGCCAAATCCGGCCCCTGGGCCTTAATTTGCCTACTCATGGTACAGACCATTCTGTCACCTCAGAACTCCATTTTCTCATTCCTCCCTAATTCAGCTGCATGCATAGACGAAGCATCACATTGCAACCATCACATAGAAGAGATTTACCATGAAGCCCGTAAAGACAACCATACTAGCTGGATCCGGGAAACTCTTTTGCCCTGGTATAGTTGGGTCAGCTGCATCATTCTCCCAAGTGGCCAGGGGGCTTTTGCCACACATCTGCTTCAGCTGTATAGTAAAATATATGATAGGATGTGTGATGAAATGGTAGTCTGCATGTAACTGGGCGGCCCGTTGGCACACTAGCATCAGTAGGTGAGGAGAGTCTCCCAAAAATTAGTACAGTAAGCCTGCAACATATGTGGGGGTTGTGTTCCAGGGATGGTGCCTAAACTGAATGCACACAAGTTACAAGAGCTTCCTGTTCTTCGTAGCTTATTTCCTTAGATCTTGGCCAAGCCCTTACAGAATCACTATTGAATAAAATGGAGTTTGCACAAGTAGAGTTACAGTTCAAAACCAGCTGCCCTTTTCACATTTTTCCAATTGCATAAGGCAGGGGTGGGGAACTGCAGGCCTTGGAGCCAAATGCAGCCCTCTAGGCCAGTGGCAGAGCAAGCTGATAGGGTGCCTGGGGCAGGGCCAGCCAGGACAGGACGCTCTGCAGGGCCTGTGAGGAGTCTGCCTGCCTCCTCCCACTCAACCACCCTATAGCTGAGGGGGAGGCAGCGGACGGACTGTTTGGGGCAGCACGGAGCCTGTGGGTGCCCAAGCCACCTCGTCTCCTAGGAGAGCCGCGTGGCTCAAGTGTGCTGCAGGCCCTGCAGTGAGTGCTGCCTGGCATTTTGTCACCCCCCTCAGTGGTGACATCCGGGATGGCCTACCCCCACCACACACCCCTTCCTCTGTTCCTTCTGTAGGCCTCTGCTTGCCCTTGGCTCACCCCAGATCACACCCCTCACTGACCCTGCTCAGCACTCCC
The DNA here is from genome assembly GCF_964106915.1 of Podarcis gaigeae. Taxonomy (NCBI): domain Eukaryota; kingdom Metazoa; phylum Chordata; class Lepidosauria; order Squamata; family Lacertidae; genus Podarcis; species Podarcis gaigeae. The sequence continues at coordinate 42,377,721 of NC_139687.1, forward strand.
TCCCTGAGTGTTTTTGCCTGGCTGGAATGTGTCCCTTAACTCTGATAATGTCTCTTCCTAGTTGGAATGGACTGTGTCGAAACTAGCCTACCGTACAAAGGTACAATTTTACATTTATTGTCCCACCCATTTTTGGCTCTAGCTTGGCCCACCACTGGCATCTGGCCCTCGGATGATTTCATAGGGGTGAATGTGGCCCTCTGTCTGAAAAATGTTCCTCACCCCTGCTGCAAGGGAAGATAGGGGCAGCTGATAAGACGAAACTGAAAGGATTTTGCTATATTGCTCTGCCCATAGCAGCCATTTAATATTTAGCCATACTTCAACTGCTTCTCCTCTCATTGTGGACTGAGGGCTGGGTTTTTTCCCTACAATAAAATTTCTAAGGCAGAAATCCTATGCCCACTTACATGGGAATAAACCCCCGTAAACTGAGGGGGATTTACCTCTGAATAGATTTCTAAGGAGTTGCACTATAAAAAGGTTAAGATCAAACTTTTGGTTTCCCCACCCCTCCTCAGGTATTCTGGAGCAGCTTGCGGCTTGGCCTTTGTATTTGTGTATCCATCACTCATCTACATGATCTCTTTGCATCGGGAAAATCGACTGACGTGGTTGGCTATAGTTGTCCATAGTACGATAATCCTTCTGGGAGTGGCTAACTTAATTGCACAGTTCCTAATGTGAACCTAAATCTTAAGGTCAGTTTCTTTTTCAAGAGAAGATTCAATAGGTTACCTTGAGCAACAGCATTGTAAAAACTGTGGACTGCCTATCTGTGGGGGCCGAATTCTTCCAAAGAAAAGCTGTACTTTAAAACAAAACGTCTCTTCAAGAAATGGATGGTATACATTGGAACACATAGTACAGCGTGGCAAACTGAACAGCCCCAGTGAATTTCTGATGAAACATCAAGTAGAAGTGCAATTGGGATTAATTAAGCTTAAGTTCTTAGGTAAATGCATATATTTTTTTTCAAAGGGAAAAAGGCACATGATAAACTTTATATATAGAAACGGTTGGTTGACTTTTCTTGCAGCATATTTCACACAGTGGTGACATCAGTATTATATGTCAAAACAAGTGGTTTGAAATCCTTTGCAAGTGAAATGTAGCACAGATCAAATTGAAGAACATAACTTTTTTAAAAGCTGTAACCGTTGCCTTTTAGAAAATGTAATGTACATGGTTCTTGAAAATGGACTGTTGCTGTACTATACCTGGATATGCATAAGAATTCTTTTTTTTTGATGTTTCAAGGCAAGTAGAAATATGTTTTACCTTTCCAACATGGAAGGGATTATTTGTAAAACTCTAGTGTTTGTGATTAGTACTTGAAGGCCGTTTCTAGGAAGGTTTCTGGGAGGGGATGGTAAGATTGGCATGCATGCATGCATGCATGCACAAAGATTGGTCACAATGCTCTTCATACATTTTTAGAGTACTGATTTGACTTTTTAAAAACCTGTGCAATCCAATAGTTACCATACACTGAATCAAGAGATCTGCTGGCAGAATGGCCACGGCACCCCCAGTTTGCTCAGCCCAGTAGGGGAGGAAGTAAATACAGAAGAAGAATCTATATGAAAACAATGGAAAGTGGCATACACAGCTGTACCAATCCCAGAAGCTTAACTGCAGCCTACACCACCACTTGCATGCTGCCTATACTCAGAAGCTGCCAAAGAACCTGCATGATCAGGGTGGATGCCATCAGCCTGCCTCCCAGCATCACAGCACTCAACACCAGAAGGCACCTACTCCAGTAGCCCTAGTGACTCATTGCTGAGGCACGGGTTTGGGAAGCAGGAGATGGGAGTTTGAGCCTCAACAGGAGCTGACATTCCCCTGTTCACCTCTTGCACACCTGGGGTGGGGGGGAGAACCAAAGCAAATGTCAGGGGCAAAAGAGAGGGAGCTGTTGTGCAAGGAGCTGGGCACTCCGCTCACCCTTCAAATAGTGGCTAACGGGGAGGGAGCCCCACACATCTGCTGCACAGTTCAGCCACTGGATTCCTCTGCCAAAGTGTCCCAAGAAGCTTATGCACCTTGCCTTGCTGTCCAGGGCAGCAGATGATCAGCCCAGGGAGCTCACCCTTCTAATAGTGGCTAATGGCGAGGGAGCCCCACACAGCTGCTGCACAGTCCAGCTACTGGATTCCTCTGCCGAAGTGCCCAAAGAAGCTTATGCACCTTGCCCTGCTGTCCAGGGCAGCAGATGATCAGCCCAGGGAGCTCACAGAGAAGTGGGCAGGCTCCTAGGAGCCAGAGCAAAGAGGCACATTTTTTGCACCACCTAGACCTGCACCCTCGGTGGAGGCCAATCTAACCAACCCCTGCTTGGGGACAACCCTATTCTAGGAAGGGGGAAAAGGCCTAGCCTACCGTATCTCAACCAATCACCAAGAGTGTTGCATGAGCCAATAGCCTGCTCCTAGATGGGCCAACCAGCCTTTCTAGCCCACCCTCAGCAAGCCATGTGACTAATCCACTCTCAACACATGATGGCTGAATAGGAAAGCCATGCCAGGTAACATCCCAGCAGGACTCTTCCTCTTCATACAAAGTTTGGGGAATGAGAGAGTCTCTACCCCAATAGCCCATCAAGTTCCCTGCCCTCCCCAAGTCCCAGCCTGAGACCAGCTGATGCCAGGGTGAATTGCATCCTAAATAGGGTCTCTTCCCCCCCTCTATCTGTATGAGGCTCTTCCATATTGACAGACTGTGAGAGGGGAAGGGTAGGTGTGCCTGGCAACCAACCGGAAAGGACCTTGTACTTTTCTCTCTGTTCCTCTGCTGTGGGGCAGAATGGCTGGCAGCCGACACACAACCTTCACTGCCAAGAAGAGATGCTGATGAAGGCCACTAACGACAGATCGCTTTAGGAAGGGATACAAATTAATGGAGAGAGAGGGGTTCTTTGTCATGATGACTACATTCAACTTTCAGGTTAACTGCTGGAGGGTAGGAGCAGGAGAGAACTGTTGGAGTCATGTTCTGCTCATGGGGCTCCAAGAGGCCCCTGATGTGGACAAATTGGGGAACAGAATGCTGATGATCTTTTGGTTCTGATCCAACGACTCTGTTTATGATTATCTTATACTCTTAACAGCAGCAAGGTATGCTCAAAGTAACAAGAGTTGGCTGCAGTTATACTTCATATCTAGATTCCTCTTTCACAAAATCCATTATTTAAAGGACTCTGCTGGCGGAGGCCTTGTTAGTTTCAATAGAGACTACACCAGTGTCATGTTTTCAGGGTCCACATGCCTGTCTTCTGGAGTAAATGTCAATGTGATTGCTTTTTTCATAAGATCCGGACTTTTTAAAGTGTGCTTATGTTGGACACTTGTTGTGACATGATAGCATTGATGCACATCCTGGAAAAGTTCCAAGATTTCCTAGATCAGGAAATTCCCTAAAGTTGGGAAACTGCTTTTGTCACCACTCTATCCTCTATCTATGCATTCTATTTAAACATAATAGAACTCACATATACGTAGGTGGAAACTAGGGACAGAAGGTGTCTGAAGAAGTGCCAGGGTTTTTTTTACTGGCACAATCTGTTGCGCTGCGCACAGGAGGCAGTTGCTGCAACCTGGGACCTGATTTTCCTCTAGTCCTCAAGGAGGCCTTCAATTGAAGCAGGGAGCAAATTAGCCAGTTTATTGCATAGCCTTGTATGCACTAATCCAGGATTCTTAGGCAGTGCCAGCAGATGGGGACAAACTCCCTAGTGCAGGCATCCCCAAACTCTGCCCTCCCAGCTGTTTTGGGACTACAATTCCCATCATCCCTGACCACTGGTCCTGTTAGCTAGGGGTGATGGGAATTGTCCCAAAACATCTGGGGGGGGCAAGTTTGGGAATGCCTGCCCTAGTGCCACTGCCATTTGGTTCCTTGGTTTGGCATTGGTGTCTCTTCAAAGAAATGACATGAAACAAGAATATGAGAAACTGTAAAGAAACAGACAATAAAATAAACTGGTGCTATTTTAATGGTTTAAAAGTGTACTTTTATCTTGCATGCAGAATACAGTTTTGATTTTTGTCATGTAGAATGGAAGATGGATAACTTGCACCCTGTTGTTACATGTGCCAGCAAAAGATAAGAATACTTGGGTGGTCATGTGTACTTGGCCATTGTTGGAACACATTTTACACACTTGCGTTTTGAGAAGTTTGGTTTGCTAAGCTACAAAAATTAATAATGAGGTTCTGTCTCTTGAGAACTGTACTGAAGTCTCAGCACAGCTGGGACAAACCATAATTAAAGGTTATTAGATTTTGGAGGATGCTCTTTCCATTTAAGTTAACGGCTGCTGAGTCGTTTTAGTGGGAGGGGGAAATGCCCTCAAACTTTGCCTTTGTCTCCCACCCAAAGCTCTTAATAATTACCCTATTATAATTCCCTGAAAGGGGCATTTATTGCAAGTAATTAAACAGCAACCTCTAGGTTATAGATGTAAGCAAGCTGAGCAAAAAAAACACCATTGATGCTATTCCAGCCAGTCCTTTTACTGCAGCTTCTTTGTGATAGAGCTAAATGCTTTGCATCTTAATTTGACTGGGATAACCAAATCAGTTGTACTTTGGGCTTAAGAATATGATATACTGCCTGTTTTGTTTAAGAGGTTCCATCTGCTGCTAAAATCATGTGTCTTTTGTGCCCTTTTCTGATTCTCTCAATGACTGGTGTTTCCTCAAAATTTGACAAATACATGAATGTGGGAGAAGGCGATCTACTGTATATTTGGGGAAGTTGTTCGCTATACATCTGGAGACCTCTTAAGATAATTATAACCAAGCGTGAATGGCTCCTCCCAAGACTGAAGAGCAGGTTTTTGTCTGTTTGGTTAACGTTGGATGCCACTTCGAATCAAGATGGCAAACTGAGTCCTTCAAAACTGCACTGCATTTTGTTGGTTTCTTAAAATTGCTGTTGTACACAATGCTGCTGGCTGACTAAAAACTGAAGCATAATGCTGTTTGCTTCTTATGCTGTATGTGTGCACACGTATATAGTATCGTAACAAAATTTGCAGCCAGGATTGGGTATGCTGGAGAAGCAATGCATCTGGTCTTTCAGGGGTGGAGTCTGTCCCTCTGGTCATTATTGTAGCATATATGATAGATTTGAGCGCATGCATATATATATATATATATATATATATATATATATATTGAACAAAATAAAGTAAATCAAAAGTGCATAAAGAGAAAAAAGTATAAAAAACCCTAGGTTTATTATATCACAAACAAATGCAATTCCATATATGTTTGTCTAGTATATGGTTATACAAGTGTTATTATCATCCCAATACATATATGGTTATTTATAACCTACTTTTTAAAAAAAAAATATCACATTCCAAATATAGTCGTACCTTGGAAGTCGAACAAAATGAAATCCGTTCTGGAAGTCAGTTCGACCTCCAAAACGTTCGGAAACCAAAACGCAGCTTCTGGCCGCAGAAGCCCCATTGGACATTTGGCATCCAAAAGAACGTTAAAAAACCTGAACACTTCCGGGTTTTGATTGTTTGGGATCCAATTTGTTTGGGAGCCAAGACGTTGTATCATCATACTTCTCAACTGTTGAGTCTACGACTGTAAGCAATCTGTTCATAAGTTGCAAGTGTTGTCGTATCTTCAACCTGTTGACTGAAGAGGGCCATAGATTTATCTTTCCAGTGCATTAATACCAGTCTTTTGGCTGCAGTAAAAGCACAAAGGATCCATTTACGTTGTACCGTTGTCAGATCCTATGTAGTAGGTACGTAAGAGAGAGATGTGAAGTGGGAGGAGCAGAGACAGCTGCACCGGCAGAGTCTCATATTGCTTGAGAAGGACACGGGAGATAAGAAGGCTTAGGCAGCTGTAGGAAGCTGGGAACCTTCAGTTCCAACTGTCATAGGAGCAAGACCTGTGCTTCTTAGGCCTGGCACTACCGAGCAGCCTTGTTTCTTCTAATAAAGAGTTCACTTGCTCCGTGTGATTTATTTCTGACCCCCTCCTGGCACCAATATTGCAGGATCAGGACTGTGTCTGAGAAAACGTGAGCGATGCCAGCCTTGCAAAGCAGCTGCATGTTATATTCCTTTTTTCTGGGGAGAGAGGTGAGTTATCATAGTATATGACAATCTTTAGTTTAAAAAGTTCCTTGATGAATGATGGCTTATCTGCTAATCAGCATTGTTAGTTTCCTTAGCCTTACTCCACCCTTCACCGAAGCCCATTTTCTTCCTTTCTTTTCCTGAACTTAACTTTTCCTTGGGCAGCTCCAGTGGATCGTGTCCCAGCTTGTCTTCTAGCAACATGTCACACGGGTTATTTAGTTGGAGGGTGTTTTTCCCCTGAGAACCAAATTACTGCCTTATTTTTAAACATAAGCCTACAGAAAAAGTAGAGCACTTGCACTGAAAAAAAAGAAAATATCTTGAAAATCATATGCATATAGGGCAGCCGAATGCTCCCATCAGATGCAAACGCCTGCTAACTAATGCAGGTTACTTTGGCCTTATGAAAACAAACAGAACAAGAATGGGCCCAGAGCTGATGTGACATTTTCATTGTAAGTGGGGTTTGGCATAATTAAGAAAATGGTGGTGATTAGAAGCTTTCTTGGCAGTGAGCTCCTGCTTCTTGCCATGTCAGAAGCCTTCAAAGTGCTAATAGTTAAACAGAAAATGTCTGTAGTGAGGTATTTATATCTGCATGTTATTTCTTATTTATATCTGTATGTTACTTCTTGGCTATGCACAGGGAAAAAAGCATACACTTCATGCACACAATGGCCTAATTCAGTAAAATAAAAATGTGTAACAGATTGCTCAGTTTGCTCAAGAAAAGCTTTGAGACAGCTGCTGCAATGAAGAGGTTTAAGTAACACTGCTGTCTGTTTTTTAATTTGACAAGCCCTAAAGGGGTGCATAAACAAACCTGTCCCTTTATTTTTGCAGTTTCCTCCAGATACCCATGGAAAGTCTACAGCCAGTGGTATCTCTCTCAGCAACAAACCTCCATGTCTGAGAGAGTGCAGGACAGCTGGGAATTTTTTGAACAGGTAGTGACACAGGGTTGGTTTGGGAAATCAGTGATTCTTTAAACCTGGAAGCACCTGGATTGTGGTGTTCATAGCACCTTGGCTTAACCTGCCTATAGTTCCCTCAACCCACCAGTCCCAAAGAGATGGAGCCAGTGCCTGACTCAACAATGCTCAAATTTTTGAACGCCGTGACCTGCAACACATATGCATAACTGGATCAAGGTGACCAGGTTTAGATAATTAACTTAAAACCTATCACAAGGTCTTCAAATGTGCATGTTTCAGAGCTGATTGTTCTAGGATAGAAAACAGTTTATACTTGATAAAGCAGTGTGAATTTGCATTCTCCCTATATCAAAGGGGTAAATGAGAGACAATGTGCCCACTCATTGGAGAATGATGGTCAATCTCTCCCCTAGCCTCCTAGAAATACCAGCTGCTAGTGCAGGACTTACTGTACTTATTGCACACCTTAGCAGCCTGGCTTGCACACAGTTCTCTTGAGTATAGAATAATTAAGCATGTTTTTGGGATGGTGCACATAGCTGTTTGTGAGTTATGGGCAGGGAGACCAAATCCCAATGCATTCATAAAGCTCACTGTGTAATATTGGGCCAGTCACACACCACCTCAGCCTAACCTACCTCATAGGCTTGTTGTGAAGATAAAGTAGGCAAGAGCTATGCACACCATCTTGAGTTCCTTGAAGGACAGGTAGGGCGTACATGTAAAAATGTATTTTAAAAAATTACAGAGAGCAGCAGACCAGGCAAAGCAGCATCCTTGCAGTTTCACATAAGCCCTGTGCCAGCAGCCCAATACAATAAGACACATTCCGTCATTTCATATTGTTGGAGCAGGGAGAAGAGCTGCCAATACAGGTTTTCTGTACCTCCATTTCTGAGTGGGATATACTGGCTGACAGGTGAGAGCTTTGGATTTCAGCAACAGTAAACTTCAGGTTTTGCAACCATTCTTTAAAAAAATGATTTTAAACTCTTAAAAGCAATGTCCAGGTTAAGTGCCTTCTTGACCATAACTCTTGGCCACCGTATGCCCTTCAACAACAGGCTCAAGCCATGCATCCATCCACTTTGCAACAGATGATAATGATGGATTTCACAGAGTTAAAAGCAGACAGCTGTTGCGAAACGCATTTATAACTAATTTATTGCAGTCGCAACGATGTGGACAAATTTAAAATGTTTCAAGCAGTGGGACTGAAAGCAATACATGTGATTCAGCTATGGTTTTGGTTTGGAACAAGAGATGGGATTTAATCCTTTATTGTCTGTGTGTGTCCCCCCCCCCCCCCCCGGCCAATCCTCTTGTCAAATATTATTTTGCCTGATCAAAATATCCAGAATAGGGTGTATTTTGAAGCTGTAGTACAGGGGTACCTCGCAAGACGAAATTAATTTGTTCTGCAAGTTTTTTCATCTTGCGAATTTTTCGTCTTGCGAAGCACGGATTCCCATAGGAATGCATTGAAAAACAAACTTGCAAGACGTTTTCGTCTTGCAAAGCAAGCCCATAGGGAAATTCGTCTTGCGAAGCAACTCAAAAAACGAAAAACTCTTTCGTCTTGCGAGTTTTTCATCTTACGAGGCATTCGTCTTGTGAGGTACCACTGTATCTGAAATACAAAACAACCATGATATTTGGTGAAACTCTGAACTTGCTTCGCCAACCAGGTGCTCTCCAGATGTTGACATGGCCATGCTGACTAGGGCTGATAGGAGTGGTGTAATCTAAAACATCTGGAGGTCACCAGTTTGGTGAAGGGTAAAGTTCTAGGATCAAGGATATCATAGTAAAATAAGGGACATGTGCCTAACGTGCAAGTTATTCTCTGGACTGCTATGTCCTTTTATGATTTTTTTAAAAGAACAATTTACAGCTTTTGGGAAGAACAAGTAGTTCCACCAATTAATGAACTCTCTGCCTGTTTTTTATTAACACAATGGGCTGCAAACTAGGTGACTAGTGGTAGATTTTTAATAATAATAATAATAATACAAAATACCAGTCTTGTTAAGCCCAGAGCGAAGGAGGAGGAAATGGATCCAAACATAGTTGGAAATCCAAGGAAAGGAAAAATGCCATCAATAATACACCCTTAAAAGAAGACCACCTCAGCTTCTGTCCTAAGGGTAAGTGACCCTGCATGTAAGTGACTTTATTCCTCCTTTTTACAGGCATATCAGCCTCTCTAGAGAGGCAGGCAGTTTGCTGCTATTCCCTTTTACAGCATACAAAAGATACTCCTCTCTCATGGCCAGAGCTGAAATAAGGGCATCCAGGAGCAGTTTTGTACTCTCATTGGCTTACCCCCCATCTTCTAGTTGTGTGACGGGGGGAGTAAGGATTGCCATTTAACCAGAAGAAAGACCCTGGATCTTGGACAGGTTTTGTTTAGGCCAATTTTCAGAAATGTAAGGCTGAGTTCTCATTTACCAGTCATTTTATTTTCTTAAAGCTGTATATACTGTAGAGATTGTAGCTTCTGAATTGGACTTTACACCTAAACCCACCTGAAACTGTTAGGCTCTGCTTCCTGGCCCTAGCCTGGTGTTAGGTTGACTGATGTCATCTGCTAGCAGTCCCAGGACTAGTGATGGTGATACAGGTTTAGTTCATGGGGAAGCAGTTTGCACAATCAAATCGGATGCATAAAAGCATTTGGGCTCTGATTTTTTTCTTTTAATTCTTGGCGTAAGTTAATCCATATGCAAATATCCCCTCGATAGCCAGCTGACTAATTGTTAAGATGCTTTGTTTTGCTACTATCTGTTTTGTGTTTCCGTTAGGACAATCCCTTAATACTAGTCAATGAGCAATTTAAAATGTGTAATGGCCTTAAATTAATTGGCATAAGCCCATGATCAACACCCACCCTGAAGAAGGAGATATCACAAGCTGATTAATTTACTCTGCAAATTGGCTCAAAAGCAACTAGATCTCCTTCTTCCTAGTTTTTATTCTCAATGTTTCATCTCTTCCCCCACCTTCCAGTCAGCATCAAATGCCACACACTGTTCCAAGTTTCCCTTCTATAAGCTGCAGCCATTTACAGAAAAGCAAGGGAGAAAATAAGTGATTCTTTAAATATGCTATATATTTTGCTTCTGTCGACCAAAGATGCAACATCTGAAGCCAGCATGAAGTGCTGTAAGCCTTGGAAGCAATGTTGGGAGGCCAAGGACCATGTGGACATGGAACTGTTTCTTTCTCCAAGAGCCACAGATGTGGAGCCTGCTAGACAGATGGGAGAGGGATGTGTTGTTGAACATTTATCTACTCACACAAAAGTCCCAAGGCAACACAGGCACTTGGGATCATAATGAGGATTTGGAAAAATTGTTGGAATACTTGGATTGCATGAAAGGGGGGGGGGGAATAGTTTGACAGTTAGCAACATACACAATCCAGCACTAGTTCCAAGAGAGAGAAAATTGGCTTTGCAAAGAGTCGGTCCCACTGAGCCAAGATCCTTCCTGCATCCACAACTGCTGCTGCTCTAGCCAGACTATATATAAAGGCTTAAAATCCCTAGTTTGAGTTTTTAGGAAATTTCTTCAGATGTAACCATCAGCAACCACCATTCTTTATGGCTTTGTAATTCTCATGAGGCACAGGTGTGCCTGAGATGGCTGCTTGCAAAATTAAGTTCATATTGCACAAGGAATGCTTTATCTATAAACTACGATAAGACGCAGGTCATTGTATATGGGAAGTGCCCTAAAAAGCATTTTTGGCACCTGAATGAACACATCATAAACCAAGTAAATGGTATCTGAAGAATGAACACATCATAAACCAAGTAAATGGTATCTGAAGAAGTGTGCATGCACACGAAAGCTCATACCAAGAACTAACTTAGTTGGTCTTTAAGGTGCTACTGAAAGGATTTTTTTTTGTTTTGACTATGGCAGACCAACACGGCTACCTATGTGTAACAAGTAAATATGTTTAAATATCTGGGATTGATTTATTCAGAAACGGCATCTTGGAATACACAGCTATCCAATAATAAATTGCAAGCCTTTTCTCTCTTTTTCGGTTGGGGAAACCTCTCCTTGTTTTCTCCCCACGGCGACACTATGCCTGCTAGTAAACGCTACAGGGACCCAAAGGATGTAGCTCTCTCACGGGTTTCCAAACAATCTAAAATAGAGGACTTTTTAAACAAATCTGCTTTATAGTTCCAACAAAAAAGGTTTTCTCCCCTTGAAGATGATTGTGAGTGTGAGAAGAGTATTCAAGGTGAGAGCGTGGTACTGGATCCAGCAATAGGGCAAGTTGATCCTGTGCTGCTAAGAGATGAAGGAATAACAAGTAGGGAGAGCACCCAATTAACTCTAATTGCAAGAACGGTTGAGCATATCTTCCAACAAATTAGAGGTATTGCCTCTCAAATAACACAATTATCCAAAGAGGTCCACAGTTTATCAGTTAATAACAAGCAGGCATTAACAGAACACCATAGTACCAAAGTGAATTGGCAACAACCAGAGCAGACCCCTAAGCTTGACATAGAATGTGCAGAGGCTCTTAAAACAAACTCTTTTTATTTAACCTTCCAACCAAAAAAGATCTGCATGACAATTTGTGGAAGGCCAGATCAAACTCCTAACTGGAAAGGCGCCCAAACGACATTTATCAGACTTACTTGGCATTGGACTTACAGAGATCGACTTAGTTAGGACTGAACCCTTGAATACCACAAATCAAATCCAAAAAATTATGTTAACTTTTTCCTCTACTAGACTGCCCTCACTGATTCACAAGCTAAAATTCAGATTGTCAAGCAGAGGAGTTTTTCCAACCTGGGTATTTCGCAAATCTATTGTTGCACCCTTATGTAAGATGAGGACTGGTGCTTCAGAGGGGTCCACAAAAACAAAGCCTGGATCCCCAATGGAAGTAATGACATCACACAAAAAACTTGACAGGTGGGGAGGAAACAGACATGCCTGAGTTGAATTCGCAGGATCATGCCCAACATCAAAATAATCAGGTGAGCCAAAAGGAACAGCCGATCCCTCTAGACAATCATCTTCAGGAATCTGAGCACTCTGTAAATCCTTTGGAAGAGGATTTTCTCAGCTCATATATGTTATATGTTATATGTTGCATGTTGTCGACATGCAAATGGCTTGGTTACAATCTACTGTTTCTAGGGCAGCAAGGCAGGAAATCGCCACACAGATGCTACAGGAAAGGGCATCACCAACAAGTTTCTCTAACACACTTGCAAAGGTGCCATTTAATAGCCCTTCACATTGTCCGCTGTTGCCAACAGCAGTCAGGCACATACGGTGAGGACATAGCTACTTGCTACATGAGGTAAGAGCATCTGAATGTCACAGCTTTTTCGGAGGTGAGGAAATCTCCACAAGGATCCTGCTTTGGGCAAGGGTAGCACGTACATCAGCTTTGTGTTCTGTTGCATTCAGCAGGGCTTCCTTCTGAGTACATCTGTGTTGGATCAGGGTGTAATTTCAAAAGCAGAAAAAAATGCATGCCAAAAACTCATTTTGCAGCCAAGATTCGTAAGGTATAGATTTCCTATCTTTGCAACTTCTAAGGTGGCCAGATGCAAACGAGAGCAGGGCTCCTGTACTTTAAAGAGTTGTGCAGAAGAGAGGATTTCAGAATCTGTCAATGGCAAGTGTCACCTGCTGATAAAGGTGCAGGGACCCTCTAACCTTTTGCATCTTACTTCCATTGCACTTCAGACTGTACCTTTCATTCTCCCACAGGCAAACTCCCTATGGTGACTCTAAAACTAATGCAGCAACAACAGCTGCCTGTTAAAAACTAGCATAGATGAACACAAGGGGTCTTTTCTACGTGGAGGCATTATGGCATAGGAACTGGCTGTCATGTCTGGAAGGCTCTCAGGGCCAAGCTACACTCCTGTTAAAACATCCGCCTTCTGAGGCTCAACACTTGGTAAGTGGAGGAAAGGCAAAGTCCTGCATGCTATGTCTGCTGAAATTCTCTCTTCTACACAGCACTTAAAGGTGCAGGAGCACAGTTCTCTTTTGCACCTGGGCATGCTATACAGAAGGCACACAATCCAGCATCTAATCAGAGGCAGATTTAGGGCAGTGCTACCGGTTCTGCCTTTTGAACTATGGTGCTGGAGGAGACTCTTGAGAGTCCCATGGACTGCAAGAAGATCAAACCTATCCATTCTGAACGAAATCAGCCCTGAGTGCTCACTGGAAGGACAGATCCTGAAGCTGAGGCTCCAATACTTTGGCCACCTCATGAGAAGAGAAGACTCCCTGGAAAAGACCCTAATGCTGGGAAGGATTGAGGGCACAAGGAGAAGGGGACGACAGAGGATGAGATGGTGGGACAGTGTTCTCAAAGCCACCAGCATGAGTTTGACCAAACTGTGGGAGGCAGTACCTGGCGTGCTCTGGTCCATGGGGTCACAAAGAGTCGAACACGACTAAACAACAACAATCGGTTCTGCTGCACTGGGTGCCGAGCCGAGGGGGCGCTGCAGGGCATCATAACTATGGCATAGTGAATTGAATTGAATAGAATAGAATGCCAGAGGTGAGGGGCACCAAATTATGGCCTTGCACAGGGTGCCACAAATATTTGGAAGACCAAAGTCTGCCCCTGATCTGTATTTCCAGGTGGAAACGGACCTCTGTCCAAGGGATTTTGTCTGAGCAATAATGCAAAGCAGCAGCTGATGATTCCTGTCTTCTGCTAGAGAGAGTTCAGTGTGGAAAGCAAGGAACTTGGCTGCTGAAAGGTGACATGTAGTGTTTGGGAGCAAGTCCAGCAATGACTTTTTCGTGGTGAACTTGGATTAGTTGAGTGGAGGTGTTAAGAACATGAGGCTAAGGCAAAAAAATTCAATGAGCTAGTGTTAGGGTTGCCACCTTTTTTATTTTTCTGGCAAGGTTTCTGTGTCTTTGAACAGCTGCATGGACAGGAAAGAATTCAACATGGACTGTTTCCCCCCACACCCAGCATGGAGAGGCCGAATTGAGCTTTTTTAATTATTATTATTCATTAATTACATGCTGGTGTCAAACAGAGTCAAACAACGTCTGAAAAGCCACAGGTTCCTCATCCCCTCTCTTAGGTGAAGGGCTGTAGCTGAGTGACAGAGGACATGTTTGAGTAATTCCATGAATTCGTCAACCTACAGATCTATTTTTCATTTTCATATATATATAGTTAACATGTTTTACGTCATTTTAAAGATAATTTTTCAACATTTTGTGATCTAGCAACAGTTTTTCAAAATGGAATTTTAGACCAAAAGCATGATATGCAAGATGATTCAGAATTTCTGCATTTCCCACCCCACTAAAGTTCTGTTTAAGACTTCTCCAAAAAATAGACAAAAGGTTAATGACTTTTGTTGCATTGATCATTTTGCTTTCTCATTTGATGAACTGACAAAATAGGGTAGGAACAAAATCAGATGAGCTCACCTTGGCTGATTATGTAACATTGCTCACAAACCACACACAAATGAAAAATCTATATATTTTTAACTCCATTCTCTTATTTGATGGTCTTAGCATTAAGAAAATGTGATGTTACCTGAAATGTGTTTTACTGGCAACATTTCTTCTAAACTATTTTACATAGCATCAATGTGCTGTGTCATGTGTGCCATTTCAATCTCTTGCTAGCTGGGGCTGTCATAATTCATTCCTGAGAATGTTGTGATTCTTAGGCCCATTATTTGTACCATACCATCAGATGTAGGGTATTTTATGCAGTTTTACAAAAATAAATAGGTGTGAGCCATCAAGAGGCCTAAAAGATGACTAAACCAAATAAGGGTAAGGCTGTACAGTATGTAGCAACTAGCTGCATTGACTACTGTATACTCTGCCTTCACAGTCAGAGACAGTATATATGCTTCTGAATTCCAAGTTGATAAAAATCACAGAAAGGGAGAGTGCTGTTGTGCTCAGATCCTACTTGCAGGCTTCTCATGGGTGAGAACAGGATGTCTGGACTAGATGGGCCATTGGCCTGATCCATCAGGATTCTTCTTCTATTTTTATGTTCTGTAAGAACTAAAGTACAGTACTGTCCTTTGCTTCTTTTGTTTAGGTTTTGAACTTCACATGCTTTCACGATAACATAAGGTATGCTAACATCTTCAGTATAGTTCTGCTCCCAATTAGCAAGAAAATCCAGTACAGCAATACAGCCAGGATTCCGCCCACTTCTCAGCTCATCAGGTTTGTTTCAGTTATGCTGAATGTAATATAAAGACAAGTACTGCAGTGCAGACTATGGGTACCTAAGCTTTCAGGACCAATTCAAAAGGCAATTTACAAAACTGATTTACAGAAATGGCTTAAGCATTCATCCTTATTGCCAACGGATGCGCAAAAGAGATCAAGTTATTGTAAGGCAAATGTAATATTTCTGTGCCACCTTATGCGACATTGCATATGTAGTGCAACTGGCAAGGAAATGAAGATTGCAGCTCAAGATTAAGGTCTTCAGGAAGAGGCTGGATGGCCATCTGTTGGGGACAGTAGCATCCTTGCGATGGGGCAGAGCTGCCCTCCTCATACTGGCAATGCTACAGCTTGCCTGGATGTGGCAGGGTAGAACAAGGTTGATGAATGGGTGCACCGAAGGGAGTACCAGATTGTCTCAGCCAACTCACCCACTCAGCTTTGACGTCCTGCCCTGCCCCACCTATGTATGCTGCAGTCACTTTGGTGTCATGAAGACATCTCCGCCCCACTCCACAGCCTGCTACCTGTTTTGGAGTGCTCTCACATTGGATATGAGTGGGAGGTTGGGTTAGGTGACCCACAAGGCACCCTCCAACTTCTATCTAAGTCCCAGTGGGGGAAGTTCCTGATCCCAAGAGGAGCTTCATATGCTCAGTGATTCACATCCTCAGTGTGATTGTGTAGGCTGGTTCCCACAATAACTACATTTGGCTGAAAGTGGATTTGCGCTTTTTTTTTATGTAAATGCTTTGGCATATGACCCTTAAAGCAGTTTCCGAACAAACCACAGTGGCTGATACAACAGAGGACTGTGAGAATCACATTGTGAAATCTGTTTTTAACTTAATCTTGTGGGTTTCCTCCTCACTGCATCACGTGACGTCAATTATTATTTTGATATTGTAACAAAATTCAGCGAGTGCTGGGAGTTGTATGTCCACATATGAGAAGTTTGAGTTTGGTCCAATGGACTTTTATTAGTGTTTTAAAATGAAAATGGTTGTGAACTAATGAGTTCCCTTGGTACAGCTGGCAATGGAAAAAAATATTCTTATGTTTATGGGTCAACACAAAGCCTTGCTGACCTCTGTGAGCACAGATGAATAGTATTATTAGAAGCTCTGAAAATCCTGCCCTACAGAGATGCTTCTCATAAATTTTAAGGCTATATTTATCAAAGCATGGTATATGCTGCATCCATGCTTGTTGCAGTTCTCTAGGATCTTACAGATGCTGGGTTGCGTTTGTTTTGCAGATATACATATGCTAATTCAGTGAGTGTAATCCAGATGTCATCTTTTCCATAAATATTTCCACTCCAGAAGAATGGCAGTTTCCCAGCACCAAATGTTTGCGGGAAACAATGGACCATATTCAACTATACAGTTTTGCTAGTGGGAGCCTGTGCAAGAAGTTCCACTAGGGCAACTTGCGCTTTTTTCTCTCCTTCTCCCAGGTACACCCCCCCCCCATCTCTGTGGGGTTGGGAGATTCCCCCAGAGCAGTGTCAGAGAGGAGGAAAAGCGAGATTGTGAAAATACTTGCGCTGGTGGAGCAGATGCGATACTGCGACATTGAATCTCACCTACAGATTCTTGCTATGGGAAACACAACAAAATTGTGAGTATTGAAGCAGTGGAATAGCACTTGTGTTCATAGCCTCCTGTTAGGCAGTGCCTCAGACATCACTGCAAGAAGCATCATAAGCCTACCTCCAGGAGCCATTTTAAAAAACGCATCATCATTTCAGAACACATTTTTGCTTCCCCCTCGCTACTCTTACCACTCAAGGATCTGTGCCTAGAGTTTAGACCTATCTTTTATGCAGGTTTAGAAGCCCCTCTCAAAGTTATTTCTTGTTTTGCCTTATGAGCAGTGTAATTTTAAAAGCTTTTAATTATTTGAATCTGTTATAACTTGTAACTGAGTAGAGTATTAGACTGTCCTATATTCTTTAAAAAAATGTTTTGTAATATTTGTATTATTTACTCTTTTGTAAGTAGTCTTGGGAATGTCAAGTGGCCCTTGAAGGGTGAGATATAAATGTCAGAAATAACTAAAGTGTGATTAGACTAATCTGCCTGGAACTAAGTGTAGTTACCCAGAACTCATGAATCGAAATAAAGATTGCAAGCACTTAATAGTTTAACTCCAGCGATCTTATTGTCGTAATAGTATGCACATTGCATAAACTTCTTAATTATTATTTTTTACAATCCAAAGTGATTCTTGTAATGTCCACTAGATTGTATGCCATGATACTGACTCATTATCTGAGTGCCTGTATAGCTAAAACATCCTTGCACAAGAGTGGACGTATCAGCAGGTTTATTAAAATGGAGAAGTGGAGGGGAATGGTAATGGAATGACTGGTTTAGTTGGATGCAGGAACAGGAGCTCTCCGCATTGCAACATTTTGTTCTACGGCCCACTAGTGACTAGTCATTTAGATATCACATATAAGGAAAGGCAGAAGAGAAATTCGGCTTTGTAGAAAGTGCTTGAACAATCATTTCTGTAATTTTATTTGCATTTATTTATTTGTTTGTTTGTTTGTTTGTTTGTTTGCATGGAGACCTGTAGTTGTTGTTAAATTATTTTTACTGTTAATCCATTTCTCTATTGTGTCATCCTAGTTACCACTTTGCCAACTGAGCTCCATTTTCACAGCGCATGAGGCCATTTTCACTTAAACCAGATTCCCCCCACATATAATTCAGCTGCAAAATGTTGGTTATTGCTAGAATGCAATTTCAGTCATGTAATATTGTAAATTTTTTTGCTTTCTATGCCTTGCTAACAATATTAACAAGTAGCATATTCCAGACTAAAAAGCGTTCTTAATGACATACTATGGAAAATGTCCTGAACCTGAACTTGAAGGATCAGGAAACAATACAAGGAATCTTTAATGTTTATAATTCGAGAAGTTGTCAGTCTGCTAAATCCTGTTTGACATTGCTCTGTTGCCTTGTAGGTTGACAATCTATTGCTCAACTATTTCTTGTAAGTGTCGGTGAGGTTGTAAGGTGAAATAGTTTGGACATGATGCTTGAATGCTGAGAATGTTGCATTGATTAGTTTTGTTGTAGCACAGGGGTCAGCAAAGTACAGCCCGTGGGCTGGATCAGGCCCGCAAGGGTCGTTAACTCGGTCCGGCCGCTGTCTGAGCTCCTTGGAAAAAAAATACAAAAAAGAGCGAAGCTGATGTGCGTTTTTGCGCAAAGTCCTCCTTCAGGAGGTGCAGGAGGAGGAAAAGGAGGCAGAGTTGCCCCTGGTGGGAAAAGAGGCACCATCCAGGGTGGGGGAGGAGGCGAGAAATTTATGGGGGGAGGGAAAAGAGAGAGGGTGGGGAGAACAGGCTGTGTGGCAGCGATCTGGCCTCCACTGCTGGCGGGAGGGCCCCCATCCCACCCCCAAAGCGTGGAAGAGGTGCTGCAAGCAGGAGGCCCAGCAGGCCACAACACAGCACCAAACCCAGGCAAGGACCCCCCCATCCAAACAATGACTATCATCAGTGCAGGTAAGAATTATTATTTTTTTAAAATTTTGATCATCTACAATACTGTCTGGCCTGCCTGGTGCTCTTGCATGGAATGTGTCCTTTTAAAATGCATCTGTGGGTTATTTGTGGGGCCTGTCTGGTGAGCATAGTGTGCATAATAATTTGTTCATCCCCCCCCCCCCGCCAAATATAATCCAGCCCCCCCACAAGGTCTGAGGGACAGTGGACTGGCCCCCTGCTGAAAAAGTTTGCTGACTCGTGTTTTAGCATCAAAGGACTAAGTGGTAGTTTTGAAATGCCTGTAATAAATACATACTCAGAAATATAGAATAATGGAAAAATTTGAGGAGATTATTATTATTATTAAGAATTTTATTGAAAATTTTAAAACCAGTTACCAAATACAGTGCTGTCTTCCAGTACAAATACATATTCAGATGTTATGCAGTCAATTCTATATGTTACATAACCATATTCTATATAACAATTGCAGTCGAAGTTTCAGCTGGGCAAGGGGGTAAAATTTCTGTGGCAAAATATCATTTTTTTATGTTGACAACAACCACAGCAACAACACCCTTCCTTAGAGAAAAACATAGTTCCCCTGATATGGTCATTGAATTGGTGTGTATGGAACAGCCTTCCTTTCAGCTAAAATGCAGTATTTCCAGATTGTACAGTGTTAGGTCTGTTATTATCAGTGAGTGAATCACTGATCTCTTGGTTTTATAACTGATTTGCATACTACAATCTCTTGCATTCAAAACAGATAATTAAGATGACAAGGCATGGATTGCAAAACATTTTAATAAGGGTAATCAACTTATTTCCACATCCCACGCACTTTTCCAATAAGATTTTAGACAATAAAATCAGAGAGCCAACACTTCCTGGAATTTGAAAGCACATTTGAAATAGAATTCCTCTTGCTATATATAAAAAATTCAGAGTTGCATACACATTTCGGACTCTTCTGCTGTCCCACTATGTCAGTGGAGTAATTTATGTATTTTATATCTCAACAAACCTTATTACAATATAGATTGAGATATAAAAGTTCAGCTAGTAAGTTCCAGGGCTTTACAGTGATTCAGAGTCAACGTTTCTGACCAAGACCCATCGCAATCCATTGCAGCTGGGACTCCCCAGTACGTGTTGGGTTTTATTTAATGCAAGTGTAGCTATATAGACAGATGTAATGGAAAACACGTGTCCAATCTCCCCCTTGCATACTTTTATTAAACTTAAACTACCCCCCTGAATTTTATTTTATTTTTAAAAAATACTTCTTTCATTTGTATTTTTAAGAACTGACAGACAGGGCGAGGCGGGGGGGAGTGATAACAAAAATCACATCTCCTCCTCCTAATGCCCGTGACCGCTTCCGGCAAACTGTGAGGAGAAAAAGTGCGCGCGCGCGTACCCATCAGGAGCGTAGGGGGCGGGAAATGAATGGCGATTGCCAGCCTCCTGCTGGGCGGCGCGGCCTGGAGAAACGTACCTGAAACGTCGGAAAGAGAGCTCTGATTGGCCGCGTCGGAAATCAACGAAAAAGAAAGGCAAGAACGACTGGGCGGGGCAAAGATGATGGGCATGACGGGGGTGGGAGAGAATCGCTCGGCGGCGGCGGCGTCGCGAGCCGGAGCACGCCGGCGGTGTGGGCGGAGCCTGCGCGAACCCCGCCTCCCCTCCCTTCCCTTAAAGCACCAGCCCGTCCTCCGCGAGGGCCGCATAATAGTGGCGGCACCTCAGGAGGCGCTTTGTGGTGCCGTTGGGGGGAGAGAGGGAGCGTGCTCCGCGACACCCGCCACCCCCTCCTCCTCCTCGTTTCCTCCCTCGTCGCCTCAGCTGGCCCTGTGGCTGGATGCGGCTGAGCTCCCAGCCTCCGCGCCCCTGCCGCTGTTCGTGAGCCCGGCGCGGTCCAGACGGAGTCCCGGGCGCCGCCGCGATGTTTGACAAGACGAGGCTCCCTTATGTGGCGCTGGATTTGGTGTGCCTGATACTGGGTACGTCTCGGCCGGCCGGCCGCCCTGAGGGGAAAGGGGAGGAGGGAGGCGGCTGCGGGGAAAGGGAGGCTTGACGCCGGGGATGCTCCTTCGCTACGCGCTTCTTTTCCCTCTCCCGTCCCCCCCCCCTTCACACAACACCCTTGTTTCGCGGGGCGGGCGCTGCTTTTTTGCGAGCTGTTTCGCGAACTACGCCTGAGAGCAGCATTCGCATATGTACATATATATCCCGTACCTATATTGATATCCGGTGTGTGGAGTTTCACATGCGGTAGGAAAAAAACTCGCGTTTAATACGCGCTTGAAATATGGGTGCGTGTGTACATACATACATATGCGATACGTGTGTCCGGGTCTGCTTGGCTTCCATTGCATGTCAAGGGGCTAAACTTAGCTTTTTCCCACCTCCCGCCGCCAAGGCTGTGAGGAAGGCTTGGAAAAAGAGGGCGGTGGGGCAGTGGGCTGCAAACACCGTACTTGCTTCCCCCATGTGCTCTGCCATCTTCCCCGCTTGCCATCACATTTTATTGTCACTGCTCTTTTCTCTGTGCTTCTTCCATCCCTAAACTCACCTAAATTCGGAAGTCAACCCCCAATTGTCTCACCTGAAGAAACTTGGTCACTGCAGCTTCTTCTGTCCATAGCAGGATTGTGTAGAGTGGACTGATGTAAGAATTGGTTTGAATCACTAGTGCACACCGAAAATTAAGAAACCTGCCTCTGTACACTGATAGTAGGTAGGACAGCGCTGGTAGAGTTTGTTGTCATGAAGCTGAAGTTTACTGGAAAACTGATGATATCATTTCCCTCCTATCTGGACAGGCTTGTATTTTTTTTAAAAAAAGGAATAGTGAACAGTTGTCTATAGCTGCTGTTTGTCATCCTTACAAGCTGTGAAGAAATAGGTCTTCCCATTTCGGTCACAAGATGTGAACACTCATTTCTAGGCTTTATTTTCTGAATATTATTTTCCCTTTTTCTGATCAAATGAGGAAATGAATATCTATTAGAGCTAACTGGAAAAAAGTGAGTAGTGTACAGGTTTTCTTTTCTCAAGAATCGTAAGATTTCTTACCATTTTGTATTAGGCAGTTTTATGTTGTGTGGCCTTAGACAGCCTTGTTATGATAAAGATTGTGACTTAAATGTAATTTTGGTACTAAATGATCAATTGCCTTCATAGCTAAATGTTTAGAGACTTTACCGTACCTTGGCGAGTGGTACTCTTAGTTTGCTAGACACTCATCATTTAATTACTAGGAATGATGACATATCTATAGTTGATGAGTACTGGCAGTTTGACCAATTCTAAACATACAGATTAAACTACAGTAGTTGAAAATTTGTCACAATGCAAGAAGAGAGAGTGAGGGAACTTCTTGCTGTGTCTATTCTGGCATTTTAATTGAAAGAATGAGGGAATTTCTGTGCAATTGTCTTCTGTCACAGTTAACATAAGATCTTGAGCTATGTCTTACCTTATCTATTTGAAATCCTTTCCAATTCTGACAGCAGGCAGCAAAGAGGTAACAGGCCAATTTCAGTGTGACCATTTTTCTGCATGGGAGAATATATGAGAAAAGTCTGTACCTCTGAATACTGTAAAGGAAAAACCTGCAAAGAGGAGTGAACAGGAAACTAGTATCCTGTTTGTGGCATGCTGTTATAAAATCCATGCAGGTTTCTTTCTTTTGCTAATAAATTATATTGCTAGTGGTTATGCATTTGAAAGGCCTTGGTTTTTACCATGAACCCAGTAGCTGGTTTAAGGCTAGTTTGTACGCCGCTTAGGGAGTGGTTTATAAATCTTCTAAATAAAAATTCAATCTCAGATCTCCATCTTTTTTTATATTGACCGACCTTACAGGGTTACTGTAATACTTTCAAGTTCATGTATATGTGAAGCTTCTTGAATTAAGTGCTATACAAATGCTTTATAATAATAATGATATACATTTCTCCCAATGGAGAAAAGTTTCTGGAACTGGTTTTATATCTGCCAGCTAATGCATCTGAATAAAAAAAGGATGCATACAGCATCTTTTTTTCTTTTTCTTTTTCTTTTTTTTTAGTACATGCTCCTTACTTGAATGCAGTGTATAATTCATGGATGACCATTTAACTGAAAAAGGGAGAGTTAATGTGTGGTTTTCTTCAGGTTCAGTGGCGTTCAACATTTGGATGAAATAGTTGATAATACTTCCAGAAGCTCAATTCAGATATGTTAAGCCATGTTTAAGCAAGTTGAACAATTGTTGGCAGGGCATAAGCAATGGCTTCTGATGAGCTAGCAAACCAGAACTGGAAAACATGGTTTAAAGTGGGTACATGAACCAGGGTTTGTGATAACGAAGATTGCATTCCCCCAGCAGCAAAGAGTGGGCAGAAGGTAATACAGTAGTTCTTTGCAAGCTGCAAACCTGAGATTCCAAGGGATTATATTGCAACAAAATTAATAATTTACCCATGTATACTTGAGGTTACGATGGGCGATATGATAATTATATCTCAAGTGGTGATGTCAGTTGTATCTTGCATAATTCTGTTTCAAGCATCAAAGGTGGTTACAGTGCTGTAGATTATCTCTCATGTCTTACGAAGTGAAATGGTAGCTCTTGTTGGGTGGCACCATTATACAGGTGACACCCAGCTGTATTTCTTCTTGTCATCAGAATCAGGTGAGGTCATGTAGGTGCTGGACTAGTAGTCTCTGATCACTGTAGTGGGTTGGTTGAGGGTGTATAAATTAAAAGGGAATCCTGATAATACAGATGCTTTAGTTTGGTGGTTCCTGGCTCCAGGAATTATGTGAATGACCTGTTCTTGACAGTGCTGCTCTCTGCTTGAAAGAACAAGTGTGTAGGTTGGGAGTGTGTGTGCTCGCGCACTGTTGGATTCTACAATGTGACACTACATTGCAGCAGCAGCATGGAATGCTTTCCACCAGCTATGGCTGTTTCTGCATAGGGATACTCTGGCCACAGTAATCCCTGCTATTAATAATGTCTCATTTGGATTACTATAATGCTGTCTACTTGGGGCTGTTCTTGAAGATGACCTGGAAACTCCAAGTAGTGCAAAATGAAGTGGCTTGGCTTCTGAGTGGAGTTCCCACATCTGTTTTTAAAAGATTTGCACAGGCTGCCAATACATTCCCAGTCTCAATTTTAAGGTGTTACAGATGACTCATAAAGCCCTGAATGGTTTGGTATCTAAATACTTGAAAAAGAACTTCTCCCTATATAGTCCTAATTTAGCAGGGTTGCTCTCCTTATCGTCCTGCTTGTGGGAGCTTTATAACTGGAGCTGACGAGATGGTTCCCCTGCCTTGGAACTCTTTGCTTTATGAAATCTTGCTAGAATATTCATTGCTGTTATTTCAGTCTGAGCTTAAAACCTGATATATTTGGATTTCTGATCTTTAAAAAATGAATTTTTACCTTCTTTTGTGATTTTAGTGATGCTGATAGGGTTATTTGGCTGAATTTGGTGTTACCCTGCCCTGAGATATTCAGATTAAGGGCTGGATATAAATAGCCTAGCTATGGGTCTAATACCTGACCTGCTTCTTACATTACTTAATTTCAGAGACATGAAATAGCAGGATACCTATTTCTGTGTGCTCAAGAATACTGAATGGTTTTTTGTTGTTGTTGTTTTACAAGAGTGGTTATGATGTTAATTCAAGAGAGTGGTAAGAGACAAAGAGCATAATAACATAAGAAGTGTTCATTGAATCAGACCAAAGACCTACCTCATCCTACATCCTGGTCCTCATAGTTGCCAGTCGCCCTGTGGCATGGCTTTCATGTAGTAGCTTGTAGGTGTGCATGAAATTCTTGTTGCTTGTCTGCCAGGCTCTTTATATTTTGGCTGCTG
Source organism: Podarcis gaigeae (assembly GCF_964106915.1). NCBI lineage: Eukaryota > Metazoa > Chordata > Lepidosauria > Squamata > Lacertidae > Podarcis > Podarcis gaigeae. The sequence goes on from NC_139687.1 coordinate 42,402,404, forward strand.
CCAGCAGGAATCTGATAGGGTGAAACCAGTGGGAGATCTGTGGTTGGTTTCTGTTGGAGTGCTTTGCACAGCAGTCCAAAAGGAAAGATTTTTAAAGACCGGATTGGTTAAATTACTTGGGGATTTTTGCGTTCTACAGGTTTGGAGTTCACTTTTGTGTTAACCTCAGTCTTTAAACATTGATGATATTTTGTATTGCAATCTCAGATTTTAAGTGTACTCTTACCTTTGGTAAGTAGAAGTAATGTAGTGTAGGCTCCACCAGGAATTACTCCAATTATGGTAGGATTGCTTTTATTTTGTCTAGTTCTCAGCTAAAGGAGACCTTTGGCCAAAAAATATTCTGGTGGGTTGTGCTCCATGTTCATATTCTGTCATCCAACACCCAATCACAATATATTTTCCTTTCTGGAGATTTCCCCCCCAAATATGCCTTAGTTGTTTGAGCTTGTTCCCTGGGTCAGGGACTGGCAGATTTCAGGTTTGCAGGATGTGCTGTGTCTGTGTCTTTCTTGTCTGTGTGCCTGTTTGTTTTTACTAGAACTTTCAAGATCCACCAACCACAGCCAAGCGCTAGGTAATAGGTTGTGTTGTGTTGTGTTGTGTGTGTGGACATATATTTATGGGAGAAAGCCCTTTAGTTGTTGTGGGTGGTTTTTTAAATAAAAAATAATACTGGGATTCAGAAACCCTTAGATCTACCAGTACATGCTGAACTGCCTATTGATTACCGCTGGTCTGAGTAAAAAAAAATAATTGATGCTGCTTATTCTGATCGATGCTGTTTATTCTGTGTTTTTAAATGGTATGTTCTTAATTGGAACATGTGGAAGTGGCTAATAACATTTGTGTGGATATCACCCATTAGGGCCATGTGTTAGGAAAGCTGTTTGATCAGCTTCAGTATCTCTACCTTGAAGTCTGGCCCTTTGGAGTATTCAAAGTGCATGCAAAGTGCTGCGTTGTGGGACAGCTTTGGGAGAAGAAAAGGCTAAGAGTAAACTCTACAGAAATCCGGAGTAGAGTTTTTAAGGCAGTTGGATGTCTTGTACGCCTCCTTCCAGCAACTCCTGCAGCCAAGCTGGTTCCAAATGTTATTGCTTTGCTTTGTTTTGGACCACATCAGCAAGGCTGAGAGGGGGGGGGGCATCTTGGTGTCTGGGTAACCTAAGACTTCCATACACACAGCCCAGGCCTCTGCTTCACAGAGGAGATGCACTCCATTGTCTCTCAAGACAGACAGGTGCCAACAACAGTGTGAAGTGTCTTGAACATTCAAAATGCTAAGAATTATAAGCTCTTAATTTATTGCTGAAAGACCATATTTATTTGTAGCTGAAGTCCCATGTTACATATGTTGTTCAGTAGGGAAGTTATGAATCCAGTATTTTGAAGGATACAAGTAGAATAATTCTATGTGCCATTTTCTAGAAAACACAAAGACTCACACTGTATTTAGCAATTGGGGCTATAGTTCTACCCTATAGAAACACTTGGCTCTAGATGCAATGAGGAAATACATTTTTCCTATTTCCTGTCAATGACTCTAAATTACTGCTTTCCTAATGCAGCTGATGAAACAATTCTGGTGTTTAATTTACATTTGGCTTTAATTATGATGTTTGCTTCCAAAGCTGCGAGTAATTTAAGTTCCACTGCACTTCAGGTTTGCTTGCCTACTTTCTGTAAAAATGCTGCTGCAGGGTGACTAAGGCTGCGGTCCTATACCCATTCACCTGGAATTAAGCCATACTGAGATCAATGGGACTTCTGAGTAGACATGTCTCGTGTTTTATTGTGGAATACTGCTGATGGGGCCCAAAAAACAGGTTGTGTGTTACGGCTGCCTGATTATCCTTTCAGGGGGTATAGTAAAGGAGAAGCAGTGGGGAGGGGCATCTAATCCTTTTCCAGCTAGTTGTTTCCCTTATTCTGCCTCCCGCCCCCCGTAACATCTCCCATAGTGTGTTAAGTGTGTAAAGTGTGTATGCCCCTTCCCATTTAAAATTGTGGCAAGAAAACAGGAGGTAGCAAAAAATTTAGTTTCCCACACTTTCCGCTGCATTTCCACTCCCCAGCACTGCAACAAAAAGTGATTTTCTTTCTTCATCTAAACAAGAGCAATGTGCAGTTTATGTCTCTGACATAAACATTACTTTTAGGTAGTTTGATCCTCCAGTCATTTGACTTCTTTTCTTTGTAGTTAGAAGGTTACAGCATCAATACAGATTGCTCCAGTTCTCTGTGCTCCTGCCAATGTAGCAGTCTGAAAGCATACCAGTGCATGTAGATAAATAGGTACTGCTGCGGTGGGAAGGTAAATGGTGTTCCCGTGCACTCTGGCACTCATCACAGTGTCCCACTGTGCCAGAAGTAGTTTAGTCATGATGGCCACATGACCCAGAAAGCTGTCTGCGGATAAATGTCCACTCCTTTGACCTGGAACGAGATGAGTGCCACACCCCATAGCTGCTTTTGACTGGACTTAACTGTCCAAGGGTCCTTTACCTTTTTACATTGACCAGTTCTCTGTGGGGCTGTAGACCAGTCTGCATTTGTTCACTGTGAGTCCCAAGGTTCTGTGTAATACCACCTATCATACCATCACAGGGATAATAGACTTCTGAGGCAGAAAATGTTGCTTTCTTTTCTTTCTGAGCCTTTATAGGTACATCGGATGACAGAACTCTAGATGTCTAATGGTAGAACTTTAGATGTCTAGGTGTACAAGCTGATGGCAGTGCCAGCAGTTCCTAAGGCTTCTAAGAAGTTCTCTCTTTTGGGTCAGAAAGCAGAGCATAAATGGGCCGTATAAAAGGTTGACATTTATCTTCTGACAGGATTTCTTCTAACAGATGCGCAACACAGAGAAATGCTACATTTAAATGTTGGGGAAAACGACAGCACTTAAGACATTAGGTGCATGCCTAATAAAGGCGGCGACCTAATTGTGCTGTTGCCCATGTGCCTTGTCATTCTTCTGCTGTCTTATCCTTTAGGCAGCCATTGTTTGTAGGATGCATTCTTGATACAGAAGATATCATAAAGATGCTTTCAATGGACTGAAATCAATGGGAAATCTTCTTGGTAAATGTGTTGGTGATTGCTGTACAGTTTTTTAAGATGGGGGGTGATCTTAAATTGGAAAGGCTTACTTTCAAAATATTGTTGTAAATATTCCCTAAGTTCCCCAAGGTATTAAAAGATCACATTTTATTGTGGAACAAAGCAGAAAGGCTTAAATTGCAAACATGCCCCCCCCCTTCTTGGTCTGGCATAGTTTCTCAGTGGTTGGTCATGCCTGTGATACTCTTGCTGCCAAGAACAGCACTGGGGAGCGCTATCATTGTGTAGCATAATGGCAGTCTACCTTACCCAGACCCAGAGGCAGTTAACCTTCATCATAATTCTCTATTTGCTGCAGAGGAAGTGAAAAAAAACCAAACGATGGTTTTACTAAGCCAGAGTTGGTTTTAAGCATCACACTAGTTGTTTTCTTTTGAAAGCAGGGCAGTATGACAGTTTAGCCTGAAGTCATCAAAGCCTATTTTACAATCACCTATTAATTATAAGTTTTCTATCTAATAGGAAGTTGTACATTTTGACCAAGCTATACTTGAGGGGTTTGTAACTTTTATTCCCATCTGTTACTCATGCATTAAATTGTTAAGGACTTAACAACTGGGGCTTCTGTTCTGGCTTTTTGTGTAGATACTCAGATTGCTGTGCTAGGCAGTCCAGTTGTTCTATAGACAAATTTGCCCCTTTTATGGAGAAACAGCCCATAAACATGGCTTGGAGAAGAGCTGGAGGTAAGGGCAACTGAAACATATTCTCAGAATTGTTGATGAGAGGCACTTTTACAATTGGTTGACTAAAGAACATATTTTCAATTGGCTTGACCATGTGGGAAGTATAGAAATTGCTTTGCCTCTTGCATAGTTTTATATACCCAAATCTGTTATTATGCAGTCTGGATTTTTCTCTTGACAGCAATTACTTCAACCATATGAAACTTTCTTTGTATTTGCGTATGTGTTAAAAAGTGTAAAACAATAAATAAATAGCAACAAAACCAATGATATTTCCCGCATCCCCCAATTTTTCCCATATGGACCAAATCTGATGATGCCAGAACATATTGGTGGAATAAACTTTGAATATGTAGTGAACATTTAAAACCCAGTAACTAATGTTGTATGTTTACAAGTAAAACCAAATGGGCGTTTTAAACCAATTTAAACAATGACCATCAAGTGATGTGACAAACTGATGAATTGTGTGATAGAACACTTTCTGTTGGTTGATTTAGTTTAGTGCAATCAAACTGGCATTTGACAGTTAAGTGGTATGTTTGGGTCTGTGAATTAGGAGACGGTAAATAAGAAATACTATGGAACAATTTTGTCTGCTTTGCATAGTCTTCTTAGTATATGCTCTTAAAATATGAATAAAATCAGAAATAGCTTGTGCCTATTCCAAATTTCAGTGGTTTAAAGAGAACTGTAATTTAAATCGTTCTCTGATAAGCCTAATGCCATGCTTTGTATTCACGTGTGTCTAATAAGACCTCACAAACTGGTTGCTTCTGTTATGTTTTCTTGTAATACTGATAGTCCATCCTTGGACCATCTGGGAATCTCCTGACTTTACCTTGGAAGCAACAACTTTTGTCATCTTTGTATTTAGTGGGTGCATCTCTTCTTGGGAATGATTGAATGAGTCTCAAGGTGGTATCACTGTGAAAAAAATAAAACTCCAGAATGCCCCTTGGCTCTTTAATTGACCTATAAGTGATAGGATTTTCTGCATGAGCAGGCCTGTAGTAGTTTAGCTACATGTGTTGCCAAATGGCTGCAGTTAACTCTCATAAAATAAAGTTGTGCTGTCACGAGCAGAGTCCTTATGATTCTGTAATACTAGTATTTGCTGCTACATTAGATCAATTAGATACACTGAGAGCAAAGATTGACAGTAATCCCTCATCTATGCATCAAGCCCAGTTCCAAGGGTTATGCATATACATGAAAATCATATATAATCAAACCTTTGAAGCTACCCTGCAGTTAGCAGGTGTGTGGGGTGGGGGAGAGAAAGAGCATCCCTAGCACGCCCAGATCCAGTGCACTGAGTGGGCCTGTGAATGGGCTTTTAGAAAAGAGAAAACCTGGACGAAGTCTCCATCTTCCACACTTGTTGCAAAAATTAAAGAGTACTTTAACTGGCATAGTCAAATGTTTTGGGGGGAATTTTCCATACTCCATGAAATGATGGTTTGGATTGTTGCATAGGAACTTATTGCTTAGCGTATATTCACACTTACAGCATAACTTCAAAAATGAAGCTTCTGAAGGAGAATTGCCGAGTCCTTTAAAATACAGAAAGATTTTTATTCTACAGGAGATGGTTCTCCCTTCAAGAGTTCCTTGCATTTGCTTTGGCCAGAGCTGTGGCTTTTTTAAAAAAGAAAATTTTATAATGGTTATTCTCACATTTTGCTGGAAAGGATGAAGGGTTAGTTTTCCACCCAAGAAAAATCCCAAACTGCCCTTCACATTTGTTAAAACGCGCGCGTGCACAGACAGACAGACAGACACACACACACACACACACATTTTAGGATGCCCATTACTGGAGCTCTTTGCTACCTTAGAAATATGAGCACCTATATATATTCTATTAAAATATTTTACTACTTAAAACATACATTGCAATTTGGTTTATGTCCCACAATATAAAAATGACATGGTTTTAAAGTAAGTTCTGGAAATGTTTCCAGTCTTGCATGCTATGGAAACTCCACTGTGCCAAGGGAAGGGATGGTTCCCATTATATCCAGAAGGGCTTTATGTTTAGTACTTTTGTTTCACGGTGCGCTTCATGTAGTACGAGGTGATAGTCTAGTCTAGTTCAGTATTGTGCCAACTCTGGCTTATGATATACAATAATGTGGTTATGAAATGGCTATTAGTTTGTCTGTCCCCAGTTACCCACTCCCATAGGCTTATTGAAAGGAGAAGCCTATACTGGAAGGAGAAGTATTTGAATGTTCTTCCTGTTACTCAGACCTTGTGTACAAAGTTCATGGTCATTCACTCCCTTTTACTTCTGCTTACGCAAAAGTGACAGTAGTGTAATACTTTCCATTAGGTACCATCAAAATGTTACAAAGTAGTGCACAAGCTTTCAAGTTCAGCTTTTCAGTAGTTGCTCAGTATTTCATGATTTTTGTGGTGCTTTAAAAGATACTACACTCCTGTTTGGATTTTCTATGGTGGACTGGGACAGCTACCAGTTTCTTTTTCTTTTTCATTCAGTGTGTGTGCACCAGTTTAGGGTGGAGACATGTTTTAAATTGGCTGATTTTACAGGCTTTATTTAGAATAGAAAAATACTAGATGATAAAAATAAATCTTTCTCATGTGAGAAAGTATGCCTAATACTTGCTTGTCAACATAAAGTGTTGCTTAATAAACCTAGTGACAATCCGTTAAACTTTCCAGTGTGAAGATTAAATTGTCCAGCATAAAATGAATTATGCTTTTTAAAAGGCCTCATTTATAGCTGTACCATGATGTGTGACTGACTCTGAAGTGCTTTGTAAAGGGGCGTTCTCCTCCTCCAGTATTTGTAAAAAAATATTTCCCCACTCCACTGTATCTTGAATTCTCTGATTTTTGCATTGGGTTTTCTTCCATGGGATGTTCTGCCATAGAATGTTCTATATAATCTAGAGGCAGCCTTCTCTGAAGCTGCCTTATGAAGCTTTGTTTTACCATCCTGCCTTTTTATTTATTTTCTTTGCACAGTTGATAAGACTTTAAATAGCCATGGTCAAAGTATACAAGATCAAAGTAATTTTAAGCAAACAGACCTGTGATCGTTGGAATAGGGGAGGAAGTGGGCTGACCCTCTGAGTTATTGCATTGAGAGGGTGGCTTGGACAGGGCTGACATGTAAGTCCTAGGTTCATCATCTATCATCTTGAAGTAAAAGGTGTCTGGTTGAAGAGTAAGGAAGAGTTGCTTTCTGTGAACTTTGAGACCTGCTGCAAAGCTTGGTAGATAATACTGGACTGAATAGACTAGTGGTCTGATGTTTTATAAAGGCAAAAACTTCTGTTCCAGGTGTGGGGAACCTTTGGCATTGCACTGTTGCTGTATTACAAATCCTGTCAATCCCAGCAAACATAGCCAGTGGTCAAGGGTGTTGGGAGTTGTAGTTCACCAACATGTGGAAGACCAGAGGTCCCCCATACTTGTTTTTTTTTTGTTTGCTTGTTTTATTCCCACAGTACTTAGGTAGCAACATATTTCTTTGCACTGGGGCCCAATCCAAGGGTTGTATCCAATGCTGTCAGTCCGCTGACTCAAAGGCCCTTGTGCTAGTGATGGATTCCTGTGTTGCACAGCATTGAGAAATAAACCAACACAATAGGTCTGCTGGTGAAACCAATGATTTGATTAATTTATGTTCCATATACTGTAGTACTTAATAAAAGCAATCTAAGTGGTTTGCAAAGAAACTTACAGAGATACCCAATAAATATTTAATCAAAGAACCATGTAATTCAACCAAATTAGAATGTGAAATAATTAAAATTGCACTAGTGGAAAGGGCTCATCACCCTTGGGAAGGTAGCTTATCTAGGAGAAGGAAACCTCTGCTGCTGGAAGAAGTGCTAAGGAGTAAACCCTAGACAAATCTGGAGTGGAGTCCCTAAGATGGTTGGGTGGTGCCTTGTATGCCTCCTTTTGGCAACTTCGGCAAATTTCTTGCTCTGCTTTTCTTGGACCACATCAGTGAGGCCAAGCGGGGATTCTTGTCGCCTGGGCAGCCCAGGACCTCTATACACACTGCCCAGGCTTGTGCCCCGGGGATGTCACTTCAGTGCAGCTAACACAGCAGTTTGACTTCACCCTTGGAGATGTACTCCATTGTCTCTGCCAACTACTACTACTACTAGTGGAAATATTGTGAAACTACTTTTTATTTTAGTGCCCTTATACATGCAAATGCAATATTTTTAGAGAAGTCCTGTTGTGCAGTTGGGAAACAATGCTAAGATTGTATCTTTATTATTATTTCACAGTGTTTATGTACCATGTGATAAACTGAACTATAATTCAGGATTGCTATTTTAACCTTCAGATAAAACAATTAAACACTTAGGAATTAAAATTTTGTGAAGGATAGCTTTAATTGATGGTACTGAGAACACACATGAATATTATTTTTGATTATTATTATTTTGTTTCTGGTCTGTTATATCTGAGAATGAAAGAAAATATGAAAGATGGCTTTATTAACATTACTATGTGCATGCTTCAGTATGTTAAAAAAAAAAAACCTTTATTAAGAAAGCTGCAATATGCAATTTATTTAAATCCAACAATTAATTAGCTGCGATCACCTTTTTTTAAAAAAAATATCTGTTCACAACCTTCTTATGTTTGGTTTTTGATTGCCTCTGCTGTGCTGCTGCTGTAATCTAACTTCTTGCTTCCTTTAGTGATTTGAGCTACAGAATACTGTTTACCAGGAAAATATTTCTGAAACCAAAGCTCTCTTTGTATCTATTCAAAACAAAAGAAAATGCTTGAATCTGTGAGCAAAGTTGGAGGGGGCTCTGTTGCTAGAGCCTGATGCTGTTCCTGCCAGATAGTATTTATGGCTTCTGTCTGTGTTCTGCAGTAGCTCTTTTCTATGGCAAAGGATACCAAGCTTCCTGCTAGAAAGCCACATAGCTGCATGCAAATTCTCTTAAATTCAGGAATACTCCCTGTGCACCCTTTGTACTTTCCTCTGTGGTTAAAAGCGGAAATGTGAGCTGATTTCACCATTGAAATGCCAACTGTTAATCAGTATCATGACAGAAAAAATATAGCATGGATCAATGTGGTGGTTTCAGCTATGAAGTTGGCTTTTGTATTTGCTGCATATGCAAGAGATCGTTGAGGGACATCATGTTATGTTAACAGAACATCTTGTTATGCTAATCGGGCATGGTTGGGCTATTTTTGCTGTGTGTGGTGCTTTTCCAGGGCTTATAAAAACTTCAATCTTAGCTGGAATATTTTCCTAATGTAAACCGATTAATTAAAAAGCCAGGCATATTTTTGCCAAGGGAAGCACATTTTTCACCTTTGGATATTAACATGTTGGCACTCCTTTTCCTGTGGACTTTAACTTTCAGAACTGAGGATTTCCTTTTGGTTCCCCCGCCCTGCTTGTGTTTCCTTCCCTAAAGGCTTCTAAGCCAGGACAATTGTGTCCAATTCTCCGAACTGAAATGCTTGGCTTTTTGGCTAGCGGATGCTGTGGTTAGATAAACTGGTGTTAATTGACCAAAAGTTCATATTTGTGTTGGATATAATTCCAAAAGTTTTAATTCTGTAATTTATTTTTAATCTTGTCATTTGGTGTTTTGAAAAGGATTATGATAATTTTTATTTATGTTTATTAAGGTATTTTTATAGGGCTTTTCAGGACTGTGTGACACTCTCAGGGTGATTCACTTAATAAAATAATAAAACACAAATATGTAGACATAACTCAGGCTAAAAATCAGCAGGAAAATAGATCTCCCCATATAGCAGTAGTGATTAAATTACTTTTTAAAGCCTGGACCAGCCTCAAATAGGTTAAAAGTGAATGTAATGCAGCCAATTTCTTTAAAAGTCACTAATGAAAGAGCAAAGAGCACTTCCTGCGGGAGGGAGTTCCATAATGAGGATAACAAATGCCCCAAAATTAGGCTGGAAAACAGATTAGAATTGAACTAAACAATCAGTATCCTGGAGAAACACCTGGAACCATGAAACCACCCTTCCCAGTATCTTATTGAAGAGTGGAATGTGAGATATTGGCTAATAGTTATTAAAAGCCAGAGGGTCCACATTTCCATTTTTGGGAACAGGTGTCTAACCATTGCTTCTCTGAGATCAGTAAGCATTGCACTCTCTTTCAGAGAAGCATGAGTTGCCACCAAGGTAAAGGTGATAAGCCCTAACCTGGCAGATTTTAATAATTAGGTAGAGTAAGGATCCATAGGCAAATGATAGACCTTAATTCTCAACTCTCCAATACATTTGTCCACATCACCAACTGGCATAAGCTGAAAAGCAGCCAGCACCACCTCTGAGACTCCCTCTGTAAAGCTCAGACAAGGAAATTGTTACTCAGCAGGGCAGGTGGTACAGCAGCAGAATCCAAGGCTTATCTCTAGTCCTTGACACCATGTAGAGAGACTGAGAGCTGTCTGGACACATATTTGCTTTCCAGCCATGTTTCAGTAATGCAGCAAGAAGTTAACAACTTCCCATTAGTTGATCTAACATTCACAAAAAGCACCTTGAAATTGTGGGTGCCTACAGAATGGAGAGGGAGCACAGATATCTGGCTCCCTTTCATCTACCACGTCTACCTTTCACATGCCATAGCATCCTCTGCTCCTTAAAATCCAAATGGTGGCCTCATCCTCCTGCCCCCAATTCATTCCTTATCCCTAAATTCATTTTAGCTCCAACCGACTTAAAATTCATTGATAGAACAGAGCCACCAATTCCAATTAAATATAATTATGTCGTTAATGTATGTGAGAAGAGAAATATTTTCTTTGGCTTTGTGGACGAAAAATGATAAAGTTGGTGCACCATCTTGCATTTGTGATTCTTCTCTCTTGTTGAGTGCCGGAGTGGTTAAGATACAGCACTCCACCTAGCCAGGGTATAGTCCCTTTAACCCAGAGCCTTCCAAACTGTGTGTTGCAATACAGTGTGTAGGTGTGTCGCATGAACACTTCCTGCACGCCTTCCAGGGCTAGAAAGGGGTTAGTTTAACCTCTGGTTTGCTATTAAAATTGAATTACGGTACTTGTTCCACAAAATGATGCATGTCTAAAAACTGTGCCACCAACATGAAAAGTTTGGAAAGCTCTGCTTTGACCCAATCATTTTTGACTGACAGCAGTTGGTTAGGGTTTACTTATCCTATGAGTTGGGGATGACAAGGTGAAGACCTTCCTGAATCCAGAAAGTATGCCATATAATAGGAATCTTGTCTTAGTTTAGACAAGATGAATCATGAGCCTGATGAAAATAGGTAGCAGCTTCCTTGTCCTTTCATTTGTCAGGTTTAATCAGACCACAAGGTTTAATCTGTACCTCAAGGCTTGTGACTTCTAGTCTCAGAACTGATGCTTGTAATTTGGTTGTGAGCATTATTGACGTCTCCCCTATAGGTTGTGTCTCCATTCCTGAGAAATCAACACAATTGCCTCCTTCTCCATCACTGTTGAGATTGTTCATGAGCATTAGTGGCTGTGTCATAGAATGGTAGCTGTGAATCGCAGACGAGCTACAGTTGTCCTTACTGAATGTCTACACAATATTTGATGTATTTTAAAATATTGTATTTATGCCCCCTCTCCTCATAAAGGCTGCTTGAGGCAAATGCAGGGTTGTTGATGTTTTTTAAATTCTGGTTTCCATGATTAGTACGGTACTTCCTGCTGTATCACATAAGTAAGGGGCGTGAAACCTTTTTCAGTCTGAGGACTACATTCCCTTACTGGCAACCTTCCAGAGGCCACATGCGTAGTGGGTGGACAAGTGGATGTAAATTTTACCTTCATACAATAGGCTGATTTCTACGCGCTGTCTCACACCCCTCTCTATTTTATATCCAGGCAAAGAAGATTTAATACCACTTCAAGGACAAATTCCAGCCAGACAAAAACACTCAGAGGCCTAGCTCCACAACCTCCTTTAAAGAGTGTGACCTGCGGAGAGTCCAAAGGGCCAGACAGAAAGGCCTGGAGGGCCACATTAGCTTCCCCTTTCTTAAGTGATATTGTATCTTTCCTTTTTTAAAAATGGTAAACGAGGTCAAGATTCATTCTCTCCCTGATCAATATTCTCTTGTTTCCAGTACCTCATATGGTCTTTATTTTTTAATAGCTCCACAGCCACTCCCAGTTCATATTTCTGAAATGTTATGAATGCTAATATAGGACACACTAGAACTTGCAGTGACTTGTTTGTAATTGCTGCTGCTTCTAGTTGCATATTGTTGAAAGTGAGCAATGTTCAATTTATAGGACCTGTCTCACCAAGCTCCTTTAGCAGTTCTATTTTCCTAATGTAAGATAGGCTTTTTATTTGGTAATTTAGGAGGGGCAAATAAGGCGCACCTTCTAGTAATTCATTGGCTTGCATCCAGAGATGTTTTCTGATAGTCGAAAGGCACTTCCATGTGCACAAAACAGCCCTGCTGAATTCTCCTGATTCCCCATCCCATTGTGGCTCTTCATGTCACATCAACACCTGTTCCAGATGGTCCCTCAGGCTTCTGAAGTGGCTTTTTGGGGAGGCCCACAGTGTGTAGTGGAAGAGGTCAGCAAGGCCCTCTTGTGCAAATGGAGTTTCACTCATCCAGCTCTGGCTCCAACACTTTATATGAAGTCTATTTTACAGTTCCCCCCCTCTGATTTAGTCCGTTTTGTCTTGCTCAAGATCACAGAGTATGTGAGCAAGCTGGGGTTTCAAACTTGAAATTGCACTTGCTGCTTGAATGGAGCTCTGTTCACATAGGATTTCCCTTTCCTTTTCACCTCACTGTACCCCCCCTCCAAATCTGCTCTGAAGAATCCCTCAGCCCTCTGGAATAGTTGTTGAGGGTGGGTGCAGGGCTTTAGGGGAGAGGAGGAAGTTCCATTGTCCAAGTGGAAGTCTGTTACATGAGCGGAATGGTAGTGTTGGATACCACTTTACATCTTGCACAGATCAACCATTCAGTCTGTTGGACTAGCTCTTATGGTACTCCAACAATCTATAACTTAAAGTTAATTAATTTTGTCCGTAAACTTTTAAACTTCTTTAAAAATCTAATACAATTTTTAAAATCATGGATTTTTAGAGAAAACCTAAGAAGAAAAAATTAAGCATAGGGATATGGAGTAAAGAGCTGTTGAGTTGCCTTACTTAAGGTCATTAAGGTCATACATGCCACTTCAGAGCACTTCTGCAGGTATGTATTTATGTCTTGCCCTTCTGTTAAAATGTAATCAAAGGAGCTTACAGTAAAGGTAAAAGAAAAAAGTAGCAGCAGTTTTAAAACAACACATGAAAGCTGACAAGGAGAGGGAAACCCCTGAAAGTTCAGCAAAAGGAAATCAACTGAGTGTATCAGTGTTTTCAAAAGGCATTTGTGCACACCATCATCGGAGTGTGAACTGGTATTTTAAGGTTTTTGAACGGGCATGGAACAGTAGAGGTGCAAATGACAATACTAGTTGCCTGCTAAGTAGGTAATGTAGAGAGGCTGCAGTATGCAGTGCTTCAGTTCACGCATCACACCAGCTATGGTTCTGCAACCAACAGTTACGGACTTGCAGATGTATAGGAGGTAAACTATGGTTTAGGCCTGTTTGTTTGTTTTCATTTCTTATCTGCTGAGCACTCCAGGCTCACTCTCATCTTCATGGTTCAGTCCCCACATTGGCAGGAAAGTTTGCCTCAGAACCTGAGGGACACTCTATTCCATACCCTCCAACATTTCTCTGATGAAAATTAGGGACACCCCATTCCATAATGATGATTTTACTAAAAAAAAATTAAAAAAATCCTTCCAGTAGCACCTTAAAGACCAACTATGTTGTTCTAGGTATGAGCTTTCGTGTGCATGCACACTTATTCAGATACACTGAAACAGAAGTCACCAGACCTTTCTATATAGTGAGAAGGTGGGGAGGGGTATTACTCAGAAGGGTGGTGGGAATGGGTGATTGGCAGATAGCTGTGATGAGCCTGTTGACGACGCTGTTGATTTTGCTATTTATACCCCACACATCTTACTGGATTGCCCCAGCCACTTTGGGCAGCTTCCAACATATATAAAAACCACAATAAAACATTAAAAAACTTCCCTATACAGGATTGCCTTCAGGCACCATACCCTCCGACATTGCTCCAAAGAAAATAGGGACATCCGAAGGAAAACTGGGACATTCTGGGATCAAATCATAAACTGGGACAGCTTCTCTAAATCAGGGATGTCCCTGGAAAATAGGGACACTTGGAGGCTCTGCTGTTCATATTTCTCCCAACATTTCCTCCTTCCATTTACGGGGTGGGGTGGGGGGAAGGAAAAACATAATAAAATAGTTCTCTTGAGGTGTATGTTTTATTTGTATTTTCTTTTCTTTTTGTGTGTTGCCCTGGAAGCTGTGCTGAAGGGTAGTATAGAAATCTTTTAAACAATTAACAAACAATTCCCATGGGCCTTGACGTATTTGCAGTAATCTGTTAAAATTGAAGGTGTGTCTGAGTCCCATGGAAATTAATGGGACACAAGCACACTGTTAAACACTTAAATCCAGTGACTTCAATAGAGCTTTTGTTACACCTGAGAAGAACAATCTAGCTGGATCAAATATCCTTCAGTCATCATTTGGTTTCCATTAGGGAGCTAGCTAATCACATAGAGATCACAAACAGAACATAAAGATGATAACCAGCACTCTTTGACCCAGTATGTAGCATTGCTAAGAGAAGCATATTGTTTTGCTATATGAAGGTTTCATTTAGCTGTCATGGTTAATTGCTTTTGATGGTTTTATAGCCAATAAAGCTAGTGGCCATCATCATATCTTGCGGCAGTGAATTCCGCAAGTTAATATATCTGTCAGTATGTTTTTATATGCAGGAGCCTACTTACAGAATTGGTATAATTATTCTCTCCTGAGTGAATCTTTCTCTGTGACTGTCAACGACCCTGGTTTCTATTCTGTAATTTAGCCAAATATGAAGGGGGAACTTTCCAAGGCTGCTAAAAATGAAAGTACAAGAGAAGGGGTTACCCTTGAGAAGGAACATTGCAAGGCAAAATACTCCTGATAAAGGCTTACCGCTAACCATAAAATGAGTGAGTGTAGTAAAAACAAAAATGTTTTAATACTACCCAAGTTAGAATTGTTATCTTGCACAGACTTGAATGGTAGCCAGAGTCTTGTCCCTCCTTTGTCACCTTGGCATTATTTCTTTTCTGAATTGCCTTGGGGGAATCAAGTTCTCCTCCCTATCTAATTTTATAGACTACTGTTAAGATTTCTAAACTTGCCATGTATGCTTAATAGAAACCAGACATCCTCATTACTGAGTTTTTGCTGTTGTAGCAGAAAGTACTTTTTTGCCCTTGGAAGACAGTGGAAAAAATGGTTGCGAAAAGCTAGGAACCCTGGCAGGGGCAGTTTGGCAAGGAGTGTTGGGACATCATTCAACAGAACTTTGAGTTGACTGGTAAGGGTGTTGTGGAAATTAAATGTGGGGCATCTGTGGAGCAGTTGGCATAGTGAGAGGCTGAGTATACATATTCAAAAACGGTGCCATGTTTTGAATAAACCTGTAACAATTTATGTGCAGGTCCATCAAATAGCAAATTCAGGTTGTTCACTTTTCCCTGTATGAACACTGACTATACTAACCCATAAGGCAATTAAAATGGAGCATTTGCAGATAAGCCAAGTTAGTGGCACTGTATGCATTCATGGGGCTGCAGTCCTATGTTCACATGAGAAGTAAGCCCCATCTAAGCCTGTCGGAACTCCTTCTGAGTAAATATAAGCAGGTTCAGGTTGTAAATCTGCAGAAGTCATTCAGCAAAAATAGTGTTAAATCTAAGCTTGGATTAGAGTGTGAATCATGCTGCCAGATCCTGTACTTCTAGGTAGTTACAGCTATAATTAGAGTAGCTTTGAACCAATGCTTGAAAGGGCACAGAGAACATTTTATTTTTTTAACTATCCAGGAATTGGTGTAGGTGAAGATTCATATTCTAAAGCAAGGTAAAATAACAAACACTTGTGTAAGATTATTTCTTTTACTAACTTGGTTCTCTCTCCACCCCTCAAAAACTGCTAAATAAGTTGCTGGATAAAATGAGATACCATTATGCTTAAGACTTGACATGGGCTGCTTTCCATGTTAATGTTATGAGAATTGCTTTGAGTTTGCCACATTCACGACTTTCCGTTCTTAAAGTTCTGATAAGCTGCAGGTTTGCCTCTGTTCATTTCATCCACACAGCTTTGGCACCCTGATCTGTCTTCTTTTACTCTTAGACCCTTTATCCCTCCACTCTGTTCGCAGAAATGGTTATCTAGGATTATTATTTTTTAAAAAAGGTTGGTGTTTCGATCAAAAATGTACAGTTGCATAAGCAGAAGGCTATTTTATTATTTTTACTCATTAAATTTGTATACTGCCCTTTACCCGCAGTTCTCAGGGTGTTTACAACATAAAATCACAATATAAAACACCAAATGCACAATAAAATTGAAAACCAAAATAACCCAATAACCCCCATTCCCTTTCTGCTAGTGCAACACCCCGCACTGTATTCCTTACTATTCTGTAGCCTGCCCAACTAATTATAACCAGGGGTAATCTAATCTCATTATAATCAGGGGTAATCAGTAGTTTTACTCTTAGGAGTAATACTCCCCATATATTACACTGCAAGGTGCTGAAGGGCTGCGAGAATTTATTTACCCTTTTCTTTCAAGGGAGTGTATGTGGTTTCTCCACCCAAATTCTACCTTTAAGAATAGCCCTGTCAGGTAAATAAAGATGAAAGATAGTGACTAACCCGAGGTCACTCAGTGAGCCTTCATGGCTGAGTGTGGAGAACTTGGGTCTCCCTGGTCTTAGTTCAGCACTCTAACCACCGTACCACACTGGCTTTCGTGGGTCATGTAGGCTTTTGACGTAATCTTGAACCAAAAAGCAAGAATGGTTTTTATTTCTGTGGTTAGTATGACATTTGCAGTAGTGCTAATCCTGGGATTCTGTCTCTGGATAATGAATGGTAAGCAGCTTTGCTGCGGAAGTGATGGTTTCACTGTGGTATCCTGTAAATGTGTGGTTGTGATTGTGGGGAAGGGGGATGGGGAGAGCAAAGAGACTGAAGAAGTAATGTCCTATGGAGAGAGGGTTTTACCTCACTTACCTCACTAGTATTCACACTTTTTAAAAAAATGTTGGTTAGGGTCATTCCTCACTTTTAAAAAAAGTTGGAGGAGACCTTTTTGTACATCTCTTTTTGCTTTGGGCCCTTTGGTAAATTCTTTTTCTCATTTTGGAATTTACCTTGAGATTAGAGTCTGGTTCAAGCAGTCATCAAATGATGATAATACAGACATCAAATGTTAAATTGCATTTGGATAATAAATAGCAGAGGCTGACGTGAACACAATACATAACAGCACAGGCTGATCCTCTAACTCAGTCTAGGACATTTACACATTCAGTTATGAGAGCCAGGAGGGCTTGGGGGTTAGTGCCTCTACATCCTGAGGCGTGCTGTACATTTGAGTTGTTAGAAGTTAAAATACTACAAGGTATGGCACAAAAAAATACTGGGAGAGGGGGAGGAATAATCCTCAGTGTAACAAATATAGGGACCCCTTTCATGTTTTTAACCTGGAAATTCTAAAAGGCATAATGAATGATAAGAGGTGCGTTAAACTTCTCAAGCTGAGCTTCACTAACCAGGCAAATCTGCCGTGGAATGAGGTGAGCAGTGGGCCTACCAAGGTCTGGGTTTCTCCAAGCAGTCTTCCTTAGTGTGACAAATATATTAAGAATGACACAGACACCATGCTTCTATTCCTGTGCCTCCAGCTCTGCCTTCTTGAGAGTCACAGCTACTGTCACTGCTGAGAGGAGCCTTGACCACCCTTTCATTGTCAAAGCTATAGGCCAAATAGGGGCCTAAAATAGGTCTCTAATTACCTCTTCTTAAAAGTTACAACTCAAACATCAGTGATCATAGGGCTGCAAACTATCAGAAGAGCTGAGTACCATCTTCCAACACTTGATCCCTCAAGACTAGATTTTTCACACTACATCCCCATCCAGACAATTTTAAAACAACAATTTATTTAAGGTTGCCACATGTCTCCTTTTTCTGGGACATGTTCTCATTTTCATGAGTAGGTTAAATGACAGTCCATAGTTAAAAGTCAGCAAATGTGTCCTCTTTTTTTGCTCTTCAAAAAAGACTGAGGGTAGGCAGATTTAAAACTACAGAGGAGTTTGGGTACTAACCAGCATAATCCACATTTCAGCATATTATAAAAATCTCTATGTAGGTGGACATGAAGGTGTACAGTCTGTGTGTGCTTGGGGCTGAGGGTTGTTCTTCCTTGAAATACGCATGTTGGGATGAATGTAATATTTAAATTGGAGAGTATATATGAGTCCCATCTCAATATGGGAAAGTGAAGGGGGGAAAACAATCCACAGTGTCTATCTCCCTGTAAAATATTTCACTGGGATACGACAATGTTTTGTTTTGGTCTTTTTTAGTTGTAGCAGTTGCTGATGTCAAGGAGTAAGCCATAAAAATAAGAAGAACCCATGAAACCCTATGCCCCCTCAGAGAACCGCTAAGGTGTAGTGCAACTATAAAGAGGATTCCCTCTTCCTTCCAGCTTGCTATACTTGGGATGTAGGGTGCTCATCATGTGTGATAACTGGCTAGGATACTACAGTGATTCAATAGACACAGTTAGTTCAAATTGTCCTTCTACTCTGTAACTTCATTAATAACCAGTGTTCTTCATCAAGCTTTCAGAAAA
The DNA here is from genome assembly GCF_964106915.1 of Podarcis gaigeae. Taxonomy (NCBI): domain Eukaryota; kingdom Metazoa; phylum Chordata; class Lepidosauria; order Squamata; family Lacertidae; genus Podarcis; species Podarcis gaigeae. Next base: position 42,421,044 of record NC_139687.1, read on the forward strand.
TTCTTCTCTTTTTTCCTGGCTTCAAAAAACATTGTCTCATAAAAATAAGCCCTACATTCCTTGCAGTCATTCCAGTTCTTATTTATATTCTGTCCAAGTTTCAAATTATTTCCCTTTTGATTATTTCCATTCCCACGTTATCAATCCAAATAAACATAGCAGCTAAATAATTTGCCTCATAACTTGCCTTATGTGGAAAGCATCATTCTGGTGTCTGAACTCTGCGCTATTCTCACTTCTGCAGTTGGCAGGCCTGGTTGCTGGTATCTATGGGACAGATAGGTAAATGGGGCTTTGAAGTCTAGGCAGTTTGTGTGCACTGCATGATACTGAATACGCTACACTCTTGAGTTTTGCATGTTGCTTAGTAGTTTCGTCCATGCTTGATAATACGTATAGATAAATATTTAACTGTGTATCTTTTTTTCCCTTCCCCCAACAGCTGGCTTACCCCTTGCTGTTCTAAACTTGGCAAAAATAAAGCCGTATCAGAGGGGCTTTTTCTGTAATGATGACAGCATCAAGTATCCGTTCCATGACAGTACCATCACATCCACTGTCCTCTACGCAGTGGGGTTCACACTGCCCATTTCCTCTGTAAGTAGCTGGCAGCTGTGTGGGGAGAGTCTGAAATGTGTGCTGAGAGCTCATTATTTGACCAAGTCTTTGAGAAAAGAAAAGGAAAAGGCTTGGCTTAAATGTACTTGGCTGACTAAACATTTGTAGTAACAGAACGAGAAGCCTCTGTGAAACGCATTAATAAAGCAGGGATGGTGAGCCTGCCCCATCGCCCCATTTCAACTCTCATTAGCCCCAGTCAGGGATGATTGGAGCTGTATTCCAAAACTTCTGAAGGACACCAGGTTGGGGAAGTTGCTCTATTTAGTTGTAAGGTAAAGGTAAAGGAACCTGTGACCATTAGGTCCAGTTGTGGCAGACACTGGGGTTGCGCACTCCTCTCACTTTATTGGCCGAGGGAGCTGGCATACAGCTTCCGGGTCATGTGGCCAGCATGACTAAGCCGCTTCTGGCGAACCAGAGCAGCACACAGAAACACCGTTTACCTTCCCGCCGGAGTAGTACCTATTTATCTACTTGCACTTTGACGTGCTTTCAAACTGCTAGGTTGGCAGGAGCAGGGACCAAGCAATGGGAGCTCACCCTGTTGCGGGGATTCGAACCGCCGACCTTCTGATCGGCAAGTCCTAGGCTCTGTGGTTTAACCCACAGTGCCACCCGCGTCCCCTATTTAGTTGAAAACCATTATAATTGTTGGCACAATTAGTGTGCACTGTTAATATGTATGCTTCCTTGGGAAATGTGTGCATTTCAAAATGGGAAGCCACTTTAATCGCTTATTTGAATATTGTTGGGAAATTTAAATTGGTTATATTATTTAAATTTATCTTAATTGTCTTGATTTAAAGCAATTCACCTTGGAACCAATTAAGAATTTCTGCTTTGGTGTTGAAGGGACTGCTGGGTGAATGAATGAAGTGAGTTTAGAAAAATGTGTTCAATTAAATAGGTAGGCTTGTCTTTGTATTTAAAATTATGCTGAATTAAGAATGTCTGTATGAGGTACGCTCAGTTAAAATGACCATTTGAGAGCCTCAACACTTCCTTAATTTAAATGTAAGATGTTTAGCATGACCCCTTTGATATAAGATTCACTGAATTAAGTTGTGTTTACTCCTAAATAACTGTATATGGGATTTTATGCTTGGGATCATGGGGGTGTTTGTGAGAGATCCAAATCCATTTTTTACTCATGCACAACCTTTTATCGTTGAAATACTGAGCTACATCTATTGGAATTGCTCATTAAAGGCTCTTGCAAATATAGCGAAATGTGTTTTAAGAGTCTTGCTGTTAAAATAAAATGAGGACCACCATTGAAATACCTTGAGCAGTTGAAATATGCCTAACTGCTAAGATCACACTAATTTGTTATAGTAAAGCTCTTCTTGGAAGTAATATTTCATTTTCAGTCTACACTACCCAAAGTCAATAGTGCTCATATGTTTGCTCTTTACTTCAGACACATAACATTACAGTGTTAATACTCCAGATCTCTCTAAAAGCAAATAAAATTCTTGCCTCTTAAGCTTGTACATGCTGCTGACACTTAATGCCCAAATAGTTTACTTCAGCTGAAAAATGCTGTTGGGATATAGGAATGTCATTTGCTTTTTTGTATAAAGAAAGCCACTTCGGTATAAACTGTACATTAATGTACAGTCTTGCCAACATTATTGTGTGTAAATACACACCTCTTGTCATATGTAAACCTAGAAAGTAAGAAAATGATTTCATCTTTGTCAAGAACATAGAAAATACCATTTAGTTTCAGTACAGCATATTTGGAAAACAACATTATGCGCTGAAAGAATTATGTGCTGTGAGGAGAAATACTATGCAATGTCATGTATGGGTCATTCCATGTCATGTCAACATGGTCATGTCACCCACCATCTTGGATTTTGATGAAACTTGGTGTACACCCTTCCCTTATGGTTGAAAGAAACCCCCTTAAATTTCCCCCCTTTATCTCAAATGGTTTTAATTTTATAGCACTTCAAAGTTTCATGAAATCTGAGTTGTCTGACCCTCTTGAGACCCTTGGCACATGTACATTTTATGTTTTTTCTCCATAAACAATGATCAGATCTCTCCGAAATTTTACAGAGAGCTCAATAAGAGGATGAGGATTTCAGGAAAAAATACACCAGCACTCAAAAGATTTTACAAATGCCTAATTTTTAAATATATATAAATGTACTTTTTTTAGTGGAAAACCTCGGTTTAGAAAACCTCAATTTTCAGCTTGTGGGCATGATGGAACCCCAAGTTTTTGATGTTAAAAATTATTGCACAAACATGCTCTTTCTTGACAAAGAATGAAATTTATGGGTTTTTTATTCCTTGTAATGAAAATTTTATTTTTTTTTGGACATTGTGGGGAAAAATGGCTACTGGGTACAACTTTTCTACAACCCATAGTTGTAATAGGAAAAAAATGAAACCAAATTGTTCATTATAAAAATTAACATAATATTGGTTATTATAAGGTTTTTTTTAAAAAACCCTTGTTTTTTGCGTTGATTTGATGTGGAATGACCCCATGGATAAATTTGCTACATTATGTAGTGTAATAGAAAATGGATCTAAATTATGCAATTCAAGGATTCTGAGAAGATAAAACTTAGCTAAAAACATCAGCAGCTGTCCTCCTTCAAAATATTAGCAAGTGTCTCTAGGTTCTGGATAGGCTTGAGCTCTGAAACAGAAGGCTTTCTGCAGTGGTTTACATTATAGTTGCTTTAACTTCTGAATGAGAATCGATATCGTTCAGCTCTTCACCTAATCTAAGGTATTATCCAAACCAAATATTTAAAGCACTCTTATACCACTTCAACAGATATGTCTTCCCCCAAAGGACTCTGGGAACTGCAGTTTACCCCTCACAGAACTGCAGTTCTGAGCACTCTTAGCTACTTTGTGACATAAGATCCCCCCACCTCTTCCAAGGTAATGGAGAATAACTTCTGTGAATGTGTGGTTATGGTTTCTTAGTAATTCAGTTTAGAAAACAACACCAATGAGTGACTTGGATAACACAACATGTTTCAGATACTCGCCTATACCCCATGGTTAATAACTTTGCCTTGTTCAAGAGCACCGTTAACTTTTCCCAAAGGGTAGCCAACTTGGTCTGTTGTAGCAAAAAACAAGAGTCAAGAGCCATAAGAAATGGGTTAGTCTTTAAGGTGCCATAGGATTTTTGTTTCTTTTACCATCTTTAAGCTAATCTGACGTTGTGGGTTAGGTTTTCCATCAAGGCTAATCTCCAAACACGATCATACCAGTTAGTTACTGTAAATGCCAGGGACATTTTCCATCCTCCCGCTACTGTCATTCTGGCAGCTACTAATAAAAGAATAATGAAGTCTTTATAGAGCACTTTGGAAAGGGAGGGTAAGGCTAAAGAAGGATATCTGGGCACAGTGTGATTCGTGAATGTTGGAAAGGTGATTCAATCTTGGATCCCAAAACCAAGCTACATGAAGACCATGCTACCACGTGTGAACATAAGAGCCCTGAACAGAGCAACTGCTCCAACAGTTAGGAGACAGAGTTTGATTCATATAATTTAATCCTACTGTGAAAATCCAGTAGTGCACCATCTTTAATGTTGCCTCCCGTCCTGTGGCTGAGATGGCTTTAAAGGGAGGGGAGGACCACAGAGAGTACCATATCAAGTCTACAATGGGTTCACCAATATCTGCTTCCCAGGCTACTTTTAATCTTTGAAATTTTCCATATTTGATTCCCAGTAACATAAATTAAAGAGCAGAAACTACTCCCTTGCACTGATTGTGTTTCCTGAGCCTGTGGTCAAGGGGGTTGAGAATACAAAAGTTAACAACAAACTCAGGCACTCGGCTCTAACTCAGATTAACAGCTGTTTAATGAATGATAGAGATCGGCAGCAGCACTCAATTTTTTAAAAGCAAGGCTTGCTATGTACTTTTAAGTTCTTGAGGCCACTGCCTTTCAGGGTCTGGCAATGAGGCAAGAAGCTGCACAGGTGTTTTAAATTTCCCATTAACAAATAAGTCATACAGATTAACAAACCTTGCCTCTTCCCAGACCCCACCGTGACCGTAACACTTTGGGCAGGAAAATTTTTGGATAATCTAGGTAGGGGTGTAGGGGGGGGGGAGCATTGGAGCTAAAGCCTGCTGTCATCTCCACACATACAGCCTGGTAAGAAGAAAGGGATTTTCAAGACTTTGGAAGGCAAGTTGAGAAAGGGTACCAAAGGGCAGAGTTTAAAATCTTGGGGACACATGGGAGTAGTCCATTGACCCAGGAGACATCTTTGCTATGGTTAATAATGGGTAACAATTGCCTGAGTTGGCAAGGTTTCCAATACAGGCGTAGATTGGGGACCCCTATACCTCAGTTCTTAGCTTTCTTTTATTTTCTTTTAAAAGACAAGTTTATGAATACATAATCTTTCCCTGTGGTGAAATAAACCTATAGAGAGACGGGGAGAATAATAGGAAGTGTATGAAACCACAGTGGCCATGGTTTAATAATAATAGCTGACACACAACCAAGCTAAGAGAGTAGTAAAGGATGCCAAGAGATAACATCTTGCTTAAAAAGCTTCAACAGAGGATCATAATTGTTCCTTCAGAGTTGGGCTAGGTCTTTGGTTACCGGAATTCCCAAATATTTGAAAAATGTTTCCTGAAGTGTAAGATTGGACTTTTGTGCAAGAGAGACGTCATCAGAGACCTCATCAAACCTTGGGATGTGAAGGCACATAAATTGGGATTTTGTATAATTCACTTCTAAGCCATATTTGTTTGTCACTCAAGCAATGCAACTTGTAGGCAGTTTCTTTGCATGTTTGATGAGGGGTCAGTCCTGGTGTGTTGATTGAGGGTTACTCTTAGAAAGTGTGCATAGGGCTGCAGAATTGGATATTTGTGGGGAAAAATATCAATCGGGTATCCTGATTAAGCTAGAAATGAATAAAGATCAAATAGCAAAATTAGTCTCTGTGTTAAATCAAGAAACTTGGCATCTGCCTATTGAGCCATTGGCCAGTCTTTTTCACTATTCTGCCAGCTTTGATTGTAAGGCCATTCTCAGGTGCTGCTGAACCAGAATCTCTGATGCTGAACAACTTGGAAAGCTCTTGATTATTGTTTAGTTAATACCTTGAGGCCTGGGTTTAGAATGCACTGCACATGAAAGTACATTCTTCAAAAAGGGGGGGAAGCATGGCGAAAGGGAAGGGAAGGATCAGTGGTTTCCCTGGGGCTGCTCCTCTTTTGACTCTTGTACAATTCAAAATGAGTCACTTTGCTATTATTCATTAAGAATTTGAACAGCTGAAACCATCTGTTTAAAATGCACAAACATGGAGCATTAAATTGCATGTTGTGAGCCAGTATAACTTGATGTTGATGTCTAGATGAGCCCATTTGAAGGCTGTGGAATAAACGCCCTCCTGAGCTAACTATGTCTTTATGTTGAACTAACCTTTACATTAGACACACAATAGTGTGTGTAAATGATTAAAGGTACATGTAGCATTTTTTCCCTATAGCAACCTGGCAAGAACAAAGCTGAACAAATATAATATCCTACCATTTTGCTGCTTCTTCTTTTTTTAAAGTTACTTCATAAAAAGAAGGCCTTTGTAAAACTTTAAGGGTGTAATCTGTATATTGGGTGTATTCTTGTCTTGTTCTTTATTTTGTTCATTATTATTCATCTGTGTATAATGAAAGGTTTTACGTTCTGAGGCTAAAACAGCTTCAGGGGAATGACTGTATGTTTGGGAAGGGCTATTCCCCTCCGGGCCCCATGCTTGTGGTCCTAATCCTCCTTCCTGCCTAAGATCAATAGTGCCTTCACCTTCATGTGTTAATTCCTTACACACAAGTAACATGTCTAGTTGCTGTCTATGTTCAGTGCTAAGATAACTAATTCCAGGGACAGTACTTGTACATGTGTGACCTGCAGTAAAATGTAATAGAGTGTACGTTTGCACCATAAGAGGACTGCCTCTCCCTTAGCAGGCATCCCATCCCTCCTGATTCCTCCCCCCACCCCCATAGGAATGTTGACCGTTGCAGGTCTAGGATCAGGTTGAAACTAGGAAAGTAGCTTATGGTAACCCTGCAATGTTATCTGGTGCTTTTATCCCCTTCGGAGGCTGAGCCAAGTGAGTAGTATACAGCAGCCTTCACCAACCTGGTTGTCTCCCGACGGTTTGGACTACAACTCTCATCAACCCCTGCCAGCGTGGCTATGCTGACCAGGGCTTATGGGAGTTGTAGTCCAAACCATTTGGAGGGCATCAGGGTGGCAAAGACTAGTATAGGGCAACCCTCTGCATTGTAGTTTGCTGTTATGCAGCTATTGTTCATTGGGCTGTGCTGAGACAGTAGCTGTTAGCCCTGCCCCTGATCTCCAGTATTAACTATGGAATACATTTGAGTGCTGCCGAGTATTCCATATACAGATAGGTAGCCGTGTTGGTCTGCCATAGTCAAAACAAAAAAAAATTCCTTCCAGTAGCACCTTAAAGACCAACTAAGTCAGTTCTTGGTATGAGCTTTCGTGTGCATGCACACTTCTTCAGATCCCTTCTTCAGATCCCACTTCTTCAGTATTCCATAGTTATTACTGGAGATCAGGGGCAGGCCTAACACTGGTTCAGAATCACAGTCAAAGCTCCCTCATGCCTCGCAGTTTGCAGCAAGTCAAATTTACTTAAATTGCCCTCTCAGATTTTTTAGCATGCCAAATCCAGCACTCAGTTGTGTGCAGAAGCCTCACCCATCAATGACTTACAAGCAGACTAATTGCAGTTTTAATGTCCCAAAACGAAACATACAATAATTTTTTTTGCACATGAAGTAGAATCTGAGTTAGAGCAGAGTGCCTGAGTTTGTTGTTAACTTTTGTTTTCTCAACCCCCTCAACCACAGGCTCAGGAAACACACACATCGCAGATACACTGCAACGTTTTGTTGCAAGACCGCACTTGTATATACTAAAAATAAACTCATTCCCACAGTGCCTGCCCTTATGTGGCAAAATTGCACCACCCATGAATAGGAGGGAGGCATTGACATGTGTGGGTGAACCCCAAGGTTTGCAGAGGTACGAAAAATCTTTAGAAAAAACTCAAAAGGGGGCTGCCTCCTCCCATGGTTCAGCAGTGATTGATTTCTCTCCCTCCCTCTTAAAGAGTAATTACATTTGCTCTGCCTGTGGCAATAAAGATGTCTACTATTCTGGGACTTGCTTTAATTTATGAACTCTCATTCCTGTATATAAGATGTATGCTCACAAAATTGAATGTGCACATTACAAACCTCCCTTGTGCAGCCTTTTCCTAAGGAATTTAGGCTGTGCCTTTAGAACCTGTTTCAGGGCTGTGCCAGGATGTAAACATTACTGCAAGTGGAAGTAGACTGGGTTTCACAGGTGTAAGAGCAGGTTTTGTGGGAGTGGTGAAAACAAGCTGCATCTTGGTAACATGCCTGGCTTAAAAAAAATTACCTCTATTTTTTATTCCTTTGAGTAACTTCCTGTTGTTGTTGACCATAATGAGCTTGTGGCAGGCAGTGTAGCCCAATGCATAGAATAATGGTCTTGGATCTGAAATATTTGTTCATATTTTAATTGAGCTGTAATCTGCCTTGTATTAGTAATACGTATCTTTCTTTTCCTCCCCATCTCCCCCCACCCCAAAGCTTTTAACATCTTTAAAGTATCAAATAGGATTTAAGGCTGCTCCACAGATTGCAAAGTGTGAATTCGGTACATATGGGTGATATCCAACTAAGTTATACTTGGAGTAGACCCGCTGCAATCAATAAATTTAAATAACTTATTCAGCTATGACTAATGCATCTGGGAGCAAGGATTGGCTTTAGCTCCCTCACTAGGTGTCAAACCCACGTTTGCCTTTAATGTGTGAAGCTGTTATTATTGTAAGGATAGTCCAGACAAGATTGTGTTTTGGCACATTATTTATTTTTCATTTTAAAAGTGCTATATAAATGATCTCAAAGCAGGCCTTGAAACACTTGTTTAGGCAGCAATGTTGAAAAACAAGTTTGAGAAGTTTAGATAATTAATGTGGTTAGCCAGATGGGCAGTATTGTGCACTTGTTATTGTTGGGTTTGCATGTGACACACAAACCTAGGTTTAAACTCCTGCCTCCCGTTCATGAGTGACCATACTTGAGTGTCTTTAGGTAAGTTACAATCATTAAGCCTAACCTTCACCATAGGCTTGTTTGTGAGGCTAAAACACTGCCTTGAGCAGAGAGTGGAGTGCAAATGCAAAAAATAAATCTTCTAACATTTCCTGTCAAAACATTTCTTAATTAAGGAGTAAAGACTAATGCAAACAGACTTAAGCCTTACGTTTGTGCTCCCTTTAAAATCTTTGCCAAACTAATTCAGTTACTGATTTGATCAGCCTGATCCTCAAAAGGGCTTGTTCAAATAGAGCTTGTTGAAGATGGAGCATGCACAAAACATTGAAGTGCAAATAGAAAATGAATTTGAAAGAGGCTGGAGGTACATTTGCCATGCTGAGTATTCCAGTACTACTTCTGAACTAGTTTATTTTGTTCTATGCTATCTGCACATGGGATTTTTAATTCATTCTACTACTCCCTCCTCCATGATGAATGCAATAAAGTTTTCTATATCTAGGGTCTGGAAAATTATGCAGAGATCACAGAAAATATCAGTTTGTAATTGAGTGCAAAGTTTGGCATGAAAATCTAAACTCTAATTTAAAACAAACAAACAAACAAACAAACAAACAAACAAACAGGAAAGATAAGTTTTAAAGTGTATGAACAATGTACTTTAAACTAGGTGGTCACTGTAAGATTGGCAGTGATCAGGATGGGTAGGTTTTGCATAGCACTTTTTCTTATCCACCCCCATGCGTGGCTGCATCACAAAGCTGCTTCTGAGAATTTCATGAGTAGTTTTCATTGTGCCGTGTGTATGTATGTGGGTGCTGTGCATTCTTAGACAAATCTTAGCGCAAAACTATATAAGGAATTAACATTACTTCATCTCTTTCCTTCTGTTCTTCATAATGTCTAAATCTATCAACATAGAATTAACATATGTGATAGGATTATTTATTTTGTGGTTTTATATTCTGATTTTACACTGTGAACCACCCTGAGACCTGCGGGGTTAGGACACTATATAAATTCCATAAATAAATTCATAAATAAATAAAAATCGGATGTGATTTGACATTGTGTGTCTTGCTCTGTCTCATTGACTGGTGGGACAGTGTCTGATAGGGTGTTGCCATGTCATGCATTGGCTTGAATTTAGGCATTTTGAGGGAGTCTCATCTAACTCCTTGTTCTTCCATAAGATCTTCCTGGGTAATGGCTATTGAGAAGTTACTGACAAATTTCTACCCTGGGTAGATTGATTAATTCCTTCCATCCTCAATGGCAGGCCAGCTTTCAGCATTTTGGACAGAGGGAACATGAGTAAAATAACATTTATTGGAAAATTTGGTAGCATGCTGGAATATTTTCAGTGTTAGATTAGAACTGGAAATGTGCAAATCTTTTTTAAAGGCATACTGATTAAAAACTGTGTGACTATGCCTGGAAAAATTAGAAACAAATGACCTTGTTGCCAAGTTCTTGGGTGTTCAGTTGAAATATGCAGATTATGATAGGACACAAGAAAGAGATAACAGCAAAAAGAGCAGACGGTTCTTAGACTGCGAAGCTCCTCAATGTAAATTTGCAGAGCTCCTATTTGTATTAGTGAAGTTTACTTACTGCTTGGACTTTGTGCATGCCATACCACACAGAGTTTGGCATGCAACATGGAATTGTCTTTCTGAGACTGTTTTAGTTTTATAAAACTGTAGAAAAATTATAATCTTAAGAAACATGGAACGGTTTGAAATCTCTGTACATTGTTTGCTGAACTGCTATGATTGATATAGTGGTGTGTGCAAGGGAGGCAGCAGGTTTAGTCTTCTGTGCCTACTTGTCTCTCTATCCTCCAGTAGCATTATAAATGGGAAGATTCCCTGATATAATGATTAAAGTAGATTAAAAGTGTTAGGCTTCCATGGCAGAGATTTTTGTTGTAGAATACATATATGTACCTCGGCTCATTGTTTTATCTGTTTACATTTGAGCTCTGTACTTTGTTTGCTAGGGACAGTTGATATTGGGCAGATTTCCTTCATTGGCAACCTTTTAATGTTTATTTTTTTGTTGATGAACAAAATAGGTTTCAGCCACTAATTAGGACCTTTTTTTATCAATTTACCCCACCCTCTTTACTGAGGTGTTTAAAAAGTCCTGTTGAATAGGAGCCATAACCTCCAGCATTCCTGAAAGGACATATATTAATCCCTATATATTTCTGACCACCATAGAATTTTGCAATTGAGGGTTTCTGAGGGCTGATCTGACACTTAATTATGGAACGACACTTACTTCTCTACGAAAATTTTACTTTTTGACATGTGTATCATAATGGGCACATTCTAATATTTGGGTTACTTACATGGTCAATGAACCAATGTTTTCCTGATGTTTGTGCAAACAAAATTTTAAGGATCACAAGTGGAACTCTGTAGTCTTGGATTCCAGTAAAGCAGAATATTCCATGGGGTTATGTCTTTGAAGTAATGTTTATGTTATTAACTGGCTTCTGTAGTTAAGTGTTCACCATTTTCAGATTTTGTCATTTTTTTATTATCTAAGAAAAATACAAGTGTAGTTCTTAGCAGATTTAATTTTGATGTTCATGCTGAGCACTTGGTGCTAAGATATATTTCTTGTAGTTTGCTGATAAGCTGAACTCCTACCACTTTTTCTTGCAGTATATCTCCTGTTCTTTAGGTTTGCTAACTTCACATGTTAATTTGCTCATAGTACTCCTAATTCTGGAATTAGTTTTGTCCAGTTCTTTTTTTCTAAAAAAAAGTTTAGTGGTACTCTCATTTTCCTACTCGTATTGAAATACTGCCCCTCAATGAGGCCAAACTTAGATTCAAAAAATGTTTAGGGCTATGCGTACTCCTGCACCCCCTCCCAAAAAAGCACTGATTTTATCCAATCTCATCGCATTACATTCATCTAGAAATAAGTTGCAAGCCTAGATGTACATAACTGACTATGTGGTCTTACCTGCCAGCTTCATGGCAAATTATACCACCTCTGAGGTAGTATCTGTAGGATGAGCAGGTCAGAATGTGCTTCTCATCACTACCCCTCCCTCAGATTCCAGCTGCAGCAATGAAGTATAGAGCATCCCAAAGTTTATAAGATTAAGGGACCAGGAGGAGTTGAAGCCTGTGTGTCCTTTTCATTCCTACATCTCTTTTGCTTATCATTCCTACAATCATTGTCTTCTGATCTATTGTTTGGATTAAAACCTGAGTTTGCTTACTTACCGGTACATTACTTACATCATTTGACAGTCCTGAGCCTGCCTCAACTAAAAATAAGTTAAAATGTATTCTAGCTTAGGCTTTGAAATTCTGCTTTATTTTCATTGATGGATATTTATGGATGCTTATGATGAAGATATTTTCATATAAGGTGAGTGTGTAGAAGGTAGAGTTTGAGGCAGAAGTCAGTGATAATGCTGGATGCTTTACAGAACAAGCAGTGACCAAGTTATACCAGGTTCCTCTACATTGTCTCCTCCTGCTTTGGCATCACTTATCATCCATTTCACAAGTGTCTCTGTGTAGAAAAGCTGTTTTGGGATGAAGTTGCAAATCTGGTCTGCTTATGGGCAACAAGCTAACACTGAGGGCACTGGAGTTGCCATAAAACTATCTTGAAGAGCATAAATTTTACAAATTGAATGTGCACTCGCCACACTTGTGTGGGTGGAAAGATGCTGGAAAGCTCTTCCTGTTCCCTTTGTAAAAAAATTATTCTGCTAAAAGCCTTTAATGCATCCATTAAATCAGCATGTAAAGGTGAAGTGGTACTATTTGCTGCATGTCTCCTTCACGCTCTTGCTTACTGCTCTGGATGGAAAGTGCTTGGGGTTAAACCTTTTTGAAATACCCTGTGTAAAATAATTATCTTATTCTTTTTGCTAGTTGGCTTGCCTTTTGCAATTCTGACTGCGAGGAATACTCCCTTCAAACGAGGAGTGTTCTGTAATGATGAATCCATCCAGTATCCTTACAAAGAAGACACCATTTCATATGAATTATTAGCGGGGATAATTGTCCCCTTGGATTTAATTGTTGTAAGTTTACAGCTCATTTTCCTCCATTACATTGCATTTTGAAAAGTTGTCATACCTTGTTTGCTATTGGATAACATGATGTCAAAGGAGAGCACTCTTCCTGACCTGGAAGAAAGAAGTTACAATTCTTAGTGAAAGCGAAACTGAGCAATAATACTGTAATGACATCGCTCCATGGCTAAGCATTTATTTAGAAAAAATTGCCTAATGTTAAGGTGGATTGACATTCATCTTCAGACATTGAAAAACAATGTTTATTAATGCTTTTTATCTTACTCATTTGCATGTAAAGCCTGCTCCATTCTAAAACCTCAGAGCAGCTAATGCAATATTTAAGCACCCTCTCACATATAGATACATACACTATCTACTTTAGACTCCAAATGGAAGAATTGAAAATCAGGACCCACTGCTTGCTCTTAAAAGCCAGCTGAAATAGGATACCGTAATCCTGCTGTGTTTTCAAAGCATGGGTAAGGGAAGAAGTTCTAAAGTTCTGGGACATCTGGGGAAACACAAACAGCCTCATGATAAGAACATGTTAAAACTGGATCCAACTAAAGAGAACAAAAATGAACCTTGAATATTTTGCTCTTTATTTAATATTTGATTGGTAGTCTTGAACTTGATACAAACATTTTTTATCTATGCAGCTGTCCACCCTAATTCCATAACATTTCCATTAACTAATATATCCATCCCAACCTATCATCCTATGGCTCCACACAGGGCTACAGAGCAATAAGACAATTAAGATAAGGTGGACTTTCTGCAGGAACCTAGATGATATACAGTGGTACCTTGGGTTACATACGCTTCAGGTTACAGACTCTGCTAACCCAGAAATAGTACCTCGGGTTAAGAACTTTGCTTCAGGATGAGAACAGAAATCGTGCTCCACCGGCGCGGCAGCAGCAGGAGGCCCCATTAGCTAAAGTGGTGCTTCAGGTTAAGAACAGTTTCAGGTTAAGAACGGACCTCCGGAACAAATTAAGTACTTAACCCGAGGTACCACTGTAGGTGCCTTCTTTCTGGGGCACCTCAATTTTACATGGTATGGATTTACCTTGTATGCTCTCCCACAGCTCCGTCCCCCCCCCCCCCCACTCAAAAGGCCAGTTTGCCCACGGCTGGGGGTGTCAAGCCTTCTGTTGACAGGCTGCTTTCCTGATCTAAATCACTACCCAAAGCTGCTGTTCCCACTGCAGATGAAAAAATGCAGGGATAGCACTTCAACTCGTGTTCTCTACATCCCTGTAAAGCTAATACTGTTCGTGTGATTTTATTTCAGGAAAAATGGCATAGAGGAAGGGTTAAACACGCCCCCCAAGCATTTCATGAGGGTCCTCATGGTTGCCTTTAAAAATAAAATAAAAATAAATGGACATCTTATCACATTTTTTACATGCCATATATGTTTGCTATAGACCAAGCTATTTCTAGTGAAGTTTTTCCTTTACTGGGAAATTGATTGTGCTATAGTTAGCTAGAATGTGGTCATTTGCTCAGGTGTACTGAGCAGTCAGTGCTAACTTGTAAAAGTAGAGCCAAAGTTGCTATTTAGACAAATTGCTAGCTTGGTTGCAACACAGATGAGAAGGTGAGTTTGTAATTCTTATTTTTCTCTCTCCCTCTCTCTCCCTGCCCCTCAGTTCAAGCAAAAATAAACTTGTCTGCTGCCTTCTTTGTTCAGAGAACTCATTTCCTTCCAGTGTCTCTAGTTATTTTTAATGCTCCCTGTTCTAAAAGCAGTTTCAACACGTTTCAGCCAAGGATGATCCTCAGTGCTCCATGGGCATGATCAAGAGTAAAGGCAGTGTCTGGTTATTTCTTGCTTATGCTAGAAACAAACCTGATGGATTTCTAGCCTTTTTTTGAAAAAAATTATGAAGCTTGAAATGTGTCACGCCCTGATGACTTGCTTTGATCCACATGTGTTGGAGATTGAAAACCCAGAGAGAGAATATTCTATCCAGCTCTTCATTGCAAGCAATTTCAGAGCCGGTGAAAAATTAAAAACCTAAAACACCTGCATAAAGCACTATAACAACAGAGCCAAGCAAATAATAGCCAAAATCATTTTTGGATGGAGGTGTGCAGCTGGTTCTGGATAGAGCTACACTCCCCCTGAAGAGTGAAGTACACCACCTGGGACTTCTCCCAGACTCACTGCCTTCTATTTAAGAAACTACAGGTGACATTGGTGGCCAGAAGTACTTCTTACAAGCTTACTGCTGCACCTGTCAAATCCATGGATTTAGCCGCAGTGACATACGTCTTGGTTATGCCCAGGCTAGATTGCTGCAATGAACTCTTGAATACTGTTTGGAAATAGCACAGAATGTGGGAGCCAAGTGTTTGGATTATATTACACCAATTCTGTTCTGATTACAATATGAGGTAGCTTTGACTCATTCAATTGGCTGCATCTTTCAGGTATTCTAGAATGAATGATACAACTGCTAGGGCTTGCGTATACTTCACAGGCAGGTTTAGTCGTTGTTTGAGGACTATCCCTGCCTCTGGGTCTGGTCTTGACCAGACGGATACTGGAATCAGCAAGAGATACCCACATGACCTGAAGGTGCTGCTGTGCAATGCCAGGTATGATTCATAAGTCCACTGCCATACATGACTTGATTGTGGATGGAGGACTTGACCTGGCATGTGTAACAGAGACTTGGTTGGATGAAGCAGATGGGCCTGTCTTTGCCACTGCTTGTCCACCAGGTTTCTCTTAACGCACAGCAAGCCAGGCCTTGTGGGCGGGGAGGGGGGTTTGCAGTGATTCTTAGGAAGTCATTAGTTTGCACCAGGCATCCTATCGAGAAGACCCAGTTCTCTGAGTGCATGTTCTGAAAGTTGGGCAATAGGGGCAGTACAGGATTCCTTTTGGTGTACCGACCTCCCCGCTGCACCAAGGATTCCCTGCCCGAGCTGCTTCAGGTTGTGGCGGATGTTCTCCTGGAGACACCTAGTTTGGTTGTCCTAGGGGATTTTAACATCCATGCCGACACAACCTTACAAGGGGTCGCTCGGGACTTTGTGGAAAGTATGGCCTCCATGGGGCTGTCCCTGAATAGGTCTGGCCCAACTCATAGCCGCGGACATGCCTTAGACCTGGTGTTCACCTCTATGGATGTTGGTGATCTGACACTAAGTAAAAGCGAAACTAAAGAAGTGCCATGGTCAGATCACTTCCTTGTGCAAGTGGATTTCTCCATGACCCTTCCCCTCTGCAGGGAGGTGGGACTGATTTGGATGGTCTGCCCCCGCCACTTAATGGATCCAAATGGTTTCCAGAGAGTGGTAGGGGATGCTTTATCCCATGTTGATGGCCTTTCAACTGATTCCCTGGTGGCCTGCTGGAATGTGGAGTTAACCAGGGCTATTGACTGTTTGGCTCTGAAGCGGTCTCTCCAATTGCATGGAACCTGGACAACCCTGTGGTTTTCCACAGATCTGAGGGCAATGAAACAATTGCTGAGACGGCTAGAATGCCGGTGGCGGATAACTCATTCTGAATCTGACCGGACACGGGTTAGAGCTCAATGTCGAGCTCAATGTCGAACCAGGAAGAGGGCCTTCTCGGTAGTGGCACCCACCCTGTGGAACGCCCTCCCACCAGATGTCAAAGAGAAAAACAACTACCACATTTTTAGAAGACATCTGAAGGCAGACCTGTTTAAGGAAGCTTTCAGTATTTAATAGACTATTGCATTTTAATATTCTGTTGGAAGCCACTCAGAGTGGCTGGGGAAACCCAGCCAGATGGGCGGGGTATAAATAATAAATTATTATTATTATTCACATAATCTCTGTAGCAGACGTTGCCAACGTAATGCCTACAAATGCCAGTGTGCTCGCCAGTACCTTCTGTGATGCCTGCAAAAGGTCTTCGTAAATATCTCCCAAACACTTTACAATGCATGACTGTGAATTCAGTTCCTGTTTGTGCTTGCTCAGTCTCTCCTGCATTGAACATGTCTTTTTAAACATGTCCACATTTTATTACATACCACCAGCTGTTTTGTCCTATGTGATGTCCCTTCAGCAGCCATTTTCTTAATGGTGCCCAGGACACTTTATCAAAATTCCAAATGGGCTTACTGGCACAAAAAGTTGGCAACCGGTATCTCACAGCCTGCTATTAAAAACTGAGAACATGAAAACATTAAGGCACCTGGCATCTTAAAGCTTTTAAGAACTGAGGCTCCAATTCTGTAGAGTCACCATTATCATTAGTATAACTTGTTGCCTTTTAAGTCCAGTATAATTAGGCTTGCCATTGGGGCTGACCTTACCATTGGGTGGAGTGAGGCAACTGCCTGGGGTGGCAGGGAGTGGCGGTGAGATGTTGGAGGACAGGTGTGTGGGCCACATTCATTGTCTTCTGTTGCCTAAGCTAACCTGCTGCATTCAAGTATCATCATCACTGTTGGAGTAAAATTCAACAACCACTGGTTATTTTCTGTATATGGAACTTGCCAGGGTGCCATCCAGTCCCTGAGACAGCAAAAATACAGTGGAACCTTGGTTGTCGAACGTAATCTATTCCGGAAGACCGTTTGACTTCCGAAATGATTGGCAATTTCAATGGAGAAAATTGAGAAATGTGCCTCGGAAGCTGTTCAACTTCCAAGGCGTGTTCGAAAATGGAAGCAATTACTTTCGGGTTTGTAACCTGAGGCATTTATAACTTGAGGTACCACTTTTTTTACTAGGATTTATTTTAGAAAAGCTAGATCTCTGACTACCTCCTTTTTCCTTTAACAAAAGTGACATTAATACACTTTGTGTTGAGAAATGTACCAGTCCCATGGTATGTGCCTTTACCAAGCAAATATTTGCTGGTTTGACATTTGTTTTCAGCCCATGACTTTAGCTTCCTTAAATCCACTAACCTACCTGAACTGCAGCAGGGTATGAGCCAAATATATTAGGGAATCTGCCTGGTAAGGAGGCAAAGCTCAGAAGCCCCCTAAGATTTGAAAATAGCTATTGGTGACCACAGTATGTGGAAGGGTAGAGATTTAACTCTTGTCATAAGTCTGCATAATTACATTGAAATTAAATGTTTATACACTACAAAACAATGGAGTGGCTCTGGTGTTAACAATTAGATAAGCACCTGCCCTGAAACTCTCTCAAGGTGGTAACCAAGCAACACCCAATAAATGTGACCAAGCACCTGAAATGAATCTCAGGTCAAGCACCTTGCCAGCTGCATTAAAGTCAGTGAGGTCATTGTATGTCATCAGTTTGAGAGGAGGCATCACCCAAGATCACATTGAAATTTATTGGAGCAAATGTCCTAGGGCACCTCCTAAACCAGCTTCCAAGAATTCTGTCTCGGATGACTGGTATGCATGTTACTGGAAGGTCTGTATACAAATGACTTACCCTGTGGGGCTGATGGAAGCACAGAAAGCAGCCATGCTCAAATATATAACTGTTCTCAGGTGGGTTGTCTGGCATGTTACATAGCATATCACACCATGTTTTGCATAAATTTATCACTGAGAATTCGGACGCAGGTGGCGCTGTGGGTTAAAGCCTCAGCGCCTAGGACTTGCCGATCGAAAGGTCGGCGGTTCGAATCCCTGCGGCGGGGTGCGCTCCCGCTGCTCGGTCCCAGCGCCTGCCAACCTAGCAGTTCGAAAGCACCTCCGGGTGCAAGTAGATAAATAGGGACCGCTTACCAGCGGGAAGGTAAACGGCGTTTCCGTGTGCGGCTCTGGCTCGCCAGAGCAGCGATGTCACGCTGGCCACGTGACCCGGAAGTGTCTCCGGACAGCGCTGGCCCCTGGCCTCTTGAGTGAGATGGGCGCACAACCCCAGAGTCTGTCAAGACTGGCCCGTACGGGCAGGGGTACCTTTACCTTTACCTTTTTATCACTGAGAATGCTGATCCTGACTATTTTGTAAAGACTCTGGGAGGCCTGAGGGGCTGCATTCTCACTGCATCAGTCAGTTTTTCTCAGTGTTGTTGTGGTTACCTTCTTGTATGAGGCCTGGAATAAGTGCTTCCATTGCCCACCCATCCCTCCGAAAGAAAGGAAAGCAAAACTGGTGAATAGCCCTGCCTTTACAGAGCCTATGGTATTCATCCAGGTCCTAGTTACACATGTAAAGTCTGTAGGATGCTCCATGTTGATGACTGAATGTGAATTCGGAGAGATCTTTTAGCCATTGGGTTTTGTGGAAAGGCTTCTTATTAACGCTAGAATCCACAGAGATTTAAGTACAAATGGAAAACATATCTTCCAGTTTATGCCCTTATAAATGCAATAAATGCTATTCTTGGGCGGTGGTGGTGTCTCCTGATACTTAAAATCAAATTCTGTGGGACAGAGGTGCAATGTGGACAACATTCTGGATGTTGGTGTATAACCCACTGTTCCCTATATTCTGTTTGAGGCTCCTAAATATTTATTTAATCATATGCTATCTGCAAGCTTTTGGATATCTTAAAGGCCTAGTAAACATTTGTGATCCTATTGTATATGATGCCCTACTGATTCACTTGCAGCATATTGATATGTTAGTGATGGATGGCTAACCAATATGCATATCCAACATTGCCACAGTAGGAATTGTATTCATTTTTGTAGAAGTAGATTTTTGTCATTTAGCCTTGGCTGGAGATTTTCATTAAGGGGAAAATCTAACCACCTTAACTTCAGTCAGCTACTTATAGTCTATGTTGTTAGCCTCCAATTCACATAATCTCTGACACTGGCTGGGGCTATTGGGAATTGCAGTTGAATTCCCACAGTTTCCCCATCCCTGCCTTAACTGGAAATTACCCACTCTTGTGATTCTCTAACCTTGCTTGTGGACCAACTACTGTTTAGAATTGTTTCCTATTCTGTTGTGCACAGACTTCTATTTTAAGAGGAGAAACTAAAATTAGTCCCAGTTATGAAACAACAAGCATGAATGCTTCTCATGCAACCAACATGCTTAAATTTGAACATCACCTCCCCCATAACAGTCAAGTTACAAAGCTGTATCTTCCTGTAGATTTCCAAATCTAGCACTTTTATTATTGTTTCAGTAAAGCTTCACATCCTGAAGGAAGGATGCTTTTTCAAAATATTCCATTTTGCTGAAACATGGGAGATTCCCATGTTAAAATCTGGCCTTTAGGAACCCTGGCAACTGTGCTCTCGTCTAACCCTTTAACTTGGTTCATGAGTTTCCAGAATGATCACGTTCTTGGCAAAGAAACTATTTCTTTTGAGTAGAAGGTTAAGAATGAGTGGAAACTTGATGAGGAATAAAATGTGCTGTGTGCTGTGGTGCTACTACTGGGTCTTTTGTGAAGTAGTGTGGGAAAGGTTGTTATCGCTGGAAAAAAAGGTGAAGGGTTGCCTTCCATTCATTCATTAAACCTTTGCTTCATAATCACATGAGAAAAAAACAGAGGTTCCTGTTTACTTCAGTGATTTTTGGCTCAGCCATTCGAGACATCCTAATGATTTCCAGAAATTATTTGTTCTTTTTATTATTACTTAAAATTCACATAGCCAAAAATCAGATTTACCTATCCTGAAAATCAATAAAATGAACTAAGAAACCCCGCCATATTTACCCATGTACGGAGCAACTTTTATATCAGATAAAACATTTTAATGGTGTTTCTTTAACTCATGTCTTTCTGGTTTCTTTTTTTCTATTTCAGATAATCATAGGAGAGGCACTTTCTGTGTATTACAACCGCTTGCACTCCAATTCATTTGTGCGGAACAACTATATTGCCGCTCTTTACAAAGCCATTGGGACATTCATTTTTGGCGCAGCTATTAGCCAGTCTCTTACGGACATTGCCAAATACTCTATAGGTAGATTGAGGCCTCACTTTCTGGCCATATGTGTACCAGATTGGCCACGGATCAACTGCAGTGCTGGTTACATTGAAAACTTCAAATGCCTTGGAAACAAAGCAAAGATTAATGAGGCGAGGTGAGTCTGTTAATTTAAGATATTTTGGCATGAAGACTTGTATGATGAAATTTCCTGGCAGAAGTGGAAATTCTAACTACTTTCTAAGTGGGGTACTGATCCCAGCAGAAGTGAGTTTTGTGGTGATGATGTACTTGAAGTATAGCTCAGTTTATGAACTCATATTTGTCTACTGTCAGCACGCAGAATGTATTGCTGAGGTAAGTGCTTCCATGAACGAAAAACACATTTTCCTGAATTCATTATGTTAATTGATTTCAAATAATTACAAGCTGCTGTAGTTGCTGTTAGTCCACATATTAAGATTTCAGTGATGCAGCACTCTCAGCTGTACAAAGAGTGGGAAGTAAATCTTGTAACATTATTAAGGCTTGCATCAGTATTTTGGTCACAAGTTGTCCCTTTTGATGTAATGGCATCATCAAGAGCAGGAGGGCACAGGTAAGTATAGGATAAGCTGTTACAGATCCTGATGAAGGACACTGAAGAATCATGCAGATGTTTTCATGTATCCAAGAGAACGTTTTGAGTCATTTGTAGACCAGCACTGTTGTCCTCCACACTCCTTGTGCCATGTGGCAAAACAAGTTTGAAAAATGAGAGGACAGAAGTTTGGGCAGAAGATTTGTGCCAAAAGTACTTCTTTGGATTACAGTTCTTGAAACTAGAATGGAGTTGGTTATATTAAACCTGGACAATTAGGAGGTGATATGATAGCCAAATGATATGATAGCCATATTTAAATGTTTGAAGAGGTGTCATGTAGATTGTGGAACTTTTTTTTCTTTAGCAGGCTTAAATGAGTAGAAAGGGGATTTTTACTAAGCCTCAGGAAGACTAAAGCAGTTTGACTGTGGAAAATCATCAGAAGGTGGTGTCTACTCTTTCATTAGCAATTTTTAAGCAGAGGCTGGAAAGCCACCTATAAGTGATGCTTTGCAGCAGTTTTTTGCATTAACAAAGGGGGTATATGATCTTTGAGGTGCATTCCAACTGTATGGGAGATTTCCACCATTAGTTAAAGTTGGCCTATTGAAAGCAATAGACTTAACTTAAAAGATTGGTTTACATTAGGTAAGGCTTTGCAGTCCACAAGTCTCTGGATCCTTAGGAGGCTGTAGTCAACAACTGTAATGTCTTAGTAAATAAAGATCAGCATAATTTTTAATAATAAATATTGGCTGTTGTGCTTGCCAGTAAAATGAAGTTCATTCTAAAACAGGCAAGGGTTTCATGGTATAAAACTGAATTGAAATGGTGGCAGCACATCAGTAGGGGGTTGGCAACCTGCAGGATAGCTGTGCTTGTGGGAACTGTTGGTTTCCTGTTAAACCCCAGCCAGCAGCCAAGGCATTTAAGTAGTAAAAACTTATCATTGTGTTAAATGTTTTCTTCAGGTTAGACATATAATTAAATTAGTGGAACTATATGATTAGAAAGGTATGTGTACTCATGTGCCATTAGAAAATTGAGTTTGGATTTGGAAGAATATTCTTTGACTTAACTCTCTGTCTGAATTTTAAGGATATCTCTCTGTCACACACACACACAAACACACTGAAGGGAGCATGACTGGTTTGCCTGCACATGGCACCAAGTTTTGAGGGCACTGCAAGAATGACTTAGAACAGAAGGCAAGTGGTGGGGTGTGTGCTGAATACCACTGGTGAAGTTTGAAATCCCAGAGTCCACTGCTGCACCTAATGCATACTGGCTGCAACCATTTTGTGCAGGGGTTCCGTTCCTGGCCCCCACACGCACAATCTCATTCTGCCCTGTTACGCCCCCGGTACATTCTGTCCCGTTCTGCCCTCTTCTGGGTCCAAAAGGACCCACACATTGGTGGTTGTGTGTCAGTTGGATGCACGCTGCCTGTATATATTTCATTTGATGTGAGTGTGTTATAATTAGGATTTTCAGGGAATCTGAACTGAGAGACGTAATGAGCCTTTAGAATCTTGTCTTTCTAAGGGACCTTTTGTAGCAATATTTTATATTTTAAGGGCATCATACCAGAGGAAGACTTTGAACTGATAGCTCACCTATTAACAGCAGCTTAAAAGGTGATTTGTCAAAACTGGAAAAGCTCTATGTCACCTTCAATCTTATCTAATTTGGGAGATAATTATATTGGGTCTTTTTTGGACTAGTGGACATATATTTTGAGTGTTGTGTGCCCTAGTCACACAATGGCTGCTATTGTGGAGAAGGGATGTACTGGCAGAAAACAAAATTAGAGTGCATTCATTGTTCTCCACCCCCCCATCCCTGGGCAACCTCAGGTTTACCACAGGAAGTCAGCAGTTAAAACTAACAACACTGTTTTTGCCAACGCCAATCCTAAGCCAAAGGTTAGGCTGCCATCTTGTACAAAGACATTTATGAAGTAGCTATGTTTACCATTGCACTGTAAGTAACTATGCAGTTAATTCTTAATGAATACCTAGACATCAGCTCCTGTACAATAGGAGACATGTCCCAACTTCTTTGCAAAATTTTCGCGGTGGCCATTTGAGGAGAGGGTTCCTTCACATTCATCCATGCTTACTGTGTAAGTAGTTTCCTCTGCAGTGGAAAAACACATTTCCCCCAGCTTTATAAAAACACATGAGATCCAAATGGCATTCTTACACATGAAGGAAGCAGCTTTGCAGTGTACAATAGGGGATGTGAACCAAATGCTATTGGCTTCCAACTCTCATTAGCCCCAGCCGTCAGGGCCAGTTCACAGAAGATGGAATTTGTAGTCCATCAACACCACAGGTTCCTCATCACTTTAAATCAGTTACATATAGGGCACTCACTACAGCTACAGAGATTAGCATAAACTAAATCACATTCTCTTTTTAAAAAGAAAGAAAAAGAAGAGGTTAATTAATGAGTATCTGGAAAGAGAATCATAAAACCAAGTGATCAACCTGTAAAAGGTTCTGTGATTTCTCTTATCCAGGCAAGATAGTCCTCTGTGAGAAGAGTATAGATACCAGGGTAGCGTTGATTTCCACATTCTGATTTAGCACATTCTAATTTGGCATCCAATTCACTTGACAAGAAAGATATTTAGAAAGATAAGTATAAAATTATTTTTTTGCCCCCAGAATATTCACATTCCATTTAAAAGTACCTTCAAAAGCAACGTCTTTTCATTATATTGTGGGTGACCATATCTTCCAATAATTTTAATGCGTTGTTGTTGTTGTTGTTGTTGTTGTTGTTGTTGTTGTTTTCCAGTTAGTGAATGAGCACCAAGAAAAACTATTCCTTGTGGAATTGATTTTTTTCTTTCTTTTCTGAAAAGATAAAAAAAATTAAAGATTTGGTCAACATTTGCTTCTAGCAAGTGCATTAATATTTGTTTTGCACTCTCCTTTGCCTTTCACAATATTCTTGAGTCTGTGTTGTCATACAGTACATTTCACACTCTGCATACTGCATACTTAGGCTGCAGTCTGAAACATACTTACTTAGGAGTAAGTCCCACTAGACACAATGGCCCTTCTGAATAAACGTGTAAGATTTTGCTGTTTTTTTATCCATTTTGAACTTAATCATCTATATAAATAGTACAGGATATAGTACCCCATTGTTTACTGTGTGGTTGAGAAGCCAAAGTCTACTGGGCATTGCACAGAAAGGTATGAATGGAAAGCCAGTGTCTGTTTCCTGATACGGAAGACGTCGTAATATCTGAAAGACTGCCTCCTTCCCAACAGATGCCCTTGGCTGTTAAGATCAGCAGAGATTCCTCTTAGTAGTGCTGCTGCCCATGGAAGTTCAGCGGATGGCAGCCCAAAAAATAGGGTCTCCAAAAGGAGACCCTAAGCCAGAGGTTTTCAACCTTTTTGAGTACACGGCTCCCTTCACCAACTACATTCTTTCTTCGGCATCCCTGTGGGGCTCAGGAGCCCAGTTATGTCACCCCTTGCCTGCAGAGCTGGCAGCCTCTCATCCTTTTTTCAAACACACTCCCTTGTGGAGTGTTTCCTCAGCCTCCTCCTCCCCTCTCCTTGGGAGTCCTCTGGGCAGCCACAGTTGCCGCCCCTGGTCTCTTAGCTGCTGCCCCCTGCCCCAAAGGTAGCTGCCTCCTGACACTGCCCCATAGGGGCCTGGGAAGCGCTTCCTGGCCAGCCCCACAGGCATCATTCACTGGGGGAGCTTGTAGCCAGGGCTGCTGCAATGATCAGCTGTGCAAGCCTTTGGGAGGCAGGGATGCAAGAGGGCATCAGAGGAGGAAGCGAAGGAAAGAGGGACAGAAGCCAGTGTTGCCCACAGCAGCCCTGGCCATCATTCAAGGCACCCCAGGATGCCACAGCACACTGGTTGAAAACCACTGCCCTAAGCTGTGGAATTCCCCCTCAAACAGAGGTGCATCTGACTCCTTCATTGAATAGCTTTGGCCTTTGAATTGACCCGAAAAGATTTTTCACCTGGGGCCCTCTTGGAATATCCTGGCCCCCCCCGGGGGGCATATGGTCCCCATTTGGAAACATTCTCTACACCTATCAAGTTAAGACTTCTAGAAGTTAAAAACAGCTACATTCACTCAATATTTTTATAAAGTAGTTCATTAAATCTTCTCCACTATTACAACACTATGAACTTGGGTCCATAAAAGGTTCTGTTCCCCCGTCCTTGAAATCAAGCTTGAGGAACTCTGGAGAAGTTATTTGCAGGAGTTTGCTGGCTGATAAAACATCTTCACCACTTCTCTTGTAAAATAGCTGCCACAGCTTTGTACCAGTAAATTACCTACAGGTTTCAGTATATTGACTAGCACAGTAACCAAGCTGTGGGTGTGTGTCACATTTCTACTGGAATCATCTTCATCTTCCATCATAATGAAGTGTTGACTTGCACATGTGATATGAGCCATTACAGATTAAACATCACAGATAAAGCGTACACATTGAGCTATGAGTGATCAAGTTACTCTTTCAAGCACTGGAAAATCAAATTTATGTGCATGCCTTTGTGAATCAGCCACAAATACTAAGTAGTCAAGGGACATGCAATTGTGTGTCCTTTGTAAAAGTGTTAACTTCATAATAACCTGCACTGCTTTGAACTTGGGACCACAAAATGAAATGTTACCCAGATTTTCAACCAGCACTGCAATATCACATTGCATTTAAGTCACGAATCCATGATTTACTGCAGAGTGGCTAACGACCTGTGGCCTTTTGGATGTTGCTGGATTACAACTCCCATCATTACTGACTATACTGGCCATGCTGGCTGAGGCTGATGAAAGTTGAAGTCCTGCAACATCTAGTCTTGAGTACCACAAGTTACACAACCCTGATCTACTGGATTTTCTTGCCATTCTCATTTTCTTGGATCTTACAGCAGGCAGCTGCTACTAGCAGCTCACACTAGGAGGCAAAGGCTGTGACCTGACAGAATAACAACTAAAGGGCTTGCCTAAAGGGCCATGCAAAACTATACCAGGAAGAACTTTGAAGAATAGACATACTTCTCTATACTTACGGAAAACAATGAGCTGCTGTTAACACCCAGTTCCTTTTAATCAAAGTACCTCCACATAAGGATGTGTTACCTTCAACACGTATAATGAGGGCAGCCATATAAGGTCTTGAGTGTGGAACTGATTCTTTGCCCCCAATTATATCTGTAGATTGACCTAAGTAGAAATAAGACACACTAATCAAATTGTGTTATATATGCTGTGCTTCAGATTAAAGGTTAATGTAATTGTGTTAAAGCACATGCTGATAGGCACATCAATGGAATTTTATGTCGATTCAATGACATGCTGGATATTAGGACATCAGTTAATGCTCCTGAAGCCTAATTCAAACACTTTTGGCATAGTCGCCGCTCAAAACTGCAATGGTGTGATTGCATGGGCATGCAAACATTTAAATGCTGTTCCCACAAAAGTTGATGACAGATAGCCTGCAACGTTTATGAGCCTGCATCACATCCATGCAGCAGCCCAGAAGTAATCACTCCTGTGGGATTGGGAGACCCACAATTGTAGTCAACCAACTGTTACTCAGGATAGACCCATTGGGATTAAGTGACTGAAGTTAATTGCCATTAATTTCAATGGATCTTCTCTTGAGTAAAAACCTCAGCATGGAAAAGGGTTTTATTTTTCATCCCAACTACATGAGACTTTGGCCATATGATTGAAAATAGAATATTGACATAGAACTGATAATTCTTTTCTGTGGTGTTATACTTTCCAGATGCTATAAACAAAATGTTGGGTGGGCCCAAGTCCCATTAAAATAACAGAAATTTAGTAAATAGTAAGTACCTAAATAGCAATAGTTCACATGGAATTTATGTATGCCTTGTTCAGTCTGCTTTTTTCCTTGTTGTCTTTTTGTCTAGCTTTACAGATGCAGCAGAATGAAGTGGGGAAAAGTGGATAATCTGTAACATTTCAGATGGAAGAGGTGATCACATTTTTTTAAATCCCTCTGACATACTGTACTTTAAAAGCTCCCTGTAAGTAGAAAGCTAGCAGGGCAGAGGTAGTGCTGGGCTAAAACCTCTCTACCTGATGTGCTTATTTTCTTCTTGCAGGGTAGGTTTTTCAGATAACCCCCATCCCCCAGCAATTGGAAGTAGCTCTGTCCCTTCTGTCTTGAATTTATTATAGTCAATTTAATACAGGTGCCAGGCAAAAAAAAAAAATCCATTTTCCAAGGCTTTAAGAACTGCTAATTTTTAATTTAGAATAATTATGTGTTTGCAGTCTAATTGAATTGACTCTTCCAGTTTTCCTTTGTATCCTTTATTTCATTTTTTTAAAAAGTATTGCACATTCTATTATGCTACTTCATTAGCTGCCCTGGAAACACATTTCTGCTGCAAGTGTGGGATATAAATTATGTAGAGAAGCAAAATAAAGTTTTGCCCTGGCAGAGCAGTCCTAACTAGTGGCTTGAAGGTGCCTCCTGCCAGCCACAGTGTAAGGTGGGCAGCTTCTGCAATTTTTTTTTTAATTATTTTTTGGCTGTACTAGCTCCAGAGGTGCCCAGATCAGACATTCTCCAGAAGCTGGATCCATGGCTGGCTCTCACCCAGCTGCCATGACATCCCTTTTTGGGGCACACTGTTGGCAGTAGCATTGCCTCTGCTGCAACACTTTCTGTGGCCATATTTGCCCCTTTCAATGCATGTTCTGAACTTACCAACATGCCAACTTATCTCCCTGAATTTGAAATCTTTTAACAGCAGCAAAGATTCTACCTACTTGCCATTAGCAATCAGTGGTAACTCCTTCAAATGGGGAATGGCTGGACAGCCAGGTTTTGCAAACTTGACAAGAGGGAGGTTGGGTGGGTATCGAGGGATATCAGAAATCCCATGAATCTGAAGCCAGACCTGTTTTCCTTACGCTGAATGTGTTGGGGAGGGAAGACAAAACAGATGTAGAACTAACTTACCAGTCTGAATTTTGAAGAGAAAATAAGCCACTGAGAAGGACAAAACCAAGAAAAGCCCCATGGTAGTGGTAGCTGCTTTGAGTCCCATTCAGAACATGTGCCTGCTATATACAGGTTGACCATCTGAAGGAAGTGAGCTGTCGGTTTTTTTCTTTCTTTCTCCTTGCCTTTCCCCCCTCAAATTATTTTACCTTTTGCCCCTCCCCTAGCCAAGATCAATAATGGCAAAAGTATCGTGCACAGGTGTGTGTGTGCGACATTGTCCCCTGGGTTATATGGACAAATAGAGAAATTTGAGAAGGTTAAGGGAAAGGCAGACAAAAATATTATAAATTAACTGGAAAAACGGAGTCTGTTTTTCCTCTACTGGAGTAACAAAGTACAAAGTATATGCTAGGGGACATATCGCAATATTTGTTGATAATATAAATAAACAACTTTTATTACTCATGTTCCAATAAGGTGTTTATATTTCTGTGGCCCAAAATAGCATTTATAAATAATGACATAATATTCACATATACAGTTCTGTAAATTTTGTTTGATGTTATATTTGTGTATCCAATTACCTTATATCTGCATTTTGTTTGATTTTTTTCAATTGTTCGTAGCATTATTTGTAATATAGAAACATTTAATAATAACAAAATGGGGGAAATGGGAGGTTTCCAAGTGTAAGGGGGAAAGCAGTGGGGATTCTTTCCCTGTGAGTGCCACATCCATTCTGAGCATCTTAACTAAATCTTACTTATATTAAAAGCAGTACAAGTGTACAGCTAGCAATTGAAATGCCATGCCAATTAAGACAAATATGTGACTTGCTGCTGTGAGTCTCAGCAGCTGTTAATTTTAGAAGTGTTTGTCCTGTGTTGCTTCACATAAACATGGGAAGGGGGGGGGGGGACAGCAAAGCACCTGGGTTTTTGCAGTGCCACATACTTCTACTCCTCCATCCCTCTAGACTTGGCTCCCCATTAAAGTCCTGTGAACAAGAGCTGGTTGACATCTGTTGTTGGTGAGAAGCTCATTGAAAGGTGCTAAGGGCTTTGCAAGTGTGATTTTAACGTTTTGCAACAGATGCCAAAATATCCAAGACCAGCACTGGCACTCTGCTACCGTGAACATGTGCATATGCTCACAGATGTCCAGGTAAATGAAACTTAACAGATGCTGGCGCTTTAATGATTGCATTAGTTCTTCACGGACTCTGGTTCATAAGTGGTGTATGTGTTTTTTATAAGATTATATTTACACATTATTTACAGTTGAGTTTGTCCCTAATGCAACTGTGGCGATCACACAGGGTCCCTGGACGTTTAATGGTTTATTGATCCCTCTGCCACCACTGTGCTCGTTTCCCCGCTGCCATCAACCAGTTACTCTCTGGTAAAACACTGAGTCCAGACAGTTGTTAAAAGTGAACCAAAAAACCCCCAAGTTTATTTTACAGACATTAACTAGTTTATGGTTTCTCTGATAATATTCCTTTCAGTATCTTAACTTTAGTTTATTTACCAGCCTATACCTTCCTAATACCTTCTGACTGATTATCTCAACTGTTTGACTGACTCCTCTTAACAAATTCTCTCACTCTGTCACACCAGACTAGCCCAACCCACAGACTTATCTTATCTTATCTGTCTCTTCTAACTCCAGGCTGTCTTCTCCACCCTAACACTAACTCTCCCCCCCAACCCCCCCTCTGTGCTTAAACCTTATACAGTGGTACCTCGGGATGCAAAAGGGATCTGTTCCGGAGCCCCATTCGCATCCTGAACATAACGTAAGACGCGACAGCACATCTGCCCATGCGTGGGTCGCGTTGTGCCGCTTCCATGCATGCACGTGACATCATTTTGACCGTCTGCGCATGCGTGAGCAGCGAAAACCGGAAGTAACACACTCTGTTACTTCCGGGTTGCCATGGAGCGCAACCCGAACGTGCTCAACCTGAAGCGTATTTATCCCGAGGTATGACTGTACACAGTTAATTCTGCCCCCTGGGTTCCCATTGGTTAGTCGTTTTACAATTAGTTAACCCTTTCCCTAAGAACCCAGTATGATGTCACACAACTAGGAGGGCAAACGCCACAGCAACCTTCAAAGCCGTTTCCCTCAAAGAGCCTTATCCAATGAAAGTTAAGTTAAGGTCCAGTTTTCTGTTAATAGGATAGATTTGCAGCATGGTCTGAAGCATCTTTGGCCAACACTGAGTCCTGTTCGGTAGAATTTACTCTCTAGAAAGTGCATAGGATTAGAACCACATTTTTAATTCTTGTTCACTGAAATCAATGCGGAGAGCGCTTAACTGGCTGGATTGTGTCCAGAGTTACGATTCCTATGGGAGAAGCTGGATTGCTCTGTAAAAGTGAGAAGTTTTATTTGGGCTGTTTGCTTGTGCTGTTTCAGCAGCAGCTTTATGAGCACGTTGAGTGGCCAAAATATCTTAAAATTGTTACTTAAAGTAAGAAGCTGTTTTTATATGTCCATATAACACCAACTAAATGTTGGTATCAGTTTCCATTTTACTCAAATCATTGGTCTATATATTTTTTTTAAGTCACTGTGCTAACATGAGCTGTCTTACTGCAATTAACATACAACTTTAAACCTTACTGAAAGAGTGATTCCCACAACTGCACATAAATATGCACATCTAAATTTAAATTGCCTTTGTCTGGCCTAAGGAAGGGCACTTGGTATTTTTAAACTAAAAAAAAAAGCATCTAGGGAGCAAAGTAAGGTTATTTTGAAATCAGCCTTCAACAAATGTGTCAGTAAAATATAAATAGATTACATGTTAATAACATTTCCCCAGGGTTGCAGTTTACCTGATCTAAAGAAAAATAACTGTGTTGCTACCTTCAGATTCAGAACAAGTTGTCTAGTTTTTGTCTGTGCACAAGCTGCATTTAACTCCCTATTAACCCGCAAGAGGTTCCTTTAAGCTGGTTTCTCATCTGGTGTATATCTCAATGTAATAAAAAATAATTTGTCATTCAAAGTGGCACTATAGTTGCTTTCATTCTAACAGTAAGAGCAGATGGCTGAATCCAACAGTGATTGGATGAACTGTATATTTGCCTCTCTTCAATGGATCTTCCACAATACTGATAGCCTTGTCTTTTTTTAAAAAAAAGTATTTTGGTTTGTTACTTTTTAATAGGGCATGTGCTGTACTTTCAAATTGGAGAAAGGCAATGTTAAAGCAATGTATGGTAATATTTGTTAAATCATACACTGCCTTATATTTCAGAGATGCCATTGCTTTTCTCAAAGTCACTTTCCAGGAGGAAAGGCAGCGTATAACATATATTCAAATTAAAGCACCAAATAGTTAATTTACTAAAATATTTAAATGGCTGAAATCTCTAATAAGGGTGCACCACTAAAACAGCCACTTATTTTAGCCATAGCACGATACACCCATTTGGGCTGGTGGTGCATGATGGCTGTGCTTTTTCTTTCTTTCCCTATTTTTTCTCTGTACCCATGGCAGGGAAGGGTCATGGGTGAAATGGCCATAAGCAAATGCAGGTATAAACATATATTTTTAGCATGAGGTGCCCATCTGTTCATAATGTGTCTTTTAAGTTATTACAGGAGGTAGAGCAACAAAAGTTTAACTAGGGGAAAACTTTTCTATTTGTAGGTGAGGTTAGAGTGCTAACATCAAAACTGGAAGGAAGCTAAAATAACTCTGGCGTACGTGCTACATACACTTTAAAATATTTTTAGGATTTAATATGGGATTTGTATTGCCAATTGTATACGTTTTCATAGTGGAAAATGATATGCCCCAGTTCTTTTGTAGAAAGGTCAGGTATATTAAGATGAGCATTCCTTGCTGATCCAACTTCTCAGCATAGTAACTATAACACTGAAGGAAGGCAGAGCAGCAGCACTAGACTTGACCTTGTGTACTTGTTTTTACCATGAATAGTCATAGCTGGCAAACAAAAGAGCTCTGTGTGAGGGGGCACTAGTTGAAATTTACCCTACTTTTTTCTTATTTTTCTTGTCGCACATGCTTCCTAAGAAACAAACAAAAAAATCACTGGGTGACATTCAAATGTGTCAGCCCATTTGCACAATGGAATTCGGCCTGTGCCAATGACATTTCCCCTTCCATTCCTTTCCCCTGCTGCCCCTCCCCTCAAAAAACCCTTCATTAAAATATGTCAATTCCTTCACATAAGGACACAGGAATCTACCTTATACTGAGTCAGGCAGTTGGTTCATCTAGTTCAGTTTTGTCTACACTAGGGGTAGCCAACATGGTTGTATCCAACATGGTTTTAATCCAGAAGTTGTGGACTTCAACTCCCATCAGCCCCAGCCTACATGGCTATGACCAGTAATGATGGGAGTTGTAGTTGTCATTGGCCTTTATTGGCATAAATTTAAACAACAAAATCATAAAATCATACAAATACATTAATAATCCAAACACATACAATATATAAAAGGCTAGATAGCCTCAATTGAGTAAATCAGGCAACCTTAGATTTAGCTTTAAAAATCTCAGCTAAATACAATCTTGGTAGTTTTGGGAGTATCATCCCTCAGCAAATATTGGATTACAGACTCTTTGTAAATCAATATTTTAAGCTGTAAGTGAGTCACTAGGAGATCTCTGCAAAGGATGTCAAGAAGAGGGCAATCCAAAATTATGTGATGTATTGTATTTGGTGTTTTCTTATTACAGGAGCAGGATCTGTTCTGGAAGGGGATTTTTTGTAGTTCCATAACATCTGGACACAATCATGTCTACTACTTGTATCTCTGGTTTACATGGATGGTTTTTCAGACTGGAGTCTTTACCAAGCCCTATCTGGAGTAGTCAAGGGTTGAACTGGGACCTTCTGCATTCAAAGTTTCTGTTCTACCAGTGAATTATGGACTCTCCTACTTCACAGCTAACTCTTCAGTAACAAATGTTTGCTGACAGTTTCACAGGGATTCTAGCATTTTGGAAGGCTTTTATGCCACATATCTCAAAACTATCCTCTTAGATGCATGTACTTAACTTTTTGCAGGATGAAACACTGAGATTCCAAAGGATTATATTACAACAAATTTAATAACTTACCCATGCAGACTTGAAGTTACAGTGAGTAACTTGATTATGGTAAATCAAGTGGTAATGTCAGTTGCTGTATCTTACAGTGTCCTGTTCTGGGTGTCATGGACGGTTAAAGTGGTATAGATTGTCTCTCGGTTCTCAGAAGTGAAATAGTAGTGCACCTCCCCACCTCAGAAGGAGGATGAGGAATCCCCAACATAGAAGCATATTACAATGCCAACCAAATACGCCATATAATCCCATATATACTAGAAGATGAGACAAAACAATGGGTACACCTAGAGAGGGACACAATTGAAAACACCTGCACCACAACATACCCACTCCTCCCAAACAAACTAAAGAAAATTCCCACAACACTTAACAGGTACACACAGACCATGCTCAAAGCATGGAAAACACAAATAGGCAAACTATCCCCAACCCTATCCCCACTAATCCCCCTGGCATACCACCCATTATTCTACCATGCAGCACAAAACCTCCAGACAAAAACCTGGTGAACCAAAGGCTTATATCACCTAATAGACTTTTATAAAAATAACAAACCCTTGTCAACACAAGAAATACAAGACAAACTAGAAGACACCCAAATGACCTGGTTAACACAACACCAACTACATGCCTTCTTAAACAACCCAACAGTAAAATCAGCAGCAACTAGGCCCCTGACAACCTTCGAAAACCTCCTCCTAACAACAAAGGGAAACGGTAAAGGGACGGTATCCGCAATATACAAAATACTACTCCAAAATCCCGCAAATCCCCTAGACACAATCAAAAAACAATGGGAGAATGACATAGGCTATGAGATTAACCCCACTCAATGGACCAGAATGTGGTCTAAACCCCCCTTTAAATCCATATCAACAAAAAGAAAAGAACTCACACTGAAACTCACCTACAGGTGGTACCTAACACCAAGGAAACTAGCGCTAATACACCCAGGAACCTCACCAAAATGCTGGAGAGGGTGCACCTCCTCAGGCACATACCTCCACATGTGGTGGGAGTGTCCCAAAATTCAACTATTCTGGACAACAGCCATACAAGAAATAGGTAAAATAACTAAGCAAGTAATAGACATCACCCCAGAATTGGCCCTACTAAACATCTTCCAAGACAACAATGCCCATTTACACCACAAAAAACTCATAACCCACCTGCTCTCAGCAGCCAGAAACATCATAACCAGACACTGGAGAGACCTGTCAGGAGTAAGCATGGACCAATGGTACCAAATAGTATGGGAAACGGCCCTACTAGAAAAATTAACTAATAAACTGAAACTGACACGGGGACAAACAGAAGAAGATGCCTTCACCCCGGTATGGCTCCCCTTTATCATATACACAGCCCAACAGGACAATGACAATAATCCACCAACAGCATACAAATCAATATGGCTAACCTGATCCAAAACACCCACCCATCTCACTCACACACAAAAACAAAGATCACCACAGCCAATCACAAGCAAACAATCACACCCTAAGCCAACCCCAACCTCTCTCACCACCAAAGGAACACAAGTGAACAACACAAGCAACGCTGACACCAAACTCTACATACATTAAACATAATAGAAACACCGCCACCCGACCCCACCCCCATCCATCCTCCCTCTCCCCACCCCCCCTTTCTTTTTTCTTTCTGTTTTCTTCTCCCCCTAATGCCTCAACAAATGAAACGGATTTGTAAAAACGTTACATGGAAGAAGAAGAAGAAGAAAAAAATACAAGGCACTACACTTCTGTAAAACAAGAAAATCCTTAATAAAAAATATTTTTAAAAAAGAAGAAGTGAAATGGTAGGTTAATAACTGTCACAATTGTCAGGCACGCATATATGCTACCAAATTTGGTAGGATATTGGGTGCTACCACTATACTGATGACACCCTGCTCTATTTCTTGTCATCTTAATCGGGTGAGGTCATGCACATTCTGGTCCAGTGTCTGGTTGGACGTGGGTGTCTAAATTCAAAACTGAATCCTGATAATACAGATGCTGTGTTATCCTGGGTCCAGGAATTAAGTGTTCTTGACAGGGTTGCATTATGCCTGAAATAACATGCATATCTGGGGGGGGGCAAGAAATACACCTTTTGACTGAAACCCTTGTGTCATAAATGGCAAGGCATGCTTATCCCCAACTATGGTTGCTGTTGGACAGAGATAGTCTGGGCACAGTAACCCATTCTCAAATAACTTTTTATTTAAATCCATTCCAATCCGTCTTCAGGCCTGGCCGTGGGACTGAGAGTGAGACAGGGTGTATGTTGCCTAGCTGCTGCTGCTGCTGCTTCTTGATCTCTCTGCAGATTTCAATACCATATTATCCTTCTGGAAATTGGGCACACTATGCTACAGTTGTTCTGGTCCTACCTAACCCACAGGCCCTTAACAGCTAGGACCAGTTTACTTGCAGGATCACCTTATCTCATTTGACTGCTTTGATCTGCGGACCTGGCACTGTTCCAGGGGCCACATGTGCCACATAAAACGACTTCAGTTGTAAGAAATTGATCTTATAGTGTGGGAGCAGCACCATTTTGGAACTTCCTTAGCTATTGACACTAGGCAGACACCTTTTTTCAGCACCTGCTTAAAACATTTTTGTTCAGGCAAGCTTCTCCAGACATATACATGTTGACGTGTTGTAATTTTTTACTGTGAATTTTATTTTATTTTAATTTAATCTTTTAAATCTTTTAAATTACTTGTTTTAAAACGATAATTTAATATCTCTTGCAAACTACTTGGAGGTTTTATTACAGTCCGTGTGTGTGTGTGTGTGTGTGTGTGTGTGTAGTTGAAATAAAATGCTGTATATTATAGAATAATATGTATCATTAACATTTAAAGGAGTAATGTAAATAGGAGAGGAATATGAAGGAAGAGGAGAGAGGAGAGGATTAACGAAAATTGAGGGGTAGGTTAGAGGTTTATTGGAAAAGAGGAAGAGCATGATGAATAGGGTGAGGAAGAACATTTCAAGTGGTGTGGAAGAAGAGCTGGGGCAGTGGGGAATGAAGAAATCCTGGGGTTTGACAAGTAGGAAAAAATAGCAGGAATGGAATGTGCTCTCTCTCTCTCTCTCTCTCTGTGTGTGTGTGTGTGTGTGTGTGTGTGTGTGTGTGTGTAAAATCTTCTCCTGAGTCTTATATACCTGAATAACTCAAAATGTAATTCTGGAGGTTTTCAGAAAAAGAAGCTGGGGTATGGCTAGGGCCCTATCAAACTAGGCAGCCAGGGAGTCCTTTGGAGCCAGGGAACTGAGCTGTGCTGGGAAGCCTGGGTGGGGGCCAGCATTCAGCAGGCAGCTGGAGTCAGCCAGGAGTTTCATTGCTCAGCCATGTTCTCTCTGGCTCTGCTCCCCGGCCTGATTGCCAATCTCTGCAATGACCTTTGCTCGTGTGCTGCTTACACGCCAGTGTGTGCTAATGCTGCAGTTTGGTTTCCAGCTTGGAACCACTTGTGCTGCTTGCACGAAATGCCTCTGCTACTTCATTGTTTAAGAGGGATGATCTTGTCCAGCCTCCTTGAACTGCACAAGAGATTAACTCTCCTTTTGGTTTAAATCCAAGTCTCTTCTGGGGGAAAATGTGTTTGATTATCCATCTCTTCATCGAGTTAGGAAAATGTCCTTTTCCATTAAGTCTCTTGCCTCATTTTGGCTAGTTTGACTATTCTTAGGTCTCTCCTAATCCCCTCCCCCCAAATCATTCAAAGCTGTCTTTCTTGCTTTTAATTCCAACTAATGTTACTTTTAGTAATTACTTATGGGTTAAAACTCCATTTACAAAGAACAGTTTGAGATTATTTAAATTAAAGCTGAACTCTAACAATTTGCAAACTGACTGATGATAGATAAATAGATAGATAGATAGATGCTTCTACGTGTGTGTGTGTGTGTGTGTGTGTGTGTGATGCTTCTACCTATGTGCATTATTGCTGTTGCTGCTGTCCCACCTTTTAAATCTAAATTTCAGCTTAAATTCATTTGGATGTTTTTATTTATTTAGGGTGATTAATGTTAAACTGACTGTTCCAGTTTTAAACATGGACAAAATGTACATATTCAAAATAAGATTAACATGTAGTTGCATATATGGAAAAAGTGCTCCAAAGGGAGGCTTTGCTACTTCAGACAAGTTACAATTAAAGCATCCCCCCACTTTTTGTTTTGTTTTCTAGAACGCATTTTTGAAGTTGGCTGTAGAGTAATGATACATTTCCTTCCCCTAATTTAATTGTCGTCACCCAGATATTTATTTTTCCAGCTTTGTTCAACAATGTATCTACCTCACTTGAGGTCTTATTTATTTATTTAATAATATATCAAATTTAAAAATAACCTACTTTTCTAAACATGTTATATATAACTCAATATAGTTCCCAATTTAAAAACTTGATAAAAGGAAACACAGTGCAACTTTAAAAGATTATTATTTTCAACTAACAGAAGAGTAAATTTCTCTCCTCTAATAGTATTCCAGCTGGGTATGTGAATATATAGCACTCTTCATAGTGGCAATACATCCTGTGCAACATATTTAAAAACAACATATTTTCAAAAGATGAAAGAGTTAAAAAGGACACAGATTTCTAAGATGCATAAAGATTTGTTAACTTATTTAATTTTATTATTTTTTTCTTTCCTTTTATATTGTTCAATAGAACCATTTAAGACTTAGAAAGACTGAAATTGTTTTGAATATCGTGTACTGTCAGTCCATCAATTCAAAAGCAAACCTTGTGCGGTAGGTTAAGAATCAATAACTGGCCCAAGGTCACCCAGTGAGCTTCATAACTGGGTGGGGACTGGAACCCTGGTCCCCCAGTTCTTAGTCCAGCACTTGAACCATTCCACTGCACTGGCTGTCTTGGATTACTTTATTTAAAGCAAACTGCTACTTTAAGTTCTCCACATTGTCTGTGACTTTAGTAGTGGTCTTGAATGAGAGTGATATCCATGCTGACATTTTCTCAGAAATTGTAACAGAAATCTTGGCTCCTACCAGCAGGAATTGCTGAACGCCCACTCTCCTATAATATGCCAAAGTTCCACTTGAACTTGTGGAATGGTTTCAACCAGCACCTTGCAGATTTGATTCATGGTTGAATTTTGTGTATGGGAGTCTTTGAGGTGAGCGATGCATATTCATATATACCATGAGTGGAAGTTAGTATCGTTTGTGCAGGATACAATTTCACGGCCTACAATAGAAGGGAGCTCTGTCTTTCTCATCAAATGAACCCTGCAAAGGTTTTGCTATTGAGGTAATACATCTCTGTATTTTGGAAACTATTTTCAGGCGCAAGCCAGGATAGGGATAGAGTTTCTCTTTATACAGAGCACTGAAATTAGATCTTCAGATGTTTTCAAATTTGCTGTCTTTGAGTTGGAGAACAGAAAACACCGCTTCAGTTTTTAGGTTATATATGTTCAAAAGCAAAACAATCTGAGTAGTGGGAGGCTTGATTAATTGGCTTCTTTGCATTTAGTGCAATTGAGGCAGCACTTGGCAATCAAGCATAAAAATGGAGTTTACAATCCTGATCCAGCCTGACAGACTCTTAATTGCAGCATGCATCAAAAAGTTTCTCCAGAGATAGCTCTGCAGAGTTGTTTAACCAGGTGTTTGGGTCAGTTTTGACTAGGAAGATGAATTGGAGGGTAGCTCATAACATTTTGCAAATATTTCAATTTGATAAAGGGTTTGCCTGTAACTTCAGAGGACTTGCTGCATGGGAAATGGTGCCTTCAGAAGCATGAAGGGTGGTTTTCTTCCAGCTCTTCTGGAATCACAAATGACAGGAATGGAACGCAAGTTTTTGAAACTGATGTTTTTAATAGAGGGGAACTCATATTGGTTACAGGAAGCAGCCAGTGCTGTATACCTGTTGCTTTGAGGCCCAAGTAAGAAATTTTGAATGATCACCAGTAACATTCCCATTGAGGGTGGCAATATTGTCAAAGTCAATTCTGAATAATAGAATCATAGAATTGTGGAGTTGGAAAGGACGCTGAGGATCATCCAGTCTAAATGCTTTTCCCCCCTGCCCAATTTCAGCTGCTGGATTGCATGTCCTAAAACTGAAAAGACATTGCAATGGTCATTAGTGTGATATGGAATGTTGTGATGCCCTATATATTGTAGATGGCTTTTAAGAAATAATAGGCCATTTGCCAGTGTCTGCTGAAGGCAGGAGTGCTGGGCTAGATAGATTGTGGGCTGATCCATCAGATATGGTCATTACTCAGAGCAAGCTGTTGTTTAATGCTGGCTCTTTAAAACAGAAACAGAAAAATGCTCACTTAAGTCAGCTTTCTGAAATAATGCTTTTTTGGGGGGGAATCCATACTTTGTGTCTTCTGTTAGCTTGGATTGTGGTTATAGTTCTGGGATTAGAACTACAGGCTTGCTCTAATATTCATGTAGTAGATTTCTTATGAGCAAAAGCACTCTTTAAGCTATCATGCACATGCTCAGAGGTGCTCTTTGTAGCAGAAATGTCATTTTAAAATAGATTCCACATGAGCTGTGGTTCAAATGTAAACCTTGGAAAGAGTACAAACTTCTCATATTTAGTAGTTCCATTGTTGATAAGCCACAGTACTTCCGTTTTATTTTAGCAGCTAATGGCAGTTGTGCCAAAATGAGTGCATGATGTACACTGAATTATAAACCCCTTGGGTTCTTAAAAATACCAATTAATCTTACTTTTACTGGGAAAATGTGAAAATAGCTTTATGCTTAGCAGGTTAGCACATTACTGAGAAAATTAGCATTTGCAGTCCAGCAGACCCCTGGCCACCAGCTGAACACAGCTTCTGGATGTGGTTGACAGAGGAATCTTAAGGGGAATCCCACTGATGGGCATTTGTAGGAGCTCCATACTGCTGAAGCAAAATGTTCTGAAATGCTGTGACCAAATACTTAAACTGTGCTTAAACAGTCCATGTTGCATATAAACAGTCCCGTTAATGCAATCTGTAAGTTTTGTAAGAATTCTGTCTTCTGGATCCAGTTACCTATATTCTTCCTTTTCTCATTGAGGGTGAGGTGGGGAACTCTGTTAGAAAGCTATTTATTGAAAGAAAACAAACTCTGTTGGCCATGTTTGCATAGGACATTAAACCAGACTTTCTGCTTTGTTATGATTTATTGAGAACAAGGAGCATGCAAGTACAATTGTTCCCACTTCACTCCTCCCTTAACGTGAGGAGCAGAAACAAACCAGGATGCATGGGCTTCATGTTACCTCCTAACCAGGGATTGTATTTTGTTGTTCCCTAACAAGCTACAATCAGCAACACAAGAACAAACCATTGCTCCACGTTGGCTAGCAATCTTGACTTGCTAGGGAGAAACAAACCATGATCCTGGTTCAGATGTAACTTCCTGGGATTTTTGATTGTTTGCTTGTTTTGCTCAAGGGAAGATCATTGCTTGATGTCAGTAAACTATGATAAGCCAGAAAGGCTGACTTCTCATTTATGTTTGATACGACCATTGTGTTCTAACCTTTGCTTCATTGTAGTCTCTGTGTCCTTGGAAAAGTTATTTCTGCATTAAGACACAGAGGAGGATGGGAAGTCTATTTTCCACCCCAGAAAAGAATTGGCAATGTTTTCTCTTGTATCATGTATTGCTCTGATAAAAGTCACTACATCTGGAGATAGTGGGTTTGTTTTCTCTTAATGGATCTTAGAATACAGTTATAGAGAAACACTCTCTTTTTTTGTACACAAACAGCAATTGCAAATCTTGAACTCGCTGTGATACTCTGGTTATTTACAAATGTAAGTCAATACACAGAACATGAATTGAGAGTGGTTGCTATAGCTCTTCTCAGGAATCTGCACTTGTACTTTGAGCATAAGATGGCCTGTCCTAATGATTTAAGAAGAGAATATGCTGTGCACTTTGTTCTTTTTAAGAATGCATAACTATTTAAATCATGTTGTGACTCTGAAAACCTGAAGAATAAGAAACACGCATCTTTCATGTTTGGCTTCCAGTAAGTTGCAGAGTAAGTTGCAGAGATAGTCTGTCCAGTAAATTGCAGAGATAATCTGTCTCAACATAAGGACAACAATAATCCCAAGAGGCATAGTAAGCAGTGAACGAAACAATAGTTGTGTTGGTTAAGTTTCAGGAAGGATTACATTTTGGCCTGTATGTTATGGCAACTAGATCTGGTGGGGCCACTAAGAGGTCACAGGGTTGTGGCCAAGTTCTGGTCCCGTCCCCCCCCTGCAAAGATGCTATAGTAGACATTTAAGCAGAGCTATTTTACAAACAGTCAACACCTTACTAAACTGGAAATAAATGTTTTATTTTGGTTCAGAAGGGGTCCCTGCTGCCACAATTACGTCTCTGCTGGGATTAAAAAAACCAAGGTTCTTTTTCGCCTGTTCTGGTTGTTTTCCTATCCTACTCCTTTGTAAAGAAATAGTGGACACTTAAACATTGCAATTCTGTGACTACTTAGTACTAAGGGTCTGTCTTCAGAAGGAGTCCTTGCTTTCACAATTTGTAGTGTGTATTCATGCCACAATAACTGTACATTACTCAGAGGGTAAGGCCCTCTGAATTCCATGGGGATTCAGTCCCCCCTGGTAAGTATATACAGGATTGCAGCCCTAATGAGTTAATCTTAAAGGTACCACAGGACTGGTAATAAGGGACTCCAGGCTATGGAATAATATCCAGGAATATTAAGTGGACTAGGAACTGGTACTAGCAGTGAGGGTTATCAATTGAACATTCAGGATAAAAGGAAGTACTTATTCACACAGTAAATGGACTTTGCTATTATTAGGATGTAGAAATGGTTGCCAATTTAGATTGCTTTAAAAGTGGATTAGACAAGATCATGATGAGATGGCCCTCATTAGCTGCTTATCATCAGTATCAGAGGCAGCATGCTTCTGAATACCAGTTTCTGGGGATCATGAGTTGGAGATTACTGGATAGCTCAGTTGGTTAGAGTGTGGTGCTGATAACTCCCAAGGTTGCAGGTTCAATCCCCATAGGGGACAGCTGCATATTGCTGCAGGAAGTTGGACTAGGGTCCCTTCCAATTCTATGATTCTATTAAAAACTGTTTTTCACATGCCCTACCTATGGACTTTTCATATACATCTGTTTGGCTACCGTGACATGGAATGTTCATTTGTGGCAAACGTAGATATATAGCAGCATAATATGCCAGGTGGTCACTTGCTCACCTGCCCCATCTCACTATTCTGGAAACAGCTTGGAAGATCCACCAAAAATGTTTCCAGTGTTGTTCCATCTGTTCCAGCCCTCTCACTTTCATGCCCTTTCTCCCTGCCCTGGATTCAACCTCTGCTCTCTTCTAATTGTGTGAAATGTGAGTTTGTAGTAACAGGCTGAAATGCTTAACATAATTGGGTCACATTATTACTATGTGGAACGTAAAGCTGTCAAACTCAGGTTATTTAAACAGAAAGCACGTGACATTTATGAAATGTCTGCAGAGCTTCTTCAGGGGATACAGAGCTTTACAGTAAAAACGGACATACTCCAGAACTACAAAATCCAGTGTGCAGACTATGTCAAGGTATTAAAATCCTAACTTCC
Source organism: Podarcis gaigeae (assembly GCF_964106915.1). NCBI lineage: Eukaryota > Metazoa > Chordata > Lepidosauria > Squamata > Lacertidae > Podarcis > Podarcis gaigeae. The sequence goes on from NC_139687.1 coordinate 42,463,959, forward strand.
CACTGTCTTGATGGTGCTTTTCAGATGGATCCCATTAGATGCTTTTCAACATGTATATGTGCATGGGAAGAATCCATGCTAGATTATTTCCTGCTTAGTGGCCCCACAAATAGGTTTTGGTGCAAGTCATCCTTGTGTTAGAGGCTCTTTCACAGCCCTAAATAGCTTATTCTAAAAAGAAGTGTCAACATTGGACTTAATGAGCCAGAGTGAGAAGTAAAAATAAAATATGCACTCTTGGTTTGTATTATCTGACTTGTTGAAATAAACCCTTCCAAGAGAAAAATATGTGAAGCCAGTTGTCATGAAACAATAATATACATCCTGACAGCTCTGGAGGCCTGATGTATGGCTGCTACTGGGATGATTTAAGTCTTTTAAGAATGTGATGAAGGAGAGGGGAGAGAGACAATAAAGTAAGGGCTTGATGTTTCCACCAGTGGGGTACTTTCACTTTGGGGAATGCTTATTTATCCAGTGGTGGGGTTGGGGACTGGTGGGTGGGAAAGGTGGCAGGGTGGAGACCAAGGGAGTTTACGCTCACCAGCACTGGAGTGGAGTCTGGAACGAACGTTCAGGCTCTTGGCTGGCAGGGGAGACGGAATGTTCCGAGTCAGAGCTGCTTTTGGAAGAAGGGGGTTAGCTGCCTGCAAAGGAATGTTTAGCAGGCCTTTCTATTGTCTGTTTCTCCATCCCTCTGCCTCTCTCTGTTTAATGTATTAAAATTGTGGGGCAGGAGGAGGGAAAAGAGAAAACAAATGTGTGTGCAGCTGACAGGTTAATAAGTGGCAGATACTATTTCCAGCTGGGATCTGGATGGCGTAGTGGGTAACTTTTGCTGAAGCTGCACCGAGGGATATCGTTTTGGTCATAGTAGTCTGTGTGTCGGGACGAGCGTGATGTGTTTGTGATATGAATAAACTGAAGCACAAACACGGGAGCCCCTATAATGTAGTCAACACATGGATATTTATAAAGCAGAATGCTGTTTCTCAGTCGTGGCGAACTTGTATCCAAGAACAGAAAACTAATCAAGATAGTCCCCAATTTTAGGGTTAGCTCTGTCGTGAATTTTCCTAGGCAAGTTGTTTGCCCTCTGCCAATCCCACCCCACCCCTCCACCAGTATTGCAAGGATAGTAAGACCAAGCCTTACCACTGAGGTGGGGAACCTCCAGACCACAGGTCCAGTTTGGCCAGCCAGGGGTCCCAGTTTCTCCCATCAGGCTATTGCTAGGAAACCACACCCACCTGCTCCACACCTCTGGTCATATGTGGCATCATGTGTAGCGCAGGTACTAACGTGGCTTCAGAGGAAAAATTGGAAGTTTTAAATTGATATTTCCATGTTACAGGAACCATACTTTGGAGCTCCCACGTGGGCACATTCACTGAACTATTTTCTGTGCCTGCTAAAAACATTTACACCCAGCCTTTCTAAAAGCCTACTCAGATGTGTAAAATATTTCCATGTGTTTTTAATCTGCCATTAATTTTAATTATTTCTTCAATGCTTTATCAGTGTTTCTCAAACTTGGGTTCCCAGGTGTTGTTGGACTACAACTCCTATCATCCCTAGCTAGCAGCACCTAGTGGTCAGGGATGATGAGTCCAACAACACCTGGGGACCCAAGTTTGAGAAATGACCGCTTTAAATAGTTGTTTTTACTGATAACCTGATTGTTTCATTCTTTTTGGAAATTGACTTGAGGTGTTTTGTTTTAAACAGTCAAATAGTATATACATTTTAGGGGGAGGAAGTAAGAGTGAGTTTCCGACTATTCCTTTGCTGGAGAGTGGCACAATCCCACTGCCCACCAGTTTATCCTAATGGGCATTGAGAGCATGTCTTGCTCTAGGATCAGGAAAGGGCTTGCATTGAAACCCCTTTTTAAATGGTTCCTCAGTTGATGCAACCGGCAGAGAAATCATTAAACCACCATCCATTACCCTCAACAATTTTCAAGTGGTCTGTTGGGGGCGGGGGGGGGGGGAGTTTGGGAATCACTGGTGGAGACATACTGAGCTTCATGTACTAGTGCCCTAACTCAGTATAAAGGAGCTTCCTGTGTGAGCTTTGCTGAAGCTTTATTTTGCAAATCAAAGGTGAACTTTGTTATACAATTGCAGTGTGTCAAAATCTTAATGATGTATGTATAAATTGTAATAAGTATGTGGGCATTCTCTTGTTTTTCAGACTGTCGTTTTACTCTGGACATTCTTCGTTTTCCATGTATTGCTTGCTCTTCCTAGCAGTAAGTATACTTTTTAGCAGCCAGTTATGATGGATTGGTTTTTTTGTTTTGCTTAAAAAATCTGTTTATGTTGCATAGCATGAAGCTAAAACATTTGCTGCATCAGCATTTCATTTGGGCTGTTTGTGCAGAGGGAGCATTAAAATGAAAAAGACTGGGGTGGGGTGGATGTTTGCTCTGAGATCTTTTCATTTGACCACTGCATGTTAGGTAGGCTTATCCCTAAATTGTCCAGGGAATCTTTGTGTGAAGGCCAGTTCAAGCTTTTTTTTTGCTACCCAAGGTGGAAGTCTCGGAAAGTGCATCCCAGGACCACCTGTGACATTACAGAGGGTACCAGGACGCTTTCAGTTAGTGTCAGCTATCAGCCACACCAGCAGTGATTCAAGACCCGGGACTAATGCACAGCTTCTGATATGGAAGGCACCTTTGAAGTGTGACACCCTAGGCAGCTGTCTACTCTGCCTGTCTGGCTGAGCCTATCCTGAAAAGTGAGCAGCTCATAAAATGCAGCAGCCACCATTTACCTGAAGCTTAGGCACTTCAATAAGCAGCATGGCCAGGCTCGCTTTGCAGGGGGAGAGTCTCTTTTTCCCTTTCTACCTCTGGCAAACTAAGCTTGTCAGAAGCAGTAAGGACTCCTTCTAACTGATAGTCCTAGGCATTCTTTTTGTAACTTCATGCTTTGCTCTGGGTGATTTGGGTAGGCTTAGCATGAGGCAGGAGTGTGATGCAGATGATGGTCTATCCAGCGCAACCAGTCTCTACTTTAAGCAAACAAAGCAAGGAAGGAAGCAGGGGATGGGAATCCGCCCATCAAATGTTTTACAGGCTTCAGCAACATAAATACTAATTTATGAATGCCATCCAATCTTGATAAGCTACATTCTAGCTGTTTGTTGCTCTTTGCTTTTGGCCAGGAGAGAAGTAACTACCAAAGCAGATGGGACAATCTAGTCAAAATGGAGACTTTAGCTTTATGTCTGTGTATTTAAGCAAACAAAACGAATACAAAAAATGTCCACACTTTTTCTGTGGGGTGTGTAGGAATGAATATTGCAAGTTATTCCCAGCATGGCTCTGTGGACATGTAGACATCAGAACGTGAAAAACTAAAACTGTTAAAAGCAATGCTTTAAAATTTTGCGTAGAAATGTTTCTTGCTGTAGGATTGTTCTCAGGAGGAAAATATTTGTGTGTTTTTTTAAGAGCACTTAATTTGCAGCGTTTGTTTTATTATTTCTCTGAAGCATTTCAAAGCTGCTTCAACTCCTAACAGAATGAGAAGCCTGATCATCTAGCCTGTAGTGACATTAATAAAAATACCTCCTTTTTTTTTGGTTGGGAGCCATAGTTAAGCATTGACTGATTCTTTCCTGAAATCAGACCTCTTATTTTTGTTGTTGTTCTTGGAGCCTATAAATTGTAGGCTTCCAAGTCAACCTTCTTTACAGTATATGGAATAAAATTATCCAGTCATGGACAGTGGCAGTACTACTGACAGTGGTGTCTTAAAAGGCTCTGCTGGCTCTGACCGATTTGAGCCGTGCTATAGAACTGTCCTGTGTCCAGCTGCTCTGCCTGGCAGCTGCAGGGAAATTTTCTGGCACTGCTACTGAAAAATCCATCAGCTGGAGATGTTTGGTACTGAAACCAGAGCCTTATGCGTGCAACGCATGTGCTCCAACACTGACATTTCAATGCAAAGAACATTGATGCTTCAAATGCTTATATCTATCCAAGGGTGTATTAATTATTATTCAGTCTTAGTAAGTTGAGGAGTCAGCCCAAAATCAGAGGGATGAGTGACTCTCATCAATTTTGCATGGCAAAGTGAACAGGTTTCACACTTTTAGGAGACTTTGGTGTGCTGAGCTAGTCTTGCGAATGCCTCCATGCATGCCCAGATCACAACTAGCCACATAAAACATTCTACAGAAAAATAGGTTGAATTGAGATGTACTAAGCTGTGTGTGGTATGTGCTGGACAATTTTGAAGACTGGTTTAGTTGTTCAGCATAACAGAGAAGTCTATCTTAGCACATTGGCGGGGGAAATGCTACCTTTACAAGCAGACCAGTCTAATTCTTGACATCTTTATCATGTATTCTAGTGATGGTGTAGTAAATGGGTCTCTCCTACCCCACGAGTATTAACCAGGATGAGCTAAAGAGAGCCTTGAGAATTTATATGGAACTTCTCCCTGTTTGGAATGCTCTCAATCCTTAATGAGTTAGTGCCTATGTCTTGTGCAATAAGAAAGGGCTTACCCCAAGGCTGGTTCTGCCTATTATTGTAATTTGCTGCTTACAAGATACAGATGTGATCATCTTTCCCTCTACGTAGACATTTCACGGCTCCTAACTTTTCCATGCGGCAACACAGAGTTCTACCAGTGGCCCCATGTCAAGTCGTATGCATCTGATAACCTCCCCCCAAAAAAACGTACTTTGTGAGCAGCTTCAACTTGCCATTTGCATGCTTGACTCCAGCTGCAGTTGTGTGCTGCTCGTGACTCCCCAGTTCCTAACATGTGGCATTACTCACAGCCTGGGTTAATCATAACCAGACGCCTGAAATTTCAGCCTCCTGAGGGCTGGAGGAATCTGACTTATGTTAGTGTGACTGACCGAACACACACACACACACACACACACACACACACACACACACGAGAAAACAAAACCCAACCGAAAAGGCTATGACAGTACAGCCACCACATTGGCAGCTAGATTACAGCTCTGCCAGGATGACTGGAGGAACCAATAGAGTTTCCCCAGACTCTCCTCAGCCCATTGCCATTCACTTCAAACTATACCCCTTAACTTCTTCCAGATTGCAATACGTTGCAGCTTCTTTTCTGTGGGATTGTCTGCTCTGGCCTTCAGGTAAATCCCACAGTTTGTCAGTTACTTAAATCAGCTTGCTGAACCACAAGCCCAGGATTGTAACGGCCACAGTCTGTGTCAGAGTGTTAATTCCTTTTGCCCCTCCTTTTCCAGTAACACTGATGCTGCTGTAACAGGCAATTTAGATTTGAATTGTGGTCTTAGAAAAGCATTTAAGACCTTTTTTTTTTTACACCTGGAGGTGGTCATTAGGGTGATAGGTTTTGACAGCAACAGTGGGGACACACCCACACATCTCCCTTGCATGTTTGCTTACTTACCGTACTTCTACTCATTAGAAATATCTGGAGATGTGTCAGTTGAGCTGAAGAAGTTTCATTTTCTGTAGTGTCCCCTTTTCAAGGGAGGTGACATGCTAGGATAAATGTGCTCACAACTAGGAGTAATCTCTGTCTGGAGAGGCTGAGCTGTTTAATCCTCTGCTCTTGAGTCCCTTCCACTGCTGGCTGATATATTCAGAGTTATTTATGTGTGACCAAGCAACGCCACAGCTTGCTTAGCTGATGTACTTGTGTGTTTCTGTTAATTTGTACGTTTTCTAAAATGCTTTGGATGTTCACACTAGGAAAAAGATAAGAGTGGAGTCCTCCCTCCCTTAATTAATCAGTTAATTCAGTTGAGACTTGTAACCTTAATAATATATTGTGTGTGCAAATATCCATGGTTAGCAATATCCATAGCTCCAGTATTGTGGTTTCAGCAGTGAGTGTACCCATCTGTCAGTTTTCACATACACACATGTCACTCACTACTAACATTACTGCTTTGCAGGGGGTTGGACTAGATGGCTCTTGGGGTCCCTTCCAACTCTACAATTCTTTGATTCTATGATTCTAACAAAATTTGCTTGCTTTCTACATGAAAGTGACATTTTTGTAGCAACGTAGTCGTTTGCAAAGTAAGCCTTGGGAAGCGGGCCGTGGGGGGGGGGGAGAGAGGAGGGACAGAGGGAACTCAGAACAGCCCTCTCCTTTTCAACTCCCATAGGGTTTGGACTTGAGTCATTTTGAAAGAGTAAGCTCTTGCACAGCTCTCAGCCAGGTCAATCTGTTTGGCAGACTGGTGAGGAGCTAAGTGGCAAAGTGAGGGAACCAGCAAAGACGCTTATGGGCTGGTTTTTATTTTGGCTATTGAATGTTCGCAGATATTCTTTTATCAGTTATCTGGAAAAAAATTATAAAATCTCACGCTAGCATGCCTTGAGAATACTGAAGGCTGACAACTAATGAGTGAAGGTTGCTTTAACAGAGTGAGCTAATGATAGTCCATTTCCCTCCCCTTTGCTTCCTTACAGGGCACAACTGGCTGACAGCAAGGGGTTGCATCTATTTAGAGAGAACTGAATGAAGGGAATGATTCATGTTTATTCCCTTGTGGACAGTTGAGAGAATGTAGTCTATTCTTTGACTGGTATAATGGGGGCAACAACTGAAGAATAAAATGCAAAATTGACCAAAAAAAAAGATTTTTTTAAAAAATCTAATTTCTGAAGAAACGCTTTTAAAGGGCAAACATTAGCAAGATTTTAAGGTAAATAAAGTTGGTTTTATGATGTGGATTTTGATCCCTTCCCCGTTCTTGTTTGGAATCTAACTTCTGGTTAGCTGGGCAGCTGCCCTGAATTTTACTGGCTCAGGAGTGGAAAGATTTACTTGACGTGGAAATTGGACTTGTCCTTTGCCTATGAAAATGCAGCTGTTGTTGTGTTTTTTAGCATTTGCGTTTATTGAAAATGGCCTATCCCTCCCCCAACCCAGCCAAAGCGCGGAAAAATAAAAATCCTATATAGAGGTGATTCATGACTTGCTGTTCTTGTAGGGGTATCCCAGGAGACAGGGCTACATGGTCTTGTATAGTTCATGAAGAAGGTAGCAGTCAGCAAATAAACTGTACCTGGAATACGAGACTCATGTTGGACCAAATACGTTCATAGGCAGTTGTTTGCTGGGTTTTGGAGCAGATATTTACATGGGGCTTAACCGTAATCTGTGCCGTTTGCATTGTGTTGACACGATCCCTTTGCTACAGAATTGCTTACAGACTTAAATTACAGTATGTTTAAGTCTCCTTTAAACTGGTTGCCTAGCAATTTAAATAAATACTCCTATTACACACCCAATGGATACTATATGGCAGCATGTTATCAGGAAGGTTGGTAGATAACCCTGTTTTATCATTGAGATTGTTTATATATATGTCTTAAGATAAGCAAAACAACATTGCTCTGAGCTGCCATGAACCCTTAACTTACAAATAAAGCAATAAGAGAAAGGGGAGGGGATGCAAATCTCCCAGCTGCCCATGGAAGCCAGTAAGACAGAGCAAATGTGTTGCTGTCCCATGTCTTGCCAGGGTCTTGAAGATTTGGGCCATACATGCACCTTTTAGTTCAAAGGTTGCTATGCCATATTTTGTAGCTAGTCTTAACATACATACTGATGAAGTAATTTGCAGTATGTTAGCAGCCTGGGTGGGGGAACTGGGGAGAAGAAAAAAAGAACCCATTACCATACTTATCCACCCAAACCTCCCTCCTTTGCCTGACTGGCAGCAATTCTTGCTCTCCATAAGCTGCACACCAGGTCTGATCTTTTTTCAGACAGATACATCTGTTCTCTGTTGCTAACGGGACTCTGTAAACAGATCCTTGAAGTTAATTTGGGAGTTAACATGGAGGATACATGTTAGGAAAAGGTTGTCACTTTTATGTCCTACTTGCTGAATACACAGAAGCATCTGGCTGGCTGATGCTGGCAAGAGAATGTTGAACCAGGTAGGTCTTCAGTCTGACCCAGCGAAACATTTGTGGTTGGGGGTTGATCCATCATTTGGGCCTAGTGAGCAGTACTAATGCTTTCAACAATGCATGTTTTCTCTAAACTGAGGTCCTCTCCTGTCAACCACGTACACAAGACATGAGCTGAAATCTTTGGGGAGCATAAAACCAGCCAAAGTCTTTGGGATTATATGCCCTGATAAAGACTCCCTTTCCACTGTATTACTTTATTTATTTCATAAAATTTACATACTACTTGATTGTAAAAAACAACAACAACCTCAAAGCAGTTGGCAAATTGGAAGCAAGACAGGCCTACATTGTGCCTCCAGTCAATGAAGTTTAATTTCCGTGAAGTTAAAAAAAACGGATGAACGGGGATGAACTTCACGGCATGTAATGCTCTGAAGGAAAATGTAATGAAAATGATATATAGGTGGTACATGACCCCAGTTAAACTTGCCAAAATATGCCATGTGCCAGACAATAAATGTTGGAAATGTAAGGAAAATGAAGGAACATTCTTTCACCTCTGGTGGACTTGTCCCAGGGTGAAGGCCTTCTGGGAAATGATATATAATGAGCTGAAAAAGGTATTTAAGTATACCTTCCTTAAGAAACCAGAGGCCTTCCTCTTGGGCATTGTCGGCCAGATGGTGCCAAAGAAGGATCGAACATTCTTTTTGTACGCAACAGCAGCAGCAAGGATACTTATTGCTAAGAAGTGGAAAACTCAAGATCTACCCACGCTGGAAGAATGGCAGATGCAGCTGATGGACTATATGCAACTGGCAGAGATGACTGGCAGAATTCGAGACCTGGGAGAAGAGAGGGTTGAAGAAGATTGGAGGAAATTTAAGACTTATTTACAAAAATATTGTGATTTGGTGGAAAGTTAAGTAGGATGTTTGATCATAAATAATTGGCCACCACAAAATCGGATTGGAATGGGATGTAAAGCGAGACTAAGAGAAACAAATTTTCAGAGGACTATATTTAAATAAGCGGTTATAAAATTTGCAAACTAGATGATAAATTGCATGGAAAAAATTTATGATGATGAAAATGGCAGTGGGAGATGTGAGGAAGTCCAAAGAAGTTATGAAACTCTGTTGAGATAAAAGTAAGGTTGTTTATTGTCTTTGTACTCCATTCTGTAAAAAACCCTAATAAAAATTTTATTAAAAAAAAAATGAAGTTTAATTTCCCAGTACAGTGGTACCTCAGGTTAAGTACTTAATTCGTTCCGGAGGTCCGTTCTCCACCTGAAACTGTTCTTAACCTGAAGCACCACTTTAGCTAATGGGGCCTCCAGCTGCTGCCGTGCCGCCGGAGCACGATTTCTGCTCTCATCCTGAAGCAAAGTTCTTGACCCAAGGTAATATGTCTGGGCTAGCAGAGTCTGTAACCTGAAGCGTATGCAACCCGAGGTACCACTGTATCTGTTAAATGGGATGCTGGGTCTTTGTGCTCTTTCTTTGTTACTCCTCCACCAAATAGTTGCTCTAGACTCATGCAGGTGTAATTTCATGGGATTGCTAGGAGAAATCCCCTGGGATTTCCATTTGTGGCTTTCTGAGTTCCTTAGAGGAAGAGGAAGACTGTACTTGGAGCATACAATAAAGAGCAACCAGATTGCTGTATCAGAAGCAGCAATCTGTGAGTTGTTTAGGGTTGCCATACATCCAGAATTTCCTGGAAGACTGCAGTCGGAAGCAGTGTCCAGGCATAAATCGGCAAAATGCCCAGGAAAATCCAGATGTATGGCAACCCATCTGGGCAGTTTCTTTTTTAAAACAAAAGCTCAACAAGCTTTGTGTCCGGATTTTCACTTTTTGAAATATGGCAGGCAACCCTAAATTATTCAAATTTACATACATGGTGAATTTTAATAATTTTGTTTTTCCTGCACATGGGAGGGGGGGGGGAAATAAGCTCTATGGGGCACCAGTGCCTCATCTCCTGTTGTGTAATGATTCCTACTGGAATATTAGTAAATTAAAAAACTTAGCATTTTTGAACCATGTAGATAAAGTTGTGTGAAGGAGCCCAGTTTGCTCCCCCAACATGCATGGCATGTAAATCAGTGTTCTTAGAAAGAAGAAGCAGGACTGAGTAGAGAAATCTCTTCTCTTCTGAGAGCTAAAAAGGAAGTATATAAGGTTACACTGTGTGGCTTCTTTCCTTTTTTCACATGCTGCCCCCAAACTCAATATAAGTGGGACATGCAACAAAATGCCACAAGCTGCATCGAAAGTGTGCTTTCCCCTCAAGGTTCCCAGTATATTGAAGAGGAACAGAGGTGAAGCATTTGCTGAAATGAGCTGTTAGTGGATTTGATCTGCACAAGAGGCAAATGACATTTTTGATATAGGATGTGGCAATCTTTAATTTAATCCACGCATTCGTTGCAATTTTACACCGTTATCTATGGTTTTGTGCTTGTAACATGTGCCAAAATATTAACATGATGTTGGCAATCCAGGCACCCATTGTGTCCCTAGTTAGTGCAGAAAGAAGCCATCTTATTTGCTAATGGGGATTCCTCCCAAACCCAGAAGCAGCTCTGGTGTAATTCTGTCAATCTTTAGCTGCCCCTTCAATTTAGATGTTCGAAGACTCGTTTGCTATTAACCTGAAGGCATGGGAGTTGCCAAAGAGATAGATGGCCACATCTTTCTAGGCTGTCTAGATTTCTTTTTCCTTGAATGAAAGAATATATTTTCCCCATCCTGCTCAAAAGTAAGATGTAACAGTAGCTTGTGGGGCATTTTAAACAAAACTGAAAACCACCTCCCCAAGCACAACTTCTCTGAGTAAAATTGAGGCCCAAGCAGCTGCTTTTAAGTGTTCCTTTAAAAGAGAGAGATGCAATCATGGCTCTGCCGTGTCATGTCTCTTTTGGCCCTAAGTGAAACAGAGATCTGTATCTATTTCTGTACTGTAATCTTTGTCTAATGGTAATAACCATTACTTATTAGAGCCTATAAACCATGTTTTAGTCTTATTTGAAGTGCTTGAGGAGGCAACTCTGAATAATGATCATTTACTACTTCCACATGCATAAAATATATCACAGTGGTTACGTTCTGTCTAATTGCTGGTTCAAAGCCAATCACTGAGCAACACAAGACCTAGTTTTTGCACTGATTTATAAAGAGTACATAAATATTCTAGGTCTTCGTTTTCTGCATGATGACTTTTTAAAACAGAGCAGTACTTGTGTAGGAAAACCATGTACAAATTGTGCATGTAACTGCACATGTAACATTTTTGCTATCCTTTTCTTTGTGTGAGCACCAGGCGAAAACATTTTTCTATAGCCAGGCCTTTGGCTGATTGAATATTCTATGGCAGGGGTCAGCAAACTTTTTCAGCAGGGGGCCGGTCCACTGTCCCTCAGACCTTGTGGGGGTCGGACAATTTTTTGTTGTTGGGGGGGGGGGGATGAACAAATTCCTATGCCCCACAAATAACCCAGAGATGCATTTTAAATAAAAGCACATATTCTACTCATAGAAGACAGGAGTGCCTGGCGTGCTCTGGTCCATGGGGTCACGAAGAGTCAGACACGACTAAACGACTAAACAACAACAAATTCTACTCATATGAAAACACGCTGATTCCCGTACTGTCCGCGGGCCAGATTCAGAAAGCGATTGGGCCGAATCTGGCCCCTGGGCCTTAGTTTGCCTACCCATGTTCTATGGCCTTTTAAACGTGTTTGTGGGGAAGGGGGTTATTGGTTTGTGTTTGTGTTTTATTATTATATTTTATGTTCTCATCTTGTATTTTTATGTTGTGATCTGCTTTGTGATCTTCAGATAAAGGGTAGTATACAACTTAATAATAGTAATTGTTATTATAATTTGTTTTCATGTGTGACTGATGGACAGTGTACGGAAAGCTTTTACATTTCCTTGTTTGCACTTTCCCTAGCATAAAATAGCTTATGATGCTGTCCCATGGTGCCTTAGGAGTATGCCTTGTTTCAACTTGAAGGCCATAGTTTCCTAGTCACAGGAAGTAGAAGTTCTACTTGATTCTGCATCAGTCAGACATCCCCTGGAGTACTGTATCCAGTTCTGGGCCCTGCACTTTAAATATGGGATATTTCAATTAGGAATAGGTTCAGGAAATGCAACAAAGATATTCAGGGGTGTGGAAATGTTTAAGGAACTGGGCATGTTTTGTCTTGAGAAGGCTATGGAGTGGGGCTGTAGAAGACCCAAAGGGTTATCACATAGAATAGGTGCCCCCGATGGCAGGACTTGATCTAATAGGCTTAAGCCAGGCATGGCCAAACTTGGACCTCCAGCTGTTTTGGGACTACAATTTCCATCATCTCTGACCACTGGTTCTGTTAGCTAGGGATGATGGGAGTTGTAGTCCTAAAACAGCTGGAGGGCCAAGTTTGGCCATGCCTGGGCTTAAGCTACAGGAGCCGTTCAGTAGTGGAACCAGTTGCCTAGAGGGCTGTTGGGCTGCCCCTCACTCAAGGTCTTCAAGCAGAGGCTGGATAACTGTTGTAGTTCTGGATGTCCTGTGTCAATATAGGATGAACCTATTTTCTTCTGGAATTAGAAGTCTTGGTGCTGGAGGTGGAGAGCTGACCTGTTGCATTATTGTAACTGAAAGCAATTTTGGTGTGCTATATCCAGCTCTCTCCCAAAGAACTATGTGGTCTGACAGACACAGCCTCTTCATCTTTGCAGAAAATGCTCTTAAAACTACAGTTTTCTTGCTGTTAATAATTACAAATAAGAAACATAAGGCCACTTTTAATACCGCTTGCAGTCATTTTTGCGGTTTAAGGGAAAAGCACCCCACATGCATTTATTTCTACTCAGAGCTGAGGGAATGAAAGCCGAATGTTTTCCTTTTCAGGCAAGTTGGGAACCTTTTTCAAACACAGAGCTGTATTCCCTCATGGGAAGCTTTCTGTGGGCCAGAGGCAAAAGTGGGTGGAGCAGTGGTTATTTATTCACTACATTTATATCTCACCTTTCCTAAATCTGTCTACTCCGAGTAAAAGTCAGTTGAATACCTGTCATTGCAGCTATCTTTGATTTTAAAGAGAGAAGAGTGGGCAGCAGTTGCATATGCTCTCTTGGATGGGTGGATCTTGGCCTAAATATTTTAAACTCTTAAAAAACACGCTTATAAATACCTTTGCAACCCTGCTAGCAGCAGCTTTTCTCTTTTGGGAAAGACAAAACAGCTAACATTTTTGGTTCCTCCTTCTTTGGCCAATTGGCAGTGGCAAGCTTTTATTTTACTCAATTGCCCACATTATAATTTGAATTGCTCTATCTGCACAGCTTCCTAATAAAAGCATTTAGCAATTATGTTAATATTTTATTAGCTGCCCCAAGAGTTACTGTTACATGTAAGCATATAAATTGTAAAATAAACTAAATAAATATGTCATGTAAATGTAGGATGTTTTATATTAGAGCAAGAGAACAGTGTGTGAAAGATTCACTCACCTGCCCTATAGATCCCATCATCCTTGACCACTGTTATGCTGGCTGGGGCTGATGGGAATTGTAGTCCCAACAGCCTTTGGTGGGCCATAGGTTTCTACCCTTCTCCTAAAATGAGGTGAAGTATATGTAACTGACAATGAATACTCATCTTACTCTTCAAAGCAATAGCATGAAGCTCTTACATGCAGCTCTGCACTAAGTGTGTTTCTGGACCTAATTCATGAAGTGGCTTTGCATTATCTTTATCATTCTGCCTGGAGTGCCCCATGAGTTCTTTAGCACACTACAGTCTATATGCAGTGCTACAGCAGCTGCAGTTGGGTATACAGGCTGACAGTGACTGTGTACACACAATGCCTATTCATTTCAACACTATTTATACTTAAGTAAAATTACCTGCCATGGTTGTCATTGCAAAAGATGTGCTTATGAAATAACAACAACAACAACAACAACAACAACAACAACAACAACAACAACAAATAATAATAATAATAATAATAATAATAATAATAATAATAATAATAATAATAATAATTTATACCCTGCCCACTCTTGGCTGTTTCCAACAAAATATTAAAATACAATAGTCCTTCAGATATGAAAAGCTTCCCTAAAATATATGACCTCTTCAAGTTAAAAAATATATAAAGGATTAATGGTTCTCCAGAATCGTGGCTGTGAACAGCAGGCATGGTCTGACGCACTGTCTCCAGTAGTTCTGCTTTTGGTTTGTTTGTAACCCCTATGGTGCTATAGAGAAGGGCCTAAAACCACATTGGATTAATTCTTAAGAAAAGCTTGAAAGCTAAAACATTATCTTGTACACCCCTTAATCTGGGCCCAATCCCCTACATACATTCATTTTCTCCCCAAAGTTCTGCCTTTCACTCAATCCCTATCAGAAAAGAGTTCTGAAAAATCTAAACAAGCTATAAATGTTAAGTTCACACTGAGATCCAGTTTTATAAGCACAGATGATAAATTCCCCCCTTCCCTACCTTCATGTAAGAGACTCATGAGAACATATCTCATCAGTGTTTGTTCAAAATATTTGTATACCACCCTTCATCCTGTAGATTCCATAGATTAGCTTACTTTATTCCTGTACAATCAGACTGGATGAGATGCTAGAAAAATAGGGTCCCTAGCACAGGAGAGAAGGTACTTCCTTTGTGAATTAGATACATGTAGAGCAAAGGAATCGCTGGAGGCCAAGTCACCAGAATTTGCTGTAAGGCAGGGTTGGGTTGGGTTAGGTCTGTTGAGGGCAGTGGACATAGGTGGAGCCAAAATGGTGCAGGGCACCTCCTTTGCTATTGAACACTTCCTCCCTCTAGCTTTCCCCATTTCTTCTCCTTGTCACCCACATGAAATTACTGATTGCCCTCCGTCGGGTTGCATGGTGTAGACTGAACATTTGGGGAGGGGGAAATAACACTCCCCTCGTCATGGCTGGAAAGAATTACTTGCTTACTACTGTTCCTCTTGTGATCAGATCTTCTAGAGTATTAACAGTGACTCCCAAAATCCATTTGACTGCAACCTCTGCTTGCTGCAACATTTGTAAATGCCTTTCCAAAAGCAGTTCATTCTCTGCTTCCACTTGGGTCTGTGGCTTCTTCTAAAAGGTGGTGCATGTGGGAGAAGTGGAGCATTTCACCAGAGAGTGGGAGGAACACAGTGCTCAGGATGTATGTGGTGAAGAGGCTGTGTTTTCATTATGAGTGAAAGCTTAGCCACATTCTATAAACACATCTCGAAGGGAGCTGTGGGGGTATTCTAATTTAGCAAATTAAAGGCACTTTTAAGCAGAGACCACCAAAGGTAAAAGCATCTGATACCTAAGGAAACAGCAGCCTTCAGAGGACGACAAAAATGATAGTGGAGAAATTCAACTCCCATGCTGCTAATTTATGAATGTTCCTCCTTTTGCTCAGGGCCAGACTGCATGTTACAGGGGCCTTGGCATTTGCATCTCTATGGCAGGCACTGCTGTAAGCATTTTCCACATGTAATGATTTCTGTCATCACTTTTCTGCTAGCAGGCTAGAAATGCATCACATTATTACTTCAGTTCGTAAGGCAAGTGCTTCTTAGGCCAGGGGTGGGTGACCTTTTAGGCTCTGCTAGCCAGCACGCAGCAAGTGCCTCAACCCAGTGTGGGACCTTGTTAACTTCACAGGCTGGAGTTTCTCTTTGAAACTGGGATCGCCGGGCTTCAGTCCTGTTTGCTACAGCGGCTCTGCCGCTTCCAAGAATTTTCTTGCATCAAAGATATATGAAAATATATTATTATAGTATTGTACTTATTTTGATGATTCTGGAGTGCCACTTGTATGTACTACATGCCTTGTAATAGCGGGTACATTGTGACTAATACAATCCATTGTACTTTGCTTGCCATGCAGTCTCTTTGTATGCTGGCCTGGACCAGTTTTTTTCTATTTGTGTCTGTTGTTATACAGTGGGTTCCTTATTTTTGTGCTCAGTTGTCACCATGGCAACCTCAGATTAGAAGGCCCAATCTTTTTTCAGGCCTACTCTGAAGTAAGCCCCATGGGTTTTAAACCATTACTATTGAAGTACACAAATACTTTTTTTAGTACAACAAAGCAATGTAGCTTTTATTTTACTGAAAAGCAAGTATATTTACACATGCCCCACCAGTTTGTTCTGGGACTGTGGGAATGGGTTTTCTCATCTCCAAACCTAGGGAATAGGTTGCCCTATTCATATTGGGGCACTTACTGCTTGAAGTGGTGTCCATCCTGAAACTTCAGTCTGTTGGTTTAATGAATAGCTTGCCAGGGGGCAGGGGGAGGCAAAACGGGTGACTTAATGGAGGCTACAGAACTGTTTGTTGTTGTGTCAAAATGGGCACATAACTAGAACTAGTTAGCCGTCTTTATGACTTGAAGCTGCCAGATCACTTGTGCAAACAATAATAAAAGGAGAAAAGGGCTGCCAATTAATGAATTGGTAGCGTGCATGTCAGCCTCCATGCATAAGTGGGTGTTTGTTTCATAGAATGCAGGGAGGGAGCGGCTGCTGTTGCTCTTTGTGATGACAAGGTAGGGGCCAGCCAAGCTCAAGCTCTTTATCTAAATTCAGAGAAGGAAGCAGTTAACCTGTCCTATCAGCTAACAGGCATGTAAAATGAAAGTATGCATGTGCAACAAACAGCAGCAGCTGCTGCTCTT
Source organism: Podarcis gaigeae (assembly GCF_964106915.1). Taxonomy (NCBI): domain Eukaryota; kingdom Metazoa; phylum Chordata; class Lepidosauria; order Squamata; family Lacertidae; genus Podarcis; species Podarcis gaigeae. The sequence continues at coordinate 42,480,590 of NC_139687.1, forward strand.
AAAGGGAAATCATCAGTTATTTGAAGTGACAGTGTTTGGTGTAGACGGCTCTGGAAGGCTCTTGCTGGCATTTGTCTGTCTCAAGAGACAATGGGGTGTGCCTCTGGGGGTGAAGTCAAAACTGCTGGAGAATCATAGCACCTGCTGTGACTGCAGAGACCAGTAATTGCATTAGCAGCAACAAAGTGATTTCTCTGGGGCTTCCCAGATAACAAGATACCCTCTCTCAGCCTCACTGATGTGGTCCAAAGGAAAGCAGAGCAATACATTTGGCACCAGCTTGGCTGTGGGAGTTGCTGGAAGGGGGCATACAAGACACCATCCAGCCGTCTTAGGGATTTGTGTAGGGTTTACTCCTTAGCCTTCTGAAGATGTCCCACAAGGCAGTGGGTATGGATTTCTACTCCGGGTTTACTCCTAGTCTCTCAAATGAGTATAGTCGTAAGGCAGTGGAAGTTTAGGATCAGTTTCCTTCTCCTCGATTGGCTACCTTCCCAGGTTGACAGGCTCCATCTGCCCCTCTCTTCCCTCTACAGTATATGCAGAAACTGCTTCCTGGCTATATAGAGTTACTAGTTCTTAGCCAGCTGCTTCATACAGCACTTGAGATTGACTGAGTTGCTTATACAACTTGAAAACCCACTGATCTAGACTGTCACCAGCATTGTCCAGAAGAGATGAGCATTTGGATCCTCTTTTTCTTTTGGACTTGTACATCAGCTGCTTTTATTGTTGGTAGAATGAACAGCCCAACCTGTGCCTCCTGTCTCATTGCAGCCTAGCTCCACATTTTAAATAGCTGTGGCCCAAGTAGCTACTTTCCTAAAGTCCATGAATAAACATTAAATCCGAGTTTCCTGTTTTGCCATCTCAGCCTAGTTTTGTAGATACATTTCTGTTTTGGGGACAGCATTTTAATCATCAGTTCAGTTTTGACAGCTTGGCAAATAGCACGAAATCCTACCACCTAGATTTGTGTCCCGGGCCCTCAAATCTCTTTGCTTATGGACCACAATCTTCTAAGGGACTGTCTTAGGTCCCACCTTCTCTCCCACTCATAACCACATATACCACCTTCCCTCTTATGTGTATAATGTTCCTCTGCCAACTATAGCAATTGCTTGCGTGTGGAAAAACCTTATTAGTAAAGGAATGCATTTTTCAATGTCTTCAGTGGAATTCCTAAGCTGGAAAGAAGGAAGTATGCCAGCTCTGTATTGCCAGCCTGCTCTTTTTAGACCACCAGCATGACTGCTGTCTCAAGTTCTCACTGGGACTAAATGATTTACATTGCTGTAGAAGTTAGTCTCAAAAACAAGCCTTGAGGAAGCACAGTATTAGCCTTGAAACTGTACTGTGTAATTTTGCTATGTTGGACTTCAGCAGCAGCAGCAGCAGCAGGAATTACCTACCTTTGCTGTTGATAGTGAGCACACATATATACATTTTTGAAAAATATGCCTGCAGACTGTCTTAGAAACTTCAGTTTTCTGTCAACAAAACATAGCTGGAATGCAACTTCGGTCTGTGGAAAAAGCTTTATCTGGTTTTCTAAACATTGCTCCATGCAGCTTTAAACTTTCAGCTTTTTTTTTACCAGCAGAATGAAAGATTTGGATGCCAAAACTATGATGTAATAGCTGCTTTGAAAAACCAATTAGGCATTCCCCAAATATTTAACTTTGGAAAGTAGCACCTACTGCTCACATAGAGCATGCTCTGTGTATATATTCATTCACACAACCATAATGGTTCTAACAGGTACAAGGAATGGTTGAAGTTGTCTATGGGAGTGCTAGCCACAACCTGCATCCCATCAAGTCCAGTTACTGCCTGTTTTAGAAAAGGTTATGCCTTTGTTACAGGTCAGTCTGTGGATTATCCAAAGCTTGTTCTAGTCTGGTTTCATGGATTTGTTTTGAGTTTCTTCAGCATGAGGCAATAGATAAGGTACTTGGCTAAGCGCAGCCTCCTGTCTGTATTGTGGCTCATAACATCAAGCAGGGAGGAATTGACCAGTTGAATCCAGGGTGTAGTTCTGCAGGTGTCATCAGTGTGGTGTCCTTCAGATATCCTCTACTTAACTCCCATCAACTGCAGCCAGCCTTGCCAGTGGTCAGGAGTGATGTGAAGACACCTCGGCCCTTCTCACCACCACCATCATCACCAGCTACAGCTGCTTCTTCTCTTCCACCTCACTGCCACCTGCTTGCTTGCCAAACAGGGAGCCAAAAAGGAAGCAGGCAGTGGCATTTGCTCCTCTGTTCTCTGGGCCAGAGCAAGAGGCAGGTGAACAGAAGGAGCAGGTCCACAGAGCTCTTGGCAGGGGGCTCCTTGCTAGACTATAGCCCTTTGGTAGATGCTAACCTGTGATGGTTCTGGAAATAATGAACTGGTGTCTGGCATTAGTAATGGACTGCAAGGGATAAAAACAAAACTCATTTCAGATCAGAGGGATATACTGTTGATCCCAGTGCTGATGGAACATTTGTCTGCCTGGGGAAATGATTTGAGCAGGCTGAGTTTGGGGATAAACTTGAGCGGCTTTGTCATACTAGTGGAGGCTGGTGTGCCAGCCGTGACTTGTCTCAGACAGACAGCTTGGCCATTGTTATCTATGCTCCAGTAACCTCCATTTTTGATGAATGCATTGTAAGTGGAGTTGCTTTCTAAGACTATGGAAACTTCTGTTAGTTCAAATTCAGCTGGTCTGTTGCTGACTGACAGCAGGCAATGGTAAGGTAATGCAAGTTCTTGAACAAGTGTACTGGCTCCCAGTGTATTTCTACCCACACCTTAGGAGGGCTGCTTCTTGCCCTCAGCGTCTCTGAGATCTTTCTTGGAGGCTTTCCTGAAGGAGTCTTGGCCATTGGAGATGAGGCAGTGGTGATTTGAGGGGCAAGGGGACTTCTCAGTGGAGGCACTGTGGTTGTGGAATTTTCTCTGGAGAGAGCATCAGCTTGTACCAATTCTACCACTTTGGCAGTAGACAAAGAACTTTTTTATTTTTCCAATCCTTTTAACTCCATTTCACCTGCTGGGGGTTTAGGCCATTCCTTTTATTCTGTATTTTACTTTGTATTTTTATTTGTAATCCACCTTGAACATTTTTATTGAAGGGAAAGTATACAAATTATTTAAATCTGAATTCATTTCCCATCTAGGCATTTGAATACCTGCCTGTGTTTAGCAAGGATCTCCCTACTCACAGCTACTATTGAAGTAATGAGTGGTTCCTTTAGTGCTATGCCTTACATGTTATGAAACATTGTGCAGCTTGAATCAAAAGGTGGATAATATGCAATACACAATATGATCCAATTTGCAAGCTCAATAGAAAGGGCATGTGTAAAATTAGGCCACAACTCAGCACAATGTTCATTATGGTACAAAAGTATTGCAGTTAACGTTGTCCCTAGCAAATCAACAGAATATCAAGTTAGAACTACTGTATTAAAAAAAGACCCATCCTATTTCTGCCCACCCTGTTAACTAGCTAGACTTCTGTACTTCTAAACTTTTGTCCCTTTGGTTTTAGCTTTATCTTCAGGCCAGAATGAAAGGCGATTGGGCAAGACTTGTGCGTCCTACGGCTCAGTTCGGTCTTATTGCAGCATCCATCTACGTGGGCCTCTCCCGTATTTCTGATTACAAACATCATTGGAGTGATGTGTTGACCGGACTTATCCAGGGAGCACTGGTAGCTATCCTTATTGTAAGTCCATGCAAAGTTACTCTACTATTTGATCAATATAGCTTTCTGTCAAAACTACTTTTGCTGACTTGATGATGAAACGGGGTGGAGGGAGGATGCCTGCACACTCCTGATGAGTTCAGTGCTGGCTTCCTGTAGTTTCCATGGGACAGTGATGAGATGGGGAAAAGATAGTATATTCACTACTCAACGTTTCTTTTTCCACTCCTCCTTTAGAAACCATGATGTACGGGTGGGTTAGGGTACACCTCTCTTCCCAAAACTACTTACAAAAGGAAAAGCTTTTCGAATTGGTACTAGCATGCATAGATTATTGGCACTTGCCCCACTTCCCTTTCTGACAACCAAGATGAAAGAAGCCTGAAGTGCTTTTAAACATGCTGCAGAAGTTAGGCATTAGGACTGGGCAATATGTGGTTTTCAACATCGTGATATATCAGCAGTTAAATACTGCAATATATTGTCAACATCATGATATATCAGCATATCTCAGCTGCTGCTTCCTCCCCCCTTAGGGGAGGAAGACTCAACCAAGATACATTGCCTAGAGTGCTGGGTGCCTCTGCGTGTATGGAGGCTTGATCAGCTGCGGGGTGGTATGTTACAATGTTGGAAAGGAGGCAGGGAGGAAAAAGGCAATTACCGGCCATGGAGACGATTATTGTCATGGTGTGCAGCTTCTGCCTCTTCCTGTCGGCATTGGATGGGAAAAACTTCTTTCTCCAACGCCTGGCGCCTGGAGAAAGGAGTCCTGGCTCCACCTGTGCAAAGGCGGCCCTGTGAACACTTGCCTTGGCAAGAGGTAGCCCACCCACACCCCTGTGCAAAGGCGGTTCAGATGCACAGCTTCTTTAAACTGCTCTGCTGAGGGAGCGCACAGCTGAGTCCCCACTCTGGCTTGTGGGGATGGTTTAAGGAAGCCTGCTTCTCAGCTGAATAAGCCATCCACCTCCAGCTCGTGGGAGTGTGGAGAAGTTTAAAAAAACTATCTGCTGTATGGTGGCAGAGGGACTCAGGAGCAGTGGCTGCTTCATACCACCAGGTGAAGCTACCATTGTGCTGTGGCCCTCAGCTCCCCAACCACCACAATGTATTGCCAGCTCAAAATGTCTGAAACTGGTATGGCAATCTGATTGCCATACCAGTTTCAGACAATTTATTGGTATACTGCCCAGACCTATTAAGCATATTTAAAGAATCATTTTGGTGTACTGTCTCTCTCTGACAGCTGTCTCACTGCCTAATGTGTTCAATTTGTTTATCCAGGTTGTGTATGTATCTGATTTCTTCAAAGACAGAGGTCGTACGTTTAAACAGAAGGAGGAAGAAGATTCACACACAACCTTACACGAAACACCTACCAGTGGAAATCACTATGGCAGTAATCACCAGCCATGATAAAGTCAACAGCTATTACCCTGTGGAATCTCCCTTTCTATAAAAAGAAAACGTCAAGCATTTCTGACCTATGTAAAGAAATAAATTAAATGCCTCTTGAAGGGACTGCTGCTGCTATACTTCTTGGATGCTCACTTTACATGTATATAGTAACACTTAGGTATCTAAACTTTAAATCTCTATTGGTTCAAGCTTTTGCTTTAAACACACAGTATTCTGGCTGTTTTTTTTAATTAAAAATAATGTGGTAACACTTATGTACAAACAGCAATGGTATGTAATATGCTTGCTAGCATGAGGCTTATGGTGAAATACATACAAGAATGTTAAGCATCTCTCCTGCTTGGGAAGGATTGGCAGATTCTGTCGCTAACTTTACACTTCTGCCTTTGAAGAATAGTGATGTTCAAACGCCGTGCCAGGACAATACTTATAGGTAAAGACTTGCAGCAAATACAATATCTCTCTTGATTTTGGTAATGCCTGTTAAGGGAAGAAAATAATATGATGTCATAAGAGTAGCTGTACCTATTGCTGATACTAGCAACAGGGGATACATTAACAATGCACCTGAGTTGAAGCTCAGTATCAATTTCAAATTGAGTATCATTTCCCCAGTTTCCATCTCAAATGTGTGTATAACTAGTTTGAGGGGGCTGTGGAGACATCAAGGGCTTTCCAGTTACCTGCACCATGAAAGAACTGGATCACAGCAGATAAAAGGATACATGGAACCTACCATTAATACATTAGGGACACTCTGACTTGTTTAAGAAATTTAAAATTGCCTGTGAAAAGACTCCACATTTCAAGATGCATGCAATTTATAAGAAGCTGAACATACAGACCTTCTGCAAATTTGTTTTCCAGTTCTGTGTTTCCAATGGCCTTTGCTGCTTGACACATCTGTCGAAGCAATTCTTCTAGCCGCCTCATACAGCGTATTATGCTCCCTGCATGGGGAAGAAAGGGCTTGCAGTAAAAGCAGACATTTTCTAATAAGGAATAGCAGATCCTTTTCTACCAGGTAGTTGTAAAGCTGTCTACTCAAGCAGGACTGAAACATCTCAGTCCTATAGTTTTCCCCAAACAGATAATCATAAGGTCATGAATATTAATTTTCCCAACTTGTGTTATCAGAAAGGATGGGTTCCAACTAACGTTATCACCTATACGTCAACCCAAGGCAATGGTTTTAACTTCTTCTTCTTGCACAGGCTTCTCATTGCAGCTCTCAGGCTACCCCATCATAAGAAGCAGGGTACCAAGCTTCCTTCTTCCTAACCTCCTGCATATTTTTGTAGTGTGTACATGAAGGAAATGAATGGCTTCATTTCAAAGATTATGGGATACATTTAGATACATGGTGGAGCAGGTATAAGGTGTGGAAATCTATAGGCTAGGAATGTGTGTTCTTCTCACTTTGTAAGTTAAAAAGAAATGAAATCGAAGTTTTATCAGCCAGTCTCAGCAAGAGATTAAATTTAATTATTTGATTCCGGATCCAGCAACTCTAGTAAAAAGCCACCTGGAGTCAATTACCAAAAAGACAGAAGTCTGAGCCAAAAGAAGCTGGGATATATCCTCCAAGGGTTTGCTGCATGCTGTATTCTGAGCAAACCATCACTTTGGTTGTATAGACTGACTTCTCTTACAGGGCTCATTATGAAAATGCAACCAAGAACACTTTTACATCCACAGAAGCATTCTTGTATGGTTAAAACAGAGGATGTGTGTATGGAGTAAAGGACATTTAAATATACTCCATCTGCCTTTCTGCTAGACATACTGAACTATATGAACTTTCTACTTTCCAGTTTCTCAACCACAACATGATGTACATGGCCACTGAAATTTCACTTAAGATGGACTTTGTCATGACAAAGAGAAAAAGTGCCTTTCTCTCAGTATTTACTCCTTCTTCTGTTAAAGGGATTGCTTATCTGCCATATGGAAACAAGAATGTGCCATTTACTCTGCGTTTGCAAAAATGGGTGTGATGGTGGTTTGGGGTTATGCTACTATGGTCAGTGCCTTGTCTGTGTTTTATATAATTTCTACCCTACCAATGAAAATTGCTACTGTGGGCAGCTTACAAAGCTTAATTATCCCACCCTGCCTGATGCTGCATGTCAGACTTGGCTCATCAAGCAAGTCTCCATCTCCAGCTAGCAGCAAAAAGTTCACTTATTGGGCAAGACTTACTGCTACTACCTATCTGCATGGGAAAGAAGGGTGGGGGACATTTTTATATGGCATTTGCAAATGCAACCATCCACAGAATTGATTGCCTGCTTCACTGCAACCAAATAAATTGTGTATATGACACAAGTGACTTCAAGCCTCTCTTATTCTTTACCCCCAATAACATTTCTGCTGCGTCCAAAGTGATGATTGCTACAGCACACAATCCATGCCATCATTGCAGAGATAGCAGAAATGGCTAGTGGCTGGGAAGCAATCAAAGCACCTGGGATAAGGTGCAACAACCTCTCATCCTCCCTCTTGTACCAACCACACAAGGTTAAAAGACAGCCTCAATCTTATGCATAGTTAACATTTGAGCAGACTTCACTGAATTCAGTGGAACCAAGGATCAGGCTGTCTACATTTGTGCACACTGAGAGATACAAAATACAAGGGTCACACTGGGGAGAAAGAATAGGAGCAGAAAGCATGCCATGGGGAGGAGAGACAAGAGAGAAAGATTCTCTCATAGGCTGCTGATTAGGAGGCCTCAGTGGAGGGGACTGTTGTCATGCAAACAACTGTACTATCCTAACATCCCACACCTCAGATGCATTAGTAGTAATACAAGTGCACGTACCTTCAAAGACATCTGTCATTTTGCATATGTGAGCAAACGTTGCTCCATTGGCCCATGTGTGCACGACATCCATCAAGTTCGGCCTAAACGAATTCAGGTAGTTTTCCTCGTCAATTTCCAATTTAGCTTCTGCCGACACTTTAGCAATTCTTTTTGCACATTCCTTTAAAGAGGATTTTGAAAATTCGAGACAAACCAAATGAAAGTTATCTTCCTGAAATATGCACGCCAGACAATTGACTGTTAACAAGCAGAGATTATTATTTTCAGTGGTGGCAGCAGCGCTAGATTTATATGGCCCGCTTGTTCCGTAGGTAGCTTACAAAAGAACAAGAAAATGCAATGTTCAAAAACAAGATTTAAAACATTTCTGATAAGGGAAAATACAACTGACAAGAAGCTCAATTTGAAAAATAAAACAACTTGCACAGAAAGCTAAGACTCTGTTGACACGTTAGTTGTATAAAAAGCCTGGAGAAATAACAAAGGTCTGGCGCTAAAAAGACCATAGAGCCAGGAGAGCTGCTCCATGAACTTCCCAGTCAGGGTGCCATGGGCAAGAAGTTGCACTTCCTAGCAGCCACCCACTTCACCTCATTTCCCAGGGCCACCTAGACCAAGGTCTCTGTCGAGTAACTTAAGGCCCATGCAGGTACATGAAGGGAAATAAGAAGAAGAAGAAGAGTTTGGATTTGATATCCTGCCTTTCACTCCCTTTAAGGAGTCTCAAAGCGGCCAACGTTCTCCTTTCCCTTCCTCCCCCACAACAAACACTCTGTGAGGTGAGTGGGGCTGAGAGACTTCAGAGAAGTGTGACTGGCCCAAGGTCACCCAGCAGCTGCATGTGGAGGAGCAGAGACGCGAACCCGGTTCCCCAGATTACGAGTCCACCGCTCTTAACCACTACACCACACTGGCACACTGATTGTGTTGCCTCATACATCCCTGCTTCACTCCTCCCTTCAAACAAGTAAGCAAGCCAGGAACACATCAGATAGTGATCATTTTCCTTTACATCTAAACCAGGAAGCTATGACTAACGGCATCCAAACAAGTCAGGACATTAAGACAAACTTAAACCACCTTGGTTTGTTCATTTATCATACCTTCCAGTTTGGATGTAATAGGAAACTAGTTAACTGGAGATTTCCTGGCTCCTGATGAGAGGAGCAGAGCAGCTGTGTGTGATATGTATGAGGGATAATTGTTTTGCAACATTTATAGACTGATTTCTGATTAAAAATGTCCAGGCAGTTTACAAAGCAGTATCTTGGTTTGTTAATCTAAATGCAGCCACTGAGGAAGTGGAGACTGCCAGGCAGATGTCTTCATGGGCCTTCATAAGTAAACACAGAAGAAAATGCTAGTTTAACAGGCTCATGTAGCTCACTGGTATGCAAAAACCATATTGGATAAGTCACTAGTATGCAAAAACCCTCATTGGATAAAATATTCCAAAAGCCCTCCTCTCACCCTCAAGCTATCTTAATAGTGTTAAAATTTAAAGACAAACTTTAAAAGATATCAAGAAAGATTTTGGATTATATCATCCCAAACACCCCATAAAATTTAATTTTTAAATGTACCAAGCTAGCACAATGTGTAGGCATGTCAAGAGCTGTGCTGGTGCAATATCTCAAATATATACTATGGTGTACGTTTAGGTTGCAGAGCAGGAAAGGGAAGGTAATTGACTTTTAATGGCTTGTAAAACCGTTTAGTAATGAATGCGGCATTTCCTATGCCAGAAAAATCTGCTGAAGTTTACCTGCATTTGGCGAAGGGGGCCTGCCAACTGTTCTGTTAGTTTGGGCATTTCACTAGACTGAAAAAAAGATGAAGAAAGCATCAATATCCATTCATTTGGCATTATTTAAATTAATTTATAATTTTTTCTCTAAAGACCACAAGTTATGTAGCTGGTGCACAAAGTCTGAAACAAGCAGAGAACATGTGGGATCAAATGTGTGGTGGATTGTGCTCATCAATCCTTTAACACTCCTAAGAAAGCTTCTTTTACAGAAAATAGACCAATAATAAGAGTAGTGCCAAACTTCAATCCAGAATATGGGCCTCTGGACTTCTTTTCAGTGAAACATTATCCCAATGCCAATATATTACAACACATCAACTTGGAACAAAAATAAACTTTGAGATTACCACTGAACCACAGAATTTCAAAAATGCTCTTTAGATATTTGACATAGGAGCCAGTGATTACAAATAATTTATCACTGAAAAATGCAACTGAATGACGAGGGGAAAGAAATACTGAACACTGGCCATGCAAAATTAGAACAGCCTTCACCTTCCTCTTCTATGCAGCCTGCCACATACCCTCAGTACCTGCTCCAGATGATTAGGGGACCCCTCAAGAGCAGATTCTGGGGGGTGCGTAGGGGGCTGGAGTGGGAGGAGAGGAAAGCGAAGTCACACACTGAGAGGAAGTCCACCTGCACAACAGCGGATTCCACCTAAGTTTCTGATACTTATTTATTTTCTGATAAATTTCTGAGTTTCTAAGTTTCTGATACTTATTTTTCATTTCCGTCTGTCAGAGAAATGTCTTTTTCCTCTTTACTGAATATATGCAATAAACTTTGGGTGTTTCATGTGCACACCCACTTCCGCTTATGCTCTTCAGAGGGGCAGGGTCTCCTTTGGCAGCAATATGGGATGCAATGCAGGACAACACAGTTTTAGGGTGTGGGGGAGAACAGAAACCAGAAACTTCTTTGTGAATGTACAGAACTGCTTTCTTCTCATCCGTAAAACTTTCTGGATCCTGACCAATGACACTTTTGGAATGCACTTTATAATATAGGAAAATTAAAATAAAAACAGCTAGGAAAATTAAAATAAAAACAACCGAGTTTTTAAAAATTCATTTTGAGACAAGGAACTCAGTAGAAGGAGATGCCTTGATTGTTGTGGGTGCCATTTAAACTCCTTTTTTCTCTGCTCTGGTTCTGTCTGCTTGACTGTCTGTTCCCAGCTTCCTCTGGTGTTACTTATCAGGAGTAAATCTCAAATCAGTGGAAGTCCAGGACTCTCTTGCCCCCCTGCACAGTAGTGTCTGATCCTGCATGTACCTGCCCATTTTTTTAACTTGAATCTAGGATTGTATATTAGTTTTTACAAATGATTTTTAGCCCTCTTTTCTGACTAGAAAGCAAGGTAGAACAAAACATTCATTTAGATATAAATTACGGCTGATCAAATTTAGGTTTTTCTGGTTATGCAAACTTAACTTACATTTTCTTGAAATACAAAGCAGCTTAGTAAAGCAGTTGCTTGTTCTGCAGATAAGTCATTGAAAAGTCCATTGAACATCATTTCCGTCAGCAACAGCTCATCAGCACTGGAAGAGGAAATGCAATCGACAGGGTTAGATATTTCTTCGTCCTTTTATACATTTGAAAGCAATTTTCTGGAAAACTGATCAGTAGCTTCTGTTCAAAAGGCAGAAGAATTAATAATAATAAAGACATTTAAGCCAGAAAGTGCCCTTCCACTCCCAATGAGAAAAAGAGAGGGAGCAAGCAAGCAAGTGAAGTATCTGGATGTCGCCATGACTTTTACAGGTGGCATACCAGAAAACTACAGGGGTCCTGAGAAACAAAATTTGGAAACAAAGGTCAAGATGGATTAGCATGTCATGTAGTGTTCAGAAGCTGAAAGTGGACTTGCTGGAGGAGATTAAGCAAGAAGAACAGAACCCACACTGCACTTTGGTGCCAGAACTATGGGGGTAAGGGTTTTGGCTTGCCAGATGGATTGATCCCCGCTTGCCTCCTCCCATGTGCTCTTCTGGAGATCTACCCAGCCACCCAGTCAACGTCTGGGGGGTGTTTGGGGGAAGAGGAGGGGGCCAGTGCATGAGCAGAAGCCCTGGTGCAGGGCCTCCACTAACAACTCACCAGCTGAATCCTGCCCAGCGTATTTTATGAGACTGAAGGGAATAAACAAACTTGGCTAAGCATGTTTATTTGGAGAGAAAGAAGAAAATTTAAAAAGGACCATATACCAAGGGTCCAAATAATTTTCTATGCTCTAATGGTTATTATTACAAATTCACAACATATACTGGGTTAATTCTGCCAAGCTAAACCAAGACACCTCTGATTTTCAGATGTAACATTAGCAAGTTAATATACAATCATAGAATGATAGAGTTGGAGGGGACCCAGAGGGTCATCTAGTCCCACCCCCTGCAATGTAGGAATCTCAGTGAAAGCATCCATGACAGACAGACACCCAAGCTCATCTTAAGAAGAGTCCACCTCCTGTAATGGAACACTCTGCAGAATGTAAACAATGAACACAAAGAAGTCGCATAAAGTTCCAGATTTCACATTCTTGTTCTGGGTTTGCAGCTTTTTTGTTACCAATTAATAGTGTTGAATATTCAAAATATGTTAAGGTGTTGCTATCAGAGAGTGAGTGCCACTCCTAGATGATTTACACAAACACCATAATATTTGTTTTATAAACTAATATAGGGATCTGAAGAGTAGATACCATGTATCTTTGACATCATATTTCAAAGTGGGATCCAGACAGTGGTTTGAGGTATGCTCACAAACTGGGCCCACCCAGTACAATTTTTGACTTTACTTCCTCTGAGCAGGAGATACCCAGTGCCACCCTGATAAATGGTGGGGTAAAAGTATTTCAAATAAACTGCTTCTGAAAGGACCTGCAATTTCCAAAGTAGTTTGCTTAAGTGGCTATGTGGGGGCTGCTGTTTAGAAGAACACAAACCAAAGCCCTGCTGGGTTCATGGTATTCTCCGGATCCCAGCCTCACTGTGCTTTTCTGTCCTTTAAATTTACTGTGTGTTTCACTTTCAATAACCTAGGATCACTTCAATACTGCCCCCCCCCTATATGTTTTAACATGAGATTTCTCCTTAGTGTCAGAATGTCCCACTGTATTACACAGAGGGAAATTGCATACAAACATCTGTTCGCCTGTCTTTTCTACAACAGTAACATATGTTACCTGCTGATTTCACAAGCGACTCGGCCTTTCATCTCTATGACATCTGAGGAGGTTGCAAAACCCAACCTTCTCAAAACACGTTTACGACACTTGAGCTCATCCATTTGTAAAACAGTCCTGGCTTTCTTCAGTTCTCGTTTTGCTGCTTTAATGTCTACAGCGATCTGAAGTTAAACACAAGCAAAGAGGTGTTACGAGAAATCAGGCATTAAGAGACTTTTGACCCTGCCTCCTGGAAAAAACCCCAAAGTTTTATTGTAGAACTTCAATCTCCATAGGCCACATATCCACCCATACATCTGCGAAGCAAAGGGAGAAACAGATTTGTGAGCAAGAAAACTTCAATGGGTGGCAAAATTACCTAAAGGGCCCCATGTGCCAATCTCAATCCCTGACAGAGTATGTAAAAAAGTCATAGAATCATAGAGTTGGAAGAGACCACAAGGGCCATCGAGTCCAACCCCCTGCGAAGCAGGAAACACCATCAGAGCACTCCTGACATATGGTTGTCAAGCCTCTGCTTAAAGACCTCCAAAGAAAAGTCGGTGGTCTTTCAGATATTTGGACCTAAGTTATTTAGGGCTTTGAACGCTGAAGTGAGCACTCTGAACTGGTCCCTGAAATAAACTGGTAACAAGCACAGCTGTTTTAAAGCAGGGGTTATATGAGCTCTAAATGATTATTTTGGACCAGTTAAAAGTTTCCAAGGGGAACCCTGTGTGGAATGTGTTGCAATAATCCAACCTGGAAGTTACCAGAGCATGGAGCAGAGTGACCAAGTCATTTCTGTTGAAAAGGGGGCATATAGCTGCTTGAGCCTCCAGTGATAATGCTGGATCCAGTAGTACCCCCAAGAGGTCCCTTTTAACACTGTCCAGAACAAGCCATCTCCCCACCTACCAGGGAACTCAGGACACATAACACCCATGTTGTATCAGGATTCAGCTTCTACTTATTGGCTCACAACCAGCACATCACTGCTTCTAAGCACTAGTCCACCCGACCCCCTCTCTCAATTCTGATGGGATGGAGCAAGAGATGTATGCTCAAGTATAAGACTATGATTTGAGAAAAAACAAAACAAACCCAGCGGGAATTCTTAGCCCTGTAAAGACTAAGTGACACTATCCAGACCACATGAGGCACTACACCAAGATGCCTGCAGACACACTTCCATCAAGGACAAGAGCCAAGTCGTGGGCCTTGTGGGAAAGTGAAAAAACAGTCACCACCAGCCCAAAAACCCTAAGCCTACCCAATTCTTTATGCCAATCTGATCTGGAAGAATATCAAATACAGCAATTTCTCAGAGCAGCTTTTATGATAATGTTTATACAACTGGTTCTTGTACTCAAATGCAATATTCACATACATGCTTGTAATTACCAAACATACACACAGACATAAATTGTGTCTTTTGCTTTTAATGTTACTCAGAGGTGGCATCGCCCTGCCTGCAAGCATTCTGAAGGAAAAAGTCATGGTGTAGACATGTGAGCACCCTTCATATTAGATGAGATGCATATGTTTTGCTCTCGTTTTAGAGTAAGACTACACAGTGAATCTGCCTTGAGCTTCTGGGTATGAAAGGAAAATCTACCATTTCCAAAAGTGCTTCAGCAATGTGTTTCTGAGAGATATTCCTTCCTCAAATTATCTGGAACTACCACCAATTTACCTGTGTACTTATGTGGCCCATTGCTTTAAGGCTAATGGAATGATTGACAGGACCGATAACCAGGACAGATTCTTTGACCACCTAGTGCAATATTATCTACTACCTGTCAGCAGATTGGCCAGATGTCTCTCTCTTCACCCACTACCTTTTTTAAACTGGAGATGCTGGGGATTGAATCTGTATGCAAAATGGGTACTCTTATCACCCAATTATTGTCCCTCCAAAATAAGATGCACTTTTCCTTACCTGTGCTTTTCTTTCACAAAGTTTGTACACCGTTTCTAAATTAGAATCATTGTGAAGTGGGTGAGAATACATCCTGTGCTCAAACGCTTCTATTTTTTGGATTACTTTCTTCAGACCTGGATCTTTAATGCCCATGTCATCAATAGGATCCAGCAAAGGAACGCCATCAGGGAACCGTTTCTGCACTTCCTTAAAAGAAAAGACAGATAAAAGCAAATGTTAGGATCTGATGCTTTTTTAAAAGTGTTTAAAAGTATGATCTCTATTGCATCATGGCATAAAGAAGATGTTTTCAGATCTCTGAGGGTTGATATCATGTATTGGTTAACAGACTGGGCTACAAATAATGAACAATCAAGTTTGAATCTCACCTGTGCCATGAACTTCACAGTGGCCTTAGGTATCTGATATGGGCATTAACAACACTGACTTATCTCACAATAAGGATAACAACTAGATCATGAATGTGAAGTACTTTGTTTTTGGAAAAGAAGTGCTATGCACTTTCAGCTTTTCAAAGTTATAGTACCTGTATTGACTTCAGTACGCTCTGCCTGTTATCAAGAGGCCTCAGGTCTTTGGGTATATATAGGCGAACACTGCTAATTGCTGACAGAAGATGCACCAAAACAGGAACAACCTATTGAAACATATGGTGATGGATGAACTAAAAATGCACATTAATCTATGATTGCTAAGCAGTTATATTGTTTTGTGCACAGCATACATTGAGCATAGCCTAGGCTTCTCTTACTTAATACACGTAGAGTTTTCAGAGATCATACTACACATGTGTATTTAAATGGTGCCTATTGCATGTGTTAAGAACTACAGCATTCATTTGAGCATTGATTTCCTACATAGTCTGTTCAATTGGCTTCACAAGTAGTTTTCCTGAAGAGGGGAGGGGGAGAGGCAAGCTCCAAAAATAATAAATTCTTTTTTAAGATATATTGGAAAATGATGACATCCAAATGATGATTTTATATTTGCAACTCTGCCTGACAAGAGAACGTCTCCTACTGACCCAAATGGAGTCACTACAATTATCTTCTAACAGTGCTCAGTGACAGAATGTGCCCAGCTTGGGGCCAACTGGAATAGTTTCATTATGGCAAAGACACTTTTTTTTTCCTCTTAAAGTCCACAAAATAAATTGTCAACTCTGTGTTGGAATGAAGTGAAGGGAAAATGTCTTTAATGTTTAATGGCTGCATGAAAAAGGGAACTTTTCTCCTGTCAAGCCAACAAATAGTTTAACAGACTCTCAGAGCCCGCCTAAAAATAAAAAATAAAAAGTCAACAGAATATTAAGGGGCAGATCTTGGGATTTACCACTGAAGCCTGCTATAAGCTTGAATAATCTTTTTTTTTTTTCAGGGCAGGGGGAGATGGGGGTTGAAGTAACTTTGCTTTAGCCGAAGAGTTCTAAATCACTGTTATGCATCCTCTGTTCTATGTAAACTCACTGTTATGCTGTCAGAGAATGGCTAAGGCACAGAAAAAGGAAGGAAGACAAGCTATGGATGTAAAATAATCCATCTAGCCACCTAATAGTTCAATATTTCTAAGCCTTGGGATAAAATACACAGACTATAAATTATAGGCCATTTCCCAATTTTTATGAATCACTTGAGAATATAGCTATGTACATTTGAAAGTTAACCCTAAATGATGGGGGGAAATTAATAAATGAAAATGCAACTGTTTTTCATTCCATCTTTGCAAATGTATTATTAGCCAAGCAAGGAATTGCATATAAGATTTGGGGGGGGGGGGAGAGTTTTTTTTATATAAAAAACCCCAAACAAAAACCAATGCATTACATAGCAGAATTGTATGATCAACTCAAATCTAGTTACCAACTGCCTCTTGGAGGGTTGGGGGACTGAATTTGGAATCAGAAGATTCTGTCAACACTTTTGTGCCATTTTATAGCATTGTTTTAACGTCTGCTACTTACTGCACATGGCCTTGAGCCGTTCTTTAGAAAGATGGCTGGGATATTTTCAGAGCAAGCTGAGCAGCTCAACCCTCATGGATAATAGCTGGGTTTATCTTAAGCTTTTTCAATTTGGTTGTACACCTATTGCATTTATTGTACACAGTCGCATTCCTTCCTACTTTAGGGACGACCCTTATAGTTATGTGAATAGCCTGATCACCCATCTACCCAGCAGGGAATGCTGCAAGATGCAATTTCATTGAGTTAGACTTTCACAACCCATAGACCACTGCACCATCTTTTACATCAAAACCACTTCTGTGATTTCCACTGAGAAGCAAACCACTCTTCAGCAAATGTTTGAGTCCACACTTATCCCCAGGCAGTGACATGGGACCTACTTGTTATTATCAATGTATGCCTATCGTTCTTCCATACTTAGGGTTGCCATATTTCAAAAAGTGAAAAGCCATACAATTGTTGTTTTAATTACTTTATGGGGGGGGGGATCTCACCTGCATCTCCCCTTTTTCATCGGGTTTTGCTGGTTTTGCAGCTTCAGTTGCAGAATTTTTTAAGCTTTCTTTGCTACAGTGCAGGAGGACTTCAGCAACATAGAGTGGGTCCAGCTCACCAGAGTTAGGCTACAGTGGTAGCAAGAAACCAAGTTAGTATGAATAAGGAGTTGTTCTTTAACACTAGTAAAAGAAGCGTGAGAAACAAGAATGTTTCCATTAGTTAAGTTCTAAATATTCTTTGACTAATATCAAATTATATAGCTCCACATGTTGTTATTCTATATAAACCTGAGAATATTGATATAAATCCACAATAGCTCCTTGGCCGAGGTGGACTATAAGGCTCTTGATCAAATGAAGTCAATCTTTGCTATGGCAGGTTGTTAAGAATTATTAGCTTTTGTTTGCGAGCCTCTTTCGATCCATAGCTACACAGATCACTCAGTCTATGGCTCTCTGCCATAATTTGACAGGAAATCTGAAGAGGGTCAAAACTCCAGAAAGCTTGAGGATTATTCAAAATCACAACAGAAGCTCAGTTAGTATACTGAAGATCATGAAATGGTCTAAAAGGATACTAGCATAGTTAAAGAACAGAGTCAAAGAAGCTCTTAGAGGCAAGAAGGTTTCCTTCATAAAACGTATAAAAGCTTAATGAATTATTTGCATCTTTCTTCACTGCGGAAATGGAGGGCAAATTATATAACTGCCAAAATGTTTTTCCCAAGAAGGGAATCTGAAGAACTGAGGATAGCAGTTTGTGATGAGAGCTGAAGTTCTAGAGCTAGAGCCTTATTGACAAACCTAAAACTGACAAATCACCAGGTCTAAATATTACCCATCCAGGAGTTTTTAAATATACAAAACTGCTTAACTTCTAAGAAAAATTATGGATGAGGAAGGACAAAATCCAGTAAAGCAGATTGTTTTAGCAAGCCTCATACGTAGCAATATTGCTGCTTCTCCTAAAGTGACCTGAGTTGTAGTTTTGGGCCAACTATTATTTGTGGTAACTGCTGATTTTTGCTTCCCCGACCCTCAAACTGACTGGCATGTGCAGAAGGCTCAAGAGAGGACCTGGCCTCTCTTCCCACACTGATTTTGAGGCACTCATGAACAGTAAGAACCTTTCACAGTATCTTGGAAGACCTCCTCCTTCCCCCAAGTTCTAATCCTAAGAACTTGAGAGATGGGCAACTGTTGTCTCTCTCAAGTCCCAACCAGCACAGTGTGAAGCCAATTCAGAGTTCTCCCTGATGCAAAGAAAACTTGGAAGAGGCAGGGTATTTCGCTTTATGCTGGGAGGCAACCAGGGGCAGGTATTTGCCAGAAAGGGATCTGTGGTTACCGTTGCTCACCTAGACCACAATTTAGTTGCCAATGGCTGCGTTTCAAGTATTTATATATAAAAGGCAGATACAGCAAAAGCCTGTTGGCAAAGGATCAAATCAGAAGGCAAGAAGTGAAACACCTCACCTCATCATACGGCATGCTATGGATATTTGTGTCTCACTTCCTTTTGAGAAAAGAGAAGAGGCTTTGCTTGACAGGGGATAGCATGTGAAAAGGACTATCAGAAGACACTGGAAGAATTTCACACTGTATCACAGATAACTTTAAAACGGCCAGTTGTAAACAGAAACACATGATTTGTTCCACTATTAGATTACCCAATAATCAAAGTATTTATTCATAAAGACAGTTGTGGATAATACCATCCTATTTCGTACAAAATATATTTACAGCAGCTGTTTTAATTTTGGTTTAAAGAGCTCTGTTTACTTGTGTCATCTGAACTGCATTTGAAAATGCAACCCATATGTGGAAAAGCAGCTTTAAGCCAACATGTTAAAACATGTGCTGTTTACTCAAACTTGGAACAGGCTGACTTATGCATAAAATACTCTAAGGGCACACAAAACAACCAATACCCGGTTACATCATCAGTGCTGGCTGCACTTTAAAACAGGTAGCCAAGTATGTCATGCAGAAAACTTCAAAAGGGAGTCTTTTTAAATTCTGCTGGTAACATACAGCATGCGTTACACAGGAGAAAAGAGAAAGATGCAAATACAATACTACACTATTGTAGTAACAATATTGTAGTACAATATTGTAGTAACAATTATTGTAACAATAATACAAAGTTAGCCTGTCACCATTAAAAAAAAAAAATCCAAATTATCTGGGTCCCATCAATATCTTAAAAATTAATCAAAACAGCAAGTGAGAGTAAGCAGCGCTAGGAAATCTGAGGACATTATTCCTATTTTAAAGTAACAAAGTTTTCATGGCATCTAAATATGAAAAGTTGTTCTAATACTGGGAATTAAAAAAAAGCACAGGGAAATACAGGATTCCTTGAGCAGATGGTAGCATATTAGTTATGAACTCTGGTGTCATTTTAAAATATGGCTTTTTTTCCAATCAGGTATATATTTATCTACCAGTGGAAGAAAAGGCCATCGGATATTGTTTTACCTTCACATTTGATTTCTTGGAGAAGTTCACCACCACGCCCCAGCCGAAGTCATCATCTTCATTTTTCACCTAAAATCAAAAACAAGCTTGTATATAAAGCTGCATCTGAAACAATAATTTATAACATATTCTGACCTTAAGGGAAATTACATCATTTGTAATACAGACGGTTGCAAATGATCACCAAGTCCAGAAGTGAATTTGGAAAGAAAGTTGGTAATTATATTGTTCACTTCAAGGACAGCTGAGAAATCTGTGAAAATTGCACCCGCCCACCCCTCTCCCCGCTCCAGCAGAAGCCCTTCTGTTTGTGGGGTGGCAAATGTGGATCCAAGCCAAGAAAATTAACAATCAATAAATGTAACAGCTACATGTGTAAACAGCTGCCAAACAGCAATATGCTGGTCACTCGGGCTGGATTCAAGTAACCAGTCCTGTTAGTGGAAGTCAGCTTCTATAACAGGGCTTTCCCTGTTTCTTTTCTCTGCCCCACAACCCATTTGGCTGTAGAGGGGTAGGATAATCCCACAAATAGTGGGCGGTTGGGTGGGATCATTTCATTATCACTTCTCAAGATATATCACATTAATCTCCTATGTAGTGCAATGCCTAGTATTAGAGAGGCAGCAATATGACCCATAATGGAGCTAGCTGTTCATGGGTGACAGTAGGAAGGTATTTCTTTATAAACAAGACTAGAATTGACTTTTCCAATTTCAGGGGGGAAATGACAAACTAAGATTTATAAATAATATTTTTTTCCTAATCATGCTAAATGTCCCGAAACAAACAGATAAAGCAAATACCACACATAAAGCAAAGCTCTCAGAAACATACTCCTAACAAAAGATACAATTTATATGAACGAGGGAAGGGGGAGGAAACTCTAGATAAAACCAAAACAAAACACAAATAAATACAAAATTTACAATGTGAACTTCGGAGATACCTCTTCTTTCCTGTGGATATTTTTCTCGGTATGATGATATGTTTTGATATTATTAATAATTTTATTATGCTGCACTGTTTCTGAAATGTTTCATTATATAGTAGTTATTACTATTACTTGTTGTTAATAAATTTCCTTGTGCATCTCATTAATGGAGTGTTAAGATCCACAGGTGCAAAACCCCAACATTATGATGGCATAGGAGCCTCGTAGAAGAACTGGATGGTAAAATGCTTGTGTTTCTACTTGAGCAGAATGCACATTACAAAAACATAGAAGTGGGGGAGGGAAACTACTTACTTTTACCAGCCTCCCTGGCTGTAAAAATGGCAAGCAGTACTTTGGCTTGTGAATGTACTCTTCTATTTCTTTACCCAGTTTAGCCAGCTGTTGTCTGATTTTATAGTAAATGACCACATTTTCCTCATTTGGAATTTCAATCTCATTGTACTGCTGTTCCAACTTACTGACCTCTGCAAATAAATATTGTAAAACAAACAGATTATATGAAGCGCACAAAATGGTAGCAAACCACGGGCAAGAGTACCTCAAGGAAACGCACTATCCATATGTAGAAGAATCCCCCCCCAGAGCATCTCGTTTCCCCTCCATCTCCTTCCTCTTCCTGGCAGGGGCCCTCAACACCCCAGGGTGTTACAGGAAATAACCTGGTGTAGTGCCAGCATGCCAACTGGGATGGGGGGACAGTGAAAGAGCATTCTTCTATCTCTATGAGGCTGCCTCTGGGAGTAGAACCCATGCAGAGGGTTATTTTGCTGGAGAATATTCGATGCTCACTTCCAAGTACTTCTTTATACAGTGGTGCCTCGCAAAACGAAAAGAATCCGTTCTGCGAGTCTCTTCGTCTAGCGGTTTTTTCGTCTTGCGAAGCAAGCCCAATGATGGCTTAGCGGATTAGCGCTATTAGCGGCTTATCGGATAAGCGGCTTAGAAAAGGGGGGGGAGGGGGAAAACCCGCAGGAACTCGCAATACATTTTCGTCTTGCGAAGCAAGCCCATAGGAAATTCGTTTTGCGAAGCACCTCCAAAACGGAAAACTCTTTCGTCTAGCGAGTTTTCCGTCTTGCGAGGCATTCATCTTGCGGGGCACCACTGTAATTTAAGTGCATGCTCAAGATATGCTAGAAAATATAATACACAAAGTGTGAATGCAACAGAATTGTGCCAGCAAACAGATGCACTGTATAGGGATGCTTGTCAGAAAGCTGCATTGGCAGCATTCAGCACTTGGTTTGTTAAAGACTTGAACATCTGAAACCTTTCTTCAGCTGTACTCAGTGGCTGGGGATTTGGCAAGCAGGCAACGAGTCCTGTATATCCAAGGAGACTTTGGGCTTGTGTTCTTTCAACAACAACCTCCTGCCTCCACCCACTCCAGATGCAAGATGGCAAATTCCTTTTGAAAGGGAGGTCATTTGCAAAAGCGGCTTATGATTTGGCAAGGGCATCTGTTATTAAAAGAAAATAAGACAGAAAAATCCACGGAACATTCCCAAACTTTTAGGATCCTGGCAACTGGGGCGAATAATGGTTCTTGTCAACTAAGTTCATATTCATTAGAAACAGGTCAACTGGCTCTGTGGCGAATACTGTGCAGGTAAGCCCATGGAATATAGATCACCATCGGCAAATTGACGAAACAATTAAATATTTCACATAACTTACTTTCAACTACTCCTGGAATAGCTCTGTAATGTTGGAATTGGTAAAATGATTTCTCTAACATGTATTCCGGGTTAATTTCTTCCACACGCAGCAGATTTAATACCATGTTGTATGTCAAATGGAAAGCACTGTTTAGAGGGTCAGCAGATCCCTAAAACAGAGAAATAAGATGAGCAAAAGCAGGCAGCATTCATGTTTAAAACATTTTATCTTGGGAATACAAATGGAAGCCTGACATTTCAAATCCCCAAATTATTCTTTGCAGTATGTTCACATGCAATTTATATATTGCAAGAATCATGCAAGTGTTCCAGGATGGTATTTCAAGGTAAGCCTTACAGAGAGACAGACAAACCTTGTGGATCTCTTTAACGCTTACCTGGGAATGGCAGGGAGTGTGTTGCCTATGGCGCAGCTGCCATTCCCAGAAATGGGAGAAATTCATGTGCAAAGAAATGTTACTGGACTAGGGCCTATGGCTGCAGTGTTCCTTTCGCACTTGAGAGATCATGTTAATCCATCTAAGAAAAGCTGAGAAAAGTCTCACAAAAAGTAAGAATGTCATCCTAACACATACAAGAGAAAACTACATCTGAACTTGAAGTCAGTCTTTCACTTGCATTATTTAATAATGAATCCACCCTCTTAAAATATCAGCTTAAATATTTGATATGTATCCAACTAAAAGAACAGAAAGGAACCATTTTGAATAATCTGGATAATCTCTAAGGAAATTAAAAAACACGCAATGCAAAGGTTGAATGTATAGCTTCAACTTTAAGTGACTGTATTCATTTTTTGAAGGCAGGGGGGAGACAACAAAATAGAAGAATGTAGGATTACGAACCAGGGAAGATTTAAAAAACAAAACAAATTTAAAAACTAACCCACCAATGACAGACACTTGCTATATTGGTATAAAAAGAAAATTTGAGTAGCTAGGTTAAGGCTAATTTAGCAGCTATTATAGATTATGAATGACCGGTTCAATGAACAACTTTTGATTTGAGGGACCAAACATTAAGCTTATTTCTGCTTCCAATAATGGCAGCTGTACAGAGAAGCTAACCAGTCCTTATGATGGAAAGCTGCTGCCACAAGGAGAAATTGTGAGCTTCTGCTCAGCATTACTTTTACCAAGAGGCATATTGTAAATGGATCAAGTGTAGAAGAGCTAGCAATATTGGCCCCACCCCCGACACAGGCAAAGGGCTCTTTAACCCACCGCTCCTCAGGGTGATCAGCAAAAGAGGCCTGGGAAGAGCTATCCCCTTACAAACTTCAATTGCCCCAGGGTACTGAGCTGCTGAAATGGTCTTTTATCGTTGCTTGCACTGTCTTGCATGCAATAACCTAGTTTGACCTTTCTGTGCTATCTGTAACTTCCCAGTTGTGAGTCTGGTACTGCAGAAATGGTGGTTTCACATCCTAGTTAAGAAACCAAGACTACAGTACAGTTCACATATTTGGAACTAACAGGAAACTGTGGTTTAAACAAACCATGATAGAAACAATGAACTTAAGCACACAAGGGAAAGAGAGAGGGGAGAAGATGAGGGCCAATGATAGCTCTCAGCTTCATAATGGTAAAAGTTGTTCTTTTCTTCCTTGAGGGTGAAAGACCTTCCCATTGATGTAGAATGGAATACCAATCACTGTCAGCTAGTTATTTTGTAATGCTCTAAGAAGGGTGTTTATTTTGAGGCAATTTATTTATTAAATCCCATCTTTCCTCAAGGCACTCAAGATGTTCACATTGTTCTCTCTTCTGTCTATCCTCACAGCAGGCCTATGACATACTGTACAATGAGAGTATAGGGCTGGCTCAAAGTCACCTAGCATCATTGCCAAGCAAGGATATCTGAACCTACATCCCCACAGTCCTATACTCCAACTATTCAACAAAGGTTGGACCATACGTTAAAGATTTGCTGGTACTCAACAAAAGACAAAGCTGGTTCAAGACATAAGTCAAGGGTGGCTGTGTTGGGATTGAGGTGGAAGAAGCCTCAAGCTTGTGTATCTACTCCTTCCCTCTAGGGTGGATATCATTCCAACCTCATAAAACTGTGGTTAAACTTCACTATGGTTTGTTTGAAACAAGTCCAACTTGTTTCATTTCATGGGTTATGAAGTTGGTTTGTTTGAAACAAACCATAGCCAAGATTAACCAAGGTTGAAATATAACACTAAATTGCAGTTAATAAAAAATGGAAGCAAAAGCCTCTCCTCACAATTGTGCTGGGGGCAGGAGAAGCAGGTGACACAAAGGCTTATTGCAACTTGTTTCTGTCATGATAAACCAGGAGGTTTACCATAAGGACTGAACTGGCCCAAGTTATCTCAAAACACATGTCCCACCCCCTTTGTAGGGCTGTAGGATGCCAATTACAAAGGGTTAGTGCAAATTGCAGGAGACGGATAGAATCAGATTGCCAGCTGTAGTTTGTGACTTCAAGGAACCTGTCAGTGAAGGAAGAAAAATAAAGACTTGAATTCAGGGCTTTGAGATGTGTTTTATTCAATGTGTGCATACTGCATTACACCTAAAACTGATGACAGCTTCCCAGGAAGTTTCCCATTTTCGCGCACACTACTTGTTGTTATGGCCTTAATGGCTAAAATAATAAACATTTAACTAACACTTTTACTTTAACATCCTTCCCACCCAGTTTTGTTTTCCTTTTTTTAAGTGAAAAGCACACCATAAAATACTGCACTATGACCAATTTGGCAAACACAAAGCAGTTGCCAAGGAACTTAATTTGGGCAATAAAGCAATCTGGCACCTGCAGAGTGGGCAAAGAAAAAGGGGAAATACTAACAGCTCAACATTTTCCAGAGATGGAAAAGCACATCAAACATAGCTATGTAGGCTTCAAACTGTATGACACAGGGTGGACCAACGTCTATCTTGCATGGTATGTTTTTTCTTCTTCTTTACAGGAATCCATGTATTTCGCTGCTGGGCTTTAAATTTTCAGAGGAAGAGTGAATGCTCAGGAACTCCAAACCTCCTCCCCACTGACCACTTGAAAATTGCTAGGGAACTTAATCCTGCCTGTTGTTCAGCAACTGTAATAAAATGTGCTAAAAGCTACAGTGCTTTTTAAAAGACAGATGGAATTCAAATACAGTAAGAAATAAAAGGAATAAAATACAATTAAAAACGAGTATGAATAGTACACAGGGACATGTGAGAAGAGCCTGCTGGATCAGGCCAATGGGCCATCCAGATCTCACAATGGCCAACCAGATGCCTGCAGCAAACCTGCAACCAGGGTCCAAACACAAGAGCACTCTCCCCTTCTGTGGCTTCCAGCAACTAGCATTCAGAAGCATACTGCCTCTGAGTGGGGAGGCAGAGCTTCTAACACGGAGGCAGAGAGGTTATTGCCCCCTCTCCACTCACCACAAGACTGTCCTAATGAGCAGACAATTTGCTTTGTCCTCATCATGAGGCTGGACAATGGTCGAAACCTCTGCACCCTGGTGGGAATGAAAACCACCCACTCCAAACACACCCAACTCAAGCATCTGATGAGCAGGAAGAGAGTAATGAGAAGTGCTTGGATACAGGGAAGGTGCTGAAGAAACCCCCAAGAAAACCAGATGCTGGCATAGCCACCCCTCAGGTTCCTTGGCACCACTGCTCATATCTGCTGCGTTCCAGACATTTCCTCCCACTGCAGCCACCTTCTCAATAAGACTTGGAGCCATCATGTGCTTCATTTGCCTCCCAGCCCTAATCCTCAGTGTGGAAGAGGACATAAGGACATGTGTGCACTTAAGCAGGCCTACTCAGACGTAAGTTCTCTGGGCACAGTGTTGTCACTGTACTGAAGCCCAGAACTGCATTTATTACCCACCCTCCCTCTTTTACTTCCAGACTCTTACAGGAACAGCTGGTTATCACCACTACAACACCTAACTGCAGTTTGTGTGAAAGGGAAGGCAGATACAACCTCTTTCGGTGCTGTTTCCCAGAAGGTGCAAATGGCAGCAGCTCTAGTAATGCTGGTTCTAGCACCTCAGCCAAATCCACTGTGATTAGCAAAATTGGGGGGGAGGGAGTGTGGCAGATCCAGCCCACCCTTTGCCACCACTGTTCTAGAAGCACTGCTGTCACTTCTTCTGTCTGAGGTGAACAACACTGCCTGATGTGTTTCTTTAGGGGCAACCCTGATTGCAAATAATCGTAAAAATTTGGTAACAAAAACAACTTATAAGATACCATTGTCAGAATGCATGTAATTCTACTAGATAGAGGAACTACATACAGATTTAAGGACGTGATACTGTAGTTTCCTGAAATGCAAGTCCGTGATATGCTGCCTGGTAGATTTAAGCCTAATGTAAAATAAGCCTCCCTGGAACAAACGTTTAAAAATGGGTTTGAATTGAAATTATTCTAGCTGCTGTGCTCTGAATAGCCAAGCACTGAACATACTGACTGCTGCTGAACTGCCCTGGCTATTCATCCATGCCAGGCTCTGGGCTGGCAGGTCACATCCCTTGGCAAACTGAGGTCAGTTAAGTTTTCAAAGCCTGCCCACACATGGAGATGCTTGGAAACATATGCGAATGAGCTTGATGCAAAACCAGACAAGCCTGCAATTAAGTCTGTGTGTTCAGCTGATGTTTACACATGGGCTCTACACAGCTGGACAGATTCCACTGGCAGCAGCTTGAAGGTTTGTGTCTCTGTCTTGTCATAAACACAGAGATCAGGAGACGATTTCCAACAAGAGATTAGCTTTGGGGGTCGACTGTAAAATATAGGCTCCTCCAGTAAGAAATAGTATGAAGGAAAACTGAATGGGAATGAATACAACAGAGCAGCAGGGGTGGCTAACCTGTGGACCTCCTGATGATGTGGGACTCCCAACTCCCTCCAGCCACTGCCAGAATAGCCAATAGCAAGGGCGGTGAGATATGTAGTTTCGCAACTGGTTAGTAACCCTGTGTTTGAGAGGTGCTTTTGTCATGAAGTATCCACAGTGTTTTTCACAAGGGCAGCCAGTTATTTAAGAGGGAGCATCTGGCAGACCGAAGCGTGGGAAGTGCCACAAGTTGTGAGCCAAAGAGGTCACAGAATCAAGTTCAACTCCCACAGGTTTCAACAGATTAAAAAGACATATGTTCAGGATTCCAGCCTAGGTAAATTATATTTCCAAATGAATTGTCATTTTATAAAACTAAGCTGCTACAAATGAAAAGCCTGCAAAAAAAACACAACCATGGGAAGGTTTACCAATTACTGCATGGAGTCAAGGCAGTGTTCAGTCATCTGCATGTGTACTAGAGCTCTTCAGGACTGCTCTTCTTACTTGTGTCCCCTGAAAAATCTCTCCTCAAGCTTAGGGGGGACTTTTGGGAGGACTGTTCAATGAGGCACGAGGCACCATGGCCTTCTGAAAAGCAGGATCTCCCACCCTTCATGGAAACGCTTTGCAGGCAGGCAGGCAGAGGCCTCTTGGGATCCCAGTCTATAAAATGAGCAATTTAGAGATCCAGGCTTTCTTTCATTTTGCCAAACTTCTTAGGACTCAAACCTGCATTGCAAATTAAGCTTTCCAGCTGAACTTTCTTGAAACAGTCTGTTAATTGAATGGAAGTAAGATAATACTGCTCTGTTTTCCCCAATCTGGAATACATTAGCCACAACTAAGATTAACCATAAAAGTTTGTTGTACTATAGGATAAAGTATTGGCCCTTAACACAGTTTGCTATCTAAACTAGCATACACATACAACTTGCTCAATTTTACTTAATGTACCGTATTTTTCCATCTATAAGATGCCCCCATGTATAAGACGCCCCCTATTTTGGGGACTCCGATGTAAGAAAATGGGAGGAGACGGCCCCCATGTATAAGATGCCCCTAAATATTGGACATTATTTTTAAGGGAAAAAACCTAGTCTTATACACAGAAAAATACGGTAGTTTAAATTTGGAATTACCCCCATAACCACCCCCTTCTTTGCTCACTGTCATGAAGCCTTTAGAAGCAATGTACCTCGTGGATTCAAAGGACAGGAGAAATGCCAATTTCTGACCGTTTCCCACTACAACGATAGTTCCAAATGGTGGTTTAAATCTGTTAGTTATTTTAAGCATGAGCATTACAGAGATTAATAGAACCGTATTACTGGCATCTTCCAATGAAAGGTGCTCATTTTCTGTCCTACAAGGAAGCACAAAATGCTGCAATTAACATGGGCCTGCCACCAAAGATGGCAAGCCAGCGTAAAGTTCCTCCTCCTTCATAACATGTAGTGCAGATTATTCCATTTCCCAGCATCTTACTATGAATTTCCTCACATCACACTTGCTGCCGTTGGTGTAGAAATACAGTGGACAAAGGGTGAGTTGTATTACAGATGTGGAACTGCAATGTGTACTGAGGTAATTGGGAAACTAACATTCTCTTTTGCGGAAGGCATTCTCCGCACCAGGGAGAACATTAAAAACCCAAAACCAAACACACACCACATTATGCACAAAATGGGCCACATCACTCTACTCTGAATTCACTCTTATCTCTAACAAGAAGTTACAAAACACCTGCTTTGCTTTCAAATCTGGAACCCTCCGGTTATGAAAAATGGAAGTCTAGTGCCAGCTTCCGATTCCCATAAAGATTACAGGTTAAGATCTGTACTTCAGCTGACTGGAGGATGGGGAACCAATGCAAAAACCAACCAACAGCATAACCTTGCACAACTATTATCCTGAATGAAATACAGGATTAATATATCACTACAGTAACTACTGTTGGAGGAAAGTTAAAATTAAAGAGCAGTATTTCACATTATGCTCTTTATACACCTTTAGCAATATTCTTGCCAGAGATCAAGATACCTTAAGAAGTTGTTTTCCAATTGTTGGGCTCATCTTTTCATCCACCATCAGAATAACTATTCCCCTATCATCCATGCCTCGACGTCCGGCACGACCAGACATCTGAATATATTCACCTGAGGTGATCTGAAAGAATAACAGAATTAGACAAATAGGCATATGTGCAAAAAGAAGTCAAGGCTTTCAGTCCAAATGGGAGGGCAGCTACATGAGGGATGAGGCAGGAGGAGGGGATACAAAGGCTGAGTAAGAAGCAGTATTTTTAAAACATTTTTTGCATATAGGAAGTGACTGCGCTAACAGTATTTCAGTATTCCAAAAGTAAGGTTACTAACAGAGAGAAGGGAGGCAACAATAGGAAAACTGAAGCAGACTGGTGAAACAAAGTGTGCGTATAAAAAAATAAACGGAAGGCAAAATCCAAGCAACAACATGTAAATGTTTGGAGACAATGTCTTTAGAATCAGCAACAAAGAAAACACTGAAATTAAGCTCAGAATGCTAAAGGTAGCTTTCTGTACTCACGACTGATGGGTCATAAACTTAAGTGACTTCAGCTATGTGTTGCAGCATTTTGCTTATCCAGCATGTTGTATCTGCTTACCCATCGGAAATCCTTCCCATCAAACTTTCGGGCACTTGTGAACAGCACTGTTCTTGCCGGCATGTTTATTCCCATAGCAAAAGTCTCAGTTGCAAATAAGGCCTATGGAAGCAAAGGAATGAATAAGAACAAAGTAACTCTGTTTTGGAACATGAGATGAAGAAGACTGAACTAAATTTCCTGCATTTGGATGGTCTATAACCCAAATTCAGAATAAAGCTAGGCAACTGAAGGCTCAGGGGCAACTGGCAACTGGTTTACTACCTGACCAACGAACTACCTCTGATCCCAAGGATATATCTTTATTAGCCATGCCCTTCTGTATGAGAACAGTAACGGGCAGAGGGCTCTTTAAGCTATTCTGTAGCATGGGCAACAAAGAAAGATAGAGGTGTCTGTTAGTTAGCAGCTGGCGTGAATGTGAGAAAGTCGCAAAAATTAAGTGAAAGGATCTGTCAAAAATTTTCTTGTTCCTCAAGTCAAGGAGGAAGTTGTAATAAAATAATAATAATAATAATAATAATAATAATAATAATAATAATAATAATAATAATACTTATTATTATTATTATTATTATTATTATTATTATTATTATTATTATTTATTTGTACCCCGCCCATCTGGCTGGGTTTCCCCAGCCACTCTGGGCGGCTTCCAACAAAGATGAAAGATACACTAAAATATCACATATTAAAAACTTCCCTGAGCAGGGCTGCCTTCAGATGTCTTCTGAATGTCAGGTAGATGTTTATCGCTTTGACATCTGATGAGAGGGTGTTCCACAGGGCGGGCGCCACTACCGAGAAGGCCCTCTGCCTGGTTCCCTGTAACTTGGCCTCTCGCAGTGAGGGAACCGCCAGAAGGCCCTCGGAGCTGGACCTCAGTGTCCGGGCAGAACGATGGGGGAGGAGACGCTCCTTCCGATATACTGGACTGAGGCCGTTTAGGGCTTTAAAGGTCAGCACCAACACTTTGAATTGTGCTCGGAAACATACTGGGAGCCAATGTAGGTCTTTCAAGACCGGTGTTATATGGTCTCGGCGGCCGCTCCCAGTCACCAGTCTAGCTGCCGCATTCTGAATTAGTTGTAGTTTCCGGGTCACCTTCAAAGGTAGCCCCACGTAGAGCGCATTGCAGTAGTCCAAGCGGGAGATAACCAGAGCATGTACCACTCTGGCGAGACAGTCTGCAGGCAGATAGGGTCTCAGCCTACATACCAGATGGAGCTCGTAAACAGCTGCCCTGGATACAAATTTGACCTGTGCCTCCATGGACAGCTGTGAGTCCAAAATGACTCCCAGGCTGCGCACCTGGTCCTTCAGGGGCACAGTTACCCCATTCAGGACCAGGGAATCCTCCACACCTGCCTGCCTCCTGTCCCCCAAAAACAGTACTTCTGTCTTGTCAGGATTCAACCTCAATCTGTTAGCCGCCATCCATCCTCCAACTGCTTCCAGACACTCACACAGGACCTTCACCGCCTTCACTGGTTCTGATTTAAAAGAGAGGTAGAGCTGGGTATCATCTGCATATTGATGGACACCCAGTCCAAACCTCCTGATGATCTCTCCCAGTGGCTGCATGTAAATGTTGAAAAGCATGGGGGAAGAGAACAGAACCCTGAGGCACCCCACAAGTGAGAGCCCAGGGGTCTGAACACTCATCCCCCACCACCACTTTCTGAACACGGCCCAGGAGGAAGGAGCGGAACCACTGTATGACAGTGCCCCCAGCTCCCAGACCCTCAAGACGGTCCAGAAGGATGTTATGGTCGATGGTATCAAATGCCGCTGAGAGATCCAGGAGAACTAGGAAACAGCTCTCACCTTTGTCCCTAGCCCGCCGGAGATCATCAACCAGTGCGACCAAGGCAGTTTCAGTCCCATGATGAGCCCTGAATCCCAACTGGAAGGGATCCAAATGGTCCGCTTCTTCCAGGCGTGCCTGGAGTTGTTCAGCAACCACTCGCTCAATCACCTTGCCCAAGAATGGAAAGTTTGATACTGGGCGATAATTGGCCATCGTGGCCGCATCTAAAGATGGTTTTTTAAGAAGCGGTTTAATAACCACCTCTTTCAGCAGGTCTGGGAAGGCTCCCTCACGGAGGGAAGCATTCACCACCCCACGAAGCCCATCGCCCAGTCCTTCCCGGCTAGCTTTTATAAGCCAGGATGGGCAAGGATCCAGGAGACAGGTGGTTGGCTTCACTCGTCCAAACAGCCTGTCCACATCCTCGGAGGTAACAGATTGGAATTGATCCCACACAACTTGACTAGACAAGACACTAGCACTCTCCCGCCCCGGCCCCGCTCCCACGGTGGAGTCTACTTCTTCCCGAATCTGAGCGATTTTATCTGCAAAAAAATTTGCAAAATCATTGCAGGAGAACATGTGGCCCGTACTGGGCCCCGATGTTGCAGGTGGTTCCGCTAAATTGTGAACCACCTGAAAAAGTCTCCTGCTGCTGTTTTCTGCAGATGCAATAGAGGCGGTGAAGAAAGTCTTCTTCGCCGTCGCTATCGCCACTTGGTAGGCTCGACGTTGAGCTCTAACCTGTGTCCGGTCAGATTCGGAATGAGTTATCCGCCACTGGCGCTCTAGCCGTCTCAACGATTGTTTCATTGCCCTCAGATCCGTGGAAAGCCACGGGGCTCTCCGGGCTCCATGCAATCGGAGAGGGCGCTTCGGAGCCAAACAGTCAATAGCCCTGGTTAACTCCACATTCCAGCGGGCCACCAGGGAATCGGTTGAAAGGCCATCAACATGGGATAAAGAATCCCCTACCACTCTCTGGAAACCATTTGGATCCATTAAGTGGTGGGGGCGGACCATCCTAATCGGTCCCACCTCCCTGCAGAGGAGATGGGTCGCAGAGAAGTCTAGTTGCACCAGGAAGTGATCTGACCATGGCACTTCTTTCGTTTCGCTTTTACTTAGTGTCACTAGTTGTAGAAAAACACTTGATTCTTACAGTGTTTGTCAGCAAGAATGTTCCTTCAGCTGTCACTCAACTCATGCCTTTGGCCCCTTTGCAATATTTGCTGCTGAGTAGGACCTTACAATATTGCACACATTGGTTTAGTTCAGAGATAAATGCCCTGTCCATATGACTGCATCACAAAACCCAGCAATTAACAGCTAAAAAGCTCCTAAGAAGCATTTTATGAAGGAATTTGCTGTGGTTTTTAATTTATAATCTGGTGTTTCATGGCGCATTCTGTGGTGACAAAGATCCAATGTGTAAGGACACTCATAAACTGAAGGAAATTACCAATATATGCCTAATAGTACATACCTTGATCAGTCCTTCAGAGAAAAGTATTTCTATGGTTTCCTTTAGAATAGGAAGCAACCCCCCATGGTGGATTCCAATGCCTCGCTTCAAAAGTGGAAGAACATGCTCAACCTGAGAACAAATATGGATCACATATTTCACCCACAAAAGTAGGGATCAAACCTAATTACATAGATTTATCAAGCTTGTAAGTAGTCACTTGCCTAACTGCTTGTTGTAAGTAAGTATTTTCTCCAGGCTAAATGAAAGGATTTACAAAGACTAGCTATTTGTTTTGAGTTCACAGATCACTAATTTAGGCATGTGTGGCTACATGAAATTTCAGTGAGCAAATGTATTCATGGATTTCCTTGTAAGTCTAAAAGAGAGCAAACTAAGAGTCAACTCTTACATCCACTGAACACATCATCAGAACGTTGCTTTCCAAGTTTTGTCTACATTGCCTAGGATTCCAGACAGGCCATTCAACATGATAGAGCGCTTTATTTTTCTAAACTCATTAATGAATGTTAAGATGGAAACAGATGTTGGACATTACTTTTTGGTGGCCATGTAGCATAAACTCACTTTAACATCCCACTTTCAAAATGCACAATAATGCCCTGAGAATTCTGAACAGTCTTAATTATCCTTAAGCACTCACTTGAGGAAGTTTTTTGTCTTCATCAGACAAACAGTCAATTGCATTATTAAACACTTCTTCAACCATCCTTTTTTCTTCATCTGAAAAAAGGAAAAATCTCTGCATAAACATTTTTGTTCTATATATAAAAAATCATGCTTGTAACCCAAAGGATACAAAAGTACCACCAAAAAGCCCTCTAAAAAAAGTCTATGTACAAAATAACTTGACTCATAAATAGTAATGGGGATGTGGGATAAATTGGTAAGATGTTTCTTTTGCCATGTTACACAGCTCAGAGGCTGCTCTGGGTTCCTTAAAGAACCCTCAACACCACACCCATTATAGAACTGTAAATACAGGCAACATAAATAAGTCAGATTCTGGCACTTTTAATAAGTTTATATAAGAATTCATTAAATGTTAATTATACGTAACAAGAACATACAAAAATTCTGGGATCGGCTATTTTTTTCATCTGTCAAACAATGAAATGTTGGAGAAATCGTTAAAGAATTGGCAGATTACTTTTGTCTTCTGCAGTCCAGCGTTTGGTGGCAAAAGAGCTCTCCGGGGAGCATGACACATAGAACTCTTACTGTGGAAAATTGGCTCAGCAGCAGTGTGCTCTTGCAATGCTCCAAGCACACAAAGATTCAAACTGTAATTAGTTTATTTAAATAAAATTTTATGAGTAAAGTGCAGAAATTAAAAAGACAATTTTATTTTGCAAACTGTACTACTGTGAAAACAGACACAGCATTCTTGCAAAAAACACTGTCACGCTGCGTGCCGAAATCCACAGTAACATGATCTGAACTCTGTGAGTCAAGGGGACTAGTTTCTGTCTTAAACAGCAGTTCCATATTCTACAAAGCAAACTGCTTTTGAATCAGAGGAAGTCTCAAAAGCCATGTTTTTGAAATAAAAAGTGTTAGCACACAACACTTGACTTGAGACGAAGTGTTGTGTGCAACTAAGTTATACTCAGAAGAGACCTATTGAAATGAAGGGACCTATGTTTATAATAGACATTCATTTTAATGAGTCCATTCTAAGAGGAATTTTCTAAGATGAATTGAGTTGAATACAACCATAAGCAGCTTAGATCTTGGTCGTTGTTAAGTAAACCATCTATTAGAAGTATATGTAGGAAGAGGTTAGTACACACCTGTATTGAAGTCCAGTTTTGTCATTTGAAGAGCATACGCTTCACAATCTTTCTTACTGAAACTGAATATAATTACTGGTTGAAAGTTTCTTTCCATTATCATCTTTACAATCTTAAAAACATTTGACGGACCTACGAAGACAGCACAGTCAGAAATAAGAATAAATGTTGTGGAAGGATGGGAGGCAGAATATATTAATTTTTACTGCTGTAAGTGCAGTAGCTGCTTATCTCACAACACATTTTACACTGGAATGTTAATACCCACCTTTTGTTCCTCCTTTTCTGCCTTTTTGGTCCCCTTTAGCTAAGTCACCTGCATCTCGAAGGACTTGCATGGCCGTGTTAAAATTATCTTCTCTAAAATCACCCTGGGGGAGGGAAAGTGAACTTTATTGACATGAAAACACCACCATCCAAATGCAAGAGAGGTGTCACCAGGTTCAGAGAAATCCCAAGGTTTGCAGAGGTACAAAAAAATCCACCACAGAAAAAAAGTCCATGAACAGGGGAACAACCCAAAACAGCCCAATGAGCACTGAGCATGTGCAGTAGCCACCATATCCCAAGAGGCTGTTGGAAGAGAAAGTTGGAAAACGTCATCCCAAAGAAACTAGAAAACCCTGTATTTTAAAAATCACAGCATAACTTACACAACAGCACAGCTCCCTAGAGCAGTGTTCCCCCACCTGTGAGTCATTAACTGCAAGCAGGATTCAGGCTTTATAAGGAAATCCAACATAATGACTGCTTTTAGTCCTTAATGTCCTTAAATGTCATGATGATACAACTTGGTTTTGATGGCACATTATAATGTAAAGTTGCTCTCTCACTGTGCGAGGGCCTTGTGGCAAACCAAGTTAGTTAATGGCTTAATCAAGGGTGATTTGAAGTTTGCTTAGTCAAAATTTGTCCAATGCTTTTCTGCGGAGAAGCTTGAGTGGGTGTGAAACCCATTTGTAACTGATGTTACAAAGTTGTCTTTATAAAAAGAACAACTCATTGAGCTGCCATGTGATAGGACCCTCAATTACCGTATTTTTTGCACCATAACACTCACTTTTTTCCTCCTAGAAAGTAAGGGGAAATGTCTGTGCGTGTTATGGAGGGAATGCCTACAGGTGGCATGCCTACGGATTTTCCTCCTCTAAAAACTACGTGCGTGTTATGGTTGGGTGCATGTTATAGAGCAAAAAATACGGTAATTTTTTTTAGATGTGAGGTAATAAATAAATAAATAAATAAATAAATAAACAAACAAACCATGCTCATCTGGCTGGGTTTCCCCAGCCACTCTGAGCAGCTGAATTATCTGAATTTTGGCTTCATGTTAACAAAACTACTGAATACCCTGATCTTGCTGATGGAGCAACACCTGTGATGCTGCCATTTGGTAGTGCATATCTTTGCAAAGCAGGGTTTCCAGCAATGACTGCTATGAAGATGAAATACAGTAGCAGGCTATGTGTTAATAATGATCTGAGGCTTTGTCTGACAATCATCTAACACCATATTGACCTAAAGGTAAAGGTAAAGGTACCCCTGCCCGTACGGGCCAGTCTTGACAGACTCTGGGGTTGTGCGCCCATCTCACTCAAGAGGCCAGGGGCCAGCGCTGTCCGGAGACACTTCCGGGTCATGTGGCCAGTGTGACATCGCTGCTCTGGTGAGCCAGAGCTGCACACGGAAACGCCGTTTACCTTCCCGCTGGTAAGCGGTCCCTATTTATCTACTTGCACCCGGAGGTGCTTTCGAACTGCTAGGTTGGCAGGCGCTGGGACCGAGCAGCGGGAGCGCACCCCGCCGCAGGGATTCGAACCGCCGACCTTTCGATCGGCAAGTCCTAGGCGCTGAGGCTTTAACCCACAGCGCCACCTGCGTCCCAAGCATTGACCTACTCATTGGCAAAATGCAAGCTCAGCCATCCTACTCATGCATGCCAAAATAGCCCATTCACAGTTTGTTATAACTAACGCTGTTTGTGAAACTCTTATGTTTTTGGAATAAAATTTTAATAGCTGATGCAATCAATGATTGGCGTTCCTACATTCCCATAAAAACTGTGATTGACTTTGCAAGTACTATCAATCTTTCAACAAATTTTCACATTAATATGGATGCTGAGTAAAGTTTTGCTTGTGTTACTCAAGTAATGGTTATAAAATAGGCAAGCTTGTCATTAAAATACATGAAACTGATGGTTGTCGAAGACCCTAGCTCCAAAATTCATGTGACTATAAATCAATGGGTCACTATTCCAAGTAAATTTGGACTTGTGGTCACCATGCTGAAAAGGTTCGGAACTGTTGCCCTAAAGACCCAGGGCAATTACAATGAAAATGTATCATACACTCAAGAGGCTGAAACACTATCATTATTATTATTATTATTTTAAAAAACCTTAACAAAGAATTCAGCCTAAATAAGAAAATATGATCTAATGTTTAAGGAGCCCCACACTGTAGGATTATTTGATACAAAAAAATTCAAAACTAAACCAAAGACTCTCTCTCTATAGCCTAATAGAGGAAGTCCTTTTCCTAGCACTGATCCCTACCAACCAGGCAGAAGAGGGAGTTATTAGCAAGCCTGGAGGAATCTCAAGATTTTCAGAACACAAAAATATTTTCAGCTTTCTGCTCTTCTATGCTGCATGGCAAATCATTTTGGAAACTAGGAGGGGTATTCAAAAGCAGACTTTGCTATGACACAAGGTTTATGTGCCATAGATGCACATATGACACGTTTATGCTTATGGCTCAATATCTGCTGTTCAATTTAAAAAGTATCAAATATCGTAGTGGGCTTTCACAAACCTTTGGATGTGCCTACTGGCCCTTATTCTTCACCCCACAACTTTTTTTGCATTTAACATTACAAGTACAGGCATCACCAAAATCAATTGAACAATTCCTTACATTTTCATCAACTACAAGATGGAGTCCATCTCCCCCTGCTGGGAAGATATAATGTTGCAGCGGAGTGGGTCGATAATCTGTGTAAATCACATGACAAGGCTGGAAGAGAGAAACCCATTATTTACAAAATGTATAGTGCCTTTATAAGCAGTACACAGTGTATTTGACATGTTCAACTTCTATATTACAACCA
Organism: Podarcis gaigeae; assembly: GCF_964106915.1. Classification (NCBI taxonomy): domain Eukaryota; kingdom Metazoa; phylum Chordata; class Lepidosauria; order Squamata; family Lacertidae; genus Podarcis; species Podarcis gaigeae. The sequence goes on from NC_139687.1 coordinate 42,518,707, forward strand.
GTTGAGCTCGGTTACCAATACAGGCTTCTCAACAAGATGAATGACTCCCTTCCTGTGAAGGCAAGCTCAGTCACAGGATTTGCCCATTACTTGAAGTCAGGGACAATTCTTGGTTCAGACATTAAGTAAAAGTGAAATAAAAAGCTTCTGAACTCCTCCAAGGGGGCAGGGGGTGATGCATGCAAGCCAGGAGGAGGTTGGGCTCATTCACATAGCCCAAACCACAGTTTAACATCCAAATGAAGTCACTGAATTAACTAGAAACTTCTAAAGCATCATTCTCTAGAAATCACTGCCTTCTAATGCAGTATGATTCCAAAAGTTATTTCACATATAGAACTTTACCTGTTTGTGAAGATGGCATATCCATTCAGCAAACTGGCGTGCATTTGGAATAGTGGCAGAAAGGAACACATAGTGAACGTTGTCTGGGAGTAAAATGATGGTTTCCTCCCATACCACACCACGTTCTAGAAACAGAAAACCCACAGGAAACGTTGTAAAACAGCACACCATCACAGTATTTCCATCTGCTTTCTGCATGTATGAATCCATACACAATTAGCAAAAATGCAATACCTGAATCCCTCATGTAATGAATTTCATCAAATATAACCCAAGCAACTTCACGCATGACCTCAGAACCTCTGTAAAGCATACTTCTCAAAATCTAAAAAGAAAAAGAAATTTCAATTAGGAAAGAAGACTGTGACAAGGTCACTGCCATAATTCACCTTCAGCCCACAGAACAATGCATATAATGATTTATAAACAGAAATAAATACACTGGCCAAAATCTAAGCCCTATTTACAAATAACACTGTGATGCAAGATTTCTTTAAGGCCCAGGATCCAAAGTGAAATTTCATGAATCCTTTACTTATAAAGGATTGCAACTGCTGTGAGTGCTGGAAGAAAGCCTGCTCCCTCCTGCAAGTCCCATTTCCACCTGGTCTAGGAGGCGGGGCCCAGACTCACAGCCACTGGGACATTGCTGGAAAAACTCTTGGGTTGGGGCAACCGGCTAAAAAGGTTTACAATGTTTTAAAGGGTTCTAATTTTGGTTCCTATGTTTTGTTTTTGTCGGGTTGGGGTTGGTTAAATGTTTAGTTGGAGCTGAGGGTTATTTTAAGTTGGGTATAACTGTAAACTGTTATTATTGTTATCATCATAATCAGCTTTTATTGTGCTAGCCGTAGGCCATGGCATCATTCAGAAAAATAACAAAAGGAAAAACAGCAATAACCATAAAAATCATCAGGCACCACACATACAATATAAACCATGGTCACAACTACTAAGATTGTTTGTTGCATAAAATAGAATAGCAGAAGATTCTCTAGTAAAATGTGCCAAATTAAATATCCGAATCCCCTTTGCAGTTGACCGCAATTTTATCTAGTTCTTCCCTCCTGATCTTCTTAGCTGCCAACACATAGAGTGCTACTTTATAAGTTGCAAAGTCATCAGTATCCCTCAGCAGCCATTTCACCCTTTTCACCCTATTCAAGTGAGTTCCATTCGGAAATGGGTTTTATGAATCGGTCTCGTGGGTCTATATATAACGGGCACTGCAATAAATAGTGGCACAGGTCCTCCACACAGGGTTGCCCACACAGACAAAGTCTCTCTTCATAATGTACAGTAGTTAATTGTTATTATTATTGTTATTATTGGTTTCTATTGATTTGTTTGTTGCTTGTAAAGGATATTCTTTTTTTATGTTTTGTTGTATTTTTATATATGTTGTAAGTCGCCCAGAGTGGCTGGGGAAACCCAGCCGGATGGGCGGGATATAAATTTTAAAAATTATATTATTAATTATTACAGTGGAACCTTAGTTCTCAAATGGCTTAGTTGATGAACAAATCGGCTCCAGAACACCAAAAACCTGGAAGTAAGTGTTCCGGTTTTCGAAAGCTTTTCAGAAGCCGAATGTCTGATGAGGCTGTCGGCTATTGTTTTCAAGGTCCCTGTGCCAATCGGAAGCTGCACCTTGGTTTTCAAACATTTGGGGAGTCTCAGATTACATTCGAGAACCAAGATTCCATTGTATAATAAAAAAATAGTTGCTATATGGGAACCTAAGACTATAGACAAGGAAAGCTGCAATGACAGAGGGAAATTAAAATGGTTCAGCATAGTCTATTGACTTTTCATAGTTATTTTTGCTATAGACAACTATTTGTTTTATCTTCAATAACACAAATTGGGTATTGCACACTGCAATTCTAAACATGCTTACTAAAGAGTAAGCCCCATTGAACACAGTGGGACTGACTTCTTCGTAAACATAAATATGTGCCACCAACACTCCAGCAGAGAAAACCAGTGTCAAGACAGGATAACTCCTAGACAAACCTACCTCCGTTGTCATTACAAGACAAGATGCTGTCGGATTGATGGTGACATCCCCTGTCATCAGACCAACATCTTGAAATTCTTCATACATCTCACGATATTTTTGGTTACTGAGAGCTTTGATGGGACTAGTAAATATCACACGCTGTTTTTCCCTTAAAGCCAAAGCGATGGCATACCTGCAGGGCATATGCGATTCAGCATTCATTAAAAGCAAAGATACTTCAAAACACTTTTCATTGCTATTAGATCTATCAATAGATTTGTACAGGGGACACATTTAGAAACAAGCTACAGGCTGAAATCCAATAAATGCAAATAGTAGTCCAGTCAATGTAAAACAGGAGAGTGGATGAGAAAATCTCAAGCAGTCCAATTCCACACTCTTTGGTGTTCCTACAACCTGCTAGCAATCTGCCCCAAACACTTAACAGCCTAAGAGCTGCAGATCTATAAAAATAAACAAGCGACACAAAGGATGAGATCCAGACTTTACCATCCTGAACAGAAAGTCGTCTTCTGTCCTCAGAAAGCTTTTGACCCAGTAGAGGGATCCTGCTGGGGAATTCTGTGATCCCCCCTCCCTCTGCAACCTCCAATGCCACCCCAAGCCCTCCAAAACAGTGTGGGAGGTAATACTAGGGTCTGGCAAAAATCACTTTCCCCTCCCTTCTACTGGCAGCCTTTCAAGAAAAAATCTTTTTGAAAACCGAATTAAGCTTTTCCAAGTGGTACAGCAAAACTAGTCATGCAAATAAAGAGTCAAGACACGGCCAGCACCCAACCTCTCTAGAGACTCTCCTACATCCCGATTCTCCCACACCTATTCATGTAGAGAAAGAATGCAACTGTCAACACCGTGAGCGACAAAACTGGAGAGGTGATATACAGATTTAAAAAGAAGCCCAAGATCACCTGGTTATCTGCAAGTGATTTTTTACTTTCCATCACTGAGTATTTTGGAAAAACTTACAATAACCCCCCCCCTGCATTTATTTTTAAATTCATCTCAGAATTACTTACTCTGCACACACAGTTTTCCCTGCTGATGTATGAGCAGACACCAGCACAGACTGATTGTTATCCACACAGAGAATAGCTTCTCTTTGAAAAGCATCAAGAATGAATGGATATTCCTGGGGGGATAAAATCAACACGTATACCATAATTTTTGTCAAGTATCTTCGTAGAATGTAACTTTGTATTAAAATTTTAGAACAACTGATCATAAATCACTCCAATGTTTCTCCTGAATTCATTACAGAGTGGAGCCTTATTATTATTATTAGAATAGGCTTTTCGTGTATGTACTTCAAACTCCAAAACATAGGAAACTGCACCCCTGATACTAATCCCCACAAGCTGGCACATTTCTGCAAACTGTCTTGACATTAAAAACACTGTATATCTCTTGGGATACTGAAATAAATACAACTGCTAAACTATGGAAACTGATATCCCAATGTATGATGGAAATTACACTTAAAAGATCATTGTGAAGAGAGCTTTGCCATCTTGCTTGTCTACATGGAATTTATGACTAGTGCAAATTGAAAAATAGAACACTTTTGACAAACACATTATCGCTGCCTGAAAACCACCATCCTAAGACTTCTGTTGTCTGCTAACCTTCTTCTAAGAAGCTGCATTAATAGATTTTGCTATACTTCGTGTTAATGAAGAAACACACAACAAGAATGTGAATAAAAACCTTCACCCAACCCATAAGCAAAGGAAATATCCCAATGCTAGAATGAGATCAAGAGTCCGAGCTAATAATATTATTGCTATTCTCATTCCAGTGTTAAACTGAGCTTTCCAACCAACTTTAACAAAAAGGCTGGTCAAGTGAAAAGTCATAGGAAGCTGCCTTATACAGAGTAAGACCACTGCTCCATCTAGCTCCATACTGTCTACTCTGAATGGCAGCAGCTCTCCAGGGTTTCTTAGCCCTATTTGCAGATGCCAGAGATTGAAACAAGGACCTTTACAATGAACTCTGGATAATGCTTTTGTCCAAAGTGCCTTGAGCAAACAGAGTGATTCACTGCATCATCTTTCTGCAACACTCAAAGAGTATCAAACCAAATATATGTTTAAGGCCATACAAGCAATCCCCACAAGGAAACCTGGGGTGCAGTCATGTTATTAAATGTTAACCTGCTTGAACTACTTATATACCCAGCAGTTCCAGCCAGATATCCCTCCTGCATGCCCTGTAACTTTCAAAACACAAACCTTTGCAGCTTTTCCAGTTCTTGGCTTCAGGGCTATAAAATCTTCATCTGCAGGAAGAGCAACCTAAATAAAAAATGTTTTAACTATTTACACTAGTATATGAAATTTATTAATTTCCTGCACATTTGCTACCTTTCAAACCTGTACTCCTCTCCCACCACTGATCTTCTAAGACATTTTACAATTAGCAAAAAAAAAAAAAAAAGAACTGAGTGAAGACACTGCTAAAACATTGCTCAGAAAGTATGCTAGATTCTCCCTCAGTAACAAAGCTCCTAATGCCTTTGGGTTGTATCCAACCAAGTTGTTTAGTGCAATGAGAACTCCTCTCCAACTTCTCTCCCCACACCCCTCCCAAACAGAATAGAGAAGCACAGGAAGAGAAGATGAAGTCCCAGTGCGCAGGTGTAAGTCATTTTGCTAATGGGACAACTTTGTTGCATACAACCCTTTGTTTCAGAAACAAACCTGTCTCAAACAATTTCTTCATCAATAAATGCTACCACTAGCAATTGGCTCTATCCAATGCCAGTGCAATACCTCTTCTTTTTAAAAAAATAATAATTAACTTGTTATTTAACATCCTAGTTACTCCAGGTACATTTCAAATAAAAATGGTAACAATTATATTGTTTGAAGCTAAAATGTGACAACTGACTAATGGAGAGGTAGAGAGAAAACATTGAAATGTTGCATTTTTAGCCCTATGAAAATTGTCCTGTCAACTGGGGTTTGACAGATTTGCTGCAGCAAGTTAGTACAGTGAGATTTATGGGTGCATTTTTTAAAAGGGCAAGTGAGATAAAGCTTAAAAACTTTGCCCATTTTTTCCTGTTTAACTATTAATATCTAAAACAGCCCCCAACATCAATTATATGTATATCAACTATTTAACTATATAAGTCACTTTCTGCTCTCCAGCATATTCTAGTTTAGCCAATAAATGAAACGAGGGCACAAATATATAGATGAAGGCTGGGGGCTATGAAGACAAAGGGCAGCTCAATTGTTTTCATTTTCAGACACTTAACATCAAGGAGCACACATCACTGATACAAAGATGGCCCTCATTGCAAAGGCGTCCAACTATATCCTCCTTTAATTTTCCCCAACGTACATGAATGATTTGCTCCTACAGAGAAAAATGCAGTACTTCATTTTAAAATGTAACATCAAAACATTACTAAAAGCAGAGTTTTTAAAGTATCTACTATAAGAGCCAGGAAATTCAAACAAGTAGTAGCATATGCGACAAAATATAACAACCACCGACATTAAACTCACCTCATGTGTACAACCTTCAACAGTTTCAACTGCTTGTACCTTTATTTTTGGCATCAGGTCTGCCAAACTGAAAGGAAAAGTGCAAATTAATACTAGCAGTCATTAACAAAATTCCCCATATATTTATGGTTGTTGGTTTAATTATCATGATATCCTAACTAAGCACTATGATAAAACAATGCTTGTCAATCCCTTAGCTAATACAATCATTAATACACATTTCCCACAATATGCCAATTCCAGAACCAGCTTAAAAAACTGCAAGACAATTTGCTACTCATCTTGTCACCTGGGGCATGTAATGAATGCCTCAGGCTCAAAGCACCATAAAAAACTGTGCTACACGCCTGCATGTTCTCTGCTCTTCCCACCCCACCCCCCACTATCATCATAGTAGTATCTCAGTTATCTGCCCTAGCCTTTTAAAGATGGGTAAACATTTGTTAATTATTCCAATGTTCACCCTGTCCCTCAAACATTTTATCAGAAAGGCTAATCACATAATGTTAAGAACATTTAAACTTAAACAGTAAATCTTTAAAAGCAGCAAGAAGATCAAAATGTTCAGAATAAAGCAAACTAATCATCCTGGTCTTCAAGGAAACAACAATACAGAGTCTTACTCACATTCCTCTCATCTTTAAAGGACTGGGGTAACAGTCTAAGATATTTCAGGGAAGAGGAAATCCAAGAAGGGAAATGGGCAGATGCCCATGCAATAATTATTCATGGGGCTAACCTTAGGAGACTGGAAATTTAGTTGTGGTAAAGACTGCACAATAAGTAGCTTGTCTGCTTTAGATCAGCCAGGACAGGAGAACTCCCTTCAAATATTTACTAATGCAATTGATTCATTATTAGGAGGCTACATCATATATTCATTTACTTAGTTCAACTTTATCAGAAAACAATTATATTTATTTGGCACTTAAGGGGGGAAAATGATACATTTGAGTGTCAGCAACAAATTCTAATTCATGAGTACCTAGCCAAAATATTAAACAGACAAAGACAAAAGAAGCCTCGACCAGAGAACTTATCCCATCACAAGTTTGCAAGAAAGGTGATTATGTAAATGCAAGAGATAAAAACTCAATTAGTTAGTCAATAAAACAACAGAAAAAGTATATCATAGCACTCAACAGAAGCAGTTTCAACTCCAAAGTCCTAAAATTCCAATCTGTGTCTTTCCTTTAGGTTAAGCAAGGGGACAAGTATTCATGGCACAAAGTTTTCAAACATGCTTTGCTTCATATGATTATTTATGGCAGAATAATGTTATATAAGCAAATGTTTACAAAACACTTATGAAAGCTCAATTATGGTGCTTGTTGTAATCTTTGCTGGCCAGTTATCATGCAACCATTCAAGCCTCTAACATGATTACCTGAGATCTTCTGTGGCGGTATCTTCCAACTTTGGCTTCTTTTCAAAAACTGGAATGTCTGTGCTATCGACCTCTGCATCTCGTTTAGTTTTTGTTGGAAATTTAGTGGATGCTGCAGATTTGCCATCTGATTGTTTCCTGAAATACAAATCAACAAAAAAGGTAAGGTAAAGGTACCCCTGCCCATACGGGCCAGTCTTGCCAGACTCTGGGGTTGTGCACCCATCTCACTCAAGAGGCCAGGGGCCAGCGCTGTCCGAAGACACTTCCGGGTCACGTGGCCAGCGTGACATTGCTGCTCTGGTGAGCCAGAGCTGCACACGGAAACGCTGTTTACCTTCCCGCTAGAAAGCGGTCCCTATTTATCTACTTGCACCCGAGGGTGCTTTCGAACTGCTAGGTTGGCAGGCGCTGGGACTGAGCAACGGGAGCGCACCCCGCCGCGGGGATTCGAACCGCCGACCTTTCGATCGGCAAGCCCTAGGCGCTGAGGCTTTTACCCACAGCGCCACCCGTGTCCCAACAAAAAAGGTAATTGTTAGTAAACTCTCAAAATCTAAACAAAGCTCAACAGATTTCCAACAGGATATAAAATGTTACATTCCCATTTCTTTAAATGATGCTTCATGGTGAGATTCAGATATGAAGTTCCCTCTGTAATAACCACTGACTTTCGCAAATGGTAAAATTCATGTGGAAGGAAGCTGCCAGATGAGGCCATGAACTGGTGAGGTTTACATGCACTACTACCAGAACAAGCAGCAAAAACCCAGCATCTCCAAAGTTGGTTGGCTGTGGGCCCGTCACTTATCTGGCACTGTATACATCCTCTAACAATATTTGTCTAACAATTTTCCATATTTCCTCTCTCCTCCCCTGGACTTGGCCAGCTGTTATCACCTGTATCATCTCTACCAGAAGGAAATGTATCATCTGTTATCCCATACCGAGTTGATTGCATAAACCCTTCATTCCAAATTCATTCCAAATTTGCTGTTATTTGCTGCAGGCAACATAGTCTGAAATACTGTGGGGACAGGGAAGCTAACCCTGTAGGTGTCAAGCTTCAAGTGAGGCTTCAGAGAAGATTATTGTGGGGAAAAGGGAAAAGCTTCCACATATGGGAAGCTCCTCTGGCGCCATCAAATATCTTTAGGCAGCAGGCAAAAGCTTCCCTCTATAACCAGACTTGCGGCCTTTTAGAAATTTGTGGGATATTTTGAATGCATTTCTTCCCCCGCCCCGCCCCGGCTGTAATGTGGGGTTTGTTTCTAAGTCGCTTTGGGGTGATGTGCGGTGCTCCCAAAACTGTATCCAGTTTGCAAAGAAAGTTAGCGATCCCCTATCACGGAGAAACGTTTAACAGTAATAGGGAACTACAGCCTCCTCCTCTAGTTGTCCCTCGAGGCACTTCGAGGGCGACCCTTTGCCTGCGTCCAACAACCGGCCAAACGGCAGCCATCTCCATATGGACGGTCGAACTTCGCCTCTCCCTCTCAAGCTCTCCCCTGGGTCCTCACCCGGCCTTGCCTACAGCAGCGGCAGTCGCCTCAGCCGCCCCCTTCGCCTTCTTCGAGCCGGAAGCGGCGGCAGGGTCTTCTTCGAACACGCTGAACAGCTCGTCCCCAAAGGCGTCCGCCATCTTTCCCACTCTTCGGCAAACACACGCGAGAGGCACTCCCGCCACGCACCGCGCGCAGGACGATAGCGTCGCGCACCCTAGAGCGGCCTTTTAGGCTGAACTTCCGGCGGACGTTGAAAGGGCCCCCCTGATCCTCAGAGATAAAAAAAATTGAGACACGCAGGGCCGCTTGAAGGGAGCTGCGTTATTCTGTTACACCAAAAGCAAGAGAAAGGTCTTTTTTACGCCTTTTTATTTATACCTAAAGGGTATAAATAATAAAAGTATTATTATTTTTTTATTTGGCTACATTTGCACACATTCTTATCTCTAGCTGAACTGTCACCGTCTGCCCTTCTTGCCTAAAGTATACCTTTAAAGCACATTCCACACACAACCCTTGAAAGAATTATGGGCACTGCAGCTGAAAGGCTGGGAACTGTATTAAATGAAAGGTTGCCGAGAATTACAGCTCTATGAGGAGCAAGCAAGGGTACGCAGATACTTTTGAGCGAAAGAATGGGCTTCGAATATATGGTGGTGCTGAGCCTTATTCATTTTCCTTGCACGCCTCTGCTAACACCACAACCACCTTTAAATCCAGTGGGGATAGGATCACAACTACTTTAGAATGTCTCCATTTATTTCTAAAAGCAGCTCTCCCATTCCGCCTCGCGGGACATTTAAAAATATTACAGTATTCCCATAGCTGTCAACCTTCCATTTTTTTGCGGGAAATTCTCTTATTCCAGCGCCGTTTCCCACTGCTCCCCGCTGCTATCCTGGATTGTTAGATATCCCGTAGACTGTCCCCGGGACAGGTGAAGCTGCTGATCCCTTATTTTCGAGGCTGATGCTCCCTTATTTTCAAATCTGAAAGCTGACAGCTATGAAGCAGCTTGTTTGGCCGCTGTGAGGATTCTTTTTATGTCAAAGTTAACATCCACCTTTCTTCCCCAAAGGGATCCTAGTGCGGCTCCCAATAAGAACCACGTTACAAGAACTGCGGCACGTTGCACAAAACAGTTAAAAACCAGCTGAGAACCACTTTACAACGACTCTTCACTTTTTATGTCTCTGTGAGCGTAGAGACAGAAAAGTGTTGTTGGTGGGGTTTTTTTTTAAGCGGAAGAGGAGCTGGGAGGTGGGGAAGGAGAGCAACCGGAAGTTCTCTTAGAAAACGGCAGGAAGTGGCGTGCGCCTTTGGGCGGAAGTGCCCGTAAACACGAGTCGAAAGCTTAGGACGTGCCCGTAGCTGCCTGCGGCCCAATCAGAGCGGCTGTCCCTGCGGGAGGCTTGCCGAGCCCGGATGCCAGCGGAGCCGGCGCGAGGTCTTTGTGCGGGTTCCGCGGCGGAGAGGGGCGCGCGCGGGCGTCAGGCATGGGCGGCAAGAACAAAAAGCACAAGGGCGGCAGCGGCGCCGCGGGGGCTGGGGCGGTCCATCCCGCCGCGGTAGCCGCAGCCCGGGCCAAAGCGGTGGGCGCCGGCGCGACCGAGTCCGGAGCCGCCGGCGAAGCAGCCGGCAAGAGAACCTCGGCGCCCCGCCCGAGCCCCGCTGGCAAGGACCCGCGCCTGAAGCAAGGTACCGCCGGGGGAACAGCCTTCAGAGGGTGCAGGGATCTCCGCACGCCTACTCGGAAGCCAGCCCCATCGGTCTCTATAGGATTTACTCCCGCGTTGCGTGTCGTGTAGGATTTCAGTGGGCGCCCATTAAGCTTCCCCTCTGCACGTTTAAGGCAGAAATCCGACAGGTGAAGCGCTTTCCGTTGCTGCCTCTCTAGGCTGCAAAGAAGGTTGGGACGAGTCGCGATGGCTACTGTTCTACCTCCACTGCCTCTGAAGGCTGGTTGCTGGGAATCACAAATGGGGAGATTGCTGTGGGGCTTGGGTCCCGCCTGAGGGCTTCCCCAAAGAGCTTGTTTGGCCGCTGTGAGGATGATATGCTGGACCAGATCGGTCTTGAGCCTGATCATCTTACCGTATTGCTTCTTGTAACCTGATTTATGCTAAGGAGGCAGGCCATGTTTGAAAGCCCATATGTGTTTGGATTGCTGTCATGAGCTGTAGGTGGAGCTGCCACTGAAAAGTGCTCAGAAACTTCAGCAGGGCGCAAAGAGCAGGAGTCGGGTGGTTGATCCAGGCTGGTCCTAGGGAGCAGGTGGCTCCCTTCTTAACGACAGCACCACTATCTACGGGTCTGACTCCAGGCGCAGTTCAAAGTACCTATACAGCACCGAGGTCTGGGCTATCTGAAATACCACATTCCCACATACAAACCTGCCCAGGTTTTGAGATCTTTAGGGAAGGTCTTTCTCTCTGTCCCACCACCCACACAGGCACGCTTGGTAGGGTAATGGAAGAGGGCCTTCTTGGTAGATGCTCCCAGATTCTGGCTCCCTCTCTGTTATCCTTCCACCAGCAGGTGAAGACTTTTTTATTCCAACAGGCTTTGGGGAACTGACTGCTTTTAATAAAAGGGTTGGTGCTTTGCTGTTTTTATTATAATTATCTGTATGTTTTTAATCATATATATTAGTTTTACTTATATTAATGTTTTCTAATGATTCGTGGAAAAGGTGGAGTGTATATATATAACGATTATAGTAATTACCCGTGTAAGCTTTCCATATGTGATTCTAGCCATGTTTAAGCTTCATGTCTGCTAGACTATTCATGTGTTGTTGGCATGTCAGTGATATATCTGCCCATGCCATTGCTTGCTTGTGCTCTAACTCCAGCATGGTCTAGTATATGTAAAAGGCGTACACTGATAACAAACAAGTATTCCAGTTATTTATATCAGGAAAACAGTGTTTTGACTGTCAGTTTTGCCTCGGTATGATATTACTCAAATAATTTTTGTTTGGCTACACAGGTCCAAAAACCTACAGCTTTGGTTCATCATCTGACTCTGGTGCTTCCACAAATGCAGATAAATCTATTCTTAAGGTAAGGGCATCTGTTAGGAGGGAAAGACACGTGTTTTATTATGTTAAACTAATCTGAAGTGAAAATATTGTACATAAGTAATACTGAGCATTCCTTCACCTTTAAAGCATCACACGCTATTAAGTAATTTCCTTACATAGATGCATATTTAGTGCATCAATCTTTTTTTTTTGATTTAATATATATATGTATGTATTTATTTTAAAAACATTAGCCCGGGTTTGTTAAATGTGTTCAGTTTCATACATCAAACAGTGGCGTCCCCCCCCCCCCCCAGTGCATCAATCTTTTCATGTAGTAATCTGAACAATTCATGCCTTGGTGTATATTCTGTTTCAATGGGCTTGCATTTGTGCCCAGCTATTAATGCACTTGCAGCTAACAGTTTGCAAGAACTTGTTCTGGTTGTAACTATTTTTTGCCTTCACAGGTAGTGATTAACAGTAACTTGGAAAAAAGAATTATTGGTGTAATCAATGAGCACAAGAAACAAAGTGGTGAACAGGGAATGATTTCTAGAAGACTTACAGCAAAGAAATTACAGGTGAAATATGAGAAACAAATGTAGTAACAAATGTTTGGGAATGGGGGAGTCACTGAAAAGGTTTAATCATAATTCAAGTTAGTTTTATTTTTGTAATTTCATGTGTCTTTTTTTTAAAAAAATCTTCATTGAAATTGATAGTGAAGACTTATTCGTTGTATTCCACTTTGTTGACTATCCTACTGTTCATCAGCAAACAAGGAAAAAAGGAAACCAGCCTTAGCCATTGACCTATCTAGTTCAGTATTATGTACATTAATTGGCAGCAGTTCTCCAGGTTTTAGGTAGACACACACACCCCCAGCCCTACCTGGAAATGCTGAGCATTGAACCTGGCACTCCCTACATGCACTGAGCTATTGCTTTATTTTGAAAGATACATGCAAGAATGTATTTGTGGTTGAGCTCAGTTTCTTTCTCAAGCACACATTGCCAAACAATTTCCAACCTTAACCATGGACAATACAAACTAAGATTCTAAATCAGTTTTTGAAATCAGAATTTGAAGCTGGCTAGCAGGCCTTGCTTGAGAAGGGAACACAGTTAATGTTAACCATAGTTTCTCTGTGTTGGCATTGCCCTTAAGTCTGGTATGGGTAATTTGTGGTTGAGGGTAGAGGCGTGAGGGAAGGAGTACATGATCTCACAGTTAACTCCAATCCCTATACCATAATTAAAATGTTGGGTAGCATTGCCATGCGTCTGGAATTTCCCAGACATAGCTGGAATACGGCAGTTGGAAACAGTGTCTGGGTGGAAATAGCTAAAACGTCCAGAAAAATCATGACACATGGCAACAGAAGTCTAGATTTTGGAGAACTTCCTTAAAAATAGACCCAAAACTTCAAAGATCAACAACTTTGGGCAAAACTAAAAAAAAAAGCTCATCACCACCACCCCACCCAAAAAAAATTTGTATTCAGATTTCCACTTTCTGAAATATAGTAACCCTAATGTTGGGTTCCTCTGTAACATCTCAATACTAGCTGACTACCTCTTTGAACTGTTAACTTAGCATATTATCAAAACTTTTGGGACTGATCCCAAGGAACTCTTATTGACACATGTAGCTTCCAGTGAGTATAGATTTCCTCATGCCCTACACACTGGGAACAGTTTTATCCCACTGGAAGTGTAGTAAACAACTATGTAATAACAGTAAATGGAGATTGCTTTTTCAAGTGTTTCCAAAATAAAAAGGCTGGGGCAAGTAACCTCTGATTCCTTAACATACTGTTCTTTATAGGATGTGTACATGGCTTTGCAAGGATTTTCTTTTAAGACTGAAGATATTGAAGAAGCTATGAAAAATACTATTTTGTATGGTGGTGATCTGCATTCTGCACTAGACTGGCTGTGCTTAAACCTTTCTGATGGTAAATATATAGGAAAAATCTGGCTTTGAAGTTTAAGAGTGCTGCTTGCAACTGAAATTGACCTTTTCCTGTCTTTATGTATTACTCCTTTTACAGTTAGTTAAGAATGTTATAGAAGCTTGCATTCATGATAGTAACTTACTACTTGCTTACTACTTGGAACTACCATGGGAATTACTTTACTGCAGGCTTCCTCAACCTCGGCCCTCCAGATGTTTTGAGACTACAATTCCCATGATCCCTGACCAGTGGTTCTGCTAGCTAGGGATCATGGGAGTTGTGGGCCTAAAAATATGTGGAGGGCCGAGGTTGAGGAAGCCTGCTTTATTGTGTTGCACAGAGTTTAACTGCTAAATAAAAAATCAAGTAGATGTTACACATATTAAAACAGGCAGTTTCAAGATTCAGACAACATATATTTGCCCTCATTTAGTTGAAATAGTTAATATAGGGCATAGGTACAAAAGTTTTCATGAGTTGAGCAGGAGGAGAATAGTGAATATATATATTGGAGCTAAGTGTACTTACTTTGGGAGCAAACAATTAGTGTTGAAATTATTATTGGAGTAGAACTCAATGGAAATAATTAATGGGAGGGTTTAAACTCCTTTTTCTGTACTGGAGCATAGCAGTAGTTGCCCAATCATGAATTTTTTTTTAGCAGTTATTGTGACTGTACGCACATGTAAAGAACATGTGCGTAAGCATTATTTAAATTCCAACTTTTCTTTTAAAGATGCATTGCCTGAAGGTTTCAGTCAGCAGTTTGGGGAAGAACAACAGAAAACTAGAGCAAAATTCCATTCTCCTTTGCCTCGAAGTGAAACTCCCCAGGTACCAAACAATAAAAAGAAGGAAGACGACAATGAAAAAAAGGTACTTTATTGGATATGGAGAAACTGCATGAAAGGTTTTTTGAAGCCTTAAAAAATACAAAATCAGTGAATAAGGAAACTACTTGTCAGTTTTCATTTTTTATTGAGTGATTTATTGATTTTTTTTGCCCTAAATAGTAGTGTGAGAATGTTTTAAAATAATATATGGGAAAAATTATCTTGCAGGAATTAAATCAAGAGGTTCCCTTACAACTAATAAAATATTTTAGGTTTTATTATTACTTGTTGATATCTCAAACCCTTAGGCTAGCAATCCTAAACTCACTAATAAATAATCCCCGTTTCACACTGTGGAACTTCATTCTAATTAAATATGCCAAGGATTGCACCGCTTCACTCTAATCAATGGTCTGTTTTCGCTGACTGAAGTGGTAGAAACAGG
The DNA here is from genome assembly GCF_964106915.1 of Podarcis gaigeae. Taxonomy (NCBI): domain Eukaryota; kingdom Metazoa; phylum Chordata; class Lepidosauria; order Squamata; family Lacertidae; genus Podarcis; species Podarcis gaigeae. The sequence goes on from NC_139687.1 coordinate 42,533,745, forward strand.
TGTATCAGTATCAGCTGATCTTTAAAGAAAACCTCTCCATTCATAGATAGATTGAGAATAAAAAAAAGTAGGACTATCTCTTTATAGAGAGCACCTGTCTCATATCGAGAACGGCTAATTAGAGAGAGTGAATAATTAATGTATATCCTCCTTATCAAATTATTTTTACACTATCCAAAGGTAAACACAGGAAAACACAAGGATATCAGCATGAAGGAATGGATATTGCAGTATGCAGACCAACAGAGTGACGAGGAGAACAGTGAATCTGTGAAAAATTCGGAGGAAGAAAAATTTGATCCGGTAAGTTTATAAGCCATTTTATATAGATCTCTGCTCGCTGAAAAGCATGGGCAGTTTCAAATTTAACAGGCACCATGTTAGGTTAAATACTTCTTGATTTTAACCCAACCTTAGTATGTTTATATCTACTCAAGTATCCCATTAAAGTATGAGCCCTTTGTCATGTATATCAAGCAGCTTGTTAGATAATCACAGGCCTAAGAATACTGAAAATGCTTTTAATAGTTCTAGAACTCTACTGTGAGTGCTTAAGAGCAACTTTATTGAGTTGATGCTGTACAATATGCTTACCATCATCTTTCACTCTTTGTAAGTTAAAAGAGCTCTAAGAGCAAAGTCGCTTCTCAGCTGATGTTGTGGAGATGAGCAGAGATTAAAGATCAGAGTGAGATTGTCATGAAGAAACTCTGATCTTAGTGTGTTGTGGAGGGGGTGGAGATTGTAAATGCTTTTGTAAGCCTTCTTCCTCTTCCCATTTGAGATTGGAGGGGAAGCCATTTTGACAGGTGAGCATCCCCACCCAGCTGTCAATCATGCCTTGTCATACTGACACCGTGGGTAGGCCACCTGTTAGATTTGGCCCTACGAGGCCAATCCGGCTCATGGAGCCAAAACTGTCCCCCACTCCTGTTGTAGACTGTGTGCCATTTAATCTGCACTTGCATAATAACTAAGTAGCTCACCTGGAACAGAATGAAAGATATTTACACTTGGCTGGGAAACTTGTGGAAGCAAAAGAACAAGCAAGTTCTTCCAAGCAAGACAAAAACAAGCAAGGACAGAAGGTGGCGCAAGAGAAAATAAGGCGCATTCAACAGGGTAAGAGCACTCAAAATTCATTTATCTGTAGCACATTGGGAAAAATACACTATTGGTATTGAATGTGGAGAAGCATGTTTATTGATGGTGCTATACAAACATAATTGACTTTTTTATTTCCTTTATGAGATTGATCAAGTTGTGTGTGCAAAAGCGCAATTGCTCCCATTCCACTTGGTACAAAGGAAAGCTAAATAGGTTCCCTCATACTTGCAGGTTCAGAATCCAGAGCCTGGCCTTTCTGTGTTACACAAAGGCATATAGGGAAATTTTAAGAATGTGACTGGCAAGACCCGTGTCTCATGCCCACGGCACTTCTCAAACATTACTAACACACATAGGAATGAGAATTTTCTGATCTTCAACCCAAAAAGATATTCCCCCAAGCCATTTAAAGATATGCAATCCACTCCCTTCTCTTTATCCTTCCCACTATGGTAGCCAAGGTCTTACCTAACTTACGTTTCCTTCTTGGCAGAAATGGCAGGACTGGAAGAACACCCCGTGTTTAATCCTGCAATAAAAGTTACAAACCAACCAAGTGACAAGAAAAAGGTCCCTGTGCCTCTTGAAATGGGTGGTGCATTGAATTTGCGCATGCTTGAAAAACCTCAAGCTCCTCCTGAAGAACCAAAAGGTATGGAGCAGTTTGTTTAAAACAATATAAAACCTTTGTCAAGAATTATCTAGAATAAATTATCATCCTTGTGTAGAAATGCAAGGAAGAGAATGCCTAAAATGCCATGATGTGATTTTCTTAGGTAACAGGTTTTCTGACATAAGTCTGCAACATCTGTAAGACCTGTCATTTAGCCTCTTGTAGGTTTACTACCTTGAGCAGATCTGGGAAACTTTTAGGCCTCCAGATTTTGCTGAACTGCAACTCTTTTCGAAACCATGGCCAGGGTTGATAGAACTTGTAGTTCGGTGGCATCTGGAGTTCTCAGGATTACCAGACCTGATCTTGAGTGTGTAGTAAGATTCTGAAGCACTTTCTCTAGTGGCTTAGTCTCAAAGCACATCATTGCTTTGCCCTTGCTCCTGAAAGACAAACAACATGGGACTCAAATAATTGCACCTTTTTTGGGAAGGCATGTTGCATATCGTTTCACATTATAATAATCCATGTGAATTCACACATTCAAGTAAAGCAAAAGCCAGTATGGTTAGGTAATAGCTCCACATGGTTAGACAAGTCCTGACCTCTTTGGGAAAGGAAGAGCTAGAAGAACGAGTTTGGATTTGATATCCCACTTTATCACTACCCGAAGGAGTCTCAAAGCGGCTCACATTCTCCTTTCCCTTCCTCCCCCACAACAAACACTTTGTGAGGTAAGTGGGGCTGAGAGACTTCAGAGAAGTGTGACTAACCCAAGGTCACCCAGCTGCATGTGGGAGGAGCGGAGACGCGAACCTCGTTCACCAGATTACGAGTCTACCGCTCTTAACGACTACACCACACTGACTTTCCCACACAAGACCCTAAATACACGCTAGTCACTAGCTTTAATTTAACTGATTGCCCTGGTTTTTCATAAATGTGATATAGGACAGGATTCTACAATTTATATTCATCTGGATTCCTGCACAATGTGGCATCCTAGTGTTAATAGGATTATTAAGAAGTGGTGCTGGAGGTAATCACTGTGTTTTGTGTTCAGAATTAATTGTGCATTGTCCCGCAAGTACAAGCTTTCTCCACACCCTTTCCTTTGGGCTAAGGGAGATCCTTCCATATGCATGTGTTTAGAGGCTTAGCAGGGGGCTATATAGAAATCGTACCACAGTAAGAGCTGTGTGGAGACTGAATTAGTGGTCGGGATTGAACAGGTAACACAAGAATCAATCAATCAATCCTGTGCAGTATAAATCAATGCTGACTCGCATAGTTCTGTGTTTAAATCATTCATCCTTTACTTCTGGTAATGACTTCTGTGTTGTCATGCAAAATAATGAATGGTTTATTGATTGATGTTAGTGAAAAAGAAAGAACCTCAGGACGTGAGGAATTTTGATTATACGGCTCGAAGCTGGACTGGGAAATCTCCCAAACAGTTTTTGATTGACTGGTGCAGAAAACATTATCCCAAGTGCCCGAACCCATCTTTTGAAAAAGTTCCAGCAGGAAGATATTGGAAATGTAGGTATGTACTGATGTTAACTTTCCTTTTGACTTTGCTTGATAGTTTTTAATTCCTTTCCCATTAATTCTAGTATGGTTATGAGTGGATACCTAATGATTTGCTATATATCTACTGAATGCACATAAAATGCCCATCTTTAAAACAGATGGACTTAACGCTGGTCTCATTCATACAATAAGTATTTGAAAAAGGCTTATGTTTTTTCCAGTTGGAAAAACTGAGGCAGAGACAAAACTTTTTGCTTGAGGCTATAGTGAATCCATAGTGTGGAACAAAGTCTTTGCATATGCTTTTTTTGATAATGGTGATCCTGAGCAGCCTCTCACAGTCCCCAGCAAATAGCACAGAATGCTTCTGTTAGTGTTCCAAGTACTATGTTCATTCCACCCTCCCTTCAGTTTCAATTTTAATTCCTATCTACCCTCAGCCAGTCATCATTTGGTACAGATTAAGTAGTTTGATGGAGATGTTTTCTTTCTTTTAAGTATGGGCTGGATTAACACATATATGCCCTATCACAGTTGCATGAAATTCTGCTGATGGAGGCAGGTGAAGAGACAGTGTACCATTCTAAACATCACCACCTCAGCCGTCAGCATAGAATTTTATTAGGAAGGAGTTGCTAAGTGGAAACACACACCCCCATTATTATTTTTTAAATGAGGATGTTTGTTGAAACACAATAGAACAAACACATGACTATGTGGAGTATAAAGTGGGATGAGGGGTAACTGTGGTACCTTGGTTTTCAAACATAATCCATTCCGGAAGTCTGTTCGAGTTCCAAAACGTTTGAAAACCGAAAACTGAAGGCGGAAGCTTCAAAATGGAAGCCTCAATATGGAAAACTCAAAATGGAAGCCACATTTCCTGTTTGACTTCTGAGGCACGTATGAAAATCGAGGCATTTACTTCTAGGTTTTCAGTGTTCAACTTCCAAAACGTTTGACTATGGAGGCATTCAAAAACCGAGGTACCACTGTACCTCTGTGGTATCACTTACAATCCCAAATGTGTAGAAGGGTTAACTTTTCGAATCTTGCAGTTGAAAGCCATCCTTTATTCAAAGCAGATATGATTGCTGCATGACTTAAAATGAATTTATACACTTTGATTTAACTTCTTAAGGGTGAGAGTTATCAAGTCGGCTGATGAAACAATGACAGCAATTCCAACAATCCTTACGGAGGACAGGATGCAGGCTCAACATCTGGCTGCTACATTAGCACTTTACCAGTTAACCAAAGGACAGGTGAGGTTTTGTATATGATTGAACTCTGAAAACTGTTCCTAGTGTGGACAACATTTAAAATCGTTCAGTTGTATTTATTATTATTTACTAGATTTATATCCTGCCCTTCCTCCCAAAGGAACCCAGGGAAGTACACCTTACAGGAGTTGGTTCATACTTGCCAATTCACCATTTGGGTAGCTCATGTATATGAACAATGTAACCTTTGGAGGCTGGTGGATCAGTAAACATGCACACTGTAAACGTCCTGTTACCAGGTCCAGAGCATATTTTCCCTAGTTAAAGTGTTGTTTTTTTGTCTCTTCCACAGTCAGTCCATCAGTTACTTCCTCCCACATACAGGGAGGTTTGGCTAGAATGGAGTGACACTGAAAAGAAAAAGGAAGAAGAGAACAAGATGGAAACCAACAAACCCCGTGACCAGTTCATTGCTAAACTGCTAAACAAGCTGAAACAGCAACAGCCCCAGCAGCCCCTGGAAAGCAAGCCCCAAATATTGGAAGATGCAGAAGACTCTTGGGAGAACTTGGTTTCTGAAGAGGACTTTGGTGGCCTCTCTCTCGACAGCCCAGTTACAGATGACCTGGAACCTGCTAGGACCCTCTTTAAGAAACTGCAGAATACTCCTAGATACCAGAGGCTTTTAAAGGAGAGGGAGCAGTTACCTGTGTTCAGGTACCGACATGCCCTCATAGAGACTCTTAAAAAGCACCGAGTTGTGGTTGTGGCTGGTGAAACAGGCAGTGGGAAAAGTACCCAAGTTCCACATTTTTTGTTGGAGGACTTGTTGCATAACGAACGAAATCTGAATAAGTGCAATATTGTTTGCACCCAGCCCCGAAGGATCTCAGCAGTGAGTTTGGCAACCAGAGTATGTGAAGAGCTGGGCTGCGAAAGTGGACCTGGAGGAAGAGTAAGTTGCCTGTGGGAGGGTGGCCGTGTGCTCTGACTCAGGCCTTTTCAAATTATCAGTTTATAATGGGACCTCTTATCATAGGGATTTGAAGTAGAGCCCCTCCTTGCTGTGGATTTCGCTTGAAGCATCTCTCCTAATGACTGGCCTACTGCTATACTGTTCATATTCTGGTATTCTTTTGCAAAAATGATTAGTACTGCAGAGAGAAGCTATTGCATATCCTTTAAGAAAGCGTCACCAGGATAGACCAGCTGGGAGTCTGTATTTAGCACAGTAAACAAAAAAACCAAACCCTACTGAAAAACCATCTTGCATTGGCTATTTAGTGTTTAAGGAGACTAAGCCGAAGAGTGCTGTGTTTTTGTCAAATAGGTAGACTCTATAAAGCAATCATTTTAAAACTAGAGCCTTACAATTTTTTCCAGGAGTAAGACTTTTGATTCAAAATACAGCACAAAATCCAGACAGTAATAAGTTTACTACAGGCTCCCCATTTGTATACTAATCTGTTTTTCTTTCTTTTTAAATTAAGAATTCCATGTGTGGCTATCAAATCCGTATGGAATCCCGAACAGGCGAGGCCACTAGATTGCTTTACTGTACAACAGGAGTTCTTCTTCGAAAGCTGCAAGAAGATGTTCTTCTTTCTAACGTGTCTCATGTTATAGTAGATGAGGTTAGCAACACTTTCACAGTTACCTGCAGAAGACTGGAACAGTGCAAAGCAACATGTTTTATAGAAAGCCCTTGCTTTTGTCTCATTCATTAACTCGCTTTCCATTCTGTTTTTTTCAAGGTCCATGAAAGAAGTGTTCAATCAGATTTCTTGCTAATTATCCTAAGAGAGATCTTGCACAAGCGTTCAGACCTGCATCTAATTTTGATGAGTGCCACGGTAGACAGTGAGAAATTCTCCAGCTATTTCACTCACTGTCCCATACTAAGAATTTCAGGAAGAAGTTATCCTGTAGAGGTAAATATACAATTGCACTCATATCTTGGGTGTGCTATTAAAATCTAATTTTGCCAATTCTTGCAACAAGAGGCTATAATCCTGAGTCCTTATTTGAAAAGACTCTTTGTTTAAGAAATCTTCCTAGGAAGCCATGTGTTCTTATTTCTTTTATTCCTTCAATGAAATGCCATATAACGTTTTAAACTTATACCCGAACCAAGTAATGTATTTTTGATTTATTTTTGCTTAAACCCATGTTTTGAGGGGAGAAAATGTTTAACATGAGCTGCTCTTGTATAGTTTCACAGCACAACATGACAGAGGAGCCTTGTGCTAAAGTTTAAATTATCCATTTTTCAGATCAGCCTTTATAGGTACCTATTTGAACAACAACAACAAAAAGTTGGTCCCTTCCTTTCATAATACTCAAACCCCTGCTGAAGTTTGTTTAAAGTAACGTTCAAAGCATAATTCATTTTTTCACAACTCTAGGTTTTCCATGTTGAAGATGTGATAGAGGAAACTGGTTTTATCCTTGAGAAAGATTCTGAATACTGTCAGAAATTTTTGGAAGAAGAGGAGGAAATAACAATAAATGTTACTAGCAAAGGAGGAGGAGTTACAAAATACCAGGTGAGACATTTTCTCCACAGGGGATTCAATTTCCTTTCATGAACAGTATTTCAACATCGTACTGAAAACCCAGTGCAGAACAGATAGAAAGTGGATTCTGAACGTGCATTTTAAGAACCCCAAAATGTGCTTCTCTGAACTTGTTACGTAGAGGATGAGTGTGTATGATAACCATGCTACTGATACACTTGCATCCCATATTCTTTTAAAAGGGAAACATACATGAGGTTGCCCCCTATTTATCTTCATGAGGATCCTGTGTGGCAGGTTATTTGAGGGATAGTAATTAGCCCAAAGTCACCCAGTGAGATTCACGACTCATCAGGGATCTGAATCCAGGTTTCAGCAGTTCAAGTCCAAAATTCTATCAGCTGTTCAACACTGGCTCACTGGCTCCCTTACTAAACCCTTATAATAAAGTGTCTTTTGGGACTGCTAATGGTTTCAGTCACATTGTATCTGTGGAATGGCATGTTGGTCCTTCACCCACTGTGTAAGCCAAGGCAGATCAGGAGAGTTAAATCATGGGTAGGCAATCTTAAGGCCTGGGGGCTGGATCCAGCCCAATTGCCTTCTAAATCCGGCCTGCGGACGGTCCGGGAATCAGCGTGTTTTTACATGAGTAGAATGTGTCCTTTAATTTAAAATGCGTCTCTGGGTTATTTGTGAGGCCTGCCTGATGTTTTTACATGAGTAGAATGTGTGCTTTTATTTAAAAAGCATCTCTGGGTTATTTGTGGGGCATAGGAATTTATTCATATATTTTTTTCAAAACATAGTCCGGCCTCCCCCACAAGGTCTGAGGGACAGTGGACCGGCCCTCTGCTGAAAAAGTTTGCTGACCCCTGAATATCAAAGTAATTTGGAGGTTGTGCATTTTGACTTACCACAAATGTTTTTAACCAGAAGTATTATACCTGGCATTGCTTGGGAATTCTAAGAAACCAAAAAAAAGTAGTGCAGTTTTGAAAGATTCAGTCTGCCATTGTGATTCAAAATGGCATCCAACTGTATCCAAACATAGACCAAAACCTCCTTGATCTCAGGAATCATTGTGCAAAATTTGGTTGCATTATCCTAAGTGTCCAGTTGCATAGATAACAGACAAGCCACTTTCCAAAATCTAGCATAGATTAAATAATGTCTTTGAACAGTGTCATTTGACCTCAGTTTCTAGGTAAAGTATTTGTTTTATGTAGTAATCATAGTTAATATAGCATTAATTATACTATTTTTTCAATTCTACGTTTATGATTTTGTCATCCACGTTGCAGTATTATAAAACAAGCTATAAGCAAATACCCATTTTGTTAACCCATTTCAGAACTTCCATTTCCAGTGTTCTTTCTCACCCCCCCCCCCTTCCCTTTCTTAGGAACATGTCCCAGTTCAGTCTTCACCAGGTATTGATTTAGGACCTTACTACCAAAAATTTAGCAGTCGAACCCGTCAAGCCATTTTTTATATGAATCCCTACAAGATAAACTTTGACCTCATCTTGGAGTTGCTTGCATTCCTAGGTATGTCTTTTTGGAATTCTTTTTAAAGCTGTTAGAAAGTTACAGACCAAAATGTTTAATGCCATATATTAAGGCTGCTATCCTTTATACATGTCCTTGTGGGACATTTTTGAGGGGGAAGAGACTAAGGAGTAAACCTTACACAAATCTGGAGGTCTTGTTCTCTGGACATCCCAGGACCTCCATACAACAGTACTCAAGAAAGGTCACTTTGGTGCTGCCAACGCAGCAAAAATTGCAGTTATGAGTTACTGATCTCTGCAGCCACAGCAGGCGCTGTGATTCTCAGGTTTGACTTCACTCCCTGAGGCGCATACCATTGTCTCTTGAGACAGACCGATGCCAACTAGAATCCTATATATCAGGATTGGTGAACCTCACACCCGTTGGTCAAATGCAGCTCTCTAGATGTTTCTTTCTGGACCTTGGTCACACTTCCTCACTGGCCCTCCAGCAAGCTCTCCTTGAAGACACTTGCCTGCCATAATACCTTTTCTTGCCTGGATGGAAGGAGGGTGTGTGTGTGCGTGCGTGTGTGTGCGTGTTTGTGTGTGTGTAGCGTAGAAACCTTGGCTTTGCAATGCAGGAACACAGCTTGCTGTGCAAAGGGAACAGCCACATCCACCCCTCCACTAACGTAGAGATAAAACTGCTTAGAGGTTCTTGTAAAATGTCCTGACAAATTAGCAGTATGCAAATGCTCTTAAATAAAAAGGAATGTTTGCCTCTGACCACCTCACTGTTGCCATGTGGCCCCCAGGATAAAAACAAGGACCTTCTACCCCTGCCATACCCTCATCTGGACATAAGTCTCATTAAACTCCATGTGACTTCTGAGTTAACATACAGAAGATTGTTCTGTGTATGAATGGCCACCCTGGGCTCCTTTGGTGGGGAAGGGTGGGGTATAAATTTAATAAATAAAATAAATATGGTGTTGAATTGTTTGCTTTCCTTAATGGTAGAACAGTGGGTGTCTAACCATGGAGTATTGGCTTTTTAAAAAAACCCACAAATCTGAATGTGAATTGTTTTCTATTTTGTTTCCTCTATAGACAGAACTCCCCAGTTCAAAAATGTAGAAGGAGCTGTCTTGATTTTTCTGCCAGGCCTTGCTCATATCCAACAGTTGCATGACCTCATTTCAACTGACAGAAGGTTTAATCTAAGGGAGAGGTAAACTAATTATTCTTGGAAAAACACTGATCAGTTCGCATGGGAAATAGGTGCTGTGTGCATGTAATTTTAAATAGATTATGGAAAGGCTAAACGAATTTGCTAGCTGAAAATAGGAGCCTCACTTGTTTAATGGATAAATTTTTAAGTGCTGCACAAGTCAGGACCCAGAATTCCCCTCTCCAGAGAAGCCCCCTTTGCTATCATTTATTCGATGGACAAAAATATTCATGTTTCTGCAACACTTTAAGGAACTGCTAATGTAACCGTTGTTCACTTCAGGTGGGGGGAACCCTTGGCCGTCTAGATTGAGCTGCCACTGTTGAACTACAACTCCCATCATCCCTGGCCATTGCCCTTGCTTGCTAGGGCTTACAGGAGCTGTGGTTCAGCGATATCTGGAGGGCCAAAAATTCCCACCACCTGCTGCAGACAGTGCTGGATGAGTCGGGGAATGGCTTTGTGTGTTGGAGGAAGGTTGAAGGCGCTGAAAGAAATATAAGCCTGAAAATATTGTAAGCTGTATGTGCATGGGATTTTGCCTTCCCAAACTTTAAGAAGCCATCAGTTGGAGGGGGCAGCATTCAAGCTGTATTTTCTAAAATGCAGCCATGTGAGCCTTTCTTGAGTCTTAATGCTAAAATGGGTCCACATATGAACTAGCATAATGGCCATTGTTTACTTGTTACATGCATGCATGCAGTCTTAGAAATAAACACAATGTGTCATTCAGTGTTGTTGTTTTTTACACAATCCTTTCAGGCACCAGTTAATAGCACTGCATTCTGTTCTGTCCACCCAAGACCAAGCAGCTGCCTTTACGTTGCCCCCGTTTGGTGTTAGAAAGGTATGGTTTATACAACTCTCTACACTCTGTCTGTCTCCTATTGCGTTCCAGTTTGATGTTTCCTCCTGCCTTTATTGGCATAACAGACTGCCTTCACTTCACATCTTTCCAAACATGATTGATGCTGCCAAATTGTACATATGCTGCCCGCATCCCTTTTATGCTATAAAATCGTGTCTGCCTGTGCACAATGTGTGGGTAATAAGTAAGATCACTTTCTCAAAGGTGGCAAACTGGAGCTTAGTTCTGAATAAATATGCATACACTTTGATGGCAATTGGCATGCATAACTTTTCAGAAGTAAGGGATGATAGTTACTGGGCAAAGTAATGTTTCTCCAGGAGATGGAAAGTGGGTGTTCATACTGCTTTAGTAAAGTATTCAGAAATGAATAAATTTCATTGCTGAGAATGTAGAAGATCATCTATATTGATTCATGATGAAATACAGAGTGGCTTTACCTAGATTCTAGTGCATGATGGTTTGCTGGTCCCTAGACCCTAGTTTGAAAGCATCATAATAAATACATTAGCTGTTCTGACAAAACATTCATATGAAATATTAACATTCCATCCAATGTATAAAAAGCAGGACACACACACACACACACCCAATAACCATGGAAAACTTTGGCAGCACACTAACATGAAACACTTAACTTTTTTTTGTTTCTTTTACAGATTGTTTTGGCCACCAATATTGCTGAAACAGGTATTACTATACCTGATGTTGTTTTTGTAATTGACGCTGGAAGGACAAAGGAAAATAGGTAATACTCAGTGTTGACAATTGGTATTGAAGTTTTTTTGTAATGTGAGTACAGTGCTCAAAACTCCGATTGTTCTAGGCACATTTTGCGACAGGGAATTTCATTAGCGTGAGCAGTTTCTGTGCTATGGGTGCAGTACTGTGTCTAAGGTTTCAGATTAAAACTACAGAGTGGAAGGAAAGGAGGACCTTTTTCTGCCTGCCCACTTCCAGCTACTCTTTGAAGACTAGAGAAGAGACCCTCTTAAGAATATTAGAGATATTATTAGAGATAAGCAGTGTCCAGTGCACAGCGGAATGATGAAAAGTACGTGCCAACATGCTCTATATTAACTTTATTTACACTTCAAAGCTGGTAATTTACAGAAAAACATTTTCCCTCTGCCGGAGCAGAGAAAGGCATCCTCTCTCCTCTAAAACACGGAGAGAATCATACTGAACTGCAAAGAACAGTGAAAAACAGGAAACCAGTGTACGTCACATCCAGTCTCCTTTCCCGTGAGAAAACCCAACAGCACTTGACTGTGGAATGTAAACATTGTCTTGTGACAAGCACTTCGCTGCTCAGTGAAGGAAGCAGAAACCAACATCCTCCCCCTTTCTGTGAACATCACTGGGCAGCGTGTTCGTACAATATCAGTACAAACCCAACTTCTGCACATAGGTACAGTGTTGATCCCTTGATACAATCTTGGACAATACATCAGCAGGAATTTCATTACCTGGCATATAGGACACCGTTACGAGTCCCTTTTGAATACGTTCCCTAGCATGTTGCAACTTTAATTGCAAGTGCTTCGTGCTTTGCTTACAACCTTCAGAATTCAGCAAAGCCAAACATGCTTTGTTGTCCTGATAAACCTGGATTGGACATTTGACAGGAATTTTTATGTCTTTGCACAATTGTAACAACCATTCACAATCCTTAAGTGAATAAGACAGTGCATTCAGTTCAGCTTCACAAGTACTTAAGCTAACTGTTGTTTGCTTCTTGCATGACCAATCAAATAGACCCTGATTGTACTTATAGCAAACTCCAGACGTACTTTTCCTGTCTGTAGTGTCACTTCCAAAACTTGCATCTGCAAATATCTCAAGACCACCAGACTTCTGATTGTTAAATCTCAGTCTGTAATGCATAGTGCCTTTCAAATACCGCGCTATGCGTTTCAGAGCTTTCCAATCCTTAACAGTAGGATTGTTGACTTGTCTGCTTAGCAAATTACAGCTAACAGCAATGTCAGGTCTTGAACATCTGGCAATGAAGTTTAGCTTGCCTAGCACACTTCTGTACAGTGTAGTATCAGAAAATGCTTCTCCAGTGTCATCTACCTGATAACCTGTTGTCATCGGTGTGTCTACAGGGTTAGCATCCATCAGGTTTAGTTTGCTTAACACATCAGCAATTTTACGTGACTGGTGTACTAGAATGTTACCATCTTGATCTCTCTCTATTTCCAGAGATAGGTAGTTGTTTACCTCACCAAGATCTTTCATGTCAAAGTGCTCTTTCAATTAAGCTAGGGCATTATTGTACATTGTGATATCCTTCCAAAAGAATAAAAGATCATCAACATAAAACAAACAATACAGTTTCTTTTGCCCCTCCTCTTTGACAAATACACATGGATCAGCTTTCCCTTGCTTAAAACCTAGAGAAAACAATACTTCAGTGAGTTTTGTGTGCCAACACCGTGCACTTTGTTTGAGACCATAAAGGGACTTCTTCAGAGCACAAACAAATCCCTGTTTTACCTGTACGCCATCAGGTGGAAGCATATAAAGTGATTCATCTAGAGATCCGTACAGAAAAGCTGTATTCACATCATGGTGACTAATGTGTAGATTCTCTTCTGCAGCTAGCTTGAGCATAAGCCTAATGCTCTCATACCTCACGGTGGGTGAGTAGGTCTCGTGATAGTCTTCACCTGGCACCTGTGCAAAACCTCTGGCCACCAATCTGGCTTTGTGTCTGACTATCTTGCCATTTTGATCTGTCTTCGCTTTGAAGACCCATTTGCTTCCAAGCAGTTTCATTCCTGGAACTACTGGAACAAGGTCCCATGTTTTGTTCCTTACCAAGGAATCAAGCTCAGCCTTCATGGCATTTAACCATGGCTCAGCTTCCTTTGAATCCAAATCCTGGATTTCTTGGAAACTTGAAGGTTCAAACACCTTCTTGGTGCTTTTAACAGCTGTTACTGCTATCTTAGCAAACTCATCAGCAAATCTCTTTGGAGGTCTGCCTTTTGTTGCTCTCTGTGACCTGCGAATTAGCCTTAAGTCTTCAACACTCTCCTCTTCCTTCTTAGGAGAAAAGTGACCTATTGTGAACAATGGTTCCTCCAATTCTTGATCAGAGCTTTCAGAGGGTCGCATAGAGGCTTTCGCACTCTTGAAATCCTCTGAATCACCCGATTCAGTTTCAGACTCAGACTCAGAACCTTCATCAGTGGGTGTGGGTTGTTGCGGTTGCTTTTGACTATCCTCAGTTTCATCACTGTCATCAGGATAACATTGGAAAATTCCCACATTCTCCCCCCACTTGGCATTGTACTCAACACTTCTTGTGAGCTTAATTTCCTTAGAGTCAGTCATCATTATTCTGTAAGACCCTTTCTGATAACCTAGAAAGATACCATGCAATCCACGCTTGTCTAACTTGGAGTTTTGTGGTGAGTGAACCCACATGTCAGAACCAAAAATTTTCATGTGTTTGATGTATGGCTTCTTGCCAAACATCTTCTCATAGGGGGTACAACCAATCGCTGAAGATAACCTGCGATTATAACTGTAAGTGAAACATGAGAGAGCTTCGGCCCAATAACTCTCTGGAAGATTGGCATCATGCAGCAAGGTTTTTAACCCTTGAAGCAATGTCTGATTTGCTCGTTCCGCAAGTCCATTCTGCCATGGCGAGCGAGGACTAGACAAATCGTGTTGAATTCCTTTCTCAGTCAGAAAAGCTTCAAACTGCTGAGAAGTGAATTCTCCCCCGCGATCACTGAAAAGAGTCTTTACCTTCTTACCATGCACATTTCCCAACCAAGCACAGAATTCCTTGAACCTTGGAAAAGGCTTGAGATTGTACACATAAATATACCTGGAAAATGCATCAATGAGAACCATGAAGTACCTGTTTCCACCCAAAGAGGGCGCTAGTGGTCCAACCAAATCAGCATGAACAACCTGGTATGGTTCTGTAGCTTGCCTACTAGACACCTTACCTTTCGCAGCCATTTTTACCTTGTTTGCTGCGCATGCCTTGCACTTCATGTGGTACCTGCAGGGTTTAATAGTCATACCTTCAACCAAGGCAGGCATTTTAGATACTGCCTCAAAATGCAAATGACCAAATTTTCGATGAAAATCGTGAATACATTCTGCATGCAAACTTTTGTTAGAACCTGCAATGCAACAAGTGTCATCCTGCACAACATCATCAAAATACAAAACATACAAACGATCAACATATTCAGCATGCAATACATAATCATTTTTCTTTGTGATGATGCACCTTTTGTTCTTAAAGGAAACGTCAATTTTCCGCTCATTCAGCTGTCCAACGCTGAGCAGATTATGCTTGGCATCTGGCACATAAAGCACATCCTGTATCGATAAGTCCAAACTGTGAAGAACAACAGTTCCGTAGCCTTTACTGGGAATTGTGTGGTCATCCGCCTGGTGAATCGCACCTTCCTGCGGTGTAAAAGACACGAACAGTCGCTTATCGTTGCACATGTGGTGGGTCGCCGCTGAATCAACAACGAAGAAAGATCTAGACGTCTTCTGGACCTCTGCAACCTTTGGAGTGAAGCGTGAGACCATTGCCTTGTGCTGCGTTGTCCTGGACACCGGACCTTTGCCTTTGCCTCGGCCTTTTCCACGCGATGAGCTTTCGCTGCGCTGCTCTGTCTTGGCCCTGGGATATCTGCATTCCCTCTTCATATGGCCTAGACGTCCACACGTGTAGCATTTCACTGCCTTCAAAGCTTTGGCGCCATCTGGTGGTTCCACTGCACTAAGGGATGACGTCTGTGAAGTCTCCCCCTTGCCCATGCAGCTATCACCCTGGCGGTCCGCTTCATTCAATATCACGGCAGTAACATAGTCCACTGTTAGCTGAGCAGTTGGCTGTACAGCAATCTGAATCGCAACAGACTCCCAACCTGAACCCAAAGATTGTAGTATCATAAAGGAATACACTTCCTCTGGAAAGTTGAGTCCTCTCTGTTGCAGCTCATGTCTCAGATTCTGCATCTCCATCAGATGTATACGCACATCTCCACCTTCAGCAAGAGCCATATTATGCAGCTTGTTAAAGTAAAACATTGTGGACCCAGCTTCTGTCCTCAAGTGAGCCTCTCTCAAAGCGTCCCAAATTTCTCTGGCTGAGGTCTTATCACGCAACAGACAGAGCTCTTCTGGGGATACTATCAACGTAAGAGTTCCCCTTGCTTTGGAATCCATAGCTTTCCATTCATCTGTAACTGGAGCTGGGGGGGTCTCTGTAATAACTTTAAACAGACCCTCTTTCCGCAGAATAGCCTCTGCATAGAGAACCCAGTCCGCATAGTTCTTCCTATTGAGCTTAGGAATCCCACAAGCATCCTGAAGGGCCATCATGACTTTGGCATTAGCCTTTAGCGTCATCTTTGCTGCTTTAAATCAGGCTGCTTTATACATGCTGCGTCTGTGTACAGCTGCTTCAATCCAAAAGCAAATTCAAAACACAGCCTCTGCCTGTGAACCTGTGCCTTTCTGCTTAACTGCTTTGCTTATCTGCAGCTGCTTCAAACCGCATTCCAAAGGCAAGTTCAAAAGTGAAAGTTCTCTCTGCTGTCTTAAATTCATGCTGCGACACTGCTACAGCTGCTTTACTTTCGATTTCCCCCAGCATAGGAAAAATTTATCCTTCTAGCCTTTTGCCTGTGCCACGGCAAAACCGGCTATAAAAGTTCAAAGTCCAGCCATAAAGCCATTAATTAGAAGCTGGCAGGCTGCCCGGAGCTGTAGCACATACCTCATCAAATCATCTTGACGCGCAGAGATATCGTCCGATCCGGCCCTCTGCATTCCGATCCTTTGCCGGCACTCCAATTCTTTGCTCCTTTGTTCCTTTGCCAGGAGCCCGACTTCTGGAGTCCATTCTCAAAACACTGCGTTTTTCTGGGCCCATAACCAAATGTTGGAGATAAGCAGTGTCCAGTGCACAGCGGAATGATGAAAAGTACGTGCCAACATGCTCTATATTAACTTTATTTACACTTCAAAGCTGGTAATTTACAGAAAAACATTTTCCCTCTGCCGGAGCAGAGAAAGGCATCCTCTCTCCTCTAAAACACGGAGAGAATCATACTGAACTGCAAAGAACAGTGAAAAACAGGAAACCAGTGTACGTCACATCCAGTCTCCTTTCCCGTGAGAAAACCCAACAGCACTTGACTGTGGAATGTAAACATTGTCTTGTGACAAGCACTTCGCTGCTCAGTGAAGGAAGCAGAAACCAACAGTGGGCAGGGGAACGACTAGAGCATTTGAAAAATGAACATAATATTTTAGCTGCGGTTCATTCATTTTCAGCTTTGTATTCTTGTTATAAAAAAGTATGCCTAGCCATTCCATTGTTGCACCCATAACCTAGGTTAAAGGTGCCATTTAGCTCTTGGCTTTCATATCTCAATTTCTAATACTATGTGAGCAAGTACAGTGGTGCCTCGCAAGACGAAATTAATCCGTTCCCGATTTTCTTTGTCTAGCGGTTTTTTCGTCTTGTGAAGCAAGCCCATTGACACCTTAGCGCTATTAGCGGTCTAGCGGCTTTTAGCGATCAGCTGAGAAGCGGCTTATCAGCGGAACAGCTGATAAGCGGCTTAGCGCTTAGGGAAAGGGCGGAAAAAAGCGGGGGGGAAACGCGGGAACTCGCAAGATTTTTTCGTCTTGCGAAGCAACCCCATAGAGAAATTCGTTTAGCGAAGCGCCTCCAAAAACGGAAAACCCTTTCGTCTAGCGGGTTTTTCGTCTTGCGAGGCGTTCGTCTTGCGGGGCACCACTGTAGTATAAAGTGCCAGTTAACCTAAGAAACTCTTAATTCCTCGAGAGGCAACACGAGAACGGGCCTTTTCTGCAGTGGCTCTCCATTTGTGGAATGCTCTCCCCAGAAAGAGTCGGTGCCTTTGTTGCATATCTTTAGGCTCCAAGCAAAAGCATTCCTCTTCTCCCAGGCCTTTGGCTAATTAAATAATGTATGGCCTTTTAAATTTGTGGAGGGTATTGTTTTTATTGCTTGTTATGTTATATATTTCTCCGTTCTTGTATTCTAAAATGCCCTGTGATCCTTAGATGAAGGGCAGTCTAGAAATTTAGTAAATAAATAAATCTGATTAAAAGTGATTGGTAACTTGGAAAATGCACGATTATTTTCGTGGCAAGACTTGATTTCTGTAACCAGAACCATGCAGTAGTATGTTGTGTCTTGGGAAAGCAGTGGTTTTTGTTTTGCTGGTTGCATATTCTGTGGCATGGAGTTGTATGTAAGAAATACGGAGCTGTTTTGCAAGAAAATCAAGATTCTACAACTAGCATGCATAACGGATATTTGCATGGGCTCATTTTTGTTATACAATCCTCCCCCCCCCCTTTTGGTAAAAAAAATTCTTTGCTGATTGGGTAAGAAAAAAACTTGGTCCTGGAGGAAGGTAACAGGTGCCCAGATGATGGTGCTAAGGTAGGAACAAGGAACTATTTTGGTGAAATCCAGTATCCTGTCCACTATAAACTCTAATCTCAGTCCTCTAACAACCTATAGCAGAAACCGCCTCAATTCTTTTCAAGTTATTCTCTTTAATACTGAGTATTGTATTTGTTTGCTAAGGTTGTAGAGGAAAAGGTTGCAGGATTCTGAACAAGTTGCCATGTTCCTATACTAGAGTCCACAGCCAGTACTTCTGAACCCAATTGCAGCTATAGTGTGAGGTTGTCTAGGGCAATCATCAGGTATTTTCGAACTAAGGACCAACCATTTTTAAAATCCTAGTTTGCTACATTGGACCCATTAATATATATATATTAATACATTTCCTCTCCCTGCTGCCGCCTCCATCCAGCTTGCCTGGTCTCTCTGCTTCTCCATCCTATATCATACTGTCTTTCAGATCTTTTCTCTTGGGACTCTTCAATTAAAGACCAATGCTCTTGTTATCTTCACTGTTCACAGGAGCAGAAGTTTCTAAGCTACTTCGATTTCTCACAGTAATGTGAGTTTACATCCCAGAAAATTAAATCACGCCATGCATTTTAAAACACCATGCTCCATTTTGAGGTAGATTCTATGAAGGTCAATAGGCATCTGTAATTGCAACTGTTTTGATGTGACTGTAGAAATCTTCCACTTAGAATAAAAGGTGAAGCAGACCTTGTAGAATCTGCTTGCAGAGAAAGTTCTTAACATGGCTTTAATGCAGAAGCTTTAACGGAAATTTGTGTATCATTCCCTTTAACCCAGATACCACGAAAGCAGTCAAATGAGCTCATTGGAAGAGACGTTTGTCAGTAAAGCTAGCGCACTACAACGTCAAGGGAGAGCTGGTCGCGTGAGGGATGGATTTTGCTTCCGAATGTACACCAGAGATAGGTAAGGCTGTCTTGGCCTTCAAGATTTAGACGCTAAGCAAGTAGTACTGTGTTAGCTCAGAACTATCTATTTAAAGTACAGCACTGAGATTGGCTTAGGTTCATTGAATTTATGCATCTTTTCTCACAGCAAAAGTCCCGAAGCTCTTTACAATGAGAACAAATAATAATAATAAAAATATTTAAATATATTTAAAGCCTAATGATTGCAAATAGTCTGTTATGGTACTTCACTTGGCTGTTAAATGACTACATGTATTCTGCCCCCAAAATATTTCTCTTCATAGTACTTAAGTGAAAAAAGGCCCTTTCACCCACAATGAGTTTCACAATGGACATTGACGGGTGTTTGATAGAGCACAAACTAGTCAGATCTTGATTAGAACTAACTTGCCCTATTGTTTTGTTTTCCAGTATCCTCAGTCAATGAAATGGCCACCAGCTTAGTTAACACTGTGTTGCGCCTGTGTACACAGGCGTAAGATGGAAGATTTAGCAGTATGAACCACATCCTACTGCATCTCTCCTTTGTGTTTTTTGCAGATTTGAAAGTTTTGCAGACTACTCTGTTCCAGAAATATTGCGGGTGCCCTTGGAAGAACTGTGCCTTCACATCATGGTATGAGCTTTTCTGTTTCAGTTATTAATACGTCTGATTTATCGGGAAAGCATAAGAGGCTGGGTTTGATTTCTGAAGGCCTGCAGAAAAAAATTGAAAAGTTTATTTATGTCTTAAGCACCTATTTGATCCATGCAGGGAGAGGGCAGGAACAGATGTTGAAGTTTCATATTGCCGTGCCCATGAATGCAAGTACTGTAAAGATGAATATTTTTGAGCAAATGTGTATTTTGGTGGGGGACATATATCCATAAAGCTATACTTTATTATTATAGGATGCTATTAGATGCATTTATCTCTTCCTTGCTCTTGGGTCATCTACAGAAATGTAATCTTGGATCTCCTGAAGAGTTCCTCTCCAAGGCCTTAGACCCACCTCAGCCTCAAGTAGTTGGCAATGCCATGAACGTTCTGCGGAAGATTGGGGCTTGTGAATTAAGTGAGCCCAAACTGACTCCTTTAGGCCAACATCTTGCAGCATTACCAGTCAATGTAAAGATTGGTAAAATGTTGATATTTGGTGCTATTTTTGGCTGCTTGGAACCAGTGGTAAGTTGACCGCCATTACACTGACTGTTTTCTAAACTTTAGACAGTATCAGTGCTTGCAAAATAATTGTCAATATTGAGGACCTGTTATGGTCTTAGGCATATATCTATCTCTATATCTGTCTGTCTATACGCACTACTTTAGCTGTTTCAGGGCAAACTGGAATGAAATTTGTAACAATACCCAAATAGGATGAATTTTTCAATAATATATTTTCAATAATATATTTGAAACATTGCTCAATTAAGAGTCTGGTAGGATAAAGAAAATAGCTGTCTTCATCGTGCCTTACTTAGGAGGTTTCAGAAATTTCCAACTTGGCATTTTTTAAAAAACAGGTTGAATGAGATGGATCTGGGCAGCTTTTATGTGCCATTATCTGTGATCACATGTAATGCTAGCTCCTTGTTTTATTTTTCCACTGACGAATTATAGCTCAGCTGCTTAGAGCGTGGTGCTGATAGCACCAAGGCTGCAAGCTTGATCCCCATAACAGACGGCTGCATATTCCTGCATTGCCGGGGGGGGGGGGGGTTGGACTAGATGATCCTCAGGGTCCCTTCCAGCTCTTTGAATTCTTTGAATTGTGTAATAGAGTTCTGTGGTGGTGTCATCACTTTGGTTATTGTTTTCATGCAAGCTTAATGAAATAGATACTGGTGGGAATAAAGATGTAATTGCTATTGTATTTAATGTATCATATCTTACTATGGTTTGCAGGCCACTCTCGCTGCAGTAATGACAGAAAAATCTCCATTTACTACACCAATTGGAAGAAAAGATGAAGCAGACCTTGCGAAATCATCTCTGGCTTTGGCAAACTCAGACCACTTAACAATTTACCAGGCATATCTGGGGTAACTCAAGTATTCTTTCCTAAAGCATTTTGATCAAAAGAATGCATTCTGTGATAAACCTTTCGTTATTACTTATTATCCAGACTATACAAGGTGCTTAGGGTTAACTTAACTAGTCTGCCCTCCCATTACTGTCATAGTGCTATGCTACACTTTAGAAACTGGGGAAGTACGAAGTATACAGTGTTATGGCAGCCGAATTCTCCGCTCACTGTGTCTTCTGTTTCAGAAGAAACTGCCTTTAGTGCTAACAGAAATGGTCTATGTTGCAAATGCAGCTGCCATAGTGCTAACCTGGGAAAGGGGGGTGTTCCAGCCAAGGAACTGCAGCAGTGCTATAATACTGTACCCCCACAAAAGAGGGAAGGTATCAAGGAAGAACAAAAATTTGCAGAGCTACAAGAACATTTAGGGAAGGGAAAGGGGGACCCCAAAAACAGCCTCATGAGGACTAAGCCTGCTCCATTCTGAAGCACTACTTCCCATATTCCTTGACTGTGACTCTTTTGTGTTCTTGCATCATGAGTTTTTATATTATAATAATTAGGAGAGCTGGTTGTTGTTCTTTTGCCTAGATGGAAGAAAGCTCGTCATGAAGGAGGATACCGTGCTGAAATGACTTACTGCAGGAGAAATTTCCTCAACAGAACTTCGCTGTTAACTCTGGAGGTACCAGCAACAATTGTGCCATTTAAAACACTTCAGCCTTATTTAGGGATTTGTAAGTGGCTTAAATGAACACACAAGGTGGGGAGAACACCACATGTCCACACACATTATTATTATTATTATTGTTGTTATTATTATTATCCTGCCCTTTTCCCTGATAGGACTCGAGGCAGCTTACAGATAAAAACTAGAACTGCTAAAACCATTGACAAGCTCAAGTGGAATGGGGCCTTAATGTTCTCATCTAGCAACTAAAATGACCATAACCCTAAACATCATTGGAGAAAGTGATATCTGTTTTCATGCAAATAATGCAAAATAGATGGGGCTAAACTCCATTGTCTCTTTCTGATTGCTTTAGAACTCCTTTTGCAACCAAGGCCCTAAATTTCTGGAGTAATGCATGATATTTGGGCCCTGAACTTTATAGGCTAATAACTAAACTAATAATAGAAACACAATGCAGAAATAATAAATTTTATTATCTGTTTTTAATATATTTAGAAACTAAAATGAAATGCAATCACGTTTCTCACCTTTTATGTAAATGTCTTTAGTATCTTCATTAATCAAGTGTAGTTTAACTGATAAACTAAATGAAAATAGGCTGCCGTCGTTGGAAAATCTGTTGTTGAATAGTGATTGAATTGTTAAAATGTAGCCATTTGGATCTATTTCAGGACGTTAAAAAAGAGCTTATCAGGGTGGTGCGGACAGCAGGATTTGCAGCGCCCTCCTGTCACCATGAAGGGACACACTCCCTTTCGCTGCAAGAAATGGTCCTCCTTAAAGCTGTGCTGACTGCTGGGCTTTATGACAATGTGGGGAAGATAATGTACACCAAGTCAGTAGATATCACCGAGAAGCTGGCTTGCATAACAGAGACTGCTCAGGGTAAAGCCCAAGTGCACCCTTCCTCTGTGAACAGGGACCTGCAAACCTATGGGTGGTTGATATATCAAGAAAAGGTAAGGTCTGCAACATTGTGCCAAGCAGAGGAAATGGCGCGACAAAAGTTGAGTTAGATGTCTTGCAGTGCTAGGAAAACGATATGCTATTTAGGACCAGGATTTCTCGCCTTGGTTTAAGTGGGCATGACCTACAACATCTTAGATCTATGGTACTTTGTAAAACAGTGGTTTCCAAACTATGGTCCACAGACCACTAGAGATCTGCAAGCTTCATTCAGGTGGTCCACAGCATGTGTGCATTAAATATTCGTGTTGATTTTTAAATGTATTTTTATTGCTTATTTTATTGCAGTGTGAATTTTATGGAATTCAAATTGAATACAGTAAAATACACTATCAGAAGTAAAAGAAGCAATAAAAAAGCCAATTAAAAACCATACAGCATCTAGCATAGTGCTTTAGAATTGCCACAAGAGGAAGAACAATCATTAAGTGGTCTGCCCATGACTTTCATCAACTTTCACATCATCCGTGAGAGAAAAGGTTTGGGAACTGCCACTGTCAAATTTTCATTGTGACCCATGGCATTTGGCGTACAGCGGTACCTTGGTTTAAGTACTCAATTTGTTCCGGAGGTCTGTTCTTAACCTGAAACTGTTTTTAACCTGAAGCACCACTTTAGATGATGGGGCCTCTTGCTGCCGCCGGAGCACGATTTCTGTTCTCATCCTGAAGCAAAGTTCTTAACCCATGGTACTATTTCTGGGTTAGCAGAGTCTGTAACCTGAAGCGTATGTAACCCGAGGTACCACTGTAATTGTTCAACATGCTTTCAAAGGGTAGTGTGTAACAATTCCCTGTGGCAGAACAATGATATACTGCTTTATCAGAAGCGGCAGTTGAGTCAGGTAACATAATTATTTGAATTATTTGTGCTTTCATGCAGATAAGATACGCCAAGGTGTACTTGAAAGAAACTACT
Organism: Podarcis gaigeae; assembly: GCF_964106915.1. Taxonomy (NCBI): domain Eukaryota; kingdom Metazoa; phylum Chordata; class Lepidosauria; order Squamata; family Lacertidae; genus Podarcis; species Podarcis gaigeae. Next base: position 42,557,297 of record NC_139687.1, read on the forward strand.
TTGATTTCCCCCTTCCCAATTTTACTTTTCGGCGGAGACATAGAAGTATTACATCGTGAACGGCTTTTGTCTGTTGATGGCTGGATCCATTTTCAGGTATGTTTAGTTCTTCTTTTATCCACCCAGCTTGTTGGGAGAAGACTTCCAGTTTGTTAAAACACAGTTTCCCATTACTTCTGAGCCAGGAAACCAGTTTAAATGCTTCTTATAAACCTGCTTTACAAATCAAATAAAATTATCCTGATTTTGGATATGGCAGGAAATTGATATAGCAAATCAGTTTTCTCTCACGCTAGGCCTGCAAAAGAAAGAGGAATGGGAAAGTTCCATCACTTGTTCTCACTCCAGCAAACCGTGGTTTGTTTTGAACAGCAGTTTCATGTCTGACAACATCTGACATAACTTGTATTTTTGTATGTGGGAAATGTATCTTTAAGATCTGATATGTTATTAACAAACTGTTCCGAAAGGGAAATGTAAGATTGAATATTCCTGTTATTCCAGGCTCCTGTCAAAATCGCAGTGATTTTCAAGCAACTGAGAGCACTCATCGAGTCTGTTTTAAAGCAAAAACTTGAAAACCCTAAAATGTCACTTGAAGGTAATTCCCCAACCCCAGCACAGCCATAAAAATATTGAACTCAGTATATGTAAAATTTGTGGAACAGCAAAACATATGCGTCATTCTCTTAGATTTTATGTATGATGGATGAATATCATATACCACTGGGGGTGGAAAGGTCACTATTTTGCACAGCTTTCTTCAACTGTGAGCACTTTCTTGGTGTAAGCTAGTGTGTTGCAGTATTTCAGTTATGTTTGGACGCAGGAGTCCCCATATATCCATGGACTTCTCCCTTTAGGATTCCTACATTGTTTTCAATAAAGGGGCCTATCTTTCATACACACAAAGGAATGTGTGCTCAGAAAGGGTCCATCTATTGAAACAAATACGTTGCAGCCTGTATGCCACAGAGATACAGGTAAACATTAGTGTGAACTTATTTTTGAATTTGGTATTGTCTTTCATTAAACATGAATAGAGTAGTCCTCTGTGGATAAGTCACCAAAATAAAATGCAAAACTGATTAAGGTAAACTCTTACTGAAACAAGATAACTATAAACCTTAAAAAAAAAACCCTTTATTATGCAGAATAGTGACTTAGCAGCTCAAATTTCCAGTGTCACAAGCACACTAGTGCCATTTCTGATTTTGCCCTAGTCACAATGAGTTTATTTTAGCATGAGACACACATAATGCATTGTGTGTGCATAGCATGGCTTCAGATATCAAGGCCTCTCATCAGTTCACTTTCTTTCATGTTCAACAGCTTAATGTGTCCAAATTCCTTGGCACGCTTTCTAAATTTTATGCAAGTTTTTCTTTCTGAGCAAAAACTGAGGGAGATCGGGCATCGTTACAAACAGTAAATAACCATAAAGGTAAAGGTAAAGGTACCCCTGCCCGTACGGGCCAGTCTTGACAGACTCTGGGGTTTTGAGTGCCCATCTCACTTAAGAGGCCAGGGGCCAGCGCTGTCCAGAGACACTTCCGGGTCACGTGGCCAGCGTGACAAAGCTGCATCTGGCGAGCCAGAGCTGCACACGGAAACGCCGTTTACCTTCCCGCTGGTAAGCGGTCCCTATTTATCTACTTGCACCCGGAGGTGCTTTCAAACTGCTAGGTTGGCAGGCGCTGGGACCGAGCAGCGGGAGCGCACCCCGCCGCAGGGATTCGAACCGCCGACCTTTCAATCGGCAAGTCCTAGGCGCTGAGGCTTTAACCCACAGCGCCACCTAAATAACCATAACAATAGCTTAACAATCTGAATGCACAAAATTGTTAGCACTGGCCGCTGCAGATGGTTATCTCTCAACTACTTGAGGCAAATACCTCAACATAGGAATCAAGTTGTGAATCAATGTGTGGCGGGATTTAAAATGCGGCATTTGGTGATTGATGCTAGAAAAATTAAATAGATGAACTCACTGTTAGAAATAAAAACATGATAACTCTCAGGAGTATATTCCAACCTATTCTTTTAAACACAAGAAGGGGCATTTATGGGTTTTTAAACCATAACCTGAGAACTCTACATCTATGGTCCATGTCTTTAATTGTGTGCACAGTTCTAATTTGAGAAAACTCAAGCGACCTCAGGTACATTGATATCCCAGATCTGAAGAGGCTGAACTTCACTTCCTTATCATTTCAGCTCTCATGATACTTTGTGCTGCTTTAAGCATGCAGGGTGCAGCATGACAATCTACAATAAATGATTATAATTCTTGATGGGGTTGGGAAATGCGGCTTGAATTTTCCATTCTTTGGCACTTACTGTTATTCTGTTCCCTAGATGATAAGATTTTGAACATCATCAAAGAACTGATAAAAACAGAAAACACTACCTGAAACAAGGATTTGGCTGCAACTACAGAACCACAATAATTGGAATAAGAAATTTATATCTAAAGTAAAGAACATGCTAACTGTAAAAGAACATAATACTATCATGTGGAAACTGCTTGGACTTTGCATATATTTTCTATCTCATTCTGTGAAGAATAGGAATGCATTGTAAAAATGACAATAAAATTGGGTGGCCCTTGTTGGAATGTTTTTAAACTGTGGCATCAACACAAATGGTTTCAGTGTTAATGTGATATATGTCAAGCAGAAAGTGCGAACTTATCTTGATTGTGTTTTCAAGAGCAGAATTTGAATTTATGGAATAGGTTTTAGTTCTCTTTAGGAATATGCAATTGGGGAGCAGGAGACTTTTCTTTGCCAAAGTATATGTGCTACATAATTATCAATAGGATTTTTATCTACATCATGGTAATTTGATGCAATACATTTTACAAAATTGCTGTTCTTTGATTATTACTCATGCAGTGAGTTTGAGAGAACAAATTACAAATCAGTATTTGTAGAAGCCATTAGTTCTGGAGTTCCATTAATCCTTTAGAACCCACTCTCTTTTGCATTGACATCATGTGCCTGAATTGAGTATGTACCAAACCTTGAGAGAAAAAATGTTAAAGGTCTTTTACAAATAAATATTTAGCATTGCACATCAAGAATTTAAAAGTACGTTCTTCAGAAGAAAAGATGTAATAAGGAAAAATAAAATAACCATTACTTTTTAATAAGCCTAAATCTTAGAGGAACTTCTCTCCTGCAGAGTCTTGCTCTTTCTAAGCATCCATTTGCCTTGTCTTATTTACAGAATTTGACTTCTCTTCCCACTTTTTAAATGTACTGCAGAAGCTACAAGAACTGTGTTCAGTCTTTAGATACCAGCGATGACTCTATAATCCAGCCAAATAAAATATTTTCCACTCATATTCAGCTGAGCTTTCAAATCATTGTTTTGGCTCAGACAGCATAACTGGGGGGAAAAATACGAATGTATTACATTTATCTGACCGGTATTGAAATATATAGGAAAGTTCCTGCTAAGATTGATCAAAGGAAAAGATAAACAAGGTTATATTGCTGCTGCATCATCACAACAATCCTGTGATGTTGATAAGGTTGTGAGAGTTATTTGCCCCAGGGTCACCACAATGTGGACTCAGATCTATGAAGGTTCAACACTGGATTGCAATTTATGTTCATATAAAATTAACAGCTGCATGACCTCCTTGTGCAATTTTCTATTCTTATTTTGAATGTGGTATTTTGCAATTTGAGATGTCGGTTTCATTTATTAGCTTTCAGTAGGATAAAATATTTTGTTGCACATACCATACGAAAAAGGCCTTTGGAAAACTTTTAAGAGATTGCAAAATGTGAGGTGTTTCCCTTTCACCAGCTGAAGCTTCCAGTTTTCTCATCTGGATAAGCCATTGGTGATGAACCCTGTTTTTTTTTTAATGAACCAGTCCTTGAAATGATTGAGATCTGTAATGTAGTTTGGAATGCAACAAATGAAGTTCATATGTTTTGTTCACACTTGATGTTAACAATTATTAACACTAAAGATTGACCTTCTAGATAAATTAAGGCACTGCATTTCATTTTCAGAGAGTTGCGATGAAACTCATTTGCAGCTACATATGTATACTATTTTGTTCTTATTGCTATGGTAGTTAATTGTTTGTTGCTGACAAGCTGTGGTTCTTGGTCAGTGCTTTACATATATTGAGGATTTGCCTTTGCCCCTTTAGTTTTATTGTTGTTTTTGGAACTGAGGCAGCTTAAAAAACAGTGTCAAGAGTCTGAGGGGAAAGAACAGATCAGGGTTCTGTTTGTTGTTACCTTCAAGTTTTAATTCTCTTGTGACAGAAACCAGTCTAAAAATATAAGAAATGTATCATTTTTCTGCATGAACACAAGATAGACTGGGAAGTAAGGTCTCTAGCACTGGTAATAGTTGCTTTCTCCTTTTTCTCATAAAAAATGCCTTTTAATAGGAATTGCAAAGTAGTAGTATGCTTAAAAATACAAGGTTGTTTGGTAAACAACATGCATCTTAAATTGAGGAGGTATAAGCTATGATTTACATATATTCTGGGAACCGAAGGAAGGAAGAGAAAGAAATTACTAAATTTACTGTAGAGGATTATATCACGCAACATACAAAACTAGTCTGATAGCTTGCTTCATGGATCCAGCAGAGGGAGCAATTTGCCTGAATAAATTGCTTTTCAGACATTAAGCTAAAGAAACTTCACATCATAGATGTGCTTTTTAAGTGACGGGCTGCAACCTAGCTTGTTTCTCTGTTCTATAGAGAGGCTTGCTTATGGGGGAAGTTTATGGTTTCAGCATAATGTCAAAACCACAACAACCTATAAGAGGTTGTAAGAAACTTTCCACTTTAGGATAGCTCTCTGAAGTATTTGTGACAAAAACACTTGTTTTCCATTTTGGAACTCTTCACCCCATTTTCCTGAGCTTTTCTACCTTGCAGGAGATCTCTTGGTACTCTTTTTAGAGAAGGTCTTGGTAGTGTTTGTAATTCTTCGTGTCTAATGGAAGTACCAGTTGGAACAGATACACACATCTGTCTGTTAGGGTCATAACACTGTTCTGTGATCAAGAAACAATTCAGCATTATGCAGCTAGTAGCAGTGTTGATACTTAATTACTAGAGTCACCTGGAGTAAAGAACAGTTTATGATTAGACGGCTAGGAGTAAGCTAGCTTTTTAAAGGTTGAGATCCCCAAGGGAAATAACAGATTTAGTCATTGCCCTCATAATATCCCCCTGCAATTTGAATTCCTTTACTAAATGGTTGCATTCATTCCTAGGAGTATGATGTAATATGGCAGAGGTTATTTTGAGGGGGACACCTTACATTTCAGTCGTAAGCAAGAAGAATATAATAGCGGGTCGTAGCAATGTTTGGGAGGGGTGCATAGAGAGTAGAAGATCTGGGGAGGTGTAAGACAAGGCAAGAACACCCCTAGTTTCAATAAACCCTCTTTCCCATGAAATTTAACGGACTTTTGAGTATTTGAATATATAAAAAGGAGTTCTCTCCATCCTGCTCCACTCTCCCAAAGCAATGAACAAGAAGCTGTCCAGAACAGGGCTATGCAGTTAAGAACACAACTTGATTTTTGATGTCTGGGGTCTTTAGGGCAGAGCTGATGCACATATATCAAATTATGATGGACTTGCAGTGCTCATACATGCAAGTTCATTGCACCATCCACATAACATTGTCCTCATCAAAATGCTACCCCAGATTTATCATTTTGTTTTGGAAAGTGATTCCACTTTACTTCCTACTTTAGTTGTGAGTTGCCTTTTACTCATATCCAAAAGAATGAAGTGCTGCATTTTGGGTACATTGTTGTGTTGAGGGCAATGTCTGCCCTGCACAACTACATCAGAAGACCAAGACCTGTGAAGAGTTGTTCCTGCCCGATCCTCCTTTTTACTTGTTTTAACAGATGGCAGATTGGTACATTATCTGGTCAATTTAATAACAGAGTGAGATCATTTTCTCAATACGACAGCTAGTGAAATTGTTAGATAACTACAACCCTGACATTTCAAATATTGTACGTGTGTAATCCAGGGCACTGTGTTTAGTAGAAAAAACCCTCTGAAAATAGGACATTGCTAGCTCTCAAAATGAGTTCAAAGTGTCATGGATAAGGTACTTCAAAGATACGCAACAAGTTGAAACGTGGTACACATGTAGTGCAAAGCACAGCAGAAAAGTCTCTCAAAACATGACATTTGTGCACCTAACAGTCAAAATATTGATAATGATTCCTCTTAATAGAAACTACTGTTCCAACATTCCAAGCAGCACATGTGATGGAATGATTAGAATGGTTTGGATTTGGGGGCAAGGTCTAGTAGCAATCAGAGTTGTACCGGTTGGATACAGGGTCTTGCACATTTCAGGTGAACCGTTGAACCCAATGAGACTTCCGAGTAGACATGGATAGTGTTACAGTGCCAGTTCCTATTGAAATCTATCAATCTTACTAACTTTTCAAGTTGACTTCAGTAGAACCTAACTGCAACTTAGTCTGGATCCAAACTTGCAGGAAGCTTCCTTGCCATTCTATTGAATAATGCCATAATCTACAGCATATCCAGACAACAAGAATCAGCATAGGACTATGTATTAGGGAACAAGACATTGCTGACTGCATCATCATCCATTTACTTTATTTCAGCCATGCGTTCCTGTGCTACTATTAAAGGTAAAATTAGAAGGAACTTTGTGAGGGTCTAATACACCAGTATTGGGTCCGTATAGTTAAAGCTATGGTTTTCCCAGTAGTGATGTATGGAAGTGAGAGCTGAACCATAAAGAAGGCTGATCACCGAAGAATTGATGCTTTTGAATTATGGTGCTGGAGGAGACTCTTGAGAGTCCCATGGACTGCAAGAAGATCAAACCTATCTATTCTTAAGGAATTCAGCCCTGAGTGCTCACTGGAAGGACAGATCCTGAAGCTGAGGCTCAAATACTTGAGACCTCATGAGAAGGTCTCCACCTCATGAGAAGAGAAGACTCCCTAGAAAAGACCCTGATGCTGGGAAAGATTGAGGGCACAAGGAGAAGGGGACAACAGAGGATGAGATGGTTGGACAGTGTTCTCTAAGCTACTAACATGAGTTTGACCAAACTGCGGGTGTCAGTGGAAGACAGGAGTGCCTGGCGTGCTCTGGTCCATGGGGTCACGAAGAGTTGGACACGACTAAATGACTAAACAACAACAATACACCAGTAACATATAAGCTGCCTGGAAATGCTTTGATGTGGCAGTACGGCTTACATGTAGCAGTGACTCTATCCTGGGGGGCACCTGAAATATAGAGGCACTTTCCTGAATTGCCTGGTATCTTTGCCACCACTGCACATTCCTTGTAGAATTTCCATGCCATTTTTGGGACCCAATTTGCTAAGCAACTATTTTAACAACGGCTGTCAACCAGTGAAAGTTTAAAATGGACTAATTAGGTACCGTATATTAAATCTAAAAACAAATAACACAAGAGCATTGTCTTGGGAGAGACATTCCCTTCTGTGTAAGGTGGGGAGATGCCTCTTCAAAGGTGGAATTTTCCATCAGCCGGCTTTATTAAAAAGGTCATCTGATTAACAGACTGCACACCTTTTTAGTGGATCAAAAAGTTTATCCCCCTGGTGTAAAGCACTTCAAGTCAGGCCTATTTTTGATGCAACTTTGGTAAGCCATCTTGAACTTTTAAATGGAAAAGGTGGCTTCAAGGTGGCCTGGAATAGACATCTAAGCCATATGGGACTGCCACCGCTTAGCAACCTTTCTGGTGGTTTTCATGTGGCAGATGGACCCTGGTGCGGGTACCAGTTCGTCTGAATGAACAGAGAATATAGCTTGTATCGTGGAGTGGGGATACTTGGCAGTTAGGTTCCGTGGCTGTGAGGGAAGATGGCGTCGTCCTTGTCACCTTTTTTCTTTTTTTGCTCGCAAGCGTTTGTGAAGGGACCTTCTCTTTTTTGCAGGCCAGGAAATCCCACCCGCTTGGCTGGGGGGCGGGGGGAGGGAGACAAGCCAAACGTGGGGAGCTGCTAAATAAACGAATTAAAAACACAAACCACCCTGTTTTGAAGTGTGTTATTGAATGTCTGTGCTTAAATCGTGACTATTTCGATGCCCATTTCGAATGGGGAGATCAGGCGAGTCCCCGGTGGGGGGTGGAAATAAATACCACAACAAAATGGCAGGCGCCTCCTCCACGGGGGACGGCGACACCACGGGGAAGTTTATTTGGAGGAAATAGGAGCTTCGCGAGAGGTGGAAGAAAGGCCCTCTTGGGTCCCCTCGGCGCTTGACGGGCGCCCCACACTCTTCCCCCGCCTCCAGGCTTGCAGCAGTTGGTTACACAAGCGGGAAAAAGGCGGCCCGCCGCCGAGGAACCGAGAGCGGTTCTTTCGCCGGGAAAGCCGTCGAAGTGGAGGGCCGGGGAAGCGCTGCCCTCGGCGGGCGGGACCAGGGGCGGGGCGTCGCTCCCTAACATATAGCCGGCCCCGCGCGCCTCTTGCTCCTCGGCGCTGCCCGGGAGGCGGCAATAAGCGCGGCAGCAGCAGCCGGAGCGGCAGCATGGTGACGACCCGCCCTGGCGAGGCTCCGGGCAGGCGGCGGAGCCCTCCGCTCAAGCGGCATCGGGCGGAGGACGTGACCCCCGAGGAGCGCCCCGAGGCCCCCGGCGCCGTCGAGGCCGGCCTCGGGCTCCGCGCGCCGGTCAAGAAGAGCAAGGCCCCCCCGGTGGGGCTCCTCTCCGGCCGGGCTGGGTCCCCGGGTCGCCGCCGCTGGGAGCCCATGCGAGCCCTGGAGAGGCAGACCTTCCGCGACTACGGGCAGAGCTGGTACCGCTTCCGAAAGGAGCTGGAGGGCAAGTTCCACCCGCTCGACCCGCTGGCCCAGCAGCCGCAAGTAAGCGGAGGGTGGGTGGAGGTGGCGGGGTTTTGCTTTTTTATCTCCCCCCAAACCCGAATGAAATACACAAAAGGGAATCGCGGGCAACTTTTGGCGAGGTTAGAAAGTGAGCATCTACTCATGTATTTTGTACACTCTTGTTCTCATCTCTCTCTGACACCGAATCCTGTAAACGTGGGAACAGAATTGTGTCCGCTCTGACTGGGCAAAGTCCCAGCTCCCGTGTACAGTCTTCTTGAGTACACTTAGTGCACAGGTAAGATATTTCATAGGTTGTTTTGGGGCGGAGACAAGAGGTGCGTTCCGGCTCTTCCCCATTATTCACATTCTGTGTGATGTATGAAGAGTCCTAGATTTCTTCTTTCTTTTCCTTCCTTCGTGTCCCCCACCCCCCTAACTTTTTTATGTAGGAAGCAGTATGAAACTGGGTAGATCGGCATCACAGATACACGTGTTTCAGTGTTTATCCATACACATGCTAGAGAAAGCTGCTTTCCAGCTGATCCTCACACAAATACCATGGGTGTAAATCAATAAAAATAACTAACTGAGGTTCTGCTGCCCTTAACATAAATCCTGGCTACACCAATAGATGTGGTCGTCACACAAGATGGTCAGTTTTCATGTGTTTTCTGTGAAGAAAACAGACCCCGAAGGCTTTCTCTTAGGCAAATTTGGGATGACAGAACCACATGATAAGATAAAGCTTAATGCTCCTGACAGGCTGTCCTTGAGAGACATTGGGAAGTTATGATCAGAGGTTATTGGGAAGAGCTGTCAGTGGAGTGGAACCTGAACTTAAAAGAAATTGGACATTTAGAGGGAGTCTCAGAGAGTACCAATTATACACTATGCTCTGGCTTGTATCTAGAAAATGCATTCTGGAATATATCTTTCATTTTCCACATCCAACATCACCATCTTTGTTACACGTACTGTAATTTTTTTGTATGTCTTTGTCATTTTTGGCAACTGCAAAGAATAGCATAATTATCTGCATATAGTTGTCTGGCATGCTGTGCTTCTGCTCTGCAGTCTCATTCTACCTCTGGCACGTTGCTTTCCTGTGAGCATCTTAAGCTGATGCTTAACATTTGTAAAGCATCCCACATGCTGCTTCGAATTTACTCAGTTCTCAGTCGTTTCCTGCTTTTCGACTCCAGTGAAGTCTGTGGAGGCTACTGCTGAAAAATAGAGTATGAGTGGCTTTATAACCTCATGAAAGCATTTTCACACACAAATATCTTTTCACACTTTACTGTATTTCCCTATACCTTTCACACACAATTTAACTACAAAGGAGGGTTAGGGGGAAAGTGTGCACCATGAAATGTGTGTGTCTATTGTTGCACGTAGGTATTGTACCAAAAAAATAGATGTTGGTACACCCATCACGTGAGCTGTGCAATGGAGTGGTGACAATAAAGGGCAACTATGGTGTAATTAAATATTAAATACTACCAATGTTAAATGACAACAATGGGTGTGGATTATAAGTCAGTCATAATAACTAGGGAAATGAAGTTCACAACAACTGCAAGCAAGAGATCATGAAATAGAAGTGGGCTTAAAAAGTAAAAGTGCATCTGAACACTTAGAGATGGTATGTGGAGAGATGAACCTAGGAAACCACCCAAATTGTTGAGCTTTTTCGGGGAAACCTCCCCCCAAAATAAGCTTTTGGAGCTGTTTCTGCTGCTTTCCCCATCGCGTTGCCATACATCTGGGTTTTCCCTGACATTTTGCCGCTTCGGCAAAATCCACCCCCCAAAAACCAGGACATGTCAGGAATTTTCCTGACATATGGCAAGCCTAGATGAACCCCATTACTAATTTTCACCCTCTACCCCAATATGTGCTTCATTGTTTCTATGTGGGAGACACTGAAGAAAGAGTAGTACATCTCCGTACATGCCTCCTCTTAGAATATATTTTCCCATTTTTGTGTACAGCAGTCTGCTTCCATTTGTGAAAAGGTTGTATGTCTACTTTCAGCATTTACGCAGTCCTTTATAACTCCTCTATTTGTGCATGTGGGACATAAGCTTTATGTTGTAGCCTTGTGCATGATGGTTTCTGCAGCCACCACAAAAATTGCAAAAATCTTGCTGCCTTAAAACAAATTTTAAAAAAAAACCTCCATCATGAAACCAGGCAGCTCTTTTGATAATCTGGTTTCTTTGATTCCTGTCACTGGTGTTCACAAAAATCATTACACATGGGAGAATAATTTTGTTATTGCAGTTGAAACTAATACATAGTACTTATTTACAAGGCAGGAGTAAGGAATTCCGTAAATGTCCTAAAACTTTGATGTAATATTTTGGTTCTCATTAATAAGAGTCTATAATACAGTAAATGGTTGCCTCTATATTTCATTATTGCCTCTTTTCCCATCGTAACCTTTTCTCTTCTCTGCTTCCCAGATTACTGCAGAGGCTCGGTGCAAACTGATCAGCTGGCTAATTCCAGTGCATAAACACTTTGGCTTTTCTTTTGAGTCCTTATGCCTGGCAGTAAACACTCTAGACCGCTTCCTTACCACCACCCCAGTGGCTGCTGACTGCTTCCAACTCCTAGGGGTCACCTCCCTCTTCATCTCTTGCAAACAGGTACAAAGACTTAGAGGCTCTCCCCTTTGTTTTTTATTATTATGATTAATTCAGTTTATATACTTCCCTTTATTAAAATATCTCAGGACCACGTACAACATTAGAAACACGTTACGAAACATCGATGATAAAAACTTAATAAAAAACATACTGACAGATTGCCTAATAGTAAAATAATCATCATCATAATAACAGCCCTCTCCTTTGTTTAGGTAGTATGGTTTGTTATTGCTATTGAATACATACTATAAGAACAGCATATAACAGAAGGGATCTCTGAACCATAGTGATTTAAGAGGCTCCAATAAGTTACATGAGGTTCCTGACTACAGTTGGGTCACTTGTAGGTTACATGGCTTTGTACTCTGATACTAAAGATCTGTTCATAAATTCAAATATCTCAACCCATTTCCATCCTAACAGATTCATTTTTATATGAAAGAATGTAAATAATATGGCAGACATGTAGCTCAGACTCTTAGGGCCTTTCCAGAAGGTATTTCACTGCTAACAGCTTGATATCCCTTGGATCCTAAGATCAGATAAGCTAACTTAAGGAAGTTCACAGAATGAAAGTTTCCTGTTCCCTCCTTCCTCCTTGCAGCCATCTGTGCCCCTCAAAAAGCCTATTGGAAAGATCAGGAGTCCTCCTACACAAAGTGAGAAGGAACATGTGGGGTGAGATCACCTGAACTCATGCTTGGATCATAAGATATCATAAGGATATTTATAGAAGGAAAGTTTCCCATCTCCTCCTTCCATAGGCAGCCCCTCAAACCCCCATCTCATTTAGTTCAGGAAAGACCCTTGACCCTCCAAGAGAGTTTTTTCTGTGGTCACAGGTAGCTGCAATTGGGAAGAGAGAACAGGAACTTTTAGTTCTGTGAAGTTAAACTAGCTTAACTTAGGATCTAAACCACTGTGTTCACCACATTTCTCCCAAACAGGGAAGGTGTGCACAGCAGTTGTAGAGATGAGCAACAACCTTAAAAAATATAATTGTGCAAAGTCAAATTGAGGCAATTTAATTCTCTTGTTTTGAATCAAAAGTAGGAAACTTTTTCTGTTAAGCACCATTTTTCCTCAGGAGTAATCTGTTGGCGGGGAAGGGTAGGCCAGAGGTTGATGGGGCTGGTGGCTGTAATAGGGAGAGTTAGAATCAAAAGTAGCTAGGATGCTCCTTTCTTTATTTCTGCTTCTGTCACCCCTCTGAGCATGTGTGTGCTTTCTCTCTCCACATTCCCTTTCTCCCTGTTTCTTCCTTCCTCATCAGGCACATGAAATTAGGCCACAAGGTTTCCGACATAATTTAGCTAGAAGAGAGTTAAGCTTATGTTGAACTGCCACCAGGCTGGAGGTGGGCAGTATATTAAAAGTGTTCCTGTTTAGTTGCATTGCATCTGACCTTGACTAAATTACAGGTGATAATGAGAAGTGCTTTACCTTTGGGAATATAATAGCAGTAACACATTTGTACCTGTTCTTAAATACCCACAGGCATTGTTTTCTTTTATATTTTGTGCTAATGGTGTGCACTCTTTCCTTTGCATGCCTTTCAGGTGGAAGTGCACCCACCCAAGGCGAAACAGCTCCTCGCTCTTTGCTGTGACACTTTCTCTCGCCAGCAGCTCTGCAACCTGGAGTGCATCATTCTGAACAAACTCCACTTCAACCTGGCAGCCCCCACCATCAGCTTCTTCCTGGAACACTTCACTCATATGCGGATGGAGGCTTGTGAAGTTGACGCCTGGGAGGCCGAGAATGCCAAAGCTCTGGCCAAAGGGGTGGCTGAACTTAGCCTGGCCGACTATGCTTTCAACAAATACATGCCTTCCTTGCTGGCTGTTTGTTGCTTGGGCCTGGCTGATCAGATGTTGCAGCATCAGAAACCGCTGGACTTGCAATTAAGTGACTATCCAGAGGGGGTTTTACAAGATTGCTTGGACAAGCTGCACTTACTGGTATCTTTGAATGAGGACTCTTTGCCTCTGGTGCTACCCCCTGAGATTTCAGATCAGTGTCTGCACTTAGAAAAATGAGCCGACCAAACAAAAATACTTGAAGACCGTGCATTTGAAAGTTTGTCCGATTTTTCAAATGCATGTACAGAAGGACCACTGATAGTTGCAATACCTCTAAAATAACAGTATTCTCTTTTTAAACTTTTGTTCAATAGTCTCTTCAATGAGTTTTACATGATATTTATTTGTAATGGAAGCTATGTTGTTGGTTTAGAACGTAATCTACTAAGCAATGGCTTCTCCAATCTTTTAAATGTAATTTCAAATTCTTATTTGCACAGTAAACCTGTCTTATATTGCACTTGCATTATTTTAAGTAACAAATTGAAGTTGTAAACAGTGTACATTATGCCGGCTTGTATTTATTGAGATGATAGTTCAGTGCTCAGCCATAGGAAAGACAACAGTACTGTAAAGGCATTTATCTAATAAAGCTTTTATCAGTAATTGTCTGTAATGGCATTGGCATGTCACCTTTTCTGTTTTATGTGGATTGAGGGTTACAGGGTGGAAGAATTCAGCAACACCCCCCCTGCCTACCACACTTCCACACATCCCTCAACCCACCCACCATGTGACTGTGTTTGGTGCAATCACCAGGTATTAAAAACGACTCAGTCCTCTATTGTGTCCCTTACAGCACAATACTGCGCATGTTTACTTTGAAGTAAGTCCCCTGTGCCCAAGGAAGCTTACCATCTAGTAAATGTGTTTAGAATTGCAGTTTTGGAGTTAGACCCATATCTTGGCATTAAATGTTGAAAATCAAGGATGTGGAATCTCAGGCCTCCAGTCCTCTCATCAGCTTTGCACCCTCCTGGCTGACCCCCCCCCCCCTCGATTGAATGTGTCCTTGAACTCTGATAGTACTTGTCACTTTCCTGGATGGAGGACAGAGATGGATGTGTGAGTGTGTGAAGAAACTAGACTATTGTAAAAGGTAAAGGGACTCCTAACCACTAGGTCTAGTCATGGACGACTCTGGGGTTGCAGCGCTCATCTCGCTTTACTGGCTGAGGGAGCCGGTGTAGAGCTTCCGGGTCATGTGGCCAGCATGACTAAGCCACTTTTAGTGAACCAGAGCAGCGCACAGAAACGCCGTTTACCTTCCCGCCGGAGCGGTACCTATTTATCTACTTGCACTGTGTGCTTTCAAACTGCTAGGTTGGCAGGAGCAGGGACCGAACAACGGTAGCTCACTCCATCGTGGGGATTCAAACCGCCAACCTTCTGATCAGCAAGCCCTAGGCTCTGTGGTTTAACCCACAGCTCTATCCGTGTCCCTTCTATTGTACAAAGCTACAATTCATATTTATTGCTCTGCTCACTTTTGTCCTCTGGCCCTGTCTACCATTTCCATGCAGTCTCTGGAAGGTTGTCCACAGGGGAGTGCTGAACATCTTCACCATGTTCTGCTTTCCCTCATTCATTCCCTCTCCTCGGCTGATTTTCTCCTACCCAGAGTTATTTCTGGCCATGAAACCTAACTGGGAGACTCTACTACTGTGTTTTGGTGCCACCTCCGTTCCAAAACAGGTCCGGCTTCGTAATGTGGAGTCTGACCCTTACACACTTGGTTCACCTTCCCTTTTATGTGCCATGTCCCCCCCAAAAAATGTATTTTACAATAAAAAAGACAAATGGGACTTGTTAGAAAATGTTACTGTGTGCCCCAACTCCAGTGAGGTGTGCTCCTGCTCAGGATTCCGTAGGTAGCCTGGAATGGGAACCTTGTTGCAGTGTGCAGAGCTATGCAGGCTCGTTGGGGAGGTGGATTTCCAATGCAGTCTTCCCACCCCCTGTAAGCTTTTGCTGTTCCAATGGATGAGATAGTAGGTGCCATGAAGATTCCCCTGCCTGAGACCCTGGAGAGCCAAAGAAGACAATACTATGAAGAACAAATAATCTGACCTGGTATAAGGCGACTCCCTATGTTCCTGTAGTGCCACAGGAGTCAGGGTTGGCACTTCCACCCCGGAGCCTAAGTTTTTTATACAGTAGAGACATACAATAGAGTAAGGAAGGCTTCTTTTTTCCTCCTGCCTCTGCAGGGAAGGTTCCCCCCACCCATCAAATTCATATAAGGCCAGTGCTAGGCAGAAAGCTGTCCTCCCTGTCTGCCTGTCTGCCTGCCTGCCTGCCCTCCCCTCCAAAGCAAGACCAGAGTTCAGATCCTTCTATTGTGTTTCACCACCCAACGTGAAAAGACAAGAACTCATTTCTAGGAGCTCAGGACAAGATAAAGCCAGCAGAAGAGAATCTGAATGATGCCAGTCCCAGAGGATGTTGTGTTTTGGCTCATTGATTTGCACCAAAGTGCAGCTGCAACAGCCATAATAGGATTCGTTACACTTCTTCCACAGGTCTGTATTAAATGAAAGAAACTACCATCACCTCCCCCCCTTTTTTTTTTACAAAAGGACACGGACCACCTGTTATGTAGTGCAAGGTTTCCTTGTAACAGATGCACCTGACAATCTTGGTTTATGGATGCCCTATGTCCCACCTTTGGCGATACCCATTTCAGCATACATTGACACACCCTGACGGATTCGTTTGCCATATGTCACAATGTACAATGTGAGTGGCAGCTTGCAAAGAAAACCTCTGTGCATGACTTTCCGCTGGAGATGCTCCTGCACTACCGAGTTTTAAATTGCTCTCTCCATACGTAGGCTGTGCACACATTACTGGCTTAAAGTACAGCGAGGACATTCTTTTTCTCAATTCCGATTTAAGGCAATTTACGAGGAAACACATGGAAGCACAGTATTTAATAAGAAATGACAGGGCAGATACGGATTGTGGTCAATGTGTGTACACCACTTCCTAAATTGGCAGCGGGAGTGCACTGGATTCAGAGAAAACAGGAGTGTGTATACAACCTAAACTATTGTATTTTGGCTCAAAAGAAACTTTGATCCATGCAGCTCCATGGAATCTAGCCCTGCAATACTTAATTTTAAAAAATGAAAAGACCTGGGGGCCCTAATCTTGCTGTAGCAACACATCAAACCATTGGAGCGGGAAGGCCTTCCAACTAACCAAGATACAGAGTGGACTTGTATCTTACACCCGGGGGTTACATTCCCTGCACAAGCAACCTTACCTTCTGGGGCCATCCGAGATCTTGCAATGGCCTCCAGAGCCTGGGAGAAAAGGTAAGCAAGGTGAAGAGCTTCCACACTCTTTCTGCCCTGATAAAACCAGATATGGGAAGAGCTTTTAGGCTCTCTGCCTTTCATGCATTTAATCTGTGCCATTTCAACTGGCCAGGCACCAAGTGCATAACGTTGGAGCAATATGGTAGTCATGGGAGACTTCAACTCCCTTGATACCTGTTGGAACTCAAACTCAATGATGTAAGGTTCAATCAACTCTTCAATTGTCTTGCAGTCTGCCCTATCCCCTTATCCTGCTGACTGTGTAGATCAGGTACCTGCAAGCCATCAAATCTCACCTAATCAAGCAATGCCCATGAGCACTTGAACCACCACAAGAGATGCTCAGTGATGCTTAAGGCACTGGTCCTGTGTGAGAACACTTAACTTGGGAATTGCTGGACCCCTAAGACTTACATCTGAGCAAACCTGCCTAGTTCTGGGTTGGGCTGAGTTGGGAAAGGTTCAGCCAGGGGCAACCAAAATGATCTATGAGATGGAGAGAGTCCCTTAAGGAAGAAGGGTTGGCATCCCGTGTTTTGTTAGGCCAAAAATGGAAAACGACCGAGGTCCCAACCAAAGAAGAATGGCAACTTAAGCTATGGAAATATGCGCGGTTTGCAGATCTAACTTATAAAATAAGAGCACAAGAAGAACATTCATTTAAAGAAGGTTGGAAAATGTTTATTGAATATATGGGGGGGAATTGTGTACACTTGAAAACGTTGGCAGCATTAAGATAAATTCAACAGTGTAAATAAGTTTTGATGGAAGTAATAATGGAATACTGAATGGTTTAGTTTATATAAAATATACAGCGATTTATGCTATACAAAATGAACCATGGAAAGAGAAGGGAAGCCATTGACTGAGGTTGTTTAAATGTATATTCTCAAGTGTAAAACAGAAAATTTAATAAAAAATATATTTTTAAAAAAGGAAGAAGGGTTGCAGAATTTGGGACTTTTCAGTTTAGAAAAAAGGCATGTAAGAAGTGACATGATAGATGTTTATAAAACTATGCATGGCACAGAAAAAGTGGGCTGGGAAACAGGTTTCTTTCTCCTTCATAGCACTAGAACTTGTAGGCGTCTAATGAAGCTGAATGTGGAAAGATTCAGGACAGATAAAAGAAAGTACTTCTTCATGCAGCGCATAGTCCAGCACACACTCCCCCAGGATCCAGGGATGGCCACCAACTTGGATGGCATTAAAAGAGGCTGAGACAAATTAATGCCCTCTTTAGGGAAGTTTTTAATGTCTGATGCTGTACTGTTCTTAATATTCAGTTGGAAGCCGTCCAGAGTGGCTGGGGAAACCCAGCCAGATGGGCGGGGTATAAATAATAAATTTATTATTATTATTATTATTATTATTATTATTATTATTATTATTATTATTATTATTATTATTGGAGGAGAGGGCTATCGATGCAATGCTATATCTCCACAGGTGGAAGTAGAAATGCTTCCAAATGCATTGCTGGAAACCACGAGAGGGTTTGTGCTCTGGTTGGCCACTGTGAGAATCGGCCATGTGCAGGATCCAGCAGCATAGGAGCCAACTCCTAGGGGCCCAGGTCCCTTCAGCTCTTCAGTAAAATATTTGAGGGGGCCGCCGTCTCCAAAGTTGATGGCCATTGCCATTCAAATTCTGTGTGCGCGTGCATGTGTGTGTGCTCGCCATGTCATGTGAGACGGAGCTTACCTGGGCTCCCCAATATTTTATCCCAGTTGGCACCCCTGACCAGCAGGCTGTTCTTGTGAAAATGGGTGGTGGTGGAGGGAATAGGTGTTTTGCACATGTTCAGAGGCACCCTCCAATCTCTAGGGCTGAGAGAACCAGAGCAGACTGAGCCATGGGGACAAGTGAATTCCCGATCGGCTCGCCTCCCGTCCCTGGAGAATTCTCCCGAAGCAACTCCCCGCTCGTCGGTTGGCCGCGGCGCCAATGCCTGGCGAAAGGGCGCACTTTGGCGCGTGGGCTCCGCGCGGCGGCGGCTGGGTCTAATCCCAGAGGGGAGAGGAGAGGAGGGGAGAGGGCTGGGCCGGACTCCCTTGTTGCCAGGCTGGAGCGTGCCAAGGCGAAGGCGCCACCTCTGGCGCTCAATCGGCCGCCGGCCCGCCTCCCCTCGGCTCTCTCCTCCCCAGAGAGGCGGCCAGGCTCCCCTCGAAGGGCGGCTCAGATCGAGCCCAGCCAGCCGGCCGAGCAAGTGCCATGCAAAGCCGCGGCGGCAGGCAGGCCTGCGGCAGCCTGTGCCCCAACAGGGTGCAGGATCTGGCCGAGCGGCTGGGCAAAAAGCCGGCCAGTAAAGCAGAGAGAAAGGTGCGTTGTTGGAAGGAGAAGGCGAGGCTGCGAAGCCCGACCGGCCAGCCTCTCGCCATCTGCTCTTGGCAGAAATAAACGCCGGGGAAACCTGTCTCCCTGCCTGCAGCAGCCGTTCTGCGGCGGGAGACAGCGTCGCCCAGCGGTTAGAGCAAGCGCATTTCCCCCGCCCCCGACCAAGAAAAAAGGCTATTCCAATATGCAACCACCGCTACAAGATGGGGACTAATAGCCGGGAAAGGAGTGTCTCTGAGCACGTGCAGAGCCCTCTGCCTGCAGAACAACCACCAGCTGCCATCTGAAGTTAGATGGAGGTGTTTCTACTGCAAAGGGTTTTGTTTTAGATGCCTTGTCCACATAAGGTTGCCCTTACAACACACTCCTAAGTACCGGTACTTTTACCCAGTAGTAAGGATTCAAAGGGCTATGCCGACCTAGCCCTCTGCATGTTTACTCGGAAGTAATTCCCCAGTGGCGCTTCACTTTCTCTAAAGTAAACGTGCCCAGGAGAGAAACCTTGAAACCTTAATGCTGTTGTTTGTGATTGTTTGCCGACAGGTGCCACGGAATATCAACCTCAGATGCAACCCAATAGCCATTTATAATGACCCACCTCCGGATTCTGTAGATCTAGGTGAGTGCGGTTTTTTTTAAAGAAAAGTCCATTCAACTACCCTCTTTCGTATTGCAGTTCGTGGTGTAACGCAGGAGAAACGCAAGAGAACACTGCTCGAAAATTGCCTCCCCTCCAGCAGGGAAAATGCTGGGGCATCATAATAATTAATGTGTGTGTGTGGGGGGGGAACCTTGTTCTGACACATGAATGAGGTGATAATAAGCATTTCATAATTGTGTCAGATTAGCAGAGGAAGTCAAGAGACGGAGGAAAATAATCAGGCAGAGGTTGCCTACTTCTTTCCTTTTCTTTGATGGCGTATCTGCTTAATGCTAGTCATTTAATGGTAACTCTTCTGTGCAAGGTTGTTTGCATTTTGAATTAAAAGCTAAAGATTTGTGTTTCAGCTGACTGTGTATCTTTGGTTGGAGCTCAGTGGGTGGTATTTCACCTGGTTTTCCTCAGAGTAGACTCACTGAAATGAATGGACATGACCCATTAATCCCAACAGTTCTTCTCGGAGTACCGGAGTGACTACCACCTATGCGATCGGAAGTAAGCATCCAGGGTTCAGTGGAAACTACCTGTAGGCTTGCAGCGACTATGATCCTAATAGATTAAACAGTATGCTTTGTACCCCTGTTGTACGTGCGTGGGTACAGAGACAGAGCTGTCTGCTTTTTTGAACTCTCTTGGGGGCGTGGCTAAGGGAGCCCTAATGACCTCCTGCACTTTAGATTTTACAGTTACCGCAGGTGCCTTGCTTGAGAAGAGACCACTACTAAGGTTACTCCTTTAGCAATTTGTATTTCATAGAATCGTAGAACTGGAAGGGACCGCCAAAGGTCATCTAGTCCCAGGAATCGACACAACCAGAGCACTGGTTAATCTGGAATGAAATACTGTAGTCCACACACACACACACAGGATTTGCGTTTCTATACTGACAAATCTAACATGATTTTCTTGCATTTTTTAAAACTTCCCAGGCTCTTGCCCTTTTAAATAAACACTGACCTGCCTCCCCCCCCTTTTTTTTAGCGTTGTCGACCATCGATTGGCAAGACTTAGCCGACTGCACGGGCGTCTTTCAGCAGGAAGTTTCTGCAACAACCCAGCAGGTAGTTGACAACCGTCGCCCCCTCATCCTCTTTGGTTTTTATTGACACGTTTCCCAGACCTGGGCCCGAAGCAGACGTGATGCCGTTCACCCCATTATGCGTGATGACACCTCCCCTTTTAAAGTCGAGGTTGATCCGGGTCGGGGCTATGATGGGGGAAAGAACTAGCAGCGCTGGCTCAAGACACTTTGCAAGGAGAAAATGCTCCCAGACCCAATTCCACACGAAGAAGCCAACCGGTCTGGCAGTGGCATCATCTCTGATAACGTCCTCTATGGCAGCAGGCCAGCCTGTGTAGCACTACCCCCTGACCCGCCCCAGGCAGCGTGTGCCACCCTAAGGGTGCCCCTTCACAGCAGTAGGGCACCAAACTTTCATGGTTCACACGACCAAAGGCGATCCTCCCTAGATTGCGCCTAAAGGGGTTCATTTGGGCGCAAGTACCTCTCTTCCTGTATGGTTCATGGATGAAAGCACACTAGAATTAGGATCTTTTTTAAAAAGAGAGAGAGAGAAGCGGGAAACCTCAGTTAACGGAAATGGCGCTGTTTATAGTGGGTCCGGGGTGTAGCTGAAGCGCATTCAAAGAACATGACTTGCCTCAAAGAATCCTGCGAACTGACGTTTTCCCTTCACAGAGCTGCAGTTCCCTGTCAAACTACAGTTCCCAGGATTCTTTGGGATGGGGGACCAATGTGCGTTGAATGTGCTTTAAGTGTATCTTGTGGATCTGCAGTGCAGTTGCTTCCCTTGTTTTCCAGTGCTTTGCAATAAATGCCGGTTGCAGCACAGGACTAGTCCGAGACATAAGCGCTGCCTTCCTTTGCAATGATGCTGCTGCTACCTTTGGCAAGGGACGCGGACGAAGTCACTCCCGCTCCGCATCATTAAAAAATTTTTTTTTTTTTTGGTGATAGGCTAGGAAGTAACGTCCCTTGAACACAGCTCTTTCCTTCTGAATAAACGCGAGCATGATTGCGCGGTTGGGCAGTTTTATCTGGGAAGAAATCTGAGCCCCGCCCCCCCGAAAATAGCCACCAGACTATGTAATGTTTCGAAGCACTTTGGATGCAGCCCACAAGAAAAACAGAAGCTAGCTCATCTCTTTTAATGAATGAATCTTTATTTGCATCAGCCACCAGCCATATCAATAAAACAAAATGCAGTATGCAGAGGATAAAGGTAAAAAGTTAAACTATTTACGATCGCAGCCCAGAAATCGGTTAAATCTGCGTGAGGACCTTTTGCAAAGCCAAATTGACTGTCGGTTTAAGCGGTTGATGGGTTCTTATACTGCTAGGAATCTTCTCCTCTTTGAACCCACGCAAGGGGCGTGGCTAGTACGTCCCACCTGAAAAACTATACAGTTCAGGGTTAATTTTTGTCCGGGATTTGCGGAATGCCCCGCTCAAATGAATCTGATTGGCTGGTGAGGCTAGCCAATGAGAGTGCTCTAAGAGACGTAAAGGGAAGCCCCGGTGGCGAAGCGTGCGCTTGGGTTTTCCAGCTTATTTCTTACTCTGAACATTTCAGCAGGGATTGCTGAGCTTGCATCTCCTCCTTTAGGTGCCGCTGAGTAGATAGCGCCTCTTGCTTTCTCCTTATGCCATGGCAGTACAAGCTTGCCGGCTCCACTGTTCAGCATGGCCGGTGGATTTTCAGGTGCGTTTTATTAAGTGCGTACACTGAAACTTGCCGAAGAATGCGCAGCGAGAAGAACCTGAGAATCAAGAAGGTGTTTTTTTCCCCTAACTGTCTCGTTCCTTCTGTATATTTCAGAGCCCGTGCTTGCAACCCGAGCCCGAGTTTGATTTCCAGGAGTTTCGCGATGCCGTGGATAACTTCATATCCGGCAAGTATTGAGTCCAGTTTAAAACTGCGCCTTTCAAAGAGGAAAGGGCAGTTTTAGGACGAACGCTTAGTGTGCGGACAGCTGCATTAAAAACCGGTTAAAACTTTTGGGTTTCTGCATCCTGCACGGGTCTGTTCAGAAGTAAACAGTGTATTTATTGGTGTGTTTTTTGTCTTTTTAAAACACTTTTACCCAGTTAATCTGGGAATCCTTCTTGATTGATAAATATCGTTAAATCAGCTAAGGACTATAACCCTATTTAGTTCACAAAATACTTTTGCTCATTGATTAGGCTAAGAGTTAAACTAGGCATGATGAGAGATCTGTGATTGGATATGTTTTGCCCTCTGATGAAATAGCAAATTTAGGACACTGGAGAAAATTTAATTAGGAAAATGGTGAGAGAGGGAAGAGACTAAACTTCACTTTCTCAGTACCATGTTTCCAGTCAGATCTCACATAACCTTTCACCTACTGGAAATTCAAAACAAATAAGATGGAGATCCAGTCATAGATCTCTCAATGCCACAGCTAGTTTGACCCTCAGGGTGGGTTTGTGTTTAAAGATTTTAAACCCCTAGGCTGTAAACCTATACATCTCCACCTTGAAGGAAACTCAGCTGAACACAATGGAACTTATTTCTGAGTAAATACGCATCAAATTTCTGTTAGACAGCATTTTTAGGTATTTATTTAGAAAAGCATTTCTATACCATCTTATCATAAAATATAAGGGTGCTATGTGGTGTTAAAACATAAAACACAATAAAAATTAAAATGCAAGTGATAATTAAGGTGACTGACTAATGAGATTTGCTTTAAAGCACAGGCAGGCAACCTTCAGCCTCCAATGAAAAAGGCTGCTCTTGTTTCCAAAGGTTCAACTAGATGAGATGTAGGGTATCCATATTCAGAATCTGCCACAATTTGTATCAAAGTTAAAAGCAGCTGCAGGGAGTATGGAGACTGATTTGGAACTGCAGCTTGTTCCCAGTCAAACCCCACCAAAGCTGCTATTTACTGTGGGAGGGAAGGACAGGTTAAGGGAAATAATTAAAGCCCTCAGCCCAGATCACCACTCTTCCATGCAAGGGTCCTAATTAGTCTTTCAAAAAGCAAAGCAGATCTTAAACTACTTCATGTTTTGTTTGCCGTTCATCTAAACTTCAAAGTCACCATTCATTGTGCCAGAAGCACCTTGTGTTTGACCTGTGCATGTCAAATAAGGAGTCAATCAGCTGTATCACTTGTTTCTTATTGGTCTCCCTAGATCCATCCTCTCTGATGCCACCTCTGCTGGAATGCGCTGATTTCTCTTTCCCTGTGGATGATGGAAGATCCTTCAGCCCTTGCTTTCGTCAGCCTGCAGAGGACGATTCTGCCTCTCAGATGAATGCAGAAAACATCTCTTCCACTGAGCAGTACTGGAAAGACTTAGCAAATCAGAACCAGAAAGCTCTAGGGGATGCACTTGTGGAAAACAACCAGGTATAAAAATAAAATGAATATGGGGGGAGAAAGTTACTCTGAAGCCAGCCTGACTGGTTTCTTAGCAGGAAGCCACTTAGGACAATGACATGGATTTAAGTTGGAACCGCACACTGAGATGAAACATACCTACTTAAATGAAAGCAAGTTGCATTGGTTTCAGTGACACTTGTGTCTAAAGAAAAACCTTAATAGGTCCTACTTGAATATGAATAGCTTTGTAAATGACTTGCAGACTGAGATGTCCATTTGTAATTCTTAAACTATTTTGGATTGGCCCTACTGCAGGGTTGCAAACTTACTTATGCTAGTAAATTTCATTCTACTCAGTGGACTGTCCTTTTGAGTAAAAACACATGGAGTTGTGGAATTTGTTCACAGAAGAAGGATCCAGGGTTTCCTTTAGCTTTCAATAAAATGTAAACAAATCCACCATCCATTATACCAAATGGAAGCAATGGTTGCTTTAATCACAGCTATTCCCAGTGAAGTGGACTTCACATCACAGATTCAAATTCTATGGAAAATGATTTTTCTGTTCACTTTGGCTGGGTTTTCCCCTCTGTAAAATTGCATTTTGCAGGACTTGCTAAGATGGTTGGAAATTATCACCTAAACACACTACAGTTGTGGCTTTTGAAATGTACTTGCAAAGTTAAATGAGTGGGGTGCTGTATAAGAATGAGAGGAGCATATTGACAAAAAATATACATTTAAACTTTCCTCTAAGGCAGTGGCCCACCAGAGGACTGATCAAGAAACCTTTTGACATCTGCTTGCCAGTACACAAACATTCCCCAGCAGCATTCCCTAACCTGGTGCCCTCCAGATGTTTTGGACTGCAATCCCCATTAGCCCCAGCCAGCATGGCCAATGATCAGGGATGGTGGGAGTTGTAATCCAACTTCTGGAGGGCACCAGATTGGGAGAAAGCAAATCACTCTTTGTACTCCAGTGACTTTCAGAACTTCATCTCCTATTTATCTCCCGACAGCTCCAAGTGACATTGTCTCAAAAGCAGGAGGAAATTGCCTCCCTGAAGGAAAGAAATATCCATCTGAAGGAACTGGCCAGCCAAGCGAAGCAGCTTGCCTCTGTGCTGGATGTAAGTACTGGAATGTCTTTCTCAATTTGGCATCTTTTCTGGCAGTTGTCTCTGCTGATCTGGAAATCCTGCTGATGTTGTATGGGGAGAGTGGAACCTCTGTCTCTCCACTTGCCCAAGGACACATTCATTTCACCACAAGGTACCAAATAAGGTTCAGGAGCTGAACCCTGGTCATTCTATGGTGCTGTAAATCCCAGTGGGTAACTATGTCAGATCCACAATCCTATATCCTTCAGGAGTATGAGGGTTTTCAGCAGTTTATTCTGTAGGGGGTGCTGTTGGTTTAAAAAACATTAGACTTGTTGATTTCCAACCCCCGCTTCCAGGTTGACATACACTCATGCATTGAATGACTTAGAGTGCTTGATATCTTTGTTTCTTGGCAGAAGCTGATGATCCCACAGTGCAAAGACAGCACAGACCTCTCCCTTGCCAATGGCCCCAACAAGAGGAGCCTCAAGCAGGTGACCATCGCTGAGCAAGAGGAGGAGGAGATGGAAGTGAACGAAATTTTGCGGGAAATATCTGACAGATGCAATGCAGCCTTGCAGTCTGCTGATGACAAGAGAAGCCCAAAGCGCCCTCGGGGAGAGAACGAAACAATCCACATGTATGGTGCTTTCCAGGGCTTGCAGACATGCAGCAGCCACAGTTCCCTGGACCTCCGAGGCAGTGAACTGGAGCAAGGGGTGTCCTTCACAACCGCCATCAATGAGCATTGTAACATTCGGACGCTGGCCTTCCCCCAAGGCAATGCATTTCTGGTCAGGACAGCCACTGGGGGTCACAAGTTTAGATGGGTTCCCAGGTGATGAAAGAAGGATGTAATCAGCCGACTACACTTGCCTCTCTTTCCAGTGACTTCCTGCCAAAGAACTGCTCACCTTCCTGTGTAGTGCTGCTTCCACCAAGGCATTTCAGGTGGAGTCTACTGCTGACAGCTGACTGATGTCAACCAGAGTTGCTAATATTTAGCTGGAAGTCCAGACATCTGTTTTAAATGGACAAACACAGAGCATTCTCTGTACACACCCACACATCCACACACACCCACACCCAACCCACACACACCTACCTTTAAGTAAGCTGATGCCAAACTTCTTGTTACTAATCATGTTTTCTGTTTTGGATTCCTGGCCCATGATTGCACTCCAGAGAGCCAATGTGGTGTAGTGGTTAAGAGCGGTGGACTCGTAATCTGGTGAACTGGGTTCGCGTCTCCGCTCCTCCACTTGCAGCTGCTGGGTGACCTTGGGCTAGTCACACTTCTGTGAAATTTCTCAGCCTCACTCACCTCACAGAGTGTTTGTTGTGGGGGAGGAAGGGAAAGGAGGTTGTTAGCTGCTTTGAGACTCCTTAGGGTAGTGATAAAGTGGGATATGAAATCCAGACTCCTCCTCCTCTTCTCCTCCATAATCGGAAACCATGTCCTGTAGACTTCTGTAACATATTCACTAATCCTTGTTTGATGACAGATGGGCCATCCAACCTCAGTGTAAAAACTTCCAGTTAAAGAGAATCCACCACCTTCCAAGGGAGCCCATTCCACTGTTTTGCTGTCAGAAAGTTCTTCTAAAGCTTAGCTGGAACCTCCTTTCTTGTAACTTGAATCCATTGGTTCCAGAGGGTAGGACCTGACGAGAGGGGACTGTTTGATGAGAGCTTGGAACGGACTCCCTTGGAAGGTGGTGAACTCTTTTTTATTGGAAGGCCATCTGTCATGAATGCTTTAGCTGAGATTCCTGCATAGCAGGGGGTTGGACTAGATGACCCTCAGGGTCCCTTCCAACTCTAAAATTCTATGATGGAATTTTGATGAGAATTCTACCCCCACTGCCGCCTGACCATCTACTAGTTGGGAATTGGTGGTTTAACAGGAGCCGCCTTGTTTCCTTTTAAAATAGTTGATTTAATGTAAAAAGATCTTCCTCTATTTTCAATGTTCAGGTGTGAGTGTCCTTACTTATATAGTCAAAACAATACCATCCATGCACAAGATGGAGATATCGGCAGGCTCTAGAGAACCCCAATGTCTGTAGAATGAAAAATGAAAATCATCCTATGCATGTTTAATCTACTCAGAAATGAGCCCCACTGAGCTCTATGGGACTTGCTTGTAGGAGAGTGTGTGTTTGGCAGGGTGGTCGTGGTTGTAGCTTCAAGGTAAGCAACCATGCTGCAGAGGTTGTAGAAACTGGAAAAGAGTTAGGTTCCTTCCTCTTGCCCCCTCCCCCCTTTCCCTCAGATGCCTACTGTGCCACAAATGGCTTGCTTTGGTGTGTATATATAGGCATGTAAGCAGAGATATTTCCCCCCCCCTTGTAAACTAGCCACATCAATAGACTTATTTGCAAGGCTGCTTGATGCCTGGCTCTGCTAGATGCTGCTTATAATGCACTGTAAGTTATTTTCTGTATATGTATATGCTGTAATGCTTGGGAGAATGATCTGCATGCACAATTTCCTTCTAAATTAACACCACAGCCAGAAGCATTGAAGTACATGGCCCCCTCCTCCATTTTCTTCTAAAGGTCCCTTGAGTAGACCCAGCAGCCTGTCTAAATTGGGGGGTAGGGTTTGAAGAAGCCAATTTCTGATTTAGAAAGGATGAGACTGCAGTGCTTCTATTGCTTTTGAGGTATGCAAGTAGAGGGTTGGGTGTCCTCAGGGAAATCTATGAAGGATCACTATACAAGAAGTTCTCCGGTGACTAGCAAAATGTGAAGGTTTCAATGGAGAAAACAGAGGAGGGATCTTTTTCAGTCTTGGTTACTAATACAGTCCATTGAGACTTCTAAACAGTCATGATAAGTTCTGTGGATCCAGTCTATATGCTTATTATTATTACTGTTATTGGAACAAATGTTCTTGGTTTAAGTGGCATCTTTCTAAAATTTTGCTACCCACATTATTTCAAACTTACCACTGAAAAATACTAAATCCAGGCATACCTTTTTCTTTTTGTGTGGAGCTAAGATGTTTGAATATAATTTTTATAATATCCAAAAGTTTACAAAACCAGGCTTTGTACATTGATATCTGTATAGTCTGCATCCCCCCCCCCCACCTAGAATTCCAGTGATGCTTTTGTGTCCATTATGGCTTTTGATTTCATTGTTTTTATTTCTGTGCAAGTGCTGGTGCTCATCTGAGCAAAGAGTGTAACTAGCCTGGTGACCCACTGCCTCTATACTTCCTCAGCTTGATTTGAACCAGGAATGATAAATATTTCTGAGTGGTATTCAGCTAAGTTTTATTCAGAGCAGACCTACTGAGATTAATTCACCTAATTTACACCTCATCTGCTCTAAACATGTATAGCAGTATCATACCCCTTTAAACAGTCATGGCTTCCCACAAAGAATCATGGGAAGTCTTCACCCCCGGAACAGAAGATTAGGGTGTCAGATTTTGCCATAAATCTGTGTGCACAAGTCGGTGGGTGCCAGTCTTCCGAGTGTTCATTCAAATATTTTATAAACAGGTACCATATGTCAGTAAAGTCGTCCGCATCGGATGTGTTGTTCAAGACATGTAACCTTTTTGTCAGTTTTTCAGATAAGGCAACAGTCCACACATTCTGTCACATATTGTGTGATATGCAGGTGCCCAAGTCCTTTCCAGTTCTGTGCTATAAGAAGTTGTGCCACCACCAGGAGGAAAGGGATGAGTTCCTTATAAAGTAAATTGAGCCGATCTACTTTAAATAGTGTTAATAAACCCAGACTTGGATTAACTCTACGATTCTATGCTGATTTGTAATGTTGCTCATTTCCACATGACCACCACAAACCAACTGCCTTATATCCTCTCCCACATGTTGGTGAAGAGATTTTGTCTGTGCAACCGAATCTTAAAGGTCTTAAATACCCTCCATAAATTAACTCCTCATCTCCGCTTTACATGGTTATTTTTATTACTAAAAACACTGCTGCAACACTCATATAGCTGTGCCAGAGTATGAAATGGCTCCCACTCAGTCCACTTTGCTTAAATAAATTGGGGCTGTTTTCTTCGCTTGCACTCTTTCCCATGGTGTCATATTGGTCCTGCTTTTGCAGTTAGACTATACGGCTTGTGTTTGCTTCCAAATCTAATCTATGGAGAAATAGCCAAAGTGGGAATATACAAACACAAACATGACCATTAACTTGCATTAGCCTTTAATGCTTTGTGGGAGGCTTGAGTGCAGCATTCCTCATAATGTTCTGTTACCCTTCAACTGTTGGATTTGGCTCTTTTCCTTAAGCTGATCACAAGTCACTGGCATCTCACTGACTTTTATTTCGCTACTTTCTCAGAAGTCTTATTTTTAAATGAAGAAGCAGGACACGTTCAGCCAACTTCTGAGAAAAGGCTCATACCATTTTGAGGTGACTTCATAACGTTAAAAGCAAGATCTCCCTTCATTTGGTCCACACATTGATTTAAACCTGGTCATGTGCCACTGTTTACATTTTCGGTACGTTTTTAGCAGGTAGCTGAAGGTAGGGAGGTCAAGAAGTGTAGCAGTTTTCTGCAAAGCTGTAGTAGGTGTACCAAAAACAGCCATCAGCTGTCCCTCCTCGCACCAGACACCTGTTCAAACTCTTGTCAGCTAATGCCTACTTATTTGCAATATTTACTTCACACTCTCTTAAACAAAATCTTGGGGGGAAATAAGAAACTGTAATTTCCCTCAAGTTTATTCACACAGCTGGATCCATTTAAAGAAATAATCAGCATTAACCTGGTGGCTTAGTTGTCATGAAGTTAGAAAATGTTTTTTTAAAAAAACCTTTAATCAGGAGCTCACTAAATTAAAATCTCTTTGGCGGTCTTTGACCCGGCTTTTTCTTCCTCAAGTCTGCTCAAACTGCTATTACTTTGGCTACTTGCATCCCCCCACAGCTGAATTACCTGGAAATATCTGGAAACTTACAATGGTAGCTGTCGAAAGCCCTGATGGTCCAAGGCCAACTGTGCCCATTTTAGTTTATTGCTTATTTCTTTATTATTACAGTTATATCACACTTCTCCCAACCTGCCCAAGAGCTCAAGGTGGAGTACGTGGTTCTCCCCATCTTATCCTCCCAACAACCCTGTGAGGTAGGTTAAGTTGAGGAACAGCAACTGGCCCAAGGTCACCCAGGGAGCTTGAAGGGTACGTTGGGGTTTCAACCCTGCTCTCCCAGATCCTAGTCCAGCCATTATGCTATTGTCCCCAAAGAGACCTTTTTTCTCCTATTCACAATGTAAAATATTAAGTGTCAGATTTCTAGCTCACCTCACATCCTTTGAACAACTTTGCATACAGTTAATAGGAACCACAGTTCCAAAACTGGTATATAAGCTAGCCAAAGTCAAGCCAAGTCCCAATGATTTCAACAGGAGCATTAGGCAGTCATTAGGGATGAGGAAGGGGGATGTGGGTGGTGGTGTGGTCTAAATCACAGAGCCTAGGGCTTGCTGATCAGAAAGTTGGCGGTTCGAATCCCCACAACGGGCTGAGCTCCCGTTGTTCAGTCCCAGCTCCTGCCCACCTAGCAGTTCGAAAGCACGTCAAAGTGCAAGTAGATGAATAGGTACCGCTCCGGCGGGAAGGTAAACGGCGTTTCCGTGCGCTGTTCTGGTTCGCCAGAAGCGGCTTAGTCATGCTGGCCACATGACCCAGAAGCTGTCTGTGGACAAATGCCAGCTCCTTCAGCCTATAGAGCGAGATGAGCGCCACAACCCCAGAATGGTCAGGGGTACCTTTACCTTTAGGGATAAGAAACCTTTTCACAGGTTAGTGGTGGGTGGGACCATGACCAGTGATAGGTGGGGATAAAGCCAGGAGTGGGCAGGGCTGGAACCCAAAAGGGCACCCTCTTTTCTCTCTGTTTTTCTGTCACCTTCTGTTATCGTTTTCTTTGTGACCACTTGCATGAAATGCTTTCATGATAATACTGTAAGTCCTATGAAACTTAATGAGTATGCATGTATAGGATTAAACTGTTAAGCAAACATTATCCTAAACTTTCTACTACATTTCCCCACCACTTTCCTTGTTGCAAAAAGTTTGATTGGGGGTGGGCGGGCAAGGACTGGCTTTGTTGTGCAAGTGCTCCACATCAACTTGAATTTCATGATCTTGAATATATGATTGGATGCCATCCCAAAATAGTGACTTTCTGGAAATGCCCTCAGTTTCTAACATAAATAAATGTGCTGCACATTTATGGGAAATTAAATTTGCTCCTTCACTGGCATATGAAAAATAAATTATTTACACATTTAAAATAAATATACCTATTAGGAGCCCTATAGAAACTGCAGGCTGATATTTTTGAGATGTCAAGGAAGATGAATGAGAGGTCACAGGACCAAAACAGCTGATTGCCTCCTCTCAACTATCAGTGACATTTCAGGTTAGTGGTGCTAGAGATGAAAGTGAGTCCACTGAGCAGAAAATAGAAGTGAGTGGGAGAAGTCTTTTTATTTTCATCAAATGAACTTTTGCATTCAAGACTGAGGGGTGCCATTCAGAGAAGGCAGTTCCTGCCCCTCGGACTTCCTCCCCCTCTAGGTTTCAAACCACTTACGATGATGATTAAATATGCATTGGTTGCTTAATAAAACAATTTTTTGTCTCAAAGCAACTTAATTTTTTTTAAAGCATACAATACCAAATTAAAATGCACCAAAATATTTTATTTCTTTTTAAAAAAAGATTTTAAAAACCAGAAGATTAAAAAGCATATGATTATTCCTCAAGAACTCTTTTATCTCGGCTTATTCTGGACTTAAAAAGCAGAATAACCACAACAGCTGTTCTTAAAAAGAGGGGGAACCCACCCAACGCTAGTCATAATCAGAATAGGCCCAGGTAAATTAATGTGCATGCCTAACTTGGATTCATTCATTTCAATGGGTGCATAAGTCCGTCACCCTCTCCGACTAAATTTTATAAAAGGAAGGATGCTTACTTAATTTTCACATAAATATATACATTGTCCGTTTCTATGTGCTGACAATCTTATGTTTTCTTTTTTTACAATCATTTTTATTAGTTTTACATATAATCACATTACGTAACATCATATCCTCTTATTATATCTCTTTGGCTCCACTGAGTCTAACGACTTCTCTCCCTCCCGCCTAATGGTTTACAAAATTTAATTTTAATTTCATCATTCTTTTTGCATTTCCCTTCCTTTCCTGTTCTTGTTATGACATTTCTTAAAATATTACATTACTCAACCCGAATAGGTAATAATTTCATTTTACAAATCTTCAGATAACCCTGCTAGTGATGTTAATTGCTTACAGTTGTCTTTCAAATATAATATAAATTTATTCCAGTCTTTTCGGAATGCTCGATCTCGCTGGTTCCAGATTCTTCCTGTCAGTTTCGCCAGTTCTGCAAAGTCCATGAGTTTCATCTGCCACTCTTCTTTTGTTGATAATTACTGTTGTCTCCATTTTGGGGCTAACAAAATTCTTGCCGCAGTTGTAGCATATAAGAACAATTTTTTATCTTGTGTCGGTATCTCTTTACCCACTATATCCAGTAGGAAAGCATCTGGATTTTTAACAAAAGTGTTTTTAAAGATTTTCTTTAACTCATTGTATATCATTTCCCAGAAAGCTTTTACCTCTTTACATGCCCACCACATGTGGTAAAAAAGTACCCTCCTTTTCCTTACATTTCCAGCATTCATTTTTTTGTTCTATATATTTTAGCCAATTTAACTGGTGTTAAATACCGTCTCTACATCATTTTCATAATATTTTCTTTAAATGTGTTGAATACAGTAAATTTAATACCTTGATTTCATAACCTCTCCCATTCTTCCAGTTGAATATTGTAGCCAATGTCTTTAGCCCAATGTATCATTACTGATTTTACCTCTGGCAATCTTCTGTTTTCAGTGCCTGCATTCAGGCTGCACAATTACAGCTGATTAGAAGGTTGTGCACCACCTTCTCCGTCAAGTGACCACACTTTTTGCTATACAGAAAGAGGGCAATGCACTGGAAAGTGTGGGAAAGCGCTGGCTTTGAGGCAATGTCATCTAACCTCCCTGCAAACAGATAAGAATGAATGTTCATTATACAGCCAACGTTGTCTAATCTCTCTGGAAACAAATCAGGATGAAT
Source organism: Podarcis gaigeae (assembly GCF_964106915.1). Taxonomy (NCBI): domain Eukaryota; kingdom Metazoa; phylum Chordata; class Lepidosauria; order Squamata; family Lacertidae; genus Podarcis; species Podarcis gaigeae. Next base: position 42,590,622 of record NC_139687.1, read on the forward strand.
GCTCAATAAACAGGTCACCTGGAAGTGACAAAGTGGCAACTGTGATGTCCTAGGCTATCTCAATCACTAAGTGGTTATATAAAACATAATCCTTTGCGGTAACTGAAGGTTTAGCCCACAACTAGAAAGGCTTTTGGCAAAAATAAATAGATATTCTTTTCAATTTATTGAACAATATACAGCTGTTTAAATAAAGAATATAAAAAAAACTCAGGTTACGGCCCTAAAACGGAGATTCAGCCAAGATTACATTGTTTACTGTACCTGAGACTCACCTACAATGGGCTGTTATACTGCTTAAAGTCCGTGGTTACCACATAAGCCCAGAAAGTTTATGAATGCAAATGAATGCAGTTCCAACAATGGCTGCATGCTTAATCAAAGCACTGACGTTTAAATTGCAACCTCTGGTATGCATGCAGTTCATAAACAAAAAGTTCATTTCATTTTTCTGTTTACTTTTCTTCCTGGATGAAATAGAAACACCTATAAAAATACAAAGGGATAATAGAATTGGATCTCAGTAGCAGAACTAGACCGTGCTTTTCAATGCCTTAAGGAAGCTGGCATTCCTTCTGCTGGTAGGCAAAGTGTGCAGGAAGGAGGATTCTCAATAGCTGAAACTGAGAAAATACATGTATTTTGGATAAGTAACGTTCTCCACAATTGCTCTTTGCTGAAGGAATGCTTCGATTGTGCAAATACATTTACAGCCCTGCATTTCACTGGAAGAATGGTTTATAAAACCAGGACATTCGTTTTGTTCGCTTCCATGGTGGTTTGCTGAGGCACTGATTTTCTTCAGTCAGCTGGAAGACAAGTGGAAACAGTGGTTCCATGTTGAACATTTTAACATTCCCTTTCATCTTTTGCCTTTTTAAGGTTCTGAATCTGAGGGCAGGGACTGTGGTGTTGTTGTCGTTTTATCTGCAAGTCATAAGAGGAGGAGGATGAGTTTGGATTTGATATCCCGCTTTATCACTACCCAAAGGAGTCTCAAAGCGGCTAACATTCTCCTTTCCCTTCCTCCCTCACAACAAACACTCTGTGAGGAGAGTGAGGCTGAGAGACTTCAGAGAAGTGTGACTGGCCCAAGGTCACCCAGCAGCTGCATGTGGAGGAGCGGAGACGCGAACCCAGTTCCCCAGATTACGAGTCCACCGCTCTGAACCACTACACCACACTGGCTCATAAGAAGAGGCTGCTGGATCAGGTCAATGGCCAATCTAGCCTAGCATTGTGTTCTCACAGTAGCCAACCAGATGATATGGGAGATCAAACTCCACCTATTTGTGGTTCCTAGTAACTAGTGTTAAGGGGCATTCTGCCTCTGACAGTGTCATGGCTAGTAGCCACTGATAGTCTTATCCTCCGTGAATTTGTCTAATCCTATTTTAAAGTCAGCCATCACTTATTCTTGTGGGAGCAAATTCCATGGTTTTAAGTGTTTAGTGTGTTGAAGAAAGGCCTTTTTTTTTTTTTTGCTTGCCCTGAATCTTCCAACATTCAGCTTCATTTTATGTCCCTGAGTTCTAATGAGAGAGAAGAAAAAGCTTTCCTCTTTTTCGTGTCTCTCTAGCAATCTTTCTGACTGAAGAACAGAGTATAAATGCTCTTAACAGCAACACTGGGTTGCCTGAATACTGTTCACAAGGATATTATTTTAGAATTTTAAAAATTCCAGTGGTGCTGTATGGCAATATGTTGTTTTTATTGCATCACTCACTTTCCAGAATTCTTCATTAGACTGGAATAATGTTACTTAGGACATATCTATTTTTTTTAATTAAAAACACACACTCCTAAATGCAATTCACTCCAGTGGGAGGGCATTAGGTTTAGCCATGAATTTCCCCTCTTAAAATAAATGAGACAAAGCACTTAACGTGGAAGTCCTGTTCTTGAAGAACTGCCAGTCAAAATTATAACAGAATGCTAATATAAGAGATAAAAACAAATGAAAAAACGATAGGTGTGTGACTAAAATTACAGCTCCTTACACATGCCTATTCCTATATCATTGATACCAATTAGTAAGCTGTATTCTGGTGCGTAGCTTCGTTAACGTTCTGCTATCCCACAGGGTCAAGCACGCAGATTATGAAACATTGAATACATTGTGTACAATTAACAGGGAAATCAAACATACCAATGGAGCAGTTGCAACTTGGAAATCCCCTTGGCTGTTGGGTCCTTGTCTACATTCCGAACAATTCCCACAAGTTAAGTCAAAAAATTATTATGAGGAAATATTGAATGGGTCTTTGATTCATAGCCATCATTGTAGTTAATGTCAACTTTTCATATATTTGATGCTGCTGCTGCTAATATACATCAAGCTGTCTTTGTTGGAGCAGTTTTTGGGTAATTACCACAAAAAATGTAGAGGAAATATCAATCTGCTATTTTTTCATTGACACCTAGGAAATGGTTGTGTCATGAAATTCTACTCAATATTAAGCCAATGTAGAGTAAAATGTAGCAGAGTAAAAACTTAAACACGTTGCAGGATTCCCAAAAAATATACCAGAGGCAATTAATATTTCATCCAGCAGAGCTTTACTGCTACTGAAGGCAAATGAGCATAATGGTCACAAATCCAACACATTCAGGATTGGCACTGTCCATAAGAAATCTAGTTGCAGCAGACTTAACCTAAACTTATAATAAGACTAAACCTTAACACTATACAGTATACAGAACACCACACCAAAAAGAAAAGAGATAGAAAGAGAAAGGGAAACCCAGGCTCCTTCTGGCCTTTTATAGTCAGCATGACCTTGACTAAAAGAGAAAACAGACCCGGTTTAAACCAGCTGTACTCAGCTTCTCTGAAGGAATAACCCAAACACCATGAACCTTCTGTTTGTTCCTTTCACACAGAGAAGCTTCCAGAACCCTCTTGAATTACCGTAATTAGATTAGGAAAGATCTCTATGCATCAGATCAATACTTTCTGTACTAAGAAATGCAAACCACCAGATGGCAGATCTATTACCCCATCTTTCTATAATGACAACGGGCTGATGAGCCAAGATGCTCTGATTTCATGGGAAATGAAGTTGTAACCCAACAAGCGTTACACTGCCAATGCAGATAAACTCCACCATCAGGATTGTACCCACATTGCAGCGGGGTTGTGGCTATGCCTGCTTTGTAAAGTAACCCAAATGTTGCTAAACCCTCCCCCCTCCTCAGCAGTGTAGTGTATGACAACTCTGAAATGTAGTTATCTTGGTGTGGCGGCTTTTCTCCTTCCAGGAAATGGAGTGGGAGGGAGGCTGTGTAGTTGATTGTTACAAAAGTGCAATTAGTTAAGGACTGGAGGAGATGAGGGCAGCCAGGGAAATAGCTGGAGGTTTCACTTGTAAGCGTAAAGAGGTTGTTGGGATGCTAGGCATGTAGAAGGGCAGCTGATCTACCCAATGAGAAACAATGCAGGTGTAGACCCACATCTATCAGAAATGGTAGATCTGCCTTCTGAGAAGCTATGTACTGTACATTTATCCATTTATTTGTAAATATAAATAAAACATATAAATATAAAGCATATTTACAGTACAGTGGCACCTCGGGTTAAGAACTTAATTCGTTCTGGAGGTCCGTTCTTAACCTGAAACTGTTCTTAACCTGAGGTACCACTTTAGCTAATGGGGCCTCCTGCCGCACGATTTCTGTTCTCATCCTGAAGCAAAGTTCTTAAGCTGAGGTACTATTTCTGGGTTAGTGGAGTCTGTAACCTGAAGTGTCTCCAGAGGTACTACTGTATACGCTTCCCCCAATCCCCCCCAAAAAGTACTGCAAAGACCCATGGGGGCAACTTTTCATTTCGGGGAAAGCTAAATACAGTACAAATGAAACCTCCCCCCTGCTGCAGACCCCTCCTCCTTTTCTGCCTTACACTCAGCCTTTGTCTCCACTTTTGGTCTAAATGTCCAGCACCTCGAGCCACTTAACATGGAGTATTTACCCTTATAGTTTAGTATCAGTTGTACCTTCCAGTGCTCTTAAATGCAAACATGTTCGCTTTAAAGGACAAAAGCAAGGAACCAGAGTGTTGCCTCCTTGGCTATTTATTGCAACACCTGCAAATCCTTATCGTTTGCTCTCCTATGACGGCTATTTTGGTAGCTGTCTCAAGCTTCATACTGCAGAAGTGGCAGTTCTGTAAAAGGGAGGGAGATGTAGCCTGTTGACTTTTTTTAAGAGTATAATCCTAAATGGAAGATATGCCAGTTGAGGGCCTATAGCTAATTACTGAGGACCCCCTATTTTTCAAAAGCCAAGCCATGGACCCCCTACTTTTGAAAATTTTGATAACTCTATGATAGTTTCCTTCTAAGCAAAGCAATTTTTTTGAACAAAATGTGGGTCAGACCCTAATAAGCCAAGGATTTTAGGTATACTAAAAAATAGACTAGGGCTGAGCGATATCTGGTTTTCAACATTGTGATATATCAGCAGCTAAACATTGGGATATTCTGATATAAGCTGCTACGCCTCAGTGCCAGGGGAAGATAGTGCCATGATGCCTTGTAGTGAGGGTGATCAGCTGCCCTGTTCTCCGTTCTGTGTGAGGGACTTAGCAGTGTGAAATATACGCGGAGTCCTGTAGTGATTTCATGCTCTTTATTGGAGCTTGTAAAACAATGATTAAATTGCCCCCCAAACCTCAGGCTTTTATATACACTATTTATACAATGAGTCCCATCTGACTGACTGATTCTGCTTCCCTCCTGGAGCCTGATTGATCTTTTCCTGCAGTTGTTGCAGGATCTTTTCCTGCAGTTGTTGCATTCTACGATCCTACCAGCCAAATAGGCTGATTAACTTCTTCCTGGAGCCTGATTGGTCTTCTCCTGCAAGCCAATCAGTTGTTGCATTCTAGGATCCTAGCAGCCAAATAGGCTGATTAACTTCTTCCTGGAGCCTGATTGGTCTTCTCCTGCAAGCCAATCAGTTGTTGCATTCTAGGATCCTACTTGCCTATTGTTCTAGGATCCAAGCTTAGTACACAACACAGTGTTATCGGCTAAGATCATTGGCTGAGATCATCATGTGATATTGACGGTGCCTTGAAATTGGCTGCCCTACTCTCCCTCGCACGAGGAGTGATATATTGCTGTGCATTGCTGGGTTAAAACTGTTATTGCGGTGTGAATTCAAAACTGATTCTGGCCAATATATTGAAAAACCACACAGCGCTAAAACAGACCATAAAATTTGTGATGGTATCATGCAAAAATTTAGTTGGGGGGGGGGAGTCAAGGGATGGGGCCACAGACCCCCTGGGTGTGTTCTGTGGACCTCCAGAGGTCCCCGAACCCCTAATTGGGAACCACTGGGCTATATGATTGGGCAGAATCTTCATTACATTACTGCAAAACCGGATCTGTTGCCACCAGGACAGATATAAGAACGTACTGTTAGAAGTTTGGAGGGCAAGGAACCCCTAAACTTCTAGGTGCAAGATTCTCCCCATAATTCCTGGATCATAGGAGGAACAAACCTAATAATTGCCAAGTTATTAAACCATTAAGAAGGCCATTAGCAGAGACCCTCTGGTTAGACATAAAACGGAGAAAGCCTCCTTCTGAGGTGAGAGATAGTTAGTGGAGACAAAAGGCCAGAGTTTCAGGAGGAAGGGGCAGAATTATATTTACAAGGATGGCTTCAGATTCTAAACTTACATGATGAGAGTGAGCCGCCCAGAGTGGCTGGGGGTGCAAATAATAAAATTATTATTATTATCATGCAGGAGAAAGGAAAAGAGTGAGAGCGAGGAAGAGGTGAAGTGTGAAGAGTTTGGCAGGAAGCCACAAGGTGTATTTTGCCCTGTTCAGTCTCAGACTGAGGGCAAGCAAGGTTTCTTACACGCAACAGCATGCATGTGCGCAGAGGGGGCAGTTTAAAGCTCATCCTGGGCAGCTGGAAGGCCAATGCTAAACTCTCCCCATTTCATTTCATCCTCATAACCACTGGGCCCAAGCACAGTGAACCTTCAAAGTTGGAAGTAAAAGTTTTCGGTTAAATATGTGGACAGGCAAAGGGCTCATCTTCTGCTCCAAACTGCCCCACTATGCTATACTTTCAATAAACCCTGCTTTAAAATAAATAAAAATAAAAATATTTTCTTTGGTTAAAAAAGTATGTGCATTGTCTCTTTTCAGGTTGTAGGGTTTTTTCTATGGATCAGTTACATTCAATGTGAGACATTAGTGTTGCATACAGTTCAGTGGTACCTTGGGTTACATACGCTTCAGGTTACAGACGCTTCAGGTTACAGACTCCGCTAACCCAGAAATAGTACCTTGGGTTAAGAACTTTGCTTCAGGATGAGAACAGAAATCGTGCTCTGACGGCGCGGCGGCAGTGGGAGGCCCCATTAGCTAAAGTGGTGCTTCAGGTTAAAAACAGTTTCAGGTTAAGAACGGACCTCTGGAACGAATTAAGTACTTAACCCGAGGTACCACTCTATAAGGTTGGGGGAGAAGGGGGCAGGAGAGTGGTAAGACTTAGTGTATGTGTGGGGTTTTTAACCCCCACTTTCTTGATATAGATTCACCTGAGTTAGTTCTGGTGCCCACAATGTCTAGTGTAGTTTTGACCCTAAATTTGTCTAAATGGTGTGCAGAGTCATGCTTAGAACAAACACGTTATCACTGCAGTCCCTCGTTAAAATGATAAGTACCCTATCAAACTGGACCTGAAGTGCTGTTAACACACGGCAGGCATTCGTTTTTATATTTCTAGGTAAGAAAGTGTGAACCAAGTTAAGAGATCTGCATGCCACAACCTGCAAGTGAGCTTTTGCACTATTTGCCTTTATTTACAATTGGTAGGGCTGTCTTGCGGACGGGGCACAATGCATGTGGAGTTGGGCAGATGGGAGCCAGGGTCCAATGACATCTTGAGAGCTACATGTCCCTCATTCCTGCCACAGTTCAGTCATAGTAGCTGGCTTGCAGGGTGGAAATGAAGAATGTTCGTTGCAGCCTCATAATGATCCCTTCCACCACTTGCCTACATCAGGTGCACATGAGAGCCATTGAATCAGCTGAGACACATAAGCTCCACAGTACAAAGCCATCAAAACTTCTCTTTGATTGCATGTATCTGAACACTGGGCAATTTTTCTCAAGACCGATAAATGTGTATTTTCCCAATAAAGGGATATTACTTTATGGTTGTTTTTTTTTAAAAAAAAGGTTTTATGTCGTGATTTGTGTGTGTGTGTTTTGAAGCTGTATTTCTTCTAGTTCTTTCCCCTCCCTTGGTTGGCAAACTGAACAAACAATTAAAAAAAGATTACTTTCCAATGGTATTGTTGTCTTCAATCGTTAGGCTGCTTTTAAATTGACGTGAAATGCCCACAGGCTGCGCTGCATTTGAAATCACCTGGGCGCACATGAATGACTCAGTAATAAGAAAAGTCAATTGTAAAAAAAACACTCCCTTCAGAGGTGAAAGATTAATGTTAATACTGTTAATCTGTAATAAACCACATTGCCCTCTGGCATTCCACCCCCTCTTCAACTTGATTTTATCCTATATTTGGATCATGGTAGACAATAAAAGTACTTAGGCAGAAAGGTTTATTTGCTTGCGCTTAATTTATTATATATTTATTTGTGTGTGTGTGTGTGTTTTTCTAATCCACTCTTCAATTCTGTCAGATTCCCAGCTATTAACAAGTATTTCTTTAATGCAAAGAGAAATACAGGGGAGCCAGCTTCATTGCCCTTGGTAACTATGAACACAAAACTAAGTCCATTCTCTACAAATCTTATACATTGGCAGGATGTATTAGATGGAAAACCACCTGCCATTCTTCCAAAACATTTCTCCAGATCATTCACTCTGGGGCGCTATTGTTGTTTATTTATATAAGTCTACCAAATGGTCTGAAGCTCAACATCAAAAAAACGAAGATCATGGCCACTGGGACCATCACCTCCTGGCAAATAGAAGGGGAAGAAATGGAGGCAGTGAGAGATTTTACTTTCTTGGGCTCCATGATCACTGCAGATGGTGACAGCAGTCACGAAATTAAAAGATGCCTGCTTCTTGGGAGAAAGGCAATGACAAAACTAGACAGCATCTTAAAAAGTAGAGACATCACCTTGCCAACAAAGGTCTGTATAGTAAAAGCTATGGTTTTCCCAGTAGTGATGTATGGAAGTGAGAGCTGAACAATAAAGAAGGCTGAAGAATTGATGCTTTTGAATTATGGTGCTGGAGGAGACTCTTGAGAGTCCCATGGACTGCAAGAAGATCAAACTTATCCATTCTTAAGGAAATCAGCCCTGAGTGCTCACTGGAAGGACAGATCGTGAAGCCGAGGCTCCAATACTTTGGCCACCTCATGAGAAGAGAAGACTCCCTGGAAAAGACCCTGATGTTGGGAAAGATGGAGGGCACAAGGAGAAGGGGATGACAGAGGACGAGATGGTTGGACAGTGTTCTCGAAGCTACCAGCATGAGTTTGACCAAACTGCGGGAGGCAGTGGAAGATAGGAGTGCCTGGCGTGCTCTGGTCCATGGGGTAACGAAGAGTCGGACATGACTAATCGACTAAACAACAACAACAACCAAATAGCATTGTTCTCTGGGTGGCTGACAAGCATAAAATGCAATTAAAATACAGTGTGATAAAGCATGCATATTCATAATGTTATGGGCAGAGTGGAAAGTTGTAAGTTGATTATTGTATGCAAACTACTGAACGAACACCTATTTGCATGCTAATAAGTATCCAAGCTCAGTTGTGATTTGGGCATCCTCACTTAATTCATACATTTGTTTGTTTGTTTGTCATGTCTGTATCTGATCTTGGATCTGAGTTTTTAAGGAGAGCCAATCAATATAACTTTATTGGTCTACCCAAAGGCAATGACAAACCCACAGCAACAGTACCAAAAAACTATAGAGATGACATCCATAATAATGAGCCAACATCCATGATATAAGACAGAGCTTGCCAGAGGCACAACAAGCTCAAATCCAGCTTGATTTCAAATTAAACCTTGGAAACACCACAACAATTTATAGCGATTTTATCTAACTCCTTCTTCCTCCTTTTTCCTTTTTAACTTGTATTTTTTTTTTTTTGCAGCCATTGCACTCTGTGTGCTACAACATTATAATTGTCACTTAAAAGAAACTGGAACATTTTTGCTGAGGTGTACCTACTTGCTTGTGTGAACAAAAGGTTTCAGAAAGCAATCTCTTGGGTCTCTGTTGAAGGGGCAGGCTAACAGATAATGAGTGATGTCTTCCACTTGAGAATGATAACAAATACAAAATCTGTTTGCATGCAGGACCTGGTTTTAGAGGCCATCCAAGACTGCAATGAACATCACTTGGAAATGCAGCTCAATGAAAGCATTTCTTAAGCTGGTGAGAGTTTGGACAGATAACTAGCTCTAAAATGCTCTGTCCTGAAGAGTGGATACCAAGGGGAAAATCTGGTGTTTCTAATTAGTTGCAGATCCTTTCTGGATTCTATCCAGGAGAGCCAATCCCTTAGTCAACACGTATTCAAGGTCAAAGCAGAACTCAGTTCTGGAAAATAGTAATAATCTAAAACATCTTGACAAGCTGCTTTGGAAAGTTGGTTATCACCCAATTATATATACTATTATAGCACAGAGCAGGAAAAGATCCAATAGGCATAGAAACATTTTTAAAAATATACTTTAAACTGAGCACAGTCTGCTCTTGCCTTAATTGTTGGCCAGCTGGATTCTGTACAAAGGACAGCAATAGGTCTGAGCTCCTGAAGTCCCTATCAGATTCAGTAGCTAAACAATTAAATGACATCTATCAATATTGGAACTTGAAGTCAGAGACCTACTTTTGAACCATTTTGAATGCTCAGGAGATGGACCTGGAGGAGTCATTTTCCATTCCTGACTCAACTCCTTCAGAGCCAAGGCTACCGATATGGATGAATATGCTGATAACCCAGTTGCTATCTTCCAAGGAAATGATCTTGGCTCATCACCTAAACAGAAGTCCACCAGATGATCTGCATGTGGCCATTCATAACTGGCCAGTGAAGAAATTCAGAGGAATAATGAAAACAGAATCTGAACTACAAGCAGGAATTCAAGCCTTTGTAGGGACTCCCCGGTATTAGAAAATGGTTTACATTGTTTAGGAGAATGTATATCATCTTTTCCTATTTTATTTCCACAACCACCTTGTGAGGTATGTTAGGGTGAGAAATAGTGACTAGTCCAAGATCCAACCACTAAGCTTCATGGCTAAATGAGGATTTGAATTTTGGTCTCTCTGGTCAACACAATATACCCTACAATGGTTCAGCTACAGTACTACTAAAATACTAGATTACCTCCAAGGATCCTTCAAACATTATAGGATTCTATTATCCTCTCTTTTGGACAATGCAAAAAAGCACCCACCCTATTCTGAGAGGTAAATTCCAGATTTTGCTTATTGAAAATAGTGCATGGAATTGAGTTTCATGATGAATAGTAGTTTTGGGGTAAAAAAGAATGGCTTGGGGATAGAGAGTTCAAATTGGCTTGCGCAGAGCTGCTCACATGGGTGGGTATGGATTGTGTGCATAAACTTCATTGAATGATAACTTGTGTGCATTTGCCGAAATCTGATTTATAAATGCTAACGATATATATAAATTAAATGAGCGAAAACCAAAAGCCTTTACAGCATAATAAAGTCAGAACAGCACCACTATAACAATTCAATAATGCAATGCAGGGAAAAAAAGCAAATCCATAAGAAGTCGAAACTTGGAACGCTCTAAAAAGAAATGAGGCAAGCTTGTCATAAAAGCACAAAATTTGTTAACTGCAGTCAAAGTTTCTGTTTGCATATTGACAGACTTGCTGAAGAACAACACACTCCCATTGGCATGTGAAACAAAGGACATTCAAGTATAAGGAACAGAAAGTTTGATGTTCTGTGTTAAGTATTCCTTCAATAATGCTAAAAGGCTCCTTTGGGGAACAATGTGTACGCATCACTGCTATTCACAACACCCAAAATTAAGGATTAAAAAAATACAATTGGCTGGATGACCACAGAAGTAATTCCTGCCTCTCTTTTCATAGAATCTTAGAGTAGGAAGAGACCCAAAGGGTCATCTAGCCCAACCCCCTGCAATGCAGGAATCTCAGCTGAAGCATCCATGACAGATGGCCATCCAACCTCTGTTTAAAAACCTCCAAGGAAGGAGAGTCCACAACCTCTTGTGGGAGTCTGTTCCACTGCTGAACAGCTCCTACTGTTAGAAAGTTTTTATGAACGTTTAGTTGGAATATCCTTTCTTCTAACTTGAAGCCACTGGTTCGAGTCCTGCCCTCCAGAGCAGGAGAAAACAAGCATGCTCCCTCTTCCATGTGACGGCCCTTAAGATATTTGAAGATGGCTATCATATTTCCTCTCAGGCTCCTCTTTTCCAGGCTAAACATACCCAGCTCCTTCAAGCGCTCCTCATTTGGTTTTAGTTTCCAGACCCTTTGCATATACTCCCATTTCCTTGTTTCCTTTAGGCTAGTAGTTAGCATCCATCTGCCTTGAGAGAAAATGGAGTACGCCTCAGTGGGGGTGGTGAAGTCAAATCAATGGAGAATCACAGCATCTGCTGTGGTTGCAAAAACTGGTAACATGAAATTGATGCCTCCCGTGCTGTTCTTGCTGCTGCTGCACCAGCAGCAGAATGACCTCTCTGGGGCATGGTGGCCTGGGCTGCCCAGATGACACAACCTTGCCGATGTGGTCCAAAGGAAAGAAGAGCAATACATCTGGTAGCAGCTTGGCTGCCAGAGTTACCGGAAGGAGGCGTACAAGGTGCCATCCAACCGTCTTACGGACTCCACTCTGGATTTGTGTAGCGTTTACTCCTTAGCCCTTTCTTCTCTTGAAGATATTCTGCAAGGCAGCAGATACATGCAATCCTGTGCTCTGTGAAGGAATGGCAGGATGCAAATGTGGTAAAGATTTGGCCAATGCTAGCATGGAGCAGAAGCTGAACACCTGCAATTTATTATTATTATTATTATTATTATTATTATTATTATTATTATTATTGCTGCTGCTATTTGCCATGGGTACAAACCAAAGCATTTGTAACAGTGGACCATTTACCATTCCTCCTCCAGATAAGTTATCTGGTGAAGCAGTATCTCTTTCCCACAACTGTTTGCACCTACTTAATGTAACATAGGTATTTAAGAGAGATGTTTCTTAAAATAGCACAATAGAGTATGGGGGTGGGGGGAAGAGTTCTAGGCTCAACACATGTCTGGGCAGCTGGCCACTTAAGCTGTAAACTCATCAGTTACTTCCATGGGAAAAACTGTGCTGATGTGATCAGGGAACTCTGTGCACACACCTCCAGCATATCTTGCTGGTTTGCTGCTGGGTCAGTTCAGGGAGAAACCATACAGGTAGTTTATGGGTTTGGGGCTTGTACAAGATAAACATTTTTGGCTGTAAGGTTGGACATCTCTAGATAAATAGATAGATAGACAGACAGATAGATAGATAGAGATAGGTAAAGGTAAAGGACCCCTGGATGGTTAAGTCCAGTCAAAGGCAACTATGGGGTTGCAGTGCTCATCTCGCTTTCAGGCTGAGGGAGCCGGCGTTGGTCCACAGACTGTTTTCCGGGTCATGTGGCCAGCATGATTAAACCGCTTCTGATGCATGGAGGACCATGACAAGAGCCAGAGTGCACAGAAATGCCTTTTACCTTCCCGCCACAGTGGTACCTATTTATCTACTTACACTGGCATGCTTTCGAACTGCTAGGTTGGCAGGAGCAGGGACAGAGCAACGGGAGCTCACCCCGTCATGGGGATTCAAGCAACTGACCTTCCGATCAGCAAGCCCAAGAGGATCCCTTTAAAGAAGCACACAAAAGCAACTAACCTAAGTTTGCTTTTTTACTAACGTCTCAAGAGGTTAGTAGGCTGCTTTTCTGCGCTGGCCACAGAGCAGCAAACAGCATGGAAAGATCCAAAGCATACATTTGAAGGGATGGCAATGGTGTGTTTCTGTGTGTTACAATTTCTATATTGTAATTTGCTGGATTGGGGAGGAGACGAGTCTCACACCAAATTCCCTTTCATTTACTGCAGTGCTCTTATCAAACACAAAGAATCAGCGCCACCTAGTGCCAAGCAGTGATACAAGCACAGTTCCAGAATCATGCTGTTTGTAGCCAGACGACAAAAAATTTCTGTTATGTCTTAGAGACTCAAGTGGTATGCACACTCCTGTTTATGCTGCACCCAGTGGACTCCCGCTGCTAGTTGGGAAAGCAGTGTGCACATGATGTTCGCCACAATTGTATCTATCTTGCAGTTTCTTATGAAATACTGCTTTTTCATGTGTTTCCCCCCAAACCAGCTTTGATCTGAACTGAGAAAGAGAACAATATTGTCAATGTTTTAAACTAGTAATGTGTACACAGCCTCAGTGTCAAACTACATATTAGATACTATAAATAAAAATCTAGACAGCTGTTTCTCGTAGTGAAAACTGGTTACGGGAGCGGACCAGAGAAACTGCAGGGTTCCAAAGAAAAGTTAACTTTTTCAAACACCTGCCCTGAGTCTTGTGGGGAGGGCAGGCTGGTGAAGGGGGAACTACAATGGAAAAGCCACCCCAAATTACAGCCTCCTTAATCACTATAAGAAACAGCTGTCAGAGACTGCATGCATCTGCTTGTGCCTAACATGTTTGGCCATCATACCTGTGACCCAGAAAACTGGGGTGAGCAGAAAGGCCTTGAAGAAGCTTCTCTGTTGACTTGGTTTGCATGTCCTGTAAAACCAACCCGTGGTTCAGTGTGAACGTGTGAGCTCTTGGAGACGAGATCATGGCCATTTTGCTGCTCCCCAGTCGTTTTGCTGCTGTGCGGAGCTGAGCTAAGCCATGGTTTGGCTTAGTCACTTAGTGTGTCATCTGAACCCAGGTTTGTGGTTTTGCTCTCCTGGACAAATGACCAGCTATAATCTATAGACCAAAGTTTCTGATACTGGAGGTAATCTAGGCTGCATCCCTGCAATAACGCGTCCTGGGAACTGTAGTTTGTAGAATGGTGCCATATCCTTCATTACATCCTGTGGTAGCCAATTCCATGGTTTAGCTATGTGCTGTGTGAAGAAGGTGTTAAGGTGTGGGTGGACATCTCAGATGACACAGCGATTCTTCCAACAGCTCTTGTTTATTCATAGGCCAGAACAGAACTGAACTGAAGGGTTCAGCCAACCTGCTTATATAGAGCTCCACTACAATGCAACTGTAACCATTTTCTGTACCTATCCAATCACTGAATGTCACTTTCAATTCCTTATTTGCATATGTGGACCTGAGTGAAAACTATCTACAGTATCCCCCTGCTGGCCCCGGGTGAGAACTTCAGTACGTAACAGAAGGACTTTCTTTCGTCTGCCCTGAATTCCCTCTACGTTTTTGGTGAGTAAAATGTAACAGTTGCTATCCAGTCAGAGCTTCTCTTCTTATCACCTGGGAAAAGAAAGGGCAAAAAGACTAAGGTGACACACCTGTTTGCCATTGCCAAAGGCAGAAAAGGAGCATGTACAAAGGCCACAGCTTGCCCTCAGGTCACTCTTTACACACCTGGACACACCTGGCAAAAAAGGGAGAACATTGAAAAGAGCAGCCACCCCTGTGGTTCTCTGTTAGCAAGGGCCAGTTCTATTGTATACAGTCTCTTAGCTGCCACTGTGTAAAACCACACTCCCCTGTTCCCCCACACCTCAAACTGTCACCACTTTGTTCCAAAAACCGGTTAAGATTCCTATAGTTCGTTGTCTCACAACACTTACAAAAAGTCAAGCACTTAAAACGCGGAAACGAGAACCTAAGGACATAATCAACTGTACACTACCCACATAATAAACAAAGGACAAAGCAGTGCATATTTCATCATTGTGCAAGAATCCTGACATTTCCATTATTATCTTTATAGTATTATTTGTTAGCAAGGGTGAGTCACTCATCATGGACTAATCCGTGGCACCTGAAGGGTCCCTAGTGTGATCAAGGTAACCTTCCACATTTGCAGTAATAAGCACATAAGGAGTTTGTCATTACAGGTGTGCCTTGTCAATTACCCTGTCCTTGTTCCCTATCATATTCCTAGGGCTTGGGGTGAGTTACGTGTGTGTGTGTGTGTGTGTGTGTGTGTGTGTACACACACACACACACACACACACACACACTGGTATACACACACACACACACACACACACACACACACACGTATATTAATGCAAACCACAGAGCCTTGGGTTAAAAACAAATTGTTTCTGGGAAGATGTTTGCTGATAACCCCATGAGACCCACTGACATTTCTCCATCAGTTTGGAAGCAAGCAGCCTTTGACTGAAGGGACCATCAGGGTTCCTTTTTCCAGCTTTTAGCTATATGTTTAGACTAGGTATTGAGGGCCACAGTCCCTTCCGGGAAATCTTTTAAGGTCCACATAATAGTGGTGGGCGAGGAGAGAGGCAAAGGTGGCTAGAGCAACAAACGTAAATTCTACCTTTGTACACTCATTAAAATACACACTACCCTGGGGTAGACCCAGTCTCCCAGCTTGTTTTGGGCATTTCTACTCTTAGGGCCCAGTAGAAGCATCTGATGCGCTGCTGTGAGAACAGCCAGGAGGAGCCCCATGAGAACAGCATATACATCATCATGAATTTCTATGATTCTTTAAAATAAAAGGGAGGAGTCAAGTGCAATTCTCTTCCCGTTTGTGACTGTGGGCTAAGGGCCTAGTTCTCATTGAGGTGGGTACCTTATGTTTGGATTATACCACCTCAGGCTACAGTGGGTGGATTCTTACAATACAGTACTGAATGCTCCTGCATACAGAGTATAGACCCCCTGCACATAGAGAACTAGAGATCAGGGAACAACTTCTAGTTTCTTTCTTTTTTTTTAAGTAAGTCTTCATTGGTTTAAAATACAAACGTAAAATGAAGGTAAGTATAGAAAAGTTAAATACAAAAAAAACCACATCAAGACATAAAAGAAAAAAATTAAAAAGACAAAAAAGAAAAAGAACCAAAAATTTATACAAAATTATGTCTATCAAATAAAAATTTCTGCATAAAACTTCCAACCGTTCTCATTATATGGTTTCTGTTGTCATGGTTTTATTGCACAAATTTACTTTATACCCTTTTTCATACATTCCACTAGAGTACAACTTCTGGTTTCTACGTGGGAAATTTTTAAATGTTTGATATGGAGCTCACCCTTGGGGGATTGCAGTCGTCCCCTTGATTCGCCCAGTCCTCCTGCTAATTTTTTAAATCTGAAACCAGCCTTGTGAATGTGAATTGAACCCTGCACCACAAACCTCAGTCTCCCCCCAACCTGCCTGCTTTCTTACAACCAGTCCAGGAGCTGGCACTGCCTGTCACCTTCCTCTTCCTTAGGACCCCTCTAAGGCCCCTCCCACAATTTATTGCACAATCATGATTATTTGGCCTCACGAGGCAATCGGGGGAGTTACATGCAATCACACTTTCAGTACTGCTTGTGCCTGGGGCAGTCACTCTGCTTCATTTCCAATCAGTGCATATTCCGTAACTGCCTGCTGAAATCCTATATATTTTTGTTTGTTGTGCTACAGCACTTCTCCAGAGAGCAAACACAGAACAAATCAATGAAGCAAAACTGGGCTTTATTTGACCCGGGTCACAGACACAGTTTGGCACCCCCTCATGCACATTTGCATGTACACATACACACACTCAGGCTGGGAATTTCAATGGTGTCCTCAGCTCTCTCCCCCCCCCCCCTATGGTTCTGCCACCACCAGTGGTTACAATGTCGGACTAGGATCTGGGAGACCTGAGTTCAAATCGCCACTCAGCCACAAAGCTCCTTGTGTGACCTTGTGGCAGTAACAGTCTCTCAGCCTGACCTACCCCACAGGTTGTTGTGAGGATAAAATGGGGAGGAGGAAAACGATGGAACCCCCTTGAGCTCCTTGGAGGAAAATGTGATATAGAAATGCAACAAAATAAAATATTTAATGCACCATTTCTGCTTTAAGAACACATTGCAGGCTACACCCACAATAAAACACCAGACTGGAGAGGCCCAAAGTCTCAGTGCTGTCCCTTGCACAACTCAGCCTGTGCCTCTCTTTGGTGCTCCGGTTGTGTGTTCATGTTTTTAAATTCAATGCTTGTATGTTTATTATTACGTTCAATAAAAATCTTGGAAAAGAAAAGAAGTAATAATTTGCTGCCCTTTTCAGACAACGCCCCCCCCCCCCAATCAGCCGCGGTGGGGGCTTGTTAGGATCGCGTCTCAAGTTACACCAGCCACCTCCAGGGGACCACAGCCTGGAAGGAATCTTCTCCCAGGAGATCGGTTGGGGAAGGGGGCGAGCCAGGCCCTTCCGCGCTTTTTTGCCCGCCGCCGCGCTCTTTGGCGCTGCTGTTACCTGCTCTACCCGCGCGGCCCCGCGGCAAACAATGGAGGAGTTTCCGCGTCGTGCAGCAGAAGCGGGGCTTTGCCCGGGATCGGAAGAAAAGACTGAAGGGAAAGAGGAGGAGGCGGGGGCCGCGCCGTCCGGGCGAACGTTGCGCGCCGCCGCATTCCAACGAAGGGAACCTCCTTGCGTCAGAACACCGGTTCAGCCAATCAGGCGTCGGGGCAAGGGATTCCCGCTCTACTTGCCGCTTGTTCCGTCTCTTTAAAGGGTTCCAACCGAGGAGAGACCTCAGTGGAGATTGGGAATAGGGTAACGCAGCAAAGGGGTTCTCTGCGGAGACAAGCAGCAGGTGGGCATAGACCGGAGGAGGGGGAGAATAAGGCAGCCTCGGGAGAGCCTCTTGAGAAGCAGCAGGCAAGATCAGAAACTCCTCTAGTTGTTTGGAAACATTCATTCCTCTAGCCTGGGGGTAGGGGGGGAGAGGATTCCAGCTAGTGGGGGCGGATCAGGAAAGAAGCGATTGTTCAGCTCCTGCTGAGCTAGCTAAGTAAGAAGCCAGCAAGTCCCTCTTCAGAGATGGAGTGGAAGTTAGAAAGATTCGCAGCCCGGAAGGTCAAGACGGATGAAAGTGTGTTGTGGGTAAATCTACGTCCTTCAGTCTCTCTCCGCACCCCCATCACTTTGTTGTTGCTATCTTTTATTTACTTTTTATCCTGCAAAATTTTAATTTCAACACTCAGTAGAGTGATCTGAATGCTCAGTGCATTAAGCACCGGCCAGCTTTGCAATCCTACCCGTGTCTGCTCAGAAGTAAGTCTTATTTGAATTCAGTGGAGCTTCCCCCCCCCCCCTCATGAGGTTAGGATTTCAGCCTTAATTAAAACTTCACCTATTAAGGGTGCAATCTTATGAACATATTTCTGAATACACCCACATTAGTTTATGATGTTAGGGGAAAACTATAGTGGGACTGACTTCTGAGCAAACACACATTAGATCACCGTGTTAGAAAACCTTTGGAGGCCAAGATGGGGGAAAATAAAGGTCAGTGCCTCTAATTATTATTAAGATGGGTCTGTTAGGGTATATGCGGCGTTCCTTAAAAATAAGGACCATCTAATTCTAATACAATAAATTGCAAGTTATGGAAGGCTACACAGCCACAAAGAAGTTCATTCTCTTTCCCAATCAAGATGTGCTTCCAGATTAGTTAGGATGGGTAGGTTTTTTTTATTTTTACAAAACCCTATACAGAAATGCTGTCCCCTGCACCATGAGATGTAGGGGAGGGTGTATGCGAAAGGTCACTAGGCCTGGGCAAATGCAGCATATGGTTTGCTACAAGTCACCAAGAATGTGAACTGAAGTCTGCACGGTTCAGACCTGATACCTAAAGGTTGAGCAGCGTTATTGTAACATCTCTGTACGTTTGCTTTCTAGGAGAAAATAATGAGAACTCTGGGGACAAACCTCCAACAGACCAGAAACCTAAGTTTGCAGATTCTGGCTAAGGTGAGTGTTTATAAAACTGCAGAACTGACTCTGCAAGCTTTTGATTGTCTGCTGCACTTTTGTGTCCTCCGGAAGAGAGTATGGAAAATGATAGGCATTGCCTAGTGGTTCTTTCCTCTGGCATAAGCTTATATGAATGTTCTAGGAGCCAAAACAGATGAATGTGTTAACAGTGAATAAATGTTGGTTGTGGCTATTTACTGTTGGGAATGTTTGGTGGTGGAAGCAGTGCTTTTTTCTGGGGGGACGCAGGGCTACGCACACCCCTAAACATTTTGTGAATCTTGGTACGTTTGTCCATTTATTGTATTTATTTCCCCCGATTTGAACTATAAAATGGTGATTTTCTTATGTCAAAATGAGAGAACCCCTACACATTTTTTTAAGAAAAAAAAGGAGCACTGGGTAGAAGCATTTCTGCATCGTAAGTGAGAAGGAGCAGACGCTGAATGTGAACACAGGAATGTACCGCTTTGGCAGTGCAGTACTAGCTGGCTGTTTTGGATACCTGTTGTTTTACAGCTGCTGGTTGCACTCCATACTGTTGCATTCCCAAACACCGTAAATGTAATGGGAGTGCGCCCCCTTGTGAACACTACTGGGATGCCCAGCTTTAAAATAGGTGCTTAAAATTCCAGATCTATTGCCTTGGCTCTGCAGTCAGAATCACTAAATCATTCTTTAACCAACTTGACAACAGGGTGGCTTTTTATTTTTATATTTTGGATGTCTTACCCACTCTTTATCATAGGGTCCTAAGGCAGCTGTCAATGATATAAATGTAGTAAAATCAGTTAAAATGATTCAGAAGAAAATGTTGCGTTCTAATCTATCTATATACATAAACAGACGTGTATAGTCAAAAGGCTGGGGTAAAGAGGTGTGTCGCCTGCATATGAAGAAAGCTATACAACGAGGGTGCCCGTTGCACCTCTGCCCAGCTTCCCTGTTGTCGGAGTGACCCTGCTGTGAAGCTGTCTCTCTCTGTGTGTGTGGTGGAATGGCAGTGTATTGTTAGCTGGATGAATATCTGAAAGGCACCAGCTGACATTCAGCTGCCAGCCTACGGCACATATTGTGATCATCGGACAACCGCAGGGGTTTGTATAGTAAGACCTTCGAAAATGTTCTGGCATTATTTGAGCACACTCATTAGCTGCTTTGCAGAGTTCTGAACGTCACAACAGTCTTCTTCAAGCATAGTTGTTCAGAGCAACAGTAAAATAAAGGAATAAAGTGATTTTTATGGATGGGTCTGGTCACCTTGAAGTGCTTGGCAGCTTCCGGGAACTAGGATATATCTAATCTTAATGAATGTAACTTACCCAATATCAATGGCTGCATTAAAAGTAAATCAATTTCCATATATGCAGGGCACTGGACACCTAATATTGATGCCCTCTACAATATTCCTTTCATTATCCCATTTTGTTTTACTTCTGCACTGGGCAGCCATAAAAAGGTTATTGTAAGCAGCCATTGACAACCTGGTGCCCTCTAGCTGTTTCAAACTACAACTTCCATCAGCTCCAGCCTCTGTGCTGGCTGGGTGTGATGGGAGTTGCAGTCCGAAACAGCTGGAAGGCACCAGGTTTACAAAGCCTGGTCTAAAAGCTTGCACTGTTTCCAAACAGCTGTTTATTTTAACAAGAGATGTTGTTTCATGTGGCATCTCTCATCTTGGAATATCCATTTGATTCTGTTTGACCTCTTTCTGTGTGTTTGTGTGTGATGGCTTGGCAGTGTACTATTAGTTAGCTGTTGTACCTATTCCAGCAACTAAATACACTTCCATATCATTGCATGACCATGCGTCATAGGCTAAATGCTTTCCATTTGTCTCTGATGGAAGAGGATCGTTAACGGCCACTGCTGCGGAAACCCACTAGTGCCTGCGGCGTTGTGAAAACTTGCAATAAGATAGTCTGTTTCTGATCAAACTGTCGGCTTTTATGAATTTGTTCCCTGCTCTTTCCAACTCTGGCCAGTTGCTTAACTCATCCCTTCCAGACTAACTTGTCTGCTGAAGTGAATATATTGCCATATGGTGAAAGTGAAGAAAGTAGAAATAACAGTGATGGCCAGGGTGGGGAACCTCAAGCTTCGGGGCCAAATGTCACTCTCCAGGCCTCTCGACTCCCCCAAGGCAGTGGTCCCTCCCCAGGCCCCACCCTTAATGGTCCTGTTCTGTGACGTCCTTGAATGTTTTGGCCCAGCTGGAATGTGTCCTTGAATTGCAATTATGCCTCTTGCTTGCATGGATGAATTGTATGTAAAATCCTCTGGCTTTTGCATGGCTGGAATATAGCCTACTCTACAAAGATTAAGAGGGACGCGGGTGGCGCTGTGGGTTAAGCCACAGAGCCTAGAACTTGCTGATCAGAAGGTCGGCGGTTCGAATCCCTGCGACGGGGTGAGCTCCCGTTGCTCGGTCCCTGCTCCTGCCCACCTAACAGTTCGAAAGCACGTCAAAGTGAAAGTAGATAAATAGGTACCGCTCCAGTGGGAAGGTAAATGGCGTTTCTGTGCGCTGCTCTGGTTCGCCAGAAGCGGCTTAGTCATGCTGGCCACATGACCCGGAAGCTGTACGCCGGCTCCCTCGGCCAATAAAACGAGATGAACCCTAACCCCAGAGTCGGCCACGACTGGACCTAATGGTCAGGGGTCCCTTTACCTTACAAAGATTAAGAGGCACACCTGTTGCTCCACCTACTGGCATGCATCCCCCAAAAGGCAATGTGGTCCTCAAATTGGGAAAAAAGTTTTCCATCTCTGTGCTGTGGCTTTGGGAGTCCAACACAGGAGATGGGGATCTTAACCTGAAACTGTTCTTAATCTGAGGTAACACTTTAGCTAATGGGGCCTCCCACTGCCGCCACGCGATTTCTGTTCTCATCCTGAGGTAAAGTTCTTAACCTGAGGTACTATTTCTGGGTTAGTGGAGTCTGTAACCTGAAGCATCTGTAACCTGAGGTACCACTGTATTAGGATGTGATATTGAGCAATTGCTAACTTCATCTGTTCAAACAGCATGGGGTGAAATGTTTGAACTGCTGAGTTTACCAAAAGCCCAAATAATTCTTATCTATACAGGACATGACTGACACCAAGCAGCACAGGAGACAAACATCACAGGTGGATGATCAATATTTCCCAATAACTGAGGTACGGATTCTTTTGTATGGGACTCCCAATATGAACTGTATTGGTAAGCTACCATTCTCCATGCAAAATAAAGTAGAGAAACAATTATTACACTTTTTAGTTTTTGGTTTTTTTGTAGTATTCAGAGGAGAACTTACTAATGGTTAAACTTGCTATGCTCTTACACTGGTATTTATGAATGGCCTGCCATGACCATGGGATGTGGAGGGGAGGGCATGCAGGATATCTGTCAGCAAAGGACTGTGTTAAGGAAGCTTTTGAAAGTCAGCATTTCTTATTGGAACTGTAGGGATAAAGGGTGTCCATTCATTTGTAAAGGTTCCTTTTTGGAGTGAATACTGGAGTAGAATCTGAAACTGCTCTCGTCACTTGGGCCCCCCAAATATTGACCACCAAACCAGTTCCTGTCCGTGTGGCCCCCAGAAGAATGTAAGATGAAACTTTTGCCAAGCTAAACACTGACGGGTGCCCCACCTCTCTTTTCACCAGAAGTCCTGCATCCTTTTAGGATCGCATTCCATAATTCTGTTTCTTGGTCGTGCTACAGCAGTGATGGGGAACCTTGGGTCAAATCTGGTGCTTCACGCCTATCAGTTTGGTTATCAGGAGTCTCCCTAGCTAGAAACCTACCTCCTCCCGCAAAAACTATTTGGGCGATTATTTCTGTAAACTCTGGAGTTCCTCCAAGCCTGCTGAGACCTCCCTCTTGTATGTGGATAGTGGTGCTTTGGTTTCATAAGTGTCCACACTCACAAGACTGAATTTGCTATTAGTATGTAGGAAAATTATCATTTCCCTCTCCCCCCCCCTTAAGCAGTATGCTCCAGTTTACTCTATAGTGCATCATGTAATAGAAAATTATTTTAGAAACCAGTGTATAGAAGAGAACACTCCAAACAGACTTGGCTTATTCTATCTCTTTTTTAAAAATAAAACTTCTTCATAAAAACTATTTACATTTTTTTTGTTACCCCCCCCCCTTCCACCTCACCCCACCCTCAATGGAGCATGCATTTCCTGCTGTTGTTGATAAAATGCTAGATTTTATCAGCTTTAAACAGAATGATTCAATGGCAGGACAATTTCTCACGCTGTACTTTCATTATTGGATTAAATAGTGTTACTTGAGTTATTTGGCAAACGGTGTTTTAAGCAACCTGCTGGGAAAGAAAGAATACCTTATTTTGATTCCTCTAGGACAGGGGTAGAGAACATGTGGTTCTCCAGATGGGACTACAATTCCCATTATCCATGACAATGGGCCAGATCCAGGGCTCAGTTGGGTGAAGTGCACAGCATCCTGACCCTTCTCTTTGCTCAGGTGGTTTAAGAGCTGCTCCTTAAACAGAAGAGTTTTCTTTCGAAAGCTACCAAAATTTTATCCAGTAAGAAAAACCACTGCTTGTCCAGCTTTTACCATTATTAAGCAGGAATGTACTAAGGGCCGAGGAGAGATGTTGCCCTGTGGAATCCAAAAGGCACACCCGCTTTGTCAGAGGTCTTCTCTTTTTTTCAAAATGATTTGCCTAACCAGAGCAGCTATATCTGGCTTGATGCTTTCTATGGGCTCTTCGGGTGTCCAGAACTTCACGACTTTCCCATCTGGGCTGATGAGATACTTCCAGAAATTCCACCGAGGCATAGCTTTGGAGGAATCTGCAAGAACAACACAAGATTAGTTTGTATTGCAAGCAGAAAGGGGCACCATTCAGATTTTTTAAAACAAAAACAAAACCCCCTTATAAGAACAGAAGAATGTTAGAATCCCAGAACTGTAGGGTTGGGCTCCAAGGGTCATCTAGCACAACCCCTTGCAATGCAGGAATCACAGCTAAAGAATCCCTGACAGAGGACAGAAGACCCAGCTGCTGGCTCAGGCCAGGGGTCCATCTTAGTCCAGCATCCTGTTCTCACAGCGGCCCACCACTGCCGTTTTCAGAAACTGGTATTCTGAAGCGTACTGCCTCCAAAAGATGCGTCAAAGTGCCACTGAGATCAATAGGAATGATGTGCTTAGCTCCTACTGATTCTCTGGACTGCCAAATTCTTCCTCCTGATGAATTACAGTAATATGAAACTAGGAGCTAATCATTATTGCTGATCAACACACGATCCATAGCTGCCTTTCCACATCTCTGCTCATCTCTCCTCTTTGCTCAATTCAGTGGGGTTAGGATTTCATCTTAAGGGCTAGAATCTTGGTGGTGGTTTTAAAAAAACAAGATTCTTGGGAAGCTGGGTTCTGTGTCCAGTACCACATTTTGTATGTTTTCTTGTCCACTTTCCCCCTAGAGGTAACACTGTACATGCTTACCTATTAGAAATTGAAATGCTGGCGATGCTTCACTTCCTAGAATCTTTATTTTCTTGAAAATGGGGAAAGTTACTCTGTAATTTGATTTTGCAAGATATTCAATCCGCTGGCTTGTGTCTGGCTCCGTTTCCCCATACTGATTACAGGGGAAGGCTAGCACTGTGAAGTGGTATGGTCCAAACTCCCTATGCAGTTCCTGCAGCATGATGTAATTTTTTTCTGTGTGCTGGCAGTAACTAGCCACGTTAACAACCAGAGACGCCTTCAGGGAGACAGAAAACAGGGCAGTGAGAAAGAGAGAGGATGAGAGACTGCTTATGCCGAGGTTAATAAAATGGCTTTACATTCTGACCATCTCAGTTATTTAAATGTAGGAAAAGTATACATGTTCAGCTTAGCTTCAATTGCAGAAAAACAGCCATCCATCTATTCAGCATTGTTTTAGCCACTGGCTGCCACAAAGTAAACTTCTTCAATTGCAGGAAGGAAAATATTAACCCCAGTGATTACTGCTTAGGACTGCTCTCCCCCACTTTGGAGAAATTGCAGGGTTTATGTAAACCATCAGCCAACTTCAATTCACTGAAATACATTGGCTAGATTATTCCTAATGTTAACAAAATCCAATTGTTGACAGTAACAGATGCATTTTTTAAAAAAAGAAATGGGACTATTAAAAAGTCCAAGAATCAAACTCATCAATTGTTTGCATTTCACAATAGTTAGCCATTGGATTCTGCAGACGTTTGCAGCTTCTGTAATAAAACAAGAGAATCATTTTGATGACTTACAAAAAAACAGGCCTGTTAGAGCAGACCAAGAGGCCAGCTGGATCAGACCCTTTGTTGACAACAACCAGATGACTCTGGAAGGCTCACAAGCAGCACAGGAAGGCACCAGTCTCTCCCCCCCCCCCCCCCGTAGATGCTAGATCAGGAACGGGAAACCTGTAGTTCAACAGGTGTTGCTTAACTACAGCTTCCATTTGCCCTGAACGTTGGCCGTGCAGGCTGGGGCTAATGGGAATTCAAGTCTAACAGATGCTGTTCTGTGTGCTAGATGTTCATTGCATCTGATATGAGGAGAAACCTTGCCGTTGCTGAAACTACTTTGTTGGAAGTTAGAACGTCTCCATTTACACCAGCAAATATTATGAACTGTTTCTTGTACTCGGGAGACTTGGATTCCCACTCCCAGTATTCTTCTAACTGCTAAAATAAATCTACATTCACAGTGTTGTTGTTTTTTACAACCAGCCTGCATCTCAAAGGACGTAAAATGTCATTATTATGCACGGAAAGGACAATCGCTCCATGCAAAGATTTCAGAAACAAAATACGTGTCACTTACTTTGCCTCTGTATTTCTCCAATGAAACGGCCCTGCCTTTCGGATCCATCACTTCAAAGGAATAAAAGTCTTTGACTTTGGGCTTTAAGTACTTTAGTTGCAGCAGTCCCAGTATGGCTGTGAACA
Organism: Podarcis gaigeae; assembly: GCF_964106915.1. Taxonomy (NCBI): domain Eukaryota; kingdom Metazoa; phylum Chordata; class Lepidosauria; order Squamata; family Lacertidae; genus Podarcis; species Podarcis gaigeae. The sequence continues at coordinate 42,616,567 of NC_139687.1, forward strand.
AAACCATAGAGAAGAAAATGATGAAAATCCTGGTTTTCAGCCTCGAGCTTTTCAAAGGACACGCTGTCAGAGGCAGAGGCAGAGGCAGAGGCAGAGGCGGCTCCATTTTGGAGGATTTTGGGGGAAGTCTCAGCAGGCCTGGAATGTGAAGGAGGAGCTGAAACACAAAACTCGCAGCAGCTTGGGAAAGGAGGTGGAAGAGGGAGCCAGAAGGCAGGCAGTGTCCTGTCCCCCCCCCCCCCCGCCCACACTTTGCCTAAAGTTCTAGGCTGCAGGGCCTAGAAACTGGATTTTTTTTTTCTTTAGAAGAAATTTATTGACAGCAAGTCAGCATTTTAGATCCCCTTTTCCATTTAAATGCAATGCCTTCTGTTTTACAATTTGGCAACAAACCATATTTTCTTCTTGCTTCCCTTCTCCCCCACATTTTTCTCCCAGACTGTCATCTGATCTATGGTTATGCAGGGGATTAGAGTTGTTGTTGTTGTTGTTGTTGTTGTTGTTGTTGTTGTTGTTGTTGTTGTTGTTGTTCTTCTTCTTCTTCTTCTTCTTCTTCTTCTTCTTCTTCTTCTTCTTCTTCTTCTTCTATAGGAGTATAGCATCTAGATCAAGGGAAGTAATAGTGCCACTGTATTCTGCTCTGGTCAGACCTCACCTGGAGTACTGTGTCCAGTTCTGGGCACCACAGTTCAAGAAGGACACTGACAAACTGGAACGTGTCCAGAGGAGGGCAACCAAAATGGTCAAAGGCCTGGAAACAATGCCCTATGAGGAACGGCTAAGGGAGCTGGGCATGTTTAGCCTGGAGAAGAGGAGGTTAAGGGGTGATATGATAGCCATGTTCAAATATATAAAAGGATGTCACATAGAGGAGGGAGAAAGGTTGTTTTCTGCTGCTCCAGAGAAGCGGACACGGAGCAATGGATCCAAACTACAAGAAAGAAGATTCTACCTAAACATTAGGAAGAACTTCCTGACAGTAAGAGCTGTTTGACAGTGGAATTTGCTGCCAAGGAGTGTGGTGGAGTCTCCTTCTTTGGAGGTCTTTAAGCAGAGGCTTGACAACCATATGTCAGGAGTGCTCTGATGGTGTTTCCTGCTTGGCAGGGGGTTGGACTCGATGGCCCTTGTGGTCTCTTCCAACTCTATGATTCTATGATTCTATGATTCTTCTTCTTCTCTTGATTGGTTTCATTAGAAACTGGTCTACTCATCTTGCAAATGAACTAGTGGGCATAATCTGATTCTCAGAAATCGCTTTGTTAATGTTAATGAGAATGTATGTAAAGGACCTTGAACAGTTAGAAAGAGTAGGTTGGATCCAGGGTAAACAAACAAGCACAGGCATGTCTACTCAGAAGTAAGTCCCATCAAGTTCAAAGAGGCTTATCCTCAGGTTAGTAGATACAGGATTGCAACCAATGTTAGTTGCACTTAATTCCCACTGGGACAAATAAGGCTCTTATCCTGTCAGGCTTTACATTTTTATTTCACTGATACCTAAATGCCGCTAACTCACAGCACAGTTTCTATACCAGGCTAGTAAATCCCTCTGAGTTAAATTGGTCTTATTTCCAGGTAAGTGCAGACTTACTCTGGAACCAATCTATAAATAATAATAGCAACAACCATAACTATTGAAACAATATTTGACTGCACAAAACCTAATCCATTAATTTATAGTGTGCTTAATAAATATAAGCAACTTTATAAACTATTATGTATCACCATTGTTATCACTTTACTGCTTTTTGTTTTAAACAGACTCCAGGCAAGACTTCCTATTCACATTTTAAAAGTTCCCTTGTGAAGAAACTGGCATCTTCTCCAGTTGCTAGTAGCCCAATTTCCACAAGGTGGCAGCAGTCACGCAACAGAAACCAAGTGGAGCAAAGTTTTGCAGAGAGTCCCTCTACCTCAGATGATGGGCCTGATCTGATGAAAATCATGACAGTTCCAAGTCAGTGTACAGAGATGGGTGATTCCCTCAAAGTAAAGGGGTTATTCTAGTCATTACTCCATAACTCCAGATTAATAAATGCAAAAAACTTGAAAATGATATACAGGTGGTATTTTAATAAATACCTAATAAACTAGCCAAGATGTAGAAGACTATATCAAGTAAATGCTGGAAAGGCAAACAGTCTGAAGGATCATTTTTTCATATGTGGTGGACTTGTAGAAAAGCGACAGGCTTTTGGGAAATGATACATAATGAATAGAAGAATATGTTTAAAATTGTGATCCCCAAAAGTCTGACACATTTCTTTTGGGAATAATACAGGGCGGAGGTCCCAAAAAGTTGGTTAGATTGTTTATGTATGCTACCACAGCAGGCAGAATTCCGTAAGTGCAGAAATGGAAAGAAGAAGAGGTTCCAACAAAAGAGGAATGGACTTTAAAACTTTTGGACTGTATGGTGATGGCGAAACTGACGGCAAAAATAAGAGACCAAAAAAGGTGAAATGTTTGTGGAAGAGTGGAGATCCTTTTCAGACTCTGAGAAAATGCTATAGTCAAATGAAATCGCAGGAAGGACTGCAAATATAAGCAAAGGAATGATAAAGGAATGTAATGTAGGATATATGTTATAGAAATAAGTATTACATTTAAGGCGGTAGATAAAGGATTTAAACAGAAATGTCATGGAAGGATGGGAAGTCAAAATTTTAAGGGAATGTTGCATTGAAACTGAATTGAATTTGCTAAATTGTAGGAAAATAAATAACAATTTATGGATCAAACAATGCACAAAAAAGGACAGATCTCTGCTTTCGGTCTCTGTAAGCTGAGTTTGGTAACATGGGGAAACTGTTCAACAATGCAACTACAGCTGACAGTGAACAAAACAGGTGATTAAAGCCTAACATTGCTTTGGTGTAACCGAACAAATAGAACTCAACCAGCTTGGCACATCCTGATTAATATTATTACTAGTCTAACAGCAACAACAACAACAACAACAACCTTCCACATGTCTCAAGGTGATATTTAAAGACCAGGTTCCTGAAAACCTGCATCTTCATCTCCTGACAGTTTCCTGAAACTTGACACAAACATCCTTAAAACACAATTAGAAGTACCATACTTCTCCAGTTAATCTGTGCCAGGAAGCAAGTCCTTTGCACTTATGTGCACTGTCATAGCTGGAACAAGCTAAACTGTCATTTGCCAAAGGTGGGCTGGGTGGGTTTCTGAAGAGTCTGTATTCAAGATGAACCACAAAAGCCACTGAAAGCCAAGCGCCATGAGAAATGTGGGTGGAACTATGATTTGCGTATGAGATGGAATCGCCACAGAAAGGGGGGTGGGGAAACTTTCTCAGCCTCGGGGCTGCAGCCTGCTGTGGGCAACCTGCCGGGAGTTGCCTGGGACCAGATGCAAAAGCGTTCGGAACAATAGATGTGGCTCTTACTGTAGGCTACATTCCAGCCATATGGAAGTCAGAGGTCACTGCACACCCACCTGCGCTGTCTCTCCATCCAAGAAGGCCTTATCTGAGTTCATGGACACAGCCAGTGAGGCAAAAAGAGTTGAGGAGGACAAAGAGTGGGGCCAGTGAAAAGTGTGGCTGAGGAGAGGGGCCACTGTTAAGTTGTAGGTGAACATATCAGATGACACAGTGATTCTTCAATCAGCTCTTGTTTATTCACAGGCCAGAACAGAACTAAACTGAAGGGTTCAGCCAACCTGCTTATATAGAGCTCCACTACAACGCAGCAGTAACCACTTTCTGTAACTATCGAATCACTGAACGTCACTTTCAATCCCTTATTTGCATATGTGGACCTGAGTGAAAACTATCTACAGTATCCCCCTGCTGGCCCAGGGTGAGAACTTCAGTACATAACAGACATGGCCTACGGAGGGTCCTAAGAGCAAAGATGTAGAGGGTTGGAGGCAGGGCTGGCCTTAGACATTTTGGCACCTGAGGCAGACCCCAAAATGGTTCTTCTTCCCTGCTGAAGAAGAAAGGATGAGGGAAGATCTACCTCAGTAGTAAGAGAGGAAGAAAGATCTACCTTAGGAACAGCTGCCCCTGTGGATTTTGACGCCTGAGGCGGTTGACTCACTTAATCTTATGGGTGGGCTGGCCCTGAATAAAAATCTACATTGGGATCAGCTGCCGCTGTCACCTCACCTCACCTCATGGGTGGCTGGCCCTGGTATTTGGTCCCCAGGACTGAGGTTCACTGCCCCTACTCTTATACACACCAAACTGCCTGAGCACTGTTCTTGGTGGGTCTTCTTCTTCCGAAAGCGGTGCCTTTCCCTTCATAAGCTCCTAGGCACTGAGGGAGGACACAACCGCCCATCTTTCCTCCCTTACTGACCCTCCTCTTGCCACCCTCTTCTGTCTGCTATTGCCAGCAGCGCTGTAACTTTGCCCCCTTGGTAGTTGGAGACAGTAGGGCAGTTAAATAAATTTAGGCTCTGCTGTCTCCAGATGCCAAGATGTGGTCTGATAGGGCCCTGTTGTTAGATGGTAATGTTCATTATTGTGAGCCCTTGTGGTCTGTCTGCAGAGTGGGACCCTAAAGTCCTGGCACCACTTCTGGGAGAGGAGATGGGATGAAGGGACTACTGAAACAATGGTATGAGAGGCACAGGATTATACCCTCCCTTGCTGTTGCAGTGTTTTAAAGAGGTGAGTCGCCCAGTCTTTAGGGGACGACCCGACAAATACTAAGTCACTTTTTAAAAAAACGAATCAGCAAAGTTTGTCCTGTTACAAGTTATGGTGCTGGTTAAAAAACTAGAATCCATGGCTGAAAAGCTTTTGGTACCCCTCAGCTATGCTTGCAATAGTTCAGTTACAGGATTATGGTGCTTGCATCTAGAGGAGGACTGTTGGGCTGCAGTTCAACATACAGTGGTACATACGCTTCAGGTTACATACGCTTCAGGTTACAGACTCCGCTAACCCAGAAATAGTGCTTCAGGTTAAGAACTTTGCTTCAGGATGAGAACAGAAATTGTGCTCTGGCGGTGCAGCGGCAGCAGGAGGCCCCATTAGCTAAAGTGGTCTTCAGGTTAAGAACAGTTTCAGGTTAAGAACGGACCTCCGGAACGAATTAAGTACTTAACCTGAGGTACCACTGTATATTTTACTCAAAAGTAACTTCAACAGAAATCAAATGGGACTTAAAAACCAAGGCTTGTCCATTTCTCCACCTTCTTCTCGGATTATAATACAGAATTTACAAGCATTAAGCAAATCTGTACTGTTTTTCTCAAGGGAATATGGCATTTGCAACAAAATGTTGCAGTGTGGAGTGCTCCTGTTCAGGATTCTAGTCAGCCTGGAGACTCCATTTCAACATGGGGTTCGAACCCACAACTCTGAGATTAAGCGTCTCATTCTCTACTGACGGAGCTACCAAGGAGTTTTTGCTGGATCTGGGACCAGACAGGAAGCCAGTAGTCTCTTCCTGCTGCCTGTTTGAAGGGTTCCAGGAAGGCTGCGTCCAAGGGAGAATCAAACGGCCTTTGGTGAGCCAGTCTTTCAAGACAAAGCAAGGCTGTGGCTGAGGGATTCCTGACAAAGCATACCAGTGAGGAATATGTGTTTAAGTTGAAAGTTAAGTTCTCATATAAAATTCCCTTCATGCCACTACATGAGTTTCACATTTGCCTCAAGAAGCGTATCATGTGAACTGGGCATTCACAGTGCAGTGGCAATTCCCAATATTAGGGTGCCTGGGGAAAGTGTTGCCTTAATCATGGTATTTGCTGCTAATAAAGACTTTGATTTTTCCATTTGTGTTTATTTGAGTCCACATACTGTTAACTCACACAGTGACTCTCAATGTTAGTTTCGTTTTCTAGTTTGGTTTCTGCTGAGCTCAAATGCAGTGGGAACTTGTTATCTACAGATCTATGTGAAATGAAAATGGTGATCTGTTATCTTTTCCCCAATTTGGTTGAGTTTCTTCACAAGTCATGCATGGAAGGGTGAGGCGGTGGCAAAGTCAATGCGGTGCAAACCTTACAGTGAAGTTAATCTGTTGTTTCCTGCAGGTGTGTTTTCACTACACCATCTTGCCTCTTCCCCTTCTCAGTCCCACTAAGCAGAAGCAACTAGGCCAGAAGGATGCTCGATAAGTGGCCCAGAAATATTCCTCCCCAAATAGAGGCCAACTTTGTGTGGCCTTTATTGATTTAAAGGCCGCTTTTGACAGCATCCCCAGAGGATTACTTTGGGGAAAATTAGCCCGATGGGGAATAGACAAAAGACTTTTGTGGCTAATAACTAAATTGCATGACGGATCGGCCGCTAGGGTGAGAATCACTCCGGCAGGCGACCTCTCAAATTCAGTAACTATCAATAGAGGTGTTTGTCAAGGATGTATCCTTGCTCCGACCCTTTTTAATCTATTTATAAGTGATATGAGGGCGCCTCTGATAGATTCTCAAGAAACGATCCACGCCCCCCGTCTTGCCCAATACTGTTGCCCCCTTCTACTCTACGCAGACGACACAGTGATCCTATCCTTCTCAAGAGTTGGCCTTAGGAGGGCATTAAAATTTTTCGATGTTTACTGCAAATCAAATTTTCTTACAATTAACCATGTTAAGTCCAAAGTCCTAATTTTCACCAAGAGTCGAAAAACCTATAATTGGAGAATAGACGGAAAAGCTATTGACCAAGTCTTTAAATTTCAGTACTTGGGAGTCCTTCTCCAACACAACATGGGCTGGAAGGTCCATCTGGCATATGTATTAAATAGAGCTAAAGCCCTTTCCTTTGTGCTACTGCGTTTTTTCTTTTCAGATGGGGCTTTCCATATTCCATCAGTGTTAAAAGTTTTCAAGGCAAAGGTGATTGCAACAATAGCATATGCAATCCCAATATGGGGGTCTTTTGTTAATCTAACCCATTTGGAGGTAATCCAAAACCAGCTTCTAAGAAGGTTGCTAAAATTACCCAGGTGTGTAAGCAATACTGCTAAACGACTGGAACTAAATGTTACATCTCTAGAAACCACATTATGGAAATGCATCCTCTGTTACTGGTTGGCATTATGGCATAAACTTCCAAATCTCCACTTGATACAGTGTCTCTGGAGAGATGACTTCCCTAGCCCCTGGGCAAAAATAATACATGGGAAACTTGAGTCCCTAGGACTATCTCCATCTAAACTATTAAAATTGGATTTAATTTCTGCCAAGAGAATTATAACTCACAAATTAGAGGAGATGGATTTACAATTTAATATTGCGACAGGTGGTGGCACCTGTTCGCTGATAAACCTTGGCTTAACACCACCAACGAAACTTCCATCTTATTTAACTACCTTATCTGTGGTGACGCACAGGTATGCCTTTATAAAGGCTAGATTCAATGTTTTCCCATCAAACGTGTTCATAGGCGCCGACTCCATGGGGCCTGAGGGGGCCCGAGCCCCCTCAAAAATTCGTTTGGCGGGGCTGAGCCCCCCCAATAATTTAAGAAAATTATTACCGTAAATTTCGCTCTATAACACACAGATTTTTTCTCCTAAAAAGTAAGGGGAAATGTCTGTGCGTGTTATTGAGCGAATGTGTGGTCCCTGGAGCTGACTCGCTGGAGCGCAGGGGCAAAAATAGGCAAAAATCAGGCAAAAATAAGATTGGGTGGTCGGGCGGAGGGAAGGCGGAAGCTGCTGCTTTCCTGCATTCTGCCTCAGGGTCTTACTGCCCACCTGCTTCTGTTGCTGAGTTTGCTCAAACTCAACAAAGAGCAGGGAATCCCCTGCCCTCTTGGCAAGCAGAGGGTTAAGGAAAGGATCGAGTCCTTCCTTCTAATTCTTTCCTAGTCACACTGCGTGCAGGCTCCAGCCCACCGCCTCCTCCTCTCCGTGCTCTAGGGACTCGCAGGTGGGAGAGAGAGAGAGGGGGCTGGCTTGGGGGGGGACTTTTGCCTTCCTTTCCTCCCCCCCACCCCGTTAAACTCCTCCCCTGCATTCTTAGCCAGCTGCTTCTCCGCACACCCCTCTTGTGCTTCTTGTCCCTTCTGTGTTTTTCCTTCCCTCCCCATTTAAAACGTGGTGACAAAGCACGGATCCACATGGATCCTCAGGATTTTTGCATTGGGTCACTCCAAATTCACCATCAGATCACATTACATGTCCATGGCTACAGTCTGTACCAAAAAAATCACGCACCCACTGTTGCCTGGGGCTGCAATGGTGCAAAAACGTGGTTACAAAGCATGGATCCACAGGATCTTTGCACTGGGTCACCCCAAATTCACCATCAGATAACATAGCATGTCCATGGCTACAGCCTGCACCAAAAAAATCACGCACCCACTGTGGCCTGGGGCCACAATGGTGCAAAAACGTGGTTACAAAGCACGGATCCACATGGATCCTCAGAATTTTTGCATTGGGTCACCCCAAATTCACCATCAGATCATATAGCATGTCCATGGCTACATCTTGCACCAAAAAAATCACGCACCCACTGTTGCCTAGGGTCACAGTGGTGCAAAAACGTGGTTACAAAGCATGGATCCACATGGATCCTCAGGATTTTTGCATTGGGCTACTCCAAACTCACTGTCAGAGATTAAAAATCTTTATAAAATAGAGAATTAAATACATACAGAATGTTAAATTTTCAGTTTTGAAATATTAGTACTAGTTTAGTACTGTATTTCTATATTACTATAGTACTGTATTAGTTATTTTCAAATACTTAAATATTTTTAGGGTGTAAGACCCAATTAAAGCCCGTTATTTACATACAGTATTACAGTATTTACATACAGTATTAGGCATACTGTATTAACTTTATTAACTGTATTAAAGCATTAACTTTAAGATATTATATTTATTTAATGAACCCTCAGCCTTATTCAAAGTAAGCTTAAATTAGCTATTTCACTTATTAATCAAAGTGCTATTACTGTGCGACAGCAATATTTTATGTTTTATTCTTTTAATGATAGTTTAGGATTTATTTAAATATCATTTCAGTCTTTTCAGAGCTATATATTCACTGCTCTGTAATAGTCTATAAGCATAATTGTTACTGTAAATTAAATTAGCTTTTTACGAAAATACCGTGCGTGTTTATGTTTTGTTTCTTTTTTCAAAGCCAAAAAGTGTTTCAGGCTTGTCGAGTTTCCCGGAGTGTGGAGTTATAGAGAGTCGAGTTTTCGGGGTTCTAATGTTGATCATATGACTCTAAAATACTTTTAAAAAACTTTAAAACTCACTAATTTTCATCTAAAATTTAGAAAACTTCCCGGGGCAGGACCCCGGTATGGCCCCCCCCAATATTTTTTATAAGTCGGCGCCCCTGAACGTGTTGGGTAAGACTCTCCAACGGACAGATCTCACTCCTCTGTGACTGTAAAAGTGGATTTATAGAATCGTTATATCATATCTGTTGTCCATTACATTCGGCTTCACGGTCCAAGTTTCTGGCCCCATATTTATCGAGATTTGCTGACGGACCTCAGGAAGCCCAAATAATATACTTATTAAACGACGAAGATACAAGTAGATCCCTTGCAGTCGCTAGATACCTGATTAATGTTTTATTTCAAAAGAGGAGAAATGGATCACTGTATGACTCTGACAGCTTAGCTAAACTTAAGAACCATCAATAAGTGCCAGAACTAAGACGCATACCCCCCAAAATCTGATGGATTTTGTTATGTAGTGAAGTTTCACCCTGGGCCAGCAGGGGGATACTGTATATAGTTTTCACTCAGGTCTGTAGATAGTTTTCACTCAGGTCCGCGTCAGTTATTTTAGGCGGGAAACTCTGGGCTGTTGTTGCTACAATGTTGACAGCCGGCTGCCTATAAAAGCAGGCCGGCTGAGCTGTTTGCAGTCAGTTCTATTCCAGCTTACAAAATAAAGAGCTACTTGGAGAAATCGCTGTGCCGTCTGTTATGTCAACCCACAACTTAACACTGGCGACGAGGATGGGATTGATGGACATCAGAGCACAGCCAGATGCGGCCAGCCTCTGAACTGAGCTGAATCACTGAGTCACAGAGCGAAATCACTGAGTGAAATCACTGGACAGAACCAATTCAGAGCTGACTGTTCTGGCTAAGAGCACTGTGTTCCATCCATCGCCCTTCACGCCAGCATCAGAATCATGGCTTCACTTGTGCCGCTACCGCCGTTTGCGCCAGCCTCTGAATCATGGGACTCCTACCTCGCTCAGTTCGACTGCTACCTCCAAGCCAACGAGCTGACAGCAGTATCAAAGGATCGGAAGCGGGGCCTATTCCTCAGCCTCTGTGGGCCTGAGGTGTTTGAGACGGCCCGAGCATTGGTTGCGCCTGAAGCAGTCCAGGCAACACCATGGGACAGATCCAAGAAAAGCTCCGCAACCACTACGCACCAAAGCCGTCCAAGATTGCTGCCCGCCATGCATTCTACCACCGGAACCAGGCAGAGGGGGAGTCAATCAACAACTACACCACCGCCCTGCGACAGGCTGCAATGCACTGTGAGTTCCGAGACTTAGACGATGCCCTGATGGATCGAATCGTCTGTGGGGTCCGGGACATCCATCTGCAACAGCGTCTCCTCGCCAAGCCAGACCTCACGCTACAGAAAGCCATTGAGGAGGCTGTGGCCTCAGAAGCTGCTGAACGCTCCGCCCAGGAGATCCGCAAGTCCAGCAGCCTGCGTCTTGCTAGGGAGCCAGTTCCGGTGCATCATGAAGAGGCCAGCAGTGATGAGGCATCCTCCAGTGAAGACGATGATGTGCACCAGACAAAGCGGGAGCGCAGGAAGTTCCAACAGAAGTCCAAGGGCCAACCGGAATGTGCCGGCTGCGGAGGCAACCATTCCCGTGCCAAGTGTCGATTCAGAGACGCCATCTGTAGGAAGTGTTCCAGAAGGGGCCACATCGCTAAGGTCTGCCGATCGGCTCCGTCTGACACCCCCCCCTCATCGACTCGCAAGTCCAAGTCTTCACTCCAGTCTGCCAAGGAAAGTTGTTTCGCTCTCACCAACTGCCGCTGCCCGTCTGGAACCACGATTGGCCAAACCGACTCGCCTACGCGACGCAAGCTGAACGTCACGGTGCTCATTGAAGGAGCTCCATGTGACATGGAGATCGACACCGGGTCTGCCCTGTCCATCGTGTCATGGAGCACCATCAAAAGACTAGTACCCAGAGTGTCCAAAAGGCAACTCGACTCTCACCACGTACACCTGAGAGACTACCAGGGAAACGACATTCCCGTGGTAGGCGTTGGCCGGTTCCGGATCGCCTTCAAGGATTTTTCGGGCGTGCTCCGGTTGGTGGTTGTCGAAGGTCAGCGGCCAAGCCTCCTAGGGCTAGACTGGTTTGATGCCCTCGGCCTGGAAGTCACCGGCATCAACTGCATCTCTAACGCAGAGACTGAGGGTCTGGTCAAAGACTTTGCCGAGGTTTTTGACGGCACCTTGGGGCAATATACAGGTACGCCCATCTCCTTTAGCCTTGATCCACAAGTCGCCCCCATCAAGCTAAAGCCACGCCGGGTTCCCTTTGCTCTCAAGGCTAAGGTGGACGAACAACTGGACAAACTGATCGCCCAAGGAGTTTTGGAGCCGGTTGACCACGCCAAGTAGGAAACCCCCATCGTCACGCCTGTCAAGCCAGATGGGTCGGTGAGAATCTGCGCTGACTACAAGTGCACGATCAACAAGGCACTTCAGCAGCACGCTTATCCGGTTCCTGTTGTCCAACACCTGCTGCATTCCCTGGGTGAGGGTAAGGTCTTCGCTAAGCTGGACCTTGCCCAAGCCTATCAACAACTGCCCGTCGATGATGCCACTGCTGAAGCCCAGACGATCGTCACCCACCGGGGGGCATTCCGTTGCTGCCGGTTGCAGTTCGGGGTGAGTGTGGCTCCTGGCATCTTCCAAAGCCTTATGGAGCATCTCCTGCAAGGGCTTCCGGGCGTGGTACCATATTTTGATGACGTCTTGGTGTCTGCAGACTCACACCAGCAGCTGTTCGAGCGCCTCCGTGCCGTGCTGACCAGGTTCCAAGAGGCCGGGCTCAAGGTAAAGAGGGAAAAGTGCCAGATCGCCGTTCCACAGGTAGAGTTCCTGGGCTATCTTATCGATGCCTCCGGCCTTCACCCGACCACATCCAAGATCCGCGCTATCCAGCAGGCCCCCACCCCAAAGAACAAGACGGAGTTGCAGGCATTCCTGGGGCTGCTGAACTTTTATAACATGTTCCTGCCCCACAAAGCCACAGTGGCTGAGCCTCTTCACCGACTCCTTAGCACAAAGACGCCTTGGGCCTGGGGTCATCGGGAGACGGCGGCCTTCAACGCGGTCAAGGCTCTCCTTTCATCAGACAGTGTGCTGGTACAGTACAGTGAATCCAGGCCGCTGGTCCTTGCCTGCGACGCCTCACCTTTTGGCATCGGTGCTGTCTTTAGTCACCGTTTTCCAGACGGAAGAGAAGCACCGCTCGCCTACTTTTCCAGGACGCTATCTCCGACGGAACGGAATTACAGCCAGCTCGACAAGGAGGCACTGGCACTTGTGGCTGGGGTGAAGAAGTTCCATGAATACCTCTATGGCAGGACTTTTGACCTCATCACTGACCACAAGCCACTCCTGGGCCTCCTTGCCGGTGATCGTCCAACTCCACCGGTCCTCTCGCCACGCATGCTGCGATGGACTGTTTTCCTGGCTGCCTACCACTACCGGCTCATCCATCGCCCGGGGAAATCGATGGGCCATGCCGACGCCCTCAGCCGTTGCCCTCTTCCAGCATTTGTGGAAGACCCGGCTCCAGCTTCATCGCTCCTTCTGATTGAGGATCTTCCGGCAGCGCCTGTATCGGCTGCCACTGTGGCCTCCGCGTCTGCCCAGGATCGCACCATCAGCCGGGTGCTCAACTGGGTGTGGAGGGGGTGGCCACAAGGGCCTTTTGCATCGGAGTTCCAGCCCTTCGCAACCAGACAACATGAACTCTCAGCTCATCGCGGCTGTCTGCTGTGGGGAGACCGCGTCGTGATTCCCCAGGGACTCCGTCAGCGCGTCCTGGAGGCTCTGCATGTTGGCCACCCGGGAATTGTCAAAATGAAGGCATTGGCTCGGTGTTACGTCTGGTGGCCTAATATGGACGATGCCATCACTGCTTGGGTGTCCGCCTGTCAAGCGTGCCAAGAGTCGAGGCCTGCACCACCGGCAGCTAAGGGACACACCTGGGAGACGCCAAAGACACCCTGGTCGAGGGTGCACATCGATCTGGCTGGCCCCTTTCACGGCCGGACCTTTATGGTAGTGGTGGACGCCTATTCCAAATGGCTGGAGGTTGCCCTGATGCCCTCCACCACTACAGAAGCCGTCATCCGGGTGCTGCGAGGCCTGTTTGCAACGCATGGGTGTCCTGATGTCCTTGTCTCTGACAACGGACCGCAGTTCACGTCAGGCATGTTTGAGCGGTATCTTTTGGGACTGGGCATCCGCCATGCCCTAACGGCACCCTTTCATCCATCCAGCAACGGGCAAGCGGAAAGAATGGTGCGCTCGGCAAAAGAGGCACTGGCGCGCCTGGACCGGGGAGACTGGCATGAGCGGGTCGCCGAATACTTGTTCGTGCAACACATCACCTCTCATGCGGCCACAGGGCGGAGTCCTGCTGAACTGCTTATGGGCCGCTGCCTCAGGTCACCGCTCGACCGGCTACACCCGGACTTTGCCGTGGCTGAACCCCCAGGCTGTGCCAACGCGCCACGGTCATTTGTCCCAGGAAACCAGGTCTTTGCCCGGAACTATGTGGGGGACATTCCTTGGGTGCCAGCCACAGTAGTGGGAGTCACTGGACCTCGCTCATACCAGGTGGCACTCGAAGATGGACGCTTGTGGCGACGGCACATAGACCAGCTTAGGCGCAGGGTTGGGGACTTGGACACTACCGTGGTGCCCCCAACTGCGCTTGCGGCTCAAGAAGAGACACGTACAGATGGCGAGGCCCCACCTACACCTCCCTCGCAAACTGCCAGCGTGGAGCCGAACCAAGCCGCTTCAGAGGGTCTGCCAGACTTACCACAGACTCAGACCACTCCACTTGCGGAGGCTCCACCCACAGCAGCGGATCCAGGGGAGTTGGTTCCAACGCCACCTAGGGTCGCACCACAGCCTCAGCAAGAACTGGGTGGCCCTCCGGACTTGGCTACCAGTCCCCGGCAGTCTGGCAGAGTTTCTAAGCGCCCAACTTATTTAAAGGACTATGTTGTTGGACAGGTATCACTGTTGGTCTAAGTATGGGAAATGTAACCGATATGCTTTTGTGCCTAATTGAACCATTACGCGTAGTGCTGTATATAAGGAAACCATTACGATTGTAACTAACGCCTTATCTCGGTGGGGAGGGGTGTTATGTAGTGAAGTTTCACCCTGGGCTAGCAGGGGGATACTGTATATAGTTTTCACTCAGGTCTGTAGATAGTTTTCACTCAGGTCTGCGTCAGTTATTTTAGGTGGGAAACTCTGGGCTGTTGTTGCTACAATGTTGACAGCTGGCTGCCTATAAAAGCAGGCCGGCTGAGCTGTTTGCAGTCAGTTCTATTCCAGCTTACAAAATAAAGAGCTACTTGAAGAAATCGCTGTGCCGTCTGTTATGTCAACCCACAACTTAACAGATTTGAATTGCGGTTTACATAGGGGGAGCTTATTGTGTATAGTGTTTACTTAACTGAAGTAAAATTGGTTTCATATGGGTGTTTTAACTAGGAACTGTTTAAATTGTATTGTTTATGGATAAATTTTGATGTATTGTTTTCGATATGGGCCAATGGCCGCAATAAATCAATCTAATCTAATCTAAAGTGGCCCAGTCCCACCACACCATCTGCTACTGGATATAAATATGCCATGCAGGAAATCAGATTTGGCCGCACAATTGACATCACGGGCCTACTTCAGAGTGAGGGCAATGTCCTTGCTCTGAATTGGCTTTATGATGGTGCCACATAATCAATCAGCTTTGGCTGCATGAGGACATCACAACGCCCCTTGAAGCAAAAAGCACTAACTTTGCTCAGTATAGGTGAACACCAAAATCGGAGGCAGATTTTGGTCTTTCAAATTTCAGCGGCACCCTAAGCAAGGCCAAAATTTGCCCTCTAAATCTCACTTTCCATCCTGCTCAGTTCACTATGTCATAATTGCGGTGCCCTTCTTACATTATCTTTTGCTCTCTTTGTGTATAAATGTGGCAGAGAGGTATCCTATCTATCCCCAAGCTCTAATTTCATGCCTAGTCCAATGAGACCTCTGTATCTCCTGCCTATTAGCTCCTATTGAGGAAATGCCAGCACCTGAACTATTCACTTCTTTTGTCAAGCCCAACACTCTGGCTAGAAATTGACTTACAGTAAGGGTGGGGAACCTGCAACCTTCCAGATGTTGCTGTACTACAACTCCCATAATCCCTGGCCATTGGCCAAGTTGGCTGAGTCTGAAGAGAGTTGGAGTCCACCATATCTGGCCACAAGTCGCTCCCCCTGCCTTAGGGCTAAACCATAGTGGATGTTTCTGTCACAAATCATCATAGCAATCCCATATCAATATATGGTGGTCAACAGATGTATTGTACTTTTGGCAAATTAGACCCTGTTACACATGGTGGATTAGAAAATATCAGTCTTTTATCTCACATATTTATCTTCTGTTAAATGTTTGCCACAAAGGATTTTCCAGGGATCTAAAACATGTGGGGCACTTCATGAGTACAGTGGCTTCCCACTTCAGATGTTTGCCAAAGATGATGGCAATGGGAGACAGGGTTTGTGCCTCGTCCCTGTTTCCTCATCCCATTGCATGTTGACTTAACAGTAAAGAAGTTCTGAAGAGCCAGTCCCTTAGTTGACACTCACTGAAGGTCAAAGCAGAGCTCAGTTTTGGAAAGTAACAATAGTCTAAAACATTTTGACAAGCTTCTTTCCAGAGTTAAAAAGGTAAAGGGACCCCTGACCATTAGATCCAGTCGTAACCGACTCTGGGGTTGCGGTGCTCATCTCGCTTTATTGGCCGAGGGAGCCGGCGTACAGCTTCCGGGTCATGTGGCTAGCATGACTAAGCCGCTTCTGGCGAACAGAGCAGCGCACGGAAACGCTGTTTACCTTCCCGCCGGAGTGGTACCTATTTATCTACTTGCACTTTGATGTGCTTTCGAACTGCTAGGTTGGCAGGAACAGGGACGGAGCAACGGGCGCTTACCCCATCGCGGGGATTCGAACCGCCAACCTTCTGATTGGCAAGTCCTAGGCTCTGTAGTTTAACCCACAGCGCCACTAAGGATATAAATATGGATCACCTAGAGGCATACCACTCTAATACAAGAAGTCCCTTAAATTGTGACTCTCTGAAGTGCTAGGGTGGTAACAATACACCCAGGACCCCCTTCTTCCTTACAGAGAAGAAACTCACCACAGTTATGTACCAACATTTGCTTCTCTGATTTGCCCCTTATGAATTTCATATGTTTACAGTAGTCAGGTTAGGAGTGCAGTGGGTGAAGGAGGATAAGCAAACCCTCCTTTTGATTCTGCAAACAATGAGCTTGAACACGTGGATGACATCAAAGGCACAACTCCCATTCATTCAAATCTGGCCCCAAGTTTGCTTCCCATGACTGCGGCTGAATGCTTGTTGTTGTTGTTGTTGTTGCAATCAGGCTTATGATTTAGGCTGTTAATTTGACTCCAAGCTCAAGGTAATAGGTTGTATGTGGATGGTGAAATTCTCTGGGCCAGAGGCAAGAAAAACCCCTAATTATACGGACAGTAGACTGAAGATTGGAACTAGATTTTAGAAAGGGGAGTTCAGATCACAGATCAGCATTTAGATCCCACAGTTGGCTTTGGGTGCTGAGGTATCTGCTCCCCATCTGTTAAATGGGTGTTATAATTCAGCTACAGAGATGAGGAAGATGAGCATAAACTGAATCACCAGCAAACAAAGAAAAGCTTCATCAATATGTATAAAAAATGAGTATCATAAAATCATGTGCTCAGCTAGTGCCATTGTTCATGACTGTGTCTATCCAGGAGAGGTGGTTGGCTGTGAGTCGAGCATAGACGCCAGGGTATCGGTGACTTTCACATTTTCTAACAAATGAGAGGATTCCAGTTTGTTCCCCATGGCATATTAAAGGACCACCAGAGTCACCCTGGGGAAAAGAAAGGAAAGAAGAGATTGGATGTTACCATTAAGCAGAAGCTGATCTATATACCTCCCTACGGTCATAATATTCCAACAACAAATTCAGTTCTGCAATTAGTCATTTTAACAAAATATTTTAATTAAAACAGTGACTGCAATGCAGCACAATACAGTCTATGGCAGGCAAAGGCAGATGGCACATCCTATGAGTCCCAGAGTGTTTACCTGCTACTGACACCAGACTAATAATTATTATTATTGTTGATGCTGATGCTGATGATGCTAATACAATAATAACATCAAGCAGCATTAATCCAGATTGGTCCTCAGTCCCTAAGTTAACACGCTACATTTTAATAATGACTTCAACCAAGGAAGGATTTTGCCTAGCAAATCGGGATAAAATAAATAAAACTACACAGCTATAGCTTGATTCCCCAGGTCATACTGGATAAAACACTAAGCATTGTTAAGATTATGAACTGAAATCTTCATCAAAAGCTGCATGCCTTCTTCAGTATATTCAAAACTTTAAGCAGCTAAAGTTTTACTTCATAAACAGGCAGAGGCTCAATTCTTAATAAGTGAGGGCCATTTCATTTCATTTTACTTAAACTGATTTACAGACTGATTGATTACAGAAGTTTCTAAGTGGTGATTAATTGGTTTTAATTGCACGTTGAGGCTGTTTCATTCTGTCTTAAGCGACTTCTGGTATCTTACTATAGTAGAGTATGTATGTATGTATGTACGTATGTATGTATTTATTTATTTATTTATAAGAAGTGTTAAAGGTGAACATTCCTTCTAAAAATGAATCAAGTGGCTGTACTTCATTCAATGCCTCAGGTTTATTATTTTTTATTATTGAATATTTGGTATATAAAAAAAAATTTAACTGATTCCTCGGTCGATCAGTTGAAAGGCAAAAATTTCTTCATGGGGGGGGGCAAGCAGCTGTATGAGTGCATGAGTGCAGAATTAGTTGAATTAGTTGAAAGAAAGAAAGACTCTCTTACCATACACCTGTCCCCGCCACCTTTCTTTTCACCAGCACACAGCATATTCATTGTCAGAGGAGGGTGAGAATTATAGTGGTGTTTGTCATTGCAGACCTTTCTGCTAATGATGGTGACGTTGGCTCCATGCAGTATATCAAATCCGCTTCTTCTATTAATTGTTCCCCACCCAATTACGACACACTGGGTTCCACCCTTCATGTCATCATATGAGTGGGTAAGTGGAATGGTTTTTACAGGTGGCGGGTGGCCTTTTCCTGACTGAAACTGAAGGAATCATAAAAAGGATCTATAGTTGGGATCTACAGACAAGAAGAGGCCACAGATTTTCATGCAATCTACCTTAGGCTTCCTTCTAGCACAATATTAATAAATAATAATAATAATAATAATAATAATAATAATAATAATAATTCCTTTATGAATCGCTCTCCATGAGGCATCCTGAAACTATATATATATATATATATATATATATATATATGCTTTCGTAGATTTTCACGGGTACAGGAATGCAGGTTTTGGTGTCCTCGGGTGTCTTCCCGTGTAAAAGTTGGGGTGTCTAGGCGACGTTTCGACGAGGTCTCACTCGTCATCTTCAGGCTGGTGCTTTCGGCTTCTTGTTACTGGAACAGAGCGGGATCTCAATGTTTGAGTTCCTATAAATACTGTAGAGGGGGTGTGGTGTCTAGCCTCCAATGTTCTGGGCAGAGAGGAAGTTCCCAGGCTAGTGTGCCTTTTCTTCTTTTGTTCCTTAATTACTTGAGAGATACCTTGAGTGATTTCTTGAGTGATATCCTGAGTACCACTTAGGTGGGTCATTAGGTGTGGATTAGTTGCTAAAGTCTTTGTGTCTTGACCTCTTGAACTTTGTGAAGAGTTTTCCTGAGAAGATGGCTGTATTGCACTTAGTTGTGCTTTGGCTTGGCTTCGTGTATAGGGGCGAGCTGTGGTTTTGTGGCTTGTGTCAGCCAGATCTGTGTAGGGATTGCAGGGGGGTGCAGCATCCGGAGGTGCCACCATGGATTGGCTACTGGATGGTGTCAGTAATTCATCTGTGGAGAGGGTCTGGGTTTGGGTCTGGTGTGGTTGATTGGTGTTGGCGTTCTGTGTGCCTCTGGATCTGGTGTCAGTTTTTGTGGGGAGGGCTAATTTCCAGATGTCTGGCAAGCGGGATGTGTCGTCACGCTTGTTCATGTTGTGAGGGTGTTTCTCTATCTCGATGGCTTCCATGATTATTCTCTTGTGGTGATGTTCCGTGTTAAAGAGCAATTTGGAATCTGCAAAATTAATTTCATGTCCTGTTTCTTTCATGTGTTGGAAAAGAGAGGAAGTTTTTTCTTCTTTTTTGACGGCATTCTTGTGTTCTGCGATACGTGCATTTATTCGTCTGTTTGTTTGTCCAATGTACGTGGCTGGGCAGACTTTGCAGGGTATTTCATAGATCCCTTGGTACAACAACCAACTTCCCTTCCTTGACGTCCTAATCTACAAAAAACCTGATGGCTCCCTAGGACACACTATCTACCAGAAAAAAACACACACCAACCGCTACTTACATGCACAATCACACCACCACCCTGCACAAATAAACTCCGTAGCCAAGACTCTCATCTCCAGAACCAAACGCCTGGCTGACAAAGACCACTTGACAACTGAGTTACAGAATCTCTCAAATGTGTTAATTGCCAATGGATACCAGCAAAACAGGATTACGAAGCTAATCCAAAAGGAAACACCCCCCAAAAACCAAGACACAGAAGAAAACAATGGCATGGCCCTCCTTCCTTATATCAAGGGCACTACAGATAAAATTAGCAAAATCCTCCATAAACACAATATCAAAACAGCCTTTTGCACCAACCAAAAAATAGCCAATATCCTCAGAAACCCCAAGGATAAAATCCAGTTGGAAAACCAAGGGATCTATGAAATACCCTGCAAAGTCTGCCCAGCCACGTACATTGGACAAACAAACAGACGAATAAATGCACGTATCGCAGAACACAAGAATGCCGTCAAAAAAGAAGAAAAAACTTCCTCTCTTTTCCAACACATGAAAGAAACAGGACACGAAATTAATTTTGCAGATTCCAAATTGCTCTTTAACACGGAACATCACCACAAGAGAATAATCATGGAAGCCATCGAGATAGAGAAACACCCTCACAACATGAACAAGCGTGACGACACATCCCGCTTGCCAGACATCTGGAAATTAGCCCTCCCCACAAAAACTGACACCAGATCCAGAGGCACACAGAACGCCAACACCAATCAACCACACCAGACCCAAACCCAGACCCTCTCCACAAATGAATTACTGACACCATCCAGTAGCCAATCCATGGTGGCACCTCCGGATGCTGCACCCCCCTGCAATCCCTACACAGATCTGGCTGACACAAGCCACAAAACCACAGCTCGCCCCTATACACGAAGCCAAGCCAAAGCACAACTAAGTGCAATACAGCCATCTTCTCAGGAAAACTCTTCACAAAGTTCAAGAGGTCAAGACACAAAGACTTTAGCAACTAATCCACACCTAATGACCCACCTAAGTGGTACTCAGGATATCACTCAAGAAATCACTCAAGGTATCTCTCAAGTAATTAAGGAACAAAAGAAGAAAAGGCACACTAGCCTGGGAACTTCCTCTCTGCCCAGAACATTGGAGGCTAGACACCACACCCCCTCTACAGTATTTATAGGAACTCAAACATTGAGATCCCGCTCTGTTCCAGTAACAAGAAGCCGAAAGCACCAGCCTGAAGATGACGAGTGAGACCTCGTCGAAACGTCGCCTAGACACCCCAACTTTTACACGGGAAGACACCCGAGGACACCAAAACCTGCATATATATATATATATATATATATATGCTTTCGTAGATTTTCACGGGTACAGGAATGCAGGTTTTGGTGTCCTCGGGTGTCTTCCCGTGTAAAAGTTGGGGTGTCTAGGCGACGTTTCGACGAGGTCTCACTCGTCATCTTCAGGCTGGTGCTTTCGGCTTCTTGTTACTGGAACAGAGCGGGATCTCAATGTTTGAGTTCCTATAAATACTGTAGAGGGGGTGTGGTGTCTAGCCTCCAATGTTCTGGGCAGAGAGGAAGTTCCCAGGCTAGTGTGCCTTTTCTTCTTTTGTTCCTTAATTACTTGAGAGATACCTTGAGTGATTTCTTGAGTGATATCCTGAGTACCACTTAGGTGGGTCATTAGGTGTGGATTAGTTGCTAAAGTCTTTGTGTCTTGACCTCTTGAACTTTGTGAAGAGTTTTCCTGAGAAGATGGCTGTATTGCACTTAGTTGTGCTTTGGCTTGGCTTCGTGTATAGGGGCGAGCTGTGGTTTTGTGGCTTGTGTCAGCCAGATCTGTGTAGGGATTGCAGGGGGGTGCAGCATCCGGAGGTGCCACCATGGATTGGCTACTGGATGGTGTCAGTAATTCAAAAACTGACACCAGATCCAGAGGCACACAGAACGCCAACACCAATCAACCATACCAGACCCAAACCCAGACCCTCTCCACAGATGAATTACTGACACCATCCAGTAGCCAATCCATGGTGGCACCTCCGGATGCTGCACCCCCCTGCAATCCCTACACAGATCTGGCTGACACAAGCCACAAAACCACAGCTCGCCCCTATACACGAAGCCAAGCCAAAGCACAACTAAGTGCAATACAGCCATCTTCTCAGGAAAACTCTTCACAAAGTTCAAGAGGTCAAGACACAAAGACTTTAGCAACTAATCCACACCTAATGACCCACCTAAGTGGTACTCAGGATATCACTCAAGAAATCACTCAAGGTATCTCTCAAGTAATTAAGGAACAAAAGAAGAAAAGGCACACTAGCCTGGGAACTTCCTCTCTGCCCAGAACATTGGAGGCTAGACACCACACCCCCTCTACAGTATTTATAGGAACTCAAACATTGAGATCCCGCTCTGTTCCAGTAACAAGAAGCCGAAAGCACCAGCCTGAAGATGACGAGTGAGACCTCGTCGAAACGTCGCCTAGACACCCCAACTTTTACACGGGAAGACACCCGAGGACACCAAAACCTGCATATATATATATATATATATATATATATATGTATCAGCTACATATAAAGAAGTTAAAATAACTGTAAAATGCTTTTGAGGTTTTATTACAATCAAGCTGCTTGTAAATTTCGTTAAATGAACACATAAAACAATTGCATATAGAAACACACACACATGCAGTTTAAAATGGCGATAGCACTTACATAACCGACTTACCTGCAAAAGCATAATGTCATTTTCAAATGTCTTCGGATTAAATCCTGGGTAAGAAAATGTTTTGGTAATGTTAGCCTTGTGTTTTCCGTGCTCTATTTTAGTTCGTGAATAAGCTCCAAAAATCATGTATGTTTCTTCATCCCTGAAAAAGCGAGCCACTGATAAATTCACCACACTGATATTTGATTTTCACCATTCTGAGTGTTTGCATACTCTTCTTTATCCACATATGTATATATTTTGCTGCCTCAGACGGGTGAGCAGTCATTTGAAGCTCATCACATATTCAGTATTAACTCTGCAGCAGCTGCCATTTTATCACCTTGCTCATTCTTATTTGTGACCACTCTTTTATAGTCAGAAAGGGGTTTCAGCACTAATTAAAAGATTGATTAAAAAAAACTAATGTTATAAAATGGCGGCTGGCAGAAAGCTTCTGGCAAGTGTGTGCTGAGCTGCAAAAGGTTGACTTGTTTGACAGGTCACTGCCCATGTCAGAATCATGAAGGATTTATACACCTGTGGAGACTATGTTACTCTTCCATTCTTCTGGAAAAAGTTGGATTTGTGGAAAATACATTTATTTGCTTAATTTGTATCTTGTCCTTCCTCCCAAAGGAGCACAGGGCAGAAAACAAGAAGCGATAAAACAATGAAAACATCTTTAAAACAATTCCAGCACAGATGCAGACATGTTGAGAATGACTGGAGAACAGCGTCGTCTGGTTGCCTGTGAAAAATGAGTGAATAAAAATGGAAATTCCATACTAAAGGTGGAAACCAACGTAGCACGAAGGAAATTGTTCCATTTCTGCTTGCCCAATGGCATTATCTCTCTTCTCCCCACCAACTCACACTGCTCTGGGGAGTCTTCCAACTGTCCAGAGTGTACCAGCCAAGCATCTCTGGAGAGAACGGAACCAGAATGGAACTGATCTTCTCTCCTCATTGGACATGGGCACGTGCACCAGCCAATTTAACTAATGACCTTCGCCCTGTCACTTGTCACCACCCAGTTCATTTCTGCATACATTTTTGATACCCAATGTGTGTGTAAGGAGGTTCATATGAGGGTAGGCGCTTCCAGAGATTCTGATCCCAACCCAAGTAGAACTTTGGAGGTGACAGTCAACACCTAAATTGTACTCAGAAGCCAAGTGGATGCTAGTGAAGATCTTTTTAATACTGCAAAGATATGTTCTAAGCCAGGGGTCAGCAAACTTTTACAGCATGGGGCCTGTCCACCGTCCGTCAGGCCTTGTGGGGGGCTAGACTATATTTTGGAAAAAGAAGAAGAAGAATGAATTCCTATGCCCCACAAATAACCCAGAGATGCATTTTAAATAAAAGCACACATTCTACTCATGTAAAAACATGCTGATTCCAGGACTGTTTGCAGACCGGATTTAGAAGGCGATTGGGCCAGATCCAGCCCCCGGGCCTTAGATTGCCTACCCATGTTCTAAGCCGTTGTTATCCACATTTCAAGCCCACAGTTGGATATCCTTGTTCTCTTACCCTTCTTGAATTTACAAGCTGCTGCTGTAAGCAATGGATGTTATGAAGCAAATATTGCTACCTGACTTGAAAAGGTCCTTGAGAATTGATGCCAGGAAGAGGTTTCTACAAAGCATCAGTATTTCTCCAGACTTACGGAAAACAATGGGCTGCTGTTAACACCCAGTTCTCTTTGATCAAAGTTCCTCCACATGACACGCTATTTCCTTTGATGAGTGCAACCATATATGATCCTAAAGGCTGACCTTCTTCTATCCATTCAACTATATCTTGAGGTTGACCTGTAGGACATAAGTCATTTGATCAGCTTGGATTTGTAAAATGCGTTGAGGTTTTCCCCTCTTACAATCAAGTGGTATATATATTTTATGAAATAAGTAAGTACAGTGGTACCTCGGGTTAAGTACTTAATTCGTTCCAGAGGTCCGTACTTAACCTGAAACTGTTCTTAACCTGAACCACCACTTTAGCTAATGGGGCCTCCTGCTGCTGCCGCGCTGCCAGAGCACGATTTCTGTTCTCATCCTGAAGCAAAGTTCTTAACCCGAGGTACTATTTATGGGTTAGTGGAGTGTGTAACCTGAAGCGTATGTAACCTGAAGTGTATGTAACCCGAGGTACCACTGTATGTATGTAACCTGAAGTGTATGTAACCCGAGGTACCACTGTAAGTAAGTAAGTAAGTAAGTAAGTAAGTAAATGCAATGTGCTGCAGGCCAGTTCATGAGTTATGGGTGTGTGGGCATAACTCTCACCCTCTAGTTCCCAGGAGTCTGTGAGGAGGGGAATGTGCTTTAAATTTGTGTGGTGTGCCTGCAGCCTGAGTGAAACTGAAATTGACAGATGGGTCCATCTTTAGATGTACTCAACATATTCTGTTTCTTTGGCACGGTGGCTAGTTTAGTTCAGAATTCTACATAGCTCTAAGAATGTTTTAATACACCCCGCCCTGGCCCACAGCCTCTCTCCTCTGTCCTGCCGACCACCAAGGCAATTAGGCTAGCAGGGAAAAACTTGCACCAAATTACTTTTTGGCCATGTGGTTGTTCTATATACACCATGCTCTACATATATAGGAGGAGAAGAAGTGGGGTGTGGAGGAGACATATACAGCAGATATAGCAACACTGACTTACCTTTCTGAATTTTGAGGAAGAAAATGGTCATGGAAAAGCACAAAACAAAGACATGCCCCATTGTCTGCGGCCCCCCACAATGAGATGTCTAATATGTATTGAGCATAGGAAGGAAGTGAGATTTCATTTCGTCGTCTCAAGGGCATCCTTTTATAAGCTCGGAAATTTGAAACACCCACAATGAAGCCTCTGGGCTTTCTAGAGAGCTGTTATTTATAGGCATCAGAGAGAGTCTGGGGATCTCAGTATGTATATCAACAGTTATTCAGCTAAGAGGTACAAAGAGAGAGAGAGAGAGAGAAAATAATCATTGCTATAGCTGTTGCAGTTTTCAGGAAAAAGTACTTTAAAGTTGGCTGAAAACTACAATTCTGGCCAGACTGAAGAAAACACCTACCATTAGCTGGCATGATTATGACATCACCATTCAGTTCCTCCAGTGACTGATGTATGATGAGATAATAGTGCATCATTCTCTGACAATCATGCTCTGACAGATAACTAGCCAAAATCAATCTGTCTCAGCGACCTCCAGCTGTAAAATGGGACAGGTGTATTCTAGAATATTGTAGGAAATAGTATAAATGCTTACACCTCCTTGTGAGGTGGTCCGAAACAGTTTTGGGATAATAAATTGTGTCTGTGGATAGCCTTAGTTGGGTATCAAGAACAGATAATTATGCAAGAAAGACTGGGGAACACTGCCAAAGCTTTTCTCTGTCCACCTGTACAGAGGGGAGCCCAGCCAGCTGAAGCAACACTTGGCGGGTGCAAACCAGGTGCCCCCACACTGGTAACTCCAGAATGGCATGGCCCGGTGTGCTCTCTGCGAGCACTGTTTCCTCTGACACCAGGAGAGGAGCACCAGGCATCATTGTGCTGTGGGTGCCTGTTTTGCGCCCCCTCAAGAATCTGCGCCCAGGGGAATGGCCCCTCTGGCACTCCAACTGTATGCCCCTGAATGGACTCACTACCACCTCTTCCCACAGTTCAGAGATAACCTGCTTTTGTTCCATGTTATAGGCCTTTTTAATGCTCTGTGATGTGGTCTCAGCCATGGCCAGAGCATAGCATAGCATAGCATAGCATAGCATAGCATAGCATAGAGAAGTTGGTTATCCTCAGAGTCCCCTGTGGTTTTAATTTAAAGCAGGTGTAAAAAAAAACCACACCCTTCAATGTTGAATTCATAAATTACAAAGAAACAAGAAGTTCCGGATTCAGTTTCTGTTATGTGCATGAAAGTTGCTGTCACTGCTATATAAAAACCTTTAAATCAGTGGTTCTCAACCTGTGGGTCCCCAGATGTTGTTGGACTACAACTCCCATCATCCCTGAGCTCTGGCCTTGCTAGCTAGGGGTGATGGGAGTTGTAGTCCAACATGTGGGGTCCTACAGGTTGAGAAAGGTTGTTTTAAATGGTCATTAAAATGCAGATTGTCAGGAATTTGGCCCCCCAGAGCACACCGGGAGAGTCAGCCTCGGAAATTGAGCTGAGTGAGGAAGAGGTTGACTCTGTAGATGAGAACTGTCTGTTTGATTTTAGAGAGAGCAGCCCAGAGCCCCTCCTCTCCAGGGAAGAAGCGGTTAGCTCCCAAGGGGGGGGGGGAAAGAGTTGGAAGTCAGCCAAGGCGTTGCTAGGCAACCAGCAGATAAGACGGTGTCAGAGGCTGAGTCTTCTGAGGAAGAAGTAGATCAGCCCTGCAGTCCTAAAACGAGGAGATTAGAGAAGCTCTGAGAGCAATGGAAGGGAAGGAGACGAAAGGTGGGATTTTGGCGTTCTTCCTGTTGGGGGGAGGAATGATGACTCAGACTGAGCAACTAAGATTAATGAGAGCAGGCAGAACGCCATGCTCTGGATGTGTCTTTCCTTTAAATAAACTTGTATAAAACTGACGGAGAGCCTTCGTTGCTTATCAGGCTGCTCGCCTGCCAAAGATCATTATACAGATTGTGTCTCATATGTGGCAGGATCGGCCAGAACATAAGGCCAGACATCAGTTGGATGGAGCAATGAACTGAGAGTGCAGCTTCTGCTCTCTCAGTGAGACAATTAGACCTCCACTAGAACTCTAGGGTGGCAAGCTATGCCTTGCCAAAAAAAAGTATCATTCCCCCAAAAGACAACAACATATGGCAACAGTTTGCCCACATGCTGATTTTTATGTATAGAATAAATGAAACTTTAGAAATTATTACTATAAATGGGGCTCACTGTGGGCATGCCATTTCCAGGCCACACCCGCTCTGCAATCTTATGGCACTTTGGCACTTTCAACCAGACATGGCGACAACAGTCCTCCAAATGGAGGGTGGCCCTCTGTGAAGTATGCCACCTGGCCCACAACCCTGCTAGATCTCTGTGGCCTGGTTCACACATGCAGCTCAGCAAGGGAGCACCCTGAGGTGGTAGGCAGAGTGGGCTGTGTCATTTCAAAATGCTGTTTCTGAATGCTCTTCCTCTGCAAGTAAACCCACAAGCACATTATGAAAGATTCTTGTCAAATCTGCTCCCTGCTTCTCTGCTTGTAGAGTATTGATCGTATCAGAGGCACCAGCTTTCAAGGGCAATGGGGGGGCAAGGTCAGAATACTGGGAGGAGCTGGAGGCTGAGCCGAACACAGCGGCCGCATGGCTTCAATGGCTGGCAGCTCTTCCTCCGACTCCTCTTGGGGCCTCCCGAAATGATTCGTTGCAGTCTAGTACCTCAGAATTCTGCCGCTGCATCCCCACCTCATTCTGCTGCATGTGAATTTCATTTTCTTAATTGAGAGATGGTCCTAGTACATAACAGGCAAGGATGAATGGCATGCTGGAATCTGATCTGTCTCGAGAGAATGGAGTGTGCCTCTGGGAGGGAAATTGAACCGCTGTGTTAGCAGCACCTAAGTGACCAGGTTTCAAGTCTGGGCAGTGTGTATGGAGGTCCTGGGCTGCCCAAATTCCAAGGGGCCCTCTTGGCCTTGCTGATGTGGTCCAAAGGAAACCAGAGCAATACAAATGGGACCAGCTTGGCTGCAGGAGTTGCCAGAATGAGGCATATAAGGTGCTATCCAACAGTCTTAGGGATGCTGGATTTGTGTACGGCTTACTCCTTAGCCCACTGGTTTTCAACCAGTGTACCAATGCCCTCAGGGTACCCTGAGGTGCCCTGAATGATGGTCACGGGTGCCGCAGGCAACACTGGCCTCTGTCCCTCTTTCCTTCCCTCCCTCCTTTGATACTCTCTCACATCTCTGCCTCCCAAAGGCTTGCATAGCTGTTTGTTGCAGCAGCCCTGTCTACAAGCTCCCTGGGTGAATGGTGCCTCTGGGGCTGGCCAGGGGGCACTGGTTGCCAGGAGCTGAGGTGGCCTCAGAGTAAGCAAGCAAGCAGGCAAGGGTGCCCAGCCACCAGTCCGCCAGCCCTTGCTGTTGGGATTGGACAGACTCCCACACCCCTGTGGGGCAGTGGGAGGAGGAACCTCCCTTTGGGGCAGGGGGGGCAGCTCAGATACCAGGGGGCGGGAGCAGCGGCTGCCCGGAGGACTCCCAAGGAGAGGGGAGAGGAGACTGAGGAAACACTCCACAAGGGAGGGTGTTCGAAAAAGGGTGAGGGGCTGCCAGCTCTGCAGGCAAGGGGTGACATAACTGGGCTCCTGAGCCCCACAGGGGTGCTGCAGGGAGAATGTAGTTGGTCAAGGAAGCCATGGACTCAAAAAGATTGAAAACCTCCACCTTAGCATTTTCTTTTCCTGAAAATATGCTGCAAGGCAGTGCAGGCTTAGGACCAGAGTTTTCCTTCTCCCAGATGGGCTACCTGCCCAGGCGGACAAGCCCCATCTGCCCCTCACTTCCCTCTAGACCTCTAGACCACTATAGGTCTTGTCCATTCAATTTGCCAGAGCCTGTGTTTGCATGCAGGGAAAGTCATAGCTCAACGAGGGTTTGAGACCCATCGGCTACCCTCACCTGGTTTAGCCAGCCAGTTGAAGCCATTCCTGGGGTTTCTAGGAGGTGCAGGTGAGTGTTGAGTGCAGGGAGGGGGACCAAAGGTGGACAAACTATCCAAAAGCAGCACAACATGTCCCCCACCAGAGATACTACCTGGTGTATGAATGACCTGAACGACATACCCATGAAGTAAAGCAGCTAGCAAGGTTTTTGTTGTTGTTGTTGTTGTTTACATTTGATTTTATTAAAGGCAGATCAACAAGTATCTGGAGAGAGAATCACAAAATCAAACCAACCATCTATAGGTTGCCTCCAATTGTCTTTTGTATCCAGGAGATATGCTTCTTTGTGAGAAGAGTATAGACGCCAGGTTGACCTTTATCACCACATGCTGATTTTCCACCAAAGGATACAATGGCTTTTTGTTCCCCGTTACATATCAAAGGACCACCCGAGTCACCCTGGTGGGAAAAAGAAGAGAGAGCCTTGACAAGACTATTCCTTGTTGCTGATTCATATCTTTCCTTGCTCACACTCTCAAAATGATAGTAAAAGGAGACTTTTGACAAATTAAACACCTGCATTTCATGATTTCCCCACAGGACAGTCCTTCAACTGTTCTCCCACTATACAGTGGTACTTCGGGTTAAGTACTTAATTCGTTCCGGAGGTCTGTTCTTAACCTGAAACTGTTTTTAACCTGAAGCACCACTTTAGCTAATGGGGCCTCCTGCTGCCGCTGCGCGGCCGGAGCACAATTTCTGTTCTTATCCTGAAGCAAAGTTCTTAACCTGAAGCACTATTTCTGGGTTAGCAGAGTCTGTAACCTGCTTGCTCCGTTCACCAAGTCCCCTACCAAGTCCCCCCTTTCCACCCCAGCTTGCTTTTCACCTCCTCAACCCCATTTCTGAAACCACTTCTCTCTTTTATTCTACAGCCTGGCTTTGCAACCCTGTTTCACCTTTGCCCCAAGTCCACACTTCCTCCCTGCTCTTTTTCAGCAACCCTCCTGCACATAAATCACTCCCTAACCCTGGTAACCACCTGCATCTTCCTCCTCCCACACCTTACCAACTACTAAGCAGACTTGTGTGTTTATTTGTGTGTGATGGTAAGCTAATCAGGTGCCCATCATAGCTGTAACAAAATCAAGGTCTGATTAGGCATTGGCTTTTCTTTAGTTTATGCTGAAACTCTGCAGAAACATTTTTCTCAGACCTTGCCCAGACCTGTTGTTTTTAAGGGCAGGAAAGGCACTACAAAATAATTGCTGTTTCTCTCTAAACTGCTGTTTCCACCCTAATCTTCATTGGGATATTTAAATAATAATAATAATAATAATTGTCAGGGTTTCTGGGACAGAGAGCGAGGGGGAGGGGTCCCAGGGTGACGAGGAAGAGGACGACGATGACCCGAGGTTGTCAGTGAGTCCGTCAAGTGAATCCGAGGATTCCCAAAAGGGAGCCCCCCTGGTCAGGCCAAGGGGCAGTAGAGAGGGAAGCAGTCAGAAGCAGGGGAACGAAGAGGGAATCCCCAGTGGGGGTTGGAGATCGGGACCGGCCTCTCCGTCGGAACGGAGTGAAGGGGGTGGAGTTACCAGTGTGTCAGAAGGAGCAGAACAGGGAGCAGAGAGGGGAAGGAGTTCGGAGCAGAACGACCTGCAGGAAGGGGAGGAGTGTAGTACCGAGAGTAGCGTAACGGTCGAAAGGAAGGTCAGAAGCAACGTACGCGCGCCAAGTTCAAATGTGGAGGCGCGCGGAAATGAGGAGAGCCCTGAGGAGGAGCCTGGTCCCAAAGCACGAAGGAGGGGGGAGCAGGCGTCAGAAGACTCAGCCTCGGGGGAGTCCCGAAGGGAGGGAGCACAGGGGGGCAGGAAGACCCTGCGGAAAAGGAAGGAGAGGAAAAGGTGGAGCAGTACAAGCCTCTTAAGCTGGTGCAGGGGCGGGACTGACTCAGAGGGGACTTCAAACATCTAAGGGTAACAGATGCTGAGCCACGGAGCTTGGATGTAACGACAACAATGTTCTTCAATAAAACCTTTTGTATATAACTTGGACTGGATTTTGGTCTCTTGTAAGCTGGGACCTCGGGTGGCTCTGACAATAATAATAATTTATTTATACCTTGCTCATCTGGCTGAATCTCCCCAGCCACTCTGGGCGGCTCCCAATCAAATGTTAAGAACAATACAGCATTAAATATTAAAAACATCCCTAAACAGGGCTGCCTTCAGATGTCTTTTAAAGGTAGGATAGCTGCTTATTTCCTTCACATCTGAAGGGAGTGTGTTCCACAGGGTGGGCGCCACTACCGAGAAGGCCCTCTGTCTGGTTCCCTGTAACCTCACCTCTCGCAATGAGGGAACCGCCAGAAGGCCCACGGCGCTGGATCTCAGTGTCCAGGCAGAACGATGGGGGTGGAGACGCTCCTTCAGATATACAGGACCAAGGCTGTTTAAGGCTTTAAAGGTCAGCACCAGCACTTTGAATTGTGCTTTGAAACGTACTGGGAGCCAGTGCAGATCTCTCAGGACCGGCGGCTGCTCCCAGTCACCAGTCTAGCTGCCACATTCTGGATTAATTGCAGTTTCTGAGTCACCTTCAAAGGTAGCCCCATGTAGAGTGCATTGCAGTAGTCCAAGCGGGAGATAACCAGAGCATGCACCACTCTGGCGAGACAGTCATTTAATTCCCAGTTGGGGGAATTTCACCAAGGAAACACTGTATTTAAAAGTCTTGAGTAAACAGAGCTACTCTAAACAGAGCTAATTATTCTTCCTTATGTGCATCACACTACTGAACAAGGTGTCAGTCACAAGAGAGTTCATATTTGAGGACAGAAATGGTAAATAAACAAGCTTACCACACACGCATCCTTTCCTCCCTTCTTGTCTCCAGCGCACACCATATACATTGTCACAACAGGAGGATTATAGCCATCATTGCATTTTTTTCTGTCAATGACGGTGACGTCAACTTCGCGCAGGGTATCAGATGGCTTCTTCTGTCTGTTTTGAGTAATTCCCCATCCAGCTACTTGACACTTGGTTCCTGCCTTGAGATCAACGCCCTTTTTGGTAAGCTTAATGGTTCTCACATCTTTGTTAATCTTTGCTGTTCCATTAAGCTTAAAAGAGATGGAAGAGAGAGCGGGGTGTGGGTGTGTGTAGGGAAAACCAACACTTATTATTAGCAGGCAGTGTGGTGTAGTGGTTAGTGTGTCAGATTAAGACAAGGGAGAGCCAGGTTTGAAGCTCCATTCAGCCATGAAACTCTTTGCTGGGTCAGTCAGGCAAACCTACCTCACTAACAAAACTGCTAAAAATGTGCTGATTTTCATTTTGAAACATTTCACACTACCGTATTTTGTGAGCAACAGTGGGTTAAATAAGTTGAAGTTTAATGAATTTATAAATACACTTTTAAAAAAAGAAGTTTTCACAATGTTCTGTGCAGTAACAAAGAACACCAGCCAGACTTCACTTTTGAAATAACCAAGCAACCCATGATAAACTCAGGATGCTATCAGCAATTCAGTGCATCATATAGGTAGCTCTGAAGGGACACGGGTGGCGCTGTGGGTTAAACCACAGAGCCTAGGACTTGCCGATCAGAAGGTGGGCGGTTCAAATCTGTCCCTGCTCCTGCCAGCCTAGCAGTTCGAAAGCCCGTCAAAGTGCAAGTAGATAAATAGGTACCGCTCTGGCGGGAAGGTAAACGGTGTTTCTGTGTGCTGCTCTGGTTCGCCAGAAGCGGCTTAGTCATGCTGGCCACATGACCCAGAAGCTGTACGCCGGCTCCCTCGGCCAACAAAGCGAGATGAACACCGCAACCCCAGAGTCGGCCATGACTGGACCTAATGGTCAGAGGTCCCTTTACCTTTACCTTTACCTTTATCGGTAGCTCAGTTTACACCAGGTAATGTAAGGGAGAGTGGGGGGAAATCTTCAGGGTCCTCCTAAAAATACTGATTCCACTAACTCTCTAGTCAGCAGGTAATTTTATGGGGCCCTCCTCAAAATCACTTTGAGTAAGAAAATGGACCAACCCCAATTCCAGTGAACTGCTTGCTAATCTGTGTGTGGACAACTTGGTCCTCCAGATGTTGCTGAACTACAGCTTCCATCATTCCTTGCCTTTGGCCAGGCTTTCTAGGGCTGATGGGAGTTATAGTTCAGCAATAGCTGGAGGTTTAGAGGTTTCCCACTATAATAATAAGTCACTATACCAGGTGCACTCCATGGTCTCTTTTGACAGACAGATGCCAACACCACCACCTTGTATATGCCTCACTCTCTTGTGCAATTGGAGAATGGATTAATGTTCTTTACTGGAGGGAGATATGGCCCCTCCTGGCCTCCTATTACTGAATCCTACCATAACCCCCTCTGGATGCTGCCAGATCTTCCCTTACAGCCACCCCCTGCTAATTGGATCTGAGGAAATTAGTCATGCTCTACGCCCATTAAAATCAGTGTGGCAGATTAGCCAAAAAACCTCCCTAGATTCTGCCTCCTGGGCATGTAAATAGATCTCAGCAGGCCTAACAGCTTACCCTCTCCCCATCTCTCTGAACATCCAGGCTTATGGTTGGGAGGGGAGCATTTCCTATCACCCAGACAATGGCACTGTTATGCTCAATCTTTATGATTCCTTTTCTCTACCTTACGTCTTTAACTTCACTCCACCAGTGTTACCCCGTTGTCAAGGCAACCGGCATATCACTATCATAGAATTTCATAGAACTGGAAGGACGTCTAGTCCAACCCTGGCTCAGTTCAGAGATCATGCTTGGCCAAGTGTGCGCCTCTTGCAGCAGCTGTGAGGAGTCCACCTATCATGATGTTATCAGTGGGTGTCACTGTCAGCAAACTCCCAAAACTCCTCAGGGAAAAGAAGAAGAAGAGTAGAAGAAGAGTCTGGATTTGATATCCCGCTTTAACACTACCTGAAGGAGTCTCAAAGCGGCTAACGTTCTCCTTTTCCCTTCCTCCCCCACAACAAACACTTTGTGAGGTGAGTGAGGCTGAGAGACTTCAAATAAGTGTGACTGGCCCAAGGTCACTCAGCAGCTGCATGTGGAGGAGCGGAGACGCGAACCCGGTTCACCAGATTATGAGTCTACTGCTCTTAACCACTGCACCAGACTGGACACAACATGGTTGCTTCCCTTAGCACCTATATTAGAAGTATGTGCCATTTGGAGATATACCTGCAGAAGCATAAGGTCATGTTCTTTTGTCGTCTCATCATAGCATGGGTGAGCAATTTGTCTAGCAACCCTAAATATCTGCTTGGTATCCTCATGTTTAGCAAATGAATGAGCTCCAAGAACAACTGTGGGAGTTTTCTCCCTAAGAAGATAAAGAATATGGATAAGTTAAAGGAAGTCCAAAGTTCACTAGCTTATGTCAGTTTCACATACGGTATGTTCATTTACAAATCCATTCCCTTTCTGCATCAGTATGCATTTTTATTAAAAACCACACAAAATTTTACCTTTTTGAACTTACTTTGCACAAAATAAACAATTTAATACACTCTACCCCAATCTGCTCCCCAATGTATTTTATTATGAAACATGCATTTTTATACACATTTTAACCTCCAATATTCATTTTTATATGCATTTTCCTAGTTTTTTTTGAGCCAAGAACTATATTGCAAGATTTAGAGATATGTGCAACACCCAACGGATAGCTGTGCTCTGATATTAAGCTGGTAATTGCAAATCTCCTAGCATCCCTACATGGGCAGTATTAAGTTTGTGAACCACCACCACCAAAAACAGAAACAGAAACATTTCTTGAAACTTACAGACAATGGGCTGCTGTTAACACCCAGTTGGGTTTGATCAACGTTCCTCCACAGATCTGGCTTCCTTTGATTAAGGCCATATAAGGTCTTGAGTGTGGTTTCGATTCTTTCCCTCCAATTATATCTGCACATCGATCTGAGAAAGGGGTGGTGGTGTTAGTCATGCTAATAATCACAATGGGTGGCATATACTGCCATAATAATAATAATAGTAGAAAAAATAATAGAGGAAAATGAGTAATGAAGGAAAAGAATGTAATTCACTCCAGAAAGCCTGTGTAACTGATGGCCCATCAAACTGGAAAGTGCTCCCTGGCCATGTTATTCTGGTGGCCCAACCAGGTGATTGACAACCTGCCTCCTGTTTTTGCAATTCCAGGCAGTATTAAAACAGGCTTAGCGTGCCTTTGGTGAGCTGCCGTAAGTGGCTGGTGGGCTTGATGGATCACTCCTTGTGCTGACCTCCTGCAAAGGATGAAGACAGGTGCATACAGAGATTACTGGGTGCTCGCTTTGTGCTCAGCAGAAGCTGAGGGTGGTGCCAATTGTTAGATCAGGGGTGGCAAGTCTCAGGCCCAGGGGGTCAAACTCAGCCCTCCAAATCTGGCCCTGTGGACTCTCCCGAAGCCAGACCACCTACTCACTATACTGTGCCTTTATGATCATAGTGTGATCAGAGGCTGACCGAGATAGATCAGTTGGTAGAGTAGAAGGCTCTTAATCTCAGGGTTGTGGGTTCAAGCCCCACCTGATGGGGAAAGATTCCTGCATTGCAGGGGGGGTTGGACTAGATGACCCCTGGGGTCCCTTCTAACTCTACAATTCTACAGTTCTGTGATTCTAAATACCAGCTGCTGGGGATGGGGAAGGTGCTGGCCTTCTGTTCACCCTTCTGATCAGAGACACAATACAGTGGGAGCTGAAGCCATTTACATAGCCATCACACATGAGGCATTTGACAGAGCAGCAATGCTCTCAGAGGGAAGGAGAGCATTTCCCCAGCAGTCAATGCTGCCAGATGAGGTCTGTGATATAGCTCAGCCAAAAAGGTACAGTATCAGGCTCACCTTTCAACTTCAAGTGGACCAAACTGGTGTGCAGGTTCCCTTACTTTGTAAATACTGAAAGGAGCACACATGTTGTAAATCAATTGCCAGTTGCTTTAAATGGTTTTAATATGGCATTTTTAAATTGTTGCAACCCACCCTGGGACCTGATGATGAAGGGTGTGCAAGAAATCCAACTAATATATTTTAAGCTATTGAATAAATGATTGAACAAAAAGAATATTGCTTTGCTTAACCACTTGATTGCATTACATTGCAATCTCTCTCTCTCTCTCTCTCTCTCTCTCTCTCTCTCTCTCATATAAAGGGACACTTACCTCTTGGAATCCTGAAGAGAAAAATGGCACTGAAGAACCACAAGTCAAAGAAAACACCCATCGTTGCTGCTTTGTGTTCCCCCACATCAAAGTATCTGGTATATATACACAGTGAGGTTTTCTTCTTTTTTCTCTTTATAGATGTTCATTTAGAAACTGAAACACCCACAATGTGACCTCAGAAACATGTCGGTCATTTCCAGGCAAGAAAAGTTTGTGTCATTTAATGAACCAACATGACCAATGAATTGGGGAGGGAATGAGAGACAGGCTTACCCTGTGTTCTCAGGAGTGCTTTACTGATATTTCCTATCATACCTGAGGTTGCTGTGTAAAACTGGGTGACGACTATTGAACCTTGTGGAATGTTTTGGGTAGGCAATTGCTTCCTGCTGAGTCAAAAGAAGGTTTGAGAGAGAACGGACTTCCACAGACTTCTTCTGTGGAAAGGAGCTTATAACCTGTAATATTACTGTGATAAATGAGTAGATGATAATGTTAGTTCCATATTTGTGAGAAATTGACCTTTTATTGTGGAAGCATCTGACCTCTGGAACTCCCTGCCTATTGATATGAGAAAGGCACCTTAGTATTTTTGACACCTATTAGAAAACTTTTTCATTTATTGTTTATTTTTTTGTAGGCAAGCCTGTCCAGACACATAGTTTTATTACATATATTTGCTTTTAAGATCTATTGACGGGGTGAGTTCTGGTTGCTCGGTCCCTGCCCCTGCCAACCTAGCAGTTCGAAAGCCTGTCAAGTGCAAGTAGATAAATAGGTACCACTCCGGCGGGAAGATAAACAGCATTTCCGTGCGCTGCTCTGGTTTGCCAGAAGCGGCTTAATCATGCTGGCCACATGACCTGGAAGCTGTCTGCAGACAACCGCCGGCTCCCTCGGCCTATAGAGCAAGAGGAGTGCCGCAACCCCAGAGACATCCGCGACTGGACCTAATGGTCAAGGGTCCCTTTACCTTTACTATCCAGACATGTAGTTTTATTACATATATTTGCTTTTAAGATCTGTCAATTTGATCTATATTTTGATAATGTATCTACTGTTTTTAAAGCCTTATTGCTGTTCATTTTAAACATTTGATACCATTTGATATTGCAGGTAAAGATCTGGCCTATTGGACCAATGAGGCTTCTCACCCCCATATATGGCTTTCTTCTTTCTCAGTGTCCTTAATGGGGGGGGGGGGTCAGGTAAACCTCCGCCCATATCTAAAGGATGCATGAGGCAACATGGGCTGAAACGCTTCCTTGAGTTTACAAAAAAGGTATAAGAGCCTCAGTGACAAGATTTAAACATAGCCCTATTTACGAGAACATTATAAACCTTAAATGATTTTAAATGATTTCCAGCAAACTCAAGAGCAGGGCTGAAACGCTTCCCTGAGTTTACAAAAAAGGTATGAAAACCTCAATGACAAGTTTTAAACATAGCCCTATTTAAGAGAATCAAGAGGTAGTAACAAGAAATTGAGGACTCGGTTGTAAAAACTCTAGTATTGCTTTTACAAAACGGTTTTAAGAAAAACTTACAAAGGAATATGAGATGTTAAAGACTCATATTTCTGCCAGCTGCACATTTGGCAGGATTGAGAAGGGACTCTGTGCAGATCTTAGCACAAGTGCATAAACTCCCTCCACACAAAGATTTGTGTGCCATTTGATTCATCCACATGAAAAGAAATGCCTTTGAAACACTATAGGCGCCATGTGCCAATGTGCCAAAGAGGCAGCAGCAACTGAGATGGTGGAGAAAGATGCTCCTCAGAGACTTCTGTGAAGTTTACTTTTCCCCCACAGAAGTCCTAATATTTTTTATGTCCACCAGAGGGCTCTCAAACTCACATATACTGTATATTACCTTTAGTAATTTGTCTCTGGCTGAATGATTTGTTTCACCCTGCTAAAAAGCCTTGGTTTGCATGGGAACTGAACATAAAATACAATATGGGGGCGGGGGGTAGTCAGGAGGGCTTCTCTATATGATTGCAATGTATAATAGGGTTGCCATATTTTTAAAGGGGGAAAGTTGTTGAGGGGTTTGCAGGGTTTTTTTGCCAAGTTGTTCAGCTTTTTGAGGTATTTTAAAGAGAATTAGCCAAAATATAGACTTCCAACATGGACTGTGGTATGTCTAGATTTCCCCCAGACATTTCAGCGATTTTCACCCAGACACTGTTTCTATGTCTATCCATATTGTCCATAGTATTTGTTACATTACAAGTGAGATTAAAATCCTGCTAATGTTTTCATCTGCTTACAGTGGTCTCCTAAATAAATTATAAACTTTTCCCATTCTTTCTTGAATTTCTTGTCTTCTTGGTCTCTGAGTTTTCCAGTCAGTTTTGCCATTTCAGCATAGTCTAACCGCTTAGTTTGCCATTCCTCTCTGGTAGGGACTCTTTTTTTCTTTCCATCTCTGGGCTAGTAGCATCCCTAAGAAGCACCATTTCATCACCACTGTATGAAATTAAATTGGGCTGGTTGTTGGTAATTTATTGATAAACAGTTGTTTATTGATGTTGATATATGATATGACGTGGGTGGCGCTGTGGGTTAAACCACAGTGCCTAGGACTTGCCGATCAGAAGGTCAGTGGTTCGAATCCCCGCGATGGGGTGAGCTCCCATTGCTCGGTCCCAGCTCCTGCCAACCTTGCAGTTCGAAAGCACGACAAAGTGCAAGTAGATAAATAGGTACCGCTCTGGCAGGAAGGTAAACGGCGTTTCTGTTCGCTGCTCTGGTTTGCCAGAAGCGGCTTAGTCATGCTGGCCACATGATCCGGAAGCTGTACACCGGCTCCCTTGGCCAATAAAGCGAGATGAGCACCGCAACCCCAGAGTCAGTCACAACTGGACCTAACGGTCAGGGGTACCTTTACCTTTACCTATGTGCATTAACCAGGATAGTTTGCATGATTTAGCTGCCTTCTTGTTTCATTCCAGATTATTTTGTAATGCTGAGTACTATCTGTATGATATGTCCTCGCATAATGATAAATATGAATGTGACAAAGGAAATTTATCCCTTGCCTTGGCTGAAAATGCTGCAGAGCGCTACTTAAATCCCATTAATTCCAGTGGGATTTCAGCAGCCTAATTGTGGTCAGGACTGAAGTCCTTTTAAATAAGCTTCTAATGACTTTACCATTTACAAGGGAAATATGGGAATCAGCAGAGAGACAAGCTGGCATTAAATGTACACACAATATCCTGCACTTTATGAACAGGATGGTAATGAAATTCTCTCTCATTCTCTTTGTCACTGCATGAAGCCCATTTCATTCCATGCAGGATTTGTTTCCCTTTCTTTGTTGTTGTTGACAGCAATTCACATCTGGCTCTCAACAGACAATGTAGACATGACCACAAATGTTGTTTCCTGGAAGAGTGGTGTTTTGAGAATGGAACCTGTCCACTGCTGATGGGATAAATCTTTGGTTTATCTTCCAAGCAAAGGTCATTTATCCATGTAAAAGTGCCGTCGAAGGGTGCTTCCTCTTTAGTGACGTGATCTGAGGGTAGTAAGAGATGTTTACAGAGCAGAGCTGCAAGAACAAATGTTGCTGGGTTTTTAGATTATTTTATTCAGATTTACCCGTGGGATTATAAGAGGCAGTTGCAAATATATTTTAACAGGCCAGAAAACAGAGAGAAATTAAACAATAACATACATGCTATATTTCTATTTTGTTAAAAAATTAATTTTTATTAAAGATTTTCTTGGTTTTCCATACTGTATTTCTATTTAAATTATATGAATGATTTGCAAATTTGTCTCTGTATGTATAAGTTGACACATGCAAATCTGGGTTCTCTTTTGCCCCCCCTTTTAATGTATTAATTGCATTCTGCTTACCACCTTTTACCACCTAATGAGTTCAAGGGGGTGTGCATGTTCTCTCCTCCCACAACAACCCTGAGAGGTAGATTAAGCAGAGAGACTGGCCCAAGGTCACTTAGTGAGCTTCAGGGCTTAGTGGGGATTGCAGTGCTGGTGTGCTGGATTGTAGTCCAACATTCTGGCCCTCCTACTGCTATGTATCTTCCAGTCGTTTGTTTGTTTTCTAACAGGCAGAGCGATAGCTCCAGGCTCATTTTGGGCTGTGTGTCAGAGAAACAAAGCGGCTAGGAACCTTGCATGTCCACAGCTTCTCCGACATGCCTGCTCTGATGCTCACCACAAAGAAGCTGCAAAATTGATCCCATGCCCTCACCCCGGGCTCTGACTATGGACCATACGGCAGTTGCAAACCTCAGAATACACCAAAGTTGGCTGTGGAAGGTACAGCGTACGAAACAATTCCTGCCACACCCCAGAGGAGGAAGAGACGTGTGGTGGTGAGAGGTGACTCCCTTCTGAGGGGGACAGAGGCAGCAGTGTGCGGTGGTAACAGGATGTCCCGGGAGGTGTGCTGTCTCCCAAGTGAAGAGAGTCATGATGTGACGGAGAAATTGCCAAGTTGACCACAACCTCCTCCTTCTGACTCATGTGGGTACAAATGATACCGTCAGACACAGCCTTCGATGTATAGCAGTGGCCTATGACAAATGGCCTCGGTCCAGTATATCTGAAAGAGCGTCTCCTCCCCCATCGTTCTGCCCGGACACTGAGGTCCAGCTCCGAGGGCCTTCTGGCGGTTCCCTCACTCGAGAGGCCAAGTTACAGGGAACCAGGCAGAGGGCCTTCTCGGTAGTGGCGCCCGCCCTGTGGAACGCCCTCCCATCAGATGTCAAAGCGATAAACATCTACCTGACATTCAGAAGACATCTGAAGGCAGCCCTGTTCAGGGAAGTTTTTAATATGTGACATTTCAGTGTATCTTTTATCTTTGTTGGAAGCCGCCCGGGGCTGGGGAAACCCAACCAGATGGGCAGGGTACAAATAATAAATTATTATTATTATTATTATTATTATTATTATTATTATTATTATTATTATTATAAATCCCAGCTGTATTCAATGGGGCTTAGTTCCAGGAATTGGACTGTTATAGCATAAAGACTGTTATAGCATAAATCTTCTGTTCCTGCGGTCAGAGGCAACATGTCTCTTAATGTCAGTTCCTGGAAACTGCAGGTGGGGAAGGTTCTGTTGCATTTGGCTTGTGGACTTCTCGGGGCATTTGGTCAGCTGCTGTGAGTGCAGAATACTGGACTTTATGACCCTTTGGCCTGATCCAGCTAGGCTCTTCTTATGCAATTCGATGCACGTCAACCTGGGAACAAATCCCATTGAGCACAGTGGGACTTAAATATGAACAAACATTTATAGGACTGCCGGAGACCGACAGCATGAGAAAAAAGCTTGGGCTCTTCAAAAATTGCAACCGTTTTACCAAGCAGTGAAGCATCTTCGAATACATCTTTTCCTCTCTTTCTAATGTCTCGTTGTAAGTTATAGAGGTCAAGAAAACATAGCAGTGCAATCCTTTATGTTATGAGCTTGGTTTCAAAACTCCCTAGAGCTTGGGTAGATGAACTCTGGGGTTGCACAACTTATTTCCTGCCCCTGCCCTTTGAGCCTTAAAATCTCCTCCTTTGGGAATATTGACTTAGGTCTGTGTGAACAGGAATTCTGTGCCCAGATTTTTAGCCAGTTTCATGCAGTACAACTAAAGACAATTAAATACTTGTAGGGAAAGTGAGTTTTGCTTTCTCAAGTTGCCTAAAAACCATGACAATGGTGACTCATTTTGAATCAAACAGAGGCTAGTTTGCCCATCACTATTCCAAATGTGTATCTGGATGGATGATGATACTTGGGAGGAAGAGTGTGTGGGAAGGTTATATAGCACCGCAGCAAGCCATTATTATTCCACACTTTCCAGTGCATTTTCAAATCATTTTCCTTACCACAAAAATTCTTATGCTGCTTCTTTTTTTGGGAAGTGGGTTTGTTGTGCAAGACCCCCAACTCCACTTTCCCTGTGCAACTTGAATTTGACAGTGTATAATTGAATCCTGCCCGCAAAACAGCAACACTCTGGAAGCGGGCTCAAAAGTAACTTTAAAAATACGATAATATTCTGATTCAAGCCTTTGAACCTTGCTGGGATTCTTGACTTCTGAAATATCTACATCCCCTCCCACACACTACGAAAAACCAACCAAACCTTGAAATGGTACTGCTGTGGTCAAGAAAGCATCTAAATGCCCAAACCTCTCTTTTCCTCTTGCATCTATTTTTACCGAATAATCTTGAGCCGCAGTGTCACATGAAACAAAGCACAATTAGTAACTCTTTGAAAAGTCACAACAAGAGAAATAATACCAAAGGAGGGAATTGGGTGTTGTTGTTTTTTAGTCTTCTGTTCCTGGAATCTTCTTCTGGAATTAACAGAGTAGGTTTCCTAACTCTTGTTTCTTATACGTAGTATATTGTGCTTACAGCTTTGTACAAAAGAAGTGACAGGAAGGCTCAGCGAAGTCTGGAATGTGAAGAATGGTTTCTTCAAATGCACCTAAGTTTAGAAATCAACTAATATAGTTTTCAGATGTCCAAATGGCTACTATACATTATAACACACAGTGAAAACATTAAATATATACTGTATAATAAACAATAAATAAATAAATGATGTATGCATCAAAAATAATAATTTATCTTTTCAGGTTTGATGAAATGAGTAGAACCTACTCGGTTTTTTCGAGCGGGGGAGAGAAAAACCTCAGGCTCAAGGACTGGATGTGCCCCCCCATCTTTCTATTCATCCCACAGAATTCCCATGCCATTTTTTCCCAGGCTCCCAGCATCACCAGTCATTCCCAATACCCTCCTTGATAGCTTTTGCATGGCTGGAATGTGTGGTACCTGTGATAACACCTTTTGCTTGCCTCAATGGAGAGAGGGTGTTAGCAGGTGACCAAGGGCTTTCATGAATGAAGGAGAGTTTCTGTGGACCCTGTGCTTGGTTGAAAATGTTGCACCATTTTCTGACATCCTTTGATATTTGCACATCTACGAATTTTGCAATGTAGTTTGCCAGCAAAAGTAATGTGTACAAAATTGCACACATTAGGATAAAGTTTACGTAAAAATGCGTATTAGACAAAATAACATGAAATGCATTATATTCTGGGAAATGGTATACATAAATTTATGTACTAGGAGAAATTCACACTAAAATGCTGATGACTTTTCGTGATGACTCGTAAAAATAATGATAATTGCAAACTGATGTGGAAATGTGGAGAATTGAAGTTAAGACTGAAGAAATGAGAAACTGAGAGAAACTGAAATTGTGAGATTCAGGCACCCCCACCTTCAACTAAAGGTATCTTAACTTGTGTCTCCATTATTTCACCCAGCATAATT
The DNA here is from genome assembly GCF_964106915.1 of Podarcis gaigeae. Classification (NCBI taxonomy): domain Eukaryota; kingdom Metazoa; phylum Chordata; class Lepidosauria; order Squamata; family Lacertidae; genus Podarcis; species Podarcis gaigeae. The sequence continues at coordinate 42,660,113 of NC_139687.1, forward strand.
AACTGTACATATTACATTCTTTTATCTTGCTTTCTTTAACATAATTTGTGTTGAATAATAATATTTCTTTTGCTGCTTGTAATATGGGCAGCTTTTCATTCTACATACCACTGGATCTGTTCCAGAAGAGTTTGTGACTGAATTTGGTGGGCTGTTTGTTTGTTTGTTTTTTTTTAAAAAAGTTTCTCCTTTTTTGGGCCACATCTGTGTTAACACTTCTATTTTTATCACCTCGTTAGGATATTTTCCTCGAGGAAGCTCAAAAGTGCCAGCAATCTCTTTCATCCCATCAGATATTGTTTGGTATTTTACACAATGAGTACTTCCTAAATATATTTGCAGAAGACGCCAGGAGCAGCGCAGTCGTCCATAACAGAAAGACATTCTTGCACGGAAATGTGTGTGTGTGCATTTTACACACACACACACACACACACACACACACACACACACAGAGCATCAAACAGCATGTCATGCAAGCATGTCATTCAACTAATCTCTAAAATATTATATGGATTACAGTGGTACCTCGGATTACATATGCTTCAGGTTACAGACTCCGCTAACCCAGAAATAGTGCTTCAGGTTAAGAACTTTGCTTCAGGATGAGAACAGAAATCGTGCTCCAGCGGTGCAGTGGCAGCAGGAGGCCCCATTAGCTAAAGTGGTGCTTCAGGTTAAGAACAGTTTCAGGTTAAGTAAGGACCTCCGGAACAAATTAAGTCCTTAACCCGAGGTATCACTGTACTATGATTAACAAAACATAGTATTTTTTATTTATGTTGCAAAACATTTTGGCTTCCACCTGAATCAGCTGCTCAAAAAAAATAAAAATGAAATGACAGTGTTTCCAAGCAGGCAGTTACAGAGCTTTGAGGATGGAATGCTCAAAAGATCTTCATTTGCTGAACCTAAGCGATGCTGGTGCTCTCCTCCAAATTGAGCCCATGTGCAGGGGCGAAGGAAGGGGTCGTGACACCCGGGGCGGGCATCGCTACATAGGGTGCATGTGCGGCATCGCTACGTATGATGCATGCGCCGTACATGCGCTGTACATAGCGGTTTGCCACCGGCACCGGGATCCTCTGCTCGTGGCTGAATGGAGGATCTTTCACATGTGGCTGCGGCAGCACGATGGCTGCTCACGCTGCCCCAAGCCCCTGTGGGGTGGCTTCGTGTCACCCCTGCAGACATGGCACCTGGGGCGCACCCACCCATGTGATGCCACTGCCCATGTGGTGTTAGTGGTAGAGCATCTGTTGTTGCACATAGGAGCTCTCAGGTTCTATCCCTGGCAACTTCCAACATGACTGACATACATACATGCATACATCATTTCATTTGTATTCCACCTTTCCACAGTTCAAACCATGCTCAAGACGGCTTATAAGGTGAACAACATACATAAAAGCAACGTAACAGAAATAGTCACAAGCAATAAATAAAGCATTAAACAATACACAACCAAACTGAACGATTTCCACATAAATCACAAAATCTAAAATAAAATAAAGATACAAAAAAAGCCCAGCAGCAGCAGCAGCCCCAACACAACAACCCCTCACAAACAATGCTCCAGCCTGAGAGTCAATTCAGTAGCCTCAGCTTTTGTAGCTGGAGTCAGTCAGGGCCCCGCCCTCCCAGGCCTGGTGGATAAAGGCCTGTAAGGTCTCACAACCAAGAGGGTCTCTAGCCTCTTCAGCAGCCTCAGCTTCTGTAGCCGGAGTCAGTCAGGGCCCTGACCTCCTGGGGCAGGTGGGAAAAGGCCTGCAAGTCAGGGAGCAGGTCTTCTGGGACTCACAGTCAAGAGGGACTGAGAGAGACCCCTGCCTGAAATCCTGGAAAGCCAATACCAGTCAGTGCAGGCAATATTAAGCTATGCCGACCAATTTTCTGGTTCAGCGTAAGGTAGCTGCCTCTCTTCTTATGGCTTAGGATAGTCCAGGATCATGGTGAACCAAATTTCACCATGTGGAGTGGTTGTATAAATGCCCTCTTGATGTGACATCACTTTATACCTCTTGCTTCTTATCTACGGTGCTTTGGTAGCTTCTGCTCAGAAGCGGCTTATAAATTTGTAGTTAATTTTAAAATTAAAAATCAGTTGTCTTGACTCCAAACCACATATGTTTCGCACAAGGCAAAGCTGAAATCGACAGCCTAGGAAGTGCAGAAGTGCACATTCTGGGCTCGTAATAAAGGCTAGGAATAAAACCTGCTTTGTGTATATTCACTCAGTTTGGCATACTTTGCTCCGTGACAATAGTTCAATATTTTCAGAAGTTGTTGGCAAGGAGAAGGCCAAAAGAACAGAAGGAGAGGAAGGGTGTGGGCGCTGGGTGGGCCAGTTGGGTTGCCAGAGAAAAGGAGCAAAGGGAGGGGGGCGAGGTTCTGTGAGTCATCACCACCAACATTCCAACATTCCAAACTGGTTTCAAACGTCTTTGTATTTTCTTGGAAGCCACATTTGGGTAATAGCTTCTATTTTAAAAGAAAATAAATCACACCATGGATGCCACATTCTGGATGAGTTAGATGTTCTTGAATTTGCATAGCAAATCTGCAATCACTTGAAATACCCATGCCCAAAGAACCTCTGGTATGTTTGTGACTCTTAATGCTCCACATCCCCAAAGCCCTCTGTCATTCTTGTATTCAAGATATCCCCTGCAACGCAGGAATCTCAGCTAAAGCGTCCATGACCCTGCTTTAAAACCTCCAAGGAAGGAGAGCCCACGAGTTCTCAATGGAGACCATTCAACTGCCGGAAACCTCTTACTGTTAGAAAGTTTTTCCTGATCGGAATCTCCTTTCTTGTAACTTCAAACCATTGGTTCAAGTCCTATCCTCCAGAGCAGGGAAAAAAACAATCTTGTTCCCTGTTCCCTGTGACAGCCCTTGAGATATCTGAATATGGCTATCATATCTCCTCTCAGTCTCTTCTTTTCCAGAGGAAAAACATACCCAGCTCCTTCAACCGTACCTCATAAGGCTTGGTTTCCAGCCACTTGACCATCTTGGTTGACTTCCTCTGCACATGTTCCAGCTTGTCAACACCCTTCTTAAATTGTGGTGCCCAAAATTGGACACAGTACACCGGGTATGTTTTGACCAGTATTCCGGGTGTGGTTCTTATGTCCTGGAACATCCAAGGAGACTCTCAGGGTGGCTCATGATGACTCAAGAGAAGCAGCTGTTCCAAGGGTCTTGGCTTCCTTTTGTGAATTCCCCACCACTGTACAAAATGAAACTTTTACATCTCTCCTGGTGGAGTGTCCATTGCCGAGGATGGGGAGATTGTCTCTGAGACAGGCAGGAGCGAGGCAGTGAGAAGTGAACAGCACTTACATGTCATGCTCCTTCCCCACTGTTGTCATGTTTAAAATTGCTCTCAGTGGCACTGAATAATAGAAGCGTCAAAAGATTCAAATTACTAATTAGAAGTAAGAAAGGCCCATTGCCTTGCAAGATTTATTTCTCTTCAGCAATGATTCTCATGAGGAGAGTATCTCTGTCCTACCTCCTGAGTTTGAGCAGCTGTTCTATTGGCTCTTCTTTGCAATGGCTCCGAAAGCCTGAATGCCGTTTGAACAGAAAGAAATGTGAACATTTAGCCTTGGTTTTCTCCAATGGACAACCTGAAATTTCTCCCCCAGAGTCAATGGAGTTCAGGAGCAGGAGGTTGCGTTGTTTCAGCCTCACTTGGCAACCACTTGACACTGCCTGCATGCAGATCAGATGCTCTAACGCTCAGCAGCAGCCCTTCCCTGTGGCCTTAAGGTAACTTGGAGCCTGGGCAAAGAATCATGCCCATAAATTGGTCCTCTGCTCCTGGGAACAGCAAATCAGCCAAAAGATACTGAACTGATAACTGTCAGATATCTGAAGGTGAAAACACAAGACCTTGACACCTATCTTACTATGTTGTCTTTGGCATGTCTCTTTAAACTCAGTGCCTCGGTTAACTACCTAACCTAAATGTTGACAAGATTATTCTTTTTGTTCCAAATAAGGGTTTCCTTTAGCAGGTGTGCTACCTTTTTTTTTTAAGCGCCCTTCTCCAACCTGGCTTCCTCCAGATGTTGTTGGAGCACAACTCCCATCATCTGTGAACATTGGCCATGCTGACCGGGACTGATGGGACCCACCGTCCAAAACATCTGGAAGGCGCTAGGTCAGGGAAGGTTACTTTAACAAGACACCGCTTTATATTACCAAAGTTGGTAGCAGGGGTTTAGAAAATGAATTGACCATGGCATCTATGTAGTTAGTTATACGATCTCTCTTTCTGACTTCGGGAGCTGCATTTGTGAGTGAAAAGGGTGATTTGCAAGGGGATCGAGCCAATGTCATCCTGAAGGAAAGGTATGTAACCTACTACTGCTCTTCCTCCCCACCCCACCCCCGTGCACTTTTCTGGCAGACATCCTTGAGCATTTGAGACGGATATGAGAGTTTTCAGCCCTCACTGGAAAACAACCCAACTAAACATAACAGATTACATCAGCTCAGGCTTTTCAATTCCTGGATGGCAGCAGCGTGCTAATCCAACCTTCATCCTGGATTTCGCAAAGTAAAACAAGGGAGGCTGGCAAGAAGACAGCTTGAGGAAATTGACGACGGCAGGCCTGGTGAGCAGTAGGCTGTATAAAGGCTCAAAAAACTGCAAGCTGATCTCCCAGCTACTACTTCTGGTCCTTCACTGCTACGTCCCAGCAGCAGCAGAAGACCTCAGAGCTAAATTTCTCAACCTGCTCTTCTGCAGTGGAAACCGTGCACCTAGCACCAAAAGACATGAATCGTTTTTTGGTCTTCACTCTCTTTTTGGTACCCACGAATGCTGGACCTACCTGGAGTACCAAGTATGCTGTGGACTGCCCCGAGTCCTGCAACAGCAGCGAATGCAAAAGCCTGGTGCACTGTAAGAAGCAGGTGCTGGATGACTGCGGCTGTTGCAGAGTCTGTGCTGCAGCCCTGGGAGAGACGTGCTACCGGACCGTCGCAGGGATGGATGGCGTGAAATGCGGCCCCGGATTGAAGTGCCAGTTTTTTTCCGAAGAGGATGATTTTGGTGACGAGTTCGGTATCTGCAAAGGTAAAGGAGAGTCGCTGGATAAAACTGGTGATTTCATCCAGAAATACACAATTAGTACTCTTTATTTTAAAAGCAACAGCAACACCCATCCATATTAGAATTATCCTGGCATAGCAAAAGCCTCTCTGAGATGGAGACAGACACAAATGGTTATTTATTGCTAAATCAGTATTATGTCTAGTGCTTTCATTTCACAGTTTGGTAAGGTAGGTCACAATTTCTATGTTTTGCAAACGGAGGCTGAGGCAGGGTTGCTTGAGGCTGTCAGCGAAATCTATGGCTGAGGTAGGTCTTAAACCTAACCAACTCTTATGCTGCCCCCGTACCTTCCAGAAACAACCCAGGCCTTATCCATTTGGAAAAGGACACTTTTATCAGGAACAACATTTAGTGATTGACTGGGAGAGATGCACAGAGGGAAAAACTCTCAGGAGGGTGGTCCTAGGTGAAGATGTCCGACCAGGAGTATAGACGACCAAGAGAATGTAGTCTGCGCTCCACAACAGGAGTTGTGATACAAAAGATTTGTGGGGTGAGAACCCCACACCCAGCAGTGAAGATATAGGGTGATATTCAACGTTAGTCATACTCAGACCCGTTGAAATTAATGGGCACGACTAATTTAGGTCTATTAATACCAATGAGTCTACTCAGAATCAAATTGAATTGGATGCAATCTGTTTTCGTGAACCAGAAAAAGCTATCCCAGGTGTGCATAGCTTCCATAGCACCAAGATGGGTGCTGTGAGCCTTCATATCCCTGCAGGTGCCTCTTTCCCCCCCTCTCCTCCCCAGCACCTAACAGGTGTTTTGTACTGTCAGAGATACAGCCCTTATTGGCACCAACCTTGTTAGAAGCAGTGTACGTACTTTGTCAGATAAAGGTAATACAATTTTTGATTGTTCCGCTTCAGACTGCCCATGGGGTGTGCATGAACTTTTTTTTTAAAGAAATGCTGAGTGCTGTCTCATATTAAAATGTTAAACTTTTTTCTCTAATGAACTAGTCTGATACTAGTTTGACATATATGGGCAGAGTCTTTTTCCCCTATTTGTTTATTGTTTGTATATTCCATCCTTTTCTCCAAGGAGCTCAAAATAGCATACATGGTTCTTCCCCTCTTCTTTTAAACCCCACAACAGCCCTTTGAGGTAGGTTAGGCAGAGAGGCAGTGACTGGCCCAAGTGAGCTTCATGAAGAAATGTGGATCTGAACCCTGGTCTCTCAGTCCGACACTCTAACCACTATAACATACAAGGAGCTCATTTAAAAATTGCATTCTCCCATCTGCAGTCTGAAGTTGTATACACTAGTCCAATCTACCACTTTTACTCTGCTTAATACGTAACCTAATATACAGATTGTTAGGTGCCTGGAAATGTACAGAAGTATAGTCTTCTGATCAAGGGAAGTCATGGTACAGCTCTGTTCTGACTTGGCGAGATCACACCTGTGCCACAGTTTATGAAGGATATTGACAAGCTGGAACACGTGCAGAGGAGGGCAACCAAGATGACCAAGGGTCTGGAAACCAAGCCCTATGATGTATGGTTGAAGCAACTTGGTATATTTAGCATGGTAAGGGGAGATGTGATAACCATCTTCAAATAACTAAAAGCCTGTCACATGGAGGATGGAACAAGCTACGACCCAAACCAATGGCTTCAAGTTATAAGGAAGGAGACTCCAACTAAACATCTGGAAGAACTTTCCAATAGAAAGAGCTGTTCAAAAGTTGAACAGACTCCCATGGTGGATTCTCCTTCCTTTGAGGCTTTTAGGCAGAGATTGGATGGCCATTGACAGTTGAGATTCTTGCAGTGTTGGGGGTTTGGACTAGATGACTCTATAGGTCTTTTTCAATTCTATGATTCTATGAAAATGTACATGTCCTTATGGTTTCTGCCTAGGGGGCAATAGCTTTTGGAAGCTGGGTTTTGGATTCCTCAAAGTTGGCTACCAAAAAAGACATTGTTATTTATAGGATTCTGATGGCCTAAGTGATTTGAAACGCAGGTTAGCATGCTTGCACATGAGCCAATATAGACAGTGCAGGAAGGCAGGTCATTCCTAGGTAAGTATACTTAGGTTTGCAAGGACTGCATCCTTAAAGTCTAGACATATTCCCTGGGAGTTAATCTCATTTGATGTTCTCAGCACTCTCTTTGGACTAAAAGTGCACTCATTTAAAGCCTGTGGCTCTCCCTTAAAGACTTCTGGGAACTGTAGTTTGTTAAGGATGCTGTGAACTGTAGCTCTATGAGGGTGGAACTATATTCTCAGGAATGGTTCTTCGGGGAACCATTTGCTTTAAATGTGCATCGGTATGCTTTAAATGTATGCTGCAGATCGTAAGTCAGTGGAAACATGATCACTGATAGTGAACTTATGTTATAACTGGTGCTATCAGTATGCCAGACCAGGGATGCCAACTTGAATAAAATATTGTGGGGGCCCAGGTAAGCCCAACCTTGCAAAAGTGATCACATTATGCAGTGCACAAACACCATTTGAATGGGAATGCCCATCAACTTTGCAGGGGCCCATCCCCCTCAAATATTTTGTTGTGGGGGACCAAAAGCCTCATGGTCTCTAGGAGTGGTCTCTATGCACCAGAGGCTTGGGAGAATCCAAAGTTTGTAGAACTGCAACAACAACAACAACAACAACAACAACAACAACAACAACAACAACAACAAAATTTGACTACTGACTGAGGGGTGGGGGGAATGGAATGGCGTGTCTAGTAATCTGAATAGGATCACTGGGCATGACAACATTATGTTGAAGGTCCCATGCATTTACTTAGGTGCTTAGGCTTGCAGGCTTACGTTTTGATCCAATGGGGAACGAGAACCTTCCTGTAAAATAAGCTTCAAACCGGCTAATCACCTGTTTGAAAGAGGCTGGGAGTCAGAGGAGGTGCTGCAGTCAGTTTCCCACACTCTTTCCCAAGCAGCCTGATTACAGCTTACTAAAGAGCTACGCAAGAGCAGGTCTGGAATGGGTTGTGTGGGATCCTGAAAAGGTTCACATGCAAGAATTCCTCACCCATCTACGAAAGCATGTCCCTGTAGGTGATGAGTCCTAGTTGGAAGGAGGTACTTGAGTGGTTTCTTAGGCAAGGCTTAAATGACTTTTGAGGTTGCTTCCAGAGTCCAGACAGCCTGTTCACTGCACATTTCTCCTAATTTGTTTGCAGGGAGATTAGACAATCTTTGGAGATTTATTGAGCATTCATTTTGATATGTTTGCAGGGAGGCGTTGCATCAAGCACATGTTTTCTCATGCACTTCCATGCATTCCTGCCTTCATCACTTTTTTTTATAACAAATAGTTTGGGGTTTTTTGGGGTGGGGGGAATAGGGGGCAGCTATGTTGCGAAAGACCTCCCAACCAATTTGAATTGCATCACTGAATTTGCCAGTATTTGAATGAATCCCACTCAAAAATAGCAACAGCTTGGAAGCCCCCTGAGTCTCCCATGCACAATATATTTGGTGGTGCGGTCACTGCAAGTGGAGAGTATTTAGAAGAGATTCATAGGAGAACAATTCTTACGTGTGTTTTAGCCAATGGAGATTTTATGTTTGCATTTCAAATGGATGTAAATGAAAACCCGCTTCGTGGCCTGCTTTAATTTCAGGAGCGTGGAATTGCTTTCTGCTGCTGCGTCAAAGCAGAATCCAACATCTTGCAATGGGACTGGCTTTTAGTTGTCTTCCTGGCACATTATCAAGCTTTAAATATGTAGTGGTTAGTGTCAGACTTTGGCTGGGGTGTGGGGATATGGCTTCAGATCTCCACTCAGCTACAAAGCTCACTGGGTAACTTGGGGCCTTCACTATTTGTGGTAAGAAGGAAAGGCCATCTTGTAATATTTGCTTTTTCATTTCCTGTTCCATTCACACCAAAACAGCCTCTGTCAGTAAACCACGGCATCCAGCTTCGCTTGTTTAGTCCACTGCTTAAATGCTATAGTCCAGCATAGCAAATGGGAGAGGGCAGTGCGGTTCTGTGGCACTTACCATTTAAAACTCCCAAAAATCTTCAGTAGATAAAAACGCTAATGCAGATCATATAGAGGCAGTGGCGTAGCGTGTTGGGTGCAGGGAGGGCCCGGCCGCACCGGGCACAACATCTGGGGGTTAGGGTTAGGGGGCGCAAATCCACGGGTTAGGGGGCGCAAATTCACGGGTTAGGGGGCGCAAATTACTTGCCTTGCCCCGGGTGCTGACAACCCACGCTATGCCACTGTATAGAGGACTGTAGGCAATGTTCTGTATTATAATACAGAGAGAAAACCATACTGCTACAGGAATCCTGATCTGGTGGGTGATGGGGGAAAGCCCTAGACAGGGCTGCTGGACAAAGGCATTTTACCGCCTCAGGTAGAGCAGCAAAGAGCAACACCCTCCCAAAAAAGCCAAAATACAAGGGACCCAAACCTGGCAAATATTTTGGCAATTTAGGCAGAAAATCCCACAAGCACCTTTCCTTTGCCTTGGCAGCAACAATTCAATCACAACAAAGCTTGCTAACCTAATAAATCACGTAACAATTTGTTATTTCATGACACGGCAGAGATAACTGTTTAATTCCAACCAGTTCATCTCTAGCTAGCATCCTTTGTTCCTCCTGATTATATATATTTTAGAAGATTGAAATCTTTGTTTAGCCTTCAGGAAAGGCAAAGGAAACAATTTAACTAAACATATCTTTTGCAAGTAATAAAGTAATGTTATTAACATGCTTGCAACTGTGGAAAATATATGAAGAGATATGAACACACACATGTTGGCATTGTTGCTTTTTTGCTTCTCAAATTGCTTTCATATTGCTTTTCAAATTGTTTTATTATGAAGATCTTTGAATCGTTAAGGGGGGGGGGAGAAGTGAAGTTCAAGGTATATAATCAATGTCTTCCATAATTAGGAATCCATAGAATCATAGAATTGTAGAACTGAAAAGTCTCCAAAGGATCATCTTGTCCAACCCCCTGTGATTCACAATAGATTCACTGCTGTTTCTTTTTCTGTCTTACAGAGTGTCCATATGGGACCTATGGACTGGAGTGCCGAAGAACCTGCAACTGCCAGTCTGGCATATGTGACAGAGTAACTGGGAAATGCCTGAAATTTTCATTTTTCCAACTGGCTGCATCAAAGCCCCCCAGCAGACTAAAGCTAATTCCACATGCAGGTACGTGTTAATTTCTCAAAGCAGGAATGGGGAAACTGGTCCCTTCAGATGTTGTTGGACTCCACCTCTTGTCTGTTCCAGGCAGCATAGACAACAGCCAATAATGATGAGAGTTGTAGTGCAACCATGTCTGGAGGTTCCCATCCAAGCAATAGAGCATCCTCCTGTGCAAGTGTGTTGAATGAACAGGAGCTGTGCATGAGCACCATGGCACTATGCAGGGGAGCTTTCTGATAGGAGCATCTGAGCATAGAAAGCTGCCTTATACCGAGTCAGATCAATGGCCATCTATGTTGACCGGCAATAGTTCTCCAGGGTTTCAGACAGAAGACCCCTGCTGGAGAAACCAGGGAATGAACATGGGAGCCTTCTACATCTGTTGGGCGGCAGGACTCCTTACTGCCTTTGTCCCAAGAGATTAACATCATTGTGCTTTGGAGATCCATAACACCCAGTCATCAGACTACACAACCACATGCACCTCTCCAGGACTGCATGTGCAAGTAACTTATTCTGCATGCACAGCCTTTTTGAAGGGCATAGAATCATAGAGTCATTGAATTGTAGAGTTGGAAGGGACCCCTGAGGCAGATTGGTTAGATCAGTGCTTCCCAAACGTTGGTCTCCAGCTGTTTTTGGACTACAGCTCCCATCATCCCTGACCACTGGTCTTGCTAGCTAGGGATGATGGGAGTTGTAGTCCAAAAACAGCTGGAGACCCAAGTTTGGGTTAGATCTATGTATGGTAGTGGGAGATAATACACAGAATGATGTCCAGATGTATTGTTAAGCTGAAGACCAGAAGAGGATGGAGGGACAAGGTCTCCATGACTGTAGCCCTGATATTGAAATATCTTCTAGATCTGGTGTGCAGAACCCGTGGTCCTCCCCATATTGCTGAACTGCAGCTCCCATCATCCATCGCCATTGACCATGCTTGCTGGGGCAGATGGAGTTGTAGTTCAGCAACATCTGGAGGGCCAACGGTTCCCTGTTCTGGACGAAGACACAAAGGAATGGGGGGAAATTATTTAATAATCTTTCTCTATTTTAAACTTTCAGAGAATGATATGGGATCCGGTGATGGCAATTCTGTAAAAGAGGATTTTGTCAAAGAAAAAGCCATTAATTCCCCAATAACGAAATGGCTAAACCCTCGCTGATATTAGCCTATATGGGCAGGACTTTCAAAACTGATGTGCTTTCTTCACATTTATAATGAATGTTCAGCAATCTGCTCCAGCAAAGGAAATAGTAATGTGTAATAAACAAATAACCGAATCCAGTCTGTAACTTCAGGAAAAGAGTGTAAGACTGTGTACAGTGTACATGTTTTAAAGAACACATCTTAATTGTCATTAGAATACTAAAGTACATTATGAACTGTTGAATGTAAACTTTTTTGAAAGGACACATGAATCTAGAGTCATCTCAAATCTGCAAGCCCTACACAAAATATTCATTCATTTAAAACATAGGAATTGTATGGTGACAGAAGTCCACCAAAGTTAGGAAATGTAATTTTTATAGCTGATATCCTGATAGACTGATGAATGTAATAAAAGGGACTAAAATCAGTATTAATTTTGAATATGAAGACTACAGTTTTACGCATATTGACATGGAAGTAAGAGCCATGGAATTCAGTGAGACTTATTTTTGTGTAAGCATGCCTAGGATCAGGCTGCACTGCCACAATCCAAGACACAGCTAAACTTGCAGGCAGTTGAATCCTGTGTATGTTTACTTGGAGTTACACGCTACTATGCTCTCTGATAAGTGGGAATTGCTGCCTTTACCCAATTGAAAATGTGTCCATACCCTTAGGTGCCCTTCAGTGTTAAATGGTGGCTTAAAACCACATATTTTAGTGATATACTGTAAACCCCATCAAATTCAATGAGGGTAAACCTGCACTCTCATAGTTTTGTTAGTTTCCTTTTACACAGGAAAGACCACCAGCTAACTTTCCACAGCCCATAATACACATCTCAAGTGTGACAAACCCAGGCAGGTTTACAGCAGTTTTAAACAGTGATTCAGCTGCTACGTAGATTATATGAGCTACTGATTATGTAAAAACACTAGAGCAAATATTGTAAATAATGCATCTGTGGAAACAGAATGAAGGAAGCTGGAATTAAAATGAACTTTCTGTAGGAGACGTGGAGTTTTTATAAGAGCAAACTCTTACAAGTCATCAAAGTGTAAAAAATAAGTTAGGGGCAGCCCCTTAGGCCTCTTAATGTATTTATTGGTGCTGAACCAATTTTTCCCTGCTGCAGTAGACCAACATTTAGACTGGCTTCAATTTGTAAGGCTGAGTTGTCAGTCTGAAGACGGGAGTTCACAATGGAAGTGCCAACACAATCAGCAGTACAGAAAAGTGCAAACAATTCCTGTGTAAGTCAATGGATCATTTCGAAGCAAGTCAGATTTGAGGCTCCTCCGGGAAATTTTTTAGTCAAATAAATGTGGTTTGGCAGGCATAATGAGAGAGTTTATTTAAATAGTGCTGTGAATACTTTCATGAATTTAGTTCTTTTATTGTTGCTCTTTGTCAGATATTTGTGACTATGATGGATCTTTGAATGTGCATGTAATAAGCTCAATGTTTATAAGTGTATATGTGTATTATTGCCCAATAAATCAGATAGAAACATATTGCTTCCACATTCTCTTCATGATAGTTAGGGATGATGTGAGTTGTAGTCTGACAACATCTGGAAGGCCACATGTTAGCCATCCCTGCAATACCTGATGTCACAATATACTGTGATCCTTTAAACAACAACAACTAGAAGTGTCAGAGATTAAAACTGGGACTTTCAGCATGTAATCTAATTTTGAGTTATATTCCTTTTTCCATTTTTAAGACAGAGCAAAACAAGCTCAGTCAGTAAAGCATGAGACTCAGTCTCAGGGTTACAGGTTCAAGCGCCACATTGGACAAAAGATTCCTGTGTTACAGGGGGTGTGGTCCCTTAAAGGTAAAGGTAAAGGGACCCCTGACCATTAGGTCCAATCGGGACAGACTCTGGGGTTGCAGCGCTCATCTCACTTTATTGGCTGAGGGAGCCGGCGTACAGCTTCCGGGTCATGTGGCCAGCATGACTAAGCCGCCTCTGGCGAACCAGAGCAGCGCACGGAAACGCTGTTTACCTTCTCGCCGGAGCGGTACCTATTTATCTACTTGCACTTTGACGTGCTTTCGAACTGCTAGGTTGGCAGGGATTCGAACTGCCGACCTTCTGATTGACAAGTCCTAGGCTCTGTGGTTTAACCCACAGCACCACCCGCGTCCCTTACAACTCTACAATTCTATGGTTCTATACACTGGAAAATTGATTTATTTCACTTGAGGTCTAATTATTGGGGGCCCCTTTCACCTCAAACAGCTTCCTCTTTAGTGAGACAATCCTGGCTTCTATAGAGGTCATTGGATAAAGGAGTGTTCTTGAAGGTTGATCAATGTTATGCAACGGTGGCTGGAGGTATAATCCAAAATGCATTCTATAAAAGGTTCTGACACAATCAGTGACTAAGGATCACATACCCACAACAGAGAGCTGAATGAGGCTGGAATGCATTCTGAATCTTGTCATACTGAATAAAGGATAAAAAGACTCCATAAATTGATCAGTTTGCTGCCTTCCTTCTCTAAATTTACAGTATTTGCAAGCATGGTTCTATAGGTGAAATCCTATGCCATAGGAAAGTCTGTCAATTTCAGTTTATCATTTTTCCTGTTTTAAGATCAGTTGCCCAAATTTTGAGGTGTTTTTTTTAAAAAGCTCTCATAAAAAATCATCAGAATCTTAATGTGAATTTCTCCCAATAGAAATATTTTTGTATGCAATTTTGCCTAACATGCACATTTTTGCAAAGCATATTTCCCCCAATATTTATATTTTCCTTAATAGTATTTATTCTTGCATACTATTTCGCTGATATATGCATTTATATGCACACTTTCTCCTAGTATGTAAAGTTTTGCACACATTGCTTAAAAGGACAACTGTGTCATGTTTGCACACGGTTTTGGACAATGCAAATTAAGCAGCTTCATTTTAAAGGGGGACTGAATCAAAATTTTCTCCCCATCTCTAAGCGGACTTGGACAATGGGACTTCCTCTTCTCATGCCTGCAGTCCCACTGCTCTGGAGTGTCCCCCCAGCTCTTCAGAGACTGATCTTCCTTTTTATAACTCAGTGACATACACACTGTTGTTAATAAGTTTAAAAATAAATAAAGCTATTCTAATGACAATTTAAGGTTAGAAAATTGTAGCTAGTGTAGTTCAGGCTGAAACACAAATAGCTCAAAATTCATGGGCACGAGTATGAAAAACTGACTTCCTTATCACTGTCATCAGAAGATCAGCATGAATAGAACTTTTATAGGGTGCTAAAGAGCATGGATTAGTCCATCTCCGGGGTGCCAAAGCATATATTTTGAATGAAAATACCATTATTAACACCTGCACACAGCATCGGATGTCTTTAAATGGTCTGTTTTTGATCACCACAATGTTTTGAAAGTATTTCCTGACACCTGGGAATTTGGTAAATATTTCCTGTTTTTATTGTGTCTAGAGAAAACAGGAATTTTCCAAGTTGAAACTGGTTCATTGACAGGCTCTTAGAAGGCTTACAGTTGGGTATTTATGGATGTGCTTTGCTTGCCATAAGAGGTCAAAACAAAACTATCTGATTTTGGGGTTCCTCTGAAATAAATGATCTCTTGGAACATAATCGCAATTGAATGAAATGATTGTGCTAACGCTATATTAATTTTTATAGGTTTGGACATTATTCAAAATACTGACAAGCAGAGATCTGCAACCATGGAAACATATTTTTAATGTGCAATGCTTTGTCGGTAGCCCCTTAATGATTCACACAGGAAAACCACACGTGCAGACTTTCATACATCCCATTTATCTTTTCATTCTTTATGACTGTCATCCTAAATGCCAGAAGTTAGTTCTGTATCAACATGCATAGGAGTACACTGATAATGCAGAGTACTGAATGAATGAATGAAATCTTTATTGCTAAAAGCTATAAGCCATCACAATTGGTCACAATGCGTAAAATACAAATAATTAATTTAAAACTGAACAGCAACAACAGCAAAGCAAACATACAGAAATGCAAAATATCACACCTGCATAAGTTAAAGCACTCCGCTTCTCACACACACCCTTATGATACTTGTCTTGGTGCCTAGCTCTCAACTTACTTGCAGCCAAGGCAAATTTTGCAACCTGTTTGCAGTTATAAATATAGTACTTAATTGCCAGCCAGGAAAATAGAGATTTGCTCAAGGGGAGGTCAGTTGGAGAGAGAGAGCAAAGGATGTAATCGATGAAGTTTTGTCTAGGGGATGTATATAAAGGGCATTGTAGCAAAAAGGGTTGAATGTCCTCGACGTATCCCGACTCAAAGATGCATAGTCTTTGGTACACAGGAGTGTTATTAAATCTTCCCATTGGAGTAATATTATTTATTCATTAATCCTTCTTATACTCCACTCTTTTTCCTGCTATTGCTCAGGATGGCTAACAACAATTTTAAAACACGTTGAAAATATTCTAAAAATTAACCACAAATCAATACAACACAGAACAATCACATACACAGAACAAGAACACTGACATAGGCTGCAATCTTCTGAGCATTTAAGTGAAAGTTACCCTTAGGAAATACAGTGCGTATTAACTTTTGAGTAGCCACAGATAGAAGATGTGCATTTTACAGTCGGTCACTGTTGTGCTGATGATGCTTGTCTTTTCAGCTCACAGCACCTCTTTCTTCCTCCAGTAAGTCACAATACCTAAATTCTGCCTATTTTGCGTTTGTTCTTTGTACGCAATTGATTTCTTGTTTTTACACCAATGTACAAATGAAATGTTTATGGTAACACAAAACACACATTATCCTTATACTTGTATCTATCATTCCAAAACATGATGAAAAGCAACCAATGTTCCAAAAGCTTATTTGCTTTGCTCATTAGATGATCCTTCTGAAATATGTCCTCTTAACCATTACTATTTCAGAACAGATTTTAGCAAACATTCTGCTCCAGGTGGAGGGTTACTTTTCTTCCACTTTTTGGCTATGGAGATTTTCTGCTGCTGTCACTAAGTTAACTATTACTTCCAAGTCTATTTCTAGCGCAGAAATATGCTATTTTTACATAGCCTAAAAGCAAATGTTTTGAATCCAGGGATAACAAGTAACCTCTTATTTCATAGATTGTATTACAGATTGCAGTACTTCCACTGCTGGAGGCAGTGTACAGTGGTACCTCTGGTTACGTACTTAATTCATTCCGGTGGTCCGTTTTTAACCTGAAACCGTTCTTAACCTGAGGTACCAATTTAGCTAATGGGGCCTCCTGCTGCCGCCGCACGATTTCTGTTCTCATCCTGAGGTATTACTTCCGGGTTAGCAGAGTCTGTAACCCGAAGTGTTTGTAACCTGAGGTACCTGTTCAGTTGTGGGTGAAAATATCAGACGACACAGCGATTCTTCAAACAGCTCTTGTTTATTCACAGGCCAGAACAGAACTGAAGGGTTCAGCCAGCCTGTTTATATAGAGCTCCACTACAACGCAACAGTAACCACTTTCTGTAACTATCCAATCACTAAATGTCACTTTCAATCCCTTATTTGCATATGTGGACCTGAGTGAAAACTAGTTACAGTATCCCCCTGCTGGCCCAGGGTGAAAACTTCAGTACATAACAGTACCACTGTACTTCTGAATGCCAGTTTCTTGAAATCACAAGTGGGGAGAGTTATGTCCTGCTTTCAGTCTTCCCACAGGAATTTGGTTGGCCACTGTGAGAACAGGATGGTATTAGCCCATAGGGCTCTTCTTATGTTCTCAGAGCTGATGAGACCAATTTAGTGGGTCCAATGATCAAGAAGGCAGTTTCTGCATGTGCTGTAGAGGGAAGAGAGGGGCAGATGGGGCTCATCAACTGGTAGCCCATGTAGGAGAAGGAAAACTCTGATCCTAAACTTCCACTGCCTTGCAGGATAGTTTCGGGAGAAGAATAGTCCAAGGAGAAAACCCTACACAAATTGGGAGTGGAGCCCCTAAGACAGTTGAATGGCGCCTTGTTTGCCTCCTTCCGGCAACTCCTGCAGTCCAGCTGGTGCCAAACATGGTCAACAGCACCAGGACAGCAAACTGAGCAGCCACACAGCTCACCTGCTGACATGGATTGCATTTTCACTTAAATTGTAGTCACTATATCTAATTCTTCATCTATAAATAGACATCAGCATCTGCAACTTTTATGCAAATGTATTTTGTCGTCCCCCCCCCCTTTTTTTACAATGCATAAGTGACCCTTTCTGTTGAAGGTAACACTATCACAGTAAGATGATTGGGAAAAATTAACTTTAATTTCCTCTCTTATTTCCAAAACGATGTAAGTTCTGTGCTCTTCAAGCTCATAGGAAATGCACCTTTTAAAATGGACACATGGACTGAAACTCGTATCAAAGGATTCTGCCCTCTTGCATGCAAAAGGCCTATTTTGGAAGAGCAAACAAACAAACAAACAAACAAACAAACAAACAAACTGAAAAGCTATTGAAATCCAGAAACAATATTAGCATGTTCCTGAAGACTGAAGTACAATGGAAAAAGAGGAATGCAAGAGGGTCCCCACAGCTATGACACATTTTCCTCCTCGTTATTTTTAGTTTTCTATTCCTGATTTTTTATTTTGGATTTCACTTGGCTTCCCCTCCTGCATCCCCTCACTCATTTATAGCTCTTCCTTATAGAGTGCATTTCATACATTCTTTCCTTTCCTCTAAAGGAAACACAGGGACTCATTGCCAGCTTAAGGAGGACATGTTTGTCTTGGCAAAGTGAGATTCTTGCTTTAGTCTATTTAGGAAAACTGTTTATGCTTTTCAGCTTTCTAATATTCTGGGCTTCATAGAGATAAGGAGGCCTAGAGAACATTGATAAGCCAGGCTTGAAATTCTACATTGTTCTGATATTATCCCTTTGGCAGGGGGGAACAGATGAATTTTGGATGCTGGATGCCGCTTAGGGTGGTCATGTGTCCTACGTCATACTGTGCAACTGTCCCATTCTAAGTGGGACATCCCAGATTTACAAAAGCTACTCTGGCTTCTTATTCCATTCCCAAATGTCATTTTTTGGCTCCCACGCACTGTCCGCTCCTCTTCTTCCTTCCGGAAGCGGTGCCAGCATCCAGAGGTGTGGCGCTGACTTCCGGAAGTACATCAGCTGGAAAGCTGAGCCACTGTGGCCCTCAAGGTGGCAGCAACGGGGGCAAGGGCAGGCAGGCAAAGGTGCATAAGGGCTTGTCAATGGGAAGAAGCTGGGGGAGCAGGGTCTGAGTGAGAGGGGCCATCCATCAAGGTCGTGTCCCGATTTCCCTCACTGGGATGTTGCAGGGTGTGCTCCTTTATAGAGAACTATCCTGTATTTGGGATGCGGGTGGCGCTATGGGTTAAACCACAGAGCCTAAGACTTGCTGATCAGAAGGTTGGCGGTTCAAATCCCCGCGACAGGGTGAGCTCCCGTTGCTCGGTCCCTGCTCCTGCCCACCTAGCAGTTTGAAAGCATGGCAAAGTACAAGTAGATAAATAGGTACTGCTCCGGCGGGAAGGTAAACGGCGTTTCCATGTGCTGCTCTGGTTCGCCAGAAGCGGCTTAGTCATGCTGGCCACATGACCTGGAAGCTGCACGCCGGCTCCCTCAGCCAATAAAGCAAGATGAGCGCCGCAACCCCAAAGTCGGCCACGACTGGACCTAATAGTCAGGGGTCCCTTTACCTTTACTTTACCCTCTATTTAGAAGTAATCATTTTTCTGGAGAGCTGTCCAGTTTAAAGAAAATGAACCACCAGAACAGAGAGCCTTCAGCAAGTTACCCATCCACAGTTGGGTACCTGCAGATTGAGCAGGCACAAAAACCACCAGTTCACAGTTGCCCCCACTTTGACAAGTTGTGCTGTCTTTCTATTCAAACTGCAGTGATTTGCAACAATACATATCAACTATCATGTGCAAATTTTATGCAAATCTCTGTCCTCTTTTTTCTTTCACTTTAAGTGGTTGGCCTATCTATTCCTAATTTCCACCATGCAACAAAATTTTCCACCCTATCTATTCCTAACTCCACCCTCCAACAAAACATTTGGCATTTCCAAGTGGGGATAGTGTTTCACAGCGCTACTGTCAAAATTATACTGAAATGAAACTCCTATTCTATACAGGAATCTGCCTCATTCTACTTCGCTTCTTAGGTTGGCCTACGTACTCCATTTAGCTCACAGCTGTTACAATCCTTTAACCGTTTTGCAAAGAGAACATTTTCTTTTTCATCATTGTTAAGACTATCAATGGCAATTAGCCACTGCTGGAGGTGGTTTGCCACTAAATGCCAGTTGTAGAGAATTGCAGGAGGGGAGAGGGCTATTAAGCTCAGGTCCTGCTTGGCTGATGTGAGAGCAGGTTGCTGGACTGGATTGGCTTGATCCAGCAGAGTTCTTCTTATGTTCCTTGCAAGACACTTCTCTTTCCTGTCTTCTTCTTTGGTGATCACTCATAGCTGAGTAAGATTGTCTCCCATAAACACGGTTTTAACAGTGAGTCCGTGACTATGGAAGACAATTCTAGATCCACACATCCTTCCATGGTGGGGACATACGTTTCTGGGTGTGAGTTGATCATGGTGAGGGTTTGCCAAGAATGCCTTCTTCTTAGTGCGTTTCTCCTTTTCGTCCCAAGTTTCAGCGCATTCAAAACCCATGCAGAGGGACTCTAGTTCCTTAATGTGTTCTGGAAGTAGGTGACTCTCTGGTCACTATTTATTGATTCACACCTGCCAACATTCTCCTCCCATGAAAGTAGGGACGTCCTATTCCACCACTACCACCACCACCATTTTATTATTTATACCCCAACCATCTGACTGGGTTGCCCCAGCCACTTTGGGTGGCTTCCAACATATATGAAAACATAATAAAACACTAAACATTTTAAAACTTTCCTCTACAGAGCTGCCTTCAGATGTCTTCTAAATGTTGTATAGTTACTTATCTCCTTGGCTTGGGAGTTCGCATAACTCCGTACCCTCCAACATTTCTCCGTTGAAAATAGGGACGTCCTAAGGAAAAGCAGGACATTCCGGGATCAAATCAGAAACCAGGACGGCTTCTGTAAATCCAGGACTGTCCCTGGAAAATAGGGACACTTGGAGGGCCTGTTTATTAACTTTCCCCCTCAGTTTACCACTAAAGTGCTGATAGTGCTCAAACACACTGTTTCAACATTACATCAACCCTGTTAGGTTCAGAGAGTGAGTGGCCCAATGATCACTTAGTGAATTTCTTGGCTGTATAGGACTCAAACCCAGTTCTCCCCACTGCTAGTCTGGAACTCCTACTATACTAACTACAGTGGTACCTCGGGTTACATATGCTTCAGGTTACCTACGCTTCAGGTTACAGACTCCGCTAACCCAGAAATAGTACATCGGGTTAAGAACCTTGCTTCAGGATGAGAACAGAAATTGTGCTCCAGTGGCGCAGTGGCAGCAGGAGGTGCCATTAGCTAAAGTGGTGTTTCAGGTTAAGAACAGACCGCCGGAACAAATTACTTAACCTGGGGTACTTAACCTGAGGTACCACTGCATAATGAGCACAAATAATCATAAATGCACAATAAAAGGTTATCTGGAGGGGCCCTATTGACTGATGACTTGAACCCCTGTTGTGACTAAAATACATGATTTGTCAATAATGTTGTGCTGGGTGAAGTCTATTCTGTTCCCCACCCCACCCCCCTCGAAGTATGTTCTCCTCAGGAAAAGCGCAACTTCATCCACAATTGGTGTAAACAATGTGACCTTCAGATAGAATGGAGCCAAAGGTCCTATGAATAGCCTTCCTTGTGAGGAAGACGGCAGAAGTACTGTTCGTTAAGACATGAAAATGACCTGAGGCTGCAAGCCTGATAAACATTTCTGCTTACTTTTTTCACTTAATACATTCAGGAAGCGTCACAGAATAAAATAAAGCAGAATGAATCTGCCGCTAGGGCAAATATTATTGTGCCAAGCGCATGTTGCAGAATACACCTGCAATAAGACACCATTCTGGCGTATTCATATGCACAACCTTATTCTGGAGCACTCTCAGCTAGGAACATAAAAGTTGCCATATATGAAGTCATACCACTTGTCCCTCTTACTCAGTTCTGTCAGCACTGACTGGCAGGAGATCTCCAGGATTTTAGATGGGGGTCTCTGCCAGTCCTACTTGCATGCAAAGCAGATACTCTATGGCTGACCTCCAGGCTATGGGATTTTGAGCACTGCAATCAAAACAATAATAAAAACATGCACATTTATTTTTAAACCCTGACATAATATAGTGCGGAATTCAGTGGCCAGAATTAAAACTATTTTGTTAAGACACCCAACCATGGGCTCCATTCCTGTGATTAATGGAATGTGCTAGTTTATTTTTCCCTTGAGAATCCAAAAGGCTTAAAAAAGGATCAGAACTGAACAAAAGCCATATCAATAACAGGAAGCTGTTGGTGAGAAATACCCCGATCTTCCTGTAAATTCACGTCACCACGCTCCTCAGGGACAAAGGTGCATGAACAGCATGGTAAATAATTATGATTTAATATGGGCTTTGCAATGTTGTTTACTGCACAACAACAAAAAAGAATTGTTTCTCAGGGTGCAAAGAAAAGGCAAATAATAGAAACCCGTATCAATCTAATCAGGAAACAATGATGTTATGTCTGGGTCAGCTGCTGAAAACAGATTGTAACCCATCAGGGTATCAACTAGATAGCTATACATGGACCCAAGTAAAAATATCAGTGGTAGAAAGTCTTAATGTTAAAAGGGAAGTAAGTTGGTGGTCAGGGGGTGGGGTGGGGGGGAGGTTGAGGGTCGACTTCCTTTTGAGTGCTGAGATTGCACACAAGCACAAATAGTACGGACAAGATTGCAGCACTTCCACGAAAGGCATTTACCATATAGGTTTGGCATTTGGAGGACTAGTTTTTCAATAACCATCTTGAACTTTTGCCCAGTGCAGTAGAGGAATGTTGTGGTTTGATTGCTGGAGAAACGGTGGGAGGCAAAGAGTAAATGGTTACGCAGCTTCTGGGTCAAGGGGTCTGGACTGAGCGGGAGGTTCTGCATAAATGCAAAGCTTTGAGGATACAGTTCCTTGTCAGTATTCCTGTTCAGGGTCCCAGACAGCTCTTTTTACTCTCCTGACATTTCTTCTTCAATTGTCAAACTACATTTTGTGGGCTACTGAACATATTCGGTCCTCAATGCATTTTTTTTTGGGGGGGGGAGAAACTTTATTGCTTTCAAGCGTCTTTTTGTACAAAACCTCAGAGTTAAATGAGCAACAGACACCACCCTCTTCTTTCTGTGGCCCCATTTGGCTACAGTCTTCTGCCAGAGTTTGCCACTGGAAAGAAGGATGGTTTGATTGGCAACTGGGAACACTGGACCTGTGAGAACCTAGCCTCAAATCCTTCCCCAGGGGATGATTTTAGGGACAAACAAGAAGTGGCAGGTTTGTTGGCTTAAACCCAAATCTTTCCCGCATGCCTACAACTATGGTGCATGTGTGTCTAGTTTTTACAGTGAAAAGGGCAAATGGGTGAGGATGTTAAACTCTCCCTTTCCTGCAGCACACTAAATACGATTGCGTGCATATTTTAACTTGTTTTTGCTGTTTAATTTACAGATGCAGGACATGTAAAAACAATAAATGGAAAAATAACACAGAACTGGAAAGGACTTGAGCATCTCCACATCACACGATGACGACTGAATGTATAGACAACTGCCTTATCTGAAAAACTAACAAAAAACATGCTTGCCCTGAACAGTGAAAGTGATGTGGATAATTTTGTCGAAATATGGTACTCTTTTGTAAGCTATTCAAATGAACATTCTCACCAAACTTGCAAACAAACTTATGGCAAAATCTGATAAGCCAATCTTTTGCTCCTGGGTAGGTGGGGAAGTGTGGAGAAATCTATTTTTTTGTTTATATTTTGTTGCAAAAATCAATAGCAATTTGTTTTAGAAAAGAAAGAAAGCTGCATTTTACCAGCTAAACAAAAATACGCTGCTGAGATCTGCTAAGATGTAAGGCGTGTGGTCCACTTTGTAGTGCATACACGACTTTCTTTCATTTCTTCAGCAGTGAGTGATGAAACCTTAATACATGGTTAAATTGTTGTATTACTTAAATTTAGTAATTAAATGCACTTTCAAACATTGTGCTCTGTCACTTTGTTCTCACAAACTGCATACCAAAAAGAAGAAAGAAAAGCATTAAAAAAAAATCTGTGGGGTCTTGCATCACTGCTTTATCCAGCTTCTTTCCCAAAATATTTTGGAGATAATCACGCAAGCAGTTATGTAAAGGCCACTTAGAACAATGCAGTCTTTGTGAAGAAGTCTGGGAAAAAAATAACTTGTGCAGAAAATAATCCTAGCCTGGTCTGTCAGATTGTAAAGCTTAAGTCTGTTCAGGTCAGCATCAGTTTTAGGATGAGAGGTTTTTATCCACAGGTTTTGAAGGAAAAAAATCCACAATGAATTTCCCACCCAGTGTCACTATTGCAGAAATGAGTTAACATTCTATGAAATAATGCTAAGTATTAGCATCTGAAAAACAAATTTTCACTGAAGAGGTTTTGACTGAAGATTTATGATATACATGAAGGAGCGTCTCCACCCCCACCATTCAGCCTGGACATTGAGATCCAATGGATGCATTGTGAGAATTGGACACGAAGGAACATCTGGATTTGCTATAGCTAGGGATGGGGAGAAATTTGGTTCAGTTCATATTTTACCCAGTTGTCACTTCCCAAAACGATACATGAACTGAAACGCAGCTAACTTTTGAAATTCACATTTCTCTTAATGTAGTTCTCCAACAAAAAATATGTACCAAAATGCATATATTAGTGGACAGCGTGCATAGAAATGCATACATTGATGAAAATAACAGTAAAATGCATTGTATGAAAATGCACTGTATAAAGTTGAAAAACTTGAAATAGAAACTTGATTCAGCAAATGTAGAGCTGTTCAAAAGACAGAGGAAATGTCTACACTTCCTGTCAGGCTTATTAGCGGTGGTCTTGTGGTGGGCTAGAAAGACCACTAGTCAACTAGAAAGCAGCTTCTGACATCAACTGACACGCTGAAGAAACACGTAGGTAGGGTTGTGGTACGATGTTCTGAAATAGCTAGCAGGCTTGCTAAAAGTCACAGCTGTCCATTGAATCTGCACAACAAGTTTCGATGTTCAAATATTTCTGTAGTGTCCTCGAGATTTGGCAGCATGCACACTCAGGTTTGTTTATACAGTATGTCATGAAGACTTCAAAATCCATAATACATGGCAACAGTGATTAATCATACTCCAATAATTCCAGGGTGACATTCATGAAGTTCACTGGGTAACCTTGGGCTAGTCACCATCTCAGCCAACATACCTCACAGGATTGTTGTGAGCATTAAAAAAGGGGAGAACAATACATGTTACTTTCAGCTCCATGGAAGGAAGGTGGGTTGTGAGTGTAATTTTATTGATTAGAACAGTGGTTCCCAAAGTGGAGTCAGGATCGTCACATTTCTTCACTGGAAACACATGCTTCCACCAGTCTCTGAGGAAAGCAATGAAACAAATTCACTTCACATGCCCTCCACTCTGCCTCACTAGGAACTAAATTTTCTTTCACAACCATTTTTCTGCCAAATGCAATTTATTCCTTCCAACTGAAAGCTCTTTTAATAGGATGAAGCAGAAATGCCTATTATAATGAAATAAAGGCTAAATGCCTGTTATAATGAAATGAAAACCCACGCAAATTAGATTCAGGAAACTGCAGCTATTAGCTTTAATATTTCCCCTCCGAGACAACACAAAGCAAAAATATTGGTGCAGTCCATAAGAAACACACAGAGCACATAGCAGCTGTAGGGTTTTTTAAAAAATAAAATAACACCAGCATTTCTATATGACTGCATAACAATTATAACACCAGAGAATGAATATATTTGTCATGCTGAGCATTAAAACCACAGTGCTATTTCACTGCAACAGAAAATGCTTATTTAAAGTACTTGTTTGAATGTTATGAGCAGTTTGTTTCAGACACAGAATCTCCAACATACTAGTATCCACTGACCTCCTATGCCCATGAGGGTTTTCCCATTCATTCTGGCGAAGGAAGATTATCCATGTTTCACTGAGTACATATACAGTATGCTCCCTCCATTGCAATGAATGGGAAGACAAATGTGCTAAAAATCAAGGGATGGGATTCAACAAAGTTTCACTCGGAGCAGATACACTGACATTAACGATGATGGATAAGTAAGGCCATTAAATTTAATGGAACTCATATGAGTAAATCGTAGTTGACTGCTGCTCCATATATTGTGGCACCCCACACAAATCTCTGAACAGTGTGAGATTCCAGGGGTTACCCAGGGTTTGTGTTTCCATTTGCGACTGAGGCACAAGCAGAGAATGTGGTGTCTTTATGATATATGGCATATTGTAGAATTAATTATATATATATTATATAATAGTGTAGAATTTATCAACCACAGAACCTTCATTGCATAATAATAATAATAATAATAATAATAATAATACAAAGGAGTTTAAAGGAGAGTTCCAAAAGCAGCAGAAATCTCTATACCAACAAAATATATCTACTTGAGAGAAAACAGACGGAATATGGCTCTTTTTCAAAACTGTTGGACACTTTTCACTTATGAAGATGGAAAATGGATATTCCTAAGTGCAAGGTAAAGGTACGGTAATTAAGTCCAGTTGCGAATGACTCTGGGGTTGCGGCGCTCATCTTGCTTTACAGGCCGAGTGAGCCAGCGTTTGTCCGCTTCTGCAGGCAGTTTTTCCGTGTCATGTGGCCAGCATGACTAAGCTGCTTTTGGCAAAACCAGAGCAGCACACGGAAACGCCATTTACTTTCCCGCTGGAGCGGTACGTACCTATTTATCTACTTGCACTGCGTTCTTTCGAACTGTTAGATGGGTAGGAGCTGAGACCGAACAACAGGAGCTCACCCTGTCGCGGGAAATCAAACTGCTGACCTTACAACTGGCAAGCCCAAGATGCACAGTGGTTTAACCCACAGTGCCACCTGCATCCCTCATTGCTAAGTGTAGGAATTTTCAGATGTTTTTAATTGAGCTAACTGTAAATGGCATTGGATTGGTATATAAAAAGGTGAAAGGTAAAGGACCCCTGGACAGTTAAGTACAGTCAAAGGCGACTATGGGATGTGGCGTTCATCTTGCTTTCAGACTGAGGGAGCTGGTGTTTGTCTGCAGACAGCTTTCCAGCATGACTAAACTGCTTCTGGTGCAATGGAACACCACGATGGAAACCAGAATACACGGAAACGCCGTTTACCTTCCCACTACAGCAGTACCTATTTATCTACTTGCATTGGCATGCTTTCGAACTGCTAGGTTGGCAGGAGCTAGGACAGAGAAACAGGAGCTCACCCCGTCATGGGGATTCAAACTGCCGACCTTCTGATCAGCAAGCCCAAGAGGCCCAGTGGTTTAGACCACAGCACCACCTGGGCTCAAAAGAAAGGAACTGGTATTTATGACTTTGATGCCAACTTAGGTGCTTTAAAATGACTAGCCATGAAGGCATGTTTCATCTCCATCGCTGGAGACAGTGTTCCTCTGAAAGCCAGTGTTGGGAATTGCAACTGGGCAGAGTGCTGTTGTGCTGTGCTCAGGTCTTGCTTGTGGGCTTCCCAGAAGCATCTGTTGGGCCACTGCAGGAACAGGATGCTGGACTAGGTCACAAAATTACAGAGCTGGAAGGGACCCCAACGGTAGTCCAATCCCTGCAATGCAGGAAACCTGCCCACAGCCATCCCAGGGTGGGATCGAAACAGCCAGATGCACTAACCCATTGTGCCACAGGATACATCCTTCCTTTTTATTACATTGTTTGGAATTATGTTATTTATTATATTTATCGTGAAACATTCTTAGTTATAAATTTGCTTGGTGTAATGTTGTAATGTTTGATGCTTATTTTAAGGTTTACTTCTCTCCCCCCCCCCCCCCAGCAAAGTGCATTTAATTTAATTGAGATGAATATCTGCCTGGGCTCAAGGATGCTATTTTAGAAGTTCACTATTATCCAACAGGACAAAACTGAAATGCAATGTTATGCAACAAGTAAGTTGTTATGAACACACTTTTCATAACACTTTTTGCTTTGTTTTGTTACAGACACACTATTCTATCTGCTTTAAAAAGAAGAAAAGTATTGTTTTATACTACTACATCATGGTTTTCAGCCTTGGATCGCCCTCCAGTGGTAATAGTGCCCATATCACAACGATGGGGTTTTAACTTCAGATAGAAATCTGCTACTGCAGAACGTTTGTGTGTAGCATAACTGAACAGGATGTCAAGCAGAAATAAATCCCTCTCCATGGCAACTGCTCCTCATTGAAAAAGAAAAGACTTAGAAAGTATACCATGGATATTTCAGTAATTGCCAGTGTTGTCTTAAAGGTAAAGGTAAAGGGACCCCTGACAGTTAGGTCCAGTTGTGGAAGACTCTGGGATTGCGTGCTCATCTCAGTTTATTGGCCGAGGGAGCCAGCGTACAGCTTCCGGGTCATGCAGTTAGCATGACTAAACTGCTTCTGGCAAACCAGAGCAGCGCACAATAACACTTTTTAAGGTACCTATTCATCTACTTGCACTTTGACGTGCTTTCAAACTGCTAGGTTGGCAGGAGCAGGGACTGAGCAATGGGAGCTCACCCCATTGCGGGGATTCAAACCGCCGACCTTCTGATTGGCAAGCCCTAGGCTCAGTGGTTTAGACCACAGCACCACCCACGTCCCTAGTGTTGTCTTAGGGAGGCCTACTTTCCACTTTTGAGAACCGTGAATATAATGTATAACATGCAAATACTTTTCAGAATTTGCAAATCATTATTTGTATATAAAAACTACGAAGAGCCCTGTGGTACCTTAAAGACCAAGAAGTCTATTATGGCATAAGCTTTCATGGACTAGAGTCTCTCCATCATCAGATGTATGAAGTGTCATCCTGAGCTACCACTATAGAGGGTTTGCATGTGTGTGGATAGATCTATCTATAGGTGAACATGAATCTCTTCTCATTTTTATACATATACCTGTAAGTCAGGGTTAATACTTCATGCATCTGACAAACAGGATAATAGTTAATGTAAGTTAATGTAATGTAATTAATGTCATAATTTTGTTAAGTCTTTAAAGTGCCACAAGACACTGTTGTATTTGCAAAAACAGGCTAGCAGGGCTGCCCCTCTGGAAATTGCTGTTTGTAGACACTAAACCACTGTTTGCTTCAGTTCAATGGGCTCAGACAGTCATCAAATCTAAACCACAGAAAAGAGTGTTTGCTCATTTTATATTGGCTCCTGGAAGATATATTAATGTCAGAGACACTGAACTGAATCAAGTATAGCTCAGTAAAGAGTGACCAATTCACACAGTTGTTGTCCTGCTCTACAAAGAACAAACGCGATTTATGAGATTATAGTTAGAACCAGTGAAACGTCACAGATTAATTGAAAGCAGAGTATAATCCCACAAATAGCTATGAGCAAATGAGCTTTAAAAAAGGAATCCAGTACTAAGCCTGACACTTGAGGGATGCTTGTCGCACAATAGCATTAATTTGAGCTAAAACATGTAGGCTGCAATCCTATAGACCAAGGGTGCCAATTTGAACAAAATATTGGAGGGGCCCAGGTAAGCTCCACCTCACATAACTGATCACATTATGTGGTGCACACACACCATTTGAATGGCAATGCCTATAAACTCTGTGGGGACCCAGTCCCCTCAAGTAATTTATTGGGTGGTGGGCTGGGAGTTGGCTCCTATTATGTGGTGCTTATTTCTGAGCAGAAATACATCAGAATGCAGCAACAAATTGGTTAGACTGATTTTTTTAAAAATGTTGATTTTTAAAAATTGAATTATTTTTAATGCACATACTTATGAAAAACATGGGGGGTGGTTATCACAGAAGAGGCATCTGGCTGCCCCCACCCGAGTTCACCTTCTCCTTCAGAATTATTTTGTATCCACAAGAAATCTTACGTCAATTTAATAGGTTGTTAAATGATTAATCAGTTAAAAACCTGGGCAACTGATGGACTGAGAAGTATTTAATCAGGTGACAGCTTTAGCATGAAAATTCAAAGGTGGAAGGTGTATAACGATGGGAGATTCTTCATGAATTGTGAGAAATGCAATTGTATAAAGATAAATGACACTGGCTGCTTTGAACCACCTGAATTCGAAGATCTATTATTATTATTATTATTATTATTATTATTATTATTATGGCCCCTTACAGTCTGTCACATATTTTTGAGCAGGGACAGGAAGATGATCAACAGTGGTTTACCAATGGACTACATTTAGCTGTCTAGTGCAGAGGTTTTCAACCTTTTTGATTCCACGGCTCTCTTGACAAACTACAGTGGTAACTCGGTTTAAGAACAGCCCTGTTTATGAACGATTTGGTTTAAGAACTCTGCAAAACCAGAAGTAGTGTCCTGGTTTGCCAACTTTACCTTGGTCTAAGAACGGAATCTGAACGGTGGAAGGGCACCGGGAGGCCTCATTAGGGAAAGCGCACTTCGGTTTAAGGACAGTTTCGGTTTAAGAACGGACTTCTGGAACGGATTAAGTTTGTAAACCGAGGTACCACTGTACATTCTTTCTGCGGCACCCCTGTGGGGCTCAGGAGCCCAGTTATGTCACCCCTTGCCTGCAGAGCTAGCAGCCTCTCACCCTGTTTTGAAGACCCTTCTTTGTGGAGTGTTCCCTCAGCCTCCTCTCCTTGGAAGTCCTCTGGGCAGCTACTGCTGCCACCCCTGGTCTCTGAGCTTCCTCGCTACCACAAAGAGAGGTGCCTCCTTCCACTGCCCCACAGGGGTGTGGGACTGGACGTGCTGTTGGGAATGGACAGACAACAGCAAGGGCTGGCGGACTGGTGGCTAGGCTCCCTCGCCTGCTTGCTTACTCCGAGGCCACCTCAGCTCCTGTCAACCAGCGCCCCCTGGCCAGCCCCCGAGGCACCATTCACCCAGGGCGCTTGTAGCCAGGGCTGCTGCAACAAACAACTGTGCAAGCCCTTTGGAAGGCAGAGATGCAAGAGGGCATCAGAGGAGAGAGGGAAGGAAAGAAGGAAGGAGGCCCAGAGGCCAGTGTTGCCCATGGAACCTCTGAGCAAGTTGAAAACCACTGATCTAGTGAACAACCCACAGCTGAGGCTGTAACTTTGCAACCTGTTGCTCTCCCAGTAACCCTCTGTCCAGCCATGCTGTAGTGTTTTATTATAAGAGGACGATGATGATAACAATAACAACAACAGGATGCCGCGTCCTTTGACTTCGCTCCCTTTAGAACCAGGCTTGCCCTTACAAGAAGAAAAGGTTCCGGGGCTGAGCCCAGGCCCAAAGGCAGTCCAGAAGTGTAGCCAAGTTGTTCTGGGAAAGACCTGGCGAGGAGCACCATCTCTGCACCGCCCGCCCGGCCCGCTCTCCCCCTCTCCTCGCCCCTCTGCTGTGTAACCTGACCTGAGCAACAAGCCCGCCAGCAGCAGAGGCGGCAGCTGTCGGCGGGCGGAGCTCCCACTCCCTGGCGCTGCAAGCGGGCGCCGCTCCCGGGGGCCTCCCGTCGCCTGCTCCCCTTTCCCCGGAGACGGGGCGGCATGGCCCCGGGCTGGGCTTCAGGGAGCGCCCTGTTGTTGTTGCTGCTGCTGCTCTCCCTTAGCCGAGAGGCGCTGGCAGGTAGGGTAAGAAACCACGCTGCCTGGGTGGGGGTGTCCGCGACACCCCCTTTCTCCGCCGTCGCAAAAAAAAGTCCGGGGACGAGGAGAGGGAGGTGGGGGCTGCGCGGGCGGATCTGGGCCGCGCGGCTTCTACGGGCTTGCAGAGCTACCTTTGCCGAGGGCTCGCTCGGCTCCACCCTTTGACTCTGCGTTCCCACCCGTCGGCCTCTGCGAGCGATTGACCAGTCCCGGTTGCATTTTGCAAGAATGCAGCGCATGGCGCAGGCTGGCCCTCGAGGGCTGCGGCTCGTGCCCGCTGTAGCCTGGCAGCGGACACTTTGCTGGGAGGAGGCGGGAGGGAAGGCGCGCACGAAATGATAGTTTGGGGGCACGATGCGTGCCTGTTGTGGCGCGCGAGCCTGGTGCCAGGTGCCCAGGCTTGTAATCGAAGCTAAAAGAAAACAAAAGAAAACGCATGTCTCTCCTGGGAGCTTCAACAAGTTTTACAACCAAACCAATCTGCAGCTCGGCTGTATAGTATTGTTAATGTCAATAGTTTGGATGCAAAACTTCTTACTAAAATGGGAGATTGGATAAATAGACACACACACCGGTGCGGAAGCAAAACTTGATTTGTAAACCGGGACCTTAATCTCAGGTATTTAGGAGCAAGCCTAG
The DNA here is from genome assembly GCF_964106915.1 of Podarcis gaigeae. Classification (NCBI taxonomy): domain Eukaryota; kingdom Metazoa; phylum Chordata; class Lepidosauria; order Squamata; family Lacertidae; genus Podarcis; species Podarcis gaigeae. Next base: position 42,692,009 of record NC_139687.1, read on the forward strand.
GTATTTAGGAGGAAGCCTAGTAGTGGGAAGTTGCACTCTGCACGTGTTCAGATGCCTTGCATTGCTTCTCGTGCTCAAAGACTAAGACCTGACATAATAACTAATTTCTGGAGTAGAATCCTGCTAAAACCTGAGAAATAATCCGCTGAGCCAAAGAGTGGACAGAGATGGCGAGTGCTCTTTTCCCCCCTCCCCCATTCTGGTACTTTGGTTGCCTTTTGACAACCAAGGATGATATCAATGTCATCAGCAGTGGAATGCAATGAAGTGACTACCAACTTTTTGCAGTGTACCAGCATCTAGCACAGTGCTTTTGGAAACCCATGTACCAGGCGATATGTTGACATCGAGTTTCTCCTGCATCACACTATACCTGCCCCCCCCCCCCCGTCAGTGCCCTTTTATTGGACAAGTTGTGTTAGCAAGATTAGCAAGTATTTGAGTTTCACAGGACTCTACCTAATGGATAACTTTGTGCGACTTCAAGCTTATTTACCTTGCCAGGTAAGTATCTTAAAAGCCATACTTTGAAGCAATCTGAGGCTTTTGGAATTACTTCAGAGTAGTCTTCAACAGGATGACATCAGGCTTAAGGCAAGTGCTCTGTTCAAACTGGTTTGCAGGCTGAGCTGTTCATCTTGCAGTTCTCCATTCCAGGAAAAGAACTTGCAGGATCAGATTTCTGAATAATTAGATTCTAAATTAATTCATGCTGAGCCTTACAGTATGATAGATGAGGCTTTAGCTATTTGACCATAAAGGACAGAAGATGTATTGCCTCTTTGATCTTTAGTATTTATGCTGCATTTTTTTTAAAAAATCACACATCATTAAAAGGTTTTGGAAGCAAATCAAAACACTTGAAATCAATAGTAGTTTTTTTCATTGACAGTAATAGGATTTAGATTGCACCCTTTGGACGTGATTCAGAGGTACATGCCTGTAGCACATCAAATATATTTTCTGCTTTTCCCAATCAGTCAGAAGCTTTCTCCCCAGCCCTATACCTCAAATTGGCTTTTAAAACATCACTGAAAAAAGAGCATTGTGGATTTCTATTATGAGAGTTGCTGATAGGAAAAGTGGCTGTAGTAAATTGGCAAGTTACTGTTTTATTAATTCACACTAAACGATCAAGTGCTTATGTGGCTCCTGTATTAGTGCCAATTCTGCTGATCAAAGCAGTCAAATGGGTACACGTAGGTCAGGCGATCTCGTGGGTGAACTGCTCCCAAGTTGTTAAGGGCATTATATACTAATAATAACATCTTGGGGATGCAGGTGGCGCTGTGGGATAAACCACAGAGCCTAGGACTTGCCGATCAGAAGGTCGGTGGTTCGAATCCCCGTGACGGGGTGAGCTCCCGTTGCTCCTGCCAACCTAGCAGTTCGAAAGCACGAAGTACAAGTAGATAAATAGGTACTGCTCCAGCGGGAAGGTAAACGGCGTTTCTGTGCGCTGCTCTGGTTCGCCAGAAGTGGCTTAGTCATGCTGGCCACATGACCCAGAAACTGTACGCCGGCTCCCTCGGCCAATAAAGTGAGATGAGCGCCGCAACCCCAGAGACGGTCATGACTGGACCTAACGGTCAGGGGTCCCTTTACCTTACCTAACACCTTGAGCGCAATCTGGTAGCAAATGGGCAGATTTCTGAGCACAGGTGTTCTATACGCTACAAGACCTCACTCCCGTTAGCTATCGTGCTGCATCATTCTGCACTAACTGCAGCTTCTGGATGAAGCGTGAGGGAAGCCCCACATAAAGCACATTGCAGTAATCCCTTCTGGAAGCAAACCAACACATGAACTACTGTGACAAGGCTTTCCCGCTCCAATGGCCATAGCTATCAAGCCACGCTCAGTTGGTAAAAGGCACTTCTAGCCATTGAGGCTACCTGAGCCTCTCTGGTGACACACCTGGAGCCAGAAACACCCCCAAACTGCGAACCTGTTCCTTCAGGGTGTGCACAATCCTATCCAGAGTAGGCAACTGGCCAATTTTCTTCAGCCAAATTGATACCTTGTGTTAGAACGTCTTAGCATTAAAACGAACCAAAAATGTCACAAGTAGGGATGTAAGATAGCATAGTTTTTCTCCACCCTATATTAATTGTATGTTACAAGGCATTTGCAACCCTGTGAAAACAGTTGCTGAGGTTTAAGACCCACTGAATTTTCCTGGACCCTATTTTTGGATAGGCACCCCCAGGATTACTTTGTAAACATTTTCTTTTGAGTATTTTAGACTTTTTTATTTCTGCTTTGCTGTTATGTACTTTAAAACATGCTAGAATGATGCTTGAAGTCCACTTTGGGTGTGCAGGAGGACCAGGCAGGTAGAACTGAGACAGCTTAGTAGGATGTGTCACTGTAGGGCTGAGAGTGCCTTTCGTCTCCTCAAGCCCAGCCAGGGGAACTGGATTTGTGACACACAACTCCCAGAGCTGTTGTTTTCATATATGGAGACCACTTTCAGCTCTTCTTTGTGTTGCAACCAAAACAGCAGAGAGGCTTCCTGTGGCACCTTACAGACTAACATGAGCCAGGTGCACATTGTATGCACACAGGTACAAATCTGGGCAGGCTTCAAGCTTGAGGGGCCCTTGGCCTAGTTCCCTCGTAACCTGGGCCAGTCCTCTGTGGGCTGTAATGTAATATAAGCCTGTAATAGATGCTGGGGAACCACCATTTTTATTTCCTTCAATGCCCCTGACATTTTTCCACTGGAGGAAAACAGCTGCAGGTGGCAGGCAACCTCTCTCTCTCGAAGCGCTGATTACTGTTATTATGGTAGTGTTTTGGAGATTTGCAAATGCCATTCATTTGCAACGTACTCACTAGAGGGTTTTATTATCCTGGTTGCTGTTATGCAGTAAAAAAAATCCGTTCAGAGCTATAAGGTGCAGCTACATCGTTAACCATTCTCCTAACAAACTGCTTTTGTGAGAGCTATAAAACAAGTAAACTAACCGAGGCATGATTATTTAGGAGACCACCTTTCGCCACATACTTGCAATCTCCTCTGTCTTCTGTGAGAGAAAATGAAATAGCACAGAAAAGAAATGGTTGTAAAGCGCTTTGCACATATAAAGGCCGCATCATATACGATAAAAAATAAATTGCTGCCCATATTTCAAATGCGTTGTATTTCAAAACCTACCTGCTTGGCTTTCAGACAGTCTTTGGGAGAGTTAAATCAGCAACAGATGGGGAAATGAGATTGGTGGGGTTTATTTTGTTTTTCTGAGGTTATTTGACCCAAGTCTTTGGGGTGGCTGGTTGATAAATAAAATTCATTAAAAACATGATGCATTATGCCTATATATATTTGACTAAAAGAAGAAACAATTTATTTCCTTTTAACTCATGTAACCAGATGTGAGCTGTGGCCAAGCAGATTTCTTTTTTGTTTGTCTAAGTACAACATAGCAGTAGAGACTGAACCATGGTTACAGTTCAGAAGTAATGGGAAATTGTGGTTCTGCAAACCTGTTGTCTTGCAGTGAATCCAAGGACTGAGCTCCACATTCTGGAAAAGGACCATTTCTGAATGCCAGTGGTGGTGTGCATGGATTAACCACATCTCCTTGTTCATGGGAAGCTATTATGGCAAGGAGAATACTAATCTAGATTTCTTCTAATCTCCTCTGCTAATCTCCTCTGTGCTGGTAGAGGGGCCCTACGCACTTCTGAAGCCTCTTTCTATTCTTCCTTGTTTGACAAAAGCTGCCACTCTAGAAATTGTCACTCCTCAAGCCTGTCAGGATTAGGGAGCTCACCTCATCACAACCTATGCTGTTAATGGTGGTAGAATGTGGAACACAAACTCATACTAAACATCATGCAAGCCATAAAGCTTGTGGACTGGGAGGAAGAATGAATTCTGCACATTTTTACTGCTAGGTGTACCATCTGCATATAATGTGTGGAATCCATTATTTATAGGCAAGCGTGCAATAACGTTCTCTTCTGATCTTTGCTTTTTAGTATCATTTTACGGCGAAAGCTATGTGCATTTAAACATTGCCGAATCGTCCTCAACAACTTCACTGAAATTACGTTTTCAAACAAGCAGACCAGACGGGTTACTTTTTCTCGCTGCAGGAAAAGACATTTATTTTTTGGTGGAACTACATTCCGGAAATGTGCAGGTAAGATTCTATGCGAACAAAGGTGTCTTATGAGCCAGACAATTTGCCTTTCTAACTAAGCACTGCCAATTTTGAAGGAACGGAAGGTCCTCCGTGACAAAAATTACATATGCCAGCACTGGTAAAACAAAAAACGACCCGAACTTTCCATTTCATTTTGATTGTGGCTCATTTGCTTTGGTTTTGGCAGTGGCTCTCCAAGGTCTGAGGCAGGGACATTCTCCAGCAAGACCACCAGGAGGAGCTGTTGTTGGAGGTGCAGTGCTGTGGAACTACCCTCCCAACGCTGGCATTGCTGCTTCTTACCTGGACTATGTGGGAAGGAGGCAAGGTATCAGCAGGGTCCAGGCTATACATGAGTGCTGGATTGATTCTGCAAAGCGGGCCATGCAGCCTGACCTTGCCATAGCTCTGCTTTGCCCGCACACTATTCAGGTAAGCAGCAATGGTGCTGGCAGCAGTTGGGTGGCTCCATGGCACCGCCTTACCAGTTTGGCCATTCCTGAAGGGCATTGAGATCCTTTTTACTTGGCAATGCCAGGCACTGAACCTGAGGCTTTGAGCACAGAAAGCATGAGTTCTGGACCTTCCAGCATTAGGTTATACAGGCTCCATTTGATTGAAATTAAAGGAGCAGATTCTATGGTGCATTTATATCTCAATATTAGGACCAAATGGGACGCGGGTGGCGCTGTGGGTTAAACCACAGAGCCTAGGACTTGCTGATCAGAAGGTTGGTGGTTCGAATCCCCGTGACAGGGTGAGCTCCCGTTGCTCGGTCCCTGCTCCTGCCAACCTAGCAGTTCGAAAGCACATCAAAGTGCAAGTAGATAAATAGGTACCGTTCCGGCGGGAAGGTAAACGGCATTCCCGTGCGCTGCTCTGGTTTGCCAGAAGCAGCTTAGTCATGCTGGCCACATGACCCGGAAGCTGTACGCCGGCTCCCTCGGCCAATAAAGCGAGATGAGCGCCGCAACCCCAGAGTTGGCCACGACTGGACCTAATGGTCAGGGGTCCCTTTACCTTTACCTATTAGGACCAAGGCACAAAAGACTTCTTATGCCCTTGACATTTCACACGAGCGCTAGATACGTATACTGGAGCAACTATTGACACCTTTCCTTCTCATCATGAAGCGGAATGCTGTTTCTATGACCTTTCAACTATAAGCCATCTGTTCTTCTAGAATAAGAGTGTTGTTTCATGGAACAGACAGGGATGCTTTGAAAGTGGTTAGGACCTACAGTCATTCACATAAGGCCATGGCTGCTTGGGTGAGGTGGTGCCAGTTGAATGACTGCAGGAGGTTTTGGAGGGGAAAATGTAGATGGCACATTTTATGATTCATTTGTACGGCGTCAACTGACTTTGCGGAGTTTTCAGAGCTGCATTACGTATTACGTCCTGATCCAAAGGACTTTGCATTCTAAAGTTCTGTGGCTACTCTTTTTCAAATGGCAACCCAAAAAGAAAATGGGAAGATAAGGTCATCTTGAGCTTTACCAGCGCTAATTCATACAGTTCATGTGACAAGGATAAAATGCCATGAACATGGATGACATTATATTTGTAAATGCATAAATAATACAGAAAGCACGGTTTAAATTGCAGTTAAGTGATCAGGGCTAAGATTGCATCATGCACTTGAAATGCTTATCGATTGATCTGAAATATTTATTTACCACCTTTCTACTTTGTTTTAAAGTGCTTAAGGCAAGTTATTTCCTTTCTTATCCTAGTCTGATTCAGATGCAATGCTAAACTATGACTTAGTGTAGGGGGTAGGCAACTTTGAAGATCTGTTTCTTTTAAAGGCAAGGTGTCTGCACTGATCCCAAGAGTTGCCTCGTATCTATATCTATGTTTCATGCATGCACTTAGTTTAAGCTGCAATCTTAAGTGCACCTACCTAGGAGTAAGACCCATTGAACCCAGTAGGCCTACTCCTGATTAGAAATTGTTGTGCTTATGCTGTTTGTTAGCTTTTCCTTAATGCATTTCCTAACTCACTGGAATAATTAAAACTATATCCTTTTTTCTGTAGGTGAGAATCAATCTTGGAGCAGGAGAACAAGTCCTCCGTTCCCAAGGAAGTTCCCAGCTGAATGATTTAACGCGGCACCTTATAGAAGTCCATTGTGAAAGAGATAACGTTATACTGGTGACTAACAAAAATGATCAAGCTGCCACAAAATTGCCCGGTGTCCTGTTTGAACTAAACTTTCAGCACGGCCTCTATGTTGGCGGAAGTGGTGACCTTGATGTTCCTTACCTCGATGGCGCACAAACAAATTTCCGAGGATGCATTGAAGATGTGATATTTAACCAGCATGACATCCTGTCATCCCTGAGACCTTCTCCTAGGTTTAAAAATGTCCACGAAGTGTCACTGGGCTGCAGCGATGAATTTTTTGCAGGCGAAGAGGAACCTATTAGTTTCTTTAGCTCGAAGTCGTATGTTTCTTTTCCACTTTGGAACACCCAAACTGAAAGGGTCTTTGAGTGTACAGTGCAGACCACAGCTCAGAGAGGCTTGCTGCTGTACAGTTCCGGTCCAGCAGGAGACTTCATTGGGATGGAAATTGAAAATGGTCTAATTAAAGCTCATCTTGGAAAGGGAAAGAACAGATTTCAGCTTTCTTCCCTTAGCCCTGTCAATGATAGCCAGTGGCACTCTGTCAAACTGAAAATCTCCGCAAAATATATTGAACTCATGCTAGGCAAGGAAACAGTGAAAAAATCATTACCCTCGCACACTAAGCTTCCTGTCCTCAAGGAGGCCTTTTATATAGGTGGAGTGAATGATATTGTCCGTGCCAGAGTGCTGAAGCTGGGGTTAACCTCACTTTCTGGGAGATATGCTCAAGGGGGATCATTCAGAGGCTGCTTGAGAGATTTGAAAATTAACTCGGAAAGGAAATCCTTGAAGGATGTTCTTGTGACTAAGGATATTTCACCAGGATGCAAAACCAAGAGCGCCATTAGTACAAATCCACTTGTAGCGCCTGAAAAACAACCCATTGGAACAGCAGCTTCCATGTCTGCTGTCAGTGCTGTAGCATCCAAACTCCACGGGAAAGAGAGTCACGACCACTTTGTAGTTGTAAACAACTTGATTGTTCCAGAGGGTGGGCAAGCAGCACTTGAATCTAAGCACATTAAAGTCAACGTCGAATTCAAGAAATTAGGGATTCGGCAGTCGCAAATCCTTTTTAAAGTTAAAGACCAGCCATCTCATGGCTATTTGAGGTTGGATGTTGAGCCAGAGCAGGAAGAGTCTACGTTCACCATGCTAGATTTATGGCAAGGCAGAGTTCTGTACGTCCACGATGGCTCTGAGGAAAGCTATGATTATTTTACTTTCTCAGTTTCTACGAGCAGTAAAAAAGAGATGCCTCCATATTTGCAAGGAAACAAGAACTACATGTTCACCATTACAGTGAAGCCAATAAATGATGCTCCGGAGCTCACACTCCCCAATGGAAACTTGTTTCTTCTTTTTGAGCACTCAAAGAAATGCCTGGGTGTAGATGCAATAAATATTTTGGATGATGATACAAGTGCTGCAGATCTCAGTATTACAGTCCTGAATGCAGATGCTGGATTTCTAGAAAATTCCAAGATGCCTGGGAAGGCCATTACTGCCTTTCCTTACAGAGACTTACAAAATGGTAATGTTTTCTTTGTCCACACTGGAGCCAAGAACTCCAGGATTGTTCTGCGAGCGAGTGATGGGGGGAAAGTCAGCAACACGGTTGTGTTGCGTGTCATGGCAGTTCCCTTGGAGTATAAGTTGGTCAACAACACGGGGGTGGATACGCTACAAGGCGAAGCAGCCTTGATCAGACCCAGCAATCTGGCCATCGAAACAAATGCCTTCCAACAAGAGCTGGATATACGATACGAGATCACAGAGCCGCCCCGTTATGGAGAAATTCAGAGACAGCAAGCTGGTGGAGAATGGAAAGAGGCAAACTCTTTTTCTCAACGCTCCATTGAACGTGGCCGTGTGAGATATGCTTCTACCGTCAAAGAAATTCTGCAAGATAATCCCCTTGAACACTTTAAATTCAAAGTTAGCATTGGCAGCAAAAGAAGCGAAGAGTTTCTGTTCCCGGTCATGGTGAAATGGTTGAGGTACAATTTATTGAGACATGTGCCACTAGTAATTGACAAATCAAAGAGGGAGTACCTTAGTTCAGATCATCTTCTTGCTGTGATAGGAAAAGTAGAAGTGCCAGGAAATGAACTTTATTACAAGTTGCAGTCCTTGCCTGAGAAAGGAAACCTTCTGCTTTATAACACACCTTTGCAAATAAATTCAACATTTAGCCAGCAGGACATTTCTGATTATAACATAGAATATCAGTTAACCGAGTGGCCCCGCGAAGAAACGGAAGACTCGTTTCAATTCTTAATTTCTACAAAATATGTGGAATCAAATATCTATGATTTCAGAATCAGCATTAAAGCAGACCCACGAAACATTCTTTTGACAAACAATGGCCTCAGTGTTACTGAGGGTGAAGGGAAACTGATCACGAAATCAGAATTATTTGCACAAACCTTCTCCAATAAGACCTTCCAGTATAAAGTTACAAAGAGTCCGCGTCACGGAAAGTTGATGCTTATTAATCTTTCAGATTCCCAGGAAAGTAACAATAACATTAGCAGTTTCACAGATCTGGATATAGTTGGTAGATATCTCATGTATGTACATGATGATTCTGAGACGCAATATGATGAAATCCATATCACAGCAACTGCCAAGGAGTCGGAGGAAAAGGTGAGCTCAGGCTCAGAAATGGAACCCCCTTTATCGGCAGAGATCAAATTTAACATTTCTGTCCAGCTGAAAAATGATGAGAAACCACTTCGTGTCATAGATAAGGTATTTCATGTTGTTAAGAATGGAAGGAAACTGCTGACCTTGGCTGACCTTTGCTACCATGATCCCGATACTGATTTTGATGATAATCAGTTACTGTACACCAGGCGTGGCATTCCTAATGGAGACTTGGTTTTCGTCAATGAAACGTCTCGTAGGCTGTATCAGTTTAAGCAAGAGGACCTGGCACAAAGGCGAGTCCTGTTTATGCATCGTGGGGCAGACTACGGTCGCTTTGTGCTGTTTGTAACTGATGGGAAGCACTATACTTCCTCACTTCTCGAAGTAAGTGCTTCCGACCCTTACGTCTGTCTAGCAAACAACACTGGGTTATTGATCCAGAAAGGACGAGAGGGAGTGATCACCACAGCTAACTTGAGCGCTGCCACGAACCAAGATATTAGAAGTGAACACGAAATTACGTTTGAGGTCTCTTTACCTCCAAAGTATGGACAGGTCTTGGTAAATGATTTAGCAGTGGGCACTTTCACTCAGCACGACCTCAAAGTAAGGCACGTGACGTATAGACATGATGATAGTAACAATTTGGTTGACACGTTTAACTTTACAGTTTATGCTAAAGGTGCCCACTTGGATGCCGAAATGAACATCCGCATATTCTTGGAAAGTCATCAGCGTCCACCAGTGATCGTAAATAACGTCAGACTTTTGGTTGAGGAAGGGAAACCAGTCAAGATCACTAAAGGGAAATTGCTGGTAAGCGGAAGTTGTCTAATCATTTTAACAATATACAGTGGTACCTCGGGTTACATACGCTTCAGGTTACATATGCTTCAGGTTACAGACTCCGCTAACCCAGAAATAGTACCTCAGGTTAAGAACTTTACCTCAGGATGAGAACAGAAATCACGCGGTGGCAGCGGGAGGCCCCATTAGCTAAAGTGGTGCTTCAGGTTAAGAACAGTTTCAGGTTAAGAACGGACCTCCAGAACGAATTAAGTACTTAACCCGAGGTACCACTGTATTTTGAAGCCCAGTGTCAGGTGGTAAAGGAACCATCTCCCTACAGCAGGTTGCCAGGAACAGATAAGACAAGGAAAAGTCCTTACCGGCTGCTTTTTATCCAATATTTACAGAGAGATGTTTGCAATGCAGCCTCTTGGAGTAATACTGTTGTCCCAAGTGACTCTCCACCCCCTTTTTCTTCCACTTCCTCATTTGTGACCTTCTCCCCTACGGGTGGCCCTGAGGGCCCTTTGCTTTCCCACTTTCAAGGCTCACCTGGTTCTTGGAGATGGGGGTGGTCTGGAATGCTTTCTACTGTGTCCATCAGCTGTTGCCCTCATGGTTCTTCCTATTCCTCCTCTCCCATTATTTCCCAGCTTTTCCCCTCATCTGCCTCTGATCTGTGACCCTCCCTCAAACCCGTGTTGTAATTCTGAACTGTCTCCTTCTTCTCTGGAAGGGTCAGGCTGGGGAGGTGGTCTCCCCCATTCCTTCTCTGCCGAGTCCCTGACACCCAGAGGAAAAGCCAAGCGGAAATGTGACCCATGAGCTGAAAAAAAAAGGTTCCTGTCCCTGTTATTAGTAGGCGTGATGCTTCTTGTATTACTGCTCACTATTTTGCAAGCATTGGTGTTTGAGCTCGAGTGAAAGATTGTATGGTCCATTTTTAAAATACTTTGGGGTTGTTGTTGTTTTTTAAAGGGCAGGGCAAGCATAGTTCAGTGGCTGAATACACAGTATTCGGATATCGCATAGCAGTGCTGGAGAAAGGAGCCTAGAAAGGAAACCCTCAGAGTGGACAGCACTGGGCTACAGGGACCAAAAGTCTGACTCCGTATAAGTCAGCTTCATACATTTGTATTCTGTGCCAGAATGTAGATTATATGCATGCATAGTTTAGCAACAGCTGCCCAAATGGTGCTGTGTCTCTACCCTACCAACTCTCCACCAGCAAGCAGCTTTTACAAAAAGCCTTGGACAGACTCAGTGAATGATCTTATAGACGGAGGAGTGTTGTGTTGTACTTTCTAAGGATTAAATGTGAAAACTGTTTTAAAATAAAGAAGGGTATTCTATGTTTTTAATGCACTGTACATGTACTTTTCAAGGTCATGCATGAAAACAGTTTGCCATCAGAGATAGAGTTCAAAGTAAGGTCATCTCCAATGTATGGGTACCTTCGGAAGTTTGCATCAGAGGAAGGCTACCTCGGAGCAGAAGAAAATCCAGTTTTGTCCTTCAACCAGGAAGATATCAATGATGGTAACATCCAATATGTGCAGACTGTCTCCGGCCAACTCCAAGACTGGCTTTCCTTGGACGTGACCAATGGAATTCGGGGACTCAGTGGAATAGAAATTGCTGTGGACATCATTCCAAAAGTGATCCCATTAGAAGTACACAACTTCACAGTCACCGAAGGGGGTTCGAAAGTCTTGGATGAAGGTGTTATAAAAATCCCTAATAGCCATTTTGCAGGGCTCAAATGTGAATTTGGTTTGATTGAGCCACCAAAACATGGGCGGATTGCAAACTCTAACTTTCCTGGAATGGCACTGGCTCAATTTACCAGAAAACAGGTGAGATTACTGAAAACGCAATACTGTTTTAAATTATTCTTTAAAAAGCAGTTCAGATTATTATTTGGGAACTGTATAACTGGGAGTGGTCAATATTCCATTGATCTCAACAGTATGTTGCTTCTGACAATGAGAAACCTCCCACATTTTAAAGAAACATATTGTCTTCCATTATTGTATATTGTATTGTTTATTGCATATAAAACAGGACAAGAATGATGTGAAAAGTAACATGACAGTTACTTAGGACATGTAGTGGTTGAATCCTTGCAGTTTCATTTTTGGAACAGGCTAGATTCTTAATTTGGTTACTCTCCCTTTTCAGCTAGAACAAGGATTCATCTTCTATATTCATGATGACAGCGAACAGCTACTTGACAATTTCACCATCATAGCAAACAGCACAGAACTGTGGAAGCAAAGCTTGCCTCAAATCGTATTTGTGACTATTTCACCAGTAAATGATGAACCCCCTGTTATAAGACGAAACAAAATACTTCGGGTAAGACCTGCATTATTTCCAAAGTTTTTCATCTGGGTTAATTGTGCCTTATTTCTGTAAAAGACAGCATGCACAGCTAGAACTGAAAAGGTCATCCTAAATTCTGTAGAATTACCTTACATGCATGAGAAACATTGGCTAGTATCCAGTTAAGTTTTATTCAGAGTGGAGCCATTGAAATTAAGGAACCTAATTTAGGCCCCCATCTGCGCTACACATCTAAAGCCATTTCATACCACTTTAAACAGTCATGGCTGCCCCTAAAGAACCATGGGAATTGCAGTTTGCTAAGGGGGGTGAGAGTTGTTAAGAGACCCCACAGAACTATTATTCCCAGACTAACCTGGAAAGAGGGATTGAGTCTTAAATCATGCTATGCTTTAAAATGCTTCTTCATATTTAATACCCCAACCCTCTGGTATTCAATAGATTTGTCCTTTTATCCCTTCACAACCTTTGTAACCCTCCCCTGAGTTATTTCCAATTTGTGCAATGTGCTGTTAGATATTCTGAAGGAGTGGTTAGTTCAGCAACGATCAGTCATTTTGACAATTTACCATTTGAAACTTTCTTCACCTTTTCCTTTTTGGAGGAATAATCCATCTGAGTGAATGATTCACAAGCCCTTTTTAATCAAAAGATTAATTACATGATTGGCCTCTTGGGGAGTGATATACAGTATGTGGCTTCTGTTTTGGATTATTAAGCCTTTGAATATATTCTAAGCAGAATTGGTCTCCTATATCCTGCCTGGTCTCCTATATCCTGCCTCTTTCAAGTTAGCAGGAATGCAATTTTATCTAGATGCCATCAACTTGGATCCTCACTATCCTTTCATGAGTGCAAGGCCTCCTTCCATTTCTGAAGGAAACTGGGACCCTGTTTCTCGGCTAGAGAAACCAGGGGTAGTGCAACATTTTTCACTGATCCCCCCTTCCCCATTCAGATCGTCTGCTTTGTGTGCAGAATATCCCAGGTTAAATCCCTGGCATCTGCAGGTAAGGCAGGGAATATTCCTTTCCTGAAAATCTTAGAGAGCTGCTGCCATTCAGGGAGACAGTACTGAGGTAGTTGGACCAATGGTCTGTCTGGGAGCCAGTGCGGTGTAGTGGTTAAGAGCGGTAGTCTCGTAATCTGGGGAACCGGGTTCGATTCCCCGCTCCTCCACATGCAGCTGCTGGGTGACCTTGGGCCAGTCACACTTCTCTGAAGTCTCTCAGCCCCACTCACCTCACAGAGTGTTTGTTGTGGGGGAGGAAGGGAAAGGAGAATGTTAGCAGCTTTGAGACTCTTTCGGGTAGTGATAAAGCGGGATATCAAATCCAGACTCTTCTTCTTCTTCTGCCCCAGTATAAGAGAGCTTCCTATGCTCTTATGTCACACACTACTCCAGAAAGTTCCCCAACCTTCCAGAACAGATTTTCAAGAAGCCACAGGAAGCAGAGGGGAGGGAAGATCTGCTGCTTCCCATTCACTTAGTTAGGATCTAAGGTGGCCATCATTTCAAGCATAGGCACAGAAGTTCATCAGTAGTACAGTAGTATATCTGTATAACCACAAGGGGGCCATGTTTTCATTTTTGTGGAAGCTTCTCCAGTCATCAGAAAACAGAATCATAGAATTGTAATGTGAGAAGGTGCCCTGACGATGGTTCATACCATTTTAGTATTTAATTTAATTGTACAGCAGTGAGGCTTAAACACCCCCACCTCGTTCTAGAAACATCCCCATTGAAGCAGATTCAGTTCAAAGCAGGTGACTTTTTTAGAGTAATGTTTAGAATTTAGAGAATAAATAGACAGAATTAAATGATTGTGGATACATTTTGAGCTTTGGATATCCATGAACTCCAACAATCCCTTATATGGTGGCATAATTTATACTCCCTCCCTCAGATCCACTCAAGTAAAAAAAAAAAAAAAAGAGAAAAGAATCTGGTATTATATTTGTAGAATGTGTTGAGACAAAACTAGGAAAACAGATAATGATCCTTTTTTGGAATGCCCTGAAGTTTATGGGCTGGGCCATGAGGAAGGTAGTAATGTAAAGATTGGGAATCCATGGCAGTCCACAAGTTGTTGGGCTCCCCCACTCCCAGAAGGCATGGACAGTTACAGCCCCACAAACTCTGGAGGGTCACACATTCGCCAGCCCTGCTTTAAACCCGTTGAAATCAGGACTCAGTCATAAAAAACATGTCCCATTGATTTACTCAGAACAGACCTGTTGAAATTAATGCACCTAACTTAGCCATTAATTTCCATGGGTCTCCTGGTTATAAAGGGGCATATATATATATATATATATATATATATATATATATATATATATTGGATTCAGGGACATCTGGCATTTCTTAACCAGTTATGTTTGATTGGTAACCACTGTAATACTGTAGTAACACCTTTCCAGGATTTGGGGAGATGGTAAACACCCACTGTGCTCCCAGAGTTACATTACAACAATAGAAAAATTCAATATTAAAATCATTTCATCATTTTGAAGACATTGAGGTTTTTAAATTTTCTCTGGGCACAGGAAAGCAGGAAGCTGGAGAGTTAATTTTAATTTTGCTATACTGGATCATTTCTTATGGCAAGGGGTTCCTATTTGCTTCCCGTCGAGAAGGGTTGCAACTAGACATTTCTGCACAATAATCTACATTCTTTTTTCTTTCCCTTTTTGAGGCAGGGGCTACTTTACTGTCTCACTCTAGACACACATTCGGGTGATCCCATTTCACAATTAAAGTATCTGTTTTCCCTTAGCAGAGGCATCATCAGGTATCGTTTGATGTGGTGGCGGTGTTTCTATTGAATTCAACATGAGAATGAATTTTGTCAAAGATTGCTGTGGTTCTTTTAAATATTACATGAAACCTTATTGCCCAACAGCAGCTTAACATCTGACGCGTTCCTTCGTGATGAGGAAGGGGCTACAATAAAATGTGAAATTATAATTATGTACAAAGGATAAAAGACAAAAGAGGGAGACATTAGCCTTTTCATGAAACAGTGATAATCCTGTGTCAACATGTGAGCAGATCCACATCGATTAGTTCTGCCTCTGACATCATGGAAGCCAGATTACCTCTCACCCAATATCTGTACATCTAATGTGAATGTCGGGTGGGGCAAGCCTGCTTGCATGATATAACTCCCACTCACCCATTGATTCAGCCCAGGAGCATTTCTTGTGAATGGTGCTATTGGGCGTAGGGTGTCTTTTCTCAGCCGTTAGCTTCATTCATTTTCTTTTGCAATGCTTGCATTTGTTCTGAAATGTTGTGGCCAGGGTACAAGTAACTGTGAGTGCAGGGGCAGCCGTTTGCACTTCTCAAATCGCGGTCCCTGTTTCCATCCGAGGCCACCACCACCAGTGATGGGAATTTCCGAAACAGTTTGTGATAACAACATACTGATGGGACAGTCAATCCCCAGGTGTCTCTTCCGGGTTTATCCTTATATATTTATAACCAGAGCAACAATATTTAGTTAATTGATCAGAGTAATTGATTAAAAACAACTTGAGGGGATTGTGCAGAAGTGGAGACTTTGATACTGTGCCAGGAGAAGATTATCTTGGAGGTCCAGAATTAGGTGTGAGCAAGACCCCCTAGCATGAAGCAAGTTTCCGTGACTGTTTTACCAGTGACGTGGAAGAGACTGGGGGTCGGGGAGGTGGTGAAGAGCTGGAAATCTGTGTTGCAAGCAGTACTGAGGACCATAGCAAGCCTGTTATTGTGCCAGAAAGAAGACCTACTGAATAGGGAAGCCAAGGTCTACTTTGGGAGATATTTAGCTCTTTGAGGCATTGCAGAAATGCTAAGTTGGCTCAGAGTAGTCTTATAAGAAAGGGAGTTCCCCTCACGTTTTTAATGAACTAAAAATATGGCCCTGATTATACAGTCATACCTCGGGTTGAATGTGCTTCGGGTTGAGTGCGTTTGAGTTGCGCTCCGCGGCAACCCGGAAGTAACGGAGCGCGTTACTTCCGGGTTTCGCCACTTGCGCATGCGCAGACGCTCAAAATGACGTCATGCGCAGAAGTGGCGAAAAGCGACGCACGCAGACGTGCCATCGCTAGTTACGTTTGCTTCTAGATGCGAACGGGGCTCTGGAACGGATCCTGTTCGTATCTAGAGGTACCACTGTAATAGGGCAGCAGATTGTATTTTATCTTTTAAAGTAATTTTTACTGTGAGTACGTATAAAGATGTTTAGATGTTGAATGGGGGACGTATTGTTTCCTGTGCATGAGAAAAGGGGGAACTGGCCTTCAAAGGTGATTTGATTTATTAAATCTGCATAAATTTTTGCATTAGAAAAATAATAGTTTTAAAGAAGAAAACCATACTTTGCTGTTAGATGATGCACACAGAAGACATCAACTTAGAAGAAGCATTCTCCCATCTTTCTCACACAGAATGGAACACCTCTTCAGGAATGACATACATATATGCAGATAGGTAGCCGTGTTGGTCTGCCATAGTCAAAACAAAAAAAATTCCTTCCAGTAGCACCTTAAAGACCAACTAAGTCAGTTCTTGGTATGAGCTTTCGTGTGCATGCACACTTCTTCAGATACCTTCTTTATACATATATGCAGTTTAAAAAGTTAATTAAAATCTGCTGCCCCCATTTTTTTCCCCAGTCAGTCAAAAGTAACATCTCCAAAGAGCCATCACGAGCTGACTTGTCAAACAGTAATGAGGTGGCCTTTCTTTTAAGCCAGCTTTGTTATTTGCTCTTTGATGTTGCAGACACTTTTCCATAATTGTCACACAGCTGCTGCTAGATGGAGCCAGCTTCATTGTGTGGCAGGGGGGAAAATGCCGCAAACTGGAGAACAGAGCAGCCTCCGAAAAAAACAGAAATTATTCATGTCTGATGAGTATGCATTTATGACAAGGCTTAGCAGATTGTCTAAAGAGCAGTTTGGGAATGGGTCAAGAGAGCTTGCAGAACAACAGGCAAACCCTGGCCCAGAGGGGTAACTTCTTTTAATCCCTTGCATCAAGAACAACAAAATGTTGTGGCACCTTAAAGACTAACAGATTTATTGCCGCATCAGCATGTGTGTATGTTTCTTTCCCCCTTTTCCCTTTTACTATCTTGCGGCCATGTGCACATTGCAAGCGGATATTCAAGGTATTATTGCTTCTGGCATTCTTCCAAGCCATTTTCTCCTGGCGCCTTTCTTTTGACCCAGACTGTGAGGTGCAGAGCATCAGCATTAGCCCATCTATTTCCCTGTTTGTTTCAGTCATAGATTGGCCTGCAGTTCTAGACTTCAATGAAACACTGCTGCTGTTGAGATAGGTATCGAGACAGAGTGAGTCACGCAGACTATCTTTGTAAGCATTCAGCTGCTCTCAGGCTATATACAATTCCTTCTCCTACTGGTTCAATATCTTATTTAAATCTTTGTAGTTTGAAATGATTTTAATGGTGGACCTTCCTAGGTCTTGCCAACCTGCTTTAGTTGCAAAGCTGTACATTTAACCACTTGGGATAACCGGAATCAATTTGTGTAATTATTTCCTGTTTTTCTCTTGTGTGTGTGTGTGTGTGGTTTTTTTTAAAGGTCTGGGTGGGATCAGTCACTGAAATAACTGTGAATGACCTCTGTGCAGAAGATAAAGATTCTTCTTCCGCAGAACTCTTGTACTCTATTTCTCCTCCAAGCAATGGTCACTTGGCACTCAAGTCTTCTCCAAACAAAAGTACCCTTAATTTTACCCAAGCTCATATTGAGGAAGGACAGTTAGTGTTTGTCCATAATGGTATGTCATGTTCATGTATCAGCTGTTGAGTGTTGTGATTTATTTTTTGGATATATCTCTTACATTTTAATTCATTTAAGGATGCCGGTATAACCCAACATAATAATATAGGACAGCCTTGGCAAATCTGGTGCCCTCCAGATGTTTCAAACTACAGCTCCCATCAGCCCAAGCCAGCATTGATGTCAGATGGAAATACAGACTAACAACTCAGAAATCAGGAAGCTAAATTTTAAGACAAGTAAAACCCCCATGGAAATTATTCTGTCCATATTCCATTGATACTGTAATGGTTATATGGGGTTGCTCGTGCGTAAGTTGCCGCCACTCCTGGCTAGGTAGCCTGGTTAAACCTTTCCTGGCTGGACAGCCCTTCACTTCGTGGCTGTTCAGTCGCTAGCAGAATCCGTCAGTGGGCGTTTCTTGAACTTCTTCCAGCAAAGAAGTTCTTTGACGCCAAGTCTACGCCTACTTTCCCTGCGCGGAAGTCTTCTGCGCAGGGTGGGTGTGGGCAGCGGAGGACCTGTGCTCTCCCCGCTGGTCTCCAGCGAAGAGTCTTGGAGCCCCCTCTCCGATTCCCCCATCCGCCCCCCTTTATCCCTGGTGTTACGCTGATTTCCTTCCCCAGCCGATGAGTCCCCTCTCTCCCTGCTTGGCCCTTCTCCGGCATCGCTTGGGAGCCCTGCCTCCACTTCTGGCTCCGATGTCAGTTCCCTGACAGTTATGAAAGTGGGATATGGGAGGAGCAATGGTATACTATATGACACTTCTCAATCACCTTACAAAGATTGCTCAAATTTTCTTTTTTCTTTTGCAAGCCTAACAATTCCAGAAGAATAAGGGTGCTGAATGAAAAGTGTAATCGTGACTTGCTACCACCCGAGTCGTGCAAACCAGACCTCTACCACCCATCCCAGTTTGCATATAAGTGCTAAGCCAAACCATGGCATAGTGTGGCCGTGTGAGTGTGAAAGGTTTTGGAGAGGACATCCCTTCTACTTTGCTCTGCTTCCAGATCTGGTACTGGTGTGAAGCTGTGAGCTAAGCTATAGGTTGGCTTAGCTTGTGGCCTCAACTCAAGCTCATGGTTGGTCTCCTCCAGACAAAACAAGATCGATAGGCAAGGCTTGTTTTTTGTTTCCAGCTTGCAGTTTGACTGGAAGAGACCAACTACAAGCCTGGGTTTGGATGACAGACGAAGGCAAGCCTGGCTTCTCTTTCTGCAGTCCATCACGATGAGCAAACTTGCCATGATCTCTTCAGAAGCCCACATTCTTGTTCATATGTGCTAAGCTATGGTTTGGCTTAGCAGTACGTGCAAACTGAGCCATTGTCTGTCCCTTTTCCATTGGATCTCTTTTGAATTCTGAAAACCTCTGGTGCATTACGAACTAATCCCACCTTCTGTAGATAATGCCACAATAATTTGTCTTGTTTACTCCACTGAGTAGTAAGTAGAGTCCATCACCCACTCAGATCTTTCACGTCCATTTGGACACCAGAACATAGGGACCCAGTCCACGTGTCATGGTAAACCATAGTTAATAAAACACAAAAAATACATTTCCTGGACTGTATGTCTCCCTCTGCTAATATGTGGAGAAAACAAACTGCGTTCCCTGGCTTATCATTATGACCAAAGAAGGCATTTTGGTTTGGTTTGCTTGCAACAAATGACAACCAGCGAGTCAAGAACAAACCTTAGCTACTTATCATGGTTTGTTGATGGTAAAACAAACCACAATTCATGGTTCAGATAACGATTAGCTGGAGATCGTGGTTTGTTTCATCGGTATGCTAGCAGGGAGGAACAAACATACCAGAAAGGAGCAATTGTGGTAAACCTTCAATTATGGCTTACCATGATATGTGAACAAATCTGCTGACTGAAAATACTGAAGTTCAGATTTTTTAAAAAGAATAAAAAGAATTCCATTGTCCAAGGTCCACTTGTAGGTACAAAGGTTGTCTGTACATAGAAACCTATCATAGTCATTCCAGATTTATATATTTTTTCTTAGTTACTTAGTTTTACTTTCAGAAGTTTCTGCATAATTTTTGTTGTTATAAGAGTCTATCCATCTTCCCTCAGGGGCCATGTCTGGAGGCTTCAATTTTCAAGTGACAGACGGTCTGAACTTTGCACCTCGACAAATTTTTAGCATCACAGCTCGAACTCTGGTTATTCGCTTAGAAAATAACAATGGACTGGCTGTCTTTCCAGGTGAGACTTTATATTTTCATTTTTAAATATCCAGGAAATAATAATAAACTCTGGGGCTATGAAATGTCTAACCCAATATTCAGTGTTTAGCTCTTACTTTATGAGAAAGGAAAAAGGGTTTTGGGTGTTGCAAACATGGAGCTCCCACACCATGTTATAAAACAGGAAGCTGCTTTGCATCAAACCAGCCCATTGGTCCAACCTGTTCAGTATTGCTTGCTCTGATTGGCAGTAGCTCACAAGAGTTTCAGAAAGGAGTGTTTACCAGCTGCACCTGGAAATGGCAGGGATTGGACCTGGGGCCCTTTATATGCAAAGCATGTGCTTCACTGAGCTGTAGCCCGCCCCTAAGCTGGGGGTTGAGGGCCTGTGGTCCTCCAGATGTTGATGGACTACAACTCCCATAATCCCTTACCATTGACCATGTCGACTGGAGCTGCTGGGAGCTGGAACCCAAGAACCTTTGGAGCATCACATGTTTCCCATTCCTGCCTTTCCCAACCTAGTGTCCTCCAGAAATTGGACTCCCAACTCTCATCAACCCCAGCCAGCTTAGGCAATGGTCAGATATAATGGGAGTTGTAGTTCAATGGGAGTTGTAGTTCAAGTTGTAGTTGACTTTAGGTCAACAATAATTAATATCTGGTAATAGTCATAAGCACATTCACTCAAGTCACGTATGAACTCTCTCAAAGACTATATATTGTCAGACCCTATAGGTGGATGCTGCTAACATGAGACATTCTGTATGTTTCCCATTATGAATCTTAAATCTTGGAAGCAGAGGAATATATGAAATTCTCTCTCACACACACACAAATTTACTTAATTTGCGTAATTCAGTATGCTTACAACATTTGGGTTTTACTTTGGTTCAGCATATTTTTATTTATATATTTATTTTATTTACAACATTTGCACAATTCACAATAACTTAATGTTCTCTGGGTGCTGAACAGTAAAAACTACCAACCATGAAAATAAAATGCAGAGCTGCTCATAATGAGCTGATTTAACAAAAGAAGCAAAGCATGAGACTTGGGTTTCAGTCTGAATAAATGTGATCGTATTAAGCTGCATGGGTAAGGCTTTTAAAATCTAAACCCCTGTCCCCGCAGTTGCTTTTGGTCTTCCGAGATAGCTCCAGGCATTAGCTTTTATAGGGGTTTTTATGGTAAGCCAAAGATAATTATAAGCAAACTATTCCTGGTGCAGTTTTGAAGGAGCCGTTCCACTATTCCACTTTCCCCATGTGAGAAAAGTAATGGATCTCTCCATATATTCAGCTCTGCTCTGCTAGGGCTGCAATAACTGCCAAGATTTTCTCTTGAGCACTTTTTGAGTTAGAAAAGTGCTCATATAAATTAAACACAGCTTTGGCTACTTGGATTCACCTCTCAGTTGTCCTGCATTTCTTAGACCAGGCTCTGCCAAGATGGCGCCTTCTATATGTTTTGGACTACAACTCCCATCACCTCCTGCCTGCTCGCTCTTGGTTGTTGTAGTCCAAAAGTTGACAAAAGATGTCTTAGGCTTTTTTGCAGTCTTCCTTCCCCCCTGTTTTTGCTCAATTGTTATTAAACAAATGAAAATCTCTCAAATATTGAAACAAAAAAATGTGCTGTGCTTCTATCTTAATTCAGGTTCACTTTTAAAGTCTACTTTATATATTCATCTGGATATCGATCCTGCAAGTTATATATGGAGCTGTGTCTGCTTGTTGGCATTAGATTGGTATTCAGTCTTCAATCCATGTTGCTTCCACCTCCAGAACAGTCAAAGATAGGGCCTTTTTCGTGGTAACTCCACATTTTTGAACGCTATCCCAAATGAGAACAGTTCCATAAAATTGGGCCCACATTACTGGGCACACGCTTCCTCGTGAACATGAGCCGTGGATCTTAGCCACAGGGAACCAGTAACAGTGACCTCCTGAAAACCTCAGTGATTGGGCAAGAATATCAGGGATCAGGCAGTCCTTGATATGTCCTGGACCCAAGTTGTAAAGGGCCTTGTAGGTTAATGCAAGAACCTTGAACCTGACTGGTAGCATAAATCATTTTGCAGCAGCTGGAGGCTCCAGTGGTAGTCCCACATAGCAAAGTTCATTGCAATAATTGAGTCTATGGCACAGCTAGCCACTGGGGCTACCTGAGCCTCCAGTGATAAAGATGGATCTAGGAGCACCCCTAGACTCCAAACCTGTTCTTTTGGAGTGAGTGCAGTCCCATCCAGAACAAGCAATGGGCCAATCTCTCGGACACAAGAGCCACCCCACCCAAAGTCTCTCCGTCCAGAGTTCAAGCTCAGATTATCAGCCCTCATCCAGTCCATGTTTTCACTCAAGCAACAGTCTCTAGATCACGCAGCCTCTCCTAACTCAGATATTATGGAGAAGTTGTGTGTCATGAGTATGCTGATGACACTTTGCTCCAGAACTCCTAATGACCACATCCAGTGGCTTCAGATGTAGGGAACAAGATGGTACCCTGCAGTACAACATAACCCAAGGACCGTGTTGGTTAGGCTGGTCCTTTTTTAAAAAATCCTGTCCTTTTTCTAAGTAGTTGAGGCTGGCATATGTAGTATCCCTTCCTTTTATCTTCATGATAACCCTAGGAGGTGGCCTTGGTTAAGTTGAGAGAAGGCTACCAGTCCAAGGTCTTCCAGTGGCTATTATGGCTGAGTAAAACAAAGTTAACTGAACAACATCCCAAAGCACTGCCTGTTTCAAGACACTAAAATCATATACAGTGGTACCTTGGGTTACATACGCTTCAGGTTACATACAGTTCAGGTTACAGACTCCGCTAAGTTAAGAACTTTGCTTCAGGATGAGAACAGAAATTGTGCTCTGGTGGGGCGGTGGCAGCAGGAGGCCCCATTAGCTAAAGTGGTGCTTCAGGTTAAGAACAGTTTCAGGTTAAGTATGGACCTCCTGAACGAATTAAGTACGTAACCCGAGGTACCACTGTACTTACATCTATGATTCTAAAATACATGATTCTGTGATACTGCCAATTTCAAGACAATTAAATGATTTGCAGCTCATTTCTTATACTTGAGAAAGACTGAACTAGTTTAAAAGTTGTTGTTTTTTTAAAAAAAGGTTTCTTTATTCTTACTGTCCTTTCTGTAAGTTTGGTTGAGTTCCTGCTTGGCCTCTTTGACCCATTATATAATAGCCATCTGTTGAGTGCATGATGTAGCAACAAAAAACATTAACCACATAAGCATGGACGTTATTATTGGTGAAATACATCATTGTGGATTGCAGACAATATTTTGCTGGAGCGATGTATCAGTTTTGTTTTAATTACCTTGATTTCTCCATCCCAATATTGCATTTCTAGATTTCAGTTTAATGCTTTATAATTTTCGGTAGAAATAAAACAAGTTACTTAGTACTTCTCCTGCTGATCAATTTCCGCTTAAACTTTGCTGCAGTGAGCTTCTACAAATGAAGAGAGAACCTGTTCTGAACAGTAACAAAGAGCTGATTCAAACATGCAGAAATTATGGGTGGTATTCAGTTAAATTATGGGTGGTATTCAGCTAAGTTTTACCAAGAAGACACCCACTGAAATTAATGAACTTATTCATGTTCATTCATTGCAGTGGGTTTACTCTGAGTAAAACTTCGTTGACTACCACCCTAGAAGTTGAACAGTTCTTCCTAGACCATACTACTTCAGACTGGGAGTTCAGTTGGCTTTTGTACATTAAATTGGGAGGGACCACTGCCTTGTCCTTGGGCGGCAAAATGTCTTGAGCCAGCCAATTACAATTGCACGTTAAGCAATTTATATGCTAAAAAGTGCTCAGTGCAATATTAATATACTGCTTATAATTATTCAGGTTCTAAGAAACCCATTACATCTCACCATCTAAAAGCTGTCACCAATGAAGTAGCTGAGTCGGAAAACAGAACTATACTATTTACTGTTGCAAAATCCCCGAAACTTGGAAGACTCATCAGTGTCTCTGGTAATAGCACACAGGATATTACAAGTTTTACGCAATCCATGGTAAGAGTCCGTTTTACTATGGGTGTTGGCAATATGGCTTTGTTACAAATACTTCTCTGCTGTCCGTTATGTTTACACACTTATTCGAGGGGAATTAGACAATATTTTCACAGAAAAATTCCTACCCTTTTCATTTGATCAATATGGGAAGAAGCTTGTTAGGGACAATATTATGCAGCAGGGATTCCCAAAGCGTGAGCCATGGAATTCAGATGGTCTGTGTGGCTTGCCTGTACAAATACAATTAAATATCACACAGTTGCTACAGCAGCCAGAAGAATTACTAAGTGTTCCACCAAGACCCACAACAATTTATGAATAGTTTGGGGGTTGGGGGCATTTGGGAACCACTGTTTATATGGTGTGCTAAGTTTAATGTGAAGGGTCAACATTTACTAAACCTATGTAAGAAAAGGGAGTGGAAGATTATGGCAATATATATATATATCCTCAACGTTATAGAAACCAAGTTTGCATTTGTTATGGGGAAACCTTATAAATTTGAGGGAGTGCAGTGTATAGTTGCTAAGAGGCTGAACTACAGGAAGTTTCTAGTTCAAATATTGCCTCTGCTGTAAACTGATTAGCAGAACAGTTTCAAACAAATTTATTCAGAAGTAATAACCTTTTTTTTTTTTTTAAGAGGGCTTTACTACCTGCTAATTTAAAAGTATGATTGCATCCCAAGTGACTTCGGGCAGGTTACTCTCTCCTGAGCTAAAATGTGCATATGAGAAAAGTTGCTCTAAAGAAATAAAACAGACTTTGTTTCTTGGTAATATGATGCAACAGGCACTATCTTAGAAGAAAGAGGGTTTCCCCACACTATCGTCTTACACAGGAGGAAATGCGTGTTTTAAGTCAGCACTTGCCACCTGTAGTTTTCATAAGTGCTTGTGTTAGTTTTAAAACAAGTAAAATTCTGCTGATTGTCTGAAGGTTCCTTAGATCAGAGTTAATAAAAATATTTAAATGAATTAATCAGCTAAATGTTGTCACCCTAAGAATACGCTTACAAGATTGCTGTAAAGGGGTGTGGATCCGAACCCCACATTGGGCAAAAGATTCTTACATCGGAGGAGCTTGGACTAGTAGATGAACCTTGAGGTCCCTTCCAATTCTACAATCGCAGTAATGGCCTGGCTGGGACGTACCTTTCTCATCTGATTGACCACAGTTTCCTGGTTCAGACATAATGAGAAACTATGGTTAGTTAGGTCAAATCCCATTTAGAATAAAGCAGGGAAGAGGCAATGCAAGGACAGCACACAGGGACAAGGCTTGAGCCTGTCTCAGTTTATGAAGCTGAGATATATACAGCCAAACCATGTCAACAAATGTGATGTGTTTAAAATATTCTAAAGCACAATATTACTGACTCTAAATTCTGATTATTGACTTCAGTTTTAATTAAGACAGTTTTGTCTTCTTGTCGATCCTTCCTTTACTTTTCTGAAAGCAGCACGTTTCCATAGTCATGTTGCAGGCAGCAGAAGCAATAGTGCTGCCAGGTTGTGAGGTGGTTTGGGGCGCCAGCATCATTTACTTTACCCCCCAGCCCCCTCATGCTGCCCAAGTTGCTCCTTCCACCCTGCTTTCCAAGTAGCGGGAAGGTAACACACTGGCTGGATGTTTGTTCCTTTCGTTTTGGAGTGGGGAGGGGATAAAGGAAAAATAATCTGCTTGTTACCTTCCTGCTAGCAGGATGGTAAGAGGAAGGGGGGGGGGAGAATGGGTCGGCTTTTCCTTCTTTCCCCCAAAACAGAACAAAGAAAAAGGGGCATATTCTTCCACCACTCCTTACCTGCCATGTGGGGAGTGAACAGTGTTAGCATTTCACTCCTCCGTTGCTGGATGTGGGATTGTTACATCACATGTCTGTGTTTCCTTTCTAGGCTTGGAAAGTGTGAGAACGGAAGCTAGTCTTATCTCTTCTACTCTATTGTACTGTCGTACTTTCTTTCTTTCTCTCTCTCTCTTGGAGAAGAAAGAGGAGAGACGCCATGATTGCTTTTTGCTGTATATGTTGTTGTTGTTGTTTAGTGGTTTAGTGGTTTAGTCGTGTCTGACTCTTCGTGACCCCATGGACCAGAGCACGCCAGGCACTCCTGTCTTCCACTGCCTCCCGCAGTTTAGTCAAACTCATGCTGGTAGCTTTGAGGACACCGTCCAACCATCTCGTCCTCTGTCGTCCCCTTCTCCTTGTGCCCTCCATCTTTCCCAACATTAGGGTCTTTTCCAGGGAGTCTTCTCTTCTCATGAGGTGGCCAAAGTATTGGAGCCTCAGCTTCAGGATCTGTCCTTCCAATGAGCACTCAGGGCTGATTTCTTTAAAAATGGGTCGATTTGATCTTCTTGCAGTCCATGGGACTCTCAAGAGTCTCCTCCAGCACCATAATTCAAAAGCATCAATTCTTCGGCAATCAGCCTTCTTTATGGTTCAGCTCTCACTTCCATACATCACTACTGGGAAAACCATAGCTTTAATTATATGGACCTTTGTTGGCAAGGTGATGTCTCTGCTTTTTAGGATGCTGTCTAGGTTTGTCTGTCTAGGTTTGTGCTGTATATATCGCTTAATAAATACTTAGAATGCACACACCAACGCTCCACTTTGTTTCTGCTAAACTCTCCTGAGTGAGCGTGCACATAGTTTTCTGATATGTGTCGCTGGAAGCGTGCTGGGACTGAAGATTTATGGACGTCCCAAGCTGCACTTCATAAGGAAGATGCCCGGAGAGGTTTGTCTCATTCCGGGGGCTGCGTGTGCCCCCCCGGCGTGTTTCGACAAACAGATCACTTTTTCTAATATTGCTTTCAGTGCTTTAGGTAGAGATGGTTAGTGCACCAGCTTTGCAGAATTAAAGATGTCAGGCATGACTGTCTGCAGCATCACTCAGACGTCTTTATTGCCTGCTCTGTGAAATGTTTTTTTTATGGGGGGGGGAAGGCTGTTCAGGGACTGTCACTAGTCTGACCCTAGTGGTGCCACTGAGAGGAAGGAAGCTCGCTTGTGTGCTAATGTGCCTGCCTGTTCTTCTTGCTGTTGCAGTTTACAGTGGTACCTCGGGTTAAGTACTTAATTTGTTCCAAAGGTCCGTTCTTAACCTGAAACTGTTCTTAACCTGAAGCACCACTTTAGCTAATGGGGCCTCCTGCTGCCGCCGCGCCGCCGGAGCATGATTTTTGTTCTCATCTGGAAGCAAAGTTCTTAACCTGAAGCACTATTTCTGGGTTAGCAGAGTCTGTAACCTGAGGCGTATTTAACCTGAAGCGTATGTAACCTGAGGTACCATTGTATATTGTACCATATGAAGTATTCAAACATGAAGACACCCAATAAAACCACAATATAAAAATTAAAAATGCACTCCCTTATGGGTTTTCACCTTCCCTCACAGTATTCTTAGGTAAGGGATTCTGGATTCGAAGGCATTCTTCCTTTCACTTGTGAAAGCACCAGGGTCTCCCACTGAGCACTCGTTGCCATGAACCAGTGGATTTGTCAGCCAGCTTGAGGGTAAACCTTTTGTATTACACATAGAATTAAGGTTTTGCGGTCATGGAGTTCCCACAGCACTTTCACAGGATTATAGGTTTTAACTCTGAGGTTTGGCCCAATTCCACATGTGAAGTAATTCTTTTCTGTAGGCCAAAGAATTAGCTGGAAACTTGTTTTGGACCAGTTCTGCTGTCTTACCTGCATGTTCCAGTAATTTGTTTTTCCTCTCTCCTCTGGACAGGTAGATGAAGGGATGCTCATCTATGAGCATGCAAATAAGGAGGCAGTTTATTGGAATGCACAGGATCATTTTACCTTTACAGTCTCCTCCCCACCAGCAGCTCTGGATCCTCAGGTGTTTCTCATTAATATTTCTTACGAAATTAAAGGACATAATCGGACCACTCAGCTACTTGCAAATACAGGTAAAACCAGTATATTCTTTTCAATCACATTTGTATGATTGAGGAGCTCACGACACCTCACATGAAGTTCTCTCTCATAAAACTAGAATCTCGGAAGCTGAAAGTTTGACAGTGAGTAAAGTACTTCTTCACACAGTGCATAATTAAACTATAGGCCGCGGGTGGCACTGTGGGCTTGCCGATCAGAAGGTTGGTGGTTTGAATCCCTGCAACGGGGTGAGTTTCCGTTGTTCTGTCCACTGTGGCGGGAAGATTAATAGCGTTTCCGTGTGCTCTGGCTTCCTTCACGGTCCTCCTCCGTGCACCAGTAGCACTTTATTCATGCTGGCCACATGACCCAGAAAGCTGTCTGTGGACAAACGGCGGTTCCCTCAGCCTGAAAGCGAGATGAGCACCATAACCCCATAGTCGCCTTTGACTAGACTTAACCACCCAGGTTCCTTTTTTTTTAGTTAAACTATGGAATTTGCTTGCATAAGATTTAGCCACCTGCCTAGATGGCTTTAAATGAGGATTAGACAAACTCATGGAAGATGAGAAACAATGACTTGCTCTACTGCCAATGTCTATATATCTGGTTGCTGGGAATCTTTAGTGGGGAGAGTATTCATGTACCCAGGTCCTCAATGCGGGCTTCCCACAGGTATGTGGTTGGGCACTGTGAGAACTGGAGGCTAGACAAGATGGGCCTTTGGCCTGATTTAGTGGGAGTCTTTCTATGGTCTTAGGTTCTTTTTATCTTCACAACTACTCAGTGAAGTAAGAGGAATGAGTGGCTCAAGGTCATTTCATGTATGTGCAGGGACTAGAGCTCATGTTTTGCTGACAAAGTCGAACACTTATCTTACTCCGCACTGGGTCTCCTATTTATTTTGGCTAGTTAGAGCAACTCCTCTGCGCAAATTGTTAAAAGTATAATTTGTTTCCTTCCATTCCAATGGCAAACTTAAGTAAACGGCTACTTCTTTCCCAGCATTTCCTAAACTTGTTCTCCCCCTACATCTCCTTTTTTAGTCTTTTGTCTAGTTCCTGTTTTGGAAATTATAGATCCTGCCTCAGATAGAAAGAACTTCAGAGAGAAGTTTGTGTTTCCCTACTCATTAAAATATTATAATCTATCATAGCCCTCTAAATCATGATTTCTTGCTACTGTGAATTCAAACTACTTTTTCTTTCTTTGAAAAAACAATAGGTGCTGTTGTCCATGAAGGAGGCAAGGTTTCAATTGACAAAACTAACCTAGATGGTTCAAATTTGCTCTATAAATTACCCGAGACACAACGTTCTGCATATGAAGTATGGTATCAAGTGATATCATTGCCACAGCATGGCAGAATTGTGGTGGGAGAAAGAAACATTACTAGGGAGAAACCCAATTTCTCCCAATACATCCTTAACAAATTTGGAATCACCTATATACATGATGACTCTGAATCACTCATGGACCAATTTATTTTTGCTGTGTGGCTAAACCAGAAAGGCAAGTCTGCAGTGAAACCCAATTCTGGTGTTTTAGAAGAGACATTTAATATCACTGTTGTGCCTGTGAATGACCACACTCCAGAGCTTAAGACAAAGCAGCTACATTTGAATGTTTTACAAGGAGATACAGCAGTTCTAGGACCAGAAAACCTAAAAGTGGAAGACTTGGATAACACCCCGGAAGAGATCAAATACACTATCATAAGCAATCCCCCAAACGGCTACCTAGCATTGCAGACGCATCTCAACGAATCCATCAAGGATTTTACACAAGCTGATGTCGATGGTGGCAGAGTTTGGTTTGTGCAAGATGGAACTTCTTCCTCTGGGGTCTTCTACTTTAGCGTGTCAGATGGAAAACACCGTCCACTGTACAAGCTTTTTAACCTTGAGGTGACACCCATGTCCGTCACCTTGGTCAACCTAACAGAGGTGGTGCTTTCACAGGGGCAGAGCAGTGCTGCTATTACGAACGTACACCTTTCGGCGACCACAAATGGGAGAAACACTGAGATCAGTTTTGAAGTAACAGAACCCCCCAGATACGGGCATTTATTGATCGGCAACGAGCGCGTCACCAAGTTTTACCAAGCCGATTTATATGCAAGTAGACTAGTGTATTGTATGACGGACCTCACCGCAACTGGAGATAGGCTGGGATTCACGGTGCTCACATTGGATAGTAATCTAACAGGACAAGCTATGAACATCACGATCCAGCCTCTTGTGCGAACGGCACTTGGCTTGAACATTCCAAATAGGGCGGATTACCAGCTAAAAGCCAGAGACCTGGATGCTTCGCAGCTGGCAAACCTGACAAACAGCAACCCCAAGTTTGAAGTGATGGTGCCTCCAGCTTATGGGAAAGTGCTAAGGAGGTCATTAAGCAATTCTAAAAGTGAAGCTGCATTCACACAGAGCGACATCGACAAGGGTGCTATATTCCTTGAGGCAGATGCCAATATGACAGGGGTTGATGTATTAAATGATTCCTTCACATTTATACTTAGAGCAGACAAAGTGCAGCCTGCCATGGGCCAGTTTCACTATGCCATAGTGCCGCATGATCCCTCGCTGATTCAGATGTTTACACCGGAAGTGCCTCTCTTAACCACTAGCGCAAACATTTTAAAGACTTACACCGTTACAAAAAACGAACCTGTGATTTTCCCAGAGGGTGACGGGCACACTGAAGCACCAAGCCACACTCCGTGGCATAACCAAAATCACCAGGGGCATAAAAACAATAAAGAGGCATGGTTTAATGAGGAGG
Organism: Podarcis gaigeae; assembly: GCF_964106915.1. NCBI lineage: Eukaryota > Metazoa > Chordata > Lepidosauria > Squamata > Lacertidae > Podarcis > Podarcis gaigeae. Next base: position 42,722,815 of record NC_139687.1, read on the forward strand.
TTGCAAGAGGCAGATCTGCCTGGACCGAGACCACCATCAAAACAAGCTCCAGAAGCACCTGGGTTCAGCCCCCTCATAGCAGCAACAGACTGCTCATCATTGTACCGCTCGCCGCTGTGGCAGTTCTGTTCATTGCGAGTGCGGTGGCCGTTTGCGTCTTCCTAATGTGTCACAATCCCCAAAAGACCAAGCCTCTCGTTGCAGGCCAGCCGCCAGCAGCTCTCAGCAGCCCAGGCTTTTGCCAGGAAAGGCGTTTGACTGTCCCCGTGGTCACAATGACACCCCTGCTAGAAGGCGCAGGCAAAACAACCACCTTACCGTTCATGGCAGTCAGACGGGAGCATCTTCATCCTGTGCCAGTTGCCCCAGCTCCAGCCAAAGAAAGTCTTCTGCAAAGCAGCTGGTCTAGACTTGACCCGGAAATGATCCAGCACTGTCGGAAAACCAACCCAACTTTGAAGCGCAACCAGTATTGGGTCTAGTGTGCCATTGCATCAACTGAGGAACATGTGGGCTTCTGCCATTTTGACACTGGGTTGCTTTTGATTGTGTGTATTTATTTTAGGTTAAAATATGCATTCCCTGGTTGCCTTATTAGAAGCCTTGGCAGGTCAAGTGAATATCTTAGTGGGCTTTCAGCTAGATCGGGGTTGGAGAACCTCAGACCCTGGGGCTGAATGTGGCTATCCAGGCAACTTTACCTGGCTTCTGGGACTCTCCCCAATCACCCTCCTCCCTGAGTCTGTTTGCCTAGCTAGAATGGGTCCTTGAACTCTGAAAAGTTGTCTGGATGGAGGGCAGAGAGGGATGTGTGAGGATGTGTAGAAACAAACATAGGACTCAGCTACGTTCGTAGATATAAAGCGCTTTATATGTGTTAACAACACTGTGACGCCAGATGGCACTGTGGAGTCCCGTCTTTCGCCAACGGGATTTCCCTGTATGAAGTTTACAGCGTGTTTAACCGAATTGCTTCTTTGATGTGTCTAGATCCAGCCCTAGAGAAGTAAAATTAGCATGCCTTCTTCCACCCACGTCCATTCCTGGCTCCCGGCCACCACTGGCATGCAGCCCAGAAGGGAAGGTAGCTTTTTTAAAAAAGGTAACCCACCCCTGAACTAGATACTTAAGGTCCAATCTTGTTGGTCAGTGCACAAGCAAAAAACCCCCCAGAAAGAGGCACAGGGGCCACTTCATCCCACTTTGGGTGGCTTGGCAGTATTGGGGGAATATCTAAGATGATGTGCCTACTTCCCAACATGCCTCAGTGCTATTCTGCTTGGAGCAGCTGGTATTTCCAGAGTTAGTGCATGCAAAAGCTCTTGCATCAGGGTGAGGAGCCTTTATTCTGTTGAGTACTGCATTCTCTCAGGGGTTAACCACCACATGCTAGGGGTAGTTTGGGCTTGAGCCAGAAGTGGGCAGAGTCAGACCTGAAATGAGTGAACCTCTCCCTTTCTCTCTCTCTGCCACCTTTTCTTTTGGTTTCTGCCCCCCTTCTCTCAATCCCTTTCCCTCTTGCTACCCACCAAGACTTAAGCAGAGGGCCACATCCCTGTAGAAATAGCTGGGGACAGAAGTGTCCTAAAGGCAAAGGTAGTTTAGAGGCTGAGGTTAGGGCTTAACTCAGCAGTTCTCAACCTGTGAGCCCCCAGATTTTGTTGGACTACAACTCCCATCACCCCTGAGCTGTGGCCTTGCTAGCTAGGGGTGATGGGAGTTGTAGTTCAACAACATCTGGGGACCCACAGGTTGAGAAAGGCTAGCTTAACTGGTGAACTGCAAGGAGGGTGTATTTTGGGGTCTTAGAGCTACCCTAAATCACAGCAGGGAATTGGTGCAACATTCTGATAAGCACTGTGAAGCTTCCAGATTGGCCAGGCTTTTGCCTTGTCAACAGATGTTGGAACAAAGATGGAGCCTTGATATCTAACGTGACTTGCAGGGTTTGTACCTGCCATAGTTTGCTGGTTTGGATGTAATGGCAAGTTATAGTTTGCCCCAGACCAGGAAGTTACGGATCAAGTGGAGCACACGGGGGAGAAGGGCGTGTGCAAACACAGGGCTTTTTCAAGTATTGCCAAGCTATGGTTTGGTGTGACAGCCAAACCATAAATATCTTATCAATCACATAATACTTTGTATCCTTCTATGCACATTTGTAGACTTAGGGTTTCATGGGTAAAATATGCAATTTTTGACTCGAGAGTCTCTATTTTCAGAAAAGTGTCCATTTTGTTACTTTTGCATACAGCTGAGGAATGTGTGCAAAAACAACAACAATTTTAAAAAATCAAACTTGATATCAGCAGTTTTGCACCCTCTCTCGTATACTGAGCCTACTTGCTTTCAAAAAGATGTGGATATTCTCCTCCCCCACCAAAATAATGGGCATGGTGCTAATCTCTATCACATCCTTCTGACCTTGGCACAATCAGAAGACACAATTGGAAGACAAAACAGTGTCATGGTGATTTTGAAAGGTATTTGTTTAGGTCTGTGAGCAAGGAAGCCACAATTCTCTTGAGCAGATGAAATGGATGGCATAGGGCATGTGCTGTCGTGAGCCTTCACTTCTTTGTGTGTTTTTCGTTACAAATGCTGAATGTAGTTAAAAAATACATGCTTCACCTCTCATCCGTATAGCAAATCTGCATGGCCGTCGGCCAGTCTGCAGCATTATCTTTATGTTTATGCCTTAGTCTAGAGCAATATATCCTCTTGTATATTGCCAAGCCTGGGCCAAAATTCTGTCTCGAGTCGCACAAAATAAGAACTGATTTAGCTTGAAACAGGTTCAGTAAGAACTCTGTATTAGAACAGCAGAAATGAAGCTGTTTTGTTGTATCACAGAATGTGTTATTCAGCCTACTATATGAAGTTGAAACAGAAATACACTGTAAAACACAGAAACACTTACAAGTCTGTAGAGTCAAGCGTGAGCCACCCGTCACATACTATGGTCTTCCAGGGACTTGACGTCCAGTTTCTCTTGTCCTAGGTTGCCAACAAGATATACCTGTTGGTCTGTGTTCTGCTGTTGCGTTATGCGCTGTGGGCCACTCTGAAAATTTCAGTTTCTCATTTTTCCGATCTTCAGTTTCCCACATTTCCTAATCAGTTTGTGAATTTTCTTGTGAATTTTATTTTTAGTCTTCATGAAAATTCGCCAGCCCTTTAGTGCGAATATCTCCCAATATGCTTAGTTTTATAAAGCAATTTCCCTCAGTATAATGCATTTTTGTTTGTTATTTTCACAAATACATGCTTTTCTATGCGACCTAGTGCATGCACCCCCTTACTTGACAGGTGAACTGCACTGAAAAGAATTAGAGAAATGTGAATTTCAAAGGATGGCTGAGTTTTAGTTCACATATTGTTTTGGAAAGCGAGAATTAGGTTTGCCTATAAAGGAAAACTGGATCAAATTTCTCCGCCACCCCTAGTTGTGGGGGCCTGATGCCATTCATTCTTAAATACCACAGAAGACTGCTGCACAGTCAGTGCGTTATTTTATTCTTGTTTGGTTGAAATTGCATTGCTGCAAGTTACAGATAGGTAGCCGTGTTGGTCTGCCATAGTCAAAACAAAAAAAATTCCTTCCAGTAGCACCTTAAAGACCAACTAAGTTAGTTCTTGGTATGAGCTTTCGTGTGCATGCACACTTCTTCAGATACACTGAAACAGAAGTTTCCAGACCCTTCTATATAGTGAGAAGGTGGGGAGGGGTATTACTCAGAAGGCTGGTGGGAATGGGTGATTGGCAGATTGGGTGATTGCTGCAAGCTTCCAGTTATCATTTCTAAGGAAAATACGCTTTAAAAAAAAATTCGGGTAAGCTTTATTTGAAATGTTAAGGAGAGTATTTCTTCTAGAAATCATGGCTTAAAGCTTGCAACAGTGCGATTTAGCTACCAAAGGGTCCAACCTTTCCCTCTACTTTAGATATTGACAAAATGTGTGCTGGTTTCAAAAGGGCAGAAATGAGAGGGGACTATACGTATGTGTGAGTGTGTGTGTGTGTGTGTGTGTGTGTGAGAGAGAGAGAGAGAGTACTTAATAATACATCAGAATATGTAAAAAGACAAATTAGCTTTGGGACAGTCAGCTGGTTAGTTAATGACATTTCTCATTTCAAAAAGTAACTATTCTCATCCCAAGATGTACGTGTCTAGACCCACACATGGCACTGAGCTGTTTTAAAAGAAAAGCAGCCTGCATTGTTGCAAGACACAGCTTGCCATACACCGGAACTGCTGTTGCATTGAGAAATCTTACCAGTCTGCTATGTGCTGTTGGTACAATGCCACAAAAGTCGAACACTTTTAGGCTCCACTGATTGCAAGCGGAAAAAGGAAAACAAATGAAATGAATGAAATGGGAAAATGTTGCATTCTGGCTGGATTTCATTTTTTTAACCTTGTAATACTGCAGCCATAAAAGTGGAGGAGGGAGAAATTAAGACTAATCAATCCCCTCCCACATCCAGTACTTTGCTGGTTTTGCACTGGCAGTGGGGAAGTGAAAGTAGAGTAGCACACTTCAGCTCCCCTGTCCTCTTACATTTTGATTGGATTTACTGAATTCTGCCATACGAGCTTTGCTGCTGGTGTAGTTTCCTTCCTGAATTGTTTTTTGGGGAAGACTTGGGATCCTTGGGATTCATGCTTTCCCCAGATCTGTCCCCAACACATACTCCCTGTTAGTTTCTATCAGCATTGGTGTTGTGATTTCAGGGAAGGCAAGGGTTGTGAAAGTTTCTTTGGTAATGGGTAACAGGATATATGGGGTTGGGCCTCGCTATGTGAAGGCAAGCTTCTCTCTTTGCCCTCAGAGGAGGAAACCCACCCTATCCTATGGTCCAGGTAGACATCTTCCCATGAATTGCAAGATAAATTGTTCCTTGTCCCCTGCTGTTTTTTGTAACACTGGGATTTGAGAATAGCGTTTGATTTCCAAATACCTGCCAAAATCACAAAGCTGAATTGTGATAAATTGGCTTTTATACAGAAAGTATATTTTATACAAGGAAAACGTCTGTTGCAAAATAATTTATGAAAAATTGAAACTGTAATGTAGAAATGCAATATGGTTTTATTCCGCTGCAAATAAAATCTAATGTCAAGTTCCTTTGTCTTTTTGTAATTTGTAGCACATACAGTGGTACCTCAGTTTACATACGCTTCAGGTTACAGACTCCACTAACCCAGAAATAGTGCTTCAGGTTAAGAACTTTGCTTCAGGATGAGAACAAAAATTGTGCTCCGGCAGCGCAGCGGCAGCAGGAGGCCCCATTAGCTAAAGTGGTGCTTCAGGTTAAGTACAGTTTCAGGTTAAGTACGGACCTCCGGAACGAATTAAGTACTTAACCCGAGGTACCACTGTACTGAAATCTTGGTAGGTTTTGCCATATATTATGTGCAGTACATTACACCCATGCTACTGGAGGTGGCTCATATTATAGCCATGTCTTCCATTGATCCCGGGGCGAGGACACATGTATATATTATTGAGGCTCCAGTTACCCCTTGCATCTGTTCTGCTGTCTTATTTATTGCTGTACAGTGGTACCTCAGGTTACATACACTTCAGGTTACATACGCTTCAGGTTACAGACTCCGCTAACCCAGAAATAGTGCTTCAGGTTAAGAACTTTGCTTCAGGATGAGAACAGAAATCGTGTGGCGGTGGCGTAGCAGCAGTGGGAGGCCCATTAGCTAAAGTGGTGCTTCAGGTTAAGAACACTTTCAGCTTAAGAACGGACCTCCGGAACGAATTAAGTACTTAACCCGAGGTACCACTGTACTGTCAAATTAGGGGTGCCAACAATTCATTTGCTGTCAGAATGGGGCCATGATAGGGCAGTGTGCCCCTTTGAGGCAACATGAATCCTTATCCACATGAATCCTAGTCCAAACGAACATAATTCTGAGCCATCTTATCTGATGAGTTGCAGATCCCTGTGATGTGGATCTGCTGGAAGGTGCCACAACTGAGCTGAATCCATTCCCTTCTGAGGTTGTGTCAGGACACTGACAACTAGGAAAGACAGGTTGCAAATCAAAGAGGGGCATAATTTAGCATCCTAAGATGTGTAGTTCTTCTTTGAACAAAGCACACACTCTCCCCAAACATCCCTCACCCGTATGAAATCCGAGCAGCCCAAGCAGAGTTGCTTCTTGCTGAAAATAATTGTCACGACAAACACAATGGATTCTGTATTAATCAAAAACTTGGTTCAAAATGAAATGAAATAGGCAGCTCTTGCCAAAACTCCCCATAAAAGTTCAGTTTCAGCACAAAGCTTTCATTCATTGCAGTCGGTGGAACCCCTGGCTATAGAACTGTTTGTGGGGGAAAGACTTTGTGGCAAAGTCTTCACCGTGTTCCTTTTCTCCACTTCTAGAGCTGCTTCCTTGTTCCTCGTTCCTTTGTTGCAGACGTTATACCTACTGTGTGTGTGTGCAAATCCCACTAACCGCTGATTAGGCTGTTTGTTTGCGAGTTGAAAGGTTTAAGCTGAGTAATGTTTCCTTGACCTCATGCGGCATGAGAGACGTAAGTCTCATGCGAGGCTGGAGGGAAGGAGACGGGAAGATGAAGTGCTGGAATGGCGCTTTTGCTGGTTGTTTTTCAAACTTCTTGGAAAGGAAACAAGTGGCTGAAGGGCTACGTGAAATGCACGGAATTTGTTGCAGATGATTGATGTTAAACCCCATGTATGCTGCAGAGTAATCCCAGCATGATTTGTGTATAACATGCCGTGTAAAATACTTAGAACATTAAAAGAGAGACAGAGAGAGAATGAGATAGAGAAGCAATGCAGAGAAATTTGAAGCACACCATGTTTAGTGAACAAAAGGTGAAGAAAGGGCTGCATTCAGAGGAGTAGATTATCATAGATTCATAGAGTTTGAAGGGACCCCAAGGGTCATCTAGTCCAACCCCCCCAGATTGTGGCAGCATGGTGTAGCAGTGGTTGGAGTGTTGGTCTGGGACCCAGGAGACCTGGAGGTGAGCAACCTTTCTCCAGCCTGAGGACAGCAATCCATTCTGGGCAGCCTTCTGAGGGCCACATGCTAGAGGTTGATGGGGCCAGAAGCAGTTGTGGGTAGAGAAGTGAATGGAGATTGTCTCTTTATACAGTAGGCTAGTTTCTTTACACTTGCCTCTTTATTCTCCATTCAGACTTGGAAGAGGATCCGGTTCATATTCCAGCCAGGAAAATAATTTTCAGGGAAGGTGTGAGACAAGGTCAGTGTGGGGTGTGTGACATGGGGAAAGTCCCAAGGGCCACACAAGGAAACCGAGAGGGCCACATTTGTCCTCCAGGCTTGAGGTTCCACACCCTTGAAGCATTGCCAGGTTCTGCACTCAACCATGGAGTTTACTGGCTGATTTTGGGATAGTCATTATCTCCCAGACTAACATACTTCACAGGGTTGTTGTGATGATAAAATAGAAGAGGGAAGATCCAAGTATTCTGCTTGGAAACTCCTTGAAGGTAAGGTGGGATGCAGATGTATTCATTAATATTAATATGTGATTTCTTTAGTTTCCAATGGACAGTGGAGCCAAAGAGACGGAAATGAGTGCATTTGCACTACAAATTTAAACTGGTTTCGAAATTGCTTAATCCTCATAGCTTTTACCCCACCTACCCTGAACTCTGTGAACTGTGATTTGGGAAGTTTGCTAATTGACAGAAAAAGAAAAAGAGGGAGAGAGAGAGAGAGAGAGAGAGAGAGAGATAGAGATTGAGATTTAAATCATGTAGGAGTTGCTATTCCTTCCTTAACAGATACTGCTTATCAACACACTTCCTCTTTCCAGTTAAATGTTAAGACCCTAAAGGGAAATGTATCAAAGGTTAAAAAAGGCAGTTGAGTATTCTACTCAGAAACTAGAGGAGAAATAAACAATGTTCACTAATCAGTCAAAGTTAATCACTTTAAACACTGCAGCTATAAGCACTCACTGCAAAGTATGTCCCAAAGGCATATCTTCTGAGTATACTGCATTAAAAAAAGACTGCAAGTCCTATTGTTTTCAGTTAAATTCAGGCATTAACACTGACATTGAAATACTGTAAATGAGATATAAAAGTGTTTTAAGTTTGTATCTTGCCCAGTATCCTTCACATTGGTACATAGTTCGTTTCGCATTACTTAGATAACACAATAGCTGGCAGTGCCAAGAATAACAGACCTCAGAAGGAGATGTTAAACAAACATGGAAGAAGTCGCAGCAATTGCTCACTAATGATATGTGACTGCAGGATATTAGCATTCCTTTCTGACATGCTCTCTCCCTTATATGCTACCATACAATGAAGCTAGTTGCAATATGTGCTAGGTAGGGAAATAAATGAATGTGGCAAACCCACATAATCTCTGTTGACTGACTGCGTTATGTAGTTGGTGAGATGGGGCTGGGTTCACCACAATCCTATATACATAGCTGTCAACTTTTCCCTTTTCTTGCGAGAAATCCTATTCGGAATGGAATTTTCCGTTAAAAAAGGGGAAAGTTGACAGCTATGCCTATATATTCACAGCTCTTAATTTTATGCTTAGCCAACCTGATTCTTATTTTTCTGCAGGCCCATAAATTTGCACAATGTCTGGTCACATGACACAAAGATCAATATTACTTGAATTAAGGATTGTAATGTGTGGGGTAGGCAGGTAGTTCTTTCTGTGGTAACATGGAATTTTCATACGGCTATAAACTTGGCTTCAGGTCATCAAAAACAACCCTGTTAAAATATAAAAGTACATTAAACCAGATGGAGAGAGACTTCTCAAGAATGAGGAGAAGGTGTCACAGGGCTTTGCAGTGAAGATGGTTAAAAATCATTAAGGATGCAAAGGTAAGACTGGGTAAGCAAGGCCTGACTCTGCAAGGTGCTGGGTGTGATCTACCCCAGCGCCTAGCGGATCGGGCCTTTGGATGTTGCTGAGGGGAGCAGGGCCCATAAGCGTCAGCCCAGCTCCGCAAGGCGTTGGGTGAAACCCACCCCAGCACCTAGCCGAGTGGGGTCTTCTGGTGCTGCTGACTTGCATCTAGTAAATAACTTAAGTGCCTACTCAAAAGAAAGCCGCACTGAGTTCATTGGGCCTTACTCCCAGGTAAGGGTGTGTGGGGCCACAGTGTTTTATCTAGGCAGCCAGGGCTCCTCCAGATGACAAGATGTTTTTGGACCTAGTCAATGAGGACCACTTGCTTTTTAAATTTCTCCCATATATACAGAACTCCCCATGCACCTTTGGGACTGTATCTGTAGGTTTCCCCCTCTGTGTCAAATAACTGATGACAAATAAGGGTTGTTTACTTTTTATAATACATGGAAGATGGATCTCCCTCAGAAGGTTCTGGACTCTCCTTCCTTGGATGTTTTTTAGCAGAGGTTGGATGGCCATCTCTCAGGGATGTTATAGCATTCCATTAGGTCCCTGTCATTTTATGTAATTGTATTTTGTATAAATTATAAAAATTATAAATAAAACATGTTCTACTTACATACAAAACATTCAAATAGCTACCAGTACCTTTCTACCAGCAGGATAGGGGTCAGGGGCATGGATGTAGTCACGATTTTTGCTAGGCTTTTGTTAGGGAGGGCAGAACCTCAGATTTGTATTGATTTTTACTTATTGGGGGGGGAGTTGCTCCCATGGGGGGCACAGGAAGGAAACAAGGTCGGAAGGGGGCCATAGTAGGAAAAAGGTTGGGAAACAGTGCTGTAGACTAGCTAGGGAATTAATTAACATTCCACTGGCTTTTGAAGATGCAGCTGTTTACCCAAATGTTCCCTTGATCTCTCAACCTGAGTCTCCTGTTTTAATTGCTGTGTTTGCTTTAATGGGATTGTATTTGTCGCTTATTTAAAGCAGCAATGTTCATATTCCAGTGCTATTAGGGGATTGTTTTCTTTTGTATTTTAATTATGGAGGTTTATGTTTTAATGTGTGTGTAATTGGTTTTTCATACTTCGCTGAACTAATTAGAAGCCTGTTTTGTCATCAAGCTGCATATCCATTAATTTATTAATTCATTCATAATTAATAATGATTTAATTGGCTGAGTTCAGGTCTGAGCTGGATTTTGGGGGCAACTCCCTAGATGCTGGGCGAAGGTGAGGCAGCCATCACAAGCTATCTAATCTATCCACTCAAGGCATCATGCACACAAATGAAAGTAGGTACCACTCAGTCTAGGACCAATCTTGTATCCGCCCCCCGTGTTGAATGTATAAATGCCAGGGTTCTGAGATCACAGAATTTTAGAGATGGAAAGGACCCTGAGGGTCATCTAGTCCAACCCTCTGCAATGATAATAATAATAATAATAATAATAATAATAATAATAATAATAATAATAATAATTTATTTGTACCCCGCCCATCTGGCTGAGTTTCCCCAGCCACTCTGGGCAGCTTCCACAAAGACCAAAAATACGCTAAGATGTCACACATTAAAAGCTTCCCTGAACAGGGCTGCCTTAAGATGTCTTCTGAATGTCAGGTAGTTGTTTATCTCTTTGACATGTGATGGAAGGGCGTTCCACAGGGCGGGTGCCACTACCGAGAAAGCCCTCTGCCTGGTTCCCTGTAGCTTTGCTTCTCGCAATGAGGGAACCGCCAGAAGGCCCTCGCTGCTGGACCTCAGTGTCTGGGCAGAACTATGGGGGTGGAGACGCTCCTTCAGGTATACTGGGCCGAGGCCGTTTAGGGCTTTAAAGGTCAACACCAACACTTTGAATTGTGCTTGGAAATGTACTGGGAGCCAATGTAGGTCTTTCAAGACTGGTGTTATGTGGTCTCGGCGGCCGCTCCCGGTCACCAGTCTAGCTGCTGCATTCTGGATTAGTTGTAGTTTCCGTGTCCCCTTCAAAGGTAGCCCCACGTAGAGCGCATTGCAGTAGTCCAAGTGGGAGATAACTAGAGCAATGCAGGAATCTCAACTAGATCATACATGACAGATGGCCATCCAACCTCTGGTTAAAAACCTTCAAGGAAGGGGAGTCCACCACCTCTCGTGAGAGTTTGTTCCATTATTGAATAGCTCTTACTGTCAGAAAGTTCTTCCTAGCAACTGTTACTCAGAAGCAATGCTAGAGGCGTGACATATGTAGTTATCAGGGTAGTGGCCTGGATTGGAAGCTATGACTGCATGCATTGATTCCTGAAAGCTGTTCCAGCTTTGATACTGAACTATTGCCATTTTTTCCTTAGCAAATCTTCCCTCAAAAATGGATACAGGCCAGTTGCACATATCTTTATAAAATTCAACATCTGAAAGCTTTTGTTCCTTGGATTCCTGGCTCATGCACAATCAGTTTGTAACTGGAGAAAAGAATGGTTAAAAGTGCTGCGCAGATCTTTTTCACGCCTATAAAAGCTGCCCCAAATTAGCCTGAATTTAGTTAGCTTCCCTGGAGTCTGCAGACAATGACTAAGGCTCAGGCTTCCTTTCTCAGCGGTTGGATGGTGCAAGCGTTTCGAGGTTGTATTTGCCTCCTCCTTCCTTAAAGACATATGTCTGGTTGTGCAATTCAGACTTCCACTGTACAGTCTGATGGTATTAAGTGACAGATTGTTGAAATTTATAGCTGAAACACACAGTTTAGAATTTCCGGTCTCATATTGCAATGCCTTTCTCCACACTCTTATCGTAATGGAGGGAAAGAAGAAACATTTGAGAAGGATGGAAGGAAGAATAGTTTTTTAAAATAAGACAGACCAAACTGGGGAAAGGTTATGTGAATGTGAGGGATGATTGCAACAGGGATAATTACTCTTTCGAGATTGCATAAACTCTTCTGTTAAACTTTTATGCTAGTGGGCGGCCTGCCTGCAGCAGAAAGGCCACAAATGGCTCTGGCCTGTTGCCCTCCAGAACTTGATGAACTGCAGCTCCCATCATACCTGGGCATGGGCCATGCTTGGAGAGGCTGATGGGAGTTGGAGTCCCACAACAACTAAAGGGCCACAAGGTGCCCACCGCTGTCTAGGCAATGGCATGTCTGGAAAGGAGCCTTTGGCATAGAGTCAAATCTCATAATCTAGTGACATTATCTCGTACGTTAGATTTATGCTGTGGCACACCTGCCAAAATATTTGCCACCACTGATTTAGATGATTTTCTGCAGCCAGGGCAATAACGTATAAACCCATTCTCCTTTGAATTGTAATGCTATTCTCCCAGACGTCTCCCACCTCACAAGAGAGGCCAGAGAAGACAGTGCCAATCACTCAAGATCTGGAGGGCCTGGAACAAGACAACCATTATGGGTCCCCATCCCTCCTTGCTGCAGGAGGCTTTTGTCAGTGGACCCCCTTTTGGCACATGGGCCCCTGGCTGATGACCAATCATGCCAACTCTTGATGCCAACCCTAGCGCCAACCTGCCTTGACAATTTGGCCCAGACCAATGTTTAAAACAGATTTTTCAGGCATTAGGTAGGTGTAAAAATGCATTAAACAGGAATCCAGGCTCTTTGGACATTTGGCAATGACATCCGAGTTCCTTTCAACTGGAAGACTTGCCACAGCCAAGAATACTACCAGCTGCACTGGCTCCCGGTGGAGTATAGGATCAGGTTTAAGGTGCTGGTTTTAACCTTTAAAGCCCTATACGGCCTAGGACCCTCGTACCTACGGGACCGCCTCTCCTGGTATGTCCCACAGAGAAATTTACGGTCTGCAAATAAAAACATCCTGAAGATCCCAGGCCACAGAGAGGTTAGGCTGGCCTCAACGAGAGCCAGGGCTTTCTCGGCCGCGGCTCCAATCTGGTGGAACGCTCTGTCACAAGAGACTAGGGCCCTGCGGGACCTGACATCTTTCCGCAGGGCCTGCAAGACAGAGCTGTTCCACCAGGCCTTTGGTCAGGGCACAGCCTGACCCCCTCCTCTGGCAATCTGCACAGAATTTTGCTTGATGGTTGCCATCAATTTGATTTTAATTTGATTTTAATTAATTTTATAATGAATGTTTTTAGAATGTTGGATTATTTTGATTGTTGTTAGCCGCCCTGAGCCCAGCTTCGGCTGGGGAGGGCGGGATATAAATAAAATTTATTATTATTATTATTATTATTATTATTGTTACTGTCTGGAAGACATGTGGTGGGAGGGAGAGACATGGAGGAGCCTTACATCATTGGTCCATGTAGCTCAGTATTGTCTCCGCTGAGTGGTAATTGCAGCTCTGTGAGTGGTACAGTTCCCATGATTCTTTGGGGGAAGCTTTAAATGCATGGTGTGCCTGCGAAGTAAAATGTGGATTAATTTGCTTTTGTACTATGTTATTCCCATAAAATGCAAATAAACCTCATTTTCAATTAACTTTTTGTCTGCCTTCTCTGCTTCCAACAGCCAGTTTTACCACATAAGCCATTTCCCATACTTAAACTAGCCATGAATCAGGAGATGGTGGGATGGCCTTTTCCCATTTTTTGACACAGTCATAAAGAAGGGGAGGAATGGCATCCTTCCAAGGCACCGAAAGGTCGTTCTCTTTTGGGATCATTCCCCATGGCATCAATTTAGAAGAATGGGAATTAGGCTTGGGTGGATATTAGGAATGGGTGGTATATAGCAGGAGGAGTCTGTGTCATTCAGAATAATGGGCACTGTATAAAAACAAAAAAACCCCAGCCATATTGAAACGCTTGACTACAATGAGTCAAAGAGAATAAACCTACTGACTGTACAGCATTCTAATGAATATTCAGCTAAGCAGAAGTCAGTCTTCAGTACAATGCCCAGAGCAGCTCAAATATTAGGCTAGAGATCTAATAGGGAGGGTCACAAAGACCCACACATAAAAGGAACAAAAAAGAAATTAAAATACAGTGGTACCTCAGGTTAAGAACTTAATTCGTTCTGGAGGTCCATTCTTAGCCTGAAACTGTTCTTAACCTGAGGTACCACTTTAGCTAATGGGACATCCCGCCGCACCATTTCTGTTCTCATCCTGAAGCAAAGTTCTTAACCCGAGGTACTATTTCTGGGTTAGCGGAGTCTGTAACCTGAAGCGTCTGTAACCCAAGGTTACAAGGTTGTAGATGTCTTTTGCACACTCGTCATAATATTACTTAGCATTTATGCAGCATTTCTGAGCATTCAAAGCTAGCTCTTATGGATATGTTCCCCTGGACACCGGTTGTGGGAAACCACAGGAGGGAAGAGTACTGTTGCACTCAGGACCTGCTTGCAGGCTTTCCACAAGCATCTGGTTGGCCACTGTGAGAACAGGATGCTGGACTAGATGGGCCATCGGGCTCTTCTTATATTCTTTCTTCATATACATTGTCTTGTAACCTATGCAACAGTCCTGTAAGGTAAAGGTAAAGGACCCCTGACAGTTAAGTCCAGTCGCAAACGACTCTGGGGTTGCGGCGCTCATCTTGCTTTAGTGGCCGAGGGAGCCAACGTTTGTCCACAGACAGTATTTCCGGGTCATGTGGCCAGCATGACTAAACCGCTTCTGGCGAAACCAGAGCAGCACACGGAAATGCCGTTTACCTTCCCGCCGGAGCAATACCTATTTATCTACTTGCACTGGCGTGCTTTCAAACTGCTAGGTTGGCAGGAGCAGGGACCGAGCAACAGGAGCTCACCCTGTCGCGGGGATTCAAACCGCCAACCTTCTGATCGGCAAGCCCTAGGCTCAGTGGTTTAGACCACAGCTATGCAGATAGGAGGACTGAGGTTCCATGAAAAGCTCTAAATCACTCTTTCAAGATTATCATTTGGAGAAACAGCAGTGGGATGGAAATGCTGACCCCACCCTGATAACAGGTGCCCCACTGGACCCATTCCCTTCAACATGCGCATGTCTGGCATGGGAATCTGCAAGGGGGCATGCAGCTACATGTGGAGCACCTTTAGCTAGGTGTGTTTACATGTCTTCTCTTTGCAGATGTTTATGCTCAATTTGCGGGCACTGGGCACAGGCTCAGCAGGGTGTGTATTTTGGGCACCAGGGCCAGCAAAGTTGGCTCACACCTTTTCCTCAAACAGAAGTAAACAGGGATAGAAAAGCTGCCCTAAAGCCACCTAGTAAGTTCGTGACAGATATAAGATTTGAAGTGGGGACTTCCTTCCTCACAATTCACTCTCTTAACCACTACGCTACCTTTGGTTCAGAAAGCGAAGATGGAATAGTTACTGAGTAATTGAACTGGAGGCACAGGCACAGAGTTGTGCCCAACATAGTGGGGGCTGCACGTGATGACTGTCGCACCAGAAGAGGCTGACTAGGCCTCCTCCCAACATTTGTGTGCCAGGCTGTGTTGGTCGGCCCAGGGTGACTTCCCTTCAGGCTGCATGGCGTCCAGAGACAACAGAGTGACACCCCATCAGGCCATGCAGCGTCCAGAGATGCCAAGGGCCTGGGGCGACATCCTGGCAGGCCATGTCATGTCGGGGCGACATCCCACCAGGCCTCTCTCCCTCCTCAAGATTGGGGGGGGGGTTGAGCCCTGTGTGATAGGACATGGTGGGGCTGAAGAGGCCTCAGCCCCATAGAGTTGGTGTGCTTGACTAGAGGAAAGTGAAGCTAACTCATATTACCCTTTGGTTTTATGAATGATGTAGGCTACAAGTTTAGCCCATGTGATGCCCTCCCATCACCCCTAGTCAGGATGGCCAGTGATCAAGGCTGATGGGAGTTGCAGTCCAGCAATATCTGAAGGATATGGAAGGAACACTGAACGAATAAAGAGGCTTGTATCACTTTTGACCCACTGCACATCACAGTCAACTGGTATCACCGCAATGCATCATCGTTTTCCATTGTCGCACAGGTCACACAGATATATTTCATAGCAGCAACTTTAACACACGCACACACGTATGTTATGGCTTCAGCACCTGCTGTGCTGTCTGTTGATGGTCTTCTCAGCCTCTTCTCAGGAATGTTTTTCTCACTCTTATCATCAACACAAGCTCCAAGGTCTCACACAGACTGTTACTTTGGTTCATCAAAATTCCACAGCCTCACACGGAGTTGGACTTTTCCATTGCTGTATTCCATTTGGGCTTAGGAGGCCTAGATTAACAGAACCAATTGCAATTGCATGACATCCTTTTAAAACCATGTGTAGCCATGTGGCCATCAAACAACAACAATAAAAACATCAGCAGTAAAAACAACATCAGATATGTCACATATACACCCTGGGCTCCCTGAAAAAGGAATTATTAATTGTCTTCTGTGTGAACAGGTTCTTCCTGTCATCACATGTGTCACCACTAAACATGGTTAAATTGCTTCCTGAAAGGTGGGTTACCTATTCAGCACTGGCAATGCTTTCCGTAAAATGACCAGTGGCTACATTTGCAGCGCAGAGGTTGACTGACTCTGCAGAGAATGTTGCAGAGCAAATATAAGCCGCGCTGTGGTTCTGGGTTGTGGCCAGGCTGATGTCATTTCTGCTAAAGACAACAATGGAAGCTTAGAAACCGCCTGACGATAGCTGCACAGCCACAAAGACTGGGTGGCTGTGAGGAAAGGGAGACACATCATTGCAGCACATAAATTGTGTGCTGAAATTTTCTACCATAAAAGGATCTCACGTATGGGTGTTAACCAAGACATATTGTGTTCCCTGCTATATTAAAGATGTGCATCATTATTCATATATATTTGCATTTGTTTTCTGATCAAGTACAAATGGGAAAATTCTGTAACCTCTCACATCACATTCTGGGCTTCCCCCCTGATACAATAATACAGAGACACGGGGCACATTCACATTTAAAACACATGACTTCCCCCAAAGAGTCATGGGAACTGTAGTTTGTGAGGGGAGACTGTAGTCCAAAACATTTGAAGGACACTGAGTTGTGGGAAATTTAAATGGTAGCTCCTAGACCACCCACTGGGGGCCACCTAGTATTGCGGGGGGAGCACTTGAAAAATGGCTAAAGAATTCGAGGGTAGGCGTTATCTGTGGGTCCTGCTAGTTTCTGACAGCTACTAAAGATACTATCAATGGCTACAGGCCACAATGTCAGTGACTACTAGGCATGATGGCTCTGTTCTACCTCCCCATAGGCCTCTGACTACCAGTTGCTGGAAATCGAAAATGGGGAGAGTGTTGTTGCACTCAGGCCCTGCTAATGTCTTCCTATAGGCATCTGACTTGCCACAATGAGAACAAGATGTTCTTAAGGATAGCACATGCTGATACTGGGCTTACTAGTGAGCAGTCTAGAACTGTTTGTGCTAAGCCCTTAGACTAGAAAGGAATAGGTGCTTTCAACATCCCTCTCTTTGAAACTGATAGGCAACAGGGAGCTTCTGGATTGGACAGGCCTTGTATAAATGCTATGAGGCCAACTTTTTTTGCTTTTTGCTGGCCAAAAGGACAAGGCAGTCCTTATCAGCTCTGCTGTTCATGCTAAACAAAACACAGTTTTCTGCTTATTTATCAATAAAGAATTGTAGCAATGCCACAAAAAAATCCTTTTGTTTCCTTCCATCCCAATATTTTCTGAATACAGTCATTTGTTCATGGATGATTATGATTCTCAGTAGAAACAGACTTGCTCTGCTTCAGTTGCCCTTCAGTTCCAGGAATCCTTCTCACAGCATAGCTGTGGCTGTCACTGCACAAACACTTTGAAAACGGGGAAAACATCTGACCAAAAAATGTAAAGTGCCTGTGGATTAAGTGCTGTTAAAAATCCATTTCCCCACTGCTGAGCTAGTTAACTGGAGCAGACAGGAAGCTCTTCCAAGCCTGAAATAATAAACAAAATAATAAAGAAGTAATAAGCGCTGCTGAGAAGAAATGTAAATAATTTGATTGTGCCAATTGTCATATAGGTGGAATTAAGCGAGAGGAAGAAAGAGATCATGGTGTCAAATGGGGTTGCAAACCTGAGCAGAATTGCATTCCTGAAATTCTGAAAATCCCAACAGGATTCCAACTTCATTTTCATTCATTCATTCATTCATTCATTTATTATATTTCTATGTCGCTTTTCACCCACATGTGAGTCTCAAAACGTCTTACATACAATAAATAAGAACATCACAATTGCAACATAAATCATATAAAACAATTATCAAATCTTCAGTAAAACAACCACTTTCTATAAAACACTATTAACAAAACAACTTTTTAAAAATAGCCTTAAACAGCACAACTACAAGAAAAGTCATACAGTGGTACCTCTGGTTGTGAACGGGATCTGTTCCGGAGGCCCGTCCACAACATGAAAAGGACGCAACCCGAACCGGCGCGTCTGCGCACACGCGGGGTGTGATTGCCGCTTCTGCGCATGCATGTCACCTCGTTTTGCGTGTCTGCGCAGGCGCGAGCGGTGAAACCCGGAAGTAACCCTTTCTGGTACTTCCGGGTCTCTGCGGGACGCAACTTGAAAAAACATAACATGAAGCAAAAGTAACATGAGGTATGACTGTATTGTCAAACAACATGCAGGATTGTGGTCCAGGTTAGGACACTTGAAATCTTGGAAAGCTTTCGTTTTTAAAACTTACGTCAGGATCCAATGGAGCTCATGTGCTGGAGTTCATGTGCTGGCCATGTGTTGCAACTACAACCCCATGTGCTTACCTTTAAAAGCAGCTTCAGAAATAGGCAGGGGACTCTCCAGTGTGGGATTCAATGTGATGCCAAGGAGTGCAGGCCAAAGGGGGTCATTGCCACTTCCTCCACGCAAATGTTGGAAGATTCAGGACAGACAAAAGGAAGCATGGTATACAATTCACATGGTACAGTGGTACCTCTAGTTACGAACTTAATTTGTTCCGGAGGTCCATTCTTAACCTGAAACTGTTCTTAACTAGAGGCATACTTTCGCCAATGGGGCCTCTTGCTGGCACTGCGCCGGCGGCACATGATTTCCGTTCTCATCCTGGGGCAAAGTTCTCAACTCGAGGTAACTCTTCTAGGTTAGCAGAGTTTGTAACCTGAAGTGTTTGTAACCTGAGGCGTTTGTACCACTGTATAGAGTTCTATCCCATAAGAGGCAGTGATGGCAACCAATGTGGGTAGGTTTAAAAGACAATTCGACAAATTCATGGAAGATAAGGCTTTTCATTGCTCCCAACCTTGACAGATATGTCCTAGCCTCCATGGTTGGAGGCCATATGTTTCTGAATGCTAGTTGCTGGAAACCACACAAGGGGAAAGTGCTGTTGTTCTCAGGTGCTGCTTTGGTGTTCCTAACCTTCTTGTAAGCTTCCTAGGTGTATGTAGCTGGTCATGGCCACTGATGGGAAATGTGAAAAGGGCTCAAATAATGGACTGGGTCAGAGGTGGGAAACCTCAGGCCTAGGGACCCACCCACCCTTCTCTGTGTCTTCCATGGCTGGAATGTGTCCCTTGAACTGTGAAAATGGCTCTTCTTTCTGGAGCCAGTGTGGTGTAGTGGTTAAGTGCGGTTGTCTCGTAATCTGGGGAACCGGGTTTGCGTCCCTGCTCCTCCACATGCAGCTGCTGGGTGACCTTGAGCTAGTCACACTTCTCTGAAGTCTCTCAGCCTCACTCACCTCACAGAGTGTTTGTTGTGGGGGAGGAAGGGAAAGGAGATTGTTAGCCGCTTTGAGACTCCTTCGGGTAGTGATAAAGCGGGATATCATATACAAACTCTTCTTCTTCTTCTCTTCTTCTGGTATGGGTGTGTGTGTGGGTGGGTGTAAGTAAACCTCTGACTTTTTGTGGCTAGAATGTAGCCTACTGAGGGCCTTCTTGGTAGTTGTGCCCTCCCTGTGGAACACCCTCCTTGAGAAACAGTTTCTATCCAAATGTGATTTTGTTTTTAAACACAGTGTAAGGTAGTGCTTGGTCCCAGCGCCTGCCAACCTAGCAGTTCGAAAGCACCCCCGGGTGCAAGTAGATAAATAGGGACTGCTTACTAGCGGGAAGGTAAACGGCGTTTCCGTGTGCAGCTCTGGCTCGCCAGAGCAGCGATGTCACGCTGGCCACGTGACCCGGAAGTGTCTCCGGACAGCGCTGGCCCCTGGCCTCTTGAGTGAGATGGGCGCACAACCCCAGAGTCTGTCAAGACTGGCCCGTACGGGCAGGGGTACCTTTACCTTTTTAAGGTAGTCTCTATGGGAGTATACAATGATATCATATCATATTGTATTGTAAGATGTCAAGGAGATAAAAAACTATGTGACTTTTAGAAGACATCCGAAGGCAGCACTGCATAGTGAAGTTTTTAATGTTTGATGCATGCTTTTCTGTGTAGTAGCAGTAGTAGTAGTAGTAATAATTTATACCCTGCCCATCTGGCTGGGTTTATTTTGGGGGCAAGCTGCCCAGAGTTGCTGGGGCAACCAAGTCAGATGAGCGGGGTACACATAATAAAATTATTATTATTACTATTACTACTACTCTACAAAGAGGCATAGCTCTGCCCCCCTTTTCCCTGGCATCACTCACCTGCCTGTGGCTCCCATTACGTTGCCCTTTCATCACATCCAGCAGGACTCACTGAAACTAATTCTAGAAAGAAAAAAAAAAACTTTGAATCTTATCTGTATACACATTGGAGTCAAACTGGCAGGCCTCTCCGCCTTCTGCAATTCTAACTGAACCAAGCATAAATATTTGAGTCTTTGCCACCACACCTCAGTGATATTTAAGTTAAACGGCTAGGGGGAACTGTCAAAAAAAATGGTTGCAAAATGAAAGATAATCTCATGTTTTTTTTGAAAAGGATTCTACAAGGAGAGAGTATAAATTCCAAGAAACATACAGCACATGAGAAGAATTTTGCTTGTTCTTTGCTTTTGGATGACCTTTAGAAACACTGTATACTTTGGAACATTAATAAAACAATTATTATAAAGAGTTTCAGCGTGTTGCAATATGGATCATATTTTACTGCATCAATTTTGTATGTTGCTTCCTGCTGCCCCTTGCTTTGAAAAAACATTGCTCTCTGCATAATTTCCCTATTAAAAACAAATACATTGATATTCTCTATTGTATGTCTCACATGATTTATTAGCCCATGGAAATAAAAGAAACACGAGTATACCAGCCACTGTTTAGCAATCTAAGTCATTTGTGACCCATCAACACATTTAAAAGGAAAGAGAACGAGAATCACTTCAGCTTTACAAAAACTTCCTTACCAACTTGGTTGTCTAAAGGTAATACCTGCTTGTCATAGGCAAGTGGCTATTTACAAGCCACTTTTCCCCTCAGTGTATTTCAAAGGCATGTTTACCTTGCAAACAGGGGTCTGGAGAGCCACACTAGGGTAAAATGCTTGGGTGTGTGGAAGTTTCAGAGAGAAAGCAATGATAGGGAAAGAATTAAGCCCTCCCCTCCCATTCTTTCTCTGATGCAAAGCACCTTCAAGGGCAATTAACATCCAACTGCAATTGTCATGTGTGGTTTGCACCAGGTCTCTGTCCAAAGAACGTATTTGCTCACAGCAGCTACCATGCCCCACTGTCTCCTGTTCCCCTGTTTACCAGCACTACACTCTCCTTATGCTGTATCCATCCTTTCCCTTGAGGTGTGGAGGCAGCTTGCCTAGTGGTGCATGTAGGAAGAAGAGTTTGAATTTGATATCCTGCTTTATCCCTACTCGAAGGAGTCTCAAAGTGGCTAACATTCTCCTTTCCCTTCCTCCCCCACAACAAACACTCTGTGAGGTGAGTGGGGCTGAGAGACTTCAGAGAAGTGTGACTGGCCCAAGGTCACCCAGCAGCTGCATGTGGAGGAGCAGGGACGTGAACCCAGTTCCCCAGATTACGAGACAACCGCTCTTAACCTCTACACCACACTGGCTCTCAGGCTGAAATTTCTCAGAAGATAATTTTCTCAGAATTGTCTCTTTTGGCCTCTTCCCAATGCTTGGAGAATTCTGCTTTCCCAGAGAATATTCAGTGAAGACCATCAGCATAATCACTATTTCGCCATCTGCAACTGAGAGGGAGAATTTTAGGGGCCACTTTCACCCAGCCCTAACATACTGAAATACAGTAAAGCATTACATCTTACCGAAGAGAGATTGCTGGTCAGGCATGGTTCTCCACTGCCCTTCCCCCCTGGAATCGTACAGTTATTCAGATGGTGATGATGACGATGATTAGTCAGTCTTGAACAGGTGCTTCCCATACCATGTTCCCTTATTTAGGCCATGTTCTTAGAAGGCCAGAAACTTACTATTTTATATCAAAGAGGTTCATTCCTGGAAGCCAGCCAAAATCTTAGAAGTATCAAGCATAACAAAGACAGGAAGCAGACAGCTCAAGCGCCAAAAATTCCAAAGCTTGCCAAGATATGCATTTGAATGTGTGTGTTTCTTGGGGGTGGTGAGGAAGGAATGGAAGAAGAGAGTGCTACAGACAGCAAGGTAAAATCAGCCTTAAGTATTGAGTACAAAAAGGTCATTCTCAACAGATGTTTAAACTGCTTTTGAAAAGAAGAAATGGTAAACGAAAGTGTATCCAGGTGTTCTGGGTTTTGTATTTCCAGATTGGGTTTGTATAACGAAATAGAAAAAGAATAGTGGCTGAATTATTTTAGTGTTTGTGACTGAGCTGGTATACTCAAGGTGGGCTATGTGTTTGCATTAGCTCTTAGCTCTTGCCTTGTTAACTTGGTTTGTTGTACCTTTTGGACTTACACCAGAGAGATGTAGATCATGGGTGTACCCAGTATTGTCTTTTGGGAAAGAAAACATGGAGGCTGCGTTCTATCCATGCAAAAGCCAGAGGTTTCTACATTCCTCACCCCACCCCATTCTTTACCCAGGCAAGCTTGAAGCACTATCACAGTTCAAAGACACATTTCAGCCAGTGCTCAGAGAGGTTGTGGAGCAGGGTGAAAGAGGGTATGTGTGGTCTGGAGGGAGTCTTGAGAGGTGGAGAAAGAAAGAGGCCTGCAGGTCTGCATTCAGCATGTGGGCTGGAGGTTCCCTATCCCTAGTTGCTGATTTACCTACTGCTTTTGGAATTTTAACAAAAGAAAATGAAAAGCTAGCAGTTGCTCTGTTCTTTCTCCAGCATTGGGAGGAACACACAGGTTCTTTGTGAGGAGCTCAGCAGAGGCTAAATTGTTCATCTAGTGCTTGGAAGACCTGCAGCTCAAAATCCTATAGGCACATAGGACTCTGCCCTATAATAGTCCATCTAGATCAGTATTGTCTACACTGACTGGGAATGACTCTCCAGGATATTGAGGATATTGTGGTGGGGTCTGCATGGCCTGCCCTCACTATTAAACACTGTGTGTTCAGGTGAATGTCTGAACACAGCTTGTGAAACCAGCTGATGAGTAAAAAGATTAGCAGCAAAAGGCCATGTCTTTAAGCTCTGCAAAGGGTTGGTAAACCGACTTCCACTCTCTTTAATTGATGCCATTTCCCCTTCTTGCCTTAGGACCATGAAAGACCACAGCAGATCAAAAAAACAAAGACCTTAGGCATCAGTTAAAGCTAGAATTACTTAAGTATCTCCAGTTTTAACCAGATGCTGGAAGCTTACTAATGATGTAGCCATTGGCACCTCCAGCAGGAGAGTTCCAAAGCCAGGACACTACTACAAAGAAGGCCCTGTCTTATGTCTCCTTGTAATGTACCACATCCCCTGTCAATCTCAGAGCCTAGACTACTCTATATAGCAACAGGTGTTCTGGACAAGTACCTGGGCCATTCAAAACTTTGTAAGTCAAAACTACTGCATTGACTTGGACCTGATGAGATATAAGCAGCCGGGGCCAATCCCACAGAATAGGTGTCACATTCTTTCATGCAGAAGTATCTGTCAGTACTCTGGTGATGGCATTCTGCACTAGCTGGAGTTTCTGGACTGTCTTAAAGAGAAGCTCCATTTAGAGTGCACTACAGTAATCAAGACATAAGTTGGAGTTCAACAACATCTGGAGGACATTGGCTTGGAGAAGGCTGTTGGTCTTAGACGGTGAGTTGAGGTACAACAGAATGCCGAACCTTCACAACCTCATGATGTTTTTCTGAAGATAAATAACTCCCATGTAATGCTGCTTTGAACTTCTTGTAGGAAAGATGTAATAAACACAACCAAAAAATCTTATTCATGATTATTTTTTTCAAGAGAGTTGCGTAACCCTTTCTCAAGACTTATTTTATTAAATTATTTGAAAGTTAATAAAGGAAAATGAAGGGATTGTGAATTACTTCCAGTTCCATAAATTTGGTTGTTGACAGAATGTAGAATATATCAGGATTAAGAGTGTCACCTTTCGGAGAAAAGTACAGCTTAATATTATATAGGGTAGTGATTTAATTTATCTCACTGTCAGATTTCTTTTACAGTGAGTGTGAGGTATGGGGATTTCAATAAAACCAGAAAGCATACAATATTTTATGGAAACCTGTTTCCTTGGCTGAGCCCACATCAGTGCAAACTCAGCATATGAAACGTATGTGTACACCAGACTTTCTTTTGAAAAAATATCCTGTGGGAGCCCACATCAGCAAATATTTGAAGGAGCTGATACATTTGCCAAGATTTAATGACTCGCATGTGTGGCTAGTGGCATGTGTGTCTAATGTATCACTGCTGTTTATTGTATGGCTTTTGATATATATAATGTCAGAATAAGAACAGGAAGAGCTGGTGTGATGTTTATTTCAGATTGCTCAGTAACTAAAATGCAATCTCCTGTGAATGAAGGGCCCTTCTGAATAGGAACATAGGAATCAGTATATCCACCTAGCTAGCTCAGTATTGTCCACACTGAATGGCTGTGGCTCTCCAGAGTTTCAGATGGAGGCCTCTTCCCGCCCTACCTGGACATTCCAGGAATTGATCCTCAGACCTCCTGCATGCAAACCAATTGCTAATACACTGAACTAACAGCACTTCTCCTCTTAATACCCCTGAGGAACCCAGTTCCTCCAGAGAATGAGACCGAACTCTTATCAAGTGGGGATGCAGGGCTGCTGTATCCCAGAAACTCAACAACAGAGCACCCTTGTTACAGAGACCAGTGAGACAGTCTGATCTGTACACTCCTATATGACATCAGGGAGGTCACAAGACCTACTTTGGTCTATTGTGAAAAGCCTTCCTTGCAAGTTTGGCTGCTTCTCTCCTTTGGCACACTTGACATTTCAGATTCAGGATCCACTGTCAGCTTGAGTATGAGCCACTTGTAAAATGTCTTGAGTTGCAAATCTCTTAACAGAAATGTTTTCCGCTGAACATGTATTTCAATCTTCAAGGTTGCCAGTACAGTGGTACCTCGGGTTAAGAACTTAATTCGTTCCGGAGGTCTGTTCTTAACCTGAAACTGTTCTTAACCTGAGGTACCACTTTAGCTAATGGGGCCTCCCGCTGCCGCCATGCCGCCACCGCCACACGATTTCTGTTCTCATCCTGAAGCAAAGTTCTTAACCCGAGGTACTATTTCTGGGCTAGCGGAGTCTGTAACCTGAAGCGTCTGTAACCCGAGGTATCACTGTATTAGGTTTGACTTACCAAAATTGCCACCTCAGCCTCATAGGCAACTGTGACACACATTTTCTTCTTTCCAGTCATTGATCTTCACAGCTTCCCAGAGGTAAAAAGTGGTTTCAAGAGAAGGCAGAACACCTCAGAGTAGCATATGAGGCAAGCCCAACTAGCCAACATGATTTGATTAGTTCTGAGCTTTAATTTGAACCTGCTTCAAAAGTAGAAAGTAGTTCTCAACTGCTCTGGTAGAGGCACCCTATGAAACAGAACCAGCATATTTATTGCTATTTTCTGTGGAGCTAGAACAGTTTACCAAAGCTGCTTAGAGGTAAATTTAATAAATGCTTGAAAACAAAACAAAACATTCTGATGCATTTAGTACACCAAATTAGATATTGGGCATTTGGACAACAATGGATATTTGGGTGTGGGTTTCCACTTTAGTTATATTTTTGAACCAGAATTAAGCTGTAGAACTATAGCAGAGACCAGGAACCTGTAGTTCTCTAGATGTTGCTGAAATACAACTCCCACCAGCCCTAACCATTGACTCTGCTGGCTGCAGCTGATGGAAGCTGGAGTCCAACTTCTGGAGGGCCACAAGATCCCCACCCCCGAACTAAAGGAGAATAGTTTCCATATTATGTCCCATATGGTATGCAAAATCAATCAATCAATCAATCAATCAATCCAGAAACATTCCAGAACTGTTGCTGATACAGTAAAATCCCAATATAAGTTGAAGAGCAAAGGCCATTTCAATATTTATTTCCAATATTATTCACTGAATTTCTGTCTGTCTCCCTCTTACTAGTCCCAGTATATAAACCCTGGCTAGAAAGATAATATACAGGTTGTCTTCATCAGAGCAATTTAGGTAACCTTACAGCATGACTCACCCCACAGGCTAGTCCTAATAGCTGCAGAGGAATTTGAATCCAATATGTTTTATTTATTACACCATGACTGCAATGCAAACAGATTGGCTTATTTACAGGCTGTCTTTGTTAGCATGTAGAGAAACTGAGGTGGCAATCCTATACATAGGGTGGGAGTTACTTCTGAGCCAACAGGCACAGAACTGTATGGTAATCAATTTATTATTTGAATATTGAAGTGTCACCAAGACAGTTTATAAGACACAAACCAGGCTTAGCTTGTGAGCCAGAGTGGTGTAGTGGTTAAGAGCGGTAGTCTCGTAATCTGGGAAACTGGGTTCGCGTCTCCGCTCCTCCACATGCAGCTGCTGGGTGACCTTGGGCCAGTCACACTTCTCTGAAGTCTCTCAGCCCCACTCACCTCACAGAGTGTTTGTTGTGGGGGAGGAAGGGAAAGGAGAATGTTAGCCGCTTTGAGACTCCTTAGGGTAGTGATAAAGCGGGATATCAAATCCAAACTCTTCTTCTTCTTAGAAAATTTTCCCTTACAAAGCAATTAAAGGCTGTCCAAACCAGCCTGGAGGTGGTAAGGAGCATGAAAGCCATTCCTATGACTAGCATGTCACTTTGATTCTGATAAATCCAGTTATAATTGGGCTCCTGAATCTGGGGAGAATCTGTCTATTTTGGTTCTATCCGTATCTCATTTTTCCAATCTTAACTTGTGTGTTGGTTTGTGATTTCCTTCCATTGAAAAAAAAGTTTGTCAGGATTTTAGTATATGTTCCTCCTAATCTGCACATTTTTGTATGAATTCTTGCCTAATATTTGTTGAATTCTATTTTCATTAATATATACATTTTATGTACTTTCCCTGCAATATACACATTTTTGCACACCATATTGTCCTGAACAACTGCATCACAAAATTAAGAAATGTGCAAATTTCAAAGGACAGCTATGTTTCAGTTTGTATATTGTTACAGGAAGTGAACATTATTGAAATTCTCCCCCAACTTTATCTAGCCCCTCATGTAGCCCATCATCTAACTATTTGCATGCCTCTTTTGGTGTGACAAGAATAGTGCATTCCTCAGACCTTTGATTGTCTCAAAAACTATTGCTTCTTGACTATTATTATTATTAATTCAGCTTATACACCACCCTATACCCAGAGGTCTCAGGGAGGTTCACAGCAAGACCACAACATATAAAATCAAACCAAAAGCAATAACCCAAAAACTCCCCCCTCAATGCTTCTGCTATGTGAGCATGGCCTTCTATAATTTACGGTGCAGAGAAAAGCTCCCTGACAACTGGTTTCAATCTTTTCCTCCTTTTGCCTTGCCATCTGCATCTAGTTGAAAGCCTTTCTGCAAGGTAACATTTATGTGTGCAAGCTGAGCTTGTCTTCTTAGCCCATAACTTTCGACCCACCATGATGGCATCTCGCCATCTTTTCCTCCTGTGATAATGGAAAGTTCTTATCTATCTGTGTTTCATCCATGGATAACCAAAAGCATGCCAATGGAGAAAGAGAGAAGGAGTAAGCCGAGCTACTTTGAAGCTATGTTATGTGGCTGGGATAGATTAGGGCTTTGCAGTATCTGGTCTTTGCATGACTACATGGTGGAAAAGACACAAACAGCAGGCAAAACCAGAACAAGGAAGAAACTCTTCAACTGCCCTTGAGATGCAAAGCATCCAAATGATAGGAACAAGCATAGCTTGCTTATGTGGCAGACAGTATGGTGATAGTGCTCATCTGATCTCCCAGCAGTGGACTTCCAGCTGTTTACCCTAGTAGTGGGTGGGGTGAGTCCAATGCTATGTAAACACACCGGCAAGAGTGCTGTCGTAGTTTTGCCAGTGTGTTTGCAAACTCCCCATAGCCTCATTCCTCCGGCTCTCCTTTCTGGTAAGCATCAGTGACTCAACCATCAGGAGGTCAATGGAGTGCTACCATCCCACCATGTCATCACTGTGCAAACCTGGGAGCATGCTCAACGGATCCTAACTTCTAAGTAAGCTTGCATAGGTGAGATGGTATATTACAGATCTTTCTTTCTTTCTTGAATTTATTTATTTATTTGGTTTTTCAAATTAAAGGTTTACAATCACATATCCAACATAGAAACAAGATTCCAAAGAATCTCCTGGACTTCCCTCCTCCCTTTTGTGGGTCCTATTGTTAATCATTTCCTCCTGCATCTTTTATGATAATCCAGATCTTTTCCATATCCATTATGCCCACAATTCACCATTAAACTACAAGTGTTAGTCCAATCCTATTAACAATTTTAGCTATTTACACTGGTTTTTGAGATAAATTTTCCCCATTCCTTAATTTTTCGACTTCCTGATTTCTGATACTTCTGGTCATTTTAGCCATTTCAGCATAATCCATCAATTTAATCAGCCATTCTTCTCTGGTAGGGACTTTATCTTCTTTTCATCTCTGGGCCAATAACATCCACGCAGCCGTGGTAACATATATAAATAGTCTTTTCTGCTCCCTTGGGATTTCGGCACCTAGAATTCCTAAAAGAAAGACTTCTGGTTTTTTAGAAAAAGTTACGTTCAACGTTTTTTTCAACTCATATATCATTTCCCAAAATTATTTTACTATCTTACATTTCACGGATCTTGTTTCTACTTTGGCTCAAGCCAAGGACACATGCAAACTGTTCTAAAATGATGGAACAGAAGACAGGAGTGTAGAGCAAAGTTTATCTGACACTGTGTAATTCTGACTGCAACCAATCTCAACATGGCTGCTGTTCAAGGCCTCTCATTTCTGGTGGTGTTTTCCAAAACTGCTCTCCCCGCCCCACTGCACTCACTCATGGAACACTTGGTTCCCACTTGCTATTGCATTTCGGCATCTAAAGAAAATATTTCTCTTCAGAATCAAGAAAGTCTCTTCCAGCTTTGTGGTCAAGGTCTTTTTGGAAAGACATGGAGACAGTTTTGGTTTTCTCCTTTGTTTGTTTAAAAGGTTTTATGTAAGAGAGCCAAGTCTTTAATTTGAGGCCAAACAGCTTCTAATACATCGCTCTATTCACATGTAACTCTGGGGCTGGAGTTCAGTAGAGGAGGTTTTGCTTCAGGTGGCAGATTCTGGAGGCAGCAGAGAGCTGTAGCAACAAGAAGTTGGAAGGAGAGAGCTGTGTAGGTCATATGCCCTGCCCCCCTCCATGCTAGCCTGCTGTCCTCAGGTGCAGAGGAAGACACTATTCTATGCCTAGTGTTAGAGTAAGGTTCATCTGCCAGTCTAGTCAGTTTTTGTACATGGAATTGGAGGGAGGCGCCATCTTTCACTTGCCCTCTGGAAGCAAAATGCCTTGAGTGATTCTCTAGCAACTCTCAGGTATGAAGCATAGCTGTCAAGTGTCCCTTATTTGAAGGGACAGTCCCTTATTCCAGCGCCATGTCCCAGTGCTGTCCCTTATTGATGGATGTCCCTTAAATGTCCCTTAAATGATGTCCCTTAAATTTCAAAGGAAGCAGCTCGTCTCCCTCCCTCCCTGCCGGCCAGGGAGGAGGGAGGCTCCAACTGTGTTGCTTGGCTGTGTTGCTCACCCAATAAGAAGTCTAAGAACGACTGGGGGGTGGAGCTTGCATGCCTTGTGTGTGGCTGGTTAATGCAAGCTAAGGGGTTTTTTGAATGCTGGACGCCATTTTGTTGCACGTGCTGCTGCAAAATTTGCAGTGCAAAGCCAGGCCGGGGAGCCATCTTAAGTTGAGGCTGCATAGGCCTTGTGGTGCATGTGATTCAGATTCTATTCAGTTGAACCTCTGGTTATAAAGTTGGTTGGACAGTGTTCTCGAAGCTACCCAGCATGAGTTTGACCAGACTGCAGGAGGACAGGAAGACTGGAGTGCCTGGAACAGGTGAGGCTGCAGGTCTCTTATTTTGGCTGCTGGTCCCTTATTTTCAAATCTGTAAGTTGACAGCTATGGTATGAAGTTCAGCATTTGCTCTTGTGCATTATTATTTTTTTTACCTCAGAAAGAGTGAATAGTGTGCTTCAGGGCTGCAGCAATTTTTTTACCTCAGAAAGAGTGAATAATGTGCTTCAGGGCTGCAGCAGGTTTTTTTACCTCAGAAAGAGTGAATAGTGTACTTCAGGGCTGCAGCAATTTTTTTACCTCAGAAAGAGTGAATAATGTGCTTCAGGGCTGCAGCGGGTTTTTTTTACCTCAGAAAGAGTGAATAGTGTGCTTCAGGGCTGCAGCAATTTTTTTACCTCAGAAAAAGTGAATAGTGTACTTCAGGGCTGCAGCAGTTTTTTACCACAGAAAGAGTGAACAGTGTGCTACAGAGCCGCAGCATAATTGTTTCCTAGAATGCTGTTTGAGAGGGAAGAGGTTTGGTACCTGACATCACTTTTCTGGGGGGTAAGGGTTAATAAAAGAAACCTGCCTCTGCCATAGCAAATGCCTGTTTCCCCTGAACCATCATAAAAAGTTTTTTGGGGAAGGGTGGCAGCTCTTCAGAAATTGTGCCCCCTGTTTCTCAGTGGACTGAAACAACCTGCTCCAAATTCAGTCCAAATATTTGTTTCAGTCACATTCTTTCCCCCCTTTTTTTGCTTTTTATTGAAATTTCCACAAAAAAACCAAAAGACATACAGTACAACAGAGGAAAAATAAACAAACAAAAATAAAAAAGAAAACACTCTTATTAATCAATTATAAGTATCATCCACTTATTTACACAACGTTAACACACGTCTTGACTTCCCTCCTATTTTCTTACATCTTTTCTTCTCCTGCAGTTTCTAACTCTGTGATTTACGCATAGCAAGGTTTATGTTAGGCCTACTGTAGTTTTTAATTTGTTACAATTACTTTCAATGTACTTCAAAAATTTACTCCATTCTTCAATAAACTTTGTTTCTTTTTGATGTCTAATTTTGTTTGTTATTCTTGCTAATTCTGCATATTCAAATAATTTTGTTTGCCAATCCATAATTGTGGGAGTCTCTGCTGATTTCCAATTTTGAGCTATCAGTATCCTGGCTGCTGTTGTCACATACTGAAATAAATTCTGGTCTTCTCTTTTAATTTCATCTCCAATTATTCCTAAGAGGAATGCCTCTGGTCTTTTAAGAAGGTGTACCTAAAGATTTTTTTTAGTTCATTATATATGAGCTCCCAAAATTTTTTAATTTTGTCACACGCCCACCACATATGGTAAAAATCGCCTTCCTTCTGCTTATATCTCCAACACATTTTATTTCCACTTTTATACATTTTATCTAATTTTACCGGTGTGATGTACCAACGATACATAATTTTTTCCAAATTTTATCTTAGCGTGACACATACTGTAAATTTCATTCCTCTGTTCCATAACCTCTCCCACTTGTCATATTCTATGTTGTGTCCAATGTCCATGGCCCATTTTATCATTACCTCCTTTACCAATTCCTCTTTTGTGTCCCATTCTAACAACAGATTATACATCTTTGCTAAGAGTTTAGTTTTTCCTTCTAACACTTCTATCTGATATCTAGATTTTTTCTCGTTCATCCCCAATTTTTTATCCTCATCCCAAAGTGCATTTATCTGATGATATTGCAGCCAACCTGTCAATCTATCTTTCAGTTCGTCATATGATTTAATCTTCCAACCTTGTGTTTCAGTCACATTCAAGACAATGCTATGCAGTTAGTGTATTAAAATCTGCTACCTGGAACAGCCGAGAGTGCCAGTTTGTAAATGCACCATTTTGTGATTATTAGTGAGAAGAAGCCCGTGCCACTCACCTACCAGAACTGGAAAGTTCAGTGTGCCAATGAAGAAACCAAGTGGGTTTGCATCTGTTTCTGCCCAGTGTAAACATCTTTTTGCCTTGAGACTTTATCTCCCTCTTATATTACACATTTTAACATAATGACTAGATTTGCCACTTTTTTTTGACATTCTTTCACATTTGCAGCAGGGCAGGCATTTATAGTTTTGGCTGATGCCAGTTTTATAGGAGGCATGGAAACCTTTTTATGTCTGTACTTTTTGACAGTGCTAAATCTAAGGCTGGCAATCTTTTAGCTGTTATAAAATGCATTTTCATTGTAGGGAATTCATTTGTTTCTCTACTGCTGCCAGACTTCTCAGTTGCTTTGTAACCACATCCTCCCCCTGCATATATATTCTCTGTGCACTCCAGAGTGAAATCTGCCTCCCTCAGTAATCTGGCTCTGAGTCTGCTTGACTTGATGCCACACATTATGCCAGAGTAGTCAATGTGGTGCTGCCCAGATGTTGTTGAACTACGACGACCATCATTTAAAAGATTATTGAGTTCATTATCTGAGGCCCTTCTTCATGTGCCTCCTCCCCGTGAGGTCCAGGGTGGGTGGGGGCACGCGACGACACAAGAACGGGCCTTTTCTGTAGTGGCTCCCATTTGTGGAATGCTCTCCCCATGAAGGTTCACTTGGCTCCTTCATTGTATATTTTTAGGCGTCTGGCAAAAATGTTCCTCTTCAGCTAGGCCTTTGGTTGATTAATATTCTACAGCTTTTTAAATGTGTCTGTGGGAAGAAGGGGGGTATTGCTTTGCTGTTTTTGCTTTAATTATTTACTTGTGTTTTTATCTTGTATTTTATTCTGTGAACTGCCCTGATATATTATGTTCAGGTAATTGCCTGGGTGAGGGGCCATTGGGAGAGAACAAAGGAAGGCTGATGGGCTATTAAGAAAACAAAGGAAAGGGGGCTCTGTGCTGGATAACAAATGGGTGGGGCTCCTTCTCCAGCTCTTAGATAGAGGTAGAAGGGCAAAGCTGGAGGTGCGGGCAGAGATTGCTGTGATGTGACCTGGAGGAAAAAAGCTGGAGGTTGGGAAGGCAGAGAGAGTGAGCGAGAGGCTAATTTCTGCTTGAATCCAAGGCTGTGGCTATGGGAGAAGCAGGGCCTTCTTGGGGTGTTAATGCTGTGAAGCCCTCCATCACAGGCTCAGGTTGTATATACATGTAAATAAACCATAAAGACACCATAGTCTCCACTGTGCTTCATTTTCAAAAGGAAACACTAGCCCTAGGTAAGTGCCTCAAACCCCTGGAATCTTGCACTGCTCAGAGATTGCAGTGGCATGGGACAGTACGTTGAATCATGTAAATGGGGAGATGGGTGTTGCATTATTTTGGTAGATGGTATAGCAGTGTGGTACAGTGTGCAACTTCCCTTTTAATTCAACTTCCATTTCCACCTCCTTGTGGAAGAGCTATATTCCATTCGTGCTAGTCGTCATGGCTATATATTATCTCCAGTATCAGAAATATTATGCTTCTGACTATCAGTTGATGGAAAACAAGAATTGGACAGTGCTTTTGCTTGTGGATCTCCTGCAGGCATCTGGTTGGCCTCTGTGGGAACATCATGTGGGACTAGATGGGCCTTTGATCTGATCCAGCAGGACTCTTTTATGTTCTTTCACTTAACTTTTGTGATCAAAAGGGTGCTAGCATGGAAAGAACTCTAAAAAACGGTGAATGAATTGCTCAGCTCATATATCTTTGATGCATGTGAAAATAAAACACCAACTTATTCTATTATCTATTTTGTCAAAGGGCGAGATCACAAAAGGAGCTTGCATTTCTCTAACCTGCCAGTGTTGGGAAATACTATGTAAAATAGATAGGCAAAGTGTGTCATTAATAATGCTGTATTATCATGCCCATCTGTCTTTAGTTTTGGAACCAAAGTGCTGTGTTACAGCAGCTGCTTCCCATTTTTCTCTAATAATTACTGTGATTAGATGATTTAATGTGGTACTGCATTTAACATTCCTGGTAGTAACACTGACTCTGATATCTGCTTATAAATATAGAATACTGAAGAGCAGAATAAGAAAGCATAGAACAAAGGATCTATAAACTCACATTAACGTAAGTCTGGTTATGATAAAGAGGTGCACTTTTCCTGAATGTATATCTCCTCCCAATATGTAGTTTATCTTCAACTAAGACACTGGGTAGTCTTTATTGCAGAAAGCTGTAAAGCTTTCAAATTGCAGACTGGGGTGGTTCCAGATGGGCATTTGTTGTGGGATTGGTGCTGTTCATCAAAATGCCAGCCCAGGGAAAAACTGGTAAGTTAAAAAACAAACAAAAGCAAAGCCTGTTGCTAGTGAACCGTTTGTAATATCTCAAGTCAACAACATGTTTACAATATTATGCTCTTGTCTAGAAGCACCCCGTGTTGGCAAAAGCATCAGATTTAAGACAATTGTTTAATTAAGACAGTTGCTAAGGCTGGAGTACATGTCATGTTAATTCTTGATGACTGCAATAAGTCCATAAGTCAATTCAAGCAACATTTCCAAATGGCTCTGAGTTGAAAGGCAGGACTATAGAGAAGGGCCAACGTAGATAATACTGAGCCAATGATTTGACACTGAACACAACCAATTAACCACGTCTTCTGTTCCATTCTAGGCCAAGTATCAGTCATGTTCCATTGTGCGAAATTTTCTTTTGGAGTACACTGGAAATCGCTGCTACTTCCAATTCAGAAAACAGATGTTACATATGACAAATGTAACGTTCTGAACTTTTGATATGGAAAATAAAGTTGCAGGATATGGTGCAGGCAGGACAACCATCCAGCCTGTTTTACCCAGATCTGGCCAGAATAGGAAGAGTTGATTTCGCATGCCTTTGGAATGCTGCCAGACTGTTCAATGATATTCATGAATCATCCGTCTCACTAGTTGTCTGTTTCACTGTGCAAAGCTGAAATTAATTAGATAAAAGATGAATGTTTTAAAAGAAATTAACTGATTGTATCACACCCTTAATATATCTAATCACTTCATTTCAAATATCTTTTTATAGTATTTTCATACCACTCTTCTTGGAAAACTACTGGGGCTGCAGTGCCTTTATGCCATTTAGTGCTTAACAGTTCTAGGGTTCAGCTGGATCAGACACACACACCATTCTCTGTCTTCTATCCAGGCAACCAATAAGTATTATCAGAGTTCAAGGTAGGGCCAGTCCAATTCATTTTGGCACCTTAGGCAAACCACAAAATGGCACCTCCCTCCCTGCTAGGGAAGAAGGGGTGAGTGTAGATAATCAGAAACATCAGGAACAAATGGGGAATAAAAATCTACATTGGGTCTGCCACCCCTGTGGATCCTGCTGCCTGAGGCTGTCACTTCACCTTGCCTCTTGGGTGGGCTGGCCCCAAGTAAAGGACATATTCTAGCTAGGCAAACACACTCATGGAGATTATAAAGTAAGGCTATTGGGGGGTGACCTGGGGAGAGTCCCAAGGGACCACACTTAGCCCCTGGGCCCGAGGTCTTGCAATCCTGGGGGAAGTTTGCCCATAGCTACTCTGTTAAGAGCCTCACTCTCTCTCCCATGTTCATATCCTTATCTGTAAAATAGCAATAATATTCACTTACCTTCCAGGGCAGGTGCGGAATGGTAGAGATAAGATCATAAGGCATTTCACACATCGGAAGTACTATAAAGAAATATACATAATGAAGTGTCACTGGGGATGGGCAACAACCAGGGGAGGAAATTACAGCCCCAGTGAAAAGTTTATTTACATTTTTTTCTGTTTAATCAAGAACAGAGCTCATATTATGCATGCTCAGGACTCCTTTGGGAGCAGTTCCAGCTAAGGTTCATTGGAAAAGGGGGAGTGTATTGTAGCAAAAGATAATATAATCAGGCTTAGACTCACTGAAGGAGAACTGTAAAAGTTTGGAGAAATGGCAAGCCGTAAGTCAGGGCAGCTGGCTTCATAAAAAGCAGCAGCTATTCATCCACCCTTGCCCTAAGAAGCAACTAAGTTATTTCAGTATGACTCGTAAAATAAATACAAATGTACCAGACACACAGTATTATTCCTAATTTAAAAATGGCACAATGCATAAATAAAAAGTAGCTATTTCAGACTGGGCTTTCTCCTACCCCCACTTTCCTTCCTTTTTTAAAAAAGAAAATCTCTTGTTGGTTTAACCATACGCTAGAATTATTTGACAGGAGAAATTGGAAAGAATGTTCTGGATCTATGTCTGATTAGTTAAAATAGAAGACTGGGTCACATAGACATACTCTTGGGATCCCAACAAGTTGCCGCTAAAAGCAGCTTTTTCCTGGTGTTCCAGCCCAAGACAGGGCTGGGAAAACCAGCTTTCCAAATGAACGGCAATGCTTTGTTGGCACAGTTGTTCCTCTACTTATGCCATGTAGATAATCCCATGTAATTATGGTACCATTCACTGTATGAGTTACATTCTTTGACCCTTGTGCAAATTCTGTTGGAGGAATGTTAAATGATGGCAATCAAACTCAGTGTTGCCACGTTCCAAAAACTTATTGGCAACTGCAGCAGTTTTCTCTTCCTGCTATGCATACATGAGTGTAAGTTGCATTTGAACTCCAGAATAAACCATGGTTCATTATACTGGAAATAAACCTAGGTAAGCCTAGGTCTTTCATCCTCCGCACTCTTCCTACCTACAATGTGGTCACACGGACTTTGGAATCTTTCACTTCTGCTTTTGATTAACTGTACCCTGTTGCCTTGTCTGAACCTGACAAGCTGTGGTTAATCATAACTATGGTTTGTTTGAAACAAACCTACTTCAAGTTTACACGAGTAAGGTTCGAATTCCTAGCTGCCTTGATGAATATTTGTGACCAAGAAATACCCATGCCGTTCATCCCTAGATTATTCTTAGGTTGACTCTGCTTAATTTGGCATTCTCAAGGATCAGTAGCTATAAACATCATCATGGGAACATTTTATTTACATTGTGTAAAAATGTGACCTCAGAATCACTGCAACCATCAGCCTTACTGATTTGAAGTGGCATTTCCCTGACAACAGTTTTCATGATAACCGCTTGTTCAAAGTGCAGCCAAATGACGATGTCAGCATTCAACTATGTCCAATGCAGTAATGGAAAACTAACAATATAGGGGCTATATCTGTACTTATGAGAATGAGTCAGCACAAGCATCACCTTAGCAAAGGGAAGTTTTTAATATTTTATTTTATTTTAAATATTTTGTTGTAAGCCGCCCAGAGTGGCTGGGGAACCCCAGCCAGATGGGTGGGGTAATTAATAATAATAATAATAATAATAATAATAATAATAATAATAATAATAATAATAATAACTAAAGCATATGCCCTACATAATGGTTAAGACAGTCTTGACATCTGTTCCTTCCTCCTAATAAGGAAGGGAAAACTCCTAGCAAGCAGGAGAAGATTACACCCATCCTTAGTTCTCTCTAAAATATAATTTGTAACATAATGCACCCAATAGTTATTATACTTAACAATGTACAGACAGACATTGTTGCTGTCTGCCTTTAATTAGGGAATTTGTTTCCCCCTGAAGACTCACCAAAGCTTGAGTTTGAACATCTTCTGGAAATGATGTAAGGCATCATTCAGTCTGGTTTTCACTTTCTAGAGATAGGGAGTGTGTGTTATTGTAATTTTTATGACTGACATATTGTTACCCGCTGAAATATTTGGGATGGGGTGATATAACAGGTTGTAAATAAAATAAATGAATCATATAAAACATTAGTTCTCATGTATCTATTTCAATTGACTGTTCTTTTAAAGCCAACATTTAAAATGTTCCTGGCTCCCATCCATTGTGGGAGGGTCCCTAGCAGAACTGTTCTGGGCTAAGCATATTCCAGAAAATTCTCACAGATACTGTTTTGAGGCATGTGAGAATTTGTTTGTTGCTATCTGTTTATTCCTTGGTAATTGTTAAAGGGGTGTTTATCTCCTGTTCTCACCCATGTCCTTTCCTAAAATGAAAACAATCCACTTTCATTCTCCATCAATACAATTCTGTACATTTTGCACTAGTTAATATGTGAATGCTCAGCTGCAGCTTATTACACTTTTCCTTTTCCTTGGCACACAATTCTCTTTACAGTTCTTGTAGCTACAGCCGTCTCCAATTTTTCCTCCCATGCATATAATCTGAGGCTGGTTGCCATGGACCTGCATCTCAGGCCAAGCTTTGTTCTGGGAAGAAGCCACACCCTAAAATCTCTTCCTAAAACCGATTTTAGGACATTTACTTATCACTTGCTTCCCATGCTGACTGTTTCCCTCACTTATACAGTCATTAGGGTTGCAAGTTTTACTCATTTGAATCCTGTTTACGCAGCAGTAAATTAAATGCAGCTTATTCAAAGAGAAAAAGAAAAAGTATGCACAGGACTGCAGGATGTCAAGGACTGGCAGGACTCTGACAAGTGTGTGACAGGTTAGGGGGCTGGAGGCTGACCCAGGAGAGGGGCCAGTGATTTATGGGTTTTAGTGCCACTTGAGAGGCAGGAGCCAGGGGGAAAGGGAAGGGTCTGAGCAATCAGAGACAAAGGTGGGGACACAGAATGTGTCAGAAGCAGACGAAAAGTCTATTCAGGCAAGGGGTGGGCTGGTCGAATCCCCGCCATACCCAGCCCACTGTCTCCTAGAACCAGGAGGGGCTTCAAGAGAGAAGCGCAACAGCAACTTCGATGCAGGAAGTCTCAGGTTGTGTATGCACACTCCATTGGACCGGGGGGGGGGGGAGAGCCCAGGGTGTGTGGGGAGGCTGCACCCAACTGCCTTGCCAGGCACAAACCTGGAAAAGTTAATGCCAGCTATGTAGATGCCAGAAGTGTGTGTGTTTGTATCCTTAGGTGTTGCTGTTAATGTGTACTTTCATCAATAAAGAACTAACTATCGGCCATTTGCCTTCCTTAGCTGGGTATGCACAGGACAGAGCCTTTCTCAGCTAAACTTTTAATTTCAAATTTGTTCCTCAGGTAATTGGTGGTCCTGATACAACATGGTGGCTTTGAGGGTGTGGAATCTGTCAGACAACTAAGAACATAATAATTTTCCTTGTGTGTATGTATGTGTGTATGTATGTATGTTTGTTTGTTTCCCACCCTTTACCAGGGCCCAAGGCAGGTTACAACAATTTTAAAATCCAATATAAAAATAGTTAAAACAATCAAGACAATAAGGTGGGTTCTAAAATATAGACTCAGGTGTCAAAGGTCGGGATATAAAGGTGCATCCTCAGCATATAATGAAAGCTACTCAGTGAAGGTGCCTGTCATAAGTCCTATGGATCTGTCATGGAGAGGTTGGTGAGATGATAAGGAGGAACGGGAAGAGTTTGAAGAATTGGAAGAGACTGGCCCAGGGAGAGAACTTGGGACTCCAAGAGGAGTCTGACCTCAGACCCAGCAGGTGTCCCAGAAAACCAGAACATCCCTTTTCCCCCCTGAGAGCGCAGCAGGCATTTTGGGTGCTGTGTTCTTGAGCAATTTTATGCAGAGATCTTGCCCTGGAAAAGGAAATTCGGGGGGCTGTGGTCTCAAATGGTACCCCAAAATATGAGTTTTCAGGCACCATGAGAGCACAGCCCCCTCGAGTGCTTTATTTACATGCAGTTTTGGGAACTGGGAGAGCACGAC
The DNA here is from genome assembly GCF_964106915.1 of Podarcis gaigeae. Classification (NCBI taxonomy): domain Eukaryota; kingdom Metazoa; phylum Chordata; class Lepidosauria; order Squamata; family Lacertidae; genus Podarcis; species Podarcis gaigeae. The sequence goes on from NC_139687.1 coordinate 42,762,620, forward strand.
CCCGAAAAAGCATGTCTTTTGGCCTCCATGATCTCATACGGGTCACGCGACTTAGGCAGGAAGACAGACAAGAAGACATGCGTCCAGGTTTGGGGACTCAACATGTTAGAGGGTATGTGACTTGGGGAAAGTCACAGAGGATTGGGAGATAGAGCTCAGGAAGTGCCTACTGGCTTGCCAGAGGACAGGCCCACTTGTATGATATTGAACAACTGTGGAAGTGGCTCTGGCACCTTCCCCTGTCAATGAAGAGCCTCCCTCTTCATGGAGGCACCTGGGGATAGGTCTGGCTATGAGCTGGCCGAGTCATCTCTGCCTCCATCTGAAAGGATGTAGAGATGACAGTGCCTGTGTGAGTAGACCATGCATGCCCAACCACTATGGAGGAGTCCTCATTTGCTTGACTAGTCTTGAGGCTCATGAGTCAATCATGCCAAAAAGCTGTGCTTGTTCCACTCTTCGAAGGGAGAGTGCAGGGGGCCTGTCAAGTGTTGAATCAACATCTTAGCTATGCCTAGCCAGACGCAGGTGGCGCTGTGGGTTAAACCACAGAGCCTAGGACTTGCCGATCAGAAGGTCGGCAGTTCGAACCCCTGCGACGGGGTGAGCTCCCGTTGCTCAGTTCCAGCTCCTGCCAACCTAGCAATTCGAAAGCACGTCAAAGTGCAAGTAGATGAATAGGTACCGCTCCGGCGGGAAGGTAAAAGGCATTTCCATGTGCTGCTCTGGTTCGCCAGAAGCGGCTTAGTCATGCTGGTCACATGACCCGGAAACTGTCTGCGGACAAACGCCGGCTCCCTCGGCCTATAGAGCAAGATGAGCGCGCAACCCCAGAGTCGGTCACAACTGGACCTAATGGTCAGGGGTCCCTTTACCATTACCTTTACACATGCTGGGATGTTTACTGACTTCATCAATAAAACTTTGAAATCCTCCAGTTGTGGTAATGGTTCAAATTCTGAGTCCAAGTAGGTGTGCCAGGACAGTGCCACGTGCACCCCTGTAGAGAAGGAATTCTACAACTGAGGGGCTGCTACAGATAATTCCCTTTCCCTTCAAATGAATGCGGACAATGGAACTACCAAGGAGCACGCCCCCCCCCCCGCCAATCTAAACACACGAGTGTCTGAAGGGAATGAGACTTTTTCCAGATAATTAGGGCCCAAGTCATATGCAAAAACCATGAATTGGGCCCCCAAACAAACAGGCAACCAATGCAGCTGTTTCAAAACAGGATTTTGTGAGTTCTAAACGGAACCCCTGCCAGTAATTTGGCTGCTGCATTCTGGCAAAATCTTCCTGATTCAGTCATCACACATCCTTTTTCAGACTGAGTACAGAAATAGGATATAGATGTTCCTCAAAAATCCAGATGGCATAGCTGCGAGCAATACAGACAGTGTCTTTCAAGTGGTCAATAGGTGACAGATGTCAGACAATATTATAGATTTCTCAAGGGAACTACTTTTTTCTTTTTTCTTTTAAAATGGTGCCAGGAATAATACCCTTCCCTTGCTGGAAGATGGTGATGGCACAAGATAGAAACATTTATAATTAAAAGGTATGGGAATCCAGATATTTATAGGGAGAGGATATAAGGAAGCAGACTTTCTCTCCCAGCACCCTGACTTTTGAAATTCAGTGTGAACAAAGCTTATATTTTAATTTCCCCATTATTCTATTGATCAGGCTTTTCGGAAAACTTCTATTATTTTATAGATTAGTTTTTTAGGAAAACTTCTTAGGACTATTGGCAACAACAACAACTTTTAGGACTGATAGGGTGTATGCATTCTACTCCCTTTCTATACTGTAATGTCATCTGTCTCTTCTTGCTGTACTGTGAATATGCTTTGGATATGCTGATGACATTAAGCCAGTGTGGTGTAGTGGTTAGGCGCGGTAGACTCGTAATCTGGTGAACCGGATTTGCTTTCCCGCTCCTCCACATGCAGCTGCTGGGTGACCTTGGGCCAGTCACACTTCTCTGAAGTCTCTCAGCCCCACTCACCTCACAGAGTGTTTGTTGTGGGGGAGGAAGGGAAAGGAGAATGTTAGCCGCTTGGAGACTCCTTAGGGTAGTGATAAAGCGGGATATCAAATCCAGACTCTTCTTCTTCTTCTCTAGAGAGAGGGTCAGTGGATGCTGGGGGTAAAGGGGACTGAGGTTTTTGAGTTCTCTGAATACTGTATGGTGATATTCCGTATATTTTTTGTTTTCTGAATCTCTCTCTCTCTCTCTCTCTCTCTATATATATATATATATATATATATGGAGAAGCAAAACACTATCAACAGCGCTTCCCCACACCCCTCCAAAATCCCTCATGCCCATACCCGCCAACTTGCAAACTCTTTTTTTAAACAAAAAATTCAAATAATAAAAAAATAGGTTAGGGAGATGGTGAAAGCAAAAGTTATTTTGTGGGGTATAATACATGCACAGAAGATTTCTGTTGGCACCTGTCACATCCAAATGGTGTGACTCAGTATAAGACAGCTTCCTATAGTCCTATGTGCCTACGTAGCTGACACTGGTAAAAGGTCCTCTTGAGGCCACCTGGAGCTCAGTCACCAATGCTGGGCCTAGAAGCACCCCCATATTCCAAGCCTACTCCTTTAAGGGGGAATAAAACCTCTTTCAAAGCAAGTCGAACACCCCCTAACTGGGCAGAGAAACCACTTATAAATTGTACTTCTGTCTATGATTGGCCCTCATCCAGTCCATGACCATTAGTTTTACTAAATACTTCCTTCATAGTTCCCCTACCACAGAGTGTTGTCTCTTTGGCCACCAGCTACATACAGTAGCTACTCATTTTGGTTTAGATGTGGTAAGTCAGGAAATGTTGTCATGCTTCCCTTAAAAACCCTTTTCTTATAGGCCTGCATTTGTCAAACGTATAAAATAGCAAATCTGCCATGGTCTAATTATAGTAGCTTGTAGCATTTGCCAATGGTTTGCTCAGTCTTCCCCATTCGGTAAGCTAGGAAATAACTCTTGTAACCATGGGTTTCTTCCCAATGGAAAACATTGCTTTTCTTCTGGAAACTATTATTGCTGTGAGCAGAGTGCCAGTAAGATTCCATGGCTTTTATCCTAAAGTCCGGGGCTTAATTTGAGTGAGGGCTCACCAAGGTTCATTCTCAGGCTCCCTTTGAAATGCTGAGTCCCAGGCGACAACATAAAAAGTATCTGCTTTGAGCTTCCGTTTCTGCAGTGGTGCCACCAGGGAAGAAGCCCAGAGCCCCACTTGGTGAAATGAGTCAGAGGTCTTCAAGCAGGGCTGGCTTATCACACTATGAAAGAATACACACACTACCATCTAAAGTAGGAGAGAGGCAACGCCAGGCCAGAACATGACGTTTTGCTGGTGAACATAAAGAAGGTGCCCCTGTACAGTCAAATGTATACAGTTCAACACTTTCTCCCAAAACATAGTGAGACACTGTAAGAATATATGTTTCAAATAGGCATTATCCTTTATTACATCTTCAACGACAAGCTGCGTTAGACAGTCCTTTTATATGCAAACGCAATGGAGTCCAATAGATTCTAAATATTATTTCAAATGTGATTCGTGGTCTTGTGATAAGTTGCCTAGGTAGAGTCCTTTGGGTCAAACAGATGGGCCTGGGGGCACATTTGGTCCCTGGGCTTGAGATTTCTCACTCCTGCTATTTATTGACAGTGTCCACAAATCTATCAATAGCTGTTAGCCATAATAGTAAAATAGGACCTTCCTGTTCAGAGGCAGCAAACCTCTGCACACTATTCAGGTCCCAGCAAATCAGAAGGGTTTTTGTCTTCCTACCCTAGTTTTTGGACCCAGAAGTATCTGGCTGGCTAATGTTGGAAACAGCATTCTGAAGGAAGTAGCTGAATCCTCGATCCAATCTTGTGGGGCTCGTCTTATGTCCCCGTATACTCAGAGTAAAACCAAGCATGCAACACTTTCAGAGGTTTCGTCACAAGAAATTCAGCAGCTTCAAAGGCTTCAGATTACAAAGTTCCACAATCACCCTAAAGCTTCAGGGCTAATGTCTGGGAGGATCTCTTAATTCCTTGCTATGTATGTAATTCTCCCTTTTATCTAGTGTACAATTACGGGTCTTCCTGCGGAAAAAGAGAATCATCCACTCTTCAGCACAACCCTACTGTGGAGTTACAGCACCAATGAGATTAAATGTCAGAAGAAGATGAAAACGTTCTCAAAGCATTTCTACACATGCATGCAGGCAAAATTAATTAAGGGTTTAATTTTTATTGTATCATTCCACGCTCCCCTTCATTCCAACACTTCTACTAGCCTTTGACTTGTGGAGAACCACGTGGAAATGGTGGAAAGAGGAATACATTTGGCAAGCTAGGAGCTTCCCTCCCTGAGCCAAGGGAGGTCAACAAGGGATCAATGTCAGCTTCAAAGTGGAGCTGATTTTCACCAGGACTGCAGCACAAAGGGAAAGGCCTTTTCCATTTTATTGAAATAGTTTATTTTTTAATTAAGCGGCATATAAATCTTGCTAAAATTTTTTAAAAAGTGTCATAGAAAGACCCATTCCTACTTTCTGCGTGACCTTTGCAAGACAGCCACTGCAGATTTTAGGTGTTGAGGATATTTTAATAAGAGGGGATTCTGAAAGATCCAAATCCCAATTTATGGATACTTACAAAATTAAAAACGCTGGTGTGTTTTTAGAGCATCTGTGGCAATTGGAGACTTTAACAATATTTTGATTACAAGAAGCACTTAGATATTCAGTGGGCACAGAATGTCATCCCTGAACGTTAGAAGGAGAAGCCCAACAAATGTTAGTCTCCAATGCAGCTGAAAGAGCTATTTGCATCTCAGTGGCACCATAATAATTACCTTGCCAATTTGTTTAATGCTTAGAACTGGGTGTACCTCACAATCTTGATTAAAGCTGAGTGCAGATAATGGATTAATCAGCATAAGGGAGCTTAATGGAAATGGCCTCGGGAGAGCACCAGGCACTGTGTGTCCTTTCATGCACAGTGGCCTAACACTGCCCTGTCTATGTCTCACCATGCGTCGTGCATATCTATGTCACACGCAGCAATGTCACATCCCCCCTTGCTCACACCCACGCAGACAGGTGCATTGTTATGGGGCACAGGCAGGTTAAATACTTCCCCCCCCGGGGTCACATTATGCATGAATGCCACCCTGAATCATAATCACAGCCACAAACTCTACTCTTGTTCTGTTAATTACCAGCTGGGTTTTCTTTCCTGTCTTGCCTAAATATTACAGCACAATGTTGTTGCCAGTGTTAGTTCACCTCAGAGAACACCCGTTGAAAGTAATGGGAATATCAGGCACACTCATTTAATTTATTAATTTATGAAAATATATGTATATGCCACTGAATCATAAAAATATATCAAAGCAGTTTACAACATTCAAAAGATTAAAAAAACCTATACAATAAAAGCGTAAAAATTTAAAAACAGTTGAAAAGCAATTCTTTTTCAATAGGTTTAAGTCTGAGTAAAAACTGAATTACAACTCACTGTTTTGCTTTTTGCTTTTAAAAGGGCAAAATGTCTGAAATGGATTGGCTCAGTTCATTAAATGTTCCAGTTAATGTGAATCTTAACCTTTCACATACCATGAAAATAAGGGTTTCTAGAACTCTGTGTCAATATTTTATGTTTACATGGGCAGCAGCACCTGGGAAGTCTGATGCATTAGGTTGCAGTGGGCACTGCCCTACCAACCTCAGTCTGCCTTAGCCAGCTCCCACATGCCTGCTGTCTTTCTTACTACCAGCCAGGGGTTGTCTCTGCCTGACATTGCCTTTAATTCTGTCTACTGTTGGTCTCCCTGCCTTCTGTCTTATCAGTCCCAATGGGTACCTGCCACCGTTGAGAAGCTCCTGTGACAGGTTTTTCTCTTCCCAGCTGTATCATTTAGGGTTGCATCCAATGCTTGTCCTACTCAGCACAGACCCATTGAAATTAATCACGATGACTGACTTCTTTCCATTAATTTCAATGGGCCTACTCTGAGTAAAACTTAGGACACATTCCCACCATACGTTTAAATCACCGTGATGCCACTTTCAATAGTCATGGCTCCCCTAACAACTCTCAGCACCCTTCACAAACTACAGCCCCCCTAATTCTTGGGAGGGCTATAGTTTGTTAAGGGTGCTGAGAGTTGGTAAAGTTAAAGGTAAAGGGACCCCTGACCATTAGGTCCAGTTGTGGCTGACTCTAGGGTTGCAGCGCTCATCTTGCTTTATTGGCCGAGGGAACCGGCGTACAGCTTCCGGGTCATGTGGCCAGCATGACTAAGCTGCTTCTGGCAAACCAGAGCAGCACATGGAAATGTTGTTTACCTTCCTGCTGGAGCGGTACCTATTTATCTACTTGCACTTTGACGTGCTTTCAAACTGCTAGGTTGGCAGGAGCAGGGATCAAGCAACGGGAGCTTACCCTGTCGCGGGGATTCGAACCACCAACCTTCTGATCGGCAAGTCCTAGGCTCTGTGGTTTAACCCACAGCGCCACCCGCGTCCATCTGAGAGTTGTTAGGGGGGCCCTATTGCCCTCAAGGAGCTACAATTCCCAGAGTTTCCTGTGAAGAAAGATGGACTTAAACCATATTAGAAAGTTCTTCCTAATGTTTAGTTGGATTTTCCTGTTTAGTAAGTTGAATCTATTGGTTTGGGTCCTACCATCTGCTTGCTCCACCTTCCATGTGACAGCCCTTCAGATATTTGAAGACAGTCTTCCCCCAACCATTCCTAATAAGGCTTGATTTTCAGACCCTTTGCCAATTTGGTTGCTCTCCTTTGCACACATTCCAGCTTGTGGCCCTCCACTGAGCATGTGGCCCTGGCAAATGCCCACCTTGCCAACCTCAATGGCCAACCTTTTGTTCTCAAAACTCTTATTTTACAGAGCATCGCTTAAGGCAATTAAGAAACAGGAAAAACATAAGTAGCTCAGATAACAACCTTGCCTCAGTGCCAATTTAAAGTAGGCTTATTTTTGTTTGTTTGTTTGTTAATGGGCAGAGAGTGAAAAGTATATTAGAAAAAAAATCAAGAGGAGAGAATAATGCAGAGAAAAACAGGAAGATTTAGTTCACATTTTTTTGCTAAACATTGCACAAAAAAGCAACTGTGGAAGGAAATGGATTTCTTCTCTCTGTGTTATCTGTTTATATATGAAACAGTGTGAACATTTGTGACCTAGTGTCAGGGGAGGAAATGTCCATGATATACACTCTTAAGTTATTTTTGATTCTGCCAGTTCTAAAACCATAACAAACAGAACAAGGAGGAAAAATAAATCTAGGCAAAAGAAAATTCAGAGAAACCCATCATCCTTCCATTTCACACAGAACCGCAGGACTCAATCTGCAGTTTGGCTAAAGGCAGGCACTGGGTGAATAATGAACATGTTAACAAGGAATGAATCATTCATTTGATGAAAAAATGTCTGTATTGATTGGATAAATTATTCACAATGAATAATTCACCCATTACCTTAGTTGAAGCCCAGAGCCATTGCAGCAGAAGACGGTTTCAGAAAACCCATTTCTCAAGTCAATGTAAACAAAATAACCTTTTCATCTAATTATTATGCATCTAATACAACAGCTATTGGCTGCCTGGTACATCCCTGATGTTTTGGACTACAACTCCCATTAGCCCAACCAGCATGATCATGGCTGCGGCTGGAGTAAACGAAGGCTCTGCCCTACTGACTGGTGAAAATGGGCCAGCCAAAGTAAGAAATCAGATTTTGCAGAAACATTGAGGGTTTTTTTTTTTTGGGGGGGGGGTTGTTGTCTAATATTCCTCTAAGAAACCTGGCCCAATCCTAATCAAAGTCTCAAGAACAAATTCTGCATATTTCACAGGCCACAAGCTACTTTCAAATGCTATCTGCACAGCAGCAGTAGCATCACTGAAAGACTACTTTACCAGGGAAGAGTCAAACAATTGGTTAAATAACATAAGAACAACTTCCAGGATCAAGCAAATGGCCCATCTAGTCTAGCATTCTGTTGTCACAGTGGCCGCTCAGGTGACTATATGGGAAACCTGCAAGCAGGACCTGCTATCAGGCTTTGGGGAAGCGGCTTCCTCTTTCCCTTTGGCCATGGATAAGCAGAACAAAGCAAAAATAGTCTCTTACCATTTAAAGAGATTTTAATGATCACAGCAAAAGAACAAAGAGTCCATTCTTAGAGTAAAGATGCTCCCAATTAAGGTTGATACCCACTTTCCCCAAGTCACCTTCATCACTTCCTTGTCTTGCAACCTGATCTTGCAACCACTGTGCCTTCTGTGCAGCTACCTTATCTAATCTCCTTGACCTTGGACTGAGCGGCTGGACACTTTCCAGCAAACCAGAGTCTGTTAACTCTATCTCTCCCAGTTCTTCTTCTCCTAGCTGTTTACCACCCAGTTCTTCCCAACTTTTGTCTTCTGAACTATGCCCCTCTGCAAACCACTGTTCCAAATCTATACTGTCCCACTCTTTCTGGGAATATTCAGGATCCTGATCAGGAGCAGGGGGAGGGGGAGGTACCCACCATTTGTCATCTGTGCAGCCCTCCTCAGCACAGTCCCTGATATCTGAGCACAACAGCACTCACCCTCCCTGTGGTACCACAGTGGTATTCAGAAGCATTACTGCCCCCAACCATGGAGGAAGAGCATTGTTGTCATGGCCAGTAGCCATTGACAGCTTCATTCTCATTGATTTGTCCAATCCTCCTTTAAAGCCTTCCAAGTTGGTGGCCATCACTGCCTCCTGTAGGAGCCAGCTCATTATCTTATGATAATGGAATCATATTGTTAAACGTTCCAAATATCTGGTATATTTTTACTTTTAACCTTTACATGCATAAGAGTTCCCAACTTACAGAATAGCTAACACCCTTGAGTCATTACAGGTTGTGATCTGAAAAGCTTCTGGGGATGTATTTTAGAAATATTTAATACAGCACTGGGAGGCAAGTTGCAATTCTGCACAGCCGAAAGGGTTTTTTTTGTCACAGAGATCAATCTCAGTAGTTGAAGACTAAGCAGCAGACACTGAAAGAACCAACCCTAAAAGCTGCAGGGTGTCTCCCGAGATCAATGCCCAGGCCTCTAAGTGCTGTCTATGATACTTTCAGCAGATGGTAGAAACAGGTCAGCATGTTGAGAGGAAGAAAGGGTGGGGAAATAAGATCAATAATACGCATTCGACTGCTAAATGCAAGAAATGCCATCCAGTGTAGAGCTTGCGATTTTCTACCCTCGGAAAGAATTTAAATCTCATCCCTTCATTCATCTCAGAGGCTCTGATGGTTCTGTGTGGCCGCAACTCCAGTTTCCTGTTTATGCAGTGCGACTCGTTTCAATGAATCAGCATTTCATCCACTGCTTATTAGACTCAAGAGAATTACACAGCATGTGGCTTCTTTGGACATAATGTTTTTCACTAGCTGCTGGATGTGACCTGTTTCCCCCCTTCCCTCCTTAGGGGTTCATTCTGATCCTATGTTTGCTGCAGTTCTTAGCACAGGCATACTGTCTTTTATATCTACATGGGATGCTTTGTCAGGAGCTCACGTTGCATAAAAGCCCCATCTCCTTGCTTGGCAGAAGTGTAGCATGGGGCCCCCAAATGGAATACCAATTACCATACTGGCATCACTCTCCTAACCCTACTTTAAGATAGCTTTCAAAGTGGCTCACTCATAAATCTCTTATTCAGCTGCAATCTCTGACTTCACCCAAAGGCTATCCACACAACATTTTATAGATTAGCTGATCTCATGGCTAGATCACCTGAGACCCTTCTTAGTGATCTAACCATCTGCCTGAGTCACATGATAGTTTTGTAAGTCATCCTTACATGACTGCATCATGCAGTGTTCGCTTTCCCCCCACTTGTTTCAGATAGAGGGAAAGAAAAGATAAAATTATTGTGCTATGAGTAACTGGGAGAGAAGTTAAGAAAGTATAGTACTACTCAGACTATGAGTAACTGGGAGAGAAGTTAAGAAAGTATAGTACTACTCAGACTACCCTGGAGAGGGGAATTGTTTAATTTGCTATTAAAAATATACAATCCCTCATCTCTTCCGACCAAATGCTTTTAAATGCGTAGTGCTGTATTATGTCCATAACTCAGGCAGAAATCCTATGTACACTTAACTGTGAGTAAGCCCCATTGAACACAATGCAACTAGTGAGTAAACATGAAAGAATCACGCTGTCATTCTTTGACCCTGTCATGTCAAGCTGTTGCCTGTAATCTTGCCAGGTCCTGTAATACAAGATAGTCATGGTGAAACAGAAAACAAAACAAGTGGATGATGTAATGTAGAGACCAGTTCAGAAGTACATCCCGTCATGATTGTCACAGCCATGCCGCCTCACAACCACACATCTTCTAAGGTTATAAAACTTTCTAAGATTGTACAATATAATAAACTTATAATTATACAGCAATAGTAATTAGGGATGCATTGCAATGATCAATGTACATCCCCATGTGTTGCCTTTCAGCTATATCTACTATGGGCAAATGATTTGGAGTGCTCCAATATCTTATTCTGGAATGACTTAAGTTGTGCTTCCCCCTGAAGTTTCAATGAATGTGACAGAACATGCACACCATTCTCCTGAAAGTGAAACACCTTCAGGTATCTAAAGGGCTGTCACATGGAAGACAGAGCAAGCTTGTTTTCTCCTGTTCTGGAGGGTAGGACCTAAACCACTGGCTTCAAGTTACAAGAAAGGAGATTCCAACTAAACATTGGGAAGAACTTTTTGACAGTAAGAGCTGTTTGACAATGGAACGGACTCCCTCAGGAGGTGGTGGAGTCTCCTTCCTTGGAGGTTGATAAGCAGAGGTTGGATGGCCATCTGTCATGGATGCTTCACTTGAGATTCTCTTGCAGGGGGCTGGACTAAATGACCCTCAGGATCCCTTCCGACTCTACACTTCTGTTATTCTATCTTTGAAATCAGCTTCATCTATGTATTAGCCAGGGCACTGTATATGGGGTAACTTAATATGGTGGGTGGCCACCATGGATGGGAGCTGAGCTTGACTCCTCTTCAAAAGCAGCACTGACACCTACCACTAAAAAGTCTGGCTGGGTGGTGAATGACCGTGCAGACTTGTCTGCCCTGTAAGGGGTCCTTCTAATCCCCTGGGGCTCTTGGCTAATACCTAATCTGGCACCGGGCCTGCGCTCAGCATAAAATTTTGGACCCATTCACATGGTTGACGAAAGACTGCAGTTTGAGATGTAGCAGTCTTGACATTTGTGGAATCAGTCTGTGCTTGGAAAGTCTAGCATCCAAAGGAAAGTAGTTGCCTTGCTTCCAACACATTAGGGACATTCTTCAGCTGGAAAGGCAGCAGTGACGCAGCTGTGAAGCTCATCTATTGTTTCCCTGTAAAAAAAGAAAAGAAAGAAGAAGTAGTGAATACTTCTGTTCTGAACCAGCAATTCCTCATCAAGAAGAAAAGGGCAGTCAAAGTTAGTTACAGTTTTAATATCTTTGATATTAGTTTTACTTTCTACTGTGATCTGCATATGCAAAAGCATTGGCAAAATTACTAGTAGATAGACCTGGGGCTTGGAATGCCTTGGGCAGGGCTGGCTTCTGTTAAACTAACCAAACTTTTCATTTAGCAAATTCCCCACTGAGTTCAATGGGACTTGCTTCCAGATAATAATAGTACTTTATCCTTGAAGCACAATCCTGGCTACTTCTACTGAAAAGTAACTCCAATTGTTTGCTAACTATTGCAGCCTGAGGCTGCAGTTCTAACCCAATTCCCTAGGAGTAAACCACAGTGAATTCAGTGGGATTTACTTCCACATAGACATGGTTAGGATTGTGGCCTAAGTAAATCATAAATCTCGACCCATGGGATTGTCTCCCAAACCTAGAATATTTGTTAGGTTCTTTATTTATGTAAAACACTGAAGAAACCGACAACACTTTCTTTTGAAAAGAAAAAAGAAAAAACCAGGATGCAATCTATCGCTTAAATTATGTCATCATAAAAAAACCCCATAGTGTTAACAGGAATGTATGAAGGCAAAGATAAAGGTTTAGTGATTTAAAAGATTAATCTAGTTCTTCTAAGTATTGCAATTTTTCCTTCCTGATTCTGTAATCCTACATGGAATAGATCCTCTTTTTACATTCTTTTTGATATCACAAAGAACTCATTGTAGTGCAATATTTATATTCTCCCGAGAAGCTGAAAGCAAATCCTATTGTCTTTTAATGTTATCTCCAAGTGCAACAGAACTGTAATGAATTAATGTGCAGGAAAGGCAGGAAAGTGGTTGGTATTGATTGGTAGTCATCAGGCACAGACTGTTCTGTAGTTTTATTACTTAGCATGAGTACAGCACCTCTTTTCTGTCTCTCTGATATTGCAGATATTTGTACCTCATTTCCATGAGAGAACAGGGAGCATGGGATTTCATACCTGCAAATGATGCTGTACTTAAAAGTCTTTCCAAAGCATGTTTCCTAAAGGAAGTAAGTTTTGTGTCTGCAGTATAACCATGCTGGTCACACTTTATTTATTGTTAGAACCCTAAAGTCCATTAGTTGGAGCCAGGTGTAAATTAAGGGGTGTGTGCAGAAAAATACAGAATTAAGGAATATGCATCTCTGAACATTGTTTTTATGTCAGAACTTGAATGTGCACCATATTTACTTTCAGTAACATTCCTTAGGTCAGGGCCTTGTTTGTTTGTTTGTTTGTTTGTTTGTTTGTTTGTTTTTGCTGCTATAATCAGTGGTGTAGCTGAAGCTGGATCTAAGTTGGAGATAAGCAGTGTCCAGTGCACAGCGGAATGATGAAAAGTACGTGCCAACATGCTCTATATTGCTTTATTTACACTTCAAAGCTGGTAATTTACAGAAAAACATTTTCCCTCTGCCGGAGCAGAGAAAGGCATCCTCTCTCCTCTAAAGCACGGAGAGAATCAACACTGAACTGCAAAGAACAGTGAAAAACAGGAAACCAGTGTACGTCACATCCAGTCTCCTTTCCCGTGAGAAAACCCAACAGCACTTGACTGCGGAATGTAAACATTGTCTTGTGACAAGCACTTCGCTGCTCAGTGAAGGAAGCAGAAACCAACATCCTCCCCCTTTCTGTGAACATCACTGGGCAGCGTGTTCGTACAATATCAGTACAAACCCAACTTCTGCACATAGGTACAGTGTTGATCCCTTGATACAATCTTGGACAATACATCAGCAGGAATTTCATTACCTGGCATATAGGACACCGTTACGAGTCCTTTTTTAATACGTTCCTTAGCATGTTGCAACTTCAATTGCAAGTGCTTCGTGCTTTGCTTACAACCTTCAGAATTCAGCAAAGCCAAACATGCTTTGTTGTCCTGGTAAACCTGGATTGGACATTTGACAGGAATTTTCATGTCTTTGCACAATTGTAACAACCATTCACAATCCTTAAGTGAATAAGACAGTGCATTCAGTTCAGCTTCACAAGTACTTAAGCTAACTGTTGTTTGCTTCTTGCATGACCAATCAAATAGACCCTGATTGTACTTATAGCAAACTCCAGACGTACTTTTCCTGTCTGTAGTGTCACTTCCAAAACTTGCATCTGCAAATATCTCAAGACCACCAGACTTCTGATTGTTAAATCTCAGTCTGTAATGCATAGTGCCTTTCAAATACCGCGCTATGCGTTTCAGAGCTTTCCAATCCTTAACAGTAGGATTGTTGACTTGTCTGCTTAGCAAATTACAGCTAACAGCAATGTCTGGTCTTGAACATCTGGCAATGAAGTTTAGCTTGCCTAGCACACTTCTGTACAGTGTAGTATCAGAAAATGCTTCTTCAGTGTCATCTACCTGATAACCTGTTGTCATCGGTGTGTCTACAGGGTTAGCATCCATCAGGTTTAGTTTGCTTAACACATCAGCAATTTTACGTGACTGGTGTACTAGAATGTTACCATCTTGATCTCTCTCTATTTCCAGAGATAGGTAGTTGTTTACCTCACCAAGATCTTTCATGTCAAAGTGCTCTTTCAATTGAGCTAGGGCATTATTGTACATTGTGACATCTTCCCAAAAGAATAAAAGATCATCAACATAAAACAAACAATACAGTTTCTTTTGCCCCTCCTCTTTGACAAATACGCATGGATCAGCTTTCCCTTGCTTAAAACCTAGAGAAAACAATACTTCAGTGAGTTTTGTGTGCCAACACCGTGCACTTTGTTTGAGACCATAAAGGGACTTCTTCAGAGCACAAACAAATCCCTGTTTTACCTGTACGCCATCAGGTGGAAGCATATAAAGTGATTCATCTAGAGATCCGTACAGAAAAGCTGTATTCACATCATGGTGACTAATGTGTAGATTCTCTTCTGCAGCTAGCTTGAGCATAAGCCTAATGCTCTCATACCTCACGGTGGGTGAGTAGGTCTCGTGATAGTCTTCACCTGGTACCTGTGCATAACCTCTGGCTACCAATCTGGCTTTGTGCCTGACTATCTTGCCATTTTGATCTGTCTTCGCTTTGAAGACCCATTTGCTTCCAAGCAGTTTCATTCCTGGAACTACTGGAACAAGGTCCCATGTTTTGTTCCTTTCCAAGGAATCAAGCTCAGCCTTCATGGCATTTAACCATGGCTCAGCTTCCTTTGAATCCAAATCCTGGATTTCTTGGAAACTTGAAGGTTCAAATACCTTCTTGGAGCTTTTAACAGCTGTTACTGCTATCTTAGCAAACTCATCAGCAAATCTCTTTGGAGGTCTGCCTTTTGTTGCTCTCTGTGACCTGCGAATTAGCCTTAAGTCTTCAATACTCTCCTCTTCCTTCTTAGGAGAAAAGTGACCTATTGTGAACAATGGTTCCTCCAATTCTTGATCAGAGCTTTCAGAGGGTCGCATAGAGGCTTTCGCACTCTTGAAATCCTCTGAATCACCCGATTCAGTTTCAGACTCAGAATCAGAACCTTCATCAGTGGGTGTGGGTTGTTGCGGTTGCTTTTGACTATCCTCAGTCTCATCACTGTCATCAGGATAACATTGGAAAATTCCCACATTCTCCCCCCACTTGGCATTGTACTCAACACTTCTTGTGAGCTTAATTGTCTTAGAGTCAGTCATCATTATTCTGTAAGACCCTTTCTGATAACCTAGAAAGATACCATGCAATCCACGCTTGTCTAACTTGGAGTTTTGTGGTGAGTGAACCCACATGTCAGAACCAAAAATTTTCATGTGTTTGATGTATGGCTTCTTGCCAAACATCTTCTCATAGGGGGTACAACCAATCGCTGAAGATAACCTGCGATTATAACTGTAAGTGAAACATGAGAGAGCTTCGGCCCAATAACTCTCTGGAAGATTTGCATCATGCAGCAAGGTTTTTAACCCTTGAAGCAATGTCTGATTTGCTCGTTCCGCAAGTCCATTCTGCCATGGCGAGCGAGGACTAGACAAATCGTGTTGAATTCCTTTCTCAGTCAGAAAAGCTTCAAACTGCTGAGAAGTGAATTCTCCCCCGCGATCAGTGAAAAGAGTCTTTACCTTCTTACCATGCACATTTCCCAACCAAGCACAGAATTCCTTGAACCTTGGAAAAGCCTCTGATTTCTGCTTGAGATTGTACACATAAATATACCTGGAAAATGCATCAATGAGAACCATGAAGTACCTGTTTCCACCCAAAGAGGGCGCTAGTGGTCCAACCAAATCAGCATGAACAACCTGGTATGGTTCTGTAGCTTGCCTACTAGACACCTTACCTTTCGCAGCCATTTTCACTTTGTTTGCTGCGCATGCCTTGCACTTCATGTGGTACCTGCAGGGTTTAATAGTCATACCTTCAACCAAGGCAGGCATTTTAGATACTGCCTCAAAATGCAAATGACCAAATTTTCGATGAAAATCGTGAATACATTCTGCATGCAAACTTTTGTTAGAACCTGCAATGCAACAAGTGTCATCCTGCACAACATCATCAAAATACAAAACATACAAACGATCAACATATTCAGCATGCAATACATAATCATTTTTCTTTGTGATGATGCACCTTTTGTTCTTAAAGGAAACGTCAATTTTCCGCTCATTCAGCTGTCCAACGCTGAGCAGACTATGCTTGGCATCTGGCACATAAAGCACATCCTGTATCGATAAGTCCAAACTGTGAAGAACAACAGTTCCGTAGCCTTTACTGGGAATTGTGTGGTCATCCGCCTGGTGAATCGCACCTTCCTGCGGTGTAAAAGACACGAACAGTCGCTTATCATTGCACATGTGATGCGTTGCAGCCGAATCAACAACGAAGAAAGATCTAGATGTCTTCTGGACCTCTGCAACCTTTGGAGTGAAGCGTGAGACCATTGCCTTGTGCTGCGTTGTCCTGGACACCGGACCTTTGCCTTTGCCTCGGCCTTTTCCACGCGATGAGCTTTCGCTGCGCTGCTCTGTCTTGGCCCTGGGATATCTGCATTCCCTCTTCATATGGCCTAGACGTCCACACGAGTAGCATTTCACTGCCTTCAAAGCTTTGGCGCCATCTGGTGGTTCCACTGCACTATGGGATGACGTCTGTGAAGTCTCCCCCTTGCCCATGCAGCTATCACCCTGGCGGTCTGCTCCATTCTGAATCATGGCAGTATCACAGGCTACTGTGAGTTGAGCATTTGGCTGATTGGCATCAAATTCCCCACTTGCCTCATCCAGCCTTCTGCAGCTAGCCATCATGACTTTGGCATTAGCCTTCTGCGTCATCTCTGCTGCTTTAAATCAGGCTGCTTTATACATGCTGCGTCTGTGTACAGCTGCTTCAATCCAAAAGCAAATTCAAAACAGCCTCTCTGCCTGTGAACCTGTGCCTTTCTGCTTAACTGCTTTGCTTATCTGCAGCTGCTTCAAACCGCATTCCAAAGGCAAGTTCAAAAGTGAAAGTTCTCTCTGCTGTCTTAAATTCATGCTGCGACACTGCTGCAGCTGCTTTACTTTCGATTTCCCCCAGCATAGGAAAAATTTATCCTTCTAGCCTTTTGCCTGTGCCACGGCAAAACCGGCTATAAAAGTTCAAAGTCCAGCCATAAAGCCATTAATTAGAAGCTGGCAGGCTGCCTGGAGCAGTAGCACATACCTCATCAATCATCTTGACGCGCAGAGATATCGTCCGATCCGGCCCTCTGCATTCCGATCCTTTGCCGGCACTCCAATTCTTTGCTCCTTTGTTCCTTTGCCAGGAGCCCGACTTCTGGAGTCCATTCTCAAAACACTGCGTTTTTCTGGGCCCATAACCAAATGTTGGAGATAAGCAGTGTCCAGTGCACAGCGGAATGATGAAAAGTACGTGCCAACATGCTCTATATTGCTTTATTTACACTTCAAAGCTGGTAATTTACAGAAAAACATTTTCCCTCTGCCGGAGCAGAGAAAGGCATCCTCTCTCCTCTAAAGCACGGAGAGAATCAACACTGAACTGCAAAGAACAGTGAAAAACAGGAAACCAGTGTACGTCACATCCAGTCTCCTTTCCCGTGAGAAAACCCAACAGCACTTGACTGCGGAATGTAAACATTGTCTTGTGACAAGCACTTCGCTGCTCAGTGAAGGAAGCAGAAACCAACAGGCAGCCCTATCATTAGGCAGAATATGCCAGCTGCCTCAGGCATCAGATGCTAGGGGACAGGGAAGTGTTGAAAGAGTTGAAAGAGCAGTGTATGCTAGCTTGATTTCTCAGATATGGTGCAGGATGATGCCGCATCACCTGCCTTGAACTATGATTCCACTGCCAGGCCAATAGTCTTCTGAAGGGTGAGGCCATCATATTTCTGTTTTCCTTAGGCGGTACAGTGATTTGGAGTAGCCTTGGGGCTGAGGTATAGAACCCCCAAGCCCAGAGCCCCATCAGCTGGCTGTCGAGAGAGCAACAGATGATGGGGCAGTGACAAACAGATCCAGTGCCAGCATTTGAGGGCATGGGCCTTCAATGCTGATATTGGTCACTGCAGCATTCTTTCTTACTTACTGAAAAAAAAAAAAAACCTTCAGTGGCTGACTGGGCATGCACATAGTTACATATGGTGATCCTATGATCTTTTTACTTTAAACATATATTATCCTCCCCTACCACAAAATGGTGATCATTCCAAAGTCAATATCATCAAGGTAGCTGAAGCAAACTCCATCAGCAGTCATGATGGTGCAATGATTAATATTCCGAGTGTATTAAATATTCTCAGCATATAAATACTAAAATCACTTAAAGATGTGAAACTGCATGTGCTCAGTTGGAAAACTGGGTTTGTTTCTCTGTTTCATATCAGGAAGATAGATGCAGTTATAAAATATGGAATGATGGCAGCTGGAAGGGAGAAAATAAATGTTGATTGTGTGCTTCAAAACTGAAGGAATGTACGTGGCCACCTAAGGCATTAAATCCAGGGTCTAAATTTCCTTAGCAGCACAACTCACTATTGCTTATTATTTATTAAATTTATATCCTGCCCTTCCACTTGAAGGAGCCCAGGGTGGCAGACGCACCAAAGATAAAACAATTAAAACAGCTAAAAACAATTTCAGTATAGATGCAGGTGGGGAAAACAGCTACTTAAATGGCTTGTTGAAAAAAGAAGGTATGCACTAAGCAGTGAAAAGACAGCTGGGACAGTTCCTGTCTGATATTTAACAGGAGGGAATTTCAAAGGGCGGGTGCCTTGACACTAAAGGCTCAGTGCCTATATGGTGCAGAAGGAACATCCTTATGGGATGGTTTCTGCAGGAGGCCTTTTTTTTCTGCAGAGCACCGTGATTGGTTGGGTATATAAAGAGTGATATATTATTTTAGGTATCCCAGTCCCAAGCTGTCTAGGACTTTGTACACCAGAACCAACACCTTGAACTTAGCCAATAATAATAATAATAATAATAATAATAATAATAATACCCCACCCATCTGGCTGGGTTTCCCCAGCCACTCTGGGCAGCTTCCAACCGAATATTATAAACAATAGTGTCAGACATTAAAAACTTCCCTAAACAGGGCCACCTTCAGTTGTCTTTTAAAAGTAAAATAGTTGTTTATTGCCTTGACATCTGCTGGGAGGGCATTCCACAGGGCGGGCGCCACTACCAAGAAGGCCCTCTGCCTGGATCCCAGTAACCTCACTTCTCGCAGTGAGGGAACTGCCAGAAGACTCTCGGCACTGGACCTCAGTGTCTGGGCAGTGAAGCTAACTAGCAGCTGATGCAATTCTTGCAGTACTGGGATAACATGATGGCAGTGGCGTAGCGTGGGGGGTGCAGGGGGGGCCGGCCGCACTGGGCGCAACATCTGGGGGTTAGGGTTAGGGGGCGCAAATTACTTGCCTTGCCCCGGGTGCTGACAACCCACGCTATGCCACTGCATGATGGTGATATTTGGTTCTAGTGAGCAGTCAACTGGGAGTCAGAAACCATTGCCAATCTACTGCAAGTCACCCCCAGATCTACCTTCTGTCTGCCTTGGGATATGGGAACAGATGGAACAAATATCAAATGCATACAAGCATGTTCAGCTTTTCAAGCACCCAACCCACTATATTTACTTATATCTGCCCATAGCTGGCATCACCGTGGCTTCCACAGAGATTTGTAAGGAGCAGTTTTATACGAATGTCTGACTTTTCCAATCTGCATTTGAATATAGGATATCAAAAACCGATACAGATTGATGGAAGCTGTGAAATGTTTAGTGCTTAAAAAAACCCCTGCATATTCCTACATTAGTGGAGGTCAGCCCAGTAAAAAGCTGGGTCCTTGCCTACTTTAAATTACATCCTGTTTTTATTTTGTGGGAAAACACCAAAGTGTATTTGGGGAATATTTTTATGGCGTTGCTGAGATTATAACGCACACTGAGGCCCACCAGAAGCTGGGCACAAATGACTACATTAGATATTACATAGTAAATATGAGATTCCCAACAGCAGTTTTGCAGGTAGGTGGTGTTTCTTGTAGGGGATTGTCGCTCAGTTCTATTGAGATCAATATATACCTACACAATCCCAACCCCATTTACTTGGGAGTATGCCCTGCTGAAATCAACAGCAAGCACTTCTGAGCAGATGTGGTTTGGATTGCACTGTAACATACAGGGTGTGACCGAAAAGTTTGATGAATGGTCACAGAAATCGGAATATTTGAACATACATACCTTACAGGCCTTCAAAGTAGCCCCCCTCTGATACAATGCACCGTTGACAACGTTCGTAGAACTGTTGGAAACTTCTGGAAAAGTCCTCTTTTCACACTGCTTTCAGTTCCCTCGTCATAGCAGCTTGGACGTGTAATTTCAGTTTTGGAAGAAGAAAGAAATCCGGTGAGGCCAGATCGGGAGAATAAGGAGGGTGGGACAACTCAGTAACCTCAGTAACAATTTCATGCAGAATATGCTATTCTTCCGCCACCATTCGGATGTACAAATGCTGACCCCGCATCAATATCTCACAAACTCTGTTGACATTTGCTGCCGTTCTGCTCATCGACGGTCTGCCAGACCGAGTCATCTTTGATGGTTTGCCACCCTTCATGGAAATGCTTAAACCACTCATGCACTGTCTTTCGAGTTACAGCTTCATCTCTGTACACAGTTGTGAGCATTTCCTGTGTCTTCGATGCTGATTGCATGTTCAAATATTTCTCGCTGTCCGATTTTTGTGACCATTCACAAAACTTTCTGGTCACACCTTGTATTTAAGTCCCATTGATTTAAATGAGCTTTAGCCTCCCCCAGCTTTTATTGGATTGCCCACCATTGGCATTACAGTGTTTGTGAGCTTTACTGTGGCTCATATAATTTCTGAAGCATGAAATGCTGACCATGAATCAGGATGAGGAATGGAATCATTACTTTGGCACAGCAGGACCCCCATAAAGACACCAGAAACATCTCTATTGTTTCATTACATAAACCTGAACTCCCATGCAAACCCCATTAAAATCTAGTCTATAAAAGCAACATAAACATGGGCACACTCAAAGTTTTGAAACCTTCCCATAAGGCTGTGCTGTACATACTAATGCAATACAAAAAAACTATATGACTATTTACTTTGGCACAGGAATGAGGGCTTGGCTGATGTCTACATAGTGAATTCTCAGCAAGTTGGTGTTATTGCAAACACTTCCACAGCCTCGGCTGAAAAATGTGTGAGGCCTGGGATGATTGCTTTGTTAGAGCACATACACACTTGTCTAACCTCAATTAATTAACACATCAAAGTATTTAAACTGTGATTCTGGATCAACTTTATTTGTTGCACGGCAAAAGCCCCCAAATTTTCAGAGCAAACTGCTGCAATCCAATCAAAGTGTTCAGTTTTCTTTTTCACGTGGGAGGTTGAATTTGGAGAGGCGCCAACAGCAGGAATGCAGGAAACCAGACAGTGTGTTGTAAGAGTTGCTCTTTACTGCAAGGTTGGTGCTAACAAGGTTCCTGGTGCATGAGTAATCACAGGAGAACACAAAACCTTGTGTTCTCTTTAGTCATCAGAAAGTGTCAGCACAATTAAAAGATGTCTTAACAAAGGTCAGCTGTACGAGGCTTTAAGGGAACCACTGTAAAGTCACGTGCCCTGCTAGTTACATGAATCAGGGAGTGTTCAGATGGTTCTTAGAAGTCTGCCCTGGAAGGTCTCCAGCTTGCCAGGCATTTTTGTATCTTTGCTCCATTTTCCCACAGGCTCCTACTTTCCACAACTGCCAAGTATAACTCTTTCCATTTAATATTAGCTGAACTATTTTTTTTAGGTTTGGCTACTTCACCATTCCAAGAGATCAAGCTGGGTAACAATGCATTTAAAAGAAAACAAGGAGCAGACAATATTGCTATGGCCCAATCAAAACTACAATGAGACTGCAACCTTCCACTTGGGAGAGCGCTCAGGGTGGAAACTTCTGTTTAATGACAACAGTTCAAAATAATTAAGGTTGCAATCCTAAGCACATTGATTTGGGAGTAAGCTCCAGTAGGGTTTACTGTTGGACAAGCATACATAGGATTCAGCATTTCATTTTGTCCCACTAGTGCCATAAGGCTTGAATGGAAAACAGGATTTTTGTGTGCATTTTATTGCTACCAGGCAGGCACACCAACTCCTTGGTGCCCTAGTCCCAGTGATGGCATGTGGCCCCAGGCACCCACAGTCATAAGGGCAAGCTGTGGCTGCTGCTACCAGATACGGAGATGTCAAATTAAAGCACAAAGTGTGAAAAATTACAAAAACAAAAAAGACCAAAACAAACACAGCAATTTTGCCACTGCCGAAAAACAACCAGAAACTCCCAAAAGACAAAATCTGGAGTGAGCAAATGCTGCTCATTAACTTCTAGTTCACTGGCCATTGCTGCTGTGATGTCACAGATGTCCAAAGATCAGAGTAACTTTGGCTTTAGTGCCAGCGTGGTGTAGTGGTTAAGAGCAGTGGACTCGTAATCTGGTGAACCAGGTTCGCTTCCCCGCTTCTCCACAAGCAGCTGTTGGGTGACCTTGGGCTAGTCACACTTCTTTGAAGTCTCTCAGCCTCACTCACCTCATAGAATGTTTGTTGTGCGGGAGGAAGGGAAAGGAGATTATTAGCTGCTTTGAGACTCCTTAAGGGGAGTGAAAGGTGGGATATCAAATCCAAACTCTTCCTCCTCCTCCTCCTCTTCTTCTTCTTCTTAGTGTATTGAAACAAACCATAAATGTGTTTTAAATGTGCCCATCCATTTGAAGGAGAATGTTCCAAGATAAGACAGGGCAAAATGTGAGAATGATAACTGGTTTGGGGAGTATTTTTCTTTGGTCTTGTGGATTTGTTATTTACTGAGGAAAGTTCTTTAATTCTGATGTACAGGGAGTTCAGTTCCACTTGGTCACTATCTCCTGCCACCCCTGATTACATTAGAATAAAGATGTCTTCAGGGGTGTTCACATGTTACATCCAACAATCGTACAATCTGTGTACTGGTGTATACTGACATCTGAGCTATGCAATTGTAGTTATTCACATGTAAAATTTACCAAATGTACAGTTTGCGTACCTATGTACCCACCAGCTGATCTGTGAAAATCAACAAGCATATTCTCTTACACACAAACACTCATACATCTGTACAGATCGTACCTGTGTTCAGTGTAATGTGTGAACGAGTCTTCTGAAAGACTCAAAAGCTTGCTATAGCATTTTAGCAGGTCAGTCCACTAAAAAGATATAAACACAACTGTCTGGAATCCAGTCTGTTCCCTACCATAAGCTGTGGACACAGCACAACCATGCACTGAATTCAGCAAAGCAAATCGTAAAGGCACACTTCAGTGCACTTAAGAAGCCACATCTGTTCTTAGCCCGGTACAGTGGTACCTTGGGTTAAGAACTTAATTTGTTCTGGAGGTCCGTTCTTAACCTGAAACTGTTCTTAACCTGAGGTACCACTTTAGCTAATGGGGCCTCCCACTGCTGCTGCAGCGCAATTTCTGTTCTCATCCTGAAGCAAAGTTCTTAACCCGAGGTACTATTTCTGGGTTAGCGGAGTCTGTAACCTGAAGCGTCTGTAACCTGAGGTACCACTGTATCATTCAGTGTTTAGTGAGAGAAGCAGCTTAACATGAAAAGTTACCCATTTCCCATTAAAAGAAACAAGAAGTTCCGAGCAACAGTTAACTTGTGGTCACTGGCAATGGAAAACATTCCATTGAAAACAGTAACAAGTTGCGGAATGCAATCATATGAACAGTTATCCCTAAGCTAAGTTACATGTTCACTCCCCTTCCCTTGGGTTTTTAAAATCTGACTATCATCCTAAATTTGCTGGGAAGATCCAGTAACAACACTTACTAAAATGAAAGCCACAATGTTACTCAATGCCCCATATGCATACATAACTCATGGAACAATCTATTTGCTTGGCCTTCATCACAAGGAAAGTTCAAAGGAGAGTGGGGGAAAGCCCTGAGTTTTTATGCAGAGGGAATGCTGCTAAAGTCCCTTCAAACCTGTTCTTCAGGCCTCTTTCACTGTCTCTGCAGATCTCATGGAAGGAATCTCTTTTCAGCTAAAAGTAATGTGTTCCCACTTAAAGGACGGTGCAAACATGTCTGTCCTGGACACTGGAGAACGAAGCAGAGATTCTGAGGAATACTTCAAAAACCAAATGACCCTCAACGCTGCATAATTGTATACCAGTTTTAAAGAATTGCCATTTAAGGACTGGGTGTCTTTGTATCAGAATCTTTTCAGAGAACTTTTTCTCACAACTCAGTTAAATTATGAATTTTGCTTCCACAAGATGTAGAAGACAAATTCATTAATGGGTATGAGCCACAATTGCTATGCTCTACCTCCACTGTCAGAGGCAATATACTGTATACCAGTTGCTATGATTCCTAAGTGGGGAAGAGAGCTGTTGCTCTAAAGTTGCATGTGGCCCATAGGTATCTGACTAGTCAATTTGAGAAGAGGATGCTCAACAAGATAGACCTTTGGTCTGATCAAGCCGGGCTCTTATGTTTATTTTAGTCTCACCTATGTTTTATTATGCTTAAGGTTAAAGGGTTTTAGTGGCAGTTAATGCTGCTGCTACTGATGCCTTTACTAGCTTTGGTTGTTGATCTTATGATGTTTTTATAATGTTGAGTTGTGCCGAAAATGATGGCATATAAAATGGTTGTTATAAATAAAAATATACAGAGGTTGATTTGTGCACCATCTTCACACATCACAGCAACTTTAGCCTGCTCTGTGTAATGGCAGGCCTGCTAAACATCTGAAAGAAATGCACTCCTAGTAAACTAGATTGCCCCATAATCTGTTCGGGTGGGGGGGGGGGAGCAAGACTAAAGCTTTGGAGTCTGCACATCAGTTTAGCATTAGAAGTTAATTTTCTTCACCTTTTCCCTGTATCCGTGATGAATCAATGAAAAACAGTGATGAAATACGAACATAATATACGCTGGATAAGTGTCCAATAAAAGAGCCAGAAGCTGAAGGATTGTTGCATAAGGAACTAAAGAACCTTCCTCGGCAAATAAAAAATCCACAAGACCAAAGAAAAATGCCCCCCAAACCTAGCATGCATGCCTGAGCATGGTAGGTTCAAAGGCTGTGCTTCATGCTCAGCTTGTTGGTCACAGGAAAAATTCCTAGTAGTCAAGGTATCCTATGTACAGTAGGATGTACAATGTCACATAGATTTGTTTCAAGATACTCTAGCATAGTTTGGAAGTAAAAATATGATAAAGCACAATGCACAAATATTTATGGAAGTACTCACATTATTTCTTTACTTTAAATCATCAGACTTAGTAGGTAACCCCATTGTGTGATTAGATGGGGAATTTGTCTTTTGACTGCATTTTTCCTCTTCCTTGGTTAAAACCAGGAAATGAAACAACAAAACAGCGAAACCAGGAAGACTAGTGCCATGGAACAACTACTATCTCATCTTACAGCAAAACTTACAAGCTTGACTTTTGTTATGTCAACATGATGAATTACTCACTCTCTCTCTCCCTCTCCCCTTTATACAACATGCACATACATAAAAAGTAGTTAATAAGAGAAAGAACCTGGTAAATTTTCTTGTATGGGTGATATTGTTCCCACACCTGTGCTACTAGAGTTGCAAAGTTCCATATTAGCAGTTGCTTTAAAGCTGAAAGTAAGGTTGTCCTATGAATGTATGGGGCCACACAACCACAAGGATTTTTGTTTTCTTTTTTGTTTGCAGCAGACCTACTTTTAAAACTGATTAAAGGAGTTGCTGGTGTTTGTTTGTTTGTTTGTTTCAGTACAAGTGGTTGTTATTTAAGGAACTAAAATCCAAAGCCCCTTTGGCTTGCAGAGCCAGTTGGGTCCTTCTGTGGGTTAGTTAATTACATTAAAAGGAAACAGACCTATAGGATAAAGACAGTATTTCAAAATTATTGTTATTTGACTTAAGAAATTACAATTAGGGGAACTATTTTTTAAAAAAATTAATTGTGGGGCTTCGGTAAGTCCTTAGGCACACTACAAAGCCGCTGCTGATATTGCAGATGGCCAAGGCATATTATGCCACAAAGCACAGTCCTACAGAGGCAGTTATAGGATAGTGTGACTGGTGAAAGTTATGGACTATATGGGACTGGCAGAGATGACCAGCAGAATCCAAGACCATGGGAAGGAGATTGCGGAAGAGGATTGGAAGAAATTCAAAGATTATCTTAAGAAACATTATAAAATTGTTGAATGTTAAGATGATGTTGATTCTGAAATTAAGGGGTTGCTAGCTGTAATTATCACGTAATAAGGAAGGAAACTTTAAGAAATCTAATTAAAATTAAGGGAAGGATTTGTTGAAGGTAATAAATTAGAGAATGGAATGCAGTGTGGAAAGGTATGAGGAGGTCGGGAAAGATATTTTCATGAATATAAGGGAATGAAGTTATACATGTGATTATTGTTTGTTTTTTCGATTTTTTTCTTTTTTTCTTTTTATATATGTATTTTTGGATTTTACTTTTTGTGTCCTTTTTGTGTGATTTTTGTGTTCTATAAAACTTCTGAAAATGCTGGAGGCTAAGGCCCCGAAAAGACTCAATATGGAGGCCAAATGGCCGAAATATTGGGAAATAATAGAAAAAGATGGAGACAATTGGAGGTTGCAGAGTTTGGAGAAATTAAAGGGGAAAGTGCGAGATTGGTTACATTACGCTCAGATTAAAGAAGCTTTTAAGTCAGATAAAAAGTTAGGATTCCAGGTGGAAAAATCAAAGTTAGAAACAGAACTGTTAGAACCCAGCTCTAAGTTACTTTCAAGAATATATAAAAGGTAAAGGTAAAGGTACCCCTGCCCGTTCGGGCCAGTCTTGACAGACTCTGGGGTTGTGCGCCCATCTCACTCAAGAGGCCAGGGTCCAGCGCTGTCCGGAGACACTTCCGGGTCACGTGGCCAGCACACAGAAACGCCGTTTACCTTCCCGCTGGTAAGCGGTCCCTATTTATCTACTTGCACCTGGAGGTGCTTTCGAACTGCTAGGTTGGCAGGCGCTGGGACTGAGCAGTGGGAGCGCACCCCGCCGCAGGGATTCGAACCGCCGACCTTTCGATCGGCAAGTCCTAGGCGCTGAGGCTTTAACCCACAGCGCCACCTGCGTCCCTCAAGAATATATAACTTGCTGCTAAAATGGAACACACAGGATGAAACGGTCAAATCAGCTATGATAAAATGGGCACAGGACATAGGGCAGAACATTATGTTCGCGGACTGGGAAAAGTTATGGACCACAGGTTTGAGATTTACGGCATGTAATGCCTTGAAAGAAAACATTATGAAAATGATATATAGGTGGTACATAACTCCAGTCAAGCTTGCAAAGATATATCATGTGTCTGACAATAAATGTTGGAAGTGTAAAGAAGCTGAAGGAACATTCTTTCACCTCTGGTGGACTTGCCCTAGAGTGAAGGCTTTCTGGGAAATGATATATAATGAGCTGAAAAAGGTATTTAAGTATACCTTCCCTAAGAAACCAGAGGCCTTTCTTTTAGGCATTGTCGGCCAGAGTGTGCAAAAGAAGGATTGAACCTTTTTTATGTATGCTACAACAGCAGCAAGGATACTCATCGCCAAAAGCTGGAAACTCAAGATTTGCCCACACTGGAAGAATGGCAGATGCAACTGATGGACTATATGGAACTGGCGGAGATTACTAGCAGAATCCGAGATCTGGGAGAAGAACTGGTGGAGGAGGAATGGAAGAAATTTAAGGACTATCTACAAAAATATTGTAAATTGTATGAATGTTAAGAAAGATGTAAGATTAGCAATAGAATGGCTCCAACAAATTAGCTACAAGGAATACAAATCTAATTGTAATTGAAAGAAAAGACAAATTTTGGATAAATTGTTATAACTAAGTCTCCAAAAGAGTGATTTAAATTCTAAAATCTGAGATTTAATATTGGAAAAATATATTATATGAATTGAAACAAGTTAATAATTTGCTAGTAAAATTTATGAGTTTAGGATGCAGGAACAAGAGATGTGAGGAAGTCCAAAGATGAGAATGAAATGTGGATATTGGAAAATACTATGTTATTATGTATGTTTTTTATTGTGTAAACAAAAACTTAATAAATATTATTATAAAAAAAATAATAAAAGCTGCTGACTTGCTCTTGGGAGTAAGTAGGAGTAAAAAAAAAAATGTGGGTTTTTAACCGTGTAAAAAAAAAAAAACTTCTGAAAATGCTAATAAATATTCTATTTAAAAAAAAAAAAAGATAGTGTGACTGGTTTGGCCGCACTGGCAAATTGTGATCTGCAAGTTTCAGTTGACAATGTAACACCAGGTTTATAACCAAATAAATCAGCTGCCATGCTAAGCAATTCTCACAAACAATACATACATACAAATATGAGCCACTGATCCTCTACTCTTATCCCACTGATATACTTCAGTATTCTTTTATTAGATAAGTGGTCCAAAGTTTCTATTCAAAGACATGTTACAGTGAAATATTTTACGTTGTCATGTTAAGAAAGGAAATACAGCAGTGCTGATTTCTTGCTTGTAGATTTAAGATTCTGGTACAAATAATAAATAGTATTTTTAATCAGCACAAAGTCTAAAATGATTTTAAATCCTGGGTTTTTTCCAGCCAAAATTTATCATAATACCTAGGTGTGCAAGTTACATGACAAGTTATTTTTCAGTCACTGTGAGGTTTGAAATCAGGCCCTATCAGAGGTGCCAACCCTTCATTCAATCAGTCATAGAAATGTGGTTTACTAGAAAATAATAATAATGAAAAACTGTAATTCTAAAGGCACAAAATCGCATAGCTGCTCTAACAGGAATTTGTAAACAGAGAATTGGCTGAATTAAAAAATTCATACCGAAGAGAATTTTAAAAAGGCATCTGAAGCAGGCTTTTATCTAACCAACTTCCTTAAAGACCCAAAAGGTTTTGAGGTCTACAGCATATTATGCACTAAAATACCGTATTTCAAAAAAGCAGTAAGGCAAATAGTATAATCATTATTTCAAAAACATTACAATGGTAGTGTAGGCATTTTGAGTATAACTTAGTTACAATGTGTAGTACAGTCTCCACTATATAGGCATAATTATGCCCTCCTTAGGCAATTTTAGGTTCAGTTGGACTCCAGAACATATTACAAAATCATCCTTGTACACCATCCCAAAAGGTGTCAGGAGATACTTGAGTGTGGAGTTTGTATCCGTTATTCATTCCATCCACAAGCTTAGAAATATCCATTATTTAAAGTCCAAGAATTAAGCATATTAAACACTGTCATACTTGTGAAGAGCTTCTTCTAACTTCTGTGTCACTTTTTGGAAAAAAAGTATTTGCTGTTGTAAGAAATGCTGCATTTGTGATTTGAAGTCTCTCACTCGAATTTTGTGAAAATGGTGAATTTCTGCCAGGGTGGCAAAAGAAATAATGTTACAACGATCCTGAATGCCATCGGCTTTCTGAACCTCCATCTTCCCTTCTTCTACATGCCGCTTACTTTCCTTCACTTTGGTAAGGGCTCCTGCATAATGAACAAAAAAGATATACTGGAATTAAAAGATGACTGGAACAAGTCTAATTAAAAGCTATACTGCTAATTACACTTGCTGTTCACAGTCTAAAAAATTCTGAAATTATTCCTATATTCTAGGACATAATAAAACCTTTGATTAAGAGATTCTCTCTGCAATACATCATAGTATATCCAGTGTGCATTCTGAATGTAGCACCAAAGTGCTTACCATACCTAGACACGGTTTTGAAATCCTTTTTTTAAAAGATCAATTGTAAGCTGCCTTGGGCTGAAATATTTACTTCACCCTACAAGTCAGCTTACAATTGTTTGCTGTAAGCAAACTCCACCTAGAATATGCATTTCAGATCACCAGTACTATGTACCATACTTACATCACTTTGCTGCAAAATACAAGAGATGACTGAACTCAAGGGTGATCATAGCTTTTCTTCCGCATGATTGCAGGTTAATAGTTGATGACATTATCCTAAGGTAACACCTTTAACATATATATTACATTTTCACATTCAGGGGTAAACCAGAAGTGAAAAGTGAAGAAGAGCTCCTGATTGTTAATTCAGCTCTGTTCATTTCATGAAAAGTAATATTATAAACAAGTTTAATGAAGATATGTGAATTCTGGAGTGCTCAGTGTGGCCACAGAAAGTGAGCAAGGAAGTGAGACTACTATTCCCGCAATTCTGTGTTTCTGTAAGACTTTCAGCCCAACAAGCCTGAATTTATAGCCACTGCTCAACTAAATAAGACAGATCCAATTCTACAAACTTCTAGATTCCAGTTGTAATTTCACAGCAATCTAAGTAATTAAAAGGCAAAAACAGACTTTAGAATTGTCCCCATAACTTACATACAACCCTCTTGTAAAACTTTCAGATAAAAAAGGCATGAAAGAGGTTAAATGTTCAACACATTGCAAACATATTTTTGTTTGTTGCAACGGAATTTGTACATTTCCAAATGGTGTACACTTCACAAAGTTCTGCCCAGGTGTGGCTCAAGTTTTCTTTTCAACACCTTGGGTAGGAAAAGACACAGGCAACCTCATATCAACAGTGTCCCAGAAGGTTGTATATCCTCACAGAGAACTGTGGAGAATGCTGACAGCATCAGATATGCTGAGGTCAGGGGGAGAGACCATTGTGGCAAATACCCCTTGAAATGGAGACCCTTAAGCAACTATCTACCTCTGTGGTCAAGTAAGTCCCATGCTAAAACTTTTGTTTTCTTTTTGTAAAGTAAGTAGCTACAGTAGGATTTTAACTGGCAGCTCTATACAAGGGTGATTTGGCCAGCTTGGTTCAAAAAGGATGCAGCTGCCACCAGATTGGCCTAAGCCACTTCCTGAAAACATGTGAGAACCACATGCATGCCAAATCGTTTTAGAGCACTTATTTTAAAGCTTTTAGAATCCTTTCCGCACCAATTTATCTGCTGAAGAACTCTTCCAAATTGCAAGGGATTCTAGAGCATGTTCTCCTATGCACAGCGAGTTCAAAGTACATTGACAATTCTCAAGAGTGCATTTGGAAACACACTCAATACTCCCCTAGGGGTATACATAAAAGGGGGAAAACAATTATGGTGGAAAGTTGCTTTCCAGGGAACTTTGCCATTATTGATTTTCTCACTGAGAAGCCTAAACTTGGAAGAAACCCCAGGGTCCTGAGGTACCAGAACAGTCTGAAAACTACTGCCTTACTGGAATGATAGGACCAAAACATAAATATAACAAATGAATGAATGAACAAATGAAATAATGAACTGGCTAGGTCTGGCAAACAAAGAAGAGTCCTAAATCTGTAAGGTATATTCAAAAAAAGCAAACGGACAATGGATGGATGGGTTAGATATCACTTGCATATTTTCCATTACCACTTCTGAGTCACACTGAGTCACAGAGAACTCACAGGATCTTTAGCGAGACATTACTGAGAGATGTATAATTTCAAGTCACTTGACTGCTTTAGTTGCACGTTTTCAAAACAATTGTGGACCAGAACTTCAAAATCCGATTAACACAAAAGGTGAGCCATCTCCCTGAATAAAAATGTTTGTTTAACTAGTAAAACAGATTTAGGCTTAGTTTGACGTACATACAACAAATGGTTGTTGTCAGACAAAGAGTAAGCCTTGTTTGTTTTGAACCTTTTTCATTTTAAGTAGTAGACATGCCTTTCCAATTGTTTATGCACAATATGTACAAGTAATGAGAGAATACTTCAGCTAGGATAAACAATGCAAGCTTATGGCCATACATACCCTGCACTGGCACACAAAATGAATAAAACTTACCAACTGAAACGATGAGGATTTTATCAGAACTCTACCAACTAACGTAAGCCTGCAATAGCATTCCATCATGGATCGTGGACTACCTGCTTGCAAAAAGTGAGGCTACATGATGTATACACAGCCAAGACTCAGCTATATGATCATAGTAGAGCAGCATAGGCTACAATGAAGCTTCTACATGCACAAGAAGAAATGATGCAATTGGCTAAAAATGCCTTCTCTTGGCCTCATGACATTCCCGTTTCCCCTTGGCTGTTGCAAGCAGTGTTCTGTTTTAAGTATTTCAAGATGTATTATTCTTAACAGCAGTTCTCTTTTTAAATAAATAAAAACTAACATCTTTTCTTGTTTTCTGGCTTACTTGATCCTGTAAATAATACTTCTAATAGTTTTCAGACCTGGATAAGGCTTGGCTGTATTGCTGTAGGAGCTAAAAATGTTTTGGCTGGCTTTTCATCAGAAACGTAAAAACAAAAGTCCTAATAAATATACTGTAGCAGTGCCATGCCAACTGACAGTGGATCTGAAGGAGGAACTAACAGAATCATTAAATGAGCTTTTGAACTTGCAAATAAAATTGCTACATTTTAAAAATACATAAATCAAGAATGTTAGTATATTGCCTGTAGGCTGGTTGAGGTGACATAACCTGGTTACCAGCACTTACAGGCTGGAGAGTACTACTTCTGTGTACTATAAACTCTCTACCAATCCCAGCAAAAACTTTCTTATGGCAGTCAAGAGTAGAAACAAGTATATGTTTTGGCCCCAAAATGATCTGCTTCATAAATTTGATTTTAACATCACTAGATGCAAATCAGAAGCTGCAGGACTCTTAATGGATTACAGAGTAGGATACCTGCCTCAAAGAACAATTTGAAGAGGACTCTGTGCAATTCTGTTTGTTCTCCATCAGGCATGGAAGTCACTGAATGTTAAAAAATATATAGAAAAAAGCTTCTCTTCCTGAATTCTAAATCAAACTATGTAAAAGCAAAATGCAGGTGCATGTGTAGGCACACCAGCTGAAGATATGTACTAATCTTACCTCAAGTTATGAATACTTATTAAAAATTTTAAAACAATAATTATTTGATGGAGAACCCCCACTAGTAAGAATCTCTAATCTATATAGTGGAATAGGCTAGATACAACAGGTTATGATTTGGACCAAACAGTGTTAGGCAACCTGTGCCCTTCCAAATGTTGGATTTCATCTCCCATTTGCCCCAGTAGGCATGGCTAAGGATCAAGGATGATGGGAGCTGTAGTCCAGCAACATCTGGAAAGCCACAGGTTCCTCTTCTCTGCTGTGCAGCAATTTTATATGACAAACTTTAAAATCCTAGGTCAAAGCAGGCAAAATTAGCCACCTTCATTTAGAATCTTTAAACATTCCTTTAAACCAAAGGAAGAACATTTATGGCTCTAGATTAAAAACATTGAATACTGCTATACAAATCACACACTTTACTTAATGCAGAAATACAGTTAACACAATTGGAAATGGAATCAAAGCTGTGAAGTCAAATTTTCATTTACTTAACATTAAAGGGGTTAAGATCAAAGACCAAATCACTTTGAAATCACACTTCCAGTTAGCCACTACACTGTGAAAAAAATATGCTAAAAGTGACAGTCTCTAATGGTCTACCACAACCTTCCCCAACCTGGTCCCCTCTAGTTGTTGGGAGTACAACTTTTGTCATCTGTGACAATTTGACATTCCAGCTGGTGCTGATGGAGGTTAGAATCCAACAACATCTAGAAGGCACCAGGCTGGGGAATGCCCATTCACCCTCACAACAATTCAGATGCTGCACTTAGTATTATTGAATAGAAAATTCTGGTGCTTCTGCAGTATCCTAGCTAGCTGAATCATAAAGAGCAATAGTCCTATTGTGTTCACTGAGACTATCCATGCCAACTTACAGAACACTATGACTCATACAGGTTTTGTGGCAAGATGGTTACCTTAACTCAAAACAAGTAGGCTTATAAAAATGAAGTTGCAACTCAACATTAGCTTTTTCCTTCCTTCCTTCCTTCCTTCCTTCCTTCCTTCCTTCCTTCCTTTTTTTTTTTTTAAAAAAGGAATGGGAATTGGGAAGTTTCAAAAGGATCTCATTAATGACAATGGGTGACACCCAACTGTGCCAGACCACTTGCGAAGCAGATTTGCTTGCACAACAGGAGTTCCCCTTCCCCACCCACTATGTGATCTAGGTTTGGGGGACCCTGTAGAAGGGATATAGGTGGGGATGGGAGCAGCTGGGAAGGGAAGAGAGGAGGGTTAAGTCATGCTGAATCTACTCATACAATGTACTTTATCATCCTAACTTTACAGCATTTTTAGAGTCACTCATTCATAGAAGTTGAAATGGAAGTGAAAAGTCACAGAATAGTTATCAACCTCTATTTGCTACAATGTTATTTTTTCTTAGAGATTTTTATCTCCCCCCCCCCTTTAAAACACAAATACCCTTCTTTCTTATTCAGCAAATTTTAAAATATAAAAAACTCAGAGTGACACATTACAAATACTACTATAGTGGACAGTTTAGACTGCCATGGGCATATGCAGCAGTGTAAGGGAGCTAGTTAAAAAACCCCTGTGTTTGTATTTTAACTTTTGGAACAAACACCATCCTAAATTTTTTATCCTGTCAATGCAAGTTTTTAAATGTACAAGCTTGAGAATGGAAAGCTAAAATCAGTGGAGGGTCAGCTATTTGGGGTATCCACCAAGTTGCTTTTATTGTAGCACTTCTACTTCAAAACCCTTTCATCACAGAATTCAGAAAGTACTCCTTAAAACCCATGAGAGTTCAAAGATCAGTGTGCATATTCTGTATTTATTAAAGAATGTAGTCTGGTTTGAGAATAATTTGACCAATAGTGTAGACACACCAGTGGGAGTTTTTCTTTACCTCCCCCAGTACCAAATCCCCCAAAGGGCATTGTCACTGGTGTGCCTGTATACAGTATCCCCACCCTTGCCCCAAGATCCCTTTTAAACTGCTCTTGTGCAATCCTCAACTGCTTTCTGAGCTTTTACAGTGCAGTTATGACATCAGTTTCTGTGTGTGCTCACTCCTCTAGATACTGGCCACCAACCTGAGCTTTCAGGCTGCAAAGAAAATAATGGTCTTTGATGTTACAAAGTAGGGGCCAGATTACTTGCTCCTTAAAGAAAGCCATTCAGTATAAGTGCTTTTGTAGTTTGTTTTGCCTCCTGATGATTGAAATTAGTGTGGGACACATTATCTGCATAAATCTGAAGGCAGATGTAGAACAACAGCCTTGCATCAAACAAAACTCGAGTTTGCAGTCAGGTTCTGTGGATGAAAATTCAGATCAGAGGTTTCCACTTTTGTGCTGAAACCTGATCCATGAAATTCATTATCTTTCAACTCTGGCAAAATGTCACACTGGTTGAACTTTTTAAATTATCAGTTGCTTCAACATATGTTCCAGCTTTAGTAACAGACAGTTAAGAATTTGGCTGACAGGTTGTTGTTTTTTTAAACAGACATGCACTAGGAATTGTAAATGTATTTCCCAATAAAGTTGTAGGTGGTGGTTTCTGGCTGAAATAAGGAAACGCTTTCATGTTACCACTTATGAAGAAACCCCTTTCCTTCACTGCAATACCATCAACATCCTAGTCCACTACTTTCAAAACTACACTCCAGGCAAGAACAGGTACAAATGCTTAAGGAACCTGACTCGTAGTTACGTAGAAAGAAACAATGCCTGTGGGAAACAATCATTAGGAACTTCAGCTATTTCAAAATTGACACACAAGGCTTTCGTAGGCCCAGTAGCAGAAATGTACTTATTCAACTGGACTTGCAGCTTGTTTCACCCCAGTGGATTGTGATGGGCAACCTGTTAATCCTTTTGTGCTTTTATGCTTTCCATGTGTGGTGGTGCAAACTGAATTTACAGCCTCTCTAGTTGGCAAAGCAGAGCTGGGAAAAAATTCTGCCTAAATCCCTAGAGAGCCAGTTTGAAACCAAACACCAGTCGAAGTTAGCAGTGCTTAGTGCAAATTGATTGAAATCATTATCAAGGTACTCATCATGTTTAGATTTCCATGTTTTTCAATGTTCAAACTACTGCAATTGACTTACAAGTTGAAAAATCTAACAATTTCCCTCAATGCAAATTATTTTGGTACATAATAAAAACTCACAAAAATGAACATTTCAGGAGTTCATGTCTGCTTTAATTGACCATATGTGAGCTGCTCTGGAAGCCTTTTTGGCTCAAGAGGGGGGCATAAATGCTATAAATAAATAATTTATTATTATTATTATTTATTGAATTTATATACCTCCCTACACCTGGGGGTCTCAGGGCGGTTCATTATGAGTAACTTAGGTGACAATCCAGTATTTACCATGAGAGTAACTTCACTTAACTTACTTCTGAGTACACATGCATAGTATTGTGCAGTTGAGAAGCTTACCAGACTTTGGGAAAGTGTTTCACCCCAATACATCAAATGTTACTGGATACTTTCTTGTGAAATGTTAGAACAGTATTTTTTTCAGCTTTTTCACTACACACAAAAGGACCAATGCATCATTCTCAAAAGTTTGTAAATTTTAGTTTAGCTTTCTAGCCAGCCATGATATATGCTTGTCAATGACCCCTGTGCTTATGTCAGAGAACAGGAGCTATGGCACAAAATCAATGAGAGCCATATTTGTGTGCCTTCTGCCTGCTACTAAATAGATGAGAGATCCATCTTCCACTCCCCACCCTCCCCTAGTTGGTAAAGAGAAGAGTAGGAGGGTCCACACATGTGGCACTGCGGATGGGAATTCATCCTTGCTGTGTGGGTATAAGGAAGGCTGCTCACTTCCATTAATAACATTGCAGGGGTGGGGTGGGGAGTGGAATGAAAAAGAAGTTCTCAGAAATATTTTCACACAGGCAATGCATCACTTTTGCCAAGCTAAAACCCTGAGAGAATGTTTCATTGGTCTAAACTACATTACAGTGCTAAGCATGGGCTTTAAATCAACTTTAGTCTTTAATGGAGCTTGTATCTATAAGAATGGGCTACCAGGATAACTGGAAGAAAAAGTAGCACATTATCTATTAACCTTTAAGATGCCTCCTATTGTGCTGTAGTCTAGTGAGCAAGCATGGCTTGCTTCTCAATTCTATACAAAATTTCATCAATGATTTGATAAACTACCCTAACTTAAAATAGATTATTATCATACTCCATTTTCAGCAACCACATAAACACTTTCACCCACACCACAGCTGGCATTTAAAAATTCATTTAAAGCTTTTTACTTGCTTAACTAGCTATACTGATACACCCTGATACACTGCAATACATCTATTGCAGACATAAGTGAGGGTCGTAAGTGAAGCTCCTGGACACTTGGTGTCATTTCCTTTAACCCTCACAACTTGCACAAAAAAAGTCTAGCTGTCATATCCCCTAAACTATGGAGAGAGATGCTCACAACAGCATCTTAATGCATAGATACATATGGAGAAGGGTGATCCTTCAACCCTGCTCCTAAGTGTAAAAGGTTTCACAGGTCAAAACTTGTACAGTACTTTGAATTGCACTAGAAATAGACTGGAGTATAGCTGGCATAGCACTGGCTATAATGCCCAAACCGTTAGTGAGCTACCAGCCACTTTTGTACAGGGAGCAACCATTTTGCACGTGTTCAATTGGCACACGACCACTGATGATTGGGTCATTTTGGACTTGGAAAATGGCGTAACGGGAGTGGGGCATAACTGGGGGGGGGGGCTTATGCATGCTCTGCAGACATGTGCAAGGGCCAGGAACTCTACCCCGGTTGCCTGTACTAAGTGCAGGTTCTGTATTGTCTTCAAAGGCAGCTCCACATATGAGTAGTGCATTAGAGTAGTGCAACTTGGAGGTCACTAGAGCATGGATAACTGAGGCCAGGCTATCTCTGGACAAAAAGGGTTGCAGCTGGCATACCAGCCTAAGTTGGTAAAACTTAAAAGCAACTTGCACTTCTAATGACAAATCTGGATCAGCACCTGTAAGTGACAAACCTGTCCTTGCAGGAGACATGGGACCACATATAGCACAGGGTAAACACTGCTCCCTTATGTGGTGACTGACTCAATTCAATTGTGATGTCCTAGCCATGGTAGATGCCAGCAATTTTATCCTTGATTTGTTTTTTTAGGTTGTGCTAAATTTGCAAACACATCACAGTGGACCTCCAAGAGTTTAGTATCGTCAGATGGGCAGAATGCCTCACACCATCCCAAAAAACTCCAACGGACAGTAATGTGAGGATATATAACAGTGTTAGAAAATAACAGCTTCTTTGCTGTCATCACAGACACCGAGTAGACTTAATAATGAGCTCTAACACTGTAGATTCACTTCAAGTCTTCTACCATTTGCACTCTAGCCATCTTGTTTCACTGCTCCCAGGAATACCAAGGAGCTTACTGAGTTCTGCCCAACATAAGTACTATTGCTAATAATAGTAATTATGTGGTCATGAAAGGCTCTACTGATTTTATTACAGGTTGTATTTATTTTATATTTACACACTACCCTTCTTTTAGAAAGGCACAGGGCAGTGTATATAGGTTTAATCCATTTTATCCTCACAACAACCCTGCAAGGCAGAGAGATAATGGGAGTTACTCAAAGTCAGTAAGTAAACTCAAATCTGAGCAGAGACTCTCAGCCTCTCATCTCCAACTCCAGAGCATTATCCACTATATACACTCCATTTTGATAAACAGCATATGGCTTATATACTTAGCAAATGAAACAAATATTTTTGAGAAATTGTTTAAGCTGTAGCATGCTATGTAAGGATTTGAGTGAAACACTGTAAAATGCGGACAAATTATTAAGGAAGTGGGTCAGACATGCATCATCTGTGACTCAGCAAGCCAAATGTAGGTCGCCAGTCATGTATACTAGCCTAGCAAGATCTCAGTTAACCTCCTGTTGGTTGGGAATCAAGCAGGGCCTTGTCAAACACCTGGCAGGTCACTAAACATGGCCAGTAGGTTGTGCTTAGTTTGAAGGGGCACAAGTTATGCTGGCATAATCTAAGGTACTGCATCTTGAGATAATGTCAGCAGAAAACTCTGTAGTGGGTTTACATCTAGGCTGATTTACAGTATTTAGGCACACAAGTAATACATGTAAGGTGGCCAAGTAACAGCTTGATAATATCTGCACTACAACTACTTCCATTTTTAACTGACTTAGTGCCTGCCAACACGAATCCATGGCACACATTAATTCTACTCAAATGGGCTGACTTACAAGCCAATCTTTTCAAGAGCTGGCAGGTATCCATTATTGCTTTTTCCTTCATAAGACAAACCCTCAGCCCTATCCATGTAAAATAACTTGCATTTAAATCAATAATCCGGCTACAAATACCGCCCCAAGCAAAAGCACTTAAATGACAGTGAAAATGTTAGTATGTTTTCATATTTTAAATGTTTTCTGAATTATGATGATCGTGTGAATGAATAGCATCCACCAAGTCCTTTCTTGTAGCACGATTGTAAAGGCACACAGCAATCACATTGTCCCTGAAGGTGCAGACAGCATTTCAAATGAGTTTGAAGAATGGCAGTGTAATGCAATACATAGCCTATAACCTGATGGAAGCAGGTATTCCTTCAAATGGCAATTTTTGAAAAGTTGTCTATATAAAGATTAAGAATCATTAGGAATCATGAAGCACTTGCATGTTAATGGTCCAACTTGCATTTTGCTGCAACTACTGTGAGAAATTAGTGTTCAAATGTGAAACGTAGGTTAATAGTATTCTCAGAGTGTCATTATCTTTTAGAAGTCACAATTTATCACCCATCATTTACACAGTTGGAAAACCTCATACTATAATCCATTGACAAAAAAGTCAACCTCTATTAAGGTCAACAGCACTGATTACAATGTATTTGGCATTATTATATAAGTGCAACCATGAGAGCATTTATCAATACACTAACATCAAATGCTGAAAAGGTTTATTAGCAATGTATTTATAGGCTCCTAGCATGTAATACTCAAGTTACAGTTGATTTCAAGAATAATTGTATATTCCTGGAAGACCTACCTCAACAGATTTGAATGTCATGTGAAAATTCCCACCTCTCTTTTCACTGTGTTTTGTTATATTAAGTTACAGATAGGTAGCCGTGTTGGTCTGCCATAGTCAAAACAAAAAAATTCCTTCCAGTAGCACCTTAAAGACCAACTAAGTCAGTTCTTGGTATGAGCTTTCGTGTGCATGCACACTTCTTCAGAAGAAGTGTGCATGCACACGAAAGCTCATACCAAGAACTGACTTAGTTGGTCTTTAAGGTGCTACTGGAAGGAATTTTTTTGTTATATTAAGTTTTTCTATCTGGATGAAAATAGTCCTGACTGGAGTGATAACCACAAAGGTTGACATTTTTATCCTTGGCCCTTGATATGTGGAACACATTAACTGATTAGAGCTGCACAGAGAAATTAGACACCAAGGTGATGAACACACTGTCAAGAATGGGTACTAACTTCACAGCTGTATCTGTACAGAGGAAGTCAAACCTCATCACATAGCTCTGAATTGTATTAGATTGTATTGTATTAGGTTTCATTTATGTAAACTGGCCTAAAATCTAAAATAGAGAAACATTAGATCAGTAGAAAACCAGGTGCAAGGAAACAAAGAGAATCCTACATGCCTCTGAAGAAAATCCACCTTGGAAATGTTAACTACTTATGTACTAGATAGCTGTAGATCTATGACCAAATCTTACAAAGTGGTTATGGGAACAAAGCCCAAGCATCCAAATCTTACAGGGACTGAGAACCTGCAGCCCTGCAGCTTGTTGTTAAACTCCCAATTCGCATCAGCTGTACTCAGCAGGGCCCATGGTTAGGAGTGGTGCAAGTTGCAGTTGGGCAATGTTTGGAAAGTCACAGGCTCACCATCCCTAATGTGAACCTTAAATCCAGACAGAGCAGAGAGTGTATTTGTTTTTCTAAAAAGCTCCTTTGTGATACATTAATGTTCGTTTAATTAATGATCCAAACAACTCATATGTGGCTTGAAATTAATTAAAGTGTTCTGTGGCTGACTTCGCCTTGTTAAAAAACTCTGAAGCTACTCACAAGGTACACAGTAAGCAATGGTCTCTCTGACACAATTAAACAAGTATACTCTTTTAAAATACTGCTCAGTACTTCACTACACTCCTGTTTTACAAACAAACACAAATCCTGAGTATGATAGGCAAGTATAGTTTCCTGCTTGGGGGAGCAGGGTAGGGTAATAATATACCATTAAGGGTTCAAAACAAGCATCCTTAAATTCAGAAGAGGCTAACTTCTGAGGCAGAATTGTCTCCAGTGTTTTACCAAAAATAAGCATATTGTGCCACCTTAAAGACTAACAATTTTATGCTGCCATAGTCTTTAATAACTTTATAGCCCAATCCTGTAATGCTTACTCAGAAGTACTGCAACCAGTGAAGTTTATGCCCAGTAGGTGTGCAAAGGACTGTGGCCTAAAATCAAATCTAGAACCAAATTTGACATGAGGTTATCTTCAATAACTTGGTCCATTATTTATGCATATTGGTACAAAGGCGAGAAAAAGGCAAACATTGGGGGGCAAAAGGCAATATATCCTGGTGGCAGAACTTATGACCTTTCCATACAAAAGTCAAGTGTATACTGTACAAGATTAGCACAGTGGCCATTCATTATTCGTCTTTGAGGTGCTACAGGACTGTTTAGTTTTGATGCAACAAACACGGATACTATACTCCTCTGGAACATTTTACTACAATAACTCAGAAGTCGAACTTCTATTATACAAATTTAATTGGGTGATAGAGGTAAGCTGATATAGTTAAAACTAATTACCTTTCTGGACATGGATTATGTCTGGGAAATTGGCCAGATGTCCTTGATACAGAGCTAACAAATCCATCACTGGATCGAGGTCCTGTCTGGGTTGCTCCGCAAAGAGTTCACCAATAGCATCATAAGCTTCCCCAGTGAAGGCAATGGCTTGATTGAGGCCAACTGAAAAAGCCTGCTGGTCCATCTCAAAGGCTTGGCTGAGGCCCTTGAAGGAATGTCCCACTTTCTGGTACTCCTTCTTGAAGCCAGTAACCTGTTTGCGAGCAAACTCATTGACTGTCTGGTTCAGCTGAATGGTGCTGTCATCCATCTTCTTGGTGAAGCTCTTGAAGCCATCGACTTTACTTTCCACCTCTTGCAGGTCCAGAGCAGCAGGACCACCAGCAGGCACGCTAATTGTGAGGAAGAAATTAGCGCCCACCATCTCGTCCTTCTCAGCCTTCCGCTTACCCTGCTTCCAGGCCTTCTCATCAGTGCTCGGGCAGGTGAGGAAATGCTGGAAGGCATCACACTGCGCAAGCACCGGATGGCTACACATATGGTCCATCCACCAGGCCAGGCCCTTGCGGCGTTTGGAGATGAAATCCTCCTCAAAGCGCCCCGTGGCCTGCTTCTCCGGCAGATGCGGCACCGAGATGACCGGAAACTTCTCCACCAGGCGTCCGTAGAGCCAGTCAAAGTGCTTGTAGCGCCGGTGCACCTGCTGCCCAGTGTGGCTCGGCACCAGCTTGTAGGCAATGTAGCTCTTCATGCCCTTGAATTTGGTCTGCTTGGTGGGGTCTTCGATGGAGCACTGGAAAGGGTATGGGTTCTCCTGCCACTCGGGCCCGTAGGTGCCCAGCACCACACACAGCTTGTCACCATCCTTCACGAAACCAGATGCCTCTCCAAGCACGAAGGCCTCGCCACCGGATTTCACAAAAGTGGAGAAGCGGTTCAAGTTGCGGCTCACTGTGGCCGAGCTCTTGGCGCCGCCGGCGGCTGGGTGGTGCAGGTGAGCACCGGGCTGGCTGCCCCGGGAGCTCAGCGACAGGTCGGAGTGGGTGGAGAGGCGGTACCTGCCAGAGGAGCCACCTGGGCCTCCAACCCCCATCCCTGCATTTTCGTAGTCCGGGTACGAGCTGCCCAGGACGCCCGGCTCGTCCGCCACCGTTGAGCTGTCGTCCCAGTCATCGTCCCAGTCGTCGTCGCTGCCTTGGCTGGTCTGATAGGAGGACCCTCCGTAGGAGGGAGGCACCGCTTGGAAGGAAGAGAAGCCCGACGTGGCCGGTGGAGGAGGCAGCAGCTGGAAGGGCTCTGCCGGCGGAGGGAGCTGCTGGTGTTGCTGCTGCTGGTGGTGATGGTGGTGCTGCTGCTGCTGCTGGGCCGGCGGAGGGTTGCTGAAGGCTGTGGCGGGCGACGTCGCCGCCACCACCGCCGCCAGGGGCTCGAAGCCTCCGCCGGGGACATTGGCGTAGCGGGCCGGGGCCGGCACGGGCAGAGGCACGGGGGGCTCGGCCACGGGCGCTCGGATGACCTGCACGTAGGAGGCCGGGAAGAGGCCCCGGTCTCCGCGGCTGTTGACCCCCTCGAACCAGCCCTCGATCTCCTGGTCGCTGCACAGGCTCAGCACCTCGTGCTCCCGCAGGGAGATCTCGCCCGGGTTCTCCGACTTGAAGTCGTACAGCGCGCGGGCCCGCAGCAGCGCCATGGTCCCGCCGCCGCCCAGCCGGGGATGGGGGACGCGGGCGGGCCGCCCCACAGCGCCGCCAACCAAACGCAGCTCACGCCCCCCAACCCCCCGGCCCGCAGGTCCTGCCCGCCCACTCGGCTGGCGGCGCTGCTCCCTTCGCCTGGAGGCAGCAGCGTCTCCTCCGCCTCGCCCGCCGGGACCCTTTTATTCTCCTCACGATTCGCCCCTGCGAGTTCTCTGCCTCTCTCTCTCTCCGGGACGCGGCGGGAGCGCCTCCCTTTCTTTCGCAGGCCGTGTCGGCTGCTGCCCTCCCTCAGCGACTGAAGGAGGGACGAGGCAGCCCCGTCACTGGTATCGCCAGCAGCTGGAGTCCCCGCTTCACCTCGTCCGAGTCGGCTGGCTGGGCGGAGGGGTGTGCGCGAGAAAGGCAGAGGGAGGGAGAGGAGTGCGCGCGCGCGCCCGCGTGTTTGTGTGAGTGCGCGCGTGTGTGTAGAAGGGGCCGGGCCCTGGGGATTGTCCCACGTCGCCAGTTTTGCTAATCCAGAGCCGAGAGGCAAGTCCTGGGGAGCCGAGCGCAGAGCTGCCGCCCCCATCGATTGGGCCGGGGGCGAAGAGGGAGGGAGCGGGCTGCCGTTTGGGGGTTGTGCTTCCCGTGGCCCCCGCCTGCCCTCTGGCGTTTGCCTTGGGAGAAGCCGCTGCATTCGAAAAGCTTGAGGGAAAGAGAGCGCGCGCGAGAGAGAGGGAAGAAGGCGGGAAACTGAGGAGATATTTACTTCAGGAAAAGTGCCGAGAGACCCAAATTAGGCGGGTAGAAGAACAAAAACAACAACTCACCAACGTGAGCTGCGACCCTGACTAGGGAATGGCACACACGTACCCCCCAATCCTCCACAACATAGTTCAATTTACTTACGGGTAAATTTAGGATTGGGTTATTTGGCTGAAATTCAGAGTTGCCCAGTCCCACTGAGCATAGTAGCATTCCCTCTCCAGTAAACACTCGCAGGATTGGTTTGCAACTATTATTATTACGTATCAATATATGCAGCGTTACATTCAAATCCACATGCTTACAGTTTCACGTTGCTTTATAGAAAATTAGGACAGAAATGATTTATTTAACTAGTTACTGGAGTTATGGCAAGCTACAATTTTTGAAATAATATTTTAAAACAAACAATTTTAATCTCCAAAACAGCAGAACCTTTACTGAGGGAAGATAATATATTAGGTTGGTCCTATAACCTCAGTCCCCAACCCCCCCAGCTGCCTTCTTACTTATACAGTAACCATCTTCGTGGGTCGCCCTGTCGGATAGTTTCCTTCTCCTTGTCTCAGGTTGCCTTTCTGAAACTCAGTAGTGAGAAGGATAGGTAAAGGGACCCCTGACCATTAGGTCCAGTCGTGACTGACTCTGGCGTTGCAGCACTCATCT
Organism: Podarcis gaigeae; assembly: GCF_964106915.1. Taxonomy (NCBI): domain Eukaryota; kingdom Metazoa; phylum Chordata; class Lepidosauria; order Squamata; family Lacertidae; genus Podarcis; species Podarcis gaigeae. The sequence goes on from NC_139687.1 coordinate 42,807,547, forward strand.
CGCTTTATTGGCTGAGGGAGCCGGTGTACAGCATGACTAAGCCGCTTCTGGTGAACCAGAGCAGCGCACGGAAACACCGTTTACCTTCCCGCCGGAGCAATACCTCTTTATCTACTTGCTTTCAAACTGCTAGGTTGGCAGGAGCAGGGACCGAGCAACGGGAGCTCACCCCGTCGCAGGGATTAGAACCGCCAACCTTCTGATCGGCAAGTCCTAGGCTCTGTGGTTTAACCCACAGCACCACCCGCGTCCCCTAGTGAGAAGGATAGACAGAGACAAAACTAGAATTGGCTGTGCCTTTCATGGCATCTGGCCCCACCTTCCACTGGTCTCTGTGCTTTCCATCCTCCTAGACCCAAAAGGCAGCAGCCACCACTGTGAGTAGTGGGGCACTCTGCTACAAAAAATGCCTTGACTTTCATGGCTACTGGCTACACTTCAGATGATGGGGGAAATATGCTCAAGATGAAAATATAGATCTGGGACGAGACAGCCCATTAGGAGACTGCAGCTCCTTTAGAGCGGTAAAGATCAAAACCAGCACTTGAACTGGGCTGAAAAACCCACTAGGAGCCAATGAAACTGACACAACGCAGTCGCGGTATGCTTGAAGTAGTAAGCTTCTGTTAATATTCTTGGTGCTGCATTCAGAACTAGTTTAGCTTGTGAATGCTTTTCAAAGGCAGTCCCCCACAGAGCACATTGAAATAGTCTGAATTGGACGTTATTAAAATGTGAGTGAAAATGCGCATATCATTGCTAACCAAGAAAAGTTTCAGCTATCATCACAGACCTAAACTGGGAAAAGACACCAGATGCCCCTGTCCGTTGAATATTCACAGACAGCATTAGTGCCAAGACTACCTTCAATCTATGAACCCAAGCAGGCAGTAACCTACTCCTAGATCAGGTGATTCCCCAATCATAAACACCTCTCTTACCTATTTAAGTTTCACTCTATTTGCCACCATCCCTAAATCATTGATCACAACCTTAGTTCAAGTTACAGATAGGTAGCAGACCAACACAACCTTAGGCTCAAGACACTAAGTGCAACCCAAGGTGTGATGGCCAGGTGTGGAACCAAGTGTAGATGACACTTTACTCCAAATTTCCTAGGTGACTTCTTAGTGGTTTCATATAGCTGCTAAACAGCATGGGGACACAATGGATCTGCCCAGAATTGGGACCCACCTTTAGCCCAAACATGAGTACAGTGGTACCTCGGGTTACATAGGCTTCAGGTTACATATGCTTCAGGTTACAGACTCCGCTAACCCAGAAATAGTACCTCGGGTTAAGAACTTTGCTTCAGGATGAGAACAGAAATCGTGCTCCAGTGGTGCGGCAGCAGCAGAAGTCCCCATTAGCTAAAGTGGTGCTTCAGGTTAAGAACAGTTTCAGGTTAAGAATGGACCTCCGGAACGAATTAAGTACTTAACCCGAGGTACTATTGTATGCAGTTCTTAATTGTTTACAATATATGTGTATAGTGGTAGCTGCAGAACGTTTTTGTAGTCTAAAGGCTCTGAGGCTGCCTAACCTTCAAGTACTCAGGGGGTTGTTGTGCATCCAGACTGCTTGTTCTGTCTAGTCCCTGCCTAAAGCTAAATCACCAGTTATGATATAAATTGAATACAAAAAAATCAGAAATTGTGACAAAGAAGATAGAAATTCAGACCATCAAGACTAGGAGTGGGATCTGGGGAAAATTCCAGTCACATAAACCAACGTAATAGAAAAAAACCTATTTTTCCACATCTAGGCTTGTACATGGGCAAGCATAAAGCCACACTGAGCCTCCTTTCTGCATCCTACAAATGACTGAATAGGAGGAATTTCCTTCATTGTCTTGCAAGCATGTGCTTCCCATAGGCCAACATAGGACATAACCAGGATTTCTCATGCACTTTCCCCCACTCTCCAGGCAAAACATGAACTCCCACTTCCAGGTAGGATTTGTTTTCTGTTACTTACTGAGTCTCTTCCAAAGTACAGGCAGCAACCATTTTGTGCACATAAAATTGATGTTTGACCGCCAATGTGCGGGTTTTTTTAGACCAGGAAGAGGGCTGGATGGGTAGAAAATGTTTGCAGAATAGCTGAAGAATCATGTTAAACAGATTAAAATGTCAGCAGGGCTGGAGTAAATTCAGCGGTTTAAAGTATATAAAGATATAATGAAGAGGAAGGAGAAGAAAACATATGGAATAACCAGAATATGCAGTTGTAATGGGTAAATATATAGAACCATAGAAAGGGGGGGGAGGGGAAGTAGATGATTATGATTGTATGAGTAAATTGAATGGAATGTGAAAAAATTTAATGAAAAAATGGGGGTGGGGGTGTCAGTAACGAAACTCATGCAAAATTGTTGCTGCCTGTAGTTTTAATAGCAAAAGCTATTAATTGTTTACTCTTATCACAAAAGTTAGGACACTTCTAAGTTGGAAGGCTATTTATATATGTTTCATTATTTTTCTTTAGTTATCATTGCACAGCACATTTTTCCCAGGGGTGGGGGAATTGCTTTATAGGAAAATTGTGGGGTCTGTATTATACTGCATTATACTGTATTATATGATGTTCGGGTTCATTAAAATTTCCATATGGCAGTACATTGTTCCCCACTTCAGTCCTTGAATTTTCAAGGTTTGGGAATGTGAATTGCTGGTGTTTTGCATTGTATAACACTATGTTGCCTTTAACTGACAGTTTCAGTAGCTGATTATTGGGCTTGTCTGACTCAGCAAGGATTAGGATTCATGCGCCATTATTAAGTTGCATGGAATGCTGCTATCAAGAGATACTTTTTTATTGAACACTGCAACATTACAATGATGAGAAAAGCAATACATACAGAACTTTAATGTTTTTAAACTAGGGATGTGGGGTTTGAATATGAGAACTTTCTGCATCTCTAGTTTAGTGCTGTACCATTAAATCTGAAGCATAGTTGGGAGCATGCCATCATGACACTGACCTTGGTGGCATACAATATGCCACCTATATGTATTTATTTGGTTTGTATCACTCTGTTCTTCCTCCACAGGAGGTCAGGACATCTTATAAGTGCTAGCTGCTTTCAAACTACACTCTGGACTGTACTGTTACCTCTAATTACAAAATAAAAGAAAAAGGAACTAGAACAAGTTCAGTTTCAGTTCCCTAGTGGCTTGTGGTGTTCAGGTGTTCTAAAGGATGTCTTGATTCATTCTATTTTAGTAAATCTACTGGATTGCATTCTTTAATTTCATTTTATAGATACGTTGTCTGAATAAAGCCCGCAGGTTAAGATTTTTGTACAGTGGACGCTCGGATCGGACGATCTGTGCGGAATGCACGTTCGCAACCCGCAGCGTCCGCAACCTGCAGCGGTGCGTCTTCACACGTGCGGGTTGCGACTCGGCGCTTCTGTGCATGTGTGACCGCCAAAACCCGGAAGTAACCTGTTCAGGTACTTCTGGGTTTCGGCAGTCTGCAACCTGAAGAAACACAACCTGAAGCATCTGTAACCCGAGGTATGACTGTATTTGTTTTTTTGAATGTTGAAATGTGTATATCTTTATTGCTTTAAAATAGATACATTTATGCCAGGAAAGCAAACCAACCAACATACAATCAAATAAACAAACTATAAATTGACAAACAGACAGTCGCAATATATGAAACAACACAATTCTTATAACTAACATCCTTTGTACTCCCAATGATGTGAACAAGTGTAAAACTTGTAAAACAAGAAATTAAAAATGACTTCCAGTTAGTCTCGCTGTATATAGAGATTTTTGTATTTGTTTACAATTTCTTTTTGTTATGCAAAAATAATTTTGACACTGTTGTTAGTATAAGACATTTAATTTATATTGTATTTTGGAATTTTTATTTTGTTCATCCTCAAAACTCTGGTCTCATATACTCTTCCATTTTTGTTGTAAGTATAACATTGGTCACTGTTTCCATATGGCAATGCAGTATGTCCAACTTCAGTCCTTGACTAAAAGGTGGGGATCAGAATGTATGCCTAACCAGGATAAAAAAGGCGACAGAATGTATACATAACGAAAAACAGTAGTAGAAATTATAGAAATTTTAATTGGTTGTGGAGCACAGGAGAATATGTCTGTATTTGAGGATGGTTACTGGCAGTAAGGCAGAAGCAACCGCTTGGTTTTACTATCAAGTCTAAGACTCTGCGGTGGGAGAGTGCTTTCTGATTTTGTGCACTTGTACGGTTCCAAGGGTGCCAATGTGGTGGCAACTCTCCTGATTTAGGCTGGACGTACAGACTTAGAGTCAGTGCAGTGAAGGGGTTAGTGATGGGTTTAGACTAGGTTCAAATCCCCTATCAGCCACAAATCATGTTGAGTTACGTGAGCTAGTTACCACCTCTCATCCTAATCCATTGCAGAAGATTGTTGTGAGGATGAAATGGAGGGGACGTTGTATGCCACCCTACCTCATTAATACTGTGTTGTACTGTGTAACGGTACAACATAACAGTTTCAGAATAGAACTCTGTATGCAATAGACCTGGCTGCGTGTAGATACATAGTTATACTCTGGTTTTTCCCCCACCAATGTAAATATTGACCACCTTAGAAAAATGTTAGAGGGTAAAGCTGCAGAAATAACTTTGTGGATTGGAAGGATTGGGTTGGAAGGATACTGAAAATGGGCTTTGAGTTTGCACTCTGTCCATAATATAAATAGGCTTCACTGATATGTTAAAAAGCAACCTATTTTATTTTTTTTATATATATATTATATTGGAAAACCTCAGTAACACCAGTGATATAAACTTGACTGGTCATGTGTTTTATATGACCTTATCATGGGTATTTGCTGTTGTTGTCAGAGCACTCTCATGAGTTTTTTGTTCCAGGGGAAAAATAATTAATGGGCTGCCTGGAAACATATAAGCAAGTAGCAGGCTGAACAGGGGAACACTTGTTAGTTTTGGGAATTTTGTTCTGTGTTCAGCAGTGCTCTGAAAGTTGTGTGAGTCTCAGCAAGATATTTGGTGCAGGGAGAGCTTTAAAATTATGGAATACATACAAAGTGTTTCTATGGAAGGTCTCCAGTACAGTACAGTACACCACACCACACCGCACCACACCACACCACACATAAAGTTCAAAGTGTTAAAATCAACACGATATATTCCTTCTGTTTGAAATAAAAATCTTTAAGCTGCAACTCTAAGCCTTCATACTTAGAACTATGGCATTGAAATCAGTGGAATGTAGTTCTGATAAATACTTCACATATTGCTAGGTGATTTGCGGAGCAAAGGACATTGTCCATCCTCTGCAGAGTTCATTTTAAAACACCATGTAATGAGTAAGAGGTGATAAAAGGTAGGTGCAATAGGTGAGGGAAGGCAAAGGTCAGTGCAACAACAACAAAAAAGGTACAAGTGGGACCTGCAACAAAAAGTTGCACTGTGGAGTACTTCTGTTCAGTTAACCATGCTTTTTTCTAGGCTGTTCCACTCCATTTCCCTTCCCGGTTGTTTTTCTGCCCCCCACCCACCATTCCATTGAACATGCTCATTCCAGACTGGGATGTTTTTTTGTTTTCCCTCTCCCCTAAAGTTTTGTGCATTTCTGCAAATCATGAGTTCCAGCAAGTCTGCTGATAACTCCCTCTTCTGTCTGGGTGGTAGTGTTCTGCTTCCAAAATAGCAGGACTGTTAACAAGATGATACCATAAAATATTGATTCAATTTGCGATTAGCAGTGAGATGTTTAAACCTATTTCTTTTATACAGAACACAAAAGAAATGTTTTTAAGGATGTTCCCAACGAGGTGTCAAGGCCTTTGTGAGCAGATGAAATAGACATTTAGTTGTGGTAGCCAGACTCAGGGTAAATTCAGATTGTATCTTCATTGCTCAGGGTGGAACTAAACTTTATGTTATTCACATTTTTAGTTCTTGCATAGATAATAAATAACTTGGGGGCAGCAGCTGGTGATAAACCAGCAGGGGACTATAAGGAAGGGGAATTTTAACTCATTGTTTGTTCCTTAATAAAAAATTGGAGCTCCCCTTTCACCAAAAGGAACCTGTTTATAATGAGAGGAAAACTCCTGCTGTTGCTACACAGGACCATGGCAGGGGCAAAGAGTTAAAGATCCTCTTCCGCAGGACTGGCCTACATACATTTTACTGCCTGAAGCAAAGTAGCAAATGGTACCCCACCCCCGCTTCCCACCAAATCAAGGAACAGAGCATCCAAGCCAGGCTAGTTATTTGGGAATCTGAAGCAGAAAATCCAATAAACATCTCTTCCCCTCCTTGACAGCAAAAATACAGTAATAATAACGCTCCTGAGCCAAGACAGTATGATTCATTCTTTCTCTTACAAGATGACGCTTGGTTTGTAGCCACTAGCTACACTTGTATGCTACAGTCTCTGCTACTACTGTTACCTTTCCCCATGTTTTCTCCACTTCACATCTAGCATGTTGCTGGGAGTGTAGGAAAAACAAGGATAAATTGTTGGCTTGAAACATCACTTTATTTACCTGCTTGGAACTGGAAGAGAAATGAACAACCCAAAAGTTGTGTGTGGCTCCCAAGTCACAGGATAGTTACTACCAATCTGCTATACCTCTGAATTAATGGAATCAAATATTTCATCAAAAATATTTCAGTTTTGTGATAGGGTAATATGTTGTTGCTGGTTAATTTTCTGTGATAGGCTACTGTGATAGATGGGTTTTATGTGTGTGTGTGTTGGACTAGATCAGTTGGGGAAACCGTGATTCTTGCGCAACTGCCTTAATTACTCAACAGTGTCCATTTTTACGGAGCTAGAGCTGGAGTTCCTGCCTGACTCTTATTAGTGATCTGGACATACAATTGCGGGCTGCAGGGGCACCAGATGGGGAACCATATCAAGGTCAGAGCCAGAGCTGACTGCTGAAGATAATGAGACCATTGCATCTGAGGCTGTTGGAAAACAGCCCCCAGAAAAACCTCCCAGATCACTGGGACCCATAGGGCTAGAGCCCAGCCCTGCACAGCCACCTTCCCCTGAAAAGCCAGATGTCTCCCACCATATATCAGCAGTCCAGCAGTTTAGGGAGTGCGCCAGGAGAAAGGCTCTGATACACAGTGAGAGTGCCTGTCTTCATGCAAGAGGATTGGCCCTTAAGGCTCTGGAGTTCTCTACAGGGTGGTGGAGTCTGGAGGAAGTAGTCTGGATACAAAGGCCTCAGGCTACTTCCAACCCTTGTTGGAATGAATTGCTTACTCTGAGCTATCTGTGGTTTGGGTGCTTAGCCTTGCTGCTCACCCCCATCCTTGCTGTGTTCTCTGTGGGATTTGGCATCAAACAAGTGTAAAACAGCTCATCCCTGGACTAGATGAATTCAAAGGAAGTAGTGCTACTTAAAAAGAGCATGATTTAAAGTTCCAGGAGAAACAAAGTGTACTTTCAGTACATTATGAATAGGCTTTCTTTATTTTAAATTATTTTATTTAGCTCTACAGTAATTGTATTAGTTACAGATAGGTAGCCGTGTTGGTCTGCCATAGTCAAAACAAAAAAAATTCCTTCCAGTAATTGTATTTCTGTACTTCATACAGAATGGGACGCAGGTGGCGCTGTGGGTTAAAGCCTCAGTGCCTAGGACTTCCCGATCGAAAGGTCGGCGGTTCGAATCCCTGCGGCGGGGTGCGCTCCCGCTGCTCGGTCCCAGCGCCTGCCAACCTAGCAGTTCGAAAGCACCTCCGGGTGCAAGTAGATAAATAGGGACCGCTTACCAGCGGGAAGGTAAACGGCGTTTCCGTGTGCGGCTCTGGCTCGCCAGAGCAGTGATGTCACGCTGGCCACGTGACCCGGAAGTGTCTCCGGACAGCGCTGGCCCCTGGCCTCTTAAGTGAGATGGGCGCACAACCCCAGAGTCTGTCAAGACTGGCCCGTACGGGCAGGGGTACCTTTACCTTTTTTTACTTCATACAGAACTTTAGAAACTAATGTATGTAATGCCACTAGGGGGCACCAAACGTTTTAGAAAATCAAGCTACCAGGCTAAAAGCAGAGAAAATATATACTGTACCGTAATACGTGTTTTTTCAGCAATCAGTGAAAATGAATGCTGAAATATATTTGATCACCAGTAAATTTTTATCTCCTATACATTTGAATAGAACTTGGATTTTGGAGCTGAAGCTGAACATGAATGTCTTGATTTTGAGAAATAGCTATAGCTATCCTTGTAACTTCTAACTTTCAGTTCTTGTGAAATTTATTCTTTGTGTAAAGAAATGGCTCTATCCTGGTGATACTGCATGTATTGGATATAGAGGCAGGGAAATCAAAACCTCACATGCTCCTCCACACTACTGCTATTTCTTTTTGCTTCTGCTGGCACTTGATCTTGCAGTTGTAGTGGATAGCCAGAGGAAAATGTCAATGCAGAGTGTAGCAGTTATAAAAATGGTAAATTCTATGTTAGGGATAATCAAGAAATGGATTGAAAATAAAGCTGCCAGAATTATAATGCCATTATACAGATCTGTGGTGCAACCATACTTTGAATACTGTATTCAATTCTGGTTGCAACTGGAGATGCGAAGGAGCAGGAAAAAAAAGAACAGAAAGACTGGGAAAGTTCCCCCAATTTTTCAATTTCTTTCCCTGAGCCTTCACATGTCTAGCCACCACACCTCATAAAGGATATTTCAAGTCTTGAAAAGGTCAGCCAAAATGATCATGTGATGGGAACAATTTCCCCGTAAAAAAAAGGTTACAATATTTGGAGGTCTTGAGCATAGAAAAAGGGTGACTAAAATGGAACTTGATAGAGGTTTATAAAATTACTGATGGTGTGGAGAAAGTAGATCAATAGACTTTTCTCCCTCTAATAATACCAGAACAGGGGACATCCAATAAATTTGAATGTTGGAAGATTCAGACAAAAGCAAGCATTTCTTCACACAGCACATATTTAAACTATGAAATTCCCTCTTACAAGATGTAGTGATGAACACCAACTTGGATGCCTGGGAAGAGGAGTAGCACCAATCTCTCAAAACACATTTGCTGCCATCAGTCCTCCTTCCTCTATTATTGAGGCAAGGACAATTCTCAAGGCTGTGAGTGACTGATTTTAATTATGGGGATGAGGGATCATCCAGCCCATTCCTGTCTGTCCCTGCAGAAGCAGGGCACCTTGCTTTCCATGGTGACATCCCACTGATACACACATGTAACATGAAGTCTAATAGTCAAGGCATGTGAGGAAGTATCGCTTTGAGATTGTTGCAAACAACTCCAACAGCCAATTTTAAGAGATTTTATTAAAAGGGTTAAGAAGGCAAAAGGGAATGGATGTATACAGGGACGGCATGTTCCCATTTCGCCACATGAGGCCCTGCTCCCCCACTGCTGAAGCATTCCTTACCTAGGTTGTGCAGTGGTGGCATGAAGTGGTGATGATGCTGGCAGATTCTGGTGAGATCTCATGAGATCTTGCCTGAAATCAGTGCTGCTGCCAGCAGCTGTGGGCACCCCCAGCTGGGGACCCACAAGGGTGCTGCCTTGAGGGTTTCTGCTGCCCAAGGCAGCTGCTTCACCCCACCTCATGGGTGAGCTGGCACTGGGTGTATGAAAGTAAACAAACATTTCAATTCTACCTATCCTAATATTACTACTTTCAAACAGGGTTTCTTCATGGGCAATGTAGTATCTTGGGTGGTCAAATGGAGGTTGAGGGACAAAGAAGCTCCCATTGAGGCCAATGGAAATGCATCTCTAAGTTTCGTGAACCTTTTAAAAAATGCAAACAGCAGCTGCTGGGCAGGGTAGGGGCAGTCGGGCTCAGGATTACAGGGAGAGTCTCAACACTTTCCTCCTTGCTGTGGTCCCTTTGAAAATCATTGCCCCAAAGCAATGGGAGGAGGGAAAGATGCAATTTGCATCAGGTGCTATTTGGCCCTGAAAACCCTTGTGAGCCAGACTCATCTTTGAGGTGTCAGAAATGAAGTTATGAAACTATTCAATAAAATACATTTTTACTTCATTTCTATGGATTATAAGCCACCTTGAGTACTGTAATATGAAAAGGCAGTTTACCAGTGAAAAGCAAAATACTATTTTGCAGACTTAGTGCTGACACACACAGAAATAATAACTCAAAGTATAGTTTTCACTGTATTTTATGAAAGGTGATTTGCTTTGCTCTAACCATATGCTTTAGAATTTTGAAAGAGTAACAACAGAACATTTCCCTGGAAACCAGAGTTACCGGTTCTGCAGATATTTTGATAAGTAATTTCTGTTGAGAGTTGATACCATGTGTGGTTTTGAGATGAGAAGGGTTTAAAAAAGTGGGAGTACATCAGCATTTCTCATCGTACAGTTCTTCTAAGACAGAAAAGGTGAGTTGTCCGGTTATCCAGCTGAAATACAGATTCTAATGTGATGTAAGAAAGAGGGTAATTTATTTGACTGAATATGAAAGTAGTCAGGGCTTATTTTCAGCTGGAACTCAATTCTGGCACCTCTCAGGTGGGTGCCATTGCCATTATAAGAGAACAAGAGAGATGCTCATGGTGAGTTCCAGCATCTCTTTTTCTTAAAAAAAAACAAAACACTGAAAGTAGTAATACAGTTAACTTTCTAGTTTAGAAATCTAAGTGAAAAAGAACTTTGTCATGGACTGGTTCGATGCAGAGGAATGATGGGAGAAACCAGCTGGGGAACCAAGAAGCAAAGAAGGCTCAGAGCTTGGCAGTGGTGGAGGAAGCCGCTTGGGTGCCTGGGGCAGCATGAGCTACCCATAGGGGCAGGGTGCAGCACGGGGCCTCCAGAGTCTGCCTGCCTCCTCCCACTCAGCTGCTCTACAGGTGGGGGGGGGAGGCAGCGGGCGGACCATTTGGGCTGTGTGGAGCCTGTGCATGCCCAAGCCACCGTGTCTCTCCCAGGTCAATGGTGGTGAAACAATGATGAGTGATCATAGGGAGAAGCAGTAGAAGATTGGGTAGAGGAGGTGTCAGAAAGTGAAGAGGTAACAGCGCTTATAGACCTGGGAGAGTCTGTGGCAGAATCAGTCCAGAATCAGAGGCAGAAACTGAGGCAAGGAAGGAGGAAGGCAAAGAAGCAGAGATGGGTCAGACTGGTGAAGAAATATGGTTCATTTACACGTATTTACACCTGAGTTGAAGGATGGAGTACATCTATCTTGTTTTTGCCCTCATAGCTTCAGCAAGCTTGGGCCCAGAGCAGAAGACTGCCATACTCCCCAGTCTGTGTGTACAGCCTCTCCGAGCCAGCCCCGCATGGAGTTCTGTCTGCCCCCCTTTCCAAAACTCTTTTTTTAAAGGCCAGTTTTCTTACAGCCTATACCACCACCCACTGCCCACATGGAACTCTCCCTCCCAGGTTACATAATCAAACACTGAAATCCTAAACATGCCCTTTGTCTCTGCTCATCATCCCCTCATGGGAGGAGGGGCTCACACTCCTCTGCTGCCCAGCACAGGGTAACTGTTTGTGTCAATTCCCCATTACCTTTCTTGTACTACATGATGGTTTTTCTCCCCAGGCAATTCCAAGCCAGGAAACTGATTCAATCTGAATTTTTACACTGCTAAGTTGTCTCACATCTGGGTGAAGACTTCAAGTATTTAGTAATCTTATACATTTACTTAGTCTAGAAATTAAGGGGGGCGGAATCTGGTACCCAGGACTTCTAGGGGAATTTGCCCCCCAACTCACAACAATATGTTATTAAGTGCATTTCTGCACACAATGAAGTGTTATATGTGATTACATTAAAGCTAACAGCAATTGTGTGTGTTTGGTGGGGGGAAAGTCCACCACTTATCTATAGTTTTGTTATAAACAAACCTCTGTTGGTACATCAGTTCTTCCCACTAATATTTCTTTAATATTTTTTCCTGATAAAATACAGTGGGATAACATAGTAGCACATGTCAGAAAGGAATGGTAGTATAAGGGAGGTAACACATTGTACGTATTAAATTTTTTGCTACCTCTGTTTCTAAATTGCTTCATTTGTACTGTTGCTATTAAGCAAATTCTTCTTACCACATTCTAAGATTTAAGTTGCATCAATCAATTTCTCTGGGGAATTGAGAGCAGCTGAACTTTCTTAAATGTGAACAAGGTACTGTTTAAAGCTTCTTTTTTAAAATAATGATTGTATAGCTGTGAAATATGTCAGCTGATTTACTTTCATTATCTAAGAACTACAAGCCAAAATGACTGATGAAATACCGGTACATTTAAAGTCACTTCCTTTTCCATGCTAATCAGATTAATATGTGAATTTTGCAAATAACACTAGCTTCAGTTCCAAGAATCAGAACTGTGAAAAGGCTTGATTTACTAAAAAAATCTGTTGTGAAGTATCTTTCAGTTCAAAGTGCTAAACTCATTGATTGAAATACTTAAGTCTTGTGTGCAAATAATTTTGTTTGATTTCTATGAATAGATGTCTACTTAAGTTAGTGGAAGATGGAGAAACAAAATGAAAAACATCTTTTTCTAAGTTATCCACCTTTAGGTTTTTATTCTACCAATGTGTCTGAGATTTTGGTGTCAGGTTCTCTTTGCCACTCTGCCCCCACTTTCTCCAAGCCAAAAAAGGCCTTCCCTTGGGGGGTAACAGATGATAGGAGGCAAGGCTCTCAACAGTTGTGAATTAAATTTGAAACTTTAATAAGGTTAGGTACACAATGTATGTCTTTTAATTTGAAGGGAAACCTCATGTGATCTACTTCATGCTGAACTAAAAATAGAAGTGCCTTGTAAACATTTTGTTCACTGGGTGGTTTTGACTATCTAATCTTGCAGTTCATAAGGTTTGAAGGATGATACTTTTGGAATGGGGAGCATTATTGTTCATTGGCCTTAAGAACTTTAAAAGAAAATATTTTCAAATTGCTTAGTACAACATGGAGAAACAATATACTGTCAGGAACAGTTTTTGTGATTGCTTATAAATATAAGCTGCTTAGGAAGTTTAATATTGCTTGATGACACCTGCTTTGCAATTTATACAGTGGCATCCATGGGCCCAGGCACTTGAAGAAAGCAAACACATACTTTGAAAAGACTATCACTGTGTCAGACTGTGTCTTAAACTATGTATGTCATGCAGTGATATGGAACTCATAAAATGTCACAGTGCTGCTTATGAGCAATAGTGGTGCTTTTTACAGACCTCTCATAACTGTGTCTCATCAGATTAGAAAGTGTCACATGTACAAGTGACACTTTCTGTACTGTACTGTACTGTAATACAGGGACATCTAACTCTCAAGAGACTGTGATCTACTCCCAGTATTTTAAAAAACTGGCAGTGATCTACCCATTGTCATTGGAGGGAGGAGGAGTGTGTGTGGGGTGGGTGGATTGCCCAGAGTTGTTGAGCTTTTTTCGGGAGAGGATTAAAAAAGGTAAAGGGACCCCTGACCATTAGGTCCAGTCGTGGATGACTCTGGGGTTGCGGCGCTCATCTCGCTTTATTGGCCGAGGGAGCCAGCGTACAACTTCCGGGTCATGTGGCCAGCATGACTAAGCTGCTTCTGGCGAACCAGAGCAGCACATGAAAATGCCGTTTACCTTCCCACCGGAGCGGTAATAGTAATAATAATAATAAATTATTTATACCCCGCCCATATGCCTGAGTTTCCCCAGCCACTCTGGGCGGCTCCCAATCAAATGTTAAAAACAGTACATCATTAAATATTAAAAACTTCCCTGAACAGGGCTACCTTCAGATGTCTTTTAAAGATAGGATAGCTGCTTATTTCCTTCACATCTGAAGGGAGGGTGCCTATTTATCTACTTGCATTTTGACGTGGATTGCACAGGGGTTTTTTAGCTCCCCCCCCCCGGTAACTTTTTGTACACAATAAGGATCCCACGATCTACCATGATCAGCCGGGGATCTACCAGTAGATCGTGATCTACTGGTTGGACATTCCTGCTGTAATATATCAACCCTTGGAAATCCAGTTGCAGATATTTCATAAAATGTTTTGAGATTATCATTTAATATTGCCCCCCCAAAAAATGTAATGACTTATGGAAATACATAAAGAGAAACAAAGAGGGATAAAAAATGCCCACCCTGATTTAATTCAGATTTTTCCTTTCTGGAGAAGATCAAAAAAGTTTTTTTAAAAGTTTGCTCCCAACAGCCCATTTGTGATCTCTCCACAACCTGTTTGCAGATTAAGCCCCTGCTTGGAAGCACTATAGTATTCTCTACTGTTTCTTGTTGTTGTTACTCTTAAGTTACTTAGTTGCTTTCCCCATTTTGTATGGTTGCAGATGCATGTTTGCCTTCATAAATTCTGAGCAATTTGCAGATCTTAAACTTAAAATTAACCTGATCCAGCTAATGATACACAAAGAAAGAGGTGTTTATATATGCATCATCCTGCTGGGAGTGTAAAAGGCTGCTGAGGTGGAGACAGAATAGAATTTCAAGGCAGCAATCAGTTTGCAACTGTGGTTCATTCCAAGCATGCTTCCAAATCAGTGACAATACTGATCACCTCATAGATATGGGGATGTAGTCTTGGGGGCTGGTTTAGGCATTCCTTTCTCCTTCCCATCCCCCCAATTAAGTCCTCCAACAGTGCATGTAGCTGATGGCAAGAGCTGATTTGGCATTCTTTTGCATCAACAGTCTTAGCCTAGGTAATGTAATGAAATTAAAAAGCATCTAGATAAATTGCAACAATATTTTATCTTTTAATGTTTCCAAATGACAGGTGCCCATAACGAGAGCCTGTATTTAGCTTGGCTCTTTCTCCTTTGAATTCCTTTACTATTCATAGCTCAGCAGTCATACTTATTTTAACTACACTTGAAAGGAGCAGACTTACTTACACAGCTGCTGTTCTCCCAAAAGCAGAATGTTGAAGTATTTAGAAGAGCATATATAACAAATCTTTGCTGGAGAAAAAAAAATCACTTTGAAGATCAATTGTTCAATACAGTATATTAATATATCTGGGACTGAGAAGTTAATGTTCGGTTTAGAAATTGATTTACCTCTTCAGGAGTAGGAGTTGTTATAGTTGCTATAGGGCAAACTTTAAAGAGAGGTCCACCTGTCTGGTTGGTTTACTTATACACAAATTACTTCTTCGGATCATGGCCACAGTGCTAATAATGCAGCAGTTTCCAGCATGAAAATCCTATTTCAATAAAAAGTATGCTCTAGGCTTAAATCTTTTGCCTCTTGAATACAAGTGCCTTCAGATTCCAAATGCAGCTTCCTCTTTCTGCTCTTCTTTAGTAAAACCTTCCCTTTACACATTCTTTTGCATCCATCTTGTACATCTTTTCAAGCCTTCATGCTGTTCTGTCAGATAGCCTTGTTATGAATGTCCGTACATCAGCAGCTGTTGGGAGCAAATACTGTCTTTCACATCAAACAATCAAACTGGGTAAAATATGCAAAGGCTTGTCTTTATCTTCATTGTAAATGCAGTTCTGCATGCAGAGCACCACAGTACATAATTGCTTAAGCTATAGTAGGAACAATATTGTCTCACCAGTAACAAAAAGTCTGTAATTCATTTCTTGCTCAGGGTCTTAGTTTCAATAACCAAAATGCCATCATGACAGAAAAGAGCATTCAGATCTTTTGTTTCAACTCTGTCTGGCAATTTGTATTGTCTAGTAAAGCTTCTGGCTATAAAGCCATGTTCATCCATCCTGGGTCCATGCTGAGCTTTGATCAGGAGCCAGCCTTCAAAGGTTTGAATGATAACATCTTCAGGACGGAACTGCACAACATCTAGTAAGACTTGAAATTTAGGCTTTTCTTCATCTGTATGGTTCTGCTCTTTTTCAGCAGTACTCTTGACTGTATGTATATTCTTTATCTGAGTGGCTGAGGCTGGGCCTGGCAAGGCATACAGAGAGTGGTTTAGTTTGCACGCATCCAAATCTTGATCAGCAAAATGCTCCTGATAACGTATTGGCGTTTCCACCCAATGCCGTATAACTACTCCTTCCATTGCTGAAACAATGTTGATAAAGCCGCTGCTTTGTTTTGTTCAACTGGAACAGAACAGTCTTGAACAGAGTAGTGTACCCTTTCCAGTTGTACACTCACTTACAGACTAGTTTATCAGTTGAGATAGTGTATTATTTTTAGCTCTAGCAGAGCTTATTGCTTCACTGGGTGTGACTCAAATCCAGAGGCATGCTGCATCTTTTGACAAGCTGACAATTGACCACTATTTATAGGACTTGTGCTTGAGCTGCTTTGAAGGTTGTCGTTTTCATTAGTTGGCATTTATATGGCATTATTCTACACTTTCTCTTTTTTGTTATGATTCAGGGTACATCAGTATACTGTGGTATATGCCCCCCCTTTATTCTTATTTCTTTAAAAACTATACGGTTACAGTCAATTCAAGTTATTTATGCTGTTGCATCATGAGCAAGAAGTTGATTTCTCTGGATGTTTTCTTCAAGTACAAAGCTTGAATCTGTTTATTGAATGGATGTATAACATTGCCACTGGAGGTTCAAGTGACCTTGATGATGTGGAGTGCCTCTTTCCAGCTCCATCTGGTTTGCCAGCTACACCCTCTTTTGGATAGAGGTTTCCTGGTCACTGTAATTTATCTTGTAACTTTCAGGCTGGAGTATTATAACATGCTTTACATGGGGCTGCCCTTGAAGATGACTTGGAAACTTCAACTGGTCCAAAATTCAGCAGTCAGGTTATTGAGTTTCCATTTAAAACTTGCAATTCAGCAGTCAGGTTATTGAGTTTCCATTTAAAACTTGCATAATCCCTGTTTTTAAAAAAACGATATACCAGTTGCTCTTTGCTTCTGGGCCCAATTAGTGTTATAGATAAAAAGCTAAAGGACCTCTGGATGGTTAAGTCCTATCAAAGGTTACTATGGGGTGTGGCACTCATCTTGCTTTTCCAGCTGAGGGAGCCGGCGTTTATCCACAGACAGCTTTCCAGGTCATGTGGCCAGCATGACTAAGCTGGTACTGGTGCACGGAGGATCATGTTATAATCCTAAATAAAATAGGACCCAAATATCTGAAAGATTGTTTCCTTCAATGCAGAATTTCTCATGTGTTAGAATTGGAAGTGGAGGCTCTCTTAGTAATTCCACCACCCTCAGAAATCTGGGGGCAGCCTGGGAGAGGAGGTTCTCTATGGCAGCCCCTAAGTTGTAGAATTTTCTCCGCGCAGAGGTGCACTTGGCACCTTTGTTATATAGTTTTCATCGTATGCTTTACCCTGGCCTTTGGCAGCTGAGATATATATATATTAAGATCCATACTACTTTCTTGACTGTAATTCAGTTTAACTGTTTTAACGTTCTATTTATAAATTGTTATAACCCATCAGTCCATTGGTATCAGCAGGGAAACTGGTGAGTTCTTTTAGCCCTAGGAGGTGAAGAGAAGAATCTGTAGATCCACTGAGGCTACCTGGGTCTCACGCACTGCAGGGGAAGCCAAGGTTCCAATAATTTGGGGGTGGATAGGTTTTCACTAAATGCAAGACTACAAATACAAAGATAATTTATTTTGCTTCTTATGGTCATTAGGATGATGAAGAACCTGAAATCCTGCTCTTGTCCTTTGCCAGTCTTCCAGAGCCTTCTTCCTGGCTTCTGAGATTTTTCCAGGTATTTCTACCACATTGGGGGGGGGGGAGAATAAAATAAAAAACCAAACGAAACAAACATGCTTGCTAGATTGTATCCTTGCTATCCTTACATTAAAGAACCATGCAATTTATAAAGCTGTGTTCAGGAGATAACAGTGTGTTAATTGCATAGAGGCTTTACTCCAGCTCCTTTGCTCTCAGTAAGTACATAGATAGTTTGAACTTAAAAGGCCTGGTGAACCAAAGGAATTTTTACATTCTTATAAAGAAATGGAAAATATTTTCTGTTAACCATTATTTGTTAAATTACCCTGGAGAAGATTTTTGTCCCATCAGTTACCTGGGCTATCAAATGTCACAATCTTATAAAAAGAAGTCCTTTTTGAAAATTTGTGTTAACATTATTACTTACATTAGCTCAGTTAACCATAGCTTCACAAAAACTGAGAGGTGCCTTTATAAACAAACTGTCTGGGAGACTGGTCTGATTCTACAGATACACTGAAATGCATGATATGATTGCTGAGTCATATCAGCAATGTATTAAATCTTATTTTACTTATTGTAGCGGCCATTTGATTAAGCAATAAATCATGTGAACTGCAATCATGAAAACCAAGATTTTCAAGGTTTGCAGGCCATAGGTTGGCTGGGCTCAGTCCATACACATAAACCATCCCACCAACAATATTGATTTGCCCCATCTAGTACTTAAAAACAAAATAAAACCAGACTTCTACATTTGTAATATATTCATTTAAAGAATAGCTTGTTTTAGAATACAAAAATTTCTGGGTTTTAAACATCAGTGGTTGCAACCACCTTCCAAAAGTGGTACTGCTCCAACTCCTCTCAACTGACTCAGGGTTGCCAACCTAAGATTTCCCCCTAACTAAGGGTATATTTTTTCAATATCACTTGGGGGGAAGAGGTCATAATTTAAGGAATATGTTAATTGTAAGTAGATAAAAGCTTTTGAACTTAAAATAAGTATTCTTTTTCAACTTAATGTTTCTAATCCACTCTTACAGTGTAACCATGTGCTTATTTTTCAAAGGTTAAGTCCCAGTGTGTTCACTGGGGCGTACTCCCTTCTAAGAGCATTTTGGAGTTCATTCCAAGACACAATAATATATATAAATACTTAGAATTGTATCCAATATTAGTCATATTCAGAGTGGACCTATTGAATAAATGGATATGACTGATTTCTGAATAAAACTCACTTGGATACAACCCTTTGGGTTTGGTGACAGGGTTATAGGTATTTTGGTGTGAGGAAAACACAGATTTTTTTTTTTTACTCCATCCAACTGAAAATGTGACTGCCCCTTCCAGTGACATAGGCAATCTGCAGCTCTACTTGGCTGCTTTTTTCACTTCTTATATTTGTTGTTGAGGCAGAGACACCTTTGAAGTACAGGACAGAACTGGAACTTAACATCTGATAACAAACAGAATATGCTGCATGCTCATAGAAAACTGTAAAAATAACTCTACTTTTGGCAGTCAGCTTGCTATTTCAAATATTTTAAAGAAAAACTGCCAACATCAGCATCATCTAGTATGTCCCACAGGCTGTCCCATTATAGGGCTTAATGGCATCTTGAATGTTTTATCCAAATTATTTTAGCTTGAATATGACAGTGATTGCTCTAATGAACTCAAGTAGCATACCGTCTTGCTGCTCAGAAATCTTTGAGAGCAGATAGCACTCTGGAAATTATTAACGGGCAGGTCTGTGCAGGCCACAGTAAAGCACTGAATCTGGAAGGAAAAGTATCCAGATGCCAAATCTGTTTTGTGTGAGACATATTTCTACAAGCCAGTCATGCAAAGTATTGCAGATTTCAGAGTCTGATCATGAGTTTATGTGCCCTAAAGGATGATGTGACGTAAGTTTCAAAACAAGTTACTAGTATATAAGGTAAAGGTAAAGGTACCCCTGCCCGTACGGGCCAGTCTTGACAGACGCTGGGGTTGTGCGCCCATCTCACTCAAGAGGCCAGGGGCCAGCGCTGTCCGGAGACACTTCCGGGTCATGTGGCCAGTGTGACAAAGCTGCATCTGGCGAGCCAGAGCCGCACACGGAAACGCCGTTTACTTTCCCGCTGGTAAGCGGTCCCTATTTATCTACTTGCACCCGGAGGTGCTTTCAAACTGCTAGGTTGGCAGGCGCTGGGACCGAGCAGCAGGAGCGCACCCCGCCGCAGGGATTCGAACCACCGACCTTTCGATCGGCAAGTCCTAGGCGCTGAGGCTTTAACCCACAGCGCCACCTGCGTCCCAGTACTAGTATATACATAGTAACAATACTTTGTACTTAAAACGTTTTATGTGCTTTGCATACATTTCAGTAATCCTTGCATAAATGCCATACTACAGTACTATTATAGCCCTATGTTGTGTGTTGTGAGAGACAGAGAAATATACAGAAGCTTAAGGCCACCTAGTAAGATATGGAAAAGTTTTACGTTGGGACTTCTAGTTCATAGCTAGTGCCTCAACCACCATTCTCATAAACATGAATCCTTAAATATATGAATAATGGCAGAACAATTGTGTGAATGAAATAGCTTCATTTTACACGGCAACAAACTTGCGTTTGCTTCGAAAGATGCTGAGAGATGCAGGCCAGTCTTGATCCCTGCAATTTGTGTCCACAACAAATACTTGGAACAATGCACATATCTCAATATATCCATGTCAAATACGTGATAGGTGGTGATACACATTAAAATGTGATACATAAAGTATATGGGTATTTCAGCTCCTTTAAAAGCTTTAAAGTCAAGTAGGTTGTTTTGAAAAGTTCTTTTGCTCGGGTCTAGCAAATTCAGTTGTTGCACTTCTAAGTCTTGCAGAAAGTAAACTGACCTCATCTGCTTTACTAATTAAGGGCTGAAGCACATACAATAACTATAGATAGGTTGCTGTAAACACCCTTCCTTCTCTTTTTTGGTGATCATTTGTTGCCAAGTAACATGGTTTTCCATGAATATGATCTTAACAGTGTGTCCGTAAGTGACTGTGGAGGCCAGTTCTGGGTCCACGCATCCTTATAATAATAATAATTTATAATAATAATTTCTTATTTATACCCCACCTATCTGATTGGGTTTCTCCTTCCACATTGGGGACATATGTTTTTGGGTGGGAGTTGATCACGGTGAGGATTTGCCAAATGTACCTTCTTCTTAGCTTGTTTCTCCCTTTTGTCCTGAGTTTGTGCTTCTTCAAAGTCGATGACTTTGAATAGCTTTCGTATAAGCTATTCTCAAACTGGAGCACTTGCAGGCCAGTGTTTCCCAATTATCTGTGCTTTTATTGCATTTTAAAATATTTCTATTGAGAGCCTTTTAAACTTCTTTTGTTGTCCACTGGCATTTTGCTTCCCATTCTTAAGCTGGGAATAGAGTAGTTGCTTTGAAAGATGATAATCAGGTATCCAAACAACATGACCAGCCCAATGGAGTTGATGTTGAAGAATCATTGCTTCACTAGTGGTGATCTTTGCTTCTTCTAGTACACTGGCATTAGTTTGCCTGTTTTCCCAAGTGATATTTAAACTTTTTGGAGACACTGTTGATGGAATCATTTGAGGAGTTGGAGATGGCGTTTATAAGTGGTCCATGTTTCACAAGCGTACAGTAAAGTTGGTAATACAGTAGCTTTGTAAACAAGCATTTTGGTCTCCCTGCAAATGTCCCGGTCCTCAAACACTCTGCATTTCATTTGGGAGAAAGCTCAGGCGATGCTGGAAAGATAACTGCCCAGGTAGGAAAAGTGATCAACACTTTAAAATGTTATGCCATTAAGTTGGATTTGTGGTGCAGAGGGGTTCTTTTGTGCTTCTTGGTTCAGCACTTTGATTTTTTGGATATTAAGCACTAGGCCACTCTTCCTATGGTGAGTGAACTCCACATTAGATCTACTTGTGCTCATTAGTAGCTGCCAGGATTGTGGAGTAATTGATATGGAGATATTCATAATGGCAGCGAGTCATGGGGTAAATTGTTATGGCTGGAGCAGAGATCATTCAGTAGAGAGGCCACTTCCATTTAGCTGAATTCCTGTCACAACCAGAAATGCCAAACTAGACATGACAGTTGCTGAATCTAGGATCTCTGATACTCAAGTTGTAAGAACAGGTGGCGTCCAAATTAAGGAGCAAAATGAGTGCACTAAAACCTTATCCCTTCCATAGCTTACCTCCTTGTAGTTCATTGCCTGAACTCCTTCTCCTCCCTCACAGGCTTCAGGACTGGAAGCAAGCCCTTGGAGAGAAAAACATCAAAGATGATGGGCTATGGAGAAATATGTTGTGGCAGGTCAGGGTTCATTTTCCCTCACCCATCCACTCATTCCTTCTGCTGTTAAGTTCTCATCCTATCCCACAACACATAACCCAGCATACCTGAGTTTTAAGCACATGAGTCTGCAGCCTTCTTATCTAGCATTAAAATAAGATTTATGTATTCATGATTGATAAGTCCATCAGTTGCTATTGGTTGTAATGGTTATATGGTGGTTATATGGCACTTCTATGTCTCAGAATCCCAGTTGCTGGACAGCAATAGGAGGAGAAGCTATTGTCTTCATGTCCCATTCGTGGACTACCATGAAGCATCACCTTGCTTGCTTGCTGTGGGACGTAAGTGCTGGATTTGATAGAGCTCTGGTCTGACCTAGCAGGACCCTTTATGTTTTATGGATTGCGGTTTAGATGGCTAAACTGGCCCTAATAGAAAGCTGAACTGATAGCTCAGATCCAAGATATTGCAAAGGGATTTTCAAGGCAGTTTAAATTTAAGAATTAAGAATTTTAAACTGAGACAGCAGCAATGAAATATCAATAAAACCCTACTAAAAAGTGCCACCTCAAAAAGAGCAATGTAGGCGTGGTGGTCAATAGAGGCCCTTAAAGGCCAAGGAGCTTTCTAAACATAAAGGTTTTAAGTCTATATAGGGCAAAGTTGATCTCTCTGGGGAGAGAGTTCCAAAGTCTGACTGCTAACTGAGGTTTTCAAATGTTCGCTGATATATAAGTGAATTATTTACTTATACTTTCTTGAAACATGTATCCATAGCACAAATGATCAAGCACATGCCAGAGTTTACTTTCAGTTTCAGTTGATTTCTTGTATTAGGAAGTTGCCAAAGGTATGAGGGAAGGTCAGTTAACAGTTATCCTCCTTAATAATGTGGCACCTAAGTCAGGGTGGTGAGTGCTGCAGGAATAAATAGGACATATATTTCTAAATACCACTCCAATTCTAATAATGTTTACTTAAAAGTGATTTTCATGCAATTTGGGAAAGTAAATGTGCTGAAGATTGTAACTGAATTGCGTTAAGGTTTGGGATGTAAAGAAAAATGTGGTTATAAGAGAAGCACAATTTATTTGGAGAGTAGAACAGACGGACTCAACAATCTGCTGCCCCAAAATAGCTACACTAGACATAACTGGTGCTGTTTGTACCAGCTGCCTCAGGTCCCATGGGCCAAAATGCTACTTGTCTGGCCTTATGAGTGGGATGAAATGGCCCTTGTATGGCTGTGCCATGCAGAGACTAGGGGGAAATACCAGCACACTAGAAGTGTTGTAAGTTATCTCTTCATGCATTTTCCAAGAAAGTGTATTTTTGGCCTCACAACTGGTGTTATGACACACACTTATGATATACAACAGAGATGGTAAATATTTCCTTCATGGGCCAAATCTAGCCCATCAATCCAGCCTATGGCACTCTCCCTAGGCCACATTACTTCCTCCTCACTGAAGGCTGCATTCTGCCCCCTTCACAATTGTATTAGCAAGTGAAGCTTGTATATGTATATGTGTGAATAGATCAATGAATGGATAGTTCAATGTTTATGCTTTGACCCCACCATCACTGATACACGACCCCAGTCACTTCTCTCTGAGAAAGTCTGGTCCATAAGTGCAAGAAGGTTCCCCACTTCTAGTGTAGCATTAGACGAGAGACATTTACCATGTTTTCCTGGGTATAAGATGATGTTTTTTGATAAAAATATTATTTAAAAAATTAGGGTCTTATACATGGATGGTGAATGCACAGGGGTTTGGGTTTGGGCAGGCAGCCTGGGCTCAGATTTGGGCTCAGGCTCTTGAAATATTGTAACCCTCACTTTGGGTGACCTCTGCAAAAAAAGCTCAAAGTTGTTCTGTTTTTAATTTGATTTTTTAATTTTGGGTTCTAAAAAATAGCGGTTGTCTTATACATGGAAGCATCTTAAACACGGGAAAATAAATAATAGAATCAGACTGTTAGAAACATCTTCTCTGACCAATATTTGCTGCCTTTGATTGTTTACTGTTATTTTGTGCCAATGGATTGTAAGTACATCACATTTTGAAAATAAAAACAAGCGGATTTAAGGCTTAAATGAGAACTGTAGTAGGGCTAGAACTGGGGACTGCAGGAAATTTGAGATAGATACACTAAAATTTGAGATAGATACACAAAAACAGATTGACATCAAATGACCTCTGTGTATCTCTTGGTATGTAAGCAGTATATAAATAAGTAAATAAATAAATATTACTAACAATTATCGTCTAGTGATGTCATTCTTAAAAGGAATGTATTTTGTTCCTTTACTCAAAATAAATAAATAATAATAATAGGCAATGCAGATTACAGTTTGGCTACTCAGCTAAATGCAGCCACAGTTCGGCTGCATTAGTGTAAGAAACCAATAGAAAAAAGCCACAGTTCGGCTGCATTAGTGTAAGAAACCAATAGAAAAAAGACAGTCACGGAACTGAGAAATTGTACAAAACAAATGAAATACCGTGAAAATCCCTGAAACGAGAATTAATCGACTAGAAATACTATCTTGTGGAAATCAACTAAATAATAAAAATCAAAAAGCTTAAGGAAAAAAATTAGAAAAACCTAAAATAGAACAAAGCCTTAACGGGATGCCGGCTACAAACCTCGTTTCACTGAACTATTCAATTTCCTCAGAAGAAAATAGAAAAATCATAAACTTTAAATGACCAAAATTCAAACAAGGGTAGAACCCCCAAAATTCTGACGTATTATAATCCTAGGTCGACCTAGGTAAAGCAAAGCGCAGTAATAAAGGATTGAAGACTCAAAAGTACAGTTTCTAATACTGAATTTACAAAAAAGGTTTGAAAACCTAAATAGCAAGCATTAAACAAAGCCAAACGTGAAGAAGGCAAAGCACAATAATAAGGGGTTGAAGACTGAACTGTGAAAATTCTAGTGCTGCTTTTACAAAAAGTTTTAAAAACCTAAATGGCACAAATTCAAAGAAAGGAATACAATATACGCTGTTTTGGGTTTTGAACAAACTCGTGAACAGGGCTGAAACGCTCCCATGGTCTAGATGTTACTGCTGATGATCCAGCATGGATTCAGTTCCTGGAATAGCCAGTCTAGCTTCCTGGTGAAGTAATGACCTAAGTATGGGTCATTGAGGTAACAAAGGAAGTTACTCTGTGCCAGAGAGCAAATGGGTGGGCCCTCTCCCTCAATTGTCTGGTACTTGGAAAGACAAAAGCCAGTGTTAAGATTGGAGCTATGTCAGCTGGAGGCTGGGCAGCTGGGAGACACAGCTATATCTGATTTCTGTTGGAAAGGCTGTGGCTATGGGAGAAGCAAGGCGCTTTTGGCGTTTTAATGCTGTGAACCCATCCATTGTAGGCTCAGGTTGTATATATGTGTAACTAAACCATATATCATAAATACACCACAGTCTCTGCTGTGCCTTATTCTGAGGAAACCAAACCCAGGTAAGCGCTTGGAACCCTGGAATCTTGCACCACTCTGAGATTGGGATGTGTGCAGCAATATGTTGCAGTGCTCAGACATTCTTAAGATAGTAATATGCATGTATTACTGATGTTACCCGTCAACTTAGAACAACACTACCAAGATTCCTGGATTCCAGTATATTGAAAACTTGCAGATGCAGTACTGTACTTGAAATGTAGTACAAGTTCTAAAGGGCATGTTAGGATATTTAAAAGACCTTTATAAGAAAGGATCTGTGGCATACAGAAGAGGCATGGCCTGCAAAAGGTAAAAGAGTCTATTTACCTCTAGAGTCTGTTAATGAGTCTGTGTTGTTAAATTTTATAGCATTACATTGCTCTGCAGCCTTACTCCTTAAAAAATCAAAACAAAACTGTAAGCATAGACAATACAAGTTGAATGGCACCCTCAGAAATAGAAGTTTCTTGAACATTCAATCTGGAGAACAATTCTGTATTATTTGAAAGTTCACTCTTCATTTTAATGTTAGTTGGCCTTTATAGAATGTAATCCCAATTTGGTATTTTGATATTGTGGGACCTGTACAGTTACCAAAAATTTGACCTGTAAATTCTAAACACATCCCCAGGAAAATGTATTATACTGACACCTTGTGGTTTGGAAAAAATACCACAGGAATACTTCAGGTTTTCAACCTTTTCAAGTCCATGGCTCCATTGACCGACTACATTCTTTCTGCAGCACCCCTGTAGGATTCAGGTGCCCAGTTATGTCACCCCTTTCCTGCAGAGCTGGCAGCCTCTCACCTTTTTTCAAACATCCTCCCTTGTGGAGTGTTCCCTCAACCTCCTCTCTTCTTCTTGAGAGTCCTCTGGGCAGCAGCTGCTGCTGTTGCTGATTCTCTGAACAGCATTGCTCCCCTGCCCCAAAGAGAGATGCCCCTTACTTACACTGTCCCACATGGGCCTGGGACAGTGCAACAAGGGCTGGCAGACTAGCTGGCTGGGCTCCCTCTCCCAGCAACAAGGGCTGGCAGACTAGCTGGCTGGGCTCCCTCTCCCGCTTGCTTGCTTGCTTGCTTGCTTGCTTGCTTTCTTGCTTTCTTGCTTGCTTGCTTGCTTACTTACTTTGATGCCACATCAGCTCCAGGCAACCAGCATCCTCTGGCCGGCTCCAGAGGCACAATTTATCTGGGGAGCTTGTAGCCAGGGCTACTGCAACAAATAGCTATGCAAGCCTTTG
This sequence comes from Podarcis gaigeae, assembly GCF_964106915.1. Taxonomy (NCBI): domain Eukaryota; kingdom Metazoa; phylum Chordata; class Lepidosauria; order Squamata; family Lacertidae; genus Podarcis; species Podarcis gaigeae. Next base: position 42,834,210 of record NC_139687.1, read on the forward strand.
GGAGGCAGAGGCACGAGAGGGCATCAGAGAAGGGAGGGAGGGAAGGGAAGAGGGATAGAGGCCAGTGTTGCCTGTGGCACCCCTGACCATCATTCAAGGCACCCCAGGGTGCCATGGCACACTGCACTTAGCTGTATCTATTAAATTTGTTTTGTATTTTGAGTTATGCACAAGGAGACACATTTTCCTGTAATAAGATTTCAGTATGGTGTAATTATTCAGTATGGGACGCAGGTCCCATACTGAATTCAGGTCCCATACTGAATTCAGTATGGGACGCAGGTGGCGCTGTGGGTTAAAACCTCAGCGCCTAGGACTTGCCGATCGAAAGGTCGGCGGTTCGAATCCCTGCGGCGGGGTGCGCTCCCGCTGCTCGGTCCCAGCGCCTGCCAACCTAGCAGTTCGAAAGCACCTCCGGGTGCAAGTAGATAAATAGGGACCGCTTACCAGCGGGAAGGTAAACGGCGTTTCCGTGTGCGGCTCTGGCTCGCCAGATGCAGCTTTGTCACGCTGGCCACGTGACCCGGAAGTGTCTCCGGACAGTGCTGGCCCCTGGCCTCTTAAGTGAGATGGGCGCACAACCCCAGAGTCTGTCAAGACTGGCCCGTACGGGCAGGGGTACCTTTACCTTTACCTTATGGTGTAATTAGGCTGTAGAATTGTGACTTTGGGCAATTTATCTTTAAAAGACTGCTGTGGAGAACGAGGCTAGCAATATCTTGCCATTTTTGTGTGAGTTGTTGCAGCTGCTAGTCAATAATATTGCGGCAAGCCTACAGATACAATTTCATTCTTGCAATTCATTCCCCAAAGGGGGGCAGGGTCTGACAAGCACAGAATTAATTTTGCCTAATATGAGAATGGTATTGTGAAATCACAATAGCTTTGCAAAGACAACATTTAGTTGTAGCTGACCTGCCGGTAGGCATGGAAAGCTGATTAGCTTTGCCCACAGGCTTTAAAATTCCTAGTAGGTTGCAGTTAGCTTGTGGCCTCCCGTCAGATGTTAGATTCCATCAGTCCCAACCAGCATGGCTGATGATCAGGGCTGATAGGAGTTACAGGTCAGCAACATCTGTAGGAACACAGGTTCCCTACCCCTACAGTAGAGGACACAATGTTGCTACTCTTAAGCTAATTTGACAGTCTTCTTAAAATGCGGTGCTTAGAACTGGACACAGTACTTTAGATTTTGCCTGATCAGCACAGAACTGAGGGCAACTGTTACTGCTGATCTGCAATGTATGTTTCTGTTCATGCAGCTTAAGAGTGTGTGAGATTTTTTAAAAGATAGATAAAGTATAAGTAAAACAAATGCATAAAATAAACTTCATTGGGTTGGATCCTGAAAAAGTTAGTCACACCTAGGGCAGATCCATACCATATATTTAAACACATGCTACACACTTCAAAGCACATGACTTCTCCCAAAGAATCCTGGGAACTGTATTTTGTTAAAGAGTGATGTGAATTGTAGCTGCAAGGAGGAAACTTGAGTTCCCAAGACTTTGGGGGGAAAGTCAGGTGCTTTAAATGTATGGTGTAGATCTGCCCTTAGTATGCAATCATATTCAGCAATTTTCATTTCTGCAACAAGTATAGAACTTAAACAAGTCATGAGTACAGTTGTACCTCGAAAGTTGACTTCTGAAACGTTCGACTTCCAAAGCGCAGCTTCTGATTGGCTGCAGGAAGTTCCTGCAGCCAATCGGAAGCCGTGGAAGCCTCGTTGGACATTCGGCTTTCAAAAGAACGTTCAAAAACTGGAACACTCACTTCCGGTTTTCTATTGTTCAGGAGTCGGAATGTTTGACTTCCAAGGCGTTCAGGAACCGAGGTACGACTGTATCATAGTTCTCATAGATTTTAATGGGAACGAAGTAGGTCTTAGGCTGCAGTCCTATGCATGCTTACCTGGAAGATAATCCTATTTCTAAATTAGGCGTACTTTTCAGTGGATATGTATCGGAGTTCACTAGTCTGGATTGAATCCATTATGTTTTTTGGGTTTTTAAAGATAAATTTAGATTTATATACCACTTTCTTACAACTAAAGATTTCCCCATTCTTTACTGCTTATGGGTTACCCTTTTCTCTCTTACTTTCTCAGACTATCACTTGGGATCCTTCCATTTCACCACTCTAGAATAGCCACACTTTTTCACTCACAGTTTGTATTGGAAGAGTGGATTGGGGTAGGAGTAATATATGCCATTCCTGAGGCAAGCTTGCTCTCTTGACTCCTAAATTTACCACTGTTTTCTCATTAATTTGCATCAGTCTGATTTTTGATCTGTTCATTCATTCAGAATTGCTCTTGCCCAGTTCCCAATTTATCTCCTTTTGCTAAGTCTCCTTCTCCCCCTGTTTTTCTCTTCTTGAGATCTCTCTTCTGCTTTTAATTACCATGGATCATGCTCTTTTTCACCAATTGTTTAAGTTTCTGTTAATGGTTCTATGTTTCTCTTTACTACTTTTTGTTGGTGTTCCCCAAGGTTCCATTTAAGTTCACTTCACCCTCTTGGCTTTAATACGTTTCCAACACTGAAAATCTTCGGCTTTTAATGTTCTTTGCCTGATCTCATTCCTTCCTTAACTAAAGTGTGTTATGCTTTTTCTGGAGAATAAATCAGAAATCTAATTTGTATATGACAGGTAAAAAATGGTTATGGTTAATGACATTTATACTATGATATATATTTATTTAAATTTATTATTGTCCATGGTTAAAGTCTTATTTGATATATTACTGATTTTATAACTTTTGTTTCAGTTAGTAGGTTGTTCTATTCAAAATGTGGGTAAATCCAGAGTAAAAATATCTTTTCATAGAGAAAAGGAAAAATACACCAAGATGCTGATGTCACAGTCCTGCAGCTGTAGTCCATGTTTGGAAGTGAGCTTTGCATGCACAAACATGCAATGCCCTCAGGGGCTTACTGTAATATAGGAAGGAAGACACCACATGTACACAAATTGAGAACTGCTGCATGCATGCATACATTTTCCATAAAGAGAAAAGAAAATTCCTGAATGAGAGGGGCTCTAGTTGAGCAGTTAAACTAAATTAATATCCAGACATGACTCTTCAGAGTATTAAATTAATGAGATAATTTTCTCAATGTAGCCTTTGCTTCTGCTACAGTAGAAAGTAGTAACTTACAAAATATTGTCCCACAATTAAAAGCTCCTGTTACCTTGAGAGTAGAGGAACAAACCATACTTCCTAGTTTGTTGCCTATAATTGAATGTGCTGTGCCTCCTTAACACCCAGAATTCACCTAGATGCCACAGTTATCTGCTGTTCTTGTTTTGCCTAGAGCTGTATTCTGCTTGTTGCTTTCAGAACACACCGTGAATTAAAAGGCAACAAAAATTTAAAATGTTACAGTAGTCCTTTTATCAACTAGTTTTCAAGGATTCCTATTGTCCTTCCCCTTGACACTGACACTTAAAGTACTATAAGCTAGGAGAAAATAATTGCCCAAATGATGGGTTCTAGTGAGTAAGGTGTCACAACTGGAATGCTGACAATTTCAACTTGGTCTCATGATATAGCCGATGTGTCCCAATTTCTCTTCAGTTTTTACTACTGTGTGTGTGTGTTTTGAGACCATGCCTTCCCTTCCCCTCAGCTTCTCTATTCAATTCAATAATATCTTGTGACTGAGATTAATAACAGTTAGGTACAAGTTTACTTGCATTCTAGGTTCCAGTGCTGGTGGTGGGTCGCTTTGGGGTAAGGTGAATTTGAAACCTATAAGAATACTAGGCTGGATCAATGGGACTCCACTAACTGGATGCTCCGGCAGGAATAGTCTCATACCCCCCCCCCCACCCAAATCTGCTCTGGAGGTTTGTTGGATCATCTGGGAAAGTGTGGAAGTTGGTACAGAGTACAGCAGAGGGAAGTGGGGGATTGCTGAAAATTGCTTCCTCTTCCTTCCTACTAGTGAGTCCAATAAGCAGACTGAGAGGCTCTGCTAGATTGGAGTTTTATTTACACATGGAAAATGCCCTTCATTGACAGAGGGAGAAATATGAATACAACCCATTATCTTTGCCACAGAATTTTGACTAATGGAACAAATGTTGGCTAAAGTACTCTGATTTTACTTAATTGATATCAACTGAAGCAATATAACTCAGATAAGCAGCAATGCAAATGAGAATATTTAGACTGCAAAGTAGTGTTCCTGGAAAGGAACGATACAAAGCTAGGCTAAACAATGGAAGCTCTGTAGACTCTTGTTCCGGCTGTGTTTTAATTTAGAGTTGCTACTTAGCCTGAGAATGGATGCTGGAATTATTATATTATGTTAGAATGTTGGACTAGTTCAAATCCATCTTCAGCCCTTGTTCTCACTGTGACCATGACTGTGACCATAAGTATATCTCAGCCTGAGCAACCTTGACAGGATTGTCGTGAAGACAAAATCAGAGTGGGTAGATAAGGCAAAGGGGAGAATAAGGTATACTATCCTGAACATTCTTGGGGCAAGGGTAGAATGAACATGTTATTCATAAATAAAATAATGCAGACATTAAATATGTTAATAGCATATTCATACATTTCCGAAGCATCAATGAGGACAGAGATGAAGGTGGGAAATTGAGGAAATGGTGTTTGTGTTACTAACTGGGGAAAAAGATGCTTGGCACTATCCAGCATGGTTAAACATATTTAAAACCATTGAAATAAATAGGTTTAAATGTGCCTAACATGTATGCGCAACAATTCAAAGTGGGCATGGATTCTGATTTCATTAATGCAATCAGTTGTGAAGAACACATAACCTGTTGGTATATTGCCCATTTTATTAACGTTTCTGCAGTGATTTAGATTGCAAATCACAATGTCCTGGAAAAATATTTATATCACCTCATTCTGCCGTGTGTGTATTGTGCATACATGCCATATTTTGGACAAGGAATGAAGATTCAGCTTAAGATATAACTGAAAGTCATTCCACATTGACCTTCTAATTTCTTCTTTTTTAAACCCTAATTATGTGAATTGGCCATTAGGGAGGTGTCCTAAGGAACATCTACTGCAAATGAAATCTCCTTACAACACAGACATTATGAATATATCATATGCATCCAGTGTCATAGATGAGAGGAAGTTGAACAACTTGACTTGCAGCATTCTTAGCTTGACATACAGTTGCTTAATCTGTTTTCTTTTTTTACAACATGTTGAAAATGTGTATAGGAGGCAAACTTGATGCATAAAGAAATACTTTCAAATACTTTCATCAAGTGATTTGAATTTATACACTTCGTTAGGCATTTAACTACTGGAAGCAGATTTTTTGTCTCAGTGTTGTTGTCTCAGATTTGCTCTCAGAGAAAACCCAGATGCCTAGATCAGGTTCAGTGTCCTGACTCCAAGGAACATTCTACAAATATTGTGTTGGCATCCATCCACCCACCAGGGGTGAAGTGAAACCACTGGATAATCACAGCACCTGTTGTGACTGAAAAGTTTAGTAACTCATAACTGCTGTCTCCTGAATTGTTTTTGTTGCATTAGCATCACCAAAGAGACCTTTCTGGGATGCAAGCCTGGGTAGTATGTACAGAGGTCCTGGGCTGCCCAGATGACAAGACCTCAATGATGTGGCACCAGCTAGGCTGTAGGAGTTGCCAGAAGGAGGTGTATAAGACAATATTCAACCATCTTAGGACTTCACTCCGGATTTTACTGGTACTCACTGTTGAATAGTGGGTAGACATAGCAGACGACACAGAGATTCTTCAAAACATCTCTTTATTTGTAAGCTGGAACAGAACTGAACCACAAACAGCTCAGCCGGCCTGCTTTTGTAGGCAGCCGGCTGTCAACATTGTAGCAACAACAACCCAGGGTTTCCCGCCTAAAATAACTGACGTGGACCTGAGTGAAAACTACATACACAATACTCCTGGTGGCCAGGGTGAGAACTTCAATACATAACACTCACCATGAAGTTGTTACAGTAAGTGCCACACTTTTTAATCAAAAAAGAGAGAGGTGCTGGGACTGTGTACTTTTGAGTACTCCCTGGAAAAAAGTACTAGGTTTATTCCTTAGCCTTTTCCTTTCCTGAAGATGTCCTGCAAGACAGCAGGTACAGATTTTTCTTCTGTGTTTACTCCCAAAGCCTTTCTCACAAATGAATATAGCCGCAAGGTAGTGAGGTTTAGGAACAGAATTTTCTTTTTCCTAGTGTAGAAAAAAGGAACTGATTTATATTTCTGGAGTATCAAATTGAAAGAAATTATCCATTTATAGTACATATTTCATTCTCTAGTATCTTATCAGAAACGAAAGTGGGTGAAAATGATGTATTATGAATATTACAGACCCTTAAGCAATAAAAAGCTATTTGAGCCCTTGCTGGAATTCCACTCTAACACTTAGGAAAGGTACGGTATAAAAGTGGGAGATGAGGTTTGCTGACTCAGTCAGCATAACAACCAACAACACCTTTACAAGTCTTTGTGTCCTGCATTTCTAATGTTTCTTCATAATATTGTTACATGCCACCCCAATCTCCATGAGGATCACAGCTGTATCTGCATTTCCAATTTATCAGTTGAAATGGTAAACTTAAGGGTCACCAATCAAATGACCTGCTAATGATGAAGCCTGAACCAACAATTTAGAAATTCAAGGGACTAAAACTTTTCCCCAGTTTGTTGAGCAATAACAGAGTTTGATTAACTTGGCCGAGTGTGCAGACCGACTGCCCCTGGTAACTACAGCAAACAATGCAGTAATACTAGCAACTTGCACTTACTCTTTCTTAAAACACAGAGGTTCATTTTGTATGAGCTGTTCTTCAATGCTATAATTAATAATTATTCACTTGCTATGGCAGAGTATAAAATCTGAGCCTCTCATATATTTTGGCCTCTATTTACTGAACCCTGTTTTGTTTTTTACATTTCCTGCTGTTATTCTGTTATTAAAGCCAAACAATCACTCCAGGAAATGTGGACAGGGAGGAGGGTAGTTTGAAATGAAAATGCTTTCCAGCTTCCTTTTTTTCCACTTTTCTGTTCCTTCCGCCATACCCTCCCTCAGATAAAAGGGGGGTGTACAAAGCAGGAAAGTTATGTGGAGATCCTTGTGTGGATGGGATCTGTTTGATTTAGTTTGAGGCAGCATCACCAGACCTTATCTCCCAAACATGTATTTTAAGGCTAATGCTCAGCCCTGGAACATGATGATGATATGAGGCATGTATAAAATACTAATAGGTACTCCAAACATGCCCCGCACCTGAAATTAAAGAGTTTCTAAAGCAGCTAAGTGATTTTAGTGCCAATTTTGGCTCTAGTACCTTTCAGAAACTGAGCACTAATTCTGAGGAGAAAAGGAGAGGTTAAGGCAGAGGGCCTTCTTGGTAGTGGTGTCCTCCCTGTGGAACATCCTCCCTTCAGATGTCAAGGAGTTAAAAGAATTGCACAACTTTTAGAAGACATCTGAAGGCAGCCCTGTATTGGGAGGGTTTTTAATGCTTGATGTTTTTATGATATTTTTAGATATGCTGTAAATCTGTCCAGAGCGGCTGGGGAAACCCAGCCAGATGAGCGGAGTACAGTGGTACCTCAGTTTACGAACTTAATCCGTTCTGGAAGTCCATTCTTAAACCAAATCTGTTCTTAAACCGAGGCACGCTTTCCGTAATGAGGCTTCCTGCTGCCGGTGCCCTTCCACTATTCGGCTTCCGTTCGTAGACCAAGGTAAAGTTTGCAAACTGGGACACTACTTCCAGTTTTGCGGAGTTTGTAAACCGAATAGTTCGTTAACAGGACTGTTCGTAAAGCGAGGTACCACTGTATAAATAATAAAGTTGTTGTTATCTTCCTGTATTTCCCCTGGTACCACGACATATTCCATTTTATGGAAATTCTTCCTTTACTATTCTTGCCTGTTAGAACACATTAAAACTAACGTGTAAAGCTTTCTTTAATACTTTGCTGCTCTCAAGTATCCTAACTAACTGCTGTGGCAAGCCTGTCCAAGTTACTTCTGTAAACAACAGCTGTGGTTCAAGTGCAGTCCTATGTCTTTTTGGTAGCCATACCACACCTAATATTGTGGGACTGTCTGACGAAGGGCCTCAGCTGTAGTTCTTAGCGTATGGGCAGGCACATCTGAAGACAGTCAGTCCTCAAATTATACTACATAATTTTACACTTCTGATAATTGTTTGTTTCTTTGTGCATACACAGATTTGTAGTTGATGCATGCCTTGGATGTATAAGGTTCCAGGTGTATTCTCTGGCACCTTTAGTTAAGGAGCCTGGCCAGCAGGACTGAGAAAGATCCCCACTGGAAACCCTGGAAAATGAACAATACTTGATTTTATGGACAAGTTAACAATATAAGGCAGTCTCATCTATATGAAGGGAGCCCTTCCCTGCACTTTTACAGGCCAAGTGCACATTTTAAAAAGGCAATAATGTAGAATTGCTTAACTCTGGGTGTGTGTTTTAAACAATTATGTACGTTTTGTGCTGCTATTCATGTACATTGCTGCTTTAAAAACATTGCACACTGAATAGCACTTAAAAAAAACAACAACCCACCACCACCACCAAGCATAATACTGACTATGCAGCAAAGGGCCAGTCATGTATTCTTCCACATACCACTAAATGCAGTGTTAAAATACTCAAATTAGCAGCTGCAAATTAAGGACCTACAGAACTTGAGGCAAGCAATTAACGTCTGTGCCTATCTAATTGCTGCTGATCTTAGCAAGAGAGACCATACTTATGCATTATGTAATTGATGGTGGAAAGTATTGTCTCCAGCCTACTTAGCAAGACTTCACTGAGAAGATGATTAAGCAGGCAGAGGGTTGCCTATTGTGACTTTGGGGCTTCTTCAGTGCCACCAGCCCTGGGCTTCTACAAGGAGTGCTCCCCACATGAATTGTAATCCATAGCCCAGCCTTCATTTTTCAAACATTTTTCTAATGTTTGTGACATGAGGCAAAATGCAGGTACTATGCAATAAATAAGAATACAATTTTTCTTATGGCTTTTTTTTTGGCGAGAAACTTTCAGAGTTTAGGAAAAGCAGATCTCACCAATTAGACCAATGAGAAGGCAAGAGTGAAACATCCAGTGTGTTTTGTTTTTAAGCCTTTTCTGCTGGTCTTCCCTGGTGGAAAAGTAGAGAACAAGGTTACAATATCAATACCAGTTGCTGGGAATTGCAGATGGGCAGAGTGTTGTTGCGCTTAGGTTCACCTGGTTGGCCACTGTGAGAACAAGATGTTGGAATAAATGGGCTATTGGCTTGATCCAGCAGGGCTCTTACGTTCTTATGCTACTCAGTGGCGTAGCGTGGGTTGTCAGCACCCGGGGCAAGGCAAGTAATTTGCGCCCCCTAACCCGTGGATTTTAGCAGGGGGCAGAGAGCTGCAAGTGTGAGCGCACGCCCCCCCAGATGTTGCGCCCAGTGCGGCCGGCCCCCCCTGCACCCCCCACGCTACACCACTGATGCTACTCAATGGAAAACAACTCAGATATTCAGGATTTTAGTGTAGTTGTGATTGGGAAGTAGTTTCAAAAACAAAAGGAAGCAGCAATGAGAGGTCATGAGCTTTCTTACTCCAGATCATATTCACATTTAGGGAGAATAGGTAAGGTTCCATTCGCAGAGAGAGCAAGACTTTATACAAAATGTATTGGTGTAAAAAAGTTACAAGAAAGACCTTTGGGATCTGCTGCAGGGATCTGCTGCCACAAGCAGGGGATTGATGACGAAAGAGTGATGAGTGCTTTTGATAGGTAATGTAATTTTCGGAGGACCCCAACAGCAGCGCAGCAGGAGATTTGAGGTGCAGCTTTCAGTTTTCTTGTATGTAACCCAACTGCCTTGCTTCCAATTCATCACTGTATCGCTGTCTTTCAGCAGCTCTGGTTCCTGCCTCACCCCAAGCTGCTAAATCCCTGCGCATCTTGTGGTGGGGTGGAGAGAAGTGACAAGAAGTCAGTCTATATCACCCTCCAATGTAGTCTCTTTCAAAACAGACAAAGAAAAAAAGGGGAGAAAATACTGCTTATGATGCCGGTTAACTAGCGGAGGAATAGGATGCAGAATGTAAAACGGGTCTTCCACTTGCTATTTACTCTCCTGGTCCTCCATGCAGTGCACTGCCTAAGCATATATATATATGCCGTATCCCATGCACGTTCATTTCAGTGGAGCGTATTTTGGAGTAAACATGCATACGACTGGCTTCCCTCCCTCCTGTAGTCTATCATGCCTTCTTTTTCGACCAGCTTATCTCACAGCATCTTCCATCCCTTTCTAAGTTCCTCTTCCATGCCCCTCTTCCTGTTCTAAACTACTCGTGGTGTTGCAAAGTCTGTGCCAGGGATCAGGAACCTGTGGACCTCGAGATGCTGCTGGACTACAATTCCCATCAACCCTGACCACTTGCCATGTTGGCTGGGACTGATGACATCTGGGTCACAGGTTCCCCATTCCTGGTCTGTACCGGCCCAGCTTTGAAAGCTGCATCCTCCCCGACCCACTTTCCTCGCCGCTCCTATTGCATTTCAGCCCTCCCATTCATTCCTCCCCTCTGCCCTCCTGCCGCTTTTCTCCTGCCTTCCTCCCGTCGACTCCCCTTCGTCCTTTGATGCACAGCTTGCCCCCTTCGACCGCATCCCTCCCTCCCTCCTCACGCCTCCCGATCTCCCCCTTCAAGCCCCCCCGCTCCTGCTATCTGCCGTGAGTTCCCCCACGGCCCAACCAAGTAGGGAGCCTGGGAAAGCATGTGTGTCCCTTTAAGAGCCTTCTTTCTTCGTCTCACGTGTATGATCAGCTGACAGTGACGCTACAGGGGGAAACTCTCCCTGTTCCTGAAACATCGGGCGCTGCAGCGGGTTGCACGGGCGCCTGGTTGGGCTGGGCTCGTGTTTTGCTTCTCAGGCGTCTGCTGGGTCTGGCTGCAAAAGCAGCGCTGCTACCGTTGCCCAGTGCTTGCTCGCTGAGACTGAGCGAAGAGGGAAGCGTGCCGGGCTCTCGCGGGCAGAGACGGTGCAGGGCGAGCAGCGGTGCATTGGCAGCCTCGGAGATCCAGTCCTTGCCCATCCAGTTACTGAGACCGCTGACCGAGATCTCCCTGATTCCCGCCCCCCGGGAAGCTTCCTCACAGCGACAGCAACTCCATACCGTAGTCCCTGAGATTTTTCCTTCCTTAGGAGCCGCTGAGACGACAGCCACTTCTTATCAGTCTCCAGACGTTTTCACCCACCTTGAGACTGCTTGATAAGAAGCAGGCTACTCTGTGACCTATTAACGCCTAATCCCAGTTGTTACCCTGGTTCATGGATTATCTGGTAGGTACTTGACTTAAACTGAATGAAATCGCCCTACCCAATACATTTCTAGTTTGTTTCCAATTCTGCACGTTCCTACGTCTTGATATCTGTATGCTTTTTTATTTTAAATAATGGTTCATGGTGACAGCACATGATAAAAGGTCTCTTGGATTTAACAGAGAATTGTTTGTGCTTTTTGAATAAGTGAAACTTAGTTGTTCTGTGACGGTCCTTTTAGCATCAGTTTCACAAACAAACCTGAGTTTCTCTCTATTGTTGACAGGGTAGGGTGATGGGAAGAGGCTTTCCCTATTGTGTCTTGTGAGCTCTCGATTAGGAAATTGCATTCCTCATGCTCCAGGGTTTTTTATCAGACTTAAAACTATTAAAGGCCAGTGAGCAAGAGTGGTTTTCCTAAAGAGGACTATAATACCACTCATTTGGTTATTAGACTTCTAAACGCCTGACCTTGGTCACTAGTTTTCCTCCTAAATGTATAAACAGAGGGAACGCTTGAATGCATCAAACTGAAAGTGGGCATTTGTAGTTCTTTACCTGACTAGTTTGGTATTCAGCAGTAACACTTAGCAGTCTTTAATGACTGTTGCCCTTATTTGTACAAAAAGAGATTTTATCTCGGGTGTTTGCTCCAAGGTTGAATGACTTTTCAGGTTCATGAAAACACTGGCAACTACAAATCCGAATTGCGGTTACATATGAAATAAGAACTTTACAGTAACGTGTTTGCTTGGATGATTTTTCAAATCTAAAGTAAAACAAAACAAAGTTTAGCTAACTGGTAGTAAACAAACACACATGGTTTGGTGTGCTTGTGTGTTGATATACTTTCTGTTGCTGGATTTATGACTGGAGTATAAAGAAGCAGTGATGTTTTTCTGTGCTTTTCAAACAACTCACTTCTTTGCATTTCAGAATACATCTTGCCACTTAATGGTTAACACTTGCTTGCAAGTAATTAAAGTAAATTATAAGCTATTTAGTCATAAAGTGTTAGTGTTCTGATATGCTGCTGCGTGGAAGAGGTGTGAGTTGCTATATCTTCTTGGTTTCAGATTCTTATAAAGTAGTTGAGAAGTAAAGGAATATATGAAGAGATGCCAACTTATGTGACCAACATCTGTGCAGACTGCACCTGTGAAACTTATAGTATAGTTTCTTGAAATTTCACTGCTTGAGTTCTCAAATTGTCAAAACCTCATAGGAAAGGCCTGTGTGAATAAATTGGCCCATAAAATCTATGTGTAAGATTGGTTTAATTATCCTAACAGGAATTATAATTTTTTTTTACTTTTTGATATTTTGAGGTGGAATGTGCTTCTGTTTGTGAGACCAAAATTTTTTTTTGGGTGGGTGGGGGCCTGCTTTAAATAAGAGTTACCTTAAAAGGCTAACAAATTTAGTATGGTGTAAGCTTTTGTGGACAACAGTCCATTTCACCAGATGTATGAAGTGTTATGCTGAATTTCAGGTATATAGTAACATATTTGAGAGGAGGGGCAGAATTGTAATTGTGAGCTCAGAAGGAAATGAGATGTAGAAAGTGCAGATACAGTGATAATTATGTAATTAACAAAACTGTATTTGGTGAATAATATCCTGGTATTTGTAAACCAATTAACACATGTAGTATGCTAATAAAAGTACAACTACTTTGTCCCAATTCAATTCACAGGAGATGGAATCCACCCAAGAGTTTGCAAAGAACTTAAATGTGAAATTGACCTTCTCACAAAAATATGTAACTTGCCTCTTACATCAGCCTCCATACCTGAGGATCAGAAAACAGCCAATGCAACACCAATTTTTTTTTGAAAGGGAACCAGGGAGGATCCTGGAAATTACAGGCCAGTTAACATCTGTCCCATTAAAACTGGTGGAAAGTATTTATAAAGATAAAATAACCAAGCATATAGAAGAGTTAAGCCTTACTGAAGCAGAACTAGCATTGCTTCTGCAAGGGAAAATCCTATCTCATGAACCTATTCAAGTTCTTTGACAGTGTCAAGAAGCATTTAGATAGAGGTTGACATAGTGTATTTTCAAAAAGCTTTCATCTTGTTCATAAACAATCTAGAGTTAGAAGTGAGCAGTGAAATTGTTCAGAGTAGTTAAAACAAAAGGAGACCACAAAGATTTCCAAAAGGACCTTTCCAAACTGAGTAGTGAAGGACTAGAAATGAGACCAGGGGTCCTTCACTGCCAGTTCAGACCCCGGCATAAGCAGATATGTGAAATTAATGGCCCCTCCTCCCACGTGCATCACTTTACACTTGTTTACATTGAACTGCATTTGCCATTCAGGACAGATAGAAGAAAGTACTTCTTCATACAACACATAAACTATGGTGCTTGTACCTACAGAAGCCAGTGATGATCCCCAACCTAGATAGCTTTAAAAGAGGATTAGGCAAATTCATGGAGGAGAGGGTTGTCAATGGTTACTAGCCATGAGCTGTTATAGCAGTAATGATTCTGAATACCAGTTGCTGAAAATCACATGAAGGGAGTGCCGTTTTGCTCAAATCTTCCTTGTAAGTTTCCCACGGGCATGTGGTTGATCACTGTGAGAACAGGATGCTGGGCTAGATGTGCTATCAGCCTGATCCAGGATCCTCCTCTTGCGTACTTATTGTAATTCGGCACTTTCATGATCTCCTTGAAGTTTTTTGTTATGATGTTCTGTATTGTTACTAATCTACAACACATACTGGGCAATGGCACTAACCTCTTGTAGGGCTTGCTTCCAGAGAGCTCACCAACCTAAAACAGTTATTCAGCAGTAATAGCAGTTGACAAAACAGAAATACAAACAAAGAAATTAGTCTCTATTTATTGGACATGGTTGCCAACTGTGGCAACTCTATTACAGGACATAACAATGTCATTTTACAACATTAGGGATTCATTAACCTGCTCGTCTTGCAGTATGAGGTATGCCACCCTCTGCCAGCAATGCTCTTCTTGGCAAACAAACCAGTCTTTGTACAAAGGAATAAACAGACAGAAATTTGTCATCAGAAATGACAATGTTAAGAAACCGGGGGGGTCGGGGGTGGGGGAGACTTCGGCATCTGGAATACTCTGTAACTGACCTTAGAAGTACCAATCTTTGAACAAAGAAACTTCAAAGAGAAACTGGAATGTGAAACAGCTCATTCACAGTTCACCAGGAGTTTCAGTTCTATCAATTCTGGACTGAGCTTGTCAAAGGTGTGTGTTTTTTAAAAATTAATGCTACATTTGTTGATTGGCTTACCAGTCATTGATCACCAATGACTGTTTTGTGAATGATCACAAAATTATCACTTTCAGTACTATCCCACATTTCATTTACCTCTAACCTCTCCTTCCTTCCTTCCTTCCTTCCTTCCTTCCTTCCTTCCTTCCTTCCTCACTCACACACTAAGACACACCAACCTCACCTGTAACTTAGGATCTTAGTTCATGAAGTGAACTGTAGTCTGTGAAAGCTTATGTCATAATAAATTGGTTTGTGTTTAAGGTTCGGCAAGACTCTCTGTTGTTTAAAATGGGAGCAGTATTTGACCGAAATAGATTTCTATAGCTCTTTGGTTAGCGTACCTTACTGCATCTCCCTAAAATGAAAACAAAAACGAACAGTTTACTGCTGGAAAAAAATAAAATGGTGAGGTATGAGAGAGTTTGCACATTATATTTATGTGTAAAGGATTCATTTGTCTCCAAAACATTTGTTGAACAGATTGTGTTCAGTCTTTATGCTGGGAAAGAAGATGTTTAACGAGATGGTATGTTTCTTTTTAAGAGCTTAGTTAATGGACCACTAGTAATGAACTTGAATGTTCCAAGAGCAAGCATGCTGCAGCTCCCTGGCAACCTGGAAATTTCTCAAGTGGTTTTCTGGAAACTTGTATGTAGATAAATCTGTCTCTCATATGTTTTTGAAGGAAACATTGAAATGCATGACTTCTGCAGAACTCTGTTGAACACTTAGTATATTTAATTGATTTTGAAATAGGCTCATGTATGTGGGAAATTTACAAAATGCTCTTAGCTGAGCTCAGACTGACCTATTTCTCAGCTTCTTGCCCTTCCCTTCTGCTGTCTTACTGCATGCAGCCTCACTGTTTGCTAATGGTGTGCGTTGTGAAAATATGACATACTTGCTTTTCTTTCTTTTAAAATGTTTTCAGCACCTGCTCTTGCTGTTCTTAAAATGTACCTGCATCAGTTCTTTTTCTGCCATAACTCACACAAAGGATGGTACCCTATTATATTTATGATACCTTTTATGAAATGTGAGACTAGAATTTCAAATCCCTACTTTTTGACATGTCTAGTTGTTATGGGTTGGTAGGCTGCTTGATTTGCTATGTATGCAAGGAAAGACAGAATAATAGAGTTTGGAACTTTAATATAATTTCTTTTCCCACTTCTTGCAAAAAAAAACAACAACAACCCCGACCTCTTAAACAAAACTAAAAACAGAACAATAATCATAACTTGTGCATGTACATATTTTTCTTAATGATACAGGTTTGCCATCTTTTTCAAAATGGCAGATTCAGCCCGTTGCATGTTCAGCAGGCCGTGGCTTTGGTGGATCTAACTTCATAGAATCAGATTGCAATAATGCTAATGTTGGACGTATCTTGTGATGGATGACCAACACTTTTTAAATGTTGGTTGCCTAGGCCATGTAAATTGCCTCATTTTTGTTTTAAAAAGCTGTCTAGAAAGCTTCATGGATAAATCTGTGCTAGTAGTTGGGCTTCAAAATCAAGAAACTTATAATTGCATGAACGATTTACAGCTTCCAATATAAGTTTGTCTATAAAACTGTTTTTAGCCATGTTTGTATCTAGAATAATTTAGAGAAGTGGCTTTCAAATGGTCTCTGAAGGGAATCCGAGGTTCCCTTGGAAGCTGATCAAGTATTCTTCAGTAGGAATAATAGTAGTTGGTAACAGCAGCCAAGTATCCCTGAAACATTCCTTGGCTACTGCTGCCAATTTCCCCCTAAAATACTCAGTATTTGGGAAGTGTTATGTTATAGCATATAATCTCAGCTGGCAGATGATGGTGAGGGCCAGTGTGTCACCCTGTGTGTCACAGGGTCCATCTACTTGTGATTGCAATGAAGTGATTTCTTCCCCAAATATTGCAGTTAGCTTTTGAAAGAAAATTCATATTGGTATGTGTGTGTGTGTGGGGGGGGATTTCACAAACATTGTGACTGTAGAGCAGAGCTTTCCAAAGTGTGTGTCGTGATGTTAGTGTGTGGGTTGCATTGTGTAGGTGTGTCATGCAAACGCTCCCCACACTCCTCCCTGGGCTGGAAAGGGGTTAGTCTAACCTCCAGTTTGCTAGTAAAACTGAATTACTGTGTCACGAAATGATGCATGTCTAAAAAGTGTGTCACCAACATGAAAAGTTTGGAAAGCTCTGCTGCAGAGGGTGAACTTTAGCACTCGTCTCCTGGATGCTGCAATCCAGATACTCCCCCCCACCACTGGATCTGGCTTTTAGTTGTTAAAAAGGACATGTTGTAAATGCTAATCATATTGTTAACACCAATTGGTAATTAGACCCTACAGTCGATCACTGTTTTGAGGTGGAGCACAAGGAGGAGAGTGATGCCTGAGTTCATGGCTAGTCTTGTATCCTTGTGGGGGCAGATGACAGGGCAAGTTTTGATTTTGTTCCCCTGGCTATGACGGATCACTCATCATCACTCATCGTTGTGCCTGAGGTGAGTGCAGAGTAGCCCTGGACACCAGCTCTGTCACCATGGTGATGGTGACATCTACCTCACACTGCCATCAGTTATGTTGATTTCATGGAAGAGGAAGCAAACAGCAAGATTAGAGTCATGCAGGAGAATCCCCAGAGCTCTAAAAGGCTTGTAGTTTTGGGAGGGGAAAAGGATGCTGATTGAGAAGCCCCTATCCCTACACTCACTAATGTAAATTTGATTCCTAGTCAACCCTCAATAATGCAAGAACAAAAATATATCTCTAATAAAGCCATGAAACAGAGAAAAGTGCCAAATAAAAACCAGGCTTATGACTTGCTTTAGGCCAGGGGTCAGCAAACTTTTTCAGCAGGAGGCCAGACCACTGTCCCTCAGACCTGGGGTGGGGGGCAGTCTATATTTTGGAAAAAAAAAATATGAACGAATTCCCAGGGCCCACAAATAACCCAAAGATGTATTTTAATAAAAGCACACATTCTACTCATGTAAATACACCAGGCAGGCCCCACAACTAACCCAGAGATATATTTCAAATAAAAGGACACATTATACTCATGTAAAAACACGCTGATTCCTGGACCATCCACAGGCCGGATTTAGAAGGCAATTGGGCCGAATCTGGCCCCTGGGCCTTAGTTTGCCTACCCATGCTTTAGGCAGTTGGCCCTGAATCTGTTGATTTTTGTTTCTTTCTTAAATAGATCCTTCAAGCCTGAAATATTTGCTCTAGGATAGCCTTCCCCTTTGTAAGCTGGTTAACATGGAAATGGTTCCATGAAAGTAGAAAGATTGAAAATAGTAAGGGATATTGATTAAATAACAGAAACTTTCTATCAAAATAACAACTCCTGAGAATAGGAAGAGTGGGAATTCCCTACAACGATGTAATTTTCAAATACTTCTCACACGTGGCATACACTGTGCAAAGATGCTGTTAATATGGCAGAATGAATATATTCAGTGTTGATCTTAGGTTGGTATTATAGAGTGATTTAACCACAATTCAACATTGTTGACAAAGTAAGATGAAGAGCATTTTTAAGCTGCAAGTTGTGCTGATAAATGGTGTGTGATAGGTCTGGAATGTTTTACATGCCCATAAAAAGGTAAAAGGTAAAGGTACCCCTGCCTGTACGGGCCAGTCTTGCCAGACTCTAGGGTTGTGCGCTCATCTCACTCTATAGGCCGGGAGCCAGCGCTGTCCGCAGACACTTCCGGGTCAGCGTGACAAGCTGCATCTGGCGAGCCAGTGCAGCACACGGAACGCCGTTTACCTTCCCACTGGTAAGCGGTCCCTATTTATCTACTTGCACCCGGAGGTGCTTTCGAACTGCTAGGTTGGCAGGCGCTGGGACCGAACGACGGGAGCGCACCCCGTTGCGGGGATTCGAACCGCCGACCATGCGATCGGCAAGTCCTAGGCGCTGAGGTTTTACCCACAGCGCCATTCTTGTGATTATATAATATGTCAACAGGACACACTCCTGATAAAAGCTTCCCAGCTATCTTTTTGGTCTTTTTGCAGGGCTCCTATGTATTTTAAAGCTTCAAAATAAATCTGCAGGCAAAGCTTTCGCCATCCTTGTTCAAATTCTTTAAAAGTACTGGTGATCTGCCTTGGGAGTGGTGGAGGGGTTGCAGCAAGCTTGCTACATGTTTGTAGTTAGGAAAATTGGACAACTGCAGATACACTTTTGATAGAGGGCTTTTCTGAAGAGTCAGTTGGCAAAACACAAGGGCAGGAGATGGGAAAATGAGAGTAGCATAGCTTGGAGGTACTCCTGGATCCATCACTGTTGCTTGAGGCTCAGCTTGCCTTGGTAGCATGGAGTGCTTTCCATCAGATTTGGCTGGTGGCCCAGCTGCACCCTTATCTGGACAAAGATAGCCTAACTATTGTTGTCTGTGGTCTGCTAACCTTTAGGTTAGATTACCTTAACACACTATATATGTGAGGCTGCCTCCGATGACAGTTTAGAAATTTCAGCTGGTGCAGAATTTGGTGGGCAGTTTGCTTACCAGGGCCAGATGGTTTGGGCATACATCACTGTTTCTGGCCCAACTGCACTGGCTGCCGATCAGTTTCCAGGCCTAATTCAAAGTGCAGGATTTGACCTATAAAGCCTTAAATGGCTCAGGACAGCAATACCTCAAGGTCCGCCCTTCTCCATAAGAACCAAGCTAGACCCTGCAAAAGACCCTGATGTTGGGAAAGATGGAGGGCACAAGGAGAAGGGGACGACAGAGGACGAGATGGTTGGACGGTGTTCTCAAAGCTACAAACATGAGTCTGACCAAACTGCGGGAGGCAGTGGAAGACAGCAGTGCCTGGCGTGCTCTGGTCCATGGGGTCACAAAGAGTCGGACACGACTAAATGACTAAACAACAACAGAACCTGCAATCATAAACTGAGACCTTTCTTTGTGTGCCTCCTCCATAAGAGGTTCGGAGGGTGGTAACACAAGAACAGGCCTTTTCTGTGGTGCCCCCGCATTTGTGGAATGCTCTCCCCAAGAGGCTTTTCTGGTGCCTTCATTGCATACCTTTAGGTGGCAGGTAAAAACATTTCTCAATTACCAGGCCTTTGACTGATTAAATAATCAATGTCCTTTTAAATATGTTTGTGGGAGGAGGGTTATTTGGTGTTTGTTGTTTTGGTTATGTATTTTGTGTGTTCATTTTGTAGTTCTGTGTTGTGAACTATCTTGTGATCTTCAGATGAAGGGTGGCATACCAGTTTAATAAAGAAAATAATCATAATCATAAAACAGTATTGGATCATTATAATTTTTGTACAATGAGAACAAGAAAGTCCTGATTTGTAGACTGAGAGCACACCTCTTGAATATAAGACCCAGATGCATGTTTTGAAATACATCAAATCAGGAGACAATTTGACATGTGAAAGGGTAGAGCAGCTCTTCTTAATTCTGACAAACCTTCATTTTTTATAAGTCCTTGATAAACATGACAAATATGAAGAAGCAGACTCAGCAACAGCTCAGAAAATAAGATTAAATAAATTTCATGTAGTATTCATTGAGTTTCTTTGCCCCCCTTCTTTTTCCTCAGCTCTTTTTATAGAAATGATTGGTTGTGTCTGCTTCGCACTGCGGAGGCTGGAAGAGACATAATAATTTTCAGAGTATCATAAATAATTTTCTTTTTATGATAATGTTGATTGATTATCCTGTTTTGGATGTCAAGGAAGAGTTCCCTGGGAAGAGGTATTGATGGTTAAACAAGTCTGAGAATTGTAGGTCTGTGAACTACAGTTCAGACATTTTTTGGGGGGTGGGGTGGGAGCCATGACTGTTTAAAGTAGTTTGATAATGCTTTAAATTTATAGTGCAGATGAGGCTTGAGAGTGTGCTGCCTTGCCAAAGGACACCCGGTGAGCTCTCAACTGGGGACCTCTGAGTCTCATTTGTGTTCAATATACTACTATACCAAGTAAGAGCTGGATTAGTTTACAGAGGATAATCAGGGTTCATTTGAAGCAGGTTGTATGTATGTTCAATGCACCTTGGCAGTTGTCACTCTTGGTAACTCCAGCTTCTTCACATCTGTTGTTGACATGGATTATTGAGAGATCACCTGAACTGTGCAGTTTTCATGCTTTCAGCATGGAGTTAAATGATACCTAATTTGTTTCCAACACTTAGCAGTCCTTGGTCTCTATGCTCTCACACATTTGGCTTCTGTGCCTATGCAGAGCAATGTTCAGAAACTTGTACAATTAAACCAGTAAGATATTTTTGGTGTAGAGGTCTGCCACAGAAGCTAGTGTGCATGCCTGTTAGGGCATGGCCAACATTTTTCTGAGTTTTTGGTCATTTCTGTGTATCTGTGGTGTGTATTACAGCACTTTAATCATATGTACTATACAGTGGTACCTCGGGTTACATATGCTTCAGGTTACATACGCTTCAGGTTACAGACTCCGCTAACCCAGAAATAGTACCTTGGGTTAAGAACTTTGCTTCAGGATGAGAACAGAAATCGTGCTCCAGCGGTGCGGCAGCAGTGGGAGGCCCCATTAGCTAAAGTGGTGCTTCAGGTTAAGAACAGTTTCAGGTTAAGAGCGGACCTCCAGAACGAATTAAGTACGTAACCAGAGGTACCACTGTAAAATGTTTTTGAGACCTGTCTGTTTTTTGTTTGCTTTTGGCTATAGCCTGCATTCAGACTCTTCTACGTCTTGCTGGAGGGAAGGTGGTAAAAGAGGATCATACTTCCACC
This sequence comes from Podarcis gaigeae, assembly GCF_964106915.1. NCBI lineage: Eukaryota > Metazoa > Chordata > Lepidosauria > Squamata > Lacertidae > Podarcis > Podarcis gaigeae. Next base: position 42,855,545 of record NC_139687.1, read on the forward strand.
TTTGTATTTCTTCTCATGCCTATGGCCAATTTAAGAAATGCTAAGGGTATGGGAGCAAATCCCCCTTGATGGCCAGACACAATTGATGCCTGTTTTCCCAGTGAAGAACTCTTGCCCACATTGCCAAAGTCAAATGCATACTGATACGAAAATACTGCTGCTACTTTATTACTGATATACCCCTGTGGCTGTTCTTAAATCAGTGCACACCTGTGTGATTAGGAATTGCAACAAAAAAATCTTTATCTTTTATGCAAGTAAAATTAAATCAAAAGCTTGTTGTTTCTGTTTTTTAAAGTGCAGCTATTTTATAATGGGATACGTTGCAAGAGGAATCTTCAGGTTGGACTTTGGAACTTAAGTAACATTATAGAACAGTAATATTTATCTACTGTTGAATCAAGCATCGGCTTCAGTTCTGTGGAGTGATAACTTAGGTTTTATGTTTGCAGGGGAAACAGTCTCTCACTGGCTCCCTGTGGATACACATTGCTTATTTATTCCTGCATGATTTCTGAGAGCATTCCTTGGTGTGGATAGTTACAATATAGCATCATGACTTAGTTCCCTGTTGCTTGTTCCAAGGCTTTGATTAAGCATCAAATGAAGGTGCCTGGCAGTCTTGAATGTTTAACTTGAAACAACTTGTGAGTGCAAATGTTTTGTTTTCTCTTTCATGCTCACCATGTAAACTCCTTGCAGAAAACTGCAGTAAACTGTAAGTAAATGAAACTTAAAAATGGCCCACCATTGAAAACTTTGGCCGGTTATTGAACCTTTTCTTAAGAAATCCTAACTTACACACAGCACAATATTCCATTTGAAAGCCTGTCTTTTTGTTTTAAGTTTAGAGCATGAAAGTCCTAAAATATAAAATAAAATAAATAAAATAAAATAAAAGTAACTGTAATCAGGAAACAGGTCTCCCATTACATATTTCCACCATCCACTGAAACTCTTGTTATTTTCTGGCTCTTTTCATTCCATGTAATCCTTAATTAGTTGAACTGCTGCTATACACAGCCCCCCACCCAGGTAACTTTAAAAATATCATAAAGGTCATAAACTTCTAGCATTTTCTGCTGCTTTCCCCAGCAGCATAGCAAGCCTGGGGCAGACCAGTTGTTGAACTTTTTTTTAGCTTAGGGCTCCCCCTTTTTATACTTTCTTATCATCACAAGAGATTTAGGCTCTCCAGAGTAGGACACATGGCCACACTTGGTTGACTTTGTTCACATCATGGCAAGCCATGGTTAAGCAGATTGCTCCCACTTTGCTCCTCTTGTACAGCAAGTGGGAACAACAAAACACAATCCTTGGCTTAACATTATTACACCCCAAACTGGACTTTTGGTTTGTTTTTCTCCAAACAATCCACAGTTGGTGAGCCATGAACAGACATTGGCCTTAGATTGTGGTTATTTTGGAGCCCAACAGAGTACAACACCTAGTTTGGATGTATGCCAAGGATTGTGTTTTGTTTCTTCCACCTGCTCTAGGGGAGAGCTGGGGTGGGAGTAATCGGTGCATTCATGGTTAACCATTAACCATGGCTTGCCATAGCATGCAAACACACCCAATATTTTATGAATTACTATGGTTTTTCTTTGAAACCTGTTGCAACCCTTTGCTGTAGCCTGTGGTAAAGGGTACCTTTTAATTATTTACTGTTTCAGGAAAACAACTTTAGAAATCTGTGTTGCATGTAAAAATACAATATACATTTGTATGCTCCTTAATTATAATAGTGGGTAAAGGATTGCCCTGCTTACTTTTCATAACCATACATTTATCCTGCCCTTTCTCAATTTTCTCATCATAGGCCGATAGGAATTTCTTGCAATAGTTTTGATAGTCTTCACTCACTTTCTTCATAATCTGCTTAAAATACACAAACATTAAAATATAAATATCCATGGCTAAAACTGCAATTCACACCCCATTATCCACAGGAATACTTTTAGCAATAAGCATTTATTTGTATGGCTTTCAGACTACCTAAGATCTGTCCTCTGTTCGACACTGTAGATTGCTGTGGGGAATATCTCTAGAAAAGATAAGTGGCTCTTACCTAGGCTACAGTTGGAAGCTAGAGAACAGTCCACGTTGCCCTGACAGTTGGTCTGTTCTGATAGGTGAGGCCTGCCCTACATATATAGTCTGCGAAGCTGAGGTTACCATATGAGGAACATTCCATAGAATCATAGAGTTGGAATAGACCACAAGGGCCATCGAGTCCAACCCCCTGCCAAGCAGGAAACACCAAAAATATATATTTAAAAATATATATTTCCATAGTGTTTAATTGCTGGTACGTCTAACTGTTTCACTGATAATACCTGTGCAAATATTGCCAGCTTTCTTAATGTGTCTTTCCAAAACCGTAAGCTGCAGTAGTTCAGCATACTATTGTGAAAATTGACCATAGCAAATCTGCCTGCTGAACGGTAAAAAAAAAATTCTTTTCTATGATAACTTCTCTTTGTTTCTTAATTATGTTTGGAATGCGTAGTCCCCCCCCCCCCCCACGCTGTTTGCTATTGCCTGTAGTTCACACTGGAAAAAAAAAACCCCAGGGCTTTCTTATGCATTTTTACAGTATATGCATTGAGAGTGCAATCATTGAACCAGCCCACCTATGGATATAGTTAGATATTTCTAAGCCGTTTCAGCCACTGTGCTAATGGGTATAGCAGCCGCTTGCTGCAGATAAATTGTTAGATGGGCCTGTTCACCCATTTCATAATCTATGTGAACAGTATATCCAAAGTATTTGAAGTGGAATCTGACCCTCTGTTTCAAATCAATCTATTATTAACTGCTAAAGTAAGAGCAGATACTAAAAATACTGGTTCTTCATCAATACTTAAGAATATTACTATTATTATTTATTTTATTAATGAATTGCTTCCTATGGGACATCTCCAGGTGATTTATAGTGCAATGTAAGGTACTTTATGTTATGCGTAGTGGTCCACTCTTCAGCTCAAAGGCTTGTTGGAGTAGATAACAATACAAATGCTTAGGACAGTAAAAACAGCATGATAAAAATGGAAAAGCAGCAAGATAAAATAGAAATGGCCCATGTCATCTGGATTAAAATTGTAGATTTAAAAAGATATCTGTTGATATACAGTTTACCTTGGATATGAGGTTTAGACAGTGGTTTTTGCAAGTCCTACAGTTGCCAAGAGACATCTCTCCCTTCCCCCCGCCACTACACTCAGGATTGTACCTGACATAGGACACAGGCACGCCACACTTAGCTAGTGAGCTGTGAGCTATTGAGCTATGCATGGAGAACAATGCTGTCTTGAGCAGGAAGGATTACAGATGATTGGATAGTACAGTAATGCCGTCTGAAAAGACCCCAAATGGAAGCAAAGGTGCTTGTTGACCAGAATTCAAGTGACTTTTCACTTTTGTTTTATGTTTGTCAATTATACCACTCCTCGCAGAAGTGAACATTAGTGTAGGATTCAAGTATCTAATTGAGATGGATCAGTGTTTCCAAACTCTTTTCTCCATGGACCACTTGAAAATTGCCAAGCGTCTTGGCAGACAATGATTTTTCTGCTTGTTTTAGCAGAAAAGATAGGATAGTGACATATGTCAGATATGGAATACTTTCTATATAAGGCTGATTTCATTTCTGGAGGGGAATCACCTTTAATAATGTTTTAGCTGTGTGGTTTCCCCCCTTTTTTTTTTACAAAAATGCTGCTGAAAGCAATAAACTTCTCTGGATTCAGCTATACAGCTCCAAATAAAATGTTTTAAATGTGTTGCAAAGTGCAATATACAAATGTGACACTAGATGGCGAGAGTGAGCTATGCAAAATTCAATGTACTTTTCAAAACCTTTTTTTATATAAAAAAACAATTTTCATAGTGTTTTTTTATATGTGTAGATTCCACCTCAGTTTGTGTTAAGGAGTTACTATAGAGAAGCTTTAGTCTTGCTTGTACTTGTTCTTTCAGCCCTCTTGTAAAACTAATTACAAACTTAACCTTTCCCTTTTGTATGTGATGGCTGAATATATTTATTACATTTTTAGTCTTGTTATTCACAAGGTTGTACAGATACACAGTAAGTTTTATATTTAAGTTACACTCCTTTTGTATTTATATTGGTTTTGTTTGCAGTTGAAAAGCCTTATTATTGTAGCATTTGCTAAAGGTCAAAAGCAAATTAATTGTGTGCTGAATATGAATTCAAACTGAAGTTATATAACCTTTGTTGTATGTGTTGGCTTCCCTACTAAAACAATAACTCTAAAATTCTCGTACTAAGCTTCGTCATGTTGAAATTTAGCTGAAATTTCCTTGTACTGGAAAATTGAGGGCTGGGAGAAATTTCAGTATTGCATATACTTGCTACATTTTCTTTCTTAAAAGCTTGTTTAACAGAAATATGCACACCAAAAGCAAGTTGTTTTCTGTGACAGCAAACAATCCAACTAACTAAAGCAATTGCTAATAGTAGCCTTAGAACAATCTAATACAGTTACAATCTGGTTTTTTTCATCCAGAAATCAGATGCATGCTAGATACAAGTCTTTAAAGCTCAACTTTTAATTATATTTGGAAGACAGGAAAGTCATTGTCAGTACACAATATAATCTAAAAGTTTGATTTTAACTTATAATTTGTAACTTTGGTTTGTTAATTATATCTTATTTAATTACACACTATCAAAGATGATGTAATAACCAAAAAGTAATTAACATCGAAATATATAGACAGAGGGAGGTAAGCTAGTGTACTAGATAGGAACAGAAGAGAAGGTTAACTCCCCGCTGCAGAAGAGCTAACAATCTAAGTAGGGCTGCAACTTCAAAGGCACAAATTTGTTCTGTAATCCTCTGCTCTTGTGTACCAATATATATTTGCTCCTCCTCCTTGTCAACTGTCAGTCAGGCAAAATGGATCAAAATACTGTTCTTCCATGACCGATCAGGATAAAAAATGAACTAATCAATCAGGACCAAAAAGGAACCATTTTTGTGGCCTGCGATATCTCTCACATTTACTAAGGAAGCAATTAGTAGCACAGATCATGGACTCCCCAACACACTGTGCAGGTTTAGTCTATTGTGTGCTGTGCCACCTATCAGGCCTGCACTCATACATAAAATCTCAATGTAAAATGGTAGCTTAAACTTTCAAACTGTGAAGGAGAAAAATTTATATTTTTAAGACACCAAAGTGATTTTTAGTTTTCTGCTGTCCCTGAAAGTGGGACATTTCTCAAAAACTGGTCTATCTTTAAGAAATACATGGTATTGCCAAACCAGGTTATGAAAACTCGTTTATGTCTTTCTGAAATATATTGTCTCATTCATATAACCACTTGAAGCAGAGCTCTAGCAAGAGTTTGGGGGGGGGGGGAGATGAGGCCATATAAGCAAGGAATATAGTAGCCCCTGACAGGGCTGTGTTTGAGCTTCTGATCTAAGATGCCTTTCCTTCTTCTAGGCAACTTAATGGCATATGATGTCTGCATGCGTACATATATATGTTTTTTGTTTGGGACAAACTATTCACATAACACTTCTTGGAATGAAGTGCTTTTATGAGCCTGCCTTAGTAGTGCTGTATGAAAAAATAATGTGGATAACTTATTTCTATGTCGCTTTTTCGTATTTAGGTGCTCAGGGGTTCACTGCAAAACGTAATCATATGAAAGCTAAAATATTTTTATGGGCGGTAAAAAAAACAAACACAAAGCCCTGTGATGATAAACACAGTTTTAAACTAGACTAGGCACACACAACTTCTTTCAAAATATGGTGGTACAGTGGGAGGAATTGGAGCCTGTTATTCTGGCCAACCTTTGAGCACCATTATTAAAAAATTCCTGCAGCCTCCCAAGATTAAACTTACGATGGGAAAAAACATGTGGCATAAACCTGTGTTTCAGAAGAAAAAAAGCACACTTTTATTTCTCATTCCGTCCCTTCCCCCAGCACTAATAATACTTGGTAATACTGTATTTCAATTTCTTTAGAGAATGTCTGGATGTATCCAGCTTTCATATGCTGTTTGTAGAGTTGGCATTTACACGGTAAGCAATATGCCATCTTTTGATGCAATGTATGCTCGAGTCTTGCAAAGTGAATTCTAGTATTTGTGCCTTAGATCCTCTGTTGTAGCTATTCTGTATTTCCAGCCAGTGTATTGTGCTTAAATTGTGTCCTGTAGAAGTTGGCTTCATGTGGTGAAGTGTTTGGCTTTATACATTTACACAAGTTCCTTAAGTTGTTGTTGTTGTTGTTGTTATTATTCCATCATTACTCATGTATATTCCCTTTTTGAGGATACAAATACTTCCAAGGCAATTCACAACATTTTGACTTAAAGCTAGAAATATAAATTACACAGCTATAATAGAGCATATCTATAAAGGTAAAGGGACCCCTGACCATTAGGTCCATTCGTGACAGACTCTGGGGTTGTGGTGCTCATCTTGCTTTACTGGCCGAGGGAGCCTGCGTACAGCTTCCGGGTCATGTGGCCAGCATGACTAAGCCACTTCTGGTGAACCAGAGCAGTGCACGGAAACACCGTTTACCTTCCCACCGGAGCAGTACCTATTTATCTACTTGCACTTTGACATTCTTTCGAACTGCTAGGTTGGCAGGAGCAGGGACTGAGCAACGGGAGCTCACCCTGTTGCGGGGATTCGAACCGCTGACCTTCTGATCAGCAAGTCCTAGGCTCTGTGGTTTAATCCACAGCGCCACCCGCGTCCCATATACCTACAAATCATAGCAATTATATCACACCCTACAAGCATTGAGCAAAAGGCAAACTAGTGCTGTCCCAGTTATAACCCAAGACATGTCCAAACACACCACAATATTTATGGCTCTGCCAAAAGCACTGATTGAACAGATCTTGCATGTGATTGATATGGGGGGTGGGGAATTATCTGTTGAGGGGACCAAATAGGGTTGCACTGCTTGTAGCAAGCATCCTCACTTCTGATGACTACACCTGCAATAGGGCATTGTTAACTGAACTGAAAGCGCTGGAATGGAAATAGTGTTCCTAAGGTTTTATAGAGTCCTGGTTTTTTAAAGGTGCAAAGCAGCACTTTGAATCGATCCTGGAAAGCTAAGTGGTTACCAGTAATATTATTGAATTGTATTAGCACTGGATAAAAGCTGTACCACCTCAGTCTAAAGCAACAGCAGTTTTGGACTGTCTTCCAGAGCCGGTCTATGTAAAGCGCCTTACCGTAGTGAAATCGGGCATTTAAAACAGTACCAATGTCCTTATTTTCTGGATGGGGTACATTTTGGCATTGCACTTTCTATCAGAATCAAGCATCATCAACTATCTGCCACCACCATCAGCACCTGTATTTCTGGATTTCAGAAATACCTCCAAGCTGTGAACTTGTTGCTTTGGGGCAGTGTGTCTTCATCCAGGATAGAAATATCTACTTCTCCAATCACCATAAGCATCTCTGTCTTCTGTGTATTCAATATCAACTGGCTCACCAACTATAGACAGACAACTGAATACTGATTCTTATATTACTGTGCAGCATGGTTGTTGCTTTCACATGAGAGTTCATGCATTTAAAATGGGGAGACCCAATGGCATGGGTATATCATACAATTACTTTCTATGCCAACATTGCCAGCCTCCTGGAAGGTGAAGCACTGCTGTAGGAAGGAACTGTTCTTGGCCCATCCCACATTCTCTCCCTATTCCATATGTTATCCATTTAGTTTGGGACCTGCCACACATAAGCAGTCAGCTTTGAGACACTACTGTGCATTGCCTTCACCAGGAGCACTTGTCCCAATTGTGGATGTGGATATTGCCTACACATGATGGTATGCACAAATGTAGTTTGGAAGCAATGTCCACATACTCCTTGTGATTGTTCAGTTTACCTTGGCAGTATTTAGTGCTTATGACCACAGTGCACATATATAATAAAGGAACATTACAGGAAGGAGGCAGCTTATAATAATAAATAACAAATTTTTATTTATACCCTGCCCTCCCTGGCCAGAACTGGGCTCAGGGCGGCTAACACCAGTAAAATTACAATAAAAACATAATTGGGGGGGGGGGGAACCAATTTAACATACGTGTTAAAATACAATTTAAAATGCTGCTTCGTTTTAATAGTAGCCCATAGATCAAAACCAAAGGGGAGGGAAACATAAGGGTCAGACTGAGTCCAAACCAAAGGCCAGGTGGAACAGCTCTGTCTTGCAAGCCCTGCGGAAAGATGTCAAATCCCGCAGGGCCCTAGTCTCTTGTGACAGAGCGTTCCACCAGGTCGGGGCCAGTACTGAAAAGGCGCTGGCCCTAGTTGAGACCAATCTAACCACCTTGCGACTTGGACCTCCAAAGTGTTGTCATTTGTGGTCCTATGTGGGGCATACCAGGAGAGGCAGTCCTGTAGGTACATGGGTCCTAGGCCGCATTGGGCTAATTTATTATTTATAATAATAATTATTATTTATACCCCACCCATCTGGCTGGGTTTCCCCAGCCACTCTGGGCAGCTCCCAACAGAAGTAATGCGTCATAAACGGTGCAGACTCATATTATGAGGAGGAAGAGTGTAATCCTAGATTGGGCAGATGTCCAGCAATTGTGTAGGCACAGGCACATTAAAGGATTACTCTAGATATTGCTGCATCTCAAATTGAGGCATTGTACCTTTGTATTGTAATTTTCAATGTAGATTCTCCTCCTTCCTTGAACTGTAGGCCTAAGAATGTCAGCTTCCAACACAACTGGACATTTTGGATGTGAGCTGCTGTTGCAGGCTTATCTAATTTGGAAAACTTTAGAAATAATTTGAAAAAGATACTGCAGCTATTGACTTAAAGAACAGTCGTGGGTCCTTAATTGCACTCCAGAATCTGTCAGATTCTATGGCTGTTTGGCAGAGGAATGCCATATCCTGTCCTCTTTATTGACTTGTCAGTTAATTTTGCTGCAGCTTTCAAACTTCTTTGGAAGTCTCCCTGCTAAATGCTAATCTAATTGGGCTGTGTTTGTCATCTAAGAGTTGACAGGATTACAGCAGGGAGTTTTAAAGCCATAAGGGCAGAGCAAGCCACCTGTGTGTGTTCTCTGCCAAAGGCTGGCCCAGTAACTGTCATGGGGAAAGTGATGAGGGAACATATGAGCAAAGAACTAATGGATGCTTAGGTGAAAGTGTGAATATGTGCAGCCCTTTGTCTTGGCGGAGGGTGGTGTTTGTGCTGATTAAACAGCTGACATCTAGCGTTGGAAGGAAGGGACTATAAATATAAAATATGCACTATTAAGCCAATGATTGTCATTTTAGTATTGGTACTCTCTCCAAAAATTATATTAACTCCCCTCCCCCCTGTTGCAAACATGGGATGTGCCTGGTTTTATTTAACGCTTTTTGGTTTTTATTTTAAAATGTGCATTGGAAATGAAGAAATACATTTTTAAATCCTGTTTAGTACTGTTCATGGAAAATGCAGAGTACAGAATCTTCTTTTTTTTTTTTTACTGAAAGGGGCTACAGTGGCACCTTATAGACTTTGCACATTGAAGAAAAAAATACATGAGCAAACATATTCACCAGAAATACGTTATAGCCAAGATTTCAAAAAACCCCAGTATATTATTGCAGGAAAGCAGAACTATTTCTTTTCAGCTTGCTATTAAGTATGGGCAGTTCTGTATTTATGTATAAGCTAAAGAAGCTATAGCTTAGGGCCCCACTCTCTTGCCCGCCCGCCCGCCCGCCCCCCCAAAAAAATAAAGGGAAAAAACCCGGATGTACATTTCCAAAATATAAGATAAAAAACAAGTAAGATAAAACTTACATACAGCACAGTGTTTTATGTTGTGTAGGCTCCTATGATGTAAGTAATGGGCCCTGCCTGCTAGCCTGCTCCCTAAAATATCACTGGTTTGCTCATTTCTATATCTAGCCACTCCCACCTGAGGTAGAGCTGGAATTGTTGTGTATATGTATGAGGTTCTGACTGTGGGAGGGGGGAGGGAGAACAAGAAAGTGCTATATGCTTGCATGTCTCATGAGTGTGGTATGTGTGTACGCCTTGTATATGTATAGTGTGCCTATGCATACTAGCCATGCCAGCCACTGGCAAGTGGCCACCACAGGGGTGGCATCTACTTTAGCATCCTGTTCTCACAGGATGGCCAACCACATGGCTGTGAGATGCCTGCAAGTGGGACATGAGTGCCACAGCACTGTCCACCTGCAGTTCGCAGCCTCTGGTTGGTGATAGAATTATAATGCTTTCCTTCTAGATTCTGAGAACAGTGACAATCTACTGTAACCAACCTTGTGGATTTATTTCCCCACAACCACTGTTTCTGTGTACTGTCACACACTGTGATGAACACAAAGACTGCCCTTCTATTATAAGTAACTTGAATTTTTATTATAAAAGGGTACTTCGTTGGTGAAATTATTCACTCATTATAAGCACTTAGCTTATAAAAATATATACATATTTATGTAATTAAACAGACTGATATAAAAGTGGCACTAGCACAAAATTAGCAAAAGTCAGCTTAAAAGCCATACAAAGCAGTATAAAATCAATAAAGGCACTGAAAAAGCTACCACTATAAAGAGAATAGTTCTAAATGTAGTGTCAATCTTTTAAAGCCAATATAATGAAATGCTTTTGGAGTGAACTCATACAGTATGGAAAAGTCTGCATTTTGCTATTTTCCATTGCTTCCCATTGTGGGGGGGGGGGGGAAGGAAAATAAAATTACAATTTATCATAGCTTTTAGGCTATATCCTGTGCACTCCTCCCTTTCCTATTGTGTGATGGACACAAGCAGGAAAAACCCCCCCAAATGCGTAATAACAGAGGAAAATCACCCCCCCACACTTTCATATTGCATTCCACCATCCATCTGTTCGGTCGTAGTTAGCCTTGGCATACAATGATTTGGCTGGCGATAATAGGATTTTCTCCTGCACCCTAAATTCCTGTGGTTTAACCAATACATTAAAATTACCTGTGAGAGGTAGTAAATCTCAATGGGTACAGTGAGAAACTTGATAAAATCCTGTTTCTGTGTGACTGATGTGTATGCTCAATAGCAATCATTTTGCCTGTCCTTGCCAGATAATAACCCACTTCCTCATTCACAGCATTGTGTATATATGCTGGAGGCAAGGTAACATTGCATATTCATTTTAGACCAGGAGTGCGTAACTGAAGGCCACACTTCTGGGCAACTCTCTGAGGACTACACACCAAAGGCAAATGTGCACCCACTTTAAAATGTAAAATAAATGTTACCTTTTAACAGTAGGTTAGCTTTTATAACTCTCTTGCACAGCTCTCTCTGCCCTCCATCCAGGCATGCAGGAAGTGTTGCCAGAGGACATATTCCAGCTAGATAAAAACATTGAGGAGGGTGTGAAGCAGGGCCAGTGAGGGTTGTGGCCTGGGGAGGGTTTGTTTTTTTTTTTTTTGCTTGGTAGATTTAGCCAGATAAAGAGGTCTGGGAGACCACATTTGTTCCCAGCCCCTGTTTTAGACTCTTGTTTGAGGCTGAGGAAAAACCTTTTCTAAAAGTTATCTGAGGAACATGTGGATGGACAAGAATTTGTAAATAGGTCTTTGGGTCTAAGTGCAACTGATTGTCAACTTGATCATGAAGAACAGTGGTTGAACTCTTGTGTTCCCATAAAATCTTAGCAGAAGCTCCTGGGTGTTTTAAAGGCACATTCTTCAATGAATGAAACTTCTGCTTCAGTTATCTTCATCTGGTCTCAACTTAGGATACTCAGCCAAAGAGCTCTTTCGTTTTTCTCCTTCTGCCTGGCAGTAGCAACTGCAGCATTAAGTGCCAAGGAGAAATGCAGTTACAGATAGGAGAAATGCAGTGGCTCTTCATTTTGCTGTTGCTCAGTAGTCATAGTAATGGATGAATTGCCATTGCTCTGGTAAGTGAGTGAGGTGATAACAAGGTTTTATTTTAAGTTTGTCTCTGATAAGCATAGGGGATGTAAGAGACTGATTAAAAAGGGCAGGCTAGGTTCTTCTTTCCTTTTCTTTGATGGAATCTCTACTTCATGTTTAGTATGGTAACACTGTTTGCATTTGTAATTAAAAGCTAAAAGTTTGCTTTCAGCGGGCTGAAGTCTGTTTAAGCTCTGGGTGTGGTGCTATAAACTCCTGCTGTATGTATAATACTGGATTTTGATGTTGTTTTAATCATTTCTAGGAACTTCAGGTGAAAGGCAAGTAAGAATTTATAAATAAAAGAAAACCATGGGCCAACATAGCCATCTGTGTTTGGATTCTTTTTGGGTATGGTTAGACTTTCCTTGAAGGTGTGTCTGTGGGGGTTGCCAAGATGGGTTCTTATCCTTTAGAATTGTGTAAAAATGGGGGCCTGCTGCTGTCATATGTAGTTTGGGTCTAAAATGATTTCTTGTGTGTGAAAACTATGAGGAAACTATGGTTATTAATGCTTCAGTGTCTGCTTTTATTCTAACCACTAAAGTTGTATAAAAGGAGCAGACATTTGTTTTAAAAGTTTATGCATTCAAAAGACAATCTGTTTCTTGCTTGGGGTGGAAATCCGCTTTGTGGGGTGTGAATGACAGGAAGCAAGTGCTGACTGGAGGCCTCCAGCAGTGAGAAATAGCTCTAGTAAAGAATATACAAAAATGGCTTAAACAGGACTGGACTCATTCTCTAAACAGGATGCAGATATAAATAATCCAATGCAAACTGAATTTGTAGGAACTTTCTCACGCACACCATAAATGTTCAAAGCATAATCCTCGCATCTTCCAGCTACAGTGGCTTCTCAATGCATGATAAGGAGCACTTACTAAGCCTGTCAATTCATTGACTACATTACTGTAACCTAGTGTTTTCTTGCGTGATTATGAAATATGAAGACTTCAAGTGCTTCAAAACTGCTTGTAATGAGGTAACATTAGTGCAAACATTGCATGGTTCTTCAGTATAGTTCTTCATGGTTTTAACATACTAGTTTCATGGTATATAAAACTCCAGGAATGTTAACATGGAAGCAAAAGTCTCCTAGGATATACATCTATGTGCAGCAGTTATGTATGTTTCCAGTGTATATCAGGCCCGGTCCAAATCCCATTATCATCAGGGGCAGAGCCTCTGGTTTTAGGGTAACTGAAATGAACTCCAGGCTTCTGTCAATTGAATAGAATTGTTTAATGGTAATTTTGGTTTCATTGAAAGCACTTGGGTTTAGCCATTTGTCAACACAATGTAATTATGTAATTGAAACAAACTGAAAAATTACACCAGCTCAATCATACGGCATATAAGAACTTAAATTACTCCATTAAAAAGTTTGTGGAATGTGAGGAAAAATAGACTGTTAATTGGTGAAAGGAGAGAAAGTAAAGTTATATTAATTTCAAGATAAATTTACAGGACAAAAATTTGAAAAGAGGGAAAGGATTTGCTGAAATGGATAATTGACTTAGAATACAAAAAAGGGAGGTGTGAGGAGGTCAGGGAAATAAGTTAATGAAAGATCAGTAATGGGAAGATTTGTTGTATTTTTTATGGATTTTTTCTTTTTTGCTTAATGGATTTCAATTCTCTGTTTTATGTTCTTTTTCATTTTTCTTTTTTTTCTTTGTTGTATTTCATCTTTTTGTGTTTTTTTTTACTTTTCTTGTTGTATTTCCAAAAACTTTAATAAATATTTTATATATATAAAAAAAAGTTTGTGGAATTTGCTTATCTTATGGTTTGCATTATAAAATCGCTTATAAAAAGCCATGCACTCAAAGGATTTTTGACATTTGTGTTTTAATTTTTTATAAAGCAGTTATCTATGTTTGTTTTTTATTAGGACAGAACATTCTTTTTAGATCTTGAGTCACTTCATGCACTTTTTTTTTACAGCATTGTTTCTTCAGCAGGGATTTTCAGCCTCTTCATATGCTAAGCCCTCTAGAGCTCCAGGAGTCCAAACTTGTTTGTTTGTACCGTGATAGGTATTTTGTCATGTTGATGCCAGCAGATCTAGTCACCAAGCCAGAAACAGGAACACCGAGTTTCTTTTTGTAAATGTAAAACAGTTATTATCATAGAAGAATTATGATTCTAGTGTCTTGCCTCCGTTTTAGTTTCTTCCAGATAGTTACAATCTTGTGCTGCTGGTGATTGCTATACACATACAACTCTCATCCCTCTTGCTATATTACTCATATCAAGAGAAAATTAACTGTGATTGAAAGGGCTTGTTTATTCATCCCATTTTGTTAGGTTTACTCAAACCAATATTGAATTGGTAAGGAAGAATATGCAGTAAAGGTAAAGGGCCCCCTGACCATTAGCTCCAGCCGTGGCCGACTCTGGGGTTGCGGCGCTCATCTTGCTTTATTGGCCGATGGAACCAGCTTACAGCTTCTGCGTCATGTGGCCAGCGTGACTAAGCTGCTTCTGGCAAACCAGAGCAGCACGCGGAAACACCATTTACCTTCCCGCAGGAGCGGTACCTATTTATGTACTTGCACTTTGATGTGCTTTCGAACTGCTAGGTTAGCAGGAGCAGGGACTGAGCAACGGACCCCGATTACTCAAACCAATATTGAATTGGTAAGGAAGAATATGCAGTACCTACATTCTAATAAAGAAAGAGAATGATGTATCTGCCTATTTTATAGGTGTCAAAAGCTTTTTACTTTGCGTATGTAATAGCAGTGGATCGTATAGTGCAGGGATGTCCAGCAGGTCGATCGGGATCGACTGACTGATCCCCAGGAGGTTCTAGTCGATCATTGTTGATCGAGCTTATTTTCCTTTGCTTTTGCCTAAGAGCATCTGGATCCACCCCCTCGCCTGACCCTCCATTTTTGCATGATCGCTGGAACAGAAGACAGAGTTTTCGCTGTGAGGCAGATGGTTTTCATAGTGTTCTTTTGGTGAGCGACTAATCCCCTTTCCTCTTTCCTTGTGCCAGAACCCTCCCAAAACGGAACTTCCCTCCCTAAAAAAAAACTCAGCAACTTTCACCTGAACCACCCCAAAAAGGGGTAGATCACTGCCATTTTTTTTTCTGTGAGTAGATAGTAGTCTTTTGGGAGTTGGACGTCCCTGGTATAGTGAAACAATGTACTTGAAATTAATTTAAAGCAGAAGTTAATTGTAAGTAATGTGTTCAAGAACTGAATAATCTTAGGTGACTCAGTGCAGACATCATGGAGCCAATTCTCATTCAATGGCTGGATGTTTCAGAGTGTCTGCATGGTTGTCTTACCCCACTCTTCCATGGTTTGGGATAGCCATAGTTTGCTATGATATGGGAATACTGTGTCTGAATTGGGCATAGCTGCCTACAAACCAGGGACTGAAACCACACTTGGAAGTTTCTTGGTTGGTTTGGATTAAACTGTGGTGAGTAGCAAACACAGTTTGTTGTGATATCTTGATTGTGTATCTATGATTATTTCAGACTGTGAAAGAAGGGAAAGGACTGCATGAACCAGAGGAGCAGCTGTAGTCAGGGATGCTGTAGTCATGGCTTTCGTGAATTTACAGGGGTTGGAGTGAATGCTCTTTGATGCCATTTTCCGAATAATAGTTGGGGGGGTGGGTGTTGGCTCTGTGTTATCTGATTTCCTTTACAAAAAATAATTACTGTGCTTTGGACACACTCCATAGGTGTTTATGGGGAAGGGGAACTCATTTTGTGAATAACTTCAGAACAGTTCAGATTGTAAAAAGGAAAAGGGACCCCATACCATTTGGTCCAGTCGTGACAGACTCTGGGGTTGCGGTGCTCATCTCGCTTTATTGGCCAAGGGAGCCGGCGTACAGCTTCCGGGTCATGTGGCCAGCATGACTAAGCCGCTTCTGGCGAACCAGAGCAGCGCACGGAAACGCCGTTTACCTTCCCGCCGGAGCGGTATCTATTTATCTACTTGCACTTTAATGTGCTTTCAAACTGCTAGGTGGGCAGGATTCAGATTGTACACCACTACAATTCATTCTGCTGCAGTGTCCCTCCTGCCCAATGACTTGGCCATCGAGGTTTGCATTTCTCATTTAAAACTTTCAGGGAAAAGAAGAAAGAGAACAATCTCCAGGAAGCAGCAAACAAAGCTGAAATTCTTCCTGTTTTAGAACAGCAGGAAGGGCAGTCTTCAAATAAACCTATTTTGAGAGCTGGGAGGTAGGCAAACCTCTCAGCATATCCTGGTTTTAATGGTCAAGTGACCTGCTTCCCAAGAGATCAAGCCTTGTAACTTCCCAGCATTCACCAAGATAGCAAATGGTTTGATTGTACATGATTATCCAATCAGAAACCCTGCAGCTGCAGGTTGTAAGTTTAATATTTAATGCTACATTGTCTAATCAATGTGACCAAAGTTATAGTGAAGAATGAGTGATTGAGTAAAAAGGGCATTATCAGGAAGAAGCAAGCAAGCAAGGAAGGAAATAGATACAGTACTACTTTTCCTGGCTGTTGCTCTTTTTCTTTCCAGTAATTTGTAATGCTTTACATTTTTCAGGTGTTAAAAAGGGCGGCACACATTTGTATATTATGTACTTTGTGCTTATTTTGTTGACCTTTGTCTTTGTTATATTCAAACTGCGGTGGCCTGATGTAGTTGTCTCTCTGAGCTGTGTCTCTTCTGCATAAGCTGCTTGGGCCTATGTGCACATTTTTGCTGCTTTAGGTAAGACCAGTTGAGATCTTGATTAGAATAGCGGTGTGGAGGGAATGAAGCCAAAACAAAGGTGACAGCATAACGTATTTTTGCAGACCAGTGCTGGAGTGTGCCAGAGTTCTGCTGACAGTTGCTCACTTTCTCCCCATTTCAGCTAGATTATAGCAATTCATAGTCTACGTCTTATGTGGGCACACCAACATGAGTAGTAAAGTTAGCAGGAATTTAATGGAAAGGTCCAGCTCCTGATCCCATTACTGATCTATATATAAGGCATACTTGGTTCCTTGGAGCAGGGGTTGTAAAGTTCTCCTCCTTTCTTGCTACTTGCTATCTGCCTTGCTCAAGATGAAGACTACAAGGCCTGTCCTACTGCTCTTAATTGGTAACACTGAATTTTATTGATCTCATATGTTAAGGAACTTAGAATTGTTTCACAACTAGATGGGCTGGAGCAGGCTTCTTCATCAAACTCGGCCCGCCAGATGTTTTGAGACTACAATTCCCATCATCCCTGACCATTGGTCCTGCTAGCTAGGGATCATGGGAGTTGTAGGCCAAAAACATCTGGAGGGCCGTGTTTGCAGAAGCCTGGGCTGGAGAGAGTTAGGGGATTATATTATTTACACTGGTTGATTGTTTTGTGATTCCTACATATTATATCCAATTGCTTTGTTGCTTTAAATTCAATTCTTTGTAGATTGTTTTATTCTAAAATATTTTATCTTAAAGTATTTTATCTTTTCTTCTATTTCTATACATTTTATTTTCTGTGTAAGTTCTATAAACATTCATAATTCCATTTCATATCATTTTCATAACATTTAATAATACTATTTAACTTTCTATATCAATAAATTGAGTGATTTGTTGCAGTTACAATCAGGAGTCTGTGTTTTTTTTTTGCTGTGTAAGCTGTGCTTCATATTCCACTGGGTTGCTACTTAGCAAAATTCAAACCTTGGTTGGAATCCAGTGCATTGGCTAGGATTTGTTATGGTGTGCACTGATATTGATTGTATATCCACATTAATACAGTCATACAGCTCTGAGCTCCAAGGATTAAGGAAAGGTATAGATGTAACAAACTAAATTGAATTTATACAAATTCCAAGGTATTCCTTAATGATGAAAAATTGTAAAAAAAGAGAGATCTAACCTCTGTCTCTAGATGTTGTGTGATTACATGGAAATAAGTCTGATTGAACTGAATCAAACTTTTATCCAAGTAAACATATTCAGGACATCAGCCTTATTTTCCGCTTACTGGGTGTGTTACAAATAAATATGTAATACATCACAATGCTGAGGATTACTTTTTTCAAACTGCAGGAAAGAATGAACAAAGAAAGCAAGAACCTTAGGAATTTTTTCCTTTAAACGCTAACCGGAATCATGTAGACTCTAACTTTTAAAATTCAAGATGCAATTTATTTTGAAATGTCTATCCAACAGTATTGAGTTACCTTTTAGATTTGGTTCTCTCCTAACTCCATCTGAGGTGCCTTTTACTTGGTAAGGGATTAACAACCTGAATTTCTATCAGCAAGAGAGCACTTAAAATCTTGAAACAAGGCTAGTTGCACAGCTACTTACATTTTTTCAAAGTATGCATTGTACCACTAGAGGGTGCAATTTAATCTTTAATGAACTCAATGGCATGTGAATAACTTCTTGCCCAAACTGCAGTATAGTTGTTAGTTAATTGGTGTAAACAGCTCATAATACTTTGACATTATGTGAAACATAGACATTAGAGTATGTTCACCTGGAAAGTCCCCGATCTTCCTAAACCTGGATCAACATTACATGAATTGATATAGCATTGTAGGTTGCAATTGCATTCTATTTTTTCCCTTTTCTTTAAATTATCCTTTTGAAACTGCAAGTGAAAGAAAATAAACAATTATGTAGCAGATACAAGATACTATAGGCTATGTGTAACCAACAAGCCTTTTAAGTAGAGATATATTATCAGATTCTGTCTCTATTGACTAGAAATTATTATTATTAATTTGATTTCTTGCCTGCCTTCACTGCAAGCTCCCACATTGGGTTACAATAATTTAATTTTCGTGTGTGTATATTTTAAATGTTTTTATTTTTAAATTGCTTTGGGGTGTTTTATAGGAAGCTATTCATAAATGAAATAAGACAGAATGCATGTACTGTATTTTTTCGCCCTATAGGACGCACCGGCCCATAGGACGCACCTAGATTTTTTTTTGGGGGGGGAAATAAAGGGAAAAATTTTTATTCCACCCCCCCAGGCACGGAGCTGGGGCCGGGGAAGCCCGAGCTTCCCCTGACCGCAGCCCCCAGTACGGGACCCAGAGCGATGGGAGCTTGCGGGGCTGGGGGAGGGGAAAGCCCTCCGCCAGCCTCCAAACCAGGTCGGGAGACAGTGGGATGGCACGCTGCGCCTCCCCGCTGTCCCCCAAGTTTGCGGGGCTGGCGATGGGGAGGAGAGGCTTCTCCCCCCCGCCAGCCTTCTAACCAAGTTGGGGGACAGCGGGAAAGGCGTGCTGTGCCTCTCCCGCTGTCCCCCGAGTTTGTGGGGCTGGTGACGGGGAGGAGAAGGCTTCTCCCCCCCCCCGCCAGCCTTCTAACCAAGTCGGGGGACAGCGGGATGGCGGCGTTCCGCCTCCCTGCTGTCCCCCAAGCTTGTGGGGCTGGCGGTGGGGCTCTCCTGAAGCCTGGAGAGCGAGAGGGGTCAGTGCGCATTGACCCCTCTCGCTCTCCAGGCTTCAGCGAAAGCCTGTATTCGCCCCATAGGACGCACACACATTTCCCCTTCATTTTTGGAGGGGAAAAAGTGCGTCCTATAGGGCGAAAAATACGGTATATATAAACAGTCAGCCAGAGCCAGGAGAGGCATGTATGTAAATCACTTCCATGTGCTCTTGTGGAGGGGATGGTGGCCAATTTGCTTCCTTTGCAGCATCAGTCCTTGGGGGCACTGCCATTATAACGTGAAAGGGGGAATCACCATGGGTGCACAGTGATTTGGGCCCAGCCTTAGGAATTATTTGTTATTTATTTAAGTCATATACCGCCCTTCATCAAAAGATCTCAGAGCGGTTCACAAGATAAAAATACAAGATAAAAGCACATATAAACAGTTAAGACAGAAACAACAAAACAACGACCACCCTCTCACAAACACATTTTAAAGGCTGGAATATTAGTAAGCTAAAGGGCTTGGTTGAAGAGCTAGCAAATGATAAGGAGTTACATTGCTTTGCTAATGCAGCTGTGAAGCAGATTACTCTTGTTGGGAAAGGAAGAGAAGCAGAACCTGCTTCACAAACCTCCTTCAAAGTTTGTGAGGGAGAGTGACCATTGGTCCAGAAACTACATAAGATTCGAACCCTAAATTAACTGCCCCCTCTGAAGCACTGCTGCTTGCAAGAACCAAGGGGACGAGGGGTGTGAGTGTATTTTCTCCTTGTTTATTTTCTTGTGCCAGCTGTGTCAGTCCTACGTCTGGGACCTGGACTGGCATAGTATCTAGCAGATCCTTAGCTGCCCTCCCATGCCTCATTTGGGGGGGCCTCTGCTGGCTACTGTGTGAAACACTGTTGGAAGTAGTATTTCTTCTACTTTCTGTTGTTGCAGAGCTTCCACTGGATCCTAACTGGATTAAGGGTTAGGATTGTACCCTTCCTTTATTTTTTTTTAAATCGCGCACATATGGTATGACAAGGGTAATATTTGAATAGACATTTTCCACTGTGTATGAGAATTGAGGATAACAAGTGTTGATTCTATGGCGAGTGTCACCTGCAGTTTTTTAAAATGCTCATATTAAAGAGTATACAAAAATAAAACAAAACACCTGCTTGCTGTTTTATCAAGCTTATTAAATGGCGTCCCTGTTGTTTTTTTTAATGCAAAATGCAGATAACTGTGATGCATACATTTTTTCCTGTTCATCTGATGTAAAACATAGAAAGGAAAAAAGGGGGGACTTTTTATCATTTATGGTGGGAATGAGAACAAGCTGAGAAGTATTGAATTAAAAGTAATGACTTAATGAACAGTTTTGGGAAACAAGTTCCCACTAGATCCACTATTTAAAAAAAACAACAATAAACTATGGATGGCTCAGTCTATGGATGTCAGGGACAGGCAGGAGTCCAAAAGGTGGGCAGAGGAGGCAGAGGGCAGGAAGATGATCCAGTGGAAGGGGCCAGTGATTTGTCAGGATCTGTACCGCCCATGAGGCAGGGGAAAGAGGAAGAGTCTGGGCAGTCAGTGATGGGGGAAGAGGGGAAGAAGTTGCAGGAAGGCACAGAGGTGGATGAGACAGCCGCAGAGGGAGAGACAGTCCCAGAGAGAGTTGGGCCACCCCCTGCACCAGTGTCTCTAGGGACAAGGAGGGTCTTAAAGCGACAGGAGCAGCTGGAGCTGCCACTCAGGAAAGTCACCAGTTGCTTGTGCGCACTACGGCAGAATAGGGGGTTTAAATGTGTTGGAGGAGTGGTTGTGCTGTTGTACCAACTGTTTGGGTTAGAGCACAAGTCTGAAGAAGGAGATTCCTAGCCAGCAATTTAGCATGAGCAGTGCATGTGATTCTTGCAGTTAGGAGCTGCTGTAATCGAGTGCTTTGTCCAGGGGTCAGCAAACTTTTTCAGGAGGGGGCTGGTCCACTGTCCCTCAGACCTTGTGGGGGGCCAGCCTCTATTTTGAAAAATAATAATGAATGTATTCCTATGCCCCACAAATAACCCAGAGATGCATTTTAAATAAAAAACACACATTCTACTCATGTAAAAACACGCTGATTCCCAGACCATCCGCAGGCTGGATTTAGAAGGCGATTGGGTCGGATCCGGTCCCTGGGCTTTAGTTTGCCTACCCATGGCTTTGCCTTTAAAGAACTAAACTTCCAATTGCATGTCCTCACTGAGGGCTGGGTGTGCTCGGGACAATTAAGAGCACAGATAATTAACTTCCTTTATAGTCACTATGATGAAGTTGTTCTATGTTTGCAAGTTCTACTTTCAATAAAAGAATGATTAGACAGGCAAGAGGGTGTTATTAATAATTTGAATCTTTTCATTTGTAAAATAATTTACTATATTCAGATATTCATTATGATTTTCAGCATTTTGAACAAAGTTTTAATTTAGACCCATGCATTAAATGATATCATTTAACTTGAGAAACAAGTAAAGTGAAATGGACACAGATGAAATTTGATATTGTTGTTCTTTCAATGAATTTGGTAAACTGATTATAAATATTATGCTAGATAAGTCCTTTGTAATTGTATCTGAATCTAAAAAGTGTAAAATAGCAAAATGCAGACTGTAGCTAGAGAAAATAAGGCGTCTCAGGTTGCTTACAGTGTTGATTTTGTCTTAAACTAACACTACTGTTACATCCCAGTAGTGATGTATGGAAGTGAGAGCTGGACCATAAAGAAGGCTGATCGCCGAAGAATTGATGCTTTTGAATTATGGTGCTGGAGGAGACTCTTGAGAGTCCCATGGACTGCAAGAAGATCAAACGCATCCATTCTTAAGGAAATTAGCCCTGAGTGCTCACTGGAAGGACAGATCCTGAAGCTGAGGCTCCAATACTTTGGTGACCTCATGAGAAGAGAAGACTCCCTGGAAAAGACCCTGATGTTGGGCAAGATTGAGGGCACAAGGAGAAGGCAATGAGAGAGATGGTTGGACAGTGTTCTTGAAGCTACAAACATGAGTCTGACCAAACTGCGGGAGGCAGGGGAAGACAGAAGTGCCTGGCGTGCTCTGGTCCATGGGGTCACGAAGAGTTGGACACGACTAAACGACAACAACAACAACTGTGTGTTTTGCTAAGTTTGCAGTAATATGTTACAAATGTGCAATGTTGCCAGGCCAGTAACTTTCTAAGGAATAAGTCTGAACATGGAAAAAGCATCAGAGTAAACATAGGGATGGTTGTATAGATGTATGGAAGAAGGGGGACAGGGGTTACTAATTCTTTTCCTGTCATTTACCTGAACTAGAAAGAGAAAGAGTGTGCAGAATGGGGATTGCGAGTATATGTTTTCTATCTAAGCAAGTAGATGATCGGGGATGCGGGTGGCGCTGTGGGTTAAACCACAGAGCCTAGGGCTTGCCGATCAGAAGGTTGGCAGTTCGAATCCCTGTGACGGGGTGAGCTCCCGTTGCTTGGTCCCTGCTCCTGTCAACCTAGCAGTTCGAAAGCACAAAAGTGCAAGTAGATAAATAGGTACTGCTCCGGCGGGAAGGTAAATGGCGATTTCGTGCGCTGCTCTGGTTCACCAGAAGCGGCTTAGTCATGTTGGCTACATGACCCAGAAGCTGTACGCCGGCTCCCTCGGCCAATAAAGCGAGATGAGCACCACAACCCCAGAGTCGGCCACGACTGGACCTAATGGTCATGGGTCCCTTTACCCTTAAGTAGATGATCATATCCAGTTAATTTCACATGTCCCCAACCTTGAGCCAGTTACACTCCTTTTCAGTTTAATCACTTCACAGCGTGGTCATGAGGATAAAAGGAGGGTGATTGAGAGCTGTGAACACTACCTTGAAAAGTTTAAAGAAAGTACAGTAGAAACATGCAGAATCATAGCATCATAGAATTCAGAAGGGACCACAAGGGTCATTTAGTCCAACTCCTTGCCTGCAGCGCAGGAATCCTTTGCCCAATGTGGGGCTCAGACCCATGCACCCTGAGATTAAGAATCTCATGCTGTACTGAGTACTAAATTAAAGAAATAATATGTTGGGATGGTGATCAAGGAGCTTTTTCTAATAATTCCACATGACCGCTGTCCTGAAAATACATACTGTAAGCCAAATAATTGCACCAGGGGACAACTATGTATTTTTTTCAAACCATTCACACTGGTAGATTCCCTGCAAGCCTCCACTGTGGAAAGGCAGCTAACAATCACACTGTGGTGAAGAAGATGCTTCCATCGTCTGGCAGCAATTCAAGCGTACATTTCACGGGAGAAATGCACTATGTGAGCTTGTTTCACTAGACCAGGTGGAGGCTGGATTCCTGAACTGTTTTCTTTTCTTTTCTTTTGGCTGATGCCTGATGGTAGACATTTTACTGTCCAAGTCATTTGAGCATCATTTGCTAAAAGTGGGAACCCAAATATATTCTTTGGAAGCGGCATATGCTGGTATATTAAAATGGTCATGCTGAAAAATGGTTCCATCTTTCCAACATCCCACCACATCTGGACGTTGGTTTTCTAAAAAGGAGGCAATTTCCTTAAGACTTACTGGAGATTAGGATCCATAAAAGAGAAATAGGGCCAAAAAGAGTTGAGATCATAATAGAAAACAAAACCTGAAGCCCTTTGTCTGCAATACGCCTGCTTATTCTAGCCTAAAGAACCTGCAGAGAAGGTTTGGTGAATTTGCATGAATGCCTTTTATCTAGCCATCAGTTTTCTTGTGAATAATGAGCTACAGCCAGGGTTGCCAAGTTGAATAAAATATTAGGGGGCCCCAGGTAAGCCCTGCTCTACATGGCATAGCACACCCACCCACCATTTGAATAGCAATGCCTATAAACTTGGGGGACACTGTTCCCCTCAAATATTTTATTGGGAATGAAGGAACCTCGGCCCCTAGGAGCTTGCCTAAAATCGATGATGGTCTGGCTATGGCAGGCAGCTTTGCAAATGTTAGATGGAACAATAGGGGAAGTGTTGTACAAGGACTGGGTGTAGCTGTTTTTTTGTGGTGGTGAGGATGGAGATACCCAGGTAATGGAAAACAAAAATGGATTTCTGAGTAGAAAGGTAGTATGGGAGAACATAGCAGATAGTCCTTTCAGAAAAGCTCACACAGGGCTAGTAAAACAGGATAACGTCTTGGGAATTTGATTTCCATTCTTCACATTATTGACACGAGGAGGGGGAAAGCTACAGGCCGCCATTAGGTCACCATTTATTTTGGAGGCACCCATTACCTTGAGTGGACTATTGTTTGATTAATAATGAGATTCTTGAGGTGTCTGGGGACTGAATTTGTGCTCTCTATGATTTATGGAAAATGAGTGTAACAAAGACACTACATGTGGTGTTTCTTGGTTTTGTTTATTGTTGTTTAAATTTTCTAAATTTTCAAAGAATTACAAAGGCAGTCACCCAAGTCTGTGCTTCAGATGCCCCACCCTAATACCATGAGAGGGAGAAAGGTCTCTATTAAAGTAATAAATATTTTTGTTGCATCCTGATGTTTCCAAGGAATGACAAATATTTGACCAATGTGCACGCACACACACATACACTCAGATGGAGTGGAAGGAAGCACAGTTGCTTATATTACATTATCTTATGAGTAGATAATTTCAAGATGGCTGCACTTCATGTCAACTGAATGGATTAGCTTTGGCATTGTTGTCTGCACAATTACCTTTGTCAAACACCAATAGTTGTTTCTAATGACATTTTGAGATTTCATGTCCCCAGTGATATAGAATAACCAACCACCAAACTAATTGGGTGGCCTTAAAAAAAGCCCTGGTCTCTGGACATGGTTCATCCTGATGAGACAATAGCATTGTGTCACAGCCAGCTGGGAAGACTTGGATTTCTAGAATTGTCTTTCAGAGTCAGGCCACAATCCAGAGAGTTGCACAACCAATTCTGCACATCCAGTGGGATCTTCATGTTTTCTTTCTCTTCTTATCAGCTCTTCTCTTTCACATCTCAAGCTGTTTTTTCTTCTGTTTTTTTTTTAAACTCCAGGGAACTTAAGAAGCAGTTTACAGTAAACTGCAAGGAAATTCCAGTTAGAATGAAAACCCCACTTGGAAAAAACCTTCCGTCTGTCAGGAGTAACCAATATTTCTGAGGTGAGGTGTGTGGCATCCAGAGAGAGTGAGTGCCTGGTATTGGTAGTCTTGAGAAACTCCCCACCCCCGCACCCCCCGGAGGGAATCACCTGGTGCACCTACTTTGTTATCTTCTTGGCACCAGAAGAAGACTTTTTTCTTTCCCCAGGATTTCAAAGTTTCAAGTTCTGCCTTTGAACTTACTTTCTGCTGAAGTCAAAATGCCCCAAATAAATATATATGCTGCCCATTCCAACCAGTCTGGCTACCTCTTGCAAAAAAAAAAAAAAAAAGAGGTCCACAATACCTTCCTATCCTTTTCTTTCACAATCTAGTGTCAGTTGTGTTTCTCTGTATAAGAAGCAAACTATTTTCTAGCTTCCTGCCAGTGCTCTATGCACAATAAACACATATCACTTACCTGCTAACAATTGCTATCAGGAGCCAAAGATGGATCTTATATAAAGACCCTTGACCCTTTCATTTCTGTTGGTTGTGGGAAATAAAGAAGTACATACAGTAGGACAGCAATTAACACGGGGGGGGGGGGTGTTAATTGCACATAAATGCAAACCCATGCAAAATCAGAATGGTCCCCAGAACCACCTCCACTCTCGGAGGTCTTCCTGTGACAGTTTCTTCCATCCCCACCCCATCCTTGCTGACACCATAAGACCCATGAAAAGTTTGGCCTTAAGTAAAGTGCTGCGAAACGATGTCTGTGCTACAAATGACAATTTGGAAGAGATCAACAATTTCAATTCTTCCAAATTTCAGGAAAGGACACCTGTAATTAACTTTTATAGATGCAGTCTCCCCCTGCCCCACGATTATTTCTAATTTATTCTCTGCAGAAAGTACCTAAATCTGTCTACTTATACTATGTTTTGGTGCAATGCTACCTAGTTTAGATAACCCATGTGTATGTCACTGCTCACTAAGATAACCAGACAAAGCCCTACTCCTCATACCAGCTTTTCGTGATTTAGAATCTAGTTGATTTTTTAAAAGCATGGCAGTTTTCCCCATGGTGTCCACAGAATTATGGAACTTTAACATCAGCTCCTGTCCTTCACAAAATTTTAGAAAGACTTGCTATTTAGGTTGATGCCAACTGAATAGAGACTTATAAAAGTATGTTTGATATAGAAGCTGTGTGCAATTTATTTAATAGCAAATGGCATTGATATCATTTGGAGAAAAGCAGAAATAAAGGCTGAAGGTGCAGGATACCGAATGTCCCTCTGAATTATAAACCATTTTGCAAACCTTGTATGAATATTTCCACACATACCCGCAGAATTATGGGAGGTCAAAAGCCTTACTGAGAAATTTAGAATGTGCAGTGCAATGCAGAAAGCAAAGAGCCCACTTTTTCAGGCAAATGTGGACTGGTACTGCTGTAATTATGAATGGAGGCCTATTTGGGCATGATTCAAACGTTACCAGAATGGCATTGGAGCCTCTTCTTTGACTTCTGGTCCTACACTGTTCCATTAGCATCTGTAGAAAGGAACCGTATTGGTAAGCAGAATGATTCTTCTCCATGCCAGTGTTTCCAGTAATGTATGAATCTTGCCCCAGTGTCCTTGGTTCTGTGCTATTGGCGAACTAGCAACCAGCAGTCTCTACAGGGCTCACTGGGAGTTCTTAATCCACCATTTTGGAATTGCTTGGTGTAGGAAGCTACAAAAGCTGTTGATTGTTTTGCTGTTTGCATTTGTTGTTTATGCAAGATTTATGTGCTAAGAGGAGCTGGGATTGTTTTAAGAAATGTCCAGCGGGAGCAAGGAAACACTTCTCACTAATCTGTTCCAATGCTGCATGCTAGTGGTTTCTCAACGGCAATGTTTCTCTGTAATAAGAGCTCTGCTGGGGAAAGGGAATATGTGTTTCAGTAAACCTGGTCTTATTTTTATTTGACATCTTCGTAACTATCCTCCATTTGGAGCCCACTGTCTTAAAGATGAACGTCCCATAGTGCTTTGTCTGGAACAAAATCAGTTGGACTGTAGTCTGTAAAATCCACATACGCGTTTGCCAATGTAAGATTGTAGACACTTTGTTTTTAAAGAACAAGTTGAGCAAAGTTTATTATATGGGTCAGCAATTAATGATGCCTGGGCCAAATTTTCCTCCCTCCAGTTGCAAACTCAGATGTCAAAGACTGGTTTAGACAAGCCGTGGCCTTGGCAACTGAACTTGCCAGCAGGACATGCTGAAAGGTAGCTGTTTCTGCATAGATTCTGCAACCATGTTCAACTCTATATACACTATTTGCAGATGCAATGTGCCTTCTGGGATAGCACTTGTCTACATTACAACTAGAGCATGGGTAGGCAAACTAAGGCCCAGGGGCCGGATTCGGCCCAATCGCCTTCTAAATCTGGGCCGTGGACGGTCCGGGAATCAGCGTGTTTTTACATGAGTATAATGTGTCCTTTTATTTAAAATGCATCTCTGGGTTATTTATGGGGCATAGGAATTTGTTCATTATCCCCCCCCCCAAAAAAAAATATAGTCCCGCTCATCACAAGGTCTGAGGGACAGTGGACCGGCCCTCTGCTGAAAAAGTTTGCTGACCCCTGAACTAGAGAATTATTGTTAATGTTCAAACTCTTTCAGCAGGATTCTTTTCAACTCTCATTAATATCTAATGAATGGGATACATAATAGAAATTCATAAAGTTATTAATGATGAAAGAAGTGGGAAGATCATTTTCCCCCCTTCCTTCTTCACAGTACCATAATCTGGTGTCACCCAAATTAGTTTTTGAACGAAGTATTTCACACAATGCATCGTTGACTTAAGGAATGCAATGTTGCAGGATGCCTTGATGACTCCCTGTTTAGAGGCCTTTAAAAGGGGGGAGGTAGGCCAATCTATGAAATACAGTCTGATGAGTGGCAAAATGGAAACTTCATGTGGAATGTTTCTTTGAATACCATACGCTGCCATCAGCAAGAAGGGGTAGCCGCTTTTGTGCTTTTCTGGTGGTCTTCACAAAGGCATCTCACTGGCCTCTGTCAGAAACAGGATGCTGGACTTGATCCAACTGTTCTCCATGTTCTCATCATCAGAGCATTCTGTACTTGTTGACAACTTCATGTGAATAAAGAGGTCTGGAGATTACAGTGGTACCTCGGGTTAAGTACTTAATTCGTTCCGGAGGTCTGTTCTTAACCTGAAACTATTCTTAACCTGAAGCACCACTTTAGCTAATGGGGCCTCCTGCTGCCGCCACGCTGCCAGAGCACGATTTCTGTTCTCATCCTGAAGCAAAGTTCTTAACCCGAGGTACTATTTCTGGGTTAGCGGAGTCTGTAACCTGAAGCGTCTGTAACCTGAAGTGTATGTAACCCGAGGTACCACTGTACACTCCTTTAGATTGGGGTTAGGTACACTTCAGACCTGGACACTCCATTCCTACCCCCCTTTTAACCAGAGCCCTGAGGCTCACTGGCTGGAATAAGTCACAAAATAGCCAGTTAAGGAAAGTAGAGTCCTTTGGTCAGGGCCTTTAGGAGAGGTTCATTATTGTATAAGCTTTCCATTTTTCAGCCACCAATCACTTCTATCCCTGCATTAAAGCACTGAGATTTCTGCTGTGGACTCACTGATTTGCAGGTAGTACTAGTCTCCATCTGAAAAGAGATCACCCAAGAGAGGGAGAGGACACAGACTATAGGAAGTTTCAATATTTGCAATAAATGTGGTCAAGATCAAACATATAAGAAAACCTTCAAGACAGAAATCATGTACCCATTTTGCAGGTGGGGTATTCTGGGAGAGAACTTGACCCACCATGCTAGTGAATCCATGGCAAGAGACTCAAGCATAACCCACCCCAAAAGCTGGGCATAAGCAAAGAGCATAAGGGGCAGAAGACATGCATGGACACATTAAAGGCAGGGCAAGAAAGTTCTGGAGGAACCTGCTGCCACTCAGCTTAAGGGTCTGAGACGGAGCAGCTGCTGTTGCTTCTCTTGCCTTTCCCATCAGTTTAGCTTAGTATTTTTCTTCAATCAGGGTTAGCTAAGGGGAGAGTCACAAGCTCGTGCCATGCCATAATGTGCCAGTGAGCATATGAACATTGTGAATTACGGGGTAGCCACAAGTTTCTAGGCCTCCTCTTCAGCCTACCGTTTCAGGCCAGTGCATCATGATCAGTTCCTAATGAAAAACAGTTGTTGTTGTTTAGTTGTGTCCGACTCTTCGTGACCCCATGGACTAGAGAACGCCTGGCACTTCTGTCTTCCACTGCCTCCCACAGTTTGGTCAGACTCATGTTTGTGGCTTCGAGAACACTGTCCAACCATCTCGTCCTCTCTCATCCCCTTCTCCTTGTGCCCTCAGTCTTGCCCAACATCAGGGTCT
Organism: Podarcis gaigeae; assembly: GCF_964106915.1. NCBI lineage: Eukaryota > Metazoa > Chordata > Lepidosauria > Squamata > Lacertidae > Podarcis > Podarcis gaigeae. The sequence continues at coordinate 42,885,434 of NC_139687.1, forward strand.
TTTTCAGGGAGTCTTCTCTTCTCATGAGGTAGCCAAAGTATTGGAGCCTCAGCTTCAGGATCTGTCCTTCCAGTGAGCACTCAGGGCTGATTTCCTTAAGAATATATAGGTTTGATCTTCTTGCAGTCCATGGCACTCTCAAGAGTCTCCTCCAGCACCATAATTAAAAAGCATCAATTCTTCGGCGATCAGCCTTTTTTATGGTCCAGCTGTCACTTCCATACATCACTACTGGGAAAACCATAGCTTTAACTATACGGACCTTTGTTGGCAAGGTGATGTCTCTACTTTTTAAGATGCTGTCTAGGTTTGTCATTGCCTTTCTCCCAAGAAGCAGGCGTCTTTTAATTTTGTGGCTGCTTTGACCATCTGCAGTGATCATGGAGCCCAAGAAAGTAAAATCTCTCACTGCCTCCATTTCTTCCCCTTCTATTTGCCAGGAGGTGATGGGCCCAGTGGCCATGATCTTCGTTTTTTTTGATGGTGAGCTTCAGACCATAGAGTGCCTACCTAATGCTGGCCTGAAAATGCTGCTAAGCAGCTTCTTCTGCTTTGGACATTACCAGAAGTTGAGAGACCAAAGAACAAAGGCCAGCAGGCTTCTCATTGCCCAATTCAAATACTGCGTGCCGCTGCTCAACCCAGCGCATCAGTAAAGCAGTAAGGGCTACAATGGTGCACAATGAACACTAGTCCTTGTTTCTCATCACTTTGACTGTCCTCGTCAGAGCTGGGTGCAGCCCAGACTGCTGTAGCCAGCCTGACACAGATTGTCAGGCAATCAGCCAATCGTGATCAATCTTCTGCCTCTCTACTTTAATTCTGTCTGTATAGCAAAGTTCCATTTGAATGGGGATGTATGTCATTAACTCTAGGTCTGAGCAAAAAACACATGGAAATTTTAATTATTCCCTGCTCCTTTGAGGGCTTTAATTGCAGAACCAGTGCTGCTGACACAATATGAACTAGTGCAAATGTATTACAGTGGTACCTTGGTTCTCAAACTTAATACGTTCTGAAAGTCCGTTCCAAAACCAAAGCATTCCAAAACCAAGGTGCGCTTTCCCATAGAAAGTAATGCAAAATGGATTAATCTGTTCCAGACTTTAAAAAATAATCCCCAAACAGCAATTTAATATGAATTTTACTATCTAATGAGACCATTGATCCATAAAATAAAAGTAATAAACAATGCATTGCAGTCAATCAATCAGTAGCTGAACTGGGTTCTGCACAGTCACAAAAACAAAAAACCTGCAGAAAAAAAAACGCAACATAAATAGCAAAAACAGACAGACCTCAGTGTAACAATCAAAACGGAAGTGTGGCACTCAAATCGGAAGCATAACACTCAAAACGGAGCATGTTCGGCTTCTGAAAAAAGTTCGCAAAGCAGAACACTTCTGGGTTTGCAGCGTTTGGGTTCCAAGTTGTTTGTACCAAGGTGTTTGAGAACCAAGGTACCATTGTATATTATTACACTGTTTGAATTGGTTGGAATTTTGCATATGGATAAGATCATAATCGAAGCACAGTATTTAAGAAGGTGCAGTGAACTTTTCTTACATTTTTAATCCGTAGTTGGTGATTGGCATATATTAAATTGGAGTTATTCAGCATTGGCATATATTAAATGGGAGTTTTTGAGCATTGACACCGTACTGAGCCCAGCAAAAATATTTATTTGTTTGAAGTATCTCTAGGTTGCTCTTTGAGGAAAGGGAGCCCTCCTAAGGCAGCTTCTAAATAGAAAACTACAATATATCATTTCAACAAAACAATAACTTAAAGGAGCATTTTAAGTATTTCACAATTCAGTCTTAGAAATTTATATTACTTGAACCATTCAAGAAATAGTTAGAACCAGCAATGGTATAGCTATTACAGAATAACAAAATTGGACATTTCCCTCAAACATGTCTCTGTTAAAAGCAGCTTCGAAACAAGGCCTGTTTAAAAGCCATACAATATGATGCAAAGGAAATACCTGTTGGCAGATAGTTCCACAGACAGGAGGCAACCACTGAGAAGCCCCTGCTTCTTGTGCTCATTATTTAAAAGACATTTCTGTACTGTTTCAGCTAGCAAACACAGTAAGAACAATTTTGTGGCTGTATACATCCAGCTTTGAAGATATTAAGAACTAGTGTGATCCAGTGATTAGATACTGAATATATACCAAAAGGACCTGGTTTCAGATCTTTCCTCTACTATACTTTTCTTGAGTAGCTTTGGCTAGCTTTCACCACTAAGAAAGAAGATCGCTTAACCACACAATAACATTTGTGTGTGTGTGTTTTAACCCTCAGTTTCTCACTTTTAAAGAGCTTGATTTGCATAAGTTGTGAGAATAAAACAAGATGCAAACTTTACAGAACTGTGAACTTTTAAACAAACTTTTGCACCATTGCTTGCACTATCCCACAAAATATTAGGAACCTAGAGTTCATTTGAGGTTCACAGGCTCTTATTCACTTGTGATTCCTGTTTGTCCTGGGTAACTGGCATACTGCTGGAATGTAGTAGCAACAACAGTGTGTTAACTTCTTTAAATTTGTCAACATTTCCCTAGTTCAGTAACTTGAGGAACACACTACAGTACGATGATTCTCCGGTTAGGTTTATCTCAGGCGTGACTTTAAAGGTAATGATACTGAGCAGTAGATGGCGATGTTGTTCCGCTGTGCTGAAGCTTCTGTAAAGTTCAGCCCTGACTTTAAACCCCACATCCTATTCTTTGCTTCTACTTAGACATAGTTGGGGTTTTATTGAGATCCAAGACCTGGTTATTCAGGAACTGACTTTACGCCACATTTTCTTTCAATATGCTGTGCCATACCTGCATTTGAGACTTTTGACTCATAACCTGCATGCAGGACTAAAGTTTAGGTCTTTGTAAACTATGCTGTTTATTAAATTTCATGAATCAAAATGGGTTTCTCTCCGCTGTTTTCTTCCCACTCCCCTTGATGGGTGTATCTTTCTATGCTTAATATCAGTTGATAGCAGCACATGGGGAATTTAAAGAGAAGTTGTTTACAATATGGTTAGAATATGTGTAGGAGAAAATACTAAAACAACTTGTTTGCACAAGTTATGACTGGTTATGAATTATGATTTCAAACATATTTTTCTAATAGCTTGAACAAACATGGGTATTACAGTCGGTGTACTTGCATTTGGAAACAGAAAACAAGGAAACTAAAATCCTAGCAATACCCAGTAGCTTTACTATTTTATTGGATTTCAAGAATAGTTTTTCAGATGATGAAATTATAGTGCATTAAACTTTAGCTGGCTTAGAACAGTGGTTCCCACTTTCTCCCCAGCAGACCTTTTTAAAATTGCCAAGGGTCTTTGTGGACCAGTTAATGATTATTCTGCCTGTTGTTGCAATTGTAATGTACTTTGCTAATGCTGCATAGTTTTTAATTGTATTTTTTATAAACACACAGTGGACCACCTAAATTAAGCTTATATCTCACTGGTGGTTCATGGATCACAGTTTGGAAACCCCAGGTTTAGAAATAACTGTATATAGGGGAGGATATTTTACTGTTGATTTAGAATAGTCAAGACATTTTTAAAAGCTTCTTGGACTGATTCACTGTGTGGAATATTACAGTAATGAAATCTTACTTTTGCATAGTATCATGAAAGTAATAGCTAAATATTAACCTTAACACAAGTTTGATACAACATAGAGAATGAAACAATTCAATTGAGACATTTCTGGCATAAAACACCATATTCATCCCTTTACTTTAATAAATAACCAGTGTAACTACCCTTGTGTGATGCACTGTACATGTTAAATGGTACTTATGAGTTTTGGGACTAAGTTCTACTGCAAACTGAACTACACTCCTGTAGTGACAAATGATGATAATTCTGGCCACATGCTTTCTTTGCTGTATTAAATTGCAATATACTTTACTTTATGTTCGAAGTTGAAATTGGTATTGACAATACTGGTGGCTCAGGCCAGAATCCAAAGAATTTAGAATTTGTTTGTTGAATCCAGTGGATCTTGAGGCCTTTGCCACATGGCAAACCAGGAGAAATTTCAAAAGCTGTATGTGATATGTAAGAGATTCAGAAATAAACAGAAAACAATGCCAAATTCCTCTAGCCTACCACAATATGCTGCTTTTTTTTTTAAAAAAAAGAAAATTCTACATTGTTCATTAGATCCTCCCCACAGCATTTGAACAGTATTACTGCCACACTTGCACATCATTTGCTAGCTCCCAAAGAAGCTTTTTATCTCACATCCTTGAACTATGTGTGTCTTCACTGAACAAGCATAATTTGTCTGTTCCTCTTGAAACTCTTCTCAGAGATTAAATATGTAAAAACAGCATAGTGGGGAACAACCGTCTTGAGGAAAGGCCATCTCATCCTAGAAATTACCTGTTAGAATCTTGTTGATGAACTGAAATAGTCAGGGCAAGGGTCTTCCGGAAAGTATGGTCTGAATATGTCTTGCAGTAATACAGACACACCATTCAAGTTGGAGGGAAGATTTTATTTTATTTGGGGGGTAGTAGGGGGTGGGAAAGAAATTGCCTCTGCAGCCAGACTTGCTCTTTACATTTGTAATACTTAAACAAGTTCAATAGGGGGCCCTTGATGCTTTGATCTAATGCCACAGTACACTTTTTAATGAGAGAAGTTTGGAATATTGTTGTAATACAGAGCAATCTAACAGCTTATTGTAATAAACAGAAGAGTTACACCTAGGAGACCCTTCTTCTCTTTCTGTGTGCTTGGACTGAAACAGGTAATTACGAAAGGCCTCGGATCAGTTTTGTAAAGGCGGCTCCCTGATGGGTGCCATGACTGAAGTGTGACATGAGCCTTTTCCAATACAATGGGTGGCCTAACATTCCTTTAGAAGGCCAAGCTCATTAAATATTCTGTTCTCTCTCTCTCTCTCTCTCTCTCTCTCTCTCTCTCTCTCTCTCTCTCTTTTCCACCCCCGCCTTTCCCTCTTCATGCACTTAGCTTGAGTCTGAGTGAAGTCTGAGGTTTCTCTGCTGAGGACTTAGCAAAATTGCTTAGAGTTCTCAGATTGAATTTTTTATGTGTATGACTTCATGATGGCATTAGCATGCGCTTTGATCCATGTGTGAATGGCACTGGGTCGGCTCTTATTGCCATATCCAGATGGTGTTACGGGGAACAAACAGTTGTGTTTTAGGATTTCTCAATAGACTGTCTAGACTGGCTTTGTAGCAGACAGATACAGCCACCCATCAAATTAGCGTTTGTCAGATTTATGGTAATGGTTCACCAAAGCCTTCCTGTCACTGACATTAAGATTTACGCCGCCAAGTTATTTTGTTTTCTACAAGATATAGGGAGCGTAATTTATTTACAGAGCCCCCACCCCTTCCCAAACTCGGATTCAATAGGAACCACTTTCAGATGGATGGTTCGTGTTTTAGAAATTATTAAAAATCAGTGACTTGCAGCTGGATGGACTGAGGAAACCTTTTATTTCCCCTTTCAGATAAGACGGATGTGTGTTCTTTTAGTCAGTGTGTCCCATATGCTGCTTTTAGAAAGAAAAACATGTATGTGGATTACTGCGGCTAGAGTTTGAACTTTCATGTTACACTGAAGTAACATGAGCTGCTCCCTGTACACAGTGGGAATAACCTTTTGACAGGCACTATGTCCATTCTCAGTGGAAATGTTTTTCCAAGTCTGGCCAGAGTGCCTTTGATCATACCACCTCAAATGTAGGGGTCATAGCTACTATGCAAGGCAAGAACCATTAGCTGTTGACCAGAGCAAAAGATAAATTGGAGAGTAGGGAGCCTTTGGGCCGGGGGGGGGGAGAGGTTGATGTGGGGGGGGAGAGAGATTTAAATGGAAACAAAACTCTCTGGGACTATCATTCCTTCCTGCTAGAAAATCAAGAGTAGATAAGTGTGTGTGTGTGTGTGTGTGTGTGTGTGTGTGTGTGTGTGTTTTAATGGCTTGTATGACTGTTTGAGAATTCTGTTCACACCAACACTGCAGGCTACTTTTATTTTTCCAGGTGACAAAGAAAGGGTCTGGATGTTGTTTTAATCCAAATATGTAATAGTAGATGGTGGATGTATCACTCTTCTCACTTTTTAAAGCACGTTTAGCTTTTTTTTAATGGAGACTACAATTTTGGAAGTATCTTTTCCTAGTTTCTCCGGTCACTGCAGTGTAAAACAGTGGTATTATTTTTTGTATTTTTCTCCCACGTAGCAATATGAAACAGAAAAGTATAGTTTATACAGAAAAGTATTGGTTTATACATGGTGTTCGGGGTTTATGAAATTACGTGAAAGGTAACAAAGGCGTTTCCTCCTATTCTCCCATGTAGTGGATACATTTTAAAGGTGACTTCTGATCCCAGGACACAGTATTCAGATGCTGATGAAACATACTCCCAATCTATACCTTGTGGAGAGAGAAGAAAAGCATGGAAACTCAGATTTTGTCACTGGCAACAAGGTTTCACTTGCCTTATGAACCTGCTTCTTACTGTGGATTCTAGTACACCAAACCTGGTCAATGAGATCTCTCATGTTTCTTGTGCAGCCAGTGGCAAAACAAGCTAAATAAATAGTTCTCCAGAACCTGCAAGCAGATATGGACACCACCATGTTTCCATGTGGTAGTCGTGTTTTTTGCACTGTTCAGTTGCAGTACCATATAGAACATAACAGTCAGGATAAGGAGTGCTGGAGACCACCAGGAGCTACAAAGAGTCAGTGCAAAAAGGAAGGCTGGGTGTTGGCCTTCGGAAGTCCTAGTATTTTAGAAGCAGTAATACAAATTGTGTAAAAGGATTCAGGTAGTACACCTGAAATGCTACACTACTTCCAGAACTTATTTTCCGTTTGTTACAATAATAAACGACTATGCGATCACTGGGCATGAGATTGGTGCAATTTGACTTTACGGTAAGGAGGAGAAAGGAGAACAAATTTGGAGGCCTGCTTGCTTTCAAAAATGTGCACAAATGGCTTTTTTAAAAAAGAAAGCTGATGAGAAAATGGGGAGAACTGAACTTTTAAGATTTCAAAACTGAGAAACCATAATTGACAACTTCAGTTATGGTTCCATGTTGAAGAATAGATAAAGTTAAGGAAACGGGTTTGAACCAAGAAATGGGTTGATAATGTGCTGTGTTCTTTGTAGGAAAAAAACGACTTGCAGAAGTAGAAACAAGAACTACTAATAAAATACAGTTAGCAGAATGGTAGTTGCCTTGCCCTTTCAACACAATTGAAAATAGTATTACTATAGTAATTAGGAGATTGAAAACATCATGGTGTTAAGCCTTACAAGAGATTGCACGAAGTCCAGAGCTAGTTAAATATGTGGCGCTGTGGGTTAAACCACAGAGCCTAGGACTTGCCGATCAGAAGGTCGGCAGTTTGAATCCCTGTGATGGGGTGAGCTGCTGTTGCTCAGTCCCAGCTCCTGCCAACCTAGCAGTTTGAAAGCACGTTAAAGTGCAAGTAGATAAATAGGTACCGCTCCGGCGGGAAGGTAAACGGTGTTTCCGTGCGCTGCTCTGGTTCACCAGAAGCGGCTTAGTCATGCTGGCCACATAAAGTGTACGCCGGCTCCCTTGGCCAATAAAGTGAGATGAGCACCGCAACGCCAGAGTCGGCCACAACTGGACCTAATGGTCAGGGGTCTCTTTACCTTTACATCTGTTTATATCTGTAAGTTGAGTGCTTATGGTCCATTGATTTCAGGGAAATTTAGGCTTCTCTGACTTTTCCGTTGCTGGTACCCACCATGTTCTTGTAAACACAACAGATAACACAAAAAGGCTGGAGTGAGAAAGGTACTTGAAGAACATTCTTAAAATGACTTTAATTTATTGCCTTTCTTTCAATCATCTCTTAAAAACAGTTTCCTTGTTTTGCACCTGCTTCTGATTATTGTAATATTTTGGACCCTGCTTCTGGCACTATTCATAGGTCTGAAGCACAAGTATAAGCAAGAGGTAGGTAAAAAGGTAGCATCTAGACATGAAAAAACACATATACAGATATCCTCATCAGAAAGCTGATATTGTATACTTGGTGTCAAACCAGAGTGAGTTGTTGCAAAATGTGTGCAGCAACCCTGAATGAATGAATGAATGAATGAATAAAATTTTTTGAACATCAAGATCTTCAGAGGCCATACTTTGGGTGCACCTCCCTGCTTTTGGAGGGGTACACAATTAGAGACGGGAAAACGAGGCTTTGTTTTGGTACTCCAAATTTGGAATGCTGTCCCTAGGAAATGGCATTTTGAAACCAGGTGAATACTTTTTAAAAAATTCTCTCAGGACTTTTAAATATTTTTGCTTTTTAATTTTTCTTTTTCACTCCTTTGGTCTGGTGAGATTCCATTTTTGTGCTGCTGCTTTTAATTGATTGTATTGTTTTGTTCTTAAATATTTGCAAATTGTCCTGGAAGTCTTCAGACTGAAGGATGGGATATTAAGTGCAGTGAGTAAATAAATAGCCTTGGTCTGTACAAGGAAGTTGTACAACTTCAAATGAAAGCTTTTGGGAGGCTGTTTATTTAAAATGAACTGAACAACGGCTTATCTAAACTCTGCTTGCAAATATAATAGTACATTGCATACAGAATTTGCAGCACTGAAGCCTCATTCTTGCATTTTAATAGTTTTTAACTATCATCAGGATGTCTCTTCACCCTAATCTGGACATGTCAGGTTAAGTAAAACATTGGTTTTATGACTGCCTATAATTTAATTTGGCAGGGCATAATATCTATTTTGCTCATTAGCACCCCCAAACCAATAATATAAAGCTAAATAAAAATAAAAAGGGTAGAATAAACTTTGTGCATCTGTTTCTTTGTATTTTTATAGTCCTGCATTGAACAAGATGTCTAGTCTTCTGTAGCCGCATATGATGTGGTACTTGTCTGGCTTTTAGATAACAAACGAAAGAACAGTGCCCTTTAGAAAACGACAACGTCCTGTTCCTTTCATTTACTTGTCCTAGACGTATTGGAGCTCTTGCTCTATTGCAGAGGGCACCGTGATCTGTTTTCTAAAGCCCATGCCTTTGGCAAATTGTTGTTTTTCTGCAGTCAACATACAATAGTAATCTTAATGCGCAGCACTGTGTGTGAATAAGCAAATATAAAAAACCCCAGGCTCAAGACTGTAAAAATATTGTGTGTTTTTCTAAAGACCAAGACAACAGAAAGGGCTAGTCACTGAAGTGGATAGTGGCTGTAATAGAGCGGAAAACTGGGGTCTCCTCAAAGAAGGAAGTGCTAGGATACACATGCTTTGTAACAACATTGTCTGGCTCAGTTTCTCATAAGGGTTTTTTATTATTAACAATCTGCCCTATTGTGGACAATAGTTGTGAAACAGTCTTCTGAAATTTCAGCTCTTTCCTAATTAAGGAGAGGAATATTACAGGCACAGGAAACCTTTATTCCACCTGCAAAATTCTTGTTGGAAGACACTGGTGCAGTTAAGCAATTTTAGATTGTGCACTTCCTGGTGATATGCTGCCCACCCTTTAAATGGGGATGTATATCACTTCACTGCTGTGTGTGGGAGCCCTCCTGCTCATTTTGTAGACTGGGACCCTAGACCTGTGCCCCAGGATCCTGTAACTACTGGTATATCACTGTTTGAAGAACAGGTTTAGACTTGGGTTTAGGGCTACTGTTGAAACTCCTTAATTTATATCCTAAAGAAATATCTTTAAACCAACCTATTATTCAGGTAGCTTCATGCATTAGACATTTCTAGCGTTACATCAAACCTGGTTGTATATATTATTAGCTAGAGTTTGCCATGTACATTTAAGAAAAAAGCCATTTCCTTCCAATTCTTGTGCAATAAAAACTTTGGAATAGCAGCATATAATATACGATGGAAAAGTCAAAAGATAACTCATCACCAACCTGGATATAGTTTATTTGTAGTCTTTAAAAACTGTTAATGTCGTGTGGAATCTCTCTCTTGTTTGGCTTTAGGAATCTCACTTGTGACTCAAAATTTACAGGACGAAAACACAGCATTATGCTGTACAGATTGATGAATTGGATTAGAACTGAGTTCACATCACACATTCAGAGTTGGCATGGTATTTTCAGGGTTCCGTGTTCCTACAGAAAGATTTGTGTGTTTTTCTACCTAGTTTGAAAAAGTCAACTTATCCCAGTTTTAGGCTCCCCCCCCCCAATATATGTCTCATATCTGTGGAAGTTGTGCCCATAAAACTGGCACAAATGAAAAGATGTGTAGTTTATGTACTGAGCAGTCAACATGTAACAGTCAATAGATATTTTGCATGTGTTAGAGACAAATACAACTGAAGAATCTTGAAACTAGATCTCGCCAACTAGTCAATGCAGTGTCATCTCTGCAATCATTTCAGAGTTGTATTTACAGACACTTGGTAGAACTAATAAGAGGTTCTGGTCTTATTCTAATTCATTTTAGAAATCTTTTCTCTATGGCCTTCTTTTACACTTGCTTTTTTCTTTGCCATATCCTCATTGGAGACTGGGTCTTAATTATGTCTCCTGACATGGGTGTCAATAACAAAATACAAAAATGTATGTGCTCTACCATTTATGAAGGGCACATATATTAACAACAACAATAGTAATAGTAATAATAATAATAACTGCTACTTTCCCCTTCAAGACATGCAAACAGAGACCTAGTCCTTCCTCATTGTCTGTTCACATGTGTTTTAGACATGTGCACTGTACTGGAGTATCTGCAGTTCTCAAGCTCTTCGCAGTTGCAAAGGGAAAAAGAGGGAGGGTGTGCCTGTGGCACTGGCGTCCCTTGCCTTAGGTGGTGCAGATTCTTGTGCTGGCCCTGCAAATGATGAAATATTATCATTATTCCAGAAAACGGTATCCTGATAGGCAACTAGTTATGTTTGAGAAGTACTGTGGCAAAGCATCTGGGGTGAAAGGAAGAATCCCACTTCTTGCCCTCTCCTGTCTCAGTGAGATGTCTCTCATTCACATCCTCTCTTTGTCTTCTAGATTGATACATTTAATTCTAGATTAATACATTTAATAAGTCAGTAGTGTGGTGTAGTGGTTAAGAGCGGTGGACTCGTAATCTGGTGAACTGAGTTCACTTCCCCACTCCTCCACATGCAGCTGCTGGGTGACCTTGGGCTAGTCACACTTCTCTGAAGTCTCTCAGCCTCACTCACCTCACAGAGTGTTTGTTGTGGGGGAGGAAGGGAAAGGAGATTGTGAGCTACTTTGAGACTCCTTAGGGTAGTGATAAAGCGGGATATCAAATCCAAACGCCGCCTCCTCTTCTTCTAAATTAATTTTTTTTTCTAGATTAATAACAATCTTGCAGGGGACTATACCTTAAATAATGTAGCAAATATCCCCTTTTTCTAAACTGATACCAGTTCTTGGCAATTGAGGTGCCCCGGCAGGTGTTTGGTGATTACAGGACAAACATTGTTGGGGTAGATTAAGGAGTTAAATAGCATTGACACTCAGGCTCTTCCTTAATCCATACTGAAAGAATGCCACCATTTCTTAGGCTGATTCGCACATGATAGTGGCTACATGAAATGTTTGTGTGAGTATGAAATTGGTGCTTGGCTCCTGTGTTGGCTATGCTCACAAGAAAGGGTTTGAGTGAAATGAAATTTCATAGGCTTGGTGTATAACTGATCCTTTTACAAACAAGTTGGGATGGCAGAGGTGTCTAAATTAGTTTTAAAATACAGTTAGTAGCCCTTTAAATGTTATTCAAATGCTTGGTTCTATGGTCCTATGGTTGGTTGGCATGCTTCTGTCTCGGGAGACAATGGAAGAGTGAGTGTTCAAATTAATGCTTGTTTAGTTGGTTGTAGTTGGCAGTTGTAGAATATTTATCAATACATCTATGCTACTCACAAAACAGGACTCAGTTAGCCAAGCTTGTAGCATACTTTATTCATGAATCATATTGAAGAAGCTTTTCTAGCTTAGTTGAAGATCTGTAAAAGGATGGCTTTTAGCACAGCTTTGTGCTCCAGGCTATTGTTGAATAATCTGCGCCCATCTTTCATTTTAACAGGAAATGACAAGGGGAGCTGTTTCCTCAGCTTCTCCATATTTATATTCCTCATTGGTTTCTTGTGTTTTTCCATCAGTGGTTTGTTTTCTCTCTTCAGTCTAAGTAATGTTGTCTCTAATTTGCTAGTTTTGCTTGCTTCTATCTTCTCCTGAGTTTTCATTACAAGAGCTTTTGAGAATCTGTAATTGGTAATCTGGGATTTAGGGAGTATTGTAGTTTGTGTGGGATGAGGTAGCATTTAATGGTTTGTGCAACTTTCCCAGGATTCATTGCCCAATTTCTTAATACTTCAGAAAAAAAGAGGCATCAACCAGCCCAGCCCATGTACCTACTTACTGAAACCATTTTCTATAACAGGTAGGGAATGTGGGAACAGACCACATCCAGGTCTAGGGATGACATTCCTGATTTAATGAGCTATCAAAGGATGAAGCACAGCATCCACTTACAAATCTAGTGACCCTTCTTCATCTGTTAATTTGAAATCCTAACCTTCCTTCTCTACGATTGTCTTGTGCGGAGGCAAACACTTGGAATAAGATGGTTCAGAGAGAGCCTATTAGATTGTAGAAATATGAAAACATTGAGCAACAAAATAATAATAGATGGAGGCAGAACTCTAGGTAGGAACTGTCTTCTCTGTGTTCTATATTAGACAGTTTTTTCCTACACCCTTCCCTATTGTTTTTCACATTCTTTTGCTCACTTCATGTTGTACTGAAATGATGTTTGAATCCCAAAGTGATCCAGCTCAGATCCTTAGCTAAATCAAAGCCTCTGCCTTACAATAGTATAAATCATCCACGGCAAGCTTCCTCTGGCTACATATAGGAAGAATGGGAATAAAATTTGCTAAAATGTGTAACATTTTGTGTATCATATAACAGTGCAGATTTTGTTTGGTACTTGGGAATATTGCATGTTAACATGTACTTTGCTAAAGCAAGTGCTGAAGTATAGGGGCTTAATCACCCAAACCTTTTGCAAAGCCACATACCGTACTTTTCCATGTATTAGGTGAGGGTTTTTTTACTCCAAAATAAAGTAAAAAATGGGGGGTCATCTTATACATGGGTAGTGCAGAGGGGGGACGAGCGATTGGTTGCATCCGTGAGTAGGATCTAGCAGTTGGGTGGGTGAATGGTGTCTGCTGCAAGGGCTGTTTTGGATTGGCTGCTGCTTTGTCAATTGTGTGTGCTATTTGTGGATGCGTAAAGGGCTGCTTTGGATTGGCTGCCGCTTCTGCAGTTTGGCTTGTTAGCGTTTGCCAGTTGGGTGAGTGATCTTCATCGTTCCCCACCAATAATTGCTTAACAACCCCCCCCCCAAAAAAGCTCAACAACTCTGGTCAATTCTCCCCCAAAAGACCTCAATACCTTTGGGCCATCTCCTCCCATTTTCTTTAATTTTAGTCCCCCAAAATAGGGGCGTCTTATACACGGAAAAGTGAGATGCCAATTAATATAATATAATGATGATAAGTATAATCCTGCCACATACCTTGCAGCACGGGCTTGAGCCCACTGTACTCTACCTATCACACACTCTTTTAATAAATGTTTTGGGGGATGAAATGTAAAAATAAATAATACATGTTTCATTGTACAGACTAATTACTAATATAAAGAAAGGAGAACCATAGAAAGAGCCTTGCTGGACCAGGCCAAGAACCCATCTAATCTAGCACTCTGTTTAGTCAGTAGCGAACTAGATGCTTATGGGAGGTCCGCAATAGCCCTCTTCTACTTATGTTAATTTCAGTTGATTGACTCTGAGCTGAACTTAGTTGGATACAACCCATGATCTGTAACGTGGGAAGTAATCTCCAGCTTTGTTCACCAGCTGACAGGTTATATGTAGCTCTGTTCTAATGGCAAGGCCCTGCTCTATATAATGAATCTAGGTAACAAGTTGAGGCGTTTAAAAAAATGCAGTTTATTGTCCCGTAGCTATATTTACTGTCTGGTTCTAACTACAATAACAAATCAACTGTAGTGATTAAGCTAAGAAATACTGTGTTGTATAAACACAGGTGCAGATCTGTTAAGTATGAAGGTACAACCTTTATATAACTGCATGTTTAATGTTCAGAATCTTTTCTCTAAAGCACTATAAACTCCAGCAGCAGGTTCTTGAGGTATTCTTACCACCTTTGGCTCCTGATGTGTTGAGAATTTATTTGCCTTTTGAAATCTATTTTAAAAAAATTGACGTAGTCTTAGAAGGCAAAATAATAAGTCCCATAGGAAAAATGTGGTTTTGTTTTTCAGATGACCAATGACTTTTAAGATATTGCAAAGGAATAATACACACAAGTACATTGCTATTAATATAGTAATCTTTTTTAAAAATAGTTTTTTATTGAAAAATGGGAAATGATATAATTTTTAAAGAAATAAAACTATATACTGAAACAACTGAAGCCTGGTAGGGAGAATACCACATCAGTACATCAACTGGAATGGTGCTGAATTACCGGTATATTAAAAAACAACAACTATGCCATAAATATATCTGACCACATCTATCTATCTATCTATCTATCTATCTATCTATCTATCTATCTATCATCACAGGAAATTTTTAACCAATGGCTGATTATCAGAAATGAATAGAATGCCAGTCATCTATAAATGAGTCTGAGTCACCATGCTCATTATAGGCACAAAGTTGTTTTGTTAATGTGGCCATTAGAGCAAGGGATCATATTTTTCTATATTACTGTTCTGCTGTGGAAGAGTCTTCGCTCTTGCATTGGTGTTCTTGTTCTATTCTTGCTAAGAGCAAAGTTAGGGCTCTGAACTTCGTCTCACAATATTTAATATCACTGATTTAGCTGTAGGTACCAAATTATGCATAAATGTAACTTAAGCAAAGATTTGCCTCTAGGACCTGGTGATAGTATGGAATGAACCTTCAAATAGTCCCCTTAAGTTTTAACACAGTCGTTGTTGTTTAGTCGTTTAGTTGTGTCCGACTCTTCGTGACCCCATGGACCAGAGCACGCCAGGCACTTCCTGTCTTTCACTGCCTCCCACAGTTTGGTCAAACTCATGTTAGTAGCTTTGAGAACACTGTGCAACCATCTCGTCCTCGTTGTCCCCTTCTCCTTGTGCCCTCAATTTTCCCCAACATCAGGGTCTTTTCCAGGGAGTCTTCTCTTCTCATGAGATGGCCAAAGTATTGGAGCCTCAGCTTCAGGATCTGTCCTTCCAGTGAGCACTCAGGGCTGATTTCCTTAAGAATGGATAGGTTTGATCTTCTTGCAGTCCATGGGACTCTCAGGAGTCTCCTCCAGCACTATAATTCAAAAGCATCAATTCTTCGGCGATCAGCCTTCTTTATGGTCCAGCTCTCACTTCCATACATCACTACTGGGGAAACCATAGCTTTAACTACATGGACATTTGTTGGCAAGGTGATGTCTCTGCTTTTTAATATATCAACTGGCGATTGTATCTTTACAGCAACTTTTATGCTTTCATTGTTTCTTTGAATGATGTAATGTATATCTGAGGTTTAGTGTCTTGAATTTAGCATCTTCCCTTTAATTTCTGTATAAATGGGAAATATGAAAATGGTTGATAGTTATTCTCACTTGAGACAACCGTAACAAAAGATTAAAATAGGAGGGAACTAGGTCATTCAAGCCTGTTGTGTGATTTGGCATACTTGAGGAAGGAATTCAGAAGATCAGGAAGGGCTTCCTTCATTAAGTTGTTGGCTCTGTGAAAGGACATACAGTATAATTTATCAAATGGAGTAGTGCATTTTATGATTAGCTAGTTATGTGATATTGATTAAGTAAATGGTTTACTTGTTTTCCTAGTCTAATAAGAAATATGTTGGCTGGGCAACAAGCAATGATCCTAGTCCTCTTTAAAGAGAGTGACATATTTAAGAATGCAGTCTTATGTGTGTAGTGAAATGTAGTGGCTAAAAACCTTTTGAGAAACATACTGAAATGTACCTGGAACAATTCTTTGAATGCAATGATATGGCAAAAACAGGGTGTGCTTTAGGCCCAATTCATCTGTAGTAATCTTGATTCAACATAGTAATCCCATTGACTTTTACCAAAATTCTGTTTGTCTTCTTTCTTGGACATTTAAAAAATATTAATATTAAAATTGCGTGATATTAAATATTAAGTCCTCTTCTTTATGCTTTCCTCAACAGTGTTTTCGAGCACTTTGCTGCAAAGGGCCTCCACCACCACGACCAGAGTATGACTTGGTTTGCATAGGTCTCACTGGCTCTGGCAAGACTAGTCTACTGTCTCAGCTCTGCAGTGAAAACAGAGATAATATAGTATCGACAACAGGTAAACTAATGCTTTATGTAACTTCTTAAACTAGATATATCTTTCAAAATTGTGGCAAAACTATTTGGCTTATTTCAAACCAAATTAAAGTGTGATTAAAGAATGCTTAACATCTTCCATTTGGGTAAATATCTGAATTGTAATTCTGTACAAATAATATGAAAGTTGCCCATTTGAGTATTTAGTGTCTATCCATTTAGCTGCAGCTTGTTGTGTCCTTTAATAAATAATATTTCGGATGTGAAGCTGTAGTGATCAAATATATAGGCAGGGCATATTTACTGTATACCAGGAGGCCAGATCTTGTTAGACTACAACTACCATTATCCCAAATTATTGGCTGTGCTGGGAGTCCAGCATTTGGCTTCCTATGCTGTTTATTTTGCATTTCTCAGCATGCCCCTTAAATAACAACTCAAGGATATTATCTCCCTATTATATTTGAACTTGCTCTTCGGTGAAACATCTCTATTTCTTTGCATTAAACCTAAAATATGGATGGCCAAACTACACATCATGTGGAATTCAACATCATGCTATTACAAATGTTTCATCTGCACAAGCATATCAGCTTGCCAAGTGACTCGATCCCTGTTCGCCTCCCCCCTTGCGCTGTTCTGGGGATTCTTTCTTGAAAGCTGATTTCAAGGTTCGCTGGAGGTGTACAGGTGGAGATGGGAGGAAAGCCCCATTGCACAAGCGGAAATCTTTGTGCAGGGCTTTCGTTGATAGGGTTTATTAGGTGTTTTAAATGTGAAAACAGCTGTTTGTTTTTGGGCAATAGTACAAGAGGAGAAGCTCAAATCCTTTATCTCTCTTCTTTGGTCCCAATTAAATCCTCTCCATTCCAGGTTGTGATAAGCTGTGAAGGGGGAAACCTGAGAACTTTAAGCTTTTAAGCCTTTTAATTTCCCTTCTGGAGTATATAGTTTCTTGTGGGGGGGGGGGTTACTTGGACTTAGCTCTGCTGTGGTCCTGATCCAGTCATGCACAAGACACTGCTGGTTTTTCAGAACGAAAGAAAGACATGGAGCTCCAACATCATGTGTAGTTTGACCCCAAGACAGATTTCATACTAAAGAAGCCCTTCAGTTAATTAGTAGCTGCTGTAGGAATTTTGGTATGTTTTCATATTGTGCTTTAAGAATGCTTATCACTGAAGAAGGTTGATGACACCCTTCTGTCTATATGATCCAGTACAAATGCAGGGGGTGCAGACTGAGTATTGTATATTTTAACCAAGCATTTAATATAGGGAGCTTACTTTACACACAGTAGGGTTTGTTTATTCACATTTGCAGAAATTGACTGGGATGGACAACTAAGATGAAACCACTGCTCATCTATGGAGGGGCTGCAAAATGGATACATAATATGTGTAATATGTTCAGTGTCCTACATATGTACAGTACAGAAAAGTATTGTGCTTATCAGAACATCTTAGACAGTGTTAGAAACTGAGATATGAAAGCTAGGAGCTGAATGACACCTTAAACCTGGGTTATGACTGCCACAACGGAATGTCTACGCGCACATTTTTATAACAAGAATACAAAGCTGAAAATGAACAAACTGCAGCTAAAATCTTATATTAATTTTTCACATGGTCTAGTCCTCCTCTGAAAACTGCAAAAAACAAAGCCATATTTCCCCTGCCTGCCCCCCTAATATTCTTAAGAGGGTCTCTTCTGCAGTCCTAAGAGCTGGAAGTGAGGAGGCAGAAAAAGGTCTACTGTTGTTCCAGCAGTGGCAGTTTTAATCTGAAATCTTAGGCACAGTACTGCTCCCAGAGCTCAGAAACTGCTTGCATTAATGAAATCCCCTTTCGCAAAATGTGCCTAAAACAATGGGAGTTTTGAACGCTGGAGCTTATGTGTACTGACATATAAATTCTGTCTTTGTTTATTTTGATTTACTTTATTAATGTTGAAAAATCAATATAAATGTTTTGGAGAAGAAGAAAATAGCCTAGGCAGGATTTGAGTCTAACCTCTGCATTCTTACCGTTTACTGTGTGAAATGTGCACTGTGGCAGTGAGAAAAAAAAATACAATTGGTAAGGAATTGATTATGTTGCCTTGTATACTCATACCCAGGAGAAGATGCAACTTTGGATGCATTTGCAAACTAAAGGGATTCACTCAAAACAATTGAAATAAGTAACCAAAGCTGCTTAATTTTAATGATTTCTGGAGGGTTAGGTATGGAAGCACCAGGAGTGGGTCAAATCTATCCCATAGACTCATAGAGTTGGAAGGGACACCAAGAGTCATCTAGTGTTACTCAGAGCCAGCAGTGAGGTCCCCTACACATCACTGACTACTCTCTCTTCCCATATGGGTAGTAAACTTGACTACTACAGAGGGCTGTATATGTAGTCTGCACAGCAGCTAATGGGCTGCAGGGAAACTGGGAAAGCATCGCTGTAGACTGGATCATTTGCCCTGATCCTAGGTACTGGGTAGCAGGTGAATGGACTAAAGGAATGTGAGAAAGCAGTGTTTACTGGATTGTCCTCCTGCAGATACCTTTTTAGAGAAGTCCAGCTGCTCCAGTTTAAGGAACTGTTCCTACCTCGCCTGGAGCAGCTGTTTCTAGATTGGCACCTTTCCATCCTTTGTCTTCTGCCACACCCTTAACCCACTCACTGCTTCAGGTTTACTGAAATGTATATCCAGTTCTAATCCTAAAAAAAAGTTGTGCCCCAGGTGTCTCTGATAAATTATTTTTGAGTTTGGGAGGCTCTGAATTTTGCATTTAGATATCAGTTTGTACAATTTCTCATTACAGAGAGATTAATCTGATTTCACAGAGTGGTATGAATTGAAAGAATGTAGAGAGATAAACAGAATTGGAAAGCAACTGATAATCTTCCATCAGCCTTTTGAATCCACTGCTGTTGTACCTATTATCTGGATGGAATAAGGATAAACTTTACAATCAGCTAAAATAGAATATGGAAAACAGAATTTGGAAGCGTGTGTCTCCTCTGCTTCCTTTCCAAAAAATAAAAATATGCCCCTAATTCTGTCAAAATTATGCAAAATACTGTTACACTGTTTTATTTTATATAACTATCCTGCTTCTATGATTCATGTTTTGAAGTAATTCTACATATTTTTGGCAGCAAAATGATTCTCGGAGGAATGGAGGAAAGGGAAGGGCCTGGGATTAGGGAAGGGATTAGGGAGAAGATAACTTTTGAAACCTTGCCCAGGCACTTAAAGATCACAAGAGGTTGAAGGCCCAAAGCAGAGAGGAGTACTACTACTATTAACAAGCATAGTTCTTTGGATAGTCTCTGCACTGCAAAAATTACTAACTTTTTTTGTTCTGATTTCAGGTTTTAGCATAAAAGCAGTGCCATTCCAGAATGCCATCTTGAATGTAAAAGAGCTTGGAGGTATAACACTATTAATCAACTGAATATCTGACTGGTAGTTTTCCATTTTTTGGTCTCTCTCTCTTACTGATAATAAATAATACTTTATTTAATACTTAACAAGCACTTGTGACCACTAGATCAGTGTTTCCCAACCTTGTGCCTCCAGATGTTTTTGGCCTACAACTCCCATCATCCCTGACCACTGGTCTTGCTAGCTAGGGATGATGGGAGTTGTAGGCCAAAAACATCTGGAGGCACAAGGTTGGGAAACACTGCACTAGATACTAAGCATAAGCTTAAAGGAGTACAATCTAGAGCGGACATGATGCAGGATGAAAGCAAGGGAAATTCAGAATAGCAGCTGAGGTGCAGAGCTTGCATTTCTACTTTGCAGTGCACAACTCCCATAATTTATGTATCTACTTAAAGGGAGGAATTCAACATAGCATTATGGCAGTTCTGTCAGTGCAAGCATTTCAGCTTGCCAGATGGAACGACCCTCTCCCTCCGCCCCCAGCATGCTATTCTGAGGGTTCTCCTAGTCAAAGCGGGGAGGAGGGGGGAATCATGTTGTGCTAGCAGAAGACTTTCTGCTGGCTTCTGCTAGTGGGACTCATTAGTTGAACATAGCCTGCAATAGTGATCTGGCTTTTACTCCTGTCTTATGTCATATATTGTGCAGAGATGGATTATTGCACCACTGACACTGGTTCAGAAGTAGGACTAGTAAAGCATTAAAAATAATATCCATACAAATGCTGGGAATGTGGTATCTTGAAAGGGTGTGCACCCAGTGTAAGGAATGAGAATTTTTGAAACTTTAGCCAAGACAGATCTCTGACTAGCAAAAAACCTGAGAACCTCCTAATTCCTATGAATGGTATTATCAGTTTAGGCTACTGTATTGAAGTACACATTGAAGAGATAGTTATTTTACTTCATTTAACAAAACACATATACTGCTTGAGTGTAGTAAAACCTATAAGAATTAAAATGATCAATTAAAAACAGTTAAAACAATAAAAACACTTAAACATAATTTAAAATAACAGTAAAAAAAAGATTAAAACATGTCAACACATATGAGTCTGGATAGGCTTACCTAAACAAAAACGTTTTAAGCACTCCAAAAGTGGTACAGTGAAGATGCCTGCCTGATGCCAATAGACAGAAAGTTCCCAAGTGTAGGTGCTACCACACTAAAACTGCAATTTATTACAGCTGCAATTACTTACATCTACTAAGCAGACTCTAGCCAAGATACTAATCCACAGTTATTAAATCTCCATACCCTGGTACCTCAGTTGTTGAATATAATCCATTCCGGAAGACCGTTCGACTTCCGAAATGTTCGACAACTGAGGTGCAAAGGAAGGTTTGCAAAGTCAATGGAGAAAAAAAAAAAAAAACACAGCGGAAGCTGTTCAACTTCCAAGGCACGTTCAAAAATGGAAGCAATTACTTCTGGGTTTTTGGCGTTTGGGTTCCGAAATGTTAGGCTTCTGAGACTCTTGAAAACCGAGGTACCACTGTATCCTTTTTTTTTTTTTTACAGAAAACAATTCTGTATGGTGATGCCTCTTTAATGGAAGTATTGCTCTTAAAAGTAGCTAATGATGAAATTCTTCCCATTTGGCGATATTGCTCAAGTGGCCAATGGCCCAGCATATTGTCTCTGACAGTGGTGGTAGAACATAATAATCATGGCCGCCAGTTGCCTCAGATAAAGGAGGAAGCTATCCAAGGCTGCTGTCTAAGTATTTATTTATTTATTTCATCCATATACTCATGGAACAACTCAAGAAAGCTTATTGGGAACCAAAGGGAAAAAAACAACGAGCTGTTTAGTTCGCCAGTAGTATCTGCCTATTCCTGAACTGAGAATCTTCTATGAACTGTGTCTGAAGTATTGGATGTGATACTGGTTCGAAATCTGGTAATTTTCCCAAGAGTTGCTTATGAATGGAAATCTGAAAGGAAACTCTAAATAGGAAGGGAGAGGCGAGTAGAATCTTGTATATTGATAGAAATCAGGACATAATACGTCTCTGGCAAAATATGTTTGCTGTATTCAATTCCAAAGCAACTTTAGTTCTGTGGCTATTACAAAAAGCAAATCTTTAAAATTTTAAACTTATTTAATATATTAAATATATTAACCTATATATTTACCTATATGAAAGTCTAGCATGTTGGTTTCTGACCACCCTATTGATCAACATGTTAATGATCTCTTTTATGTATTGAGTGTGGCTCTAGAAAATAAAAAACTTTATTTTCAATTTTACATTTTGAGGGGACTCACTTCATGGGATTAAATTGGGCAGCTGCTAAACATGACTCCTCTCTTTTATCCTTTGAAGAAAAAGTTACTGTTTTATTTAAACAGAACTCTCATTTATGTAAGGCTTGCAGTCTGCTTTTATTTTTGCCGGACGCTGACAGCCTTCTATGAGGACATTGGGTTAGTGCCCAATATGGTGCTTAGCAGTTGCATAAGGGCAAAATTTCTGACTTGGAACAGACAAATTGTCCTGTCAGTTCATTATCTGAGTAACAGACAGCTGGATATGTTTCAGGGGAAAGTAAAAATGAATGGAAAAACAAAAGGCAAATTCACTTACCCTTTTTAGTCCTAGGGTTGATAAAGTGCTATTGGATGATGATGATTTGCAAGTTCTATTCTCTTCAGACCAGCTGAAGTTCTTGCAGTCCGGATAAAAACGGGCTCTGCAGAATAAGTAGCCTTTAAAGAAGCTGTACGAAGGGTTAAATGCCATTTGAAAAAATATATTTCTTAAGTGGTAGGTGGCATTGGATCTGTGAAGACCTCTGGCAGGAATTAAGAGAATAGTAGTGGAGTGTCTGGTAAGGAAGGCAGGGACCAGTCCAAAAGAGAGTTAAAAGTGTTAAAAAACCAATAATATTTGTAAATTGGGAAGTGAAGCCATTAAATAGAGCAGAGAGGTATTAGGATGAGTGTCCTACAGAGGAGATGAAGGTATTGTGGTGAAAGTAAAGAATTATTATTATTTACATATTTTTATCCAACTTTTAAAAAAATTGCAAAACAAGTAACAATTAAAATGGCAAAAGTAAAGCCAGAAAGCAGTAGCCATTTGGGTATTAGGAACAGAGAAGATTGGCCATGTTTTAAAGACCAAAATATGTCCCATTAAGTTGATAACACTTTACTGAGAGTGTAAAAGGTTAAAATATGAACATGAGTAGGAGCAGAGATTGACTTCGCTTATTTTTATATACAAGCTATGAAATTCGTTATTAATTATTAAATTTGCATACCGCCCTTTATCTGAAGATCTCAGGGCAGTTCACAGCACAAAATAGTTAATTATTTAAATGAGTACTTAATCTTATTGTTCTTTTTGGTCTGACAACATTTCTGTTTTTGTTTTGTTTTTACTTATCATTAAAGGAGCTGACAATATTAGGAAGTACTGGAGTCGTTACTACCAAGGATCCCAAGGAGTAATATTTGTATTAGACAGTGCCTCTTCAGAAGATGATTTAGAAATTGCTAGAAATGAACTGCACTCTGCGCTTCAGCATCCACAGTTATGCACTTTGCCATTTTTAATATTGGCCAATCATCAGGACAAGCCAGCAGCTCGTTCAGTACAAGAGGTATGTTTAACACAGCAAGGTCTTATATGCTCCTAGTCATTTGCTGTGATGGGAAGTGAGTGTGTGTGTGTGTGTGTGTGAGAGAGAGAGAGAGAGAGAGAGAGAGAGAGAGAGTGCACACAGACACACACTCTGCACATGGACCTTTTGTGTGATGTGCAGGACCTGTAAGGGTTTGATGAATTCTCCTTTCAACGCATCTTGCTTAAGGGGAAAATGATGCTTTTAACTGACTTTACCAAAAGCTATTGAAAGTGCCTGCCTGCCTGCCTGCCTGCTTGCCTGCGTTGTTTATTTGTTTGTTTTTTAATCTGGGATTTTTTTTTGCTGTTAGTTTAATCTTGTTTTCATTTTTTGAACAGCCTTAGCACTCTCTGTCCTCCAATGCGTGAAGCTCCCAGCAATATACACACTTCTGTATAAAAGCTTTTCATGTTTACTCTCATGCTAATGGTTAGCGGTTAAGTTGCAGTTCCCGCTCCTAACATTTTAAAAATTTAGCACAGATTTCCAACTCCAGGAGCGTGAGGGTTAATCTTGTTTATAATATGGTTACTGTGAGGAATGGGTAAAACTGTGCATTTATAATTATGGTTCCATAATTTGGGTCTACACTGAATGTTTGATCGTGGCCATCAGCCTGATAAATGGTAGGATTTTCAACAGGTGTTCGTTCCCAAATTGCAATGGAAGGAACATAAGTGAACCAGCTCTCTCAAGTACCCTGGAGTTAGACCTGTTTAAGGGCTTTAAAGGTGAGGTCTAGGACCTTGAATTTAGCCTGGAAACAAATGCGCAAGCAGCAAGACTCACATAATACTTGTTTTATGCACTTCCTGCAGCTAACACCAAACATTAACTTAGCTGTCAAATTCTGGGCCAATTGAAATTTCCAAAACAGGAACAAACTATCACAGATTAAACCTGCTCTATCATATGTGTAGCTTCATGCAACTGATGAAGTGGTACTGCAGTCCATGAGAAGTTAATCTGCAACAATAAACCTGTTAGTGTTTGTACTTCCCCATTTCTTTCTTTCTTTCTTTCTTTCTTTCTTTCTTTCTTTCTTTCTTTCTTTCTTTCTTTCTTTCTTTGGTATCCTTCACTAATATGAAAAGTTCACAAAAGTAAGTACATGTGTCGGTTTCATAGCTCAGTGGAAGAGCATATGCTTTGCATGCAGAAAGCCCGGAGTTAATTCTCTTACATCTCCATGTAGGGCTGGAAAAGACACTTGTCTGAATCCCTGGAGAGATACTGCCAGTTCGATGGACTAATGGTCTAACTCAATGTAAGGCACCTTCTTAGATCTCAGATTAGCTTTTTTAAAGAGTTGACTCACTGTAGACTTAATCCTTTCACAGAAGAAGAAAGACAAAAAGCTAACTCAAACAAGAGTTCTATTAAAGAGACAAATGAAGCCTAGGTGTTCATTAGTTTCTAGCAGTAGGAAAATCAATTTTCTGTGCTTAATGCAAAACGATGCTCAGTAAATTATGCATTTATTGAAAGAGGGATTTAGTACTGTCTTGTCAAAATATGTGGTCTTTTTGACATTTCTGATGTGTGGTGGTGGTGTTGAAGCTAGGAGAGTGCAGCTGTTGGTGGGGATGTGTGAATTCAGAAGTCCATACCTTTGCATGCACCTGAATGGGATCCTTTGGCATGCAATGCTGATTTCATTATTTAGGTAGATTCCTATTGATGAAGCAGTTCTTAAAGTATCCAGGTCCTAGGCTGATTAGGAATTTAAAGGTCAACATTATATCCTCTCTTTACTATACAGTGGTACCTCGGGTTAAGTGCTTAATTCGTTCCGGAGGTCCATTCTTAACCTGAAACTGTTCTTAACCTGAAGCACCACTTTAGCTAATGGGGCCTCCTGCTGCTGCCGCGCCGCCGGAGCACGATTTCTGTTCTCATCCTGAAGCAAAGATCTTAACCTGAAGTACTATTTCTGGGTTAGCGGAGTCTGTAACCTGAAGCCTATCTAAGCTGAAGCGTATGTAACCTGAGGTACAACTGTATATGCATTGGGTGGCCTATTTCTCAGATATGGTTACCTATCTTTAATATGGTGATAATAGTGAGAGTGGTACCTTGAAAGGCAATCTTGAAGACCACAGAGCATTTTTCAATCTGAAATGTTATATGAATGCTGATTAGTAGTTCCAAAACTCTTTTGACTAAAACTATGCAAGAGCCAAGAAGATTCTGCAACAGCTGTTAGTGATATTGACTTGTGGGAGGTATACTGTACACTTTCCAAATTTGAAGCTTTTTAAGCAAATATTTTTCTTTATATATGGCATTTTTAAAAATAGCATTGTACAGATTATTTATCCAACCCATTAAGAAGAAAAACACATGTAACTTAATTTGCAAACCAAGGAATCAGATCCATAATTTTTGGTAATATTACTTGCTTATGTGAAAAGTAATGTACATGTATCCATACCCTTAAAGTATGTTAAAAACTTGAGAATTTTTATAGCTTCTCTATGTTCAGGGAAGTTTTTGACGTGTGATATTTTACTGTATTTTGGGTTTCTATGGAAGCCGCCCAGGGTGGCTGGGGAGGCTCAGCCAGATGGGCGGGGTATAAATAATAAATTATTGTTATTGTTATTGTTATTGTTATTGTTATTGTTATTGTTATTGTTATTATTATATGGCTTCCCTTTTTTGGGGGAGTTAAAGTTTATTATTATTTCATTTTATAATATATATAAAACATCTATAACAATTATAACTACAGACATAAATTAAAAGATGAAAAACAAAGCTATAAAATAGGCATGTAGAACAAGTAGTTGCATATGAGTTAGAATAACAAAGTCTATGTAAAGACTGTCAACTTTATTGAATCATCAAGTATAGTTCCAATATTGCCAGGCTTGTGAAGAAAATGATGGTCTTGAAAATGATGGTCAGCTGCTTATGTCATAAAGAAATGCAAAAACATTTAATAAGTCTCTGGAGGTTCTAGTCCTTGTCAAAATTTCAAATTAGTTGTGATTTTTTAAATTATAGGTATATTCCAGAGTGGGTGGTACCAAATGCCCAGTGTAAGATTGTGGCTTTTTTCCATTGGTTTGCATGCTGCCAAGATGATATAGAATTCCAATTCTTTTGACAGTATATTTACATTGATGATTTCCTGTTTTAACATTGAACATTATGCTTTCTTATTTGATCATCTTAACAAATTAAGTTAATGTTTAGAAATGTTCTGCTTCTTCTAAACATATGATTTATACAGTAGGCAAATCACAGAGAAAAACTCCTTTAGGGATCATATTTAATATTCAGTGAGCCAGTTTAGAGACTGAGGAAGTGGGGATATAAAGAAGCTGACTTGCTCACTGTTTGTTACCTGTAGTTGTAATGTAATATCCTAAGCTGGAATTTCCTTGCTTATCCAGAATGATCTGCATGTTCAAAATCTCTGGAACATGATGAACTTCCTGCATTGAGAAGTCCCTCCTTCAGAGGTTAATATTAGAAACAGGACTTCAGAGATATGCTTCCAAATATGCTCTGTCCTTTGGGCCTACAAGTAAACTTTGCCAAATTTGAGGCTATGTGCTTCAACACTCCCCTTCCAAAACGAATTCACCAGCATCACAAAGAAAAAACTCTGCCGTATCCAGTAGATAGCTAGGGTACAAATAACCAGAAACCTCAACAAACTATACCACCACAATTATAAACCCTATGGTGACAAATTCACAAAGACCTGAAGAAATGGAGTAATCCTAACTTCACTCTCTCAGCTAAAATAGCCATGATCAAAATGATCAACCTTCCAAAATTAACCTACTTATTTCAAACCCTTCCAATCTGGATTCTACCAACCCAATGCCACAAGTGGCAGAAAAAACTACACTTGTTTATCTTCTCACACAAAAAGCCAAGAATAAGCCCCAAACACCTTCACCTCCTCACCTCAGAAGGAGGATGGGGAACCCGCAACACCGAACTATATTACATTGCCAACCAAGTGTGCCACATAATCCCATACATTCTAGAACAGGGGTCTGCAACCTTTAAGACAAAAAGAGCCACTTGGACCCATTTCCGAAGAAAAAAAAACTGGGAGCCGCAAAACCATTGCGACATTTAAAACAAATATATCTCTGGAGCCGCGATCTGACAGCGGGCGGGAAGGTGACGTCGGGACGGTGCGTGACTAACGCACGCACCGCCCCCATGCGACGTCACAGCCAGTACAGCGCCCGCCATAGTGGGGAGTGTCGCGGCGCACAATGTGCCTCCTCCCCTCGCTAGTATCCGCCCCGGAGCCGCGGCAAAGGTGTAAAAGAGCCACATGCGCTCCGGAGCCGCAGGTTGCAGACCCCTGTTCTAGAAGATGAGACAAAATAATAGGTACACGTGGAGAGAGACATAATCGAAAACACTCCCACAACAACATACCCTTTCCTCTAAAACATCCAGAATTGGCCCTATTGAACATCTTCCAACATAACAATGCCCACTCACACTATAAAGATATCATAACCCGCCTACTCTCAGCAGCCAGTAACATCATAGCCAGACACTGGAGGGACCTGTCAGGAATAAACATGGAACACTGGTATCAAGTAGTATGGGAAACAGCCTTACTAGAAAAGCTAATCAATAGACTGAAACTGAAATGGGGAGAAAGCGAAGAGGACGCCTTCACTCCAGTATGGCTCCTCTTTATCACATACACAGCCCAACAAGACAACAACACGAACCCACCAACAGCATACAATTCAATATGGCTAACTTGACCCAACAACCCGCACCCCCCCACACACAAACAAATCCCACTGCAGCCAACCAAAGACAATCAGCCACACCCTAGGCCACCCCAACCTCTCTCACCAAGATAGAAACATAAGAAGTAAATAGAAAGAGAACCTACCCAAGTGACACTGACACAAAAACCCCACGCATACACTAAGTAAAAGAACATCAGCTTTACCACCCCACTCCTCTCTCCCACCCCCACTCTTTCTTCCCAATCGTATACTGTATATAACACCAATGTCTCACAACAAATCCAAATGATCTGCAGAAAATGCAACCCGAAGAAAGAGACAATGCATGTGCTTCAGTAAGCGAGGAAAATCTTTAAGAAAAAAAAATTAAAAAAAAAAGAATGTGTTCTGTCCCCATTTGTCCCAGTGTGGCTTTTCATATGTGGATGTCTCCACTCTGTTGTTAGAACCCAGATGGGAGCAGCCTAAAGCCATTTTAATAATCAAGAAAGCCTTTATTTACACAAAACCCTGCTGTTCATCAGTGTATGTTGTATCTTCTCTTCAGTACATTAAGTTCCGGCTCTCAATCCTGATACATTATTGAACAAGCTGTTTTTTAAATAGATTGAGAAACCCCAGTGCTTCTTAAGGGTGACTGAGAAGCTGCAGCCTCTTGGGTCAAATCAGTTTGGCTTTGGTTTATTAATTTGGGAAAAAAGAGAAAATCTTTCCAGTCTTAGCGGCAAGCCTTACCTATTTTCTTGGCATCCAAATAGATCAGTTGATGGGGCTGTATGATGAGCAAAGTGTAGGCTCTTTCCCAGTTAATTAAGCATTCCATTTTCTGCTAATTACTATAATGCTGCCTTTGTTTTGAATGGCGTCCAGGAACCTTTGTCTGAATGGTTCTATAATGCTGTCTAGGAAGCTCTTATAGATACCCATTGAAAATGTACTCCATTGAAAACCCATCTGGGCCTTGTGCTTCCCCTCTTTTTAATTGCCTGTTCAGACTTTTTTTCCTTGTCAACTCACAGTTTTGTGTGTGTGGCAAGCTTGTCCATTCTGTGGAGTTTGATTTTTATCTAGGTGTTCTCTCATGGGTTTTGTGATGGGTTTTTTTGCCTACAGAGGCTTGTTGGTTGTTGAACCTGATGATATGATTTGCTAGAGTTTGACACACACTTTTGTTAACCATTTGCCTTCTTTGTTACCCATGCATTTACCTTTTGCACATATTTGAGGATTTTCATGTGATAATAATGCAAACTAAGTCTGTTTTAGTCAACCTCTTAGTTGCATTTTGGTGTAAATAAATGTGAAGCACCATGCCTTTCCTCCATCCCAGACAACTATGTAGTGAAGAGTACAGTGGTGCCCTGCAAGACGAATGCCTCGCAAGACGGAAAACTCGCTAGACGAAGGAGTTTTCCGTTTTGGAGGTGCTTCGCCAAACGAATTTCCTATGGGCTTGCTTCACAAGACGAAAATGTCTTGCGAGTTCCTAAGCCACTTATCTGCTTATCCGCTAAGCCGATAAGCCGCTAAAAGCTGCTAATAGCGCTAATAGCACTAATCCGCTAATCGGTCAAAGACGAAAAAACCGCTAGACGAAGAGACTCGCAGAACGGATTCTTTTCGTCTTGCGAGGCACCACTGTATCAGAGTAGGAAGTCAGTTACAACCCTGGTATCATCATCCTAACTCAACAGGAGTCTTAAGCCCAGTGGCAAGACTTTGAATTCCCTAGGCCAAGATAAACTACTTAGCAATTCCCTTCATTCATATTCCTTATGAAGCCCTGACTACACCCAAATGCTACACCCTTGATGTCTTGCTGGATCAGCTTACACAACCTTCTGTTTTAAACAAGTTGTTGGACTACTATTACAGACAATTGAATATAATACGAATTTTGGGCAGGGTGCTTCTGAAACTTGGTTTTAAGAGGTTATCTGTACTTACACAGTACAATATACCTTAGCAAGCTAATTTTATATCCCTTATAAAGCAAACTTAAAAACAATAAAAAGTTGGCAAAAACGATCAATTTAAGGGGGAAACGGCAGTAATTAAAATGCATTATTTATCAAGAAGGCTATATCTTTTCCAGGGATTTCCAATTTTTATTTCCAATAGAACATTACACTATTGCCCAAAATTAATTGAAGGTTAAATATTTCAACAATGGGTAGGGGAGATAATTAATTTTTAAAAATCATTTATAAAAGTCAAAAGGTGAAAGGGGTTAGGTTATCCCCAGTGCTATTTTTTTTAGAAGGAGAGGTGCCAGAACTCATCATGAATGCCTTCTCTTATAATGGCAATGGCTCCCACTTGAGAGGTGCCGGAACTGAGTTCAATGAGTTCCAGCTCATTGAAAAGTCCTGGTTATCCCCAATATTCGTTTGTTACAAGACAGATCAGTTAACAAATACCATTAGTAAAGAAATAAAATGTTTAAAGCATGGATCAGTATAGAAAATGACAGTCAAGTTGGAATCCTTGTAGCAGCAACTTGTTGTCTTAATAAAAATCTTAAGGACCTACAAAGTCCATTCTTAAGAACTATTACAATATTCAAACCTAGATGGAAGCAACCAATTCCTATCCGGTCTTCATTTTCTTGCTTTTTATCATCCACTTTTCTATAGCTAGAATAGTGGGGTTTTTTAAAGAATTATATTGGATTAGGGATTTTTACAATAATAGCCAGCCTGAAACAGAACCTGAAATCTGAAGAATTTTAATGAAAAAGAGTATACATTTGGGTAGATAATTCCCTTTATTTAGTAAAGGATATTATTAAACGGTAAGTAAATGCTGGTGCTTCAAGAAAATATAAAAGTACATTTATTGTGAGAGACTTCTTCAGTGTCAGCCTTTTGGGAGATGGTGCTGTTAGAAAATGACTCAATAACTAAACAAGAATAGCATTAGCATTACTGTGGATACTGGATGAGCCAAATGAGGTTGATTTGGTTAAATAATTGATTATATCTTCCTGCTTACGCTACCTACATACCAGCATGTTTATTATAAGAAAATGGAAATATTTAGAGGGGTTAAATAAGAATTTATTGTACTGTCAAATCTTGTCCCTAGCAATTGCCAAAAGATTAACTTAAAAATTAAGATATGCTATAGGGCAAACAAACAAAAGCTACATTTCCAACTACACGGCAAAAATCTGTTTTATATATAAATGATGGTAACAGTGTTTGGATGCATCCTGTGGCGTATGCTACTATTTGGAATTCTTAGCAACTTTTCAGCTTCAAGTGAAAAATATCATAAGACCTCGAGGACCACAACTTGATATTTATAAACAGAGCAAATCTTTAGAAAAGAAGAAAAAATGACATGTTACCACCCCCAATATCAATAGTAAAGGTTATTTGCCCAAGAGATCCTTCTGCTTTTGTGTGTATGTTTAGTTTTAATTTTAATGCTTTTGTATTATTTTCTCCTTATTTTAGTACAGAAAGGGGGAGAGAGAGATAGGCATTCTTGTACACAATGGGTGACTTTGCCACACTGGAGAAGCCACTCGTGGTGAGAAGATAGCATGTTCAGCACTGCATTTTGCGATCCATTGAGACCTGAACGCAGCTGTGGCAGTTCTTCTTGCAGGCCATTTCCTCACCCTTCTCCTGTTCAGAGGGCATTTTAAAAACCGACCAGCTTTTTCTGTTAAGCAGGTTTAGCTTTTGCTGAAACAAGTTGTTTTGCATGCCTGTATTTTGGCTACAGCCATTCTATCTGAAGGCCCCCCGTGACATGGGATTCATCAGGGTGTACACAAATTCAAGAGGTATTGACGTGATCATGCAAATTCAGCATTTATGAAGTAAGGAAATAAAATTTAAAAAGCTGTTACTGCAGTCCCAGAAGGATCAAGTGCATATGTATGGGAAATATGTGGAAATTAGTTACGGAACATTGAGGTTCAGCAATGAAATGAAATATTGCAAGAGTTCTGGCCAGGACCTGTCCTAAGGCTGTCATCCTGGCAACTTTACAAATATAGTGCATTCCACTTACACTGGAAGTGTATGTGATATACTGCTGCTGCTTATCTGGGTACATTGACCATAACCTACCTGACCATTTGTAATGAATAACAATTACTAAAGCTGATGTATTTGTGCCATTCTCCCAGCATGGTCAGCTAGGTTATATAGTGTGTTCTAGCATAATAAGAGTTTACTATATTATGTTTAAATCTAATGTAAAAAAGATACTGGTGTTGCATCTACTACTAGCTTTTAACTTGTAGAAAGAATATGTTATAATTTGTAAATGTTACTGCCAAGTGGGATGTATTGAATTTTTGAATTAAAGATAATGCTAAGGGCAATGTCTGTTCCATTATTTGTTCAGAAATGTAGTCTGTCTAGTGTATAATGGCACTTTGTTAGAGAAATAGGAAATCATTCTCCCCTCTCATTTCTACAGCAAACAATGATTCAGCAGCAGACAAGCATACACCCTCAGAGAAACGTGACATACCAGCTATCCAGAATCTAGAAACAATCTTTATACAGCTAGAAGCAGAGTAATTAATATAATTAAGTTCTTGTAATGATTATTTTGCCAGAACTGTATTCTATCATTGGTCGTCATTGAATTTGAGGACATAACTGTTTTGTTCAAACACGTTATTGGAAGTCTGTTATGTAATATAGCAATACAGTTTTATTCAGGGGAATAAGATCTGGAATACTATTTTAGAACAAAGCAAAACTGATTTTAGCTAACTATTAAGCTTTGATATTTAATTATTTTCTGAAAGGTGTTAGAAATGTGGTAGAACATGCCTTCGACTGTGTAGTCTTCACTAGTAGCCTGGACAATGGCTGCATGGAAGCTTTGCTCTGGTATCTGGCTTCAAGCCCTGTACCTGTGACTGTGCTATATAAATACATTATTTGTCAGGTTTCCAGTTCCCCATAAATATCAAGCTTAGATCCAGACATTCAGCGCTTAAAGAAGACCCATTTGAATCAGTATAGCGCTGTCCTATATCTATATTTTGAAATACTGGAAAAAGCTCCAAGTTCCAAACTAGCTTTGCAAAGCTGCATTGCATGAAAGCTGGAATACATTTGATGTTCCCAAGAGCAAGGCATTGGAAGTGGGGAATTTAAGGTGACCTTCTTGACGTTCAATCATCAGCAGTTATTAACAGAGCAATTAAAATAAATAAAGTGATAACCACTTCAGCAGTTTTAGTTGGCAAGTCATGTTCTGGTACTCTTAATTCTCCAGTCAGTGTGAGCAATGAGAAATACTGTGGAAAATACTAACTGTATACCATAGCCATCCTTTTCTTGGTCTTGGTGAAAACAAAGCCAGACCGCTCCTTTTTGCTGAATATAGTAAATATAATGAATATAGTAAAACAACAACAACAATTTTCTCATTCAAGAACACAAATGTGAGATTCCAATGCAAGAATACAGGTGGCAACCATTTTGTGTGTGTCAATTTTGTGCATGGGACACTTTGGACCCGGAAGAGTGCAGAACAGGGGGCGTAATGGGGCGGGCTTATGCGCGTTCCACAAACGCACATGGGGAGGCATGAACGCAACCCCTGTGCGGATTGGGGGTTGCCTGTAGTAGAAAACCTGCAACGAACACGCGTGTGTTTGTATTGAAGGATAATAACAGAATACAAAGACTGGGTACATGTGCATGGAAACTGAACCATTCTGTAATTTGTTCTGAAGCTTATTTGACTGCCAAAGAAACAAAACTGCTGCTTTCATTTTTAATACAGTGGTACCTTGGTTCTCTAACGGCTTAGTTGTTGGAACAAATCAGCTTCCTGATGCCATAAACCCGGAAGTAAGTATTCTGGTTTGTGAATGTTTTTCGGAAGTCAAACATTCAATGCAGCTTTCGCTTGAGTGCAGGAAGCTCCTGCAGCCAATCAGAAGCCACACCTTGGTTTTTGAATGGTTTTGGGAGCCGAACGGACTTCCGGAATGGATTGAAGTTCGAGAACCAAGGTACCACTGTAGAAGCTTGTGTTTTTTGCAGTGGGAACTGCTGAGACAACAAATGCAGGAAATTAATCTGCGGTTCTGCATAGTTTTCTCTAGTATGTGTCTGTCTAATATGGATTCTGGACTATGTTCCTACACCTTTTATAGGGCAGTCAGATAGCATGCTGTTTGCTATTAGCTTCGCCCCCATTGTTCATAAGAATTAGTTTGTGGTTTAGCTGTTCTGCCAAGTATGTAGAAAAACACAACTTGCTTACTGTTTTCTTTGGGCAACCTCTTACTATCAAAGATTATTAAAAGCATTTCAAATGTAGAGCTGGCTGTCAATTCCATTTCTCGTGGTTACTTTTGAAGTTGCTTCCAGAATGTTAGATTACTTTCCCCCCTTTGCATAGGTGTTAAATAAGGCCACTTTAAATGTTTCTCCACAAAGTTGATTTTTTAAAGAAAAACTTTGACATTAGTTACTGGAAATCATACATTGTTTCAAAATGCTGGCTGGTCTTCATTACCTTGGCTGCCATTCAGAAAGCTATGATACAATGGCATAATAGTACATTTCACTTAAGAAGCTGTATCTTGGAATGGAGAAATGGATGAAACCTAAATGTTAATTACTAAATAATTATGCATTATTATTTGGGTCCAAGAAATGGCATTAAAGTGTTCCATGGTGTAGTTCCATGGTTGGCAGTAAGTAGATCCAAGTTCAGACAGTACCTTGAAAGAGACTGAGATTCTATGGGCACAGTTCTTCGGTTTCTGAAGAAAGGCCAATAGACAGATATAATAAATAATCCTTAAAGAAATGGAAAACTGGGAATGCTAAAAAAAGGAAATTGACTTTCCACATTTTGAAAGGGTGAAAAAACTTCAAATGGTTGCATATCAAAATGAATAAAAAGAGGGGAAGGTTGTGTGATTGTATTCTGATTTATGACACAGAATATTTTTTGGGGGGGACTTTCCTCATCCTTTGGTCTCTTTTGATCATTGATCTGGGTGACCCCATGCTCAGTCTTTCTTTCCTTCATTTGGCATGGATGTTTTTTTGGGTTTTTTAAGTGTCACTATCATTTGGGAACTCCAGGCAGTTCCACTCCACTAATCTATGATCTAATGAGCAATAATGTAGGGTTACAGTGAACATTTTGTTTGCTTTGATGGGAGGATGGCTAGACAGAGAGTGGGAGAGAAGTAGTATCTGTGGAGAAGAGATGCAGTGTGATTGAACAGTGTGAAAAAGGCTTGTTAGACCAGAGTAGTAAGCCTGGTTTATTTCATGACAGGTCAGGGAACAGCAAAGCAAATCTACAATTCGTGTACAAGGTTTAAAACTCTTCTGCCCAAAAGAATTCTTATTTCTGATACTTATAAAAGTGATGATTGTTTGGGAATTTTTGCACAAGCACATGGTTGGCATCATAGTTCCTAAAGGTTTGGAATGTTAGCTTTATTCAATCATTTTGCTTTAAATGTAAGTATAAACAACCATGCTAATGGTTGACGGTTTTGTGTTGGTAAATAATAATTTAAGCACTAATGCTTTCATATATTAAAAAGAATATTGATAATGGTGTGCCTTTTATGACCACTTTTATTAAATTTTATTTTTTGCCTTGAAACTACATTGGAAGTAGTGTTGAAGACTTGGGTGTTAAGAGCACTGAAGTGATGTGTGCATATACTTTTAAGCTGTTGCACTGATAGTCGTTGATGTGTAGCAAACATTATTTCTGGCCCAGCTGTCATTTACAAAAATGAAAGTGCAGTCTTCCAAGCTATGTTATTGTTCATTGAGGCATTAGGAAGCCAAACAAATGTATGCTCTTAAACAGTAAGGCACACTTTGTTTTTGTATTCTCCTATAAGTTTAGATAACTAAGTATTATGCCCACTGGATCACAAAACCAGCTCTGTGCATACTTTAGATAAGGGTTCTGAAACTAGGATCCATGAGCTTCATTCAGGTAGTCCATGGCATGTCTGTAAAAATGCAATTAAAAATCATTTTGCATCTAGCACAGCTCATTACAATTGCTACAATGGGTAGAAAAAACATTAAGTGGTCCACCAAAACCCATAGCAATTTTCAAATTGTTCATGGGGAATTGTGCCATGGACCACCTGAATAAAGCTTGTGGATGAAAGGGTGCTAGGAACAAACCTCCTCTTTCTATGTGCAGGGGAGCTTTGAGACAGTTTTTTTCAGGAACCCCAAACCCCATCCAAACTGATGGAAGACATCTTCTCTATTGGTTTACGTAGGGGTTAATTTGAAGGGCTGCTGGGAAAAGTAAAAGTTCAGTACCCACAGAGAAGACCCTTGCCCCAAACATCCCCTGTGGGAAGGAATGTGAACTTTCAGTCCTCAGCAGCACTTTTCCTACTTGCAGGCCTTGTGAAAACCAATGAAGAAGTCCTTGCCATTGAGGCATGCTGAAATACTACGCACATGGCAGGGAGATTAAGAGCTGCACCCACCTCGTTTTTTTTCAACCGTTTGAGCAGGGATGTTCACCTGATTAGAACACCCCTGCTTCAAACTTTCACCCCATCCATAAAAATGTGCAAACTGGTCTCCTTGTATTTACCAAACAGATCATACATATTTGCCCCATTGGATTGAATGGTAAGAACGGTTCTACATTGGAACCATTTAATGGAGTGAAGGGTCTCCCACTGGAAAGCTTCAAGAGATGGCTGGACTGCCTGCTCTTGTGGATGCTTTGACACTGGGTTTGCTGCACTGATTCCTCTTTCGATTCTGTGATCTACAGTTTTCGCAATACAATATTACTGAAGGCTTTCAAATTTCATAAAAATGTTGTTGGAAAGCTGCCCCTCTCCCCAGAGCATAAATACCATACTTTTGCAGAAACATGAATGCTACCAATGACTTGGAATACCAAAGGATCACGCACGGTAGTCTTTTGCAATATTTATTTGTGTACCCAATCATTGTGTTGCTGCCTGCACTGCTCTTACTTGTAGTACTTCATGGAACATTTCCTACCTGGTAGCATTTAGCTGGCTATATAGGCTACTTCCAACCCACACCCATTCTCTTGGAGCTTACTATAGGCACCTGCACCATTTGCATGCTGTTGTAAGTCACTGGAAACTATCCAGTGAAAGTATGAAAGTTTAATTACAATGTTGGCCAGACATCACAGAACTGGGTGTAAGAACAGGAGGTCTATGTTCCTAGCTTCTCTGGAAAGGGGATTAATTTTTTTCCATAAGCTACCCCATATACTCCGGTAATGCCAAATTAGGATTTTATTTGTCATTTTAATTCTTAGTGAGTATGATATTTAGTTGAGATATTAATACTTTCTCTCCCCACTCCTTACAGACAAAGTGTCAAAGTATTTGCATATATACACTTTGTATATCTTAATATAATAGTTTTACATTATCTCACTCTTGTGGTTTAATTAAGTGCCCGTATCTTCAGTGGTGCTTACTCGCTAGTAAGTGTGTTTAGAATTGCATCCATAGTCAAACTATCTTGTACAAAAGTCGTGTCCTTTTTAATCTAATTCTTATTAAAGACTGCGTAATGTTTGAGCAACTGAGATGTTTAATGAGGTTTATAGGTATTTTTAAATAGTTCACATTAGAGGCTAAATTTTGGTCAGGGAATTGACCAACCAATGGGGATTTTGAGAACTACTGAATAACAAGAATTATCTGCATGTAATCGCCTGCCAAAAATAGGTAGGATGTCTGGAAATTGGCTATAGGCAAATTGGCCCATATGTGAGATTTTCTAGATAGAAATGGTTAGGCGGATGATTTCTGAGGTCAGAGGGTCTGAGAACTAATACTGAGTTCCTTAATGTGTTGTAGTCACGTTGAATTTTACTTATGCAGCTGTTTTCAGCTAGAAAAAAAATTCAGGAAGCAGCAGATGCATCTTCTTGATGTTATCTGCCCTTCCACCATTTGCTTCACAACTGTCTGACTTTCACACTAGTTCACAATCGGAGATCTGACTTTCAAATTAGTGATACTGTGGCCCATCTCCTTAAGGCTATATTGGGCTCATTGTAGCCATTCATGGAAATCTTAGGGTTGTATCCAATTCTGCACAAGCAGAGTTCCACTCATCCTCTCCTCTCCTCTCCCCCTCCTCTCTCTCTGAACACCCCACCCCATCTGCTTTCGAAGGTTCCCCAACCCTCCAGAGTGTGTGATAGGCTGCAGAGGAGAATAGAAAGAAACTCCATTGCACAAATGGAACAGAGCTATTTGGTGCCATCCTGTACTCTCCTACTCAGAAGTTACTCCTTCTGAGTGTTTATAGAACTGTGCCTTCTAATTCTGTTGCTAATTAAATGTAAACAGTACATTTGGCCTTAGAAAAATAAGCCTATTCCCTTGGAAAACTCCACTTTTTACGCTTCAGGAGCCTACTGTGTTATAACAATACCTCTCTCTTCTTCTGAAATATTTATATGCCAAGTCTTCATGAGATATTTCAAAAGCCTCTTAGGGTAAAAAAGAACTGCTCGGAGGAGGAGCTGGCAGAACTTGTGTTCCAAGTTGGAATCTATATACTGTTTTATGTACTGTATATGCTTTTTTTGTCTTGTGCTTTTTTGTTCTTTTGTGTTAAAGTCATTAGACATGTCTACCAGCTCACCAGTTTTATTGCTCCATAAAAGAGTGTTTAAAAAGCAATTAATGGCATAGACACATCTCGTACAACACAAGATGTAAGGTTAGCACTGGTTCCCTCAAATAATAGAAGGTTTTGTTCAGCATGTATCATAGTTACTACTTTTAAAAAGACAATGTGAAGACCACCATAGCAGCAAATTAAAGCCCCTGGGAGCAAGCTGCGTGTTACTGAAAGCTTTAGCAGAGATGTCCTTCAAACCTTGAAGCCTTGCAAAATAAGATGTGATTTACTGTAGAAGTCTGCTTTCCTGCTATAATTTATATTGGGACACTGGCTGGAGAAAATAAACTTATTTTCCATCAGAAAAAGTTATGTTGACAATACCTAGATATATCAAATGTAAGGCACACAACATACAAGGTATGATAAGGATTACAGCTAATTATACAAATAGCTCAAATGTAGTAGTACAAAAAGTATGTTTAACTTTTAAGCTAGTAATTAATTGCTGTTCTTGTTTTAATTGTGTATGTGTGTGTCTGTGTGTTTCTGTGTACATATAGACTGTGAGCATATTTCTGGCACGTTATCAGATTAAAATTACAGAATGTTCCTGTGTGTAATCAGATGAGACATTAGTTTAAAAGTTACATTTTGTTAAGTTATCAGCAGTGCCAAGAAAATTCTACCTTGCTACTTCAATGTTGTGTCACATTAAAATATATATTACTTGCTACATATTGGTATTGGGAGTGCAGGAAGCTGCTACTGAGTCGGAGCCATTGATCTGTCAAGCTCAGTCTACACTGACAAAGCAGGGACTCACTCCCCAGGCTTTCTGACAGAGGACATTCCCAGCCATAACTGGAAATGCTATGAATTGAACCTGGGTTCTTATACATGCAGAGCAGGTCCAGTACTCTGCTCCTGAGCTATGACATTCCCCTTATAAATTTTTCTGTGCAGACAGTTGATCCAGTGCGCAGTAGGGGATTACATTGGCTGACCCTGTCTCCCTTCTAATTTTGCAACTCCCAATCCCCTCTGATGGTTGGATGTGTAGGGGCATGCTTCTACATAGTGTCCAAAGAACACGTATGCTAGAGAGGTAGACCTAGCAGGCATGAATCTTGTTACTCATGGTATGTTTGATCAAATGGCTATGTAAAGTAAAGGAAGATGTTCTGTCCCATATTAGGGCAAAACCAAAGTGTGCAAGCTTTTTAGTTCTCCAGAACTCTCCATAGTAAACATAGCAAACAGAGGGTGGAAAGCAACATTGTGTTAAGAGTATTGCCCTGCCAGGCAAGTAGAATGCTTGTGCTGATGGAACAATCTCCCTTCTCCTGTCTGCTATTGGAGTTCTTCTGACCCCACAGAGCCAATTTGTGGAGGTCATGATGAGGGGAGGAGAGGGGGGGGAACCCCATTGTGCTAGCGGCACTCATTGTGCTGACTCCCAATAGCACAACCTTTTGATTGAAACTGGCCCAGAGAAATTTGGGGGCGGGGGGGGGAGGGGAGAGAATGAGAGGGAAAATATTTTAGCTGATATTAAACCAATGGAGTCTGCATATGGTATTAGTTTTAAGGTGAAATGGGGGAGGACATAGCTGACATTCAAATAAGGCTGCAACTAGGCTTCCTGGGAAGGAGAATCGTAACAATGACTGGCTCTCCATCTCTGAAAACACAAGAACTGACTCTTACCCAGGCCTTCTTCGTCTTTAGGCAAAAGGCATAGGTTTCATGGTAGGTGGAAAATGGGAATTAACAAATAGTCTTCACCATAAAAAAGAAGACCTTTAGGGTCTCTAGTCTGTTAGAACTCAGCTGTAGATTTGCAGCAGTATATGGAAATGGCATACTCCTGGGGTGTAGTAGGTAGTTGGCTCTGCCTCCTGAACTACCAGTTAGTATTTGGTTCTGTCACACACACATGAACCCTGCATACAGCTACTGTTTTGTATCTGGCTCCGGTTGGTGCACTGTGGAGATTTAATAACACAAAGTAATTATTACTAACATGCTGTCATTTGTTAATGAGGGTTTCAATATTTTCCTATCTGTTACTGAGTATTTGTTGACATTTAAAATAAAATTGGCACTTAAGATCCACGGTGTATTTATAATCAAAGCTCTAATATTTAATTTTTGAAAGCAATTTACACTTTTCATGATATACTTGTGATATATGAATGCATTTCCTCAACTCTGCATTGGTTTCTAATGTTTGCTGAAGATTTGTTTGCAGGCAGCCATTTATATTATTTTTGAGTGATTGACCTTAGAAGAATTTAACTGTCTGCTAAGATATGTTTGTACATGTGCCTGGCAAGAAAATTCGTCTAGCAGTAGACCTTTAGATCTTTGCACTGCTTTCAAATTTCAACAAATGTGTTTTGCTGTAGCAGAGAGTGAGTTTGTTGCATGGGCTGAACGAACTGTGGGGATTACCTAAAGGAACATAGTAATAAAAACAAAACTTGAAATATTGCATTACATTCTTTTGAAATAATAAAAGGGGTGTTAACAAGATTGATGCAAGCTGTAGCTGACAAAAGTTATCCATGGATTCCCTTACAAGTTATTAGCTGTATTCCCATAGCAAAGGTTTTTCTGCTATAGCTTATCATAACATTAGCTTACATTGTACACTTTTTACCTGTCTACAGTCTAGTTTCAGGCTTCCACAAAAGTTCAGTTGTAGGGAACTTATTAAAATCTTTATGAAGGAAACAAGTATTACAAAGCATTCCGATTTGGATTAAATTATTTACTTCAGTATCATTAAAAATTATATATAATATCAAATTCAGTCTGCCTCTGTGTTCATTGCTTTTGGACTACAAAGAACTAAGAAGTATTAAGAGATCTGTAGAGATATTTATGGCATAGTCTGGAAGGTAGTGGCTTGGTGTATTGGTTGATGTTAGTCTAGGACATGGGTAGGCAAACGAAGGCCTGGCTGCTGGATTTGGCCCAATCGCCTTCTAAATCCGGCCCGCGGACGGTCCAGGAATCAGCGTGTTTTTACATGAGTAGAATGTGTGCTTTTATTTCAAATGCATCTCTGGGTTATTTGTGGGGCTGCCTGGTGTTTTTACATGAGCAGAATGTGTGCTTTTATTTAAAATGAATCTCTGGGTTATTTGTGGGGCATAGGAATTCATTCCCCCCCCCCCAAAAAAAAAATATAGTCTGGCCCTCCACAAGGCCTGAGGGACAGTGGACTGGCCCCCTGCTGAAAAAGTTTGCTGAGAGGACCTGAGAGATCAGGCTTCAAATTCCTGGTCAGCCATGAAGCTCACTGTGTGACCTTAGGCCAGTCACCAACTCTGTACCTAGCATACCTCATAGGACTGTTGGGGACGCAGATAACCATGCATTTGAGCTCCTTGGAGGAAAGGTTGAACATCTATACAGTTATAAATGAGAGAAAGAAAGAGCCAAAACTGCAAAAGCGATATGGAAGGATTTTTTTACAAAAATGTAATTTGGGTTATTACAGCTTGCTTCAGAATGTAACCAACATGTCTGCAGTAAATTATAGCTACTGTGCAAAATAGGTTGCATTTGTGATACAGGCACTTTGTCAGGATCATTGTTGTGTTTTCTGCTGCTGTTGCTAGACAATTTTACTAGACTAGTCCTCTGAGGGGCCAAGCAGGACGGCCAAGCTGGTGTTTGGCATGAATTTCCAACATTGTGCCATAATCCCCTTCTACCACCACTTCAGTGCAGCGTGGATCATTTTGGGTGCTCCCCAGACTCCCAGCCTTCAACGTGGTCTGGTGGGCTTTTCCTTGTTGCTGCTTTTTTTTTGCAGAGCTGGGAATGATTTTTGTTTCCTGAGGGTCAGGATTGCCTTGATGATGTGATGTCAGGTTGTTTGCTGTTTTCACTTTGCCTTTTTCACCCCCATTTTCATACAAGTTTCGTTCTGCTATTTTGTTTATCATGCTGGTTTGTTGTTTGTCATGGTTTGTAGCTGAAGCACAGTGCTGGCTGGGTTACTGGCACTTGAATTTACATTTAGAAGCAGGGTGGGTGGGTCTGTTTCCCTGAAGGAATTAAATGGTTCAGTAAAGCATACATTCTTTCCAACTCTTGGATATGTTTTATACGTAATGATTCTCGATTTTAGAGTAGGGGCTGTTGTCTTCAAACACCCACACCATTTTTAGGTTGGCCAGGGGATCACAGGCTTGTTCTCCATTTTTAACATGTTTTTAAAGCCATCTGGAGAACCTGGGCTGAATGTATATTAGCAGCCTATTTATATTACTTTTTAAAAAGACCTTCAGCTGATAAAGTTTGTCATTGGCTTAGTTTGGTGTATACTTCAATGGTTGCTTTGGAATTGTCCATTCTTTTGTTTTTAGTTTTATGTTAATATTTTTAATTTTTGACTGGCTTTAGATTGTGGGCTTTTTTCTGTTTTATATTCTGTTATTTCATTTGTTAGCCACTTTGAGTTTCTCTAGGAAATTAGACAGAATAGAAATTTTAAAAAAGAATAAGACTATTGCCTTACTAGCAATTGGAGATCTCTGTGTCCTGAAGCAAGGCAGAAACAAGGAAGCCCAATCAGGGCAGCTGGTGCTCTCGATGTCAGTCTGAGAATATTTTGTAGCATTTGTTTGTGTTGATATTTTAAATTGTAATCCATCTTGTGTGTTTGGGCAGAAAAGCAGTACGTATATAAAAACAATAAATACATA
The DNA here is from genome assembly GCF_964106915.1 of Podarcis gaigeae. Lineage (NCBI taxonomy): Eukaryota > Metazoa > Chordata > Lepidosauria > Squamata > Lacertidae > Podarcis > Podarcis gaigeae. The sequence continues at coordinate 42,929,000 of NC_139687.1, forward strand.
AAATAATTACATTGCAATCCTAACCCTACTTAGCTGCGAGTAAGCCCCATTGAATTCAGTAAGACTTATTTCTGCAGTCTTGCATGGTAATCCACATTTGCCCAGATTTAAATTTTTGCTGTACCCCCAAAAAGAGCAGCTTAATTTACAAATCATTTTGTTTTGTTTTCTGTTCAGCTCTGCCCTGCAAAATAACAAATATGCTCTTTTTACCATGTGCTTCTGTTGTATTTTACTCTATAATAATAATAATTGTTGGCAGACGATATATTTTACTAGAGATACCATTGCTCAGGACCAAACAGACTTTCCAGTTACTGTGCGGATTACCCCTGTTAGTTGTAAAATGTTTTGATCCTAGATTTCAACATACATCAATGAGGGAATAGAATTCCTTTAAATTATGGATGTTGTTGTGTCTGTTGCAAGAGATTTGAAATTCTTCCTGTTTATACAGCCATGGGCAATTTTAGCAATATGTTTTGTCACCTGTTTGTTCTCTTAAGATGATCTGGAAAGTTGATGAAGATTTTTTTTTAAAAAAAAATCACTTTGAGGCCTTAACATCTTCAAAATAAATGTACATATTGTTAGTGACAGATTGCTAAATTTGGCTGTAGACACTTAACTGTATTTCGTGCCAAAAGTAATCCAGATGTGCATAATTTATCCTGCTGCCATATGTGCACTGACATGTTTTTCTATAATTAACTGTCTGTTTTAGTATTGCTAAACAGTTAAATGTTTATCAAAAATCCTTTGGAGTAGTATTTTATTTAATGCCATGCAAAGTCTTGTATTCTAAATTGGATGGGGGAATATATCCACGTGAGAGTTTCCAGGAGACAGTTAAGAAAATGCTGAGCAAGCCCAGCAATAATGCCTGGTTGCTGCTTATCAACTTCAGTTTTTGTTTCTGTAGTCATCACCTTGTCCAACAAATTTTATCTCTAATTGTAATTTCTTAGCAGAAAGGTCATACTGTTCAACCAGAACAAGCATGATATAAAACACACCTATTTGCTCGCAGACCTCATTACTTTTGAAGAACTAAATATTTCAAGCTACTACAGTTTGAATTAAGCAGCAAAAGGAGGCTTGTCTAACTCTGAAATCTGTTTGCATGGGAGGAATTGTTTTATCTTGCATAGTTAGCTGTACACCTGGTGCTTGCTCTCTCGCTGCCTTGATCATTTTATTTTCTTCCAGATCATCACAGCAATTAAGCAAAAGTCTGCCAGTTTGAAGAGCTGAAGTTTTGCCAGACATGTGTTAAAAGAAATCAGGCAGCAAATGAGAGGGCAGGGTGCAATCCTGAATAGATATTCCAAGCACGGTCTGTACTTGGACTTAAGTGCAGAACTGCAGGGTGCCACTAGAGTTCCATCTGCAAAACAAAGGTGGAGGATCCTAACATTAAAGATGCAAAGAGCGGTTTATTAGTTTACTGGTAAGGACAGTACTTCTTGGGAAAGGTACTTACTCTTTTGCCACCACTAACTGATGGCAAAATATAGGTGCATACCTGTAATAGCGGTAGACCAATGCATCAGTTGCAGAGTAATGCATCAGCAGATCTCTGGAGCACTTGCACCTCCCAGACTGTGAAATTAACTTTGTCTCCCATTAATGATGATAGCTGGTGTGCACCAGTGTTGGCTTTCTTTGTTGTGCTTGCATCTGTCTGTGCTCGCGCAGTCACAGGGGAGCTGTGGATTTAAGGGACACGCTTGGAATGTCAGCTGGGCTGGGCACCAGGCTAACAGGTGCTGGGCACAGAGCATTGACATACTCAGAAGTATCAACCAAAACATGTTAGATGAGAATCAGAGATACAGGAAATACATTACACATCCAGTGTGAATACAAGGTGGGTTACACTTTTGGGTTATGCTTGTGTCCAGTGCTGTGCTAAGTAACCATGCTGTGCTAAGTAACCATCCCATCATTGCAACGATTTACCCCCCCCCCCAGCTTAGTCATGTGTGCCCTAAATGTGTTTGCCCAGATAGATATCTAGTTATTTATTTCCCATCCTTCACCCTAAGGTCCAAAGGCAGACTACAGCATTAAAAACATTATTAAAAACAACTTTTCTTTAAAAAAGGTGAATCGTATAAGCATAGCAACCTTCCACAATTTCATACTTTCAAGATGTTGCAGACCAATGATCAGGGCTGATGGGAGTTGTAGTCTGCAGGTTTGGGGCAGCACCTGGAAAGGGGAAGGCTAGTTTATAGATTAGGATCCTAGTTTTTATTTTCCAAAACAGATGATGATGAGATGAGCCTGTGGCCATTTTATGTGATACAACGAATCCATCACACACATTTTATTTCATTGCCCATTCTATATATAAAAAGATATGACAAATATTCGGCCCCCTTATTGAAGGAGGGGTCACACTATCATACTGACTCTTCCAGGGTGACCTATCTGTTGAATAATTGTAAGAATGACGTTGTGGAGAATGTGGCAAGACTTTTGAGTGACACCATGTAATTATGTCACCATTGGTCCTAAGAGCTACATTTATATCTTAGGATGTCTGGACAACTTTATCCAAAAGTACCTCCTACTGTGTTTTGTTACCTGTGTTGTGTTTCAATCCATGTATACAACATACTCTTACTATGCCAGTAAAGGAGATTGATTGATGTGATACAAGCAAGTGGGGTATTGCAAGTTATTATAGGATCTGGCACCAGGGTCTTAATCAGTGGCCCTAAATCAGGTACAAGTTATTCTCACCTCCCTCCCCCCCATTCAACTGTGATAGAGCTTCTCCAATCAACTGTGGACAACCCCAGCCAAATAGAAGAGATGGAGGAAGGCATACAACTTGGGCTTCAGCCTTAAGAGAATGGGTTATTGTAGTACTGTTGAAGCCAATCCATAAGGGTGTAGCTGCTTTTTAAATTAACAGATAAGTATGTATATTAATCCTAGGGAATGCAAAAATTCACTCAAACCTGTCCTAGCTGGGCTTGCATCCTAACAGCATTATGAAGAAAGAAATATGGAATAGGCTAAATGCATTAATCCTAAAATGCTCATATAGTTGCCTTAGAAAATCTCAGTGCATCCTTTAGGAGCCATAACTCATGACTTGTACTTAACTGCAATGTTTATATTGCTAGGAGTCTGTGGATAAGATTTTGCAAAAATTTGACTTAGAGAACAAATGTTCACTTGGCTTTTTTTTCATTGTAGCATTTTTCTGCCATGGCAGTAAAAACCTGAATGAAACAACATCTTGAGCTGGTTTGCATGACATGGTGTCAGGGACTGGCTGGATGATGAGGTGTGGTGGGAGACACCAGCCGGGAAACCCCCAGAGGAGAAAGGCTCAAAGCCTGGGGATTGGTGGTGGGACACTGAGGAGAGATCAGAGGGAGACATGTGGGATGCTTGAAGGGGCAACAGGATTTAGTGAGCAGGGAGAGCCTGCGACAGGAAGCAGTTCAGACTCAGAGGCTGAAGCAGGAGGCTCCAGAAGCAAACAGGGAACCTGCCTCTCCTACTGTGACAAGCTCCCCTCCCACCTTGTCTCCAAGGTCATGGCCGAGTGGTGCGTAGGGCAGAACAAAAGAGATGCCCAGACACAGTTTGAGATTGCTTGGAAAACATCCGGCAGAAGAGTCTTAGAGGGGGTGGAAAGCAGGGACCGCCAGTCCTGGCAGCTGCTCCATAGGACAATACCTACAGAGAGTGTTTCTGATCATACGTTCATTGCTTTGAATAGAAAGTTAACTTCACTGACAACTGGCTCTGCTTCTTCGGCTGACCTGCATCTGACTCCAGCCCTGACATATGATAAGCCAAACTCTGGGTTACGAAGGCTGGATGAAGATGTGTGCTCACAGCCAGTTTGCTTCTTCACTGTCCAGTTTATTCTTGTCCCAAGCTAAACTAGACTAGGGTTTGGCTTAGCATGTTGTGTGAATCAGGACTCAAGGTTAAGCTCACTTCTCACTAACTGTTATGTTCTCGACTTCGAGTATATTTCACTAACCAGGAGCTGTAGGCTAACCAGAGACAAACTGCAAGTCCTGGTTCAAACGACATGCTAAGCAAAACTTGAGGAAGGCACATAGCTCAATGGTAGAGCATATGCTTTGATGCAGAAGGTTCCAAATTCAATCCCTGACATCTCCAGGTAAAGGTCTATGCCCCAAAACCCGGAAAACAGCTGTGAAGTCAAAATAGACAGTACTAAACCCGATGGACTAATTTGTATTTGCTCACACATAGGCCTCTTTAACCCTATTTCTTCATTAAGCTGCAATTTTTGCTAATCTGCACAAACATTTTCATTTAAATCTGTGAACTTCAATAGGGGGAAAGCAGGCAGCGAACAAAGTTCCGATCTGGGGATATGAATCAGTTTGTATGGGGATTCACAAAAATAAATTCCTCGAACCTTTTTAAAGATATTGTAATTTGTCATTGTTATTTAATATCTGAAAGTAGGATAAACTTATTCTAATGTTTGTGAAAACAGTTTAGATGATAAGATCGCTAGTTTTCATGCAACCTGCTGTTTCAAGATGTCATTTTGTCATGAGAAATGCAGTAATTTGGTTGAATATATTGTTTCTGTGAGGCTATCTTGACTGGAAAAGGGTAGTCTATGTTGCCTCCTTGTGTCAATGTCCCTAACAAATTCTGCAAAAAGTGCCTTTTTTTTAATTCATCAGCCTCAAAATAAATAAAAACCTATAACATATGTGTAATGGTTCTAGGGGTTGCTCGTGCGTAAGCCGGTGCAAACACCTGGCTGGGTTGCCTGAGTGAACCTTTTCTGTCCGGACAGCCACTCACCCGTGGCTGTCTCAATTGCTGGCAGAATCCGTCAGTGGGCGTTTCTTAAACTTCTTCCAGCAAAAAAGCTCTTTGACGCCTAGTCTCCTCCTACTCTCTCTGTGCGAAAGCCTTCTGCGCAAGGAGGGCGTAGGCAGCGGAGGACCCCTACTCTCCCCGCTGGTCCCCGGCAAGGAGTCATGGGACCGCCTCGCCGCTTCCCCCATCTGCCCCCCTTCTCCACTGGTGCTACGCTGATTCTCTTCCCCAGAAGATGGGCTGCCTCTCCCAATCCTGGGACGCTCTCTGGAATCCCTCTGGATTTTGCTCTCTCCCTCCGGCACTGATGGCAGTTCCCTTGACAATATGTTATAGTAAGTCATAGATATAAATAAAATAGTGCTTCCATAAAGGAAGAAGGGAAAGATGTTAAGGTTCTTTTTGGCTCCTTACATGCTGAATAAATAAAGAGCTGATATTTTAAATTAACAATTATAACGCCATTGCTATAGATAGCTCTTGAAACTGCTTTATGTAGCTATTAATGCTGACTAAAGTGTTTAGAAAACAGGATCTCAGTTCTTCATATTTTGTGCAGATTGTTTTATAGCTGCATTAACATGGCAGTTTATTCCATTTTCATGACTTTTCCTTAACTGTTAAGTTCTGTATTATATTTGAGCTTTCACACAATATAAAAGCCACTTCTGTAGCTCATATCTGTGTTATTTGCCTCCAGAAAAAAAAATCCATTTGCCAATAATGTGCTATATTCCACAATAGTTCTGGAAATGCCTTTTACACCGTGCGAAATCTCAACTGTAATGTGGAAATTAACAGTTAAGGAAACCTTGTGAAAATGAAATAAACAGCCACGTGGATGCAGCCAAAGATTTTGCTGGATAGTTTGAGCATTTCATGAACCAGTTTTTATTGTTACTCTCATAATTGGCCAATAACTTCCTATTTCATGATGTATTGATGTTAAGGCGGGAAGATTCATTAATGTTATTCATCTAGTGTTTCTTCATGGAGCATTCTTATGAATGTAGATAATGTGCAGAAAGCTAGTGGATGCTGAATTCTGCTAATCAGTGCATGTCAGTTTCAGAAGGAAGCTTTGAAGAAGTCACCTTCAATAGATGTAACTGAGCATTTACTTAGTGTCTAAGTCTTGATATTAATGACTTAGTCCTGTGACCCAAAGCAGGAGAGTTCATCAATGAGTCAATCCTAGAAGAGGCAGCAATTAAAAACAACAACATCTCTAATCATTCTTCCAGCCATATAGTTGATAACAGATATACAGATGTACTACGAAACAAATATCAGTCACTGGGACCTCGGTGCTTAATTATGGATTGTACAAGCAAGTTTACCAATTGCAGTAGGGTTTTGGCATGCCTAACTTTCTGTTTGTTGCACAATCTCTTAACCTGCATTGTAATTATATTGCTCCAGTCCATTGTAGTCTTCATAATTTGCCCTGTGAAAATCTTTCAAGCAAAGCTTGTATTTGCATATGTAAGTTCTTGTTAGCAGTACTCCCTTTGATTTTGTGTCGATTCATTTGCAGCATTTTAATGTTGCTTCAAGAAGAAGTATCAAATGCTTCCCTTGAAAGGGAGATTACCTCTTGAAATGAGTAGCAGTGCTAGACTTGTAAGGCAGAGTTCAGGAGGTCATTCCCAGGTGACAGAACAAATCCATAAATCACATTATAGCATCTGTCTTTAAAATGCTTTAAATCTATCTAATTAGTAAGCATAACAAGCTACACCCTTTTGGAATGATCATCATACCAATAGGCAATTGCTAAATTCACAGAACAAGTGTAGGTTAACCTACAATGTCTGACGTGCCCAATTAAGTCATTCCTTTCTATCAAAATCCCACTTTCTTCTCATCAACATGCCAGTGTTAAGAGTTTTAAGCTTTAGAAACACCATGTCCATCTTTCAGGAGTTTGATGACCACCATTTAAGACCTATTTAATAAGGCACAGGAAGAAATTTCTGCTTCAAATCCCCTGGGTACATATGATGCTTCTCATCAGGTGCCTTACGCAATTGTTTCTCAAACTTGTGGGCATAAACTGCAGCCCAGGTCATGCAGAAACTTTTTGGTTAGACCAACTATAGTAGCAGTAGCCCCAAAAGTAGTAATAATAGTGGGAATGGAGGGGAAGGCTAACAAAACCGGAAGAAATAGTGAATGTGGAAGGAGCAGGTAGGATGAAAGAAGCTGGCAACTTGGGATACAAGTTAAGTGTGACAGGAGATGAAGCGATAGGAGATGAGTGAAAAGTCCTTTGAAAGGCTTATGGAGCAGAAGAGGGCCCCATTAAACATCAGAACCCTCCCAAGGAAAGTTAACCATTATATGTATGGGAGAGGGGCTTACAAGGCCATATTAGCTGTACAATTATTCTCTAAACTGAATGAGTGTCATCTGCCAGATACATTTGAGTTCCTTTCTATGTAAGCGAAGAAGCAATTCAAATATTGATAACACTGTGCCTACTGAAGATATCATCTGCACCTGAATTTTTTTCCTAGTAAGTAGCAAGCCTGCTTTGACCTGTTGGCTAGGTTTGATACTCCTTGGGAGGGTGGGACTGAGCCAGGGCAGGGTGAAGTAGAAAGGAGCAACACACTGAAAAATTGCTGTAATAATAATAATAATAATAATAATAATAATAATAATAATTTATTATTTGTACCCCGCCCATCTGGCTGGGTTTCCATCTGTACTGGTTCCCATTCTTGGCTGCATCTTCATTGAACTCAATGGGACTCACATATAGAATTGTTCACTTAACCTCACACCCCACAAGCACATATTCAGTCAGGCAGACACACATATTTAGACATTCGTGTTTAATTCGCATTGCAACACTGGGCCACTGGATAGGAGAGGCTGTTCTCCTATCCCAGCCCAGTTTTAGGGAGGATTTTTTCCCCTTTCTTCCAATCACAGTTTTGGGCTAGGAGGAGTTGAACCGTTTCTCCTAAACAATTACTATGATGGGGAGAAACCCTATGCTTGCCTTAGGAAAGTGCCTCTTTTCCCTCTGCTATTGCAAGAAGGTCTTCGTGCTCATGTTTGCTTTCCTGAGCTTCTAAGACCAGTATTTGAAACTCCCATTCTTTTAGGTGCATTTTGCGACAGAGAATTCCATTAGCACGAGCAGTTACTGAGCTGTGGCCGCAGTGCTGTGCCTAAGATTTAAAGGAAAGGAGGACCTTTTTCTGCCTCCTCACTTTCAGCTACTCTCTGAAGACTGGAGAAGAGACCCTCTTAATAATATTTGTGGGGTGGACAGGGGAGGGACTAAACCATGAGAAAATGTTTTAGCTGCTGTTTAGCTGCTGCATAATGTTTTAGCTGCTGTTCATTCATTTTCAGCTTTGTATACTTGTTATAAAAAAGCGCACCTAGACATTCCGTTGTTGTGCCCATAGCCTAGGTTTAAGGTACCATTTCGCTCCTAGCTGTCATTTCTCAGTTTCTAACACTGTCTTAAGATGTTCTAGGAATGGCAGCATGCCAGAGGGAAGAGAGGTACTTTCCCGAGGTAAGAGGATGCTGGTGGGCTACTAGATGTTGGGCAAGATCCAGGCTATGAGCAACAGTCCCCGTCCCCCCCACTGCTGTATAGGTAACAAAGGAAATAATGCATAATGTGTGCAGTGTGACAGAATAATGCAAGAATGAGACAACATTGAAAGCAGAATTCTATTTAGCTTTAAATTAACATAGTTTAATAGTCAGATGAGCACTGCTGTTTAAGATACATATGAAGAAGCATCAGTGGATAACTTTATTTAAATTGACATTTTTCTTGCTGATTTAAATAACTGATTTCAATCAATCCATTCTGTCATCTGTTATGGTGTTCTGCTGGGAGTTAAGCCAGGACTTAGGAACCACATGCACTTGAAGCGTGGGTTTGAGAATGGTGAGAAAACATCTGAGGCACTCAAATTCTTCCCCTTCAACATTCCAGTAACTGATGGAACTAGCTTCTTCTCAAAAACCTCTAATAAGCACAACAGTATTTTGGTGGAATACTGTTCTCTAGGAAAAACAACATCCCTCTCCAGAGTTTTGAGTGAATGTGTGTGTGTTTTGGGGTTTTTTAAAAATGCACAATAATGAGTAAAGTAAGATGAGAGTCTCTTCTCTCAGCACCTCACCATGCAAACATGCCCTGACATCTAATATAGTGTTGGTGTTCTGAGCCACTTGGGCCCAAAGTGTAACATAAATAACTTCAGTTGAATTTGAAGTGGCATTTTATTGCTCATCACTACCTATTAGTTGATCAGACGTTGTATTCTTTATTGCTCCCACTCTCCTTCAAAAAAGATTAACTTCCTGAATTCTCCCTGGTGAGTGTAATTGTGTATGCACCTGTGTATCCGCATATATATTTGTGTGTGTGGCTAGTTTTTGTGGGAGGTAGGTTACCACTTTTACTCAGATGCAAGTCACATTATCTACACCTACACAAACTACTTCGTTTTTATATCGTATATTTTAAGTTTAAGCAAAAAAGGGGCCACCATAGATATGTGCAGCGATGAGGGATAAAAATGTATGACAAAGAAGAACCATGGTGAGATTGGCCTGGGATAGCCAGCAAAGGTTTAAGTATTTTTTTAAATGCAGTATTTCCTCAAAGAGGAAAAAATCTGAAGAACTTATATATATGTAGTCATAACTGAAATAATTGTTTTAGGTCATCTATATTGCTCATATGAACTTAAATGATTAGTTATTCACACCTGTATTCTGTATGGACTGGCAATAGTGAGTGCTTCTGCTAATTTTAATATGAACATAGTGTTCAAACTCACCAATCTATCTTCAGATGCATATCAGGAAGAGTTAAGCCTTTTTGATATTAACGTAGCACCAGTTGGAAATAAACAGACTATGATTTCAGTGCTAGACACTGCCTTAAGGCAAAAGAAATTACACTGTCATGCGGAGGATATGTAGCTGCTGCTATTTTGGTGTTTCATTTCTTTGTTGTCACATAGTTGAAACTGATCCAGATGAGGAAGAAGTGGAAACTAACAAAAGATGATTACCTGCATGTGACTGGCTATAGGATTTTTTAGGGTGGGGGTTGGGTGAGAGAGAAAGCAGTCCTGGAAGTTTGTTCTAAACACTTTCTCTTTCCCTTGTACATTCTTTGGGGGCATAAGCTCTGAAGAATCAACACATATTTCAGAATATGACACACACATATCAAGTTGTTTAAAAAGTTTTTGTTCTGTCCTGCCTTCTCTCAGAAGTTTTGGCCAGGTGAAATGGTTAAGGTAAAGTATAATGAACAGGTCATAGTGTGCACAGTGAATTGTCCCCAGACGTTGGTACATATTTACTGTGCCATGTACCTCACTTTAGGATTTAAATTTTTATATGCTAAGCTTGAAGCCTCAGAACTATCTCTGAAGTCAAGAGCACAACATGACAGTAATCATATCTTGAGGTTACAAAGGCTTGGAAGCCAGGTCTTGAAAAAGTAAGTCTTGCCAAATGTAACTGATAAAAAACACACCTGCTCCATGCCCCCACAATCCAACATCTAGTCTTTGCAATGTAGAGTTTCTGGGAATGCCCCAAGATACAGAATAGACACTGAACGAAGGATAATTACTGGCAATGTTAGAGCTAACATTACCAAGTACATGGAAGTAGTCAGAGGCTAAATTATATTTATCTTTAAAATTTATGATTTTATTGCATTCATCTTGCCAAGAAATAGTGTCATTGTTGCTAATAAGGATAGTATTCCAAATGGCAAAGCTAATTGACAAATTTCCCCATTTGTTTGGCTGTTTACTCTTTAAAAGATAATATTGCTCCAACAGATGTTTTTGTTGGCTGACTGTGGTAGAAGGAAATAAATCACACAATGTATTTTTGCTGTTAATTAGGAAGTAGGGCCATCATGATTACATAAATTCGTATGATCATTGGATCAGAATGGGGTGCACAAGATCATTACTTTGTTTACTCTGGCTCCTCTATACTTGGAACAGCGCAGAATAGTTCACATAATCCAGAACATGGTGTCCCCCATCCTATATTTGTGCTTCTGGTTCTTCTTGCCTAAGTGCAGAACCTTACATTTGTCCCTATTGAAATTCATTTTGTTAGTTCATTTTGAATTCTGATTCTGTCCTCTGCGGCATTAGCTACCCCTCCCAGTTTGTTGTCATCTCTTCCTTCATCCAAGTCATTTATAAAGATGTTGAACAACAATGGGCAGGGCAGAACCCTGTGGCACCCCACTTGTCACTTTTTTCCAGGATGACAAGGAACCATTAATGAGTACTCTTTGGGTTCGGTCAATCAACTTACTACAAATCCCCCTAACAGTTACCTCGTTCAACCCAGGTCCTGGAGATTTGAATTCATTTAAAGTAGCTAGGTGGTCCCTTACTACCTCTTTTCTTATTTGGGCTGCAGTTCCCTTCTTACATCATTCTGTTATCACCAGGTTGGGCATCACTTTCCTTTTGGGTGAAGACAGAGTCAAAGTAGGTGTTGAGCAATTCCACTTTTTCTCTGTCACCCAACAGCATTTCTTCATCTTCCCCACGCAGAGGACCTACCACTTGCTTGTTCTTCCTCTTACTTCAGACATAGCCAAAGAAACTTTTTAATATTATTTTTAACCTATTTTGCAAGCCTGAGCTCATTCTGAGCTTAAGCCAGCCTGACCCCCTCTGCAACTGTTGACTACTCGTGTATATTCCTCTTGTATATATGTTTTTTAAATCACAAAATGACTGCAGCAATGGTATCTACAAAGATCAGAGCTAGTTGTTTGATGCTTTTGCATACATAGTCCACTGAGGAATAATTCCCATCAGTGAGCTGGGGTAGATGGTCACATAGTGGCAGCCACTAAGAAGGGAATCTAGCTGCTGTACTGGGTTATCAATTGCAGTACCATGCAGAAATGACTTCCTATACCCATAGCAAGATCTGCCAACACTGTTTAATATGGGAGATCTGTTTTTGCTAGAATACTGCGATTTTAAGCATGGTATTGTTAATTAAATGAGTAGGTGTGTGATAATCCTTAATGGGGTTATTTTAGCAGTTTTGCTTTAGTGTTTGAAACTCTTGATAGCACATAATGGAAGTCAAACAAAACTTCAAAAGCTTTATTAACTAAAAACACAGCTGACCTCTATGTATGGTTTGATGCTTCATCGGTAAGAATGTGTACATTTACACAGCAGTTATTATTTACAACTTTTACCTGTGGCTGTCTAAAGCTAAGTAATTTTAAATCTGCTAAAGTGGAGATCTGCATAGATGGTAGACACTTATTAACACTGATATTTATGTATTTTTTCAGGATGAAATAGATGGTATAGCTATAGCACTTGCTCCAATTAGGCATTTAGAACGATCTTCTGTGTGCTATGAGAAGCTGTGGTATATGTGTATATATGTGGATTTCATTATATAGGGTAAAAAGGATAAATATGAGAGATCTTTTCTTTACTCACACCTGTCAATGCTGGACTGTAATGTGTGGTGGAAAATTGAAAGGCATATTTCATAGGTCCAGGGAATTCACTCAGCCAACCTTCTCAAACCTTACGCTTCTGAGATGTTTTGACTAGAAGTGCCATTAGCTTTAGCCAGTACGGCCAATAGTCAGGGATGATGCAGGTTGTGACTCAAAACATCTTGGGTGCACCTTCTTGGGAAAGGCCTCACTAGGCTGTGCATGGTCATGTTCATGCTAATTTGACCTTGAGTGATCTTTCAAGGGAAGGTGTGATGAGCACACTCTTTTCATCTGTGTCTCGGTGCAGAGAGATTTCTATGTCTTTATGTCTGCGCCTTGTTTGGTTTTTCTCCAGTTCTGTTGTAATTTCAGGTAATTGAGTCTTGTTCTTGAGCATTTTTGTTTTGCACCCTAATAATGAAAAGTACTAAACTCTGTTTCAAATGATAAAGATAGGAAAAGATGCAAACATGCTAGTTATTTGTTTGATTGCAATTGTTGATGTCATTGCACCCAGGGTACATTAGCTGTACCCTGTTAGTTAGCCTATTTTAAAGTGTTGTGGTGCCACACAGGCATCAATAGAGTTGCTATGATAGTATTTCAGTTGCTGTTTTGATGTTTATTTATAGAGCTGAGATGCTTTTATATGTTGATGGAAGAATTTTAGCATGCTTTAAAGTTATGCCATTAAAATACTGTGAAATATTATGGAAGTGTACCCAGAGTTTCCTCATCAGAGGTTACAAGGAAAATATTTTTCCTCCTTGGTCAATTATATATTTATTTTTACTTGGCCTAAATAATAAGGGTGGAGTAACTTAAAACCAGGCATTGGGAAGTTAGTAACTTGAGAGCTTTTAGGATGCAGGCAGAAACGTTTTTATAGTTGTTGCTTTCAACAGATATTTGTACTTAATTTTTACAACTTCTATTAAATTATATTTATATACTGTATTTTAAATGCTGTGTTAATTTAAAAAATGTAAATCTTAATACTGATTTTTTTTGTCTTACGAAGTAATGCATTATTTAAGAGCTGCAGTTTAGTTTAAAGATCAGTGTGTGTTTGTGTTCAGTGAAGTTGAGTGACAAAGGCAGTGCATGTGTATAGAGATGGAATTAGAGAAAGAAAACAACACTGCCTGAAATGCATAAGGGGCTTCTTGGGTGAGCCATTTGGAGCTCTAGTTTTCTTTTGTCATGATTTGCTGTTGCAAGAATATCCTTGGAGGTTTCTTTGTCCTGGTATACTATCCATATTTGTGCCAGGTAGGGTGATGAGTTGTACCAGGAGAGTATTTAGGTCTTTCTTGCTTAAGGTTCTTTCATTTCATATTTGCTCAGACACTGATCAAACTAAATGCAAATTCAGTACTTCTGAACAATTAAAGCCAGGGCTTTTTTTCCCTAAAGAAATGTTTAGGGGTTCTCTCATTTTGACTCAAGAAAATCACCATTTTATTGTTCAAATTGGGAAAAATAAATACAGTAAAAGTACAAAGATTCACAAAGTGTTTAGGGGTATGTGTACCCCTGCACCCCCCCCCCCCCAGAAAAAAACACTGATTAAAGCCTTTCCATTGCAGTTCATCTCGGAGTAGGTTACAGACCCCTTTTTTGAAAAAAGAAGAGTAAACTGGTTAAAGAAGAAGAAGAAGAGTTTGGATTTGATATCCCGCTTTATCTTTACCCGAAGGAGTTTCAAAGCGGCTAACATTCTCCTTTCCCTTCCTCCCCCACAACAAACACTGTGAGGTGAGTGGGGCTGAGAGAATTCAGAGAAGTGCGACTAGCCCAAGGTCACCCAGCAGCTGCATGTGGAAGACCAGGGAAGCGAACCCGGTTCCCCAGATTACGTGTCTACCACTCTTAACCACTACACCACACTGGTTCTCAAAGGATACTAGAACAATATTAAGATATAACAAATTGAGGTGTGGTTGTGGGTGTTTTCTTTTAGCCTAAATTATCTCTGGATTGATGGCAGATGTAATGGCATAGAATCTGTGCTATATTTCTAGAAGAATAGCATATCTCTAACTAAATTGTCCTAGAGTGAAAAATGCCCAAGTAAATCAGTTTGTCTCTGCCTAGAGATATGGGTAACTTGTATTAATTTCCCAACTATTTCATATTTGAATAGCCTATGACTGTGTGATGATTTGAAGGAAGAGCCTGAAACCAAAGAATGTGGAAGTTCTGTCTTGTCCTAATATAACCCACTAATGTGATGGGTGTGGTTGGAAAAATGTGAGCAATCAGTTGTAAGTTGAATCAGTGCCCATCCTAGCTGGTGAAAATCAGCCAGGAGGATCTGAGACTGTTATCCAGTATATTAACACATTTGTTCAAAGTTGCATTTGTCAAGCCTTTCCTCAAAAAACAACAAAAAAACCGATTTTTGTATAGCTTTTCTGAACAGTTGAAAACCATCCTGTCTTCTCCAGTCTTCTGTAATGTGAGAAAAGGCACTCATCTTGTAGTGTAACTCAGCTGATGCCATGCTAGCTATAGACCTCTGTATGGTGCTGTATGGTCACTTATATCATTGGCTGACTAAGCCTTTTAGAATCTTAGAATTGTAGAGTTGGAAGGGATCCCAAGGGTCATCTAGTCCAACCCCCTGCAATGCAGGAATCTCAACTAAAGCATCCATGACAGATGGCCATCCATCCTCTGCTTAAAAACCTTCAATTATGGAGAGCCCACCACCTTACGAGGAAGACCGTTCCACTGTTGAACAGCACTGACTGTTAGAAAATTATTTCTGATGTTTAGTCGGAATCTCCTTTCTTGTAACTTGAACCCATTGGTTTGGGTCCTATCCTTCGGAGTAGGAGAAAACAAGGTTGCTCCCTCTTCCACGTGACAGTCCTTTAGATATTTGAAGGTGGCTATATGTTGTTTGTTTCCAACGCCACTGCCCCAAACTGACACCAGAGCAGCAAACTTCCTTTTAAAGCTCTACTGATGATTTTGATATGATGATGATTGAATGCCATAATTATCAGTTTGAGCTGAATTTGGCATGGCTACACTCTGTGTTCAGCACATACATTAACTGTTCTAGAGTGTCTTGGCTATAGAAATAGGTATGAGCTGAGTTGCAGACGGACTACATACTAAACCAAGTGCACAGACACATATTGGACTCTGCTTCAGGCTCTGTATACAGTTCAATCGTCACCTGCTGGGAATATTTCTGTTTCACCAAGTATCTTTATAGCATTGATTGAATACAGTGTTGGCCACTTATTGTGTCTTTTATAATTTTATAATGCTTCTGCTGTTTTAATAATTTTATTGTCCACAACCATGCTATAGTTTACAGTTTACTTATAAATATACAGGACTTGCCATCAGTCAGAATCTGAGAGTGCTAAGTAGGGTGAAACATTGCCCTGACTTCATTAAAGGCAAAATTCCTCTTGAACATTTCTTATAAGTTGTTTAGTTGAACCTTTTAGTCACCATGTTTTAGTCACTACGTGAGCTACAATATTGTTACAGACATATGGTCAATAAGTTCATGAACAATTCCATATAATAAGGGAGAACTGGATGACCTGAAACACTTGAGTACTGACAATAGGATAATGACCACAACTGTTACGCAGATCTAGCTTGGAAGCATGTCAGTGCCTATTAGAGCTATCACAAGCACAGTCTTGGTGTTATCTATTTGTCTCAACAGAATGGCAGACTAAATAGTAGAACAGAGATGTGCCAACTCTAGGGCATGTATTCTCATGATTCATTTCAAAGCATACCTTTAATTCCTAAAATCTGATAATTTCATACCAGAGTTGATTTAATATATACGGTATATCTGCTTTCAATAACAAATAAATGCATTTGGACCTCTCAGAATATCTCAGAAAATGTTAATCTGACCGGAGAGGTTTGGACCAAAAATAATGTAAGGATATGCCTATAGGGGGACGTGGGTGGCGCTGTGGGTTAAACCACAGAGCCTAGGACTTGCCGTTCAGAAGGTTAGAGGTTCGAATCCTTGTGACGGGGTGAGCTCCCGTTGCTCGGTCCCAGCTCCTGCCAACCTAGCAGTTCGAAAGCACGTCAGAGTGCAAGTAGATAAATAGGTACCACTCTGGCGGGAAGGTAAACGGCGTTTTTGTGTGCTGCTCTGGTTCGCCAGAAGCGGCTTAGTCATGCTGGCCACATGACCCAGAAGCTGGACGCCGGCTCCCTTGGCTAATAAAGCGAGATGAGCACCGCAACCCCAGAGTCGGCCACGACTGAACCTAATGGTCAGGAGTCCCTTTACCCTTTACCTTTATGCCTATATGAAGCAGAACTTGATTTCAAAAGTACTCTTCCACACTTGTGATTCCCAGCTACTGGTATTCAGGCACATACTGCCTCCAACAGTTAAAACAAAGCAGAGTCTTTGTGACTAGTAGCCATTCATAGCCATGAAGTTGTCTAATCCTCTTTTAAAGCCATCCAAGTTGGTGACCATCACTGCCTCTTGTAGGAGTGGATTGCGTAGTTTAACTGTCCGCTTTTGTCTGTCCTGAATTTTCAACATTCAGCTTCACTGGTTGTTCCTGAGTTCTACTGTTAGGTGGAATGGAGAAAAGCTTTTCCTTCTCCACTTTCTCCACACAATGCATAATTTCATACACCTTTCTCATAATTTTATAGACCTCAGTAATTGGTATTATGTGTGATATAATTATGCAAGATGCTGTTAATGACATTAAAGTCTTCAAAAACCTAATAGGAAACTGTTTTTTCTCCACGGCAATGTAGATCATGTTGCTTTCAAGATTTAATTCTTTGTTTATCATGTAGTGATACAATGATTGTACACTGAATGGTACTCTTAATAGACCAAGCTAAACATAATTAATTCCCCCTTGGCAAATACCATGTTCTATAGTTGAGCTAAGTGCATACTGTTTATAGAGCCTCAGGGATTTCACCTGAATTTCATTGGGGAAGTTTAAGTAATATACAGATGAATCTGCTCTTCAGAAGGGCATCAAGACAAGATGGATGCAGAAGGTTTTTTCCCCTCTCCTGTGTGTGTTTGAACCATATTCTTCACAGTTTTTCAATATAGTATTAACTTGTTTGTAAATAGCCAACACTAAAAAAATTAGAATAAAAGAAAGTATGAAATGTGCCAAAAACTGTGTGGATTTAAAAACTTTTTAAAAAGAAAGATGCGTAGTAAAGATTAAATCAGTGGTTTAATTATCTTTTAATTTACATATCTTAATAATTCGTCATGGTCTCTTTGAACTCCCACACAGGATTCTGCACCCATAGAATTCCCTGATTGGAAATAATTGTTAGGGAGAATGGGATTTTCAATTTTTATGGCTCCTGATTCCATTTGGGAGGCAAAGGACCTGATATATCCTGTGTTCCCTAGTAGGAAACGATGTTCCTACTCATGCTCAAAAGTGTTTTAGTTAAAAAGAACATTCCTGTTTCCCTCCCTCTCACAAAATATGAAATGAAATGAAATTCTCTTGTGTTTTCCTTTCAATATATTTGTAATGGTAGTTAATATTTTATTTAGAGGTGTGTTTTTTTCATTTTTTACTGACCCATTCTTGGTCAGCACAGGGTCTTTTTTCCTGTGATGCATTCAAGCACCTTGGGACTGAAGGGGTGACAGGTCCTACAGTACACACTGAGTGAGAACAGCATCTTCCTGACAGAAGTGTTTTCATCAGTCCTTCTCCCTGTTTTCTCAGCTGATCCTTTGTACTTTTGGGGGGAAGACTCAGTGACATGCTGTAGTCTTTTTGATGGGTCCCACAACACCTATTAAATGGAACCATCATTTCCATTTAGGCTGCACTCCTTCCTCCTGGCCTCCATTGTTAATTGCTGTTAGTTTTTTTCTTCACCCTATTTGGGTACAGGATTAGAAGGTCGGTGGTTCAAATCCACACAGGGGGGTGAGCTCCCGTTGCTCTATCCCAGCTGCTGCCAACTTAGCAGTTCGAAAGCATACCAGCGCGAGTAGATAAATAGGTGCCGCTGTGATGGGAAAGTAAATGGCGTTTCTGTGCACTCTGGCTTCCATCACAGTGTTCTGTTGAGCCAGAAGTGGTTTAGTCATGCTGGCCACATAACTTGGAAAGCTGTCTTTGGACAAATGCCAGCTCCCTTGGTTTGAAGTGAGATGAGTGCTGCACCGCCATAGTTGCCTTTGACTGGACTTTACTGTTTAGGGATCCTTTACCTATTTTTTATTTTACCTTAGGTGCCTATTTAGATGCTAGCAGCTGCAGTGGCTGTCTTATTTTTGATGGGAATTGCCATTTTTTGTCCCTCTTTTTGTTAGCATCTTCATCTGAGATGTTCAGAATTCACTTTCTCCTTACTGTGAATCCATATGGCCAAAATGTGCTTTTTACTTTCCTGTCAAAGAGTTCAACTTGATGAACTATTTCTTGCAGCATCATCTTAAAGTGCATGTATTTGTTAAGCCAGCTGTCAAAGCTTCTTTCTAGTCCTATTCCAGCTAACATGTAAACTGTTTGAACCTTAGGCTTCTTGTTACTTGCATCTCCTTTCCTCAGGAAAGTCTTTCTGGTTGCTATTGCTATTGCATGGCACGCAGGTGAACTCTGTGACATCCTCCATCACATCACTCTCAGGATCTCTCTGTAGAAACTGCCACCATAGATTGGGTTACGCTGCCTTTGCAGTGATCTTTAGGCAATTAACAAGTTAAAATATCAAACCAGGAAATATGTACTTAGCTCCTCCCCTACTGGAATCAGTTTTTTTTTTTAAATTTTGCCTATATTCAAAATGGCCATGTGAAACTCCTGACTTCTTTGTCTTAGTTGTTTCAGGCTCATGCATTAATTCCGTACTTACTTAGCAGTTCCTGTTTCAATCTTCTTTTATTTATTAACCAACTGCTTCTTTTATTTATTAACCAACTGCTCCAGTTGGTTCCCATTCACACACATCTAACATTCATCCCAAAAGTGCTATTTCATTTTCACTGCCAGCAGGAACTGATTCTCCCTTCCTTATGCCCTTCTCTTGTTCTTCCGTGGGGCAAGGTGTGGTACTCTCTGGATGTCAGTAGAGAACTGAAGAGCTACATTCTATGGAAAAAATACATGTTGAGCAAGAACAAAATACCATGAATGTGAACTCTTCTAAAAAGTTAAAAGGGAAGAAAGGTGCATATCGGATTATCGCCAGCACACAACCCCACAAGTTTATGGTGAATTTTCTGCTCAGCATATGATAAAATGGAAAGAGAAGATCCATGTACGCCAGCTTGAGCTCTTTAGAGGAAAGGTGGGATATAAACGTAATAATAAATTCAGGGCTTTTCTTAAAGAGTAGAATTTTAAATGGTTGCAGTATTACTCTGGATCGTGATTGATACGGGAAAACCCTGTGTGTGAATTATATATTCATATCCCCAGCCTTCAAAGCACAGTAAGCCACAAGCATTGCACATCTTTTTGTTCAATTATGTACACTACATACACCTTGCTTCTTGTCCCCCTTGGGAGCCAAGAACAAGTATTCCCTATATTTCCATTCTGTTCATGTTAACCCAAAAGTCAAATGACGGCCAAAACATAAAACATGGAAAGATAGTATTTTGTTCCACAGAGCTTTTGGGTTGTTTATGGTCCAAATCTACAGCAGCTCACAGTAAAATTTCCCGCTGAGAAACCCTGCCAGCTCTTCAGCTACCATTTTCTCCATATCACTACAACTATGAAAAAGGGAGATGGGCTATCACAATGAATTTTGCTGCTCATTCTAATAATATCTTAAATGATGTCCCACTCTGTTATACTGTTGTATGCTTGCTGGCCTTTATCTAAACATTAAAAAATTGGATATGAGAAAAGTAGGTTTAAGTGCTTTGTGGAGAAAGTGTTAAGATTGCTATTCAGTGGAAAGCTGCTACAGTGAGCCGTGTAATGATATTGTTGTTGACATTGTCTCAAGAGACAATGGAGTACCCCTCTGGGGGTGAAGTCAAATGTTAGCAGCACCAAAGTGACGTCTCTGGGATACAAGCCACGTGTATGGAGGTCCTGAGCTGCCTAGACAACAAGACCAGGCTCCAGATTTGTATAGGGTCTACTCTTTAGCCTTTTCTTCTTCCAAAGGTGTCCCGCAAGGCAGATGGTATGGATTTTTCCTTGGGGTTTACTCCCAAACCCTTTCTTATGATTTAGTATAGCCAGAAGGCAGCAGAGGTTTAGGATTTGCATTTTCCTTCCCTTAGATGGGCTACCTTCCTAGGTTGATGAGTTTCTTATGCCCTGCCACGTTCTTGATTAATCTGTGGTTCTTTAGAACTTTACTTGGAGTGTTGCAATCTTCTATAACCCCTAATTAAGTCATACTTTGAAATATCTTTGTTGTCAGTACAATATATATTTTTCAACTCCCACTATTTGAGGAAGCTGCATTTAACAGTATGTTTTAGTGATAAGACACAAGTGGCTAATAGTGACCAAAGCTTTTAAAGAACAAAGAGTTCAGTAAAGCCAAAATAGGCAAGAAACTGATCTCCTTCCTCAGCTAGTTTAGTCTACGTGTAGTATTGGAGTGTGTGCCGTTTATAGTCAAAACAGTACATGAAGCTATAATGACTTTAATACCTCTTCGGTTCCCCTCTTTTTTTTTTTTTTGAGGAACCTTTTGCTTAACTGTGTTGGTTACATATAGCTTCAGGAACATGGAGTTAGACTTTACGGTTTGTTTAGCTATGAAGGGATGACAGACTTGTGCGGGGGATGGGATGGTAAAGGGGAGCTTACTTTTGGAATGTAAATACATGTAGAGCTCGTCTTCTTTTGTTTAGCATCTCTTTAAACTAAGACAAAAAGATCAGTGCATGAATGAATAGCAGCATGGTGAAATACCTAAATGTTTGAGTTAAAATTTTTGGATGTTTGAAATCCTATTTGGATCCTTTTCCCAGATCGTAGTGCATTCATATGCACTCAGCAGGAAACTTCATGGAGATACACATTTGAGCAGAAGGTCTTTGGCGGTGTCTTTTTCTTAACTTGTGTCTTTTCTTCTTTTGAAGAAAGTAATGGCTTAAGTCTGACTGAAGAACAATCTTTTTGTTGTTGTTGTACATTCCTTATAAGGATTTACTTATGGTTCACAGATTTTTTATCCACCATCTATGTCTGCAGTCCTTTGGATTTTAAATAGTATATAGCCTACTGCAAACAAGAGGAAATGCCAAATTAAAGATTTAATGGCATATTGCTCACTGATAAAAGGTGACAAATTATATAGCAGCCACTTAATTAAAGCTGGTCAAACACAATTTAAAAAATTATCAGGATTTGTTGTGCACATGAAAAATGGGGGAAGGGGGAATTGGTGAAGCTGCCAAATTTTGAAATTAATCTAAGCATTAGGTTGATAAATAAATGAATATTTGTTGATAGATGTTCTTAGGCATCATACATTCCAGGGTTCAGATAAGCTGAAAATTTTGAAGCACATGGGTAACTTTAAAGCACTCTAATAATCTTGAATAAGTTTGGTATTGGCTTCTAGCAACAGACATATCTTTTGTTCCTGTGAAGCCAGTGGCTGGGGAAACATTAGCCTTTACAAATGATTAGGCACCAAGTCTAAAGAAAATGCAAGTCTCTTAACCTCTCTCCACTCATTTGCCTTAGTTACACATTTTTATTTTCCACTACCCAGCTTAATTTACAAGGGAGTGAGCAGATTTGTTTATTTTTTTATTTTGTCATTGTATGCTTTACATTTAGGGGACATAAAAGAAAGTGGCTGAAAAGAAAAAAAGAATATTTTTGTTCAGAGACAGATTTTTCTTCTTCATGTGTATGTCTAATATGCATGGCCCCTTATACTGAAGTAGAGGGATAGAAGGCTGAGTCAAAATCAAATCAATGCTAATAATATACAATGCAGACAGTACCTCCATTTTGCATGTGTGTGTGTGTGTTTTAAGTTCATCTTCCACATGTTTTATTTATTTACCTTTATTTAGTGGACAAATAATATTGTGCTTTTAGTATCTAGCATTATTTTAATGTTGCTAGGAAAAAAATGGTTTACTGGCATTTTATAGAGGGTAAATTGGACGTAACCAAATGAGCCCAGGAGCCCTTCCATCAAGGAAAGGGAAACTTTGGATACAACCCTATATACATTAGGACTTAAATAATGATGGGGGTTTCACTGGGGAGGGAAATTTGGTTTCATATTTTTGTTGGAAGCACAATTGTTGATAGATCCCTCTTATAATCTTTGGCTGTTATTGATATAATATAAGATGGATAACATCACTTTTCTAAGATGGGTGTTCATGATGCATTATCTTCATAGAGTGCAACAATAAGTGCATTCAGTTTGGATGATCACAGTAGAATTATGAGTTGTTGGCTTAAAGTGTTTGTATTGTCTAGAAGAGATTGCTCAAGATAACCTGATGTCTCAAGGGAAACTTGTGTATACTATCCTAATATGCTTCTAACTTGAGAGAAGACTTGGTTACAAACAATTTCCTCCCCGTCCTCTGTAAGATTAGCTAAATTTATCATTTAAGATTCTCATATTTTGCACTCTCAAAATGATTTTACAACAGTAGTTACTGGAGAAACATGACACTTTTGAAGTATGGACAGCTTGTTAAACTTTCTGTTATCTGTAGTCCTATTCAGGTCTTGGTTTCCAAGCATGTGAAGAGGCCAGCAGGAACACATGGGGTTAACCACAGCCCTTCAAAACATACAGTTTGGCAACATCCACTAGCTCACACTTAATTGGCCCAGTCTGAAGAGAGTTCAACTTGCATTGGGTTTCCTCCAAGGGGTGGGGATGGTCTCACAGGTTTCAGTTGGCCTCTTCCTGTATTGGGTACCCATGGGTACTGAACCCCTAAACAGGACTGTTGTTGTTACCTAATGTGTTCTTTTAGGCCAGCATCTTCTGGTAAGTCTGCACATGATCATCTAAGGACCGTACTAAACACAATGTCTTTCACACCATTAGCAACAGTGGAAATGGCTTTTTAAAAAGTACATTGGAGGCATGGGGATGATCTGATTTAATTCTTTACTCCCTGCTGCAGTCCTGATCTGGATGAAGTCTCTTGCATTTGTTGTTTGTACTGGAAGAAAGCTCCAATGGGATCTCCTCTACCCATTGTAAATAGCAAAAGTGGGGCCTGGACCTGAATTGGGGCCAGAGTGGGAATGAAGCCTTAAAGCCCCCCTACCTACCACGCCTGAGTCCTGATCCAGATCAGGACCTTGCACCTGCAATTTAGTTTTTAAAAGCCATTCATGCTTGCTAATTGTGCAAATAACACCACATCTGGTTTCAGCCTTAGCTTCACAGTGCTTCATTGACTGATAAATATTTGGATTTGTGTTAAGCACTGGCAGCTGGTGCCCAGTAGACCTGCTGGGGCTGCTAGGATGTCACAGGGGCATGGCCAAGGAGGTCATGGGGTCATGGTCAAGTTCTGCTTTTCTCCCTACCAAGCTCATCAAGCAGCCACACAGGTTTACTGTAGCAGCAAGTTTCACACGTTTCTCCAGTGTTCCATTGGGGTGGAAACTCAACCATTCACCCAGAGTAGTTTATTCAGATGTTAACACTGGAACAATGAGGTCAGTGTGAAAAAAGACTTCCACCAACTTTTTTTTAGCATGTCTGATGACACCTAAAGGCAACTTTGGGATGCCATTTAATTTTGTCTGGTATCCCAAGCATCTACAAAATGCTTCTCTGCACTTTGTGGCCAAATCTGCATGCATTTTCTACTCTATGGTAGGTCCATATGAATGCAGCAGGGGCTTCCCTATTTTGTTTTAGGAGGAAGGGAAATTTTCTTTGCATACATAGTAGGAATTCCCTATCAGGTACTGGACTGAAGAACAAATGTAGCCTTGGTAATGTCCTACAGAAATAGTTTAGTTGAGATTCATAAAATGGAGATCAGAGAACAAGTGCTGGAATTTGACTCATTAAACATTTCCCTTCTTTAATACAAACTATTTCTATATATTAGGTTGCTACAAAATTCCCAGCTGGTACTGATAGTCTGCTTAACAATTATTTTTTTTAAATAATAATTTTATTCTAAGTGAAGCTTAGAAGGTGGCCTCCTGCTGCCACCGCCCCGCCGGAGCACAATTTCTTTGCTCATCCTGAAGCAAAGTTCTTAACCTGAAGCACTATTTCTGGGTTAGCGGAGTCTGTAACCTGAAACATATGTAACCTGAAGCGTATGTAACCCGAGGTACCACTGTACTCATAAAAGCAATTTGAGTAGCTTAAAGAGAGTAGACAGAGCAGCCTAGACTGCTGCACAGCAATAAAACCACTCGCTCATTTGCAAAGCTAAGCAGGGTCCAGTATTGTTTCAAATTGGAAGAGGGACTGTGTTTTGAGATTCCTGCATTGCAGGGGGTAGGACTAGATGACTATCGGGATCCCTTCCAACTCTACAGTGCTATGATTCTGTGATCTGGCTCCTGATGTTCCAGATAATGGAGTCTCACTGTTTCCCCAACCACACTACCACAAGGCTACTCAAAAATCACCTTGTCCCTGGAGGAGAGGAGCTAATTTTTTAAAAGTCCCCCCAGTTGCTGTTTTATTATATAGCTCAAATTTATGTTTGTTGTTTTAAATTGTTTTAAATTGTTTTGCAAGGTTCGCCTGAACGGCTGTTATACAAATATCTTAAATAAATAAACAAAAAACCCCACATGGACTGAATATAATTTAAAATATAAAATTATATATACTTGAGAGCATTTCAAGACTGGCCTCTAATTATTAGGTATTTTATAGATTTCCCACCTAACTATAGTATACTATATATGCTAACGTTTTGAAAGGTCTGTTCCTGACAGAACATCATGAAACCCTGTCACAATCTAGTTGCACTGAATCTTGCATAAGGGTGTAAACGAAACAAACTTCTGCTGTATTTGGTGGCACCTGCGTGTGTTTCGGTGGGTCCTGCTTGAGTCATTCTGGATGTTCTGATGCAATGTCTTCAGTCATTGCAGCTTCCAGGCATATTACCATAGTGTCTGTCAGTGAACAGAACTGTTCATTCTAATGGCACATTCTTCCATTGGTGCCTCTGATTGTGAAAGATTGTCCCCCCCTATGTAGTGTCTTCCATTCTTGCAATTCTCTTCTGTTTGTTCAAGCAGAATAGACTAGCACAGTAATCTGTAACAGAAATGGTTGTTAAAGGTGCAGTGGAAAATAAATGTGTGTATATTACTCTCTCTCTCTCCCTGTTTAAACATATTCATCATCATCAAATCTGGCATGGGCAGAGAAGTAGATAAGAGCCTTCAGAAAACAAGTTGGTGGATATGTATATTCAGCTTCTCCCTAATTATAGATAGCAGCCCTCCTGGGAAAAAAATGGGCATGTTAAGTGCCATTTATCTTCCAGTTGCAACTTTTGCTTTGACCCATATCTCTAATATGAAGCATTTTGTCTTTCTTTATATCTCTTGTATAAATTCGCATTATAGGGCATCAATACAACATCTTCTGTTTCTGCAAATGCAGTAGAAGGACAGGATAAAAAACAACTTACACAAAAAAAATTGTGGAGGGGGCTGCGGGGAGAAGGGCAGCCACCAAAATGGCATTCTGTCCCTATTCTGTTGACAAATTTATTTCTTTAGTAGACAGAAAGCATTGGATGCAACATTATAAAAATAAACTAATCATTGCAGTTACTACACATGTTCAAAACTATAAAGGTGTTGCATGAAACTTTATGCTTCCTTACTACCCAAGATATAATTAGGTTCTTTTAGGAAAAAAGCAAGGCCAATTAGATCTTCCAGAGGAGCAGTTCTATTATCCTTGAATCAAAAAGTTCTGCAGTATTTTGTTACGGAGCAGCACTTCTATGCAGATCATCTGCGGCTATGGGCAGCCATCAGTGTTAACACTTTTGAAGGTTTCTGCTGAATCTTTAACAGTTGCAGTATGGTTTGGTTTTGTTTTTGTTGACACCAAATATCAATAATTGAGGATCTCTTATATTGTGTGGGCTTCCACATGAGCAGATAGAGTGGGTTGGATTCAAGATCTGGAAAGCAGAGTTCTGCTTATGGACAGAATGCTTCTGACACCTGCTAATGGAAAGGGCAAGCTGATTCCCCCCCCCCCCAATTTCCGTCTTTTCCCTTCAGAAAACAGTGAACAGCGTGGGAGGGGATGCAGAATTGCCTTCTAACTTTAGTAGAAGTCTTCACTAGAATGAAGGCCTTTGGATTCGTGAAAGAACTCTTGCTGTGAGTGAAGGAGCCTCTTCGGATCCAGCCCACTGTTTATAGAGCAGGGTTCCTGTATTGGGGCAAAAGCAAAATGACAGCTTTATGGAGAAAGGCAAAAGAAAGTAGAGCAACAGTAGAATTTGCAAATGTAACATAATTGTACTGAAACATTTTATCCTGGTGAATTGACACTTGTTACTTTTTACCAAAGATGGTAGACTTGAGACCTGTTCAAATGCAAGTCCCTGCACCCAGAGCAAATAATCCTGTAATGAAGTATGACAATGGTCTGTCTCAACATAAGGCAACATTCTATGTTTTCTTAATGATACTGTGGATGGTTCTGACATGCTGAATGAGGACTGCTATTAAAACAAAAGATGCTTCTGCCTCTTACTGCCTTGATGGGTGGCCGCATTGAGGATCTGCAAGTAGCACATTATTCTAGCTAATCCTTGATTTCAAATCATCTGTTGTATAGAAAACTGGCCTACTCTTGCACTATGAGCAGGTTAATGAAAGCTAAGTAGCTATAATAATGCTCCCATTTGCAAAAAGAGCCTCTTTAATTGTAACAAAATTCCAACACAGAAAATACTCCTATATAGGATTTACTGTACCTATTTACACATATATCTAACATGTGATCTTACAGTTAATTTACTGTAAATGGCTGTCGGGTGTTGGAAGCTGACTTAACCCACCCTTTTATAGGATTACCATATTTATGATTTGCACTCATGTACCACTTAAATTTCCACATGGAAGTTATCCCGTGATGTAAGAATTCTGTAATCTGCTTAGCAGACCCAAAACTTTGAGTCTTTGTCAGTAAACTATATAATAGGGTATAGTCATGCTAGTAGATTATGCATATGGAAGCTTTAGGGCAGGAAACACAACTCCAGTAAGGAACCACCACGAAGAGTCAATGTTTCCAGTGCTGCAAGGAAGAACTGGTATTAGTGACAATGAGGGGAAAGTGCATGGGTCAGCAGAAAAAACAGCTGTCTGGTGACAGCTGCAAACAGACAATATCATTGACCCTCTTGAAACATTGACAAAAAGTGTTGTAAATAAAGATGTCATGCTCCCAGTTGGTTTGTCAAGTAGTTGGAAAGGTCACTATCCAGTGGATACTTAGTGATCATTGCCCGTTGTCTCTTTGTTTCATAGAAAATAAAGGTGGAAAGAGTGTTGCATTCTAGTTTCCACATTTTTTAAATTGAACCATAGAGAAAATTATAATATATGCAGCACTACAATTTATTTAATGGGTACCACAATATATTTAAGAGATATGTTGAATATTTAGTTATAGCAGGTAACGTCTCTTTAGTTTTGAGCTACACATTATATACTTCATATTGTAGTATATGATCTAGATTAACTCAACCTATTTTCCCATTCCATTTCCATGCAGTAAACATGGAAAACAAAAACATAATTGCCTTTTCAACCAGTGATGACTCCGGTGGTTCAGTTTAAGCCTCCTCCAAACTAATGGGAACTTCTAAAACACTCATTGTTAAGAAAAGTAATGCTGTCAGTTTCTGACGGAAAACTTTTCATTCTTGGGAAAATAATTTCTCTTTAAAGCAGGGTTGTTATAGATATAGATACACCAAAAAGGGAGAAAAACGAAACAAAAATACAAATAAAAACAGTGATAAAGACAATATTAATTACAAATTAATTTTGCAATAAGAACTGTTGCTCTCTAGTTGTATAACTCTCCTTTTAAAAATAATTTCATGGGTGGCCTATGAAAAACCTTGATTTGTTATGAACTATTACAGTTTCCACAGCTGCCTTTTAAAATAGTTTTAAAAACTAGCAAACATTTCTAAATTGCTGATCCCTGGTGTTGGGTATTATTATTTTTTGCTCATTGGCCTCCAAAAATGTTTGGTACATATGACAACAAAACAGCGTAAAAGTTTAGATAAAATAAGTGACATTCTAACATTACCACTATGAGAAAACTCTTCTTGGTCTTATATGAAAATCCACATGCACAAAATAGAAATATCCACACATCCTGCTGAGATATAAGTGCCCCTTTGTATCACCGTGGTTGAGTGTTTCAGCACATTTTACCTTGTTCCCGCAAGACAGCACAAATATCTATGAAGCTTCCGTAATCAATGACAATTATCTTGAAGCTAACATATTGACACTGTTGCAGTTTGTTTGTTTGCTCTGCTTTTGATAATGCCTAGTTTGGTTTCTTAAAGCTTTACTAAAAAAAAAACACTTGAATGATACATAAGCTGCTCATAAAAGCACACCTTATATATCTACTTTACATGCATGTTGTGTGGAGGAGTTCAAGCCTTTGTGACCTTTTTGAAAATAGTTTTTCTTAAGCTAACTGTTTGTATCACAGCTAACCTAGCAGTGTTAGTTATTAAAACAATATGAGGAACCTGATTCACCATATGTACTCTTTGAGTTAGGAAATGGCATGTGGGTGCTAGTTCTGCTCATCTTGTGTAGATTATTTTCACATTTTTGCACCCCCTCCCCCAGAATCTTCTGGTGCAGACTAGTTAAGAAAAGTTTTAAATAAATACAAATATACGAATTCCATTTTATCTGTAGCCCTGTTCAACATCCAGTACCTAGAATGGTCCCTCATTAATTCCCAGTTAATGCCAGAGCTGTGTGCAAGTAGTTTCCAAAGTAATACTCTAATCTTGGGCTTTCTTATAGTGTTTTGACAATGTCAAGCTGTCCCAGGAGCTGGGATGAAAGAAATAGTTGTAGCCAAAAAACCTATTTATTTCTGGGATGAAGTATCCAGTAGAAACCTACTTGCCTGGACAGACATTCAATGTCTAGAGCACTAGATGACCAATGAACGTATATGGGAGTTGAGGTAGTAAAAAGACTTTTAATAGAAAGTTAAGAGCCTTTAAAAAAAAAATGTTTTCCACCCTTATCTAAAAAGATACAAAAATTAATATGTATATCATAATAGTTAATGCTACAGTTATGTCTTCATTGAAGCATATTGTTACCAAAATTTGTATACAGGGATTTTTGGAGTGGGAGGAACAAACACAATGGATTGGATATGAAATTTTGCTACCAAAATTTGTACTGTATATAGGGATTTTCAGGGTGGGAGGAACAAACGCAATGGATTGGATATGAAAAAGGTGATCAACATTATCTGGGCAGGGTTTATCATGTTATATAAATCTATCCAACAGTTCATAGTGGAGAAATCAATTGGGAATCCATCTCAAACTAAACTATATCCAGTTTGATGGTTCTGTGTGTGCAGGCTCATTATGCAGAACATAATGAGATCTTCTAAACGCATCCAGCAGAGGTTTATGGCAGCTTTGATGACTTGCATATGTAATATAATATATAGCAGAGATTTGTGCTGAGGTTAGGAGGCATTCAGTCCATATCATTACCTAATATTGTTGGCTCATTGGTCACACCAGTTTAATTTCTTGTTACAAGAGATCAGCTTTCCAGTAATTTCAGATAAGACAGTTTAGCTAGCTGACCTTTTCATATTGTTGGTTGGGAGTTTTACAGTAAGGCTTGTACCCAGAGTAAAACACTCACTCCAATAATCAGAATATATGCAAATGCAAGTGCATTTACCCTTTTCTGTATCTTGGTTCTTCAGAGTAAATTCCTTGCAGAAAAGATGCAGGATGCAGAAGCATGTAGGTGAGAAATAATGGTAACAACATAAGAAGAGCCCCCTGCTGGATTAGGCCAAAGGCCCATTTAGTCCAGCATCCTGCTGTCACATTGGCTAGCTATGGGAAACCCATAAGCAAGCTGTGAAGACAACACTCTTCTCATATCTGCTCACCAGCAGGTGATGTACACCGGTATAACACCTCCAATACGGGAGGCAATATCCAACCATCAGCGCTAGTAGCCATTGATAGTCTTATCTTCCATTAATTTGTCTAAAACTCTTCTAAAGCAATCCAAGTTGATGACCAATACTACATTTTTGGCAACAAATTCCATAGTTTAACAGTGCATTGTGTGAAGTAGTACTTCCTTTTGACTGTCCCGAATCCTCCAACATTCAACTTCATTGGATGGGGCTGTGTTCTGGTATTATGAGAGAGGGAGAAAAAATTATTTCTATGCACCTACTCCACACCATGTATACATAATCTTATATGCCTCTATCATGTTCTTATTGTTGTCTAGAAGTATATTGTCCAGTACACTGTTCTAAGCATGCTCTTGGACAAGTGTGTACTCACTGGAATTCTTTGTTTAATAAAACTGAACCACAAACTCAATCACAGTCTGATTCTAAAATTCTGAGTTTCATAGTGGGTTTTTTGGTGATGCTGCTATTCAAGAAACAAACATCAAAATTCTTCCTTGGGCATAACAAAGGATCTAATAATAATCCTCTATAAACAGAATATTTCTTTTTAAATAACGACGACAAATGCTTTTGGTTTGATGAGCTTGCTATTATGACTCTTTGTTCTGTCCAAATGCCTTTTGTGGGGTGCGGGTGGGGGAATCAGAGCCTGAACCCTATATATGTTTACTCAAACAAGATGGTCCTTCATGCTTTGCTTGAAC
Organism: Podarcis gaigeae; assembly: GCF_964106915.1. NCBI lineage: Eukaryota > Metazoa > Chordata > Lepidosauria > Squamata > Lacertidae > Podarcis > Podarcis gaigeae. Next base: position 42,960,230 of record NC_139687.1, read on the forward strand.
TCAGTTTTCAAACTTGCAACTTGAAATGACCTTTCTTTAAATGGAGTCAAAATTTCATGGTTCAGTAGATATAATGAATATGTTGGCCTTCATCTGTACTTGGTTTATAAGTTTTATGATTAAGTAAATGCTGGGCTTGGTGCTTAAATTCTTTGGACTGATTAGGAAGTCCCTTTAGGTTTCTTTGTTGGCTGCTTATTTTTGGACTCTGGATTGGAGTTATCTGTTCTGTTGTTATCTGCTTAAACTGTGATGACTTATTATTGGGCTATCAAAACAAAATTAATACCTGAACTTGTTCATCATTTAACATTAATGATTTGTAGTTCATTCCATAATTCAGCATAGGATTTGTAAAATCTAAGGTTATCTTAAAATGTATAAAATCACCCCTTGTTCACATCGGAAACTGCCCTATATTGTTTAATCTAGCACTGTATTTGTCAACTCCAACTGGAAGTGACTCTCCAAGGTCTTAGATGAGGTCTTTCTCAGTCCTTGTATGCAAGATCCTAAAGATGCCAGGAAATGATACATTCACTACCACTGAACTATAGCTGCCTTCTGCTCTTATATATTCAGAACTGCACTACTACTACTACTACTACTAATTTTATTACTTATACCCCGCCCATCTGGCTGGGTTTCCCAAGCCGCTCTGGGCAGCTTACAACCCATAAAAAATAGACATAAAAAATTTCCCAATACCAGGTTGCCTTCAGATGTCTTCTAAAAGTCAAATAGTTATTTATTTCCATGACATTCCACAGGGCAGGCGCCACTACCAAGAAGCCCCCTGCCTGGTTCCCTGTAACCTTAAGTTCCCACAGTGAGGGAACCACGAGAAGGCCCTTACAGCTGGACCTCAGGTTGAACGATGGGGGTGGAAACTCTCATTCAGGTATACAGGGCCAAGGCTGTTTAGGGCTTTAAAGGTCAGCACCAACGCTTTGAATTGTGCTCAGAAATGTACTGGGAGCCAATGTAGGTCTTTCAGGATTGGTGTTATATGGTCTCGGCAGCTGCTCCCAATCACCAGTCTAGCTGCTGCATTCTGGATTTGTTACAGTTTCCAGGTCATTACTCAATTGATGTCTCTTTAAGACCTCCGAGTGATGACCATCACAATACTAGAACTCAATTTGAATTTTGCAGCCTGAAGGAATAGATTGTGGTGATTTTAAAATATGTTCTAGGACTGGGAGTAGCCCTGCAACTCTCACAGCCAATGGTAAAGGAAAAGGGGAGTTGAGGTCCAACTTCTGGGGAGCCACAGGCTTCCTATCCTTCCTTTGGGACCAGTAACTCCCATTTATTAGTTTCATTGTGATTTCATTGTGACTACATTATGACTTCCAATTCCCTGATGATCTCCCAGTGGTTTCATATAGAATATGTTGAATAGCCTTGAATAATGTGTTAGCATGATTTACATCCAATTTGACTCTTTCTAATTCAGCATTAAAAAATGAATCCGTCGTGATCACTACAACAGATAAAATATGATTCTACTCTTAATACAGTGGTACTTTATTTTTAATTTTATTTTATTCCACATTTTAAATGCTTAGATTTTAAAAATGCTTAGTTAGCAAACACTTAATTGAAAAACAGTTTTTCCACCATTTAATATAGTTAATTTTATTTTACCTTATTCCTGTTGTGTTTAAACTAGCAAAAAGCTAGAGGAATAGTATCACTTTCCAGATACTGTTGTTAATTTTTTGGCTCTTGTTCTTTCTTTCTTATCCCACAGGATAATCCACAACTCTACAAAAACATGAGTCAAATGCATTATAAATTTCCCTAAGAGAATCAACATCTTTTCCAGCTGTTTGGATGGTCTGTCTAAAACCTAACCAGATATCTCATCTCCCAGTTTTGTTTGGGGCTCTTATACTTTGATTTGCTTAGTGTTATTGATGGTCTGGGCCAATAGTTTGTCTTTTAGTTTTCTTTGCAATTCTCAACTCTTATCATAGAATGTAAAATGATCTATTTGTGAAAAGATTGCACTCTGTTCAACTATTTGCATCCATTAACATAAAATCCAGTGTCAACAAAAACCTTTTAAACTTATCCCAAGCCAGTTTTGAATATTATTTATGGAATAAGACATCTCTGAAAGATTATTGCAAATAGATTTAAACTTGTTTTGATCAGATTCAGATAGCTGCACCAAACACTGTAACAGATCCGTATAAAAATCTCTGAGTGTTTCTATTTTAAATCCAATCTTGGCCAACAACAATTTTATAATTTATGAAGAAGAATGTATTTGCAATCATTCCAATTAATACTTTCTTCTATTTTCTCTGGCATGTGCATGTGTACCTAGTTGTAACAGCTTTAAGCATTGGCAAGCAATGCAGTATGCTGCCTGAAGGCTGGAACCAGGCCTCTAAAGCTTTCAATCTGATTCGGCAAAAATAAGCTCGTCTCCCTAGCTGTGCTCCCCAGAAGCATTTTATATGGCCTTTGTTAAATCTTGACTGGAGAAATAGGCCTCTGACATAATGTCTATTTGTAGAAGGTCATCCCTTAAGTGTGTCATGTTTAAGTTCTGTTCGTTAGGGAAATACGTTATTCATTTAATTATAACTCAGAACTGTGCTTGGAGGAGGCATACATCTCTGTTCCACAGGGTCCTGTGCTTCTACTGAAATCCCATCACTCATTTTATATGGATCATATTGGCCATAGATAATTTCATCAGCCAGAGGTCTGATGGAGAAGGACAGTTTTTTGCCTGGTGCCTAAAGCTTTGTAATGATGGCACTAGGTGAGCCTCCCTGGGGAGAGCGTTCCACAAGTGGGAAGCCACCACTGCAAAGGCCTCCTGTAGAGGGGGCACACAATGAAGGGCCTCAGGTGATGATTGCAGGGTCCAAGTCAGTTCACATAGGGAGAGGAAGTCCTTGAGGTATTGGGATCCTGATCTGCATAAGACTTTATAGGTCAAAACCAGCAGTTTTAATTAGGCCCAGAAACTAATTGGTAGTCAGTGCAGTCAGGCGAGGACTTGTGTTATTGTGTTATAACCAGTGTGGTGTAGTGGTTAAGAGCGGTGGACTCGTAATCTGGTGAACCGGGTTCGATTCCCCGCTCCTCCACATGCAGCTGCTGGGTGACCTTGGGCTAGTTGCACTTCTCTGAAGTCTCTCAGCCCCACTCACCTCACAGAGTGTTTGTTGTGGGGGAGGAAGAGAAAGGAGATTGTTAGCCACTTTGAGACTCCTTAGGGTAGTGATAAAGTGCGATATCAAATCCAAACTCCTCCTCCTCCTCCTTCTATGCTCAGACTATCTTGCCGCAACGAGCAACCTAGCCACTGAAATCTGCACCAGCTGCAGTTTGTGAACTGTCTTCAAAGGAAGTGCCATATGTAATACATTATAGTAATCTAACCTAGAGGTTACCAGAGCATAGACAACAGAAGTTAAGCTTTCCCTGTGCAGATAGTGGCATACCTGAGCCACCAGCCAAAGCAGAAGGAAGGCACTCCATGCAACCAGGGCAAGGAGCCTCAAACAACAGTGATTGATCCTGAAATACCCCCAGGCTATATACCTACTCCTTCAGAAGGAGTGTAACCACCTCAAAAACAGGCAACCTCCCATCCATCAGGTCTAGGGAACCACCCACTAACAATGAATGGCTATGATATGTTCTGTATCTGTTTCAGCTAAACAGGGTTGCTTCAGCTCATCCTTTGCCACTGTGATGTTACTGTTTGCAACTCTTTTCTACTTTGTCCTTTATTCCTTTTTTTAAAATGAAAACACATTCCTTTTTTCCTATGTTCCCATCTGAATAGCTGCCCCGGAGACAGATTTTGTGTATAAAATCTGAACGGAAATCTTTTGGTTGTATTCAGAACTCAAAAGCCTAATACTTGGGAGTTTCAATGCTGTTTTGCGGTTTTATTATGGCCATGGTATTTATCAAGTCACAATCTCCAGTTATTTTCCAAAGTAAGACACCTGAGCCTGCTATGGGACAGGGGGCATAAAAGGACTGTGCGTTTCAGGGCATAGATAGAAATGGTTTACAGCTGCCTTGCCCCTCCTGCACAGGGAATTTCCTCTTTAATGTAGGGTAAACGGTTTCCCCCCTGTCTTTCCATACAGGTGTTCAAATCTTTGCCTGGAGATCTGGCTCCCTTGTTGAGTACATTATGTATTATTACTACTCCAGATTTGCCAGCATGAAAGACTTGTTTGAGATTGCTGAGATATTAACTCTTCTTTTGCTAACTTTGTGCTATGTTCGGGCTATATCTGCCCCATAAATGGAAAACAAATGTATTTCAAAGAAACTTGATTTCTTTTTCAACCTCCCTCTGCTATTTTTATAGGCATGTGTCTTTCCCCCCCTTGCCACATGAGAGTGGCAGAGAACGTCTGGTATTGCATGGAAAAAAAATTCTTGTAAGTTCAGGATGCATGTATGTTGATATTTTCATGTCTAATTGCCCTTACCAGAAAACTGCTTTAGGCAATGTTCCAGTCCCTATTACTGCATCATTTTGAACAGTGAGAACTGTAGTTACCTACTTTCCTGGAAATACATTCTCTCCGCACCTTCCGCTTACAGATTGGGAAAGGTAGTGGGAGGCGGAAGACTTCCTTTCCTTAAGTTAAACCCCTTTAAAGGGATTAGGGTAGGGATATTTGTCCCATGAGTTATACAATCATTATATTGACAGCTGAAACTGTACTATTCCCCCCTCAGGAGCTGTCTTTACTGAACACAGGCATGTCAGTGGTTGGTGGAATAAAGTTATCTTCTATTCCATCAAGTAAGCTATTTCAGATAGCAGATGAAGCTGAGTTCTTCTACCAAAGGGCAAGTTCAAACTTCAGCCCTTGTGTTCATTCTTTCATTCATTGGTTTATTAATATGCCACTTTTTTGACCCAAAAGAGCACACACACACTGTGAACAGATTAATTCAAAACAGCATATGCAACTAATCTCCTGAAGACAGGAGGGGACCCCCTCCCCTCCCTGTGGCAGAGGCACTTAGTAATCTCACCACTTACTGTGCCCAGCACTTCATGCAAAGAGAGAGATATAGCTGCTGCTGCTCCTGCTCCTGCTCCTGCACCTAGCACTTCTGATTGCTTTTCTAGCCTGTCTTTCCTGTTCTGAGTCCCCCCTTCTTTTTCTGCCAGACACACCATCACTCTTTGGAGCCCCAAACACCAGGAGTGTTTAGCACTAGTTCTGTGTTTGTTTGAAGCGCAAGTAGAGAAAATAGTGCTTAGCTCATTAGGCACTGTGGAAATGGCATCCGTGTACATTGGAACACTTTTGTGCAAATAATTTGATTGAAAGTGAGCTACTAATTCTCTAGTTCAAATCGTATATCTGGCATGAACTAATCAGTGGCCTTGGGGAACTCGCCATCTCTCCGCCTTAGGCTTTTCTCTCTCTCCCCCATCTGCAGGATGGAGATCATAAGACTGACATATCTTACAAGTTGTTTGTAAGGATTACTGAGATAATGCATGTGAAGTGCATTGGACACTCAGAAAGCACTCTGTAAATTCTAAATATTTTACTATGTTGTGCTGTTACCACCATCTTAAAGTGCTATGCATATTTTGAATCCCTGATCAATTAGTTCTGAAAAGAGCTGCTTCTTTTTTTGTAAAGTTTCTCTGTTTTGTGCTATATCTTAAAGGTTGCTGTCTCCCCTGCTTTTTATTAATATGCTTGTATTAGCTGTGAGTAATTAATTTGCAATTAGTTTTGTCTATTCCGTATATATTATAAACATACCTACTCATAAATCAGGTGAAGGCAGCTGATTTTTTAATTTTTTTTTAATGTGCTAAACAAATTTAAATTGACTGGCAGCCATTTGGAGAAAGAAATCTAATAAAATGCCATAGTAAGAAAAGGAAGTTGATACTAGCTCTTTCACATGAAGGCTTTTAACAAAACAAATGCAAAATCCTTAAAGTATATTTTGAAAGTGACAGTGTACATTCTTGTGCAGAAATGTGTGTGTGTGGGGGGGAGAGCCAGGTAGCTCTGCAGTTTGGCCCACTGTAATGAAGCCAGGACATTGCTTATACTTTGACAGTTGGATTCTATTCTGGCTCATGACTTTTCAGAATGTTTTAATCATTTGTACTACCATTTTCTGTCATCATTGGAAGCACCATTTGAAGAATGAGGTTTCACAGCTGTGATGGGGAACATTTAATTTGCACATGTAAACTGAAGCTGTTTACTATTCATGTGCTGTTTTAGCTAATCCGGGAAGCTGAGTTGTAGTTTGGAATGAGGTAACATTTTATGTTGTATATCTTTAATGAACAACTGTTTGACAAGCTCAATTTTTCAAGTAATGTGCCGCACTATCCTAGCCATTGTCTCCCCAGAAGTAAGTCATATGAAATTAAATGAGACTTTCTTCAGGTACATATATATACATACACATTCACTTGGGAATAAGCTTATTGAACAGTGGGAATGCAGTGCGCCTGAATTATATTAAAATAAGAGGTATAACTGATGTTAAGTTGCATAAATGCCAACAGCATAGCTGCACAGTGGTTGTTTTGGGAATCATGTGACTGCATATTGCATCTGATGTTTGTAATCTACATAGCCCTGGGACTCTAGCCCAGTGTTTCCCAACCAGTGTTCCGCGGCACACTAGTGTGCCGCGAGATGTTTTCTGGTGTGCCGTGGGAGGAAGGCGGTCGGGGGGGAGGGGGCGCCGCACGCACCCGCGTCAGGAGCCAGCACTTACCTCCCACGGTGCAGGGAAAGACTGGAAGAGCGTCGCAGCAACGCGCACGCGCAGAGCAGCCGTAAAGGGAGGCGTGTGGGTGGAGAAAAGGAGGGAGGGAGAGAGAGAGAGCGGGAAGGGGAGGGGGGAATCCCCCTAGGCGTGAAGGGAGCGCGCGCCAAAGGAGGGAGGGAGAGAGAGAGAGCGGGAAGGGGAGGGGGGAATCCCCCTAGGCGTGAAGGGAGCGCGCGCCAAAGGAGGGAGGGAGAGAGAGAGAGCGGGAAGGGGAGGGGGGAATCCCCCTAGGCGTGAAGGGAGCGCGCGCCGTAAGTTCCAAATTTAAAGGAGGGAGGAAGAAAATCCCCACGTGACAGCTTTTGCCTCCAGGACGGCATCTGCCTGCGCCAACTCGCGGCTGAGCCAGGACTTTTCGTACACGTGTGGGCGCTTCGTAGCATGTGCTCGGCTTTGCCGGGAAGTGCTACGGAAAGCGGCTTGGATCAGAAAGCCTGGGCTCTTGCCGCGCGCGGCATTGTGTTGAAGCGTGCTGGTAGTTAGTGGGTTGGGAGAGCCGCAGCACCCCATTTTTTTTTCATACGAACATGGTTAAGAAGCTTTGTGGAGTGTCAGTAGGTTGGCACAAACCATGATGTTTGGGGACATTAATCTAGCGGCACAGAGTTAATTTTTTAAACATTTTCTAATGGTGGTGTGCCTCGAGATTTTTTTCATGAAACAAGTGTGCCTTTGCCCAAAAAAGGTTGGGAAACACTGCTCTAGCCGATAGTAATCAGTTATCCACCTTTAAGGGCAAATATGGGTGATACCATATTGCATCTAATATAGCATAGTGGCTAAGAAATTGGGCTAGAAAACAGGAAGTCCTTGGTTCAACTATTGAATTTACCATGAACTCACTACAGTTCGACCCCTCCTCCTGCAATATGGTCATAATAATACTGAACTATCTTACAGGGTTGTTGAAAGAATGACAAAATATGTAAATGAAGTACTTTGAACACTCAAAGGCACTATATATATGCTAAATATTACAGTCTTCCTGATTGTAGAGATTATAGTAATACATAGGGATGTAGAGAACAGGGACGCGGGTGGCGCTGTGGGTAAAACAGGGACGCGAGCCAGCGCTGTCCACAGACACTTCCGGGTCACATGGCCAGCGTGACAAGCTGCATCTGGCGAGCCAGCACAGCACATGGAACGCCGTTTACCTTCCCGCTGGTAAGCGGTCCCTATTTATCTACTTGCACCCGGGGGTGCTGGGACCGAACGATGGGAGCGCACCCCGCCGCGGGGATTCGAACCGCCAACCATGCGATCGGCAAGTTTTACCCACAGCGCCACCCGTGTCCCTTTTAGTAGTAGTAGTAGTGAGCAAAACAAGCCATGATCCTCAGTTCAGACATAATACTAAGCTAGAGATCATGGTTTCATAGAATCATAGAATTGTAGAGTTTGAAGAAACCCCAAGGGTCATCTAGCACAACTCCCTGCAATGCAGAAATCTCAGCTAAAGCATCCATGACAGGTGACCATCCAACCTCCTGTGCATACTCATTGCAAATAGGATCCTCCTAATTGAGGGTCCTGGTTGCGCACGGGCACTCAGGGCACACCAAGGGTTAATTTAGTTGGAGGGGTGTAACCCAAGCCCTAGCCATAGCCCTGGGATCACGCCAGGCTGTCTGGGCCAATCGCCTGGGGGTGGCGTGATCCCAAGGGCTGTTAAGAATGGCAGCGCGATGTAATTGGGGGCACTTGCTTCTCGCTGCTGAACACCCACCCCCCTCCCTTATGTTAGGCAGTGTTGCTTTGGCCTTGCTTTGGTTTGGGTCACCTGTTTTGGAACAGGAGCTGGGTAGGAATTTTTCCATTTGGCAGATTGGCTATAGCCACTTGGTTTTCGCCTACCCCCTCAGCAATCGTCACAACTTGTAAGGTGGTGGTTAGGCATTGGCTCATTGAAATGTGGGGGAGGGGAGGTGCAGCCATCACCTGCCCTTCTAGGAACAGGGTATTCCAGTAAAGGAATCGGGGGGTCCTGGATCTCGCCCGAAGTCCGCTTGAGGGGCTAGGGCCATGCCAGGACCACAGGAACCCCGGGGTGAGCTTCGGTTGGTCTTCCTAAACATTAGGAATAATTTCCTGACATTAAGAGCTGTTCAACAGTGCAATATGCTGCCAAGGAGTGTGGTGGAGTCTCCTTCTTTGGAGGTCTTTAAGCAGAGGCTTGACAACCATATGTCAGGAGTGCTCTGATGGTGTTTCCTGCTTGGCAGGGGGTTGGACTCGATGGCCCTTGTGGTCTCTTCCAACTCTATGATTCTATGATTCATCAATGTTGCTCCCTCGTGTGGTTTACCCTTTTAGACTACCAATCAGAAAGGTGGAGTCAGTTATAGTTTGGAGCCAATACTGCTCCCATGGTTGTATTAAATAAAGTTGTGGCCAAAATCTACCCAAAATTTAAACTAAAATAAGTGTCAGGGTGAAGTTATTTCAAGGGGATCCTGGGGGCCTCGAAGTGCAAACCATTAACTATGGTTTATTGTGAAGTATACGCAAGACCAGTATAGACAAATTTACATGGCTGGATTCAAACTTTGGCTTTTATATCATACTACTTCTGAGTGCCAACCCTCCTGAACTTTCACAATAAATAAACTAAACTGCAATAAACAAAGATGATTGGCTTCAATGTTTTCTGTGGATAAAACACAACAGTTCTACTATCATGTAAGAAATCTGACCTTGTTTTTCATTCAGTAAGAATTGGGCATCTTGATATCAAGATCTTCCATTAGTAACTATCCAAGCATACATAATAACTTTCCCTAGAAAACATGTGCATGCATACAGAGTTTTTCAAGACCAGTCACAATTATGGGGTAGGGTGATAATGTATTAATGTATTATAGACTTGCTGCTAACAAACTTGCAGATTCTGCGAATGGGAAACAATATAATCACATTCCACTAAGTACTTTAAATATCTAGGCCAGTAAGTAGAAATACATTCTTTATGTAAAGTGAGTTTGAAAGATGTATTTTCTTTTGTAACATAGCTATGAGGTGTGGTCATGTTAAACCTAAAGGGCATAGGCTTGTTTATGGTGGTTAATCAGCTTGGCAGACAAATACAATGTTCTGCTTCTACTCTTGGCAATAAATTGTTTAAATCAACTTGTTACTACTTATATTCTTTATGAGCAGGTATCTAAGTGACAAGCAGACATTGCTCCCGGGTAAGATTGAAAATAATTCATTTCTTCAGTATGTAGAGACATTTCAGATTCTAGTATAATACCAGAAACAAGTTTTGCATTTCTTCAATTAGAGGTCAGTTACAAAATAGAGTTGTGCTTATTGGGCTAAAAGCTTCATTTGATTCATCCTGCTATTGCTGTAACGTTGTGAGATTGCACACATTCCTCTGTGTACAGATTATTCTATGCAAAGTGTTACTGTACTAGTACTATGGAGGCGTTCAGGTGTGGTTAGTTCACATCTCCCTGCCCCTTGAAGGAGATTTTGTATGTAGCAAAGGGTGATTTCCCACACATACTTTTCCCTCCTCACGAGAAGGTGATTTCCCCATCCCTCCACCCCCTGCATGTTTTTTCCTTTTGTGGAGGTGGAGAACAGCTGCTTGCTCTTGGGGCATATCAGTAAGAGAGATGGTTCCTTTCACTTAGAATGAAGTTTATGAGATTTCTTGATCCCTGTGGTTACATAATCTTGGACCAGCTACAAGAAAAGATTTGTCTTCTTTGCAGGCAGACTTTACCTATGATGTAGCTATCTGTTCTTGAGTAGGCCACCCATGAAACACACCAAGCTCACTAAGTCTGGTTAAGCGGCCCAGATCTGTTCCTTCTCTCCTCTACCCTGCTGATCATTGCTTCCAGATAGTTGTAGTGTACGCTAGCAGCACAGCTCTAGCTGCTTCTTGTTGATGCTGCTCAACCAGTCATAGGAAGCAATGGGAAGTCTACTTGTTTTAAGTTGGCCTTCAGGGAATTAAATCTGTCCTGAAGCCTGTTTGGGTTTTTCTTTCAGTGATATGCTATGTTTTGAAATGATTTTATGGTTGCCTTTGTTTGTTGGGATTTTAATTGTTTAATATAATAAGATAGTGAAGTTTTAACTATGTGGTAAGCTACCTGAAGCAGGGCAAAAATCTTTTTAAATAAATCATAAAGAAGCATGTGGTGCTGAGCCTAGAGCGTTGGCATCCACCAGAGAGTGGCAGGGATGTAAAAATGGGTGAAGACCACAGAATAGAAAGTCAGAGAAGGGTGATAGCCTGCTCAGTCATTTAATTAAGTAATACTAGCATAACTAGCTTCACTGTACCACAACAGCTGCTGCTGTTGGCTTGGGTGTTCCTGGGAACAAACTGGATGTGACTTACGGGATCTGTGATTGGATTTCCAAACATTTTTTTCCTTCCCCCCCCCCAACTTAAAAGCAGCTGTGGGTCCCCCTAATTCTGATTGGAACTGTTGTACTGGAGGAGAGGGTGTTTAAACTTTCCCCTTCAACCTTGCACACCCTAAAAAAACACAAAAAACCACATAGTGCCACTTGGTGTATCCATATTTTTCTTCCTCAGCAGAAAAGATTTAGATGGGGGGGGGGGAGGAAGTCTGGGTTCCCCAACTTTCTTGAAGTGGAAAAAATCTGGAGACCCAAGCACAAATAACTCAGTGCTAAATCTATTTTAGCCCTTAGTTGACCTGCTTCTGAGCATTGATAACACCATTACCTTGTGAGTTTATACTTTTTTTTTTTTTTAGGCCAGTAGTGCACAGGGAATAAAACCTGGTAAATTTCATTCATATTCTGTTATAGCTGTTGGAGCTAGAATTTCACAGGAGTAATAGTTATCCAAATTGGTTAGTGGATGAGAAACAGTCAGTAACTGAACCCCTTTCTACAGAGTCTTCATTGGGAGAGTGTTCATCATGGTGCAGTGTTTAAGGATCCAAATACACCTGTACTATTTTGTAAAGTAATTCTATTTCTTACAATAATGAATTGTAGCATACACAGACATACTCATTTTGGAAGCTGCCCCGTACTATGTCAGGTTATTGGCTACACATAGCGGAAGGTATTTTCACTTGCAAATATACTGGAGACCAAACATTGAAATAAGAACATGAGAAGACTCTGCTGGGTCAGGCTAATGGTCCACATAATCCAACATCCTAATCTCATAGTGGCCAACCAGACGCCTGTGGCAAGCCTTCAGGTAGGACCTGAGCATCCTTCAGTTGGGCCAGCTCTTCTGTGGTCGGTTCCTTTTGACTTCTGGAGGTGCAGTTGCAGGAAGGTGCATTCTCTCTGTGAATAAATCTTCAGGAGAAAAAAGAAAATGCAGTACAGAAGTGAGCCATTTGACATAGTTTTGCTGATAGGCAGCCAGGAATAGCTAGTGGCAGTCTGTTAATTAGGCTCTGAACCATGTCGAACAGTCTAGTGTTAAAGTTGTTATGTACGCTGCTCTTTGTGTGCTGAAATGGGGAAAGAACGGTTTGTTGGCATCCTGTGTGTTAATGTTGGTTGAGGTTATGTTGTCACTTTCACATTGATTCTGTGATACAATATCAAATAGTTTGCTAGATTTGGTATGACCTTTGGACTTAAACAACAAAAAGAGTCTTCTAGACATAGCACTGATTAATGTACTAGCTGACACTGTGTAGAATTTTAAGATACTTTTGCTTCATTTTTAACATGTATTGCCTTTTATTTGCACACTTTACCTATAACAAAGAAAGTTGCTACAAATAGCTTCATTTTTAGCTTATTTCTGCCCAAGATGCCCTGCTTGCAGAACTGGTATCCCTAATCAGGTAGGTCATAGGAACTATGCATTGTCTCCCCCTCCCCCTTAAATCTAACTATCCTTGTAAACTTGTAGAACTAATGCATGTATGTGTTCTGTCCATTAGTTTGGCAACCCACTTCTACCTATATGGTCCTCTTAAGTAACAGGGCACTAAAGCCATTGGAGATGTCAGGTTCTGGTGTAATCCCACCTTTGGGTATCTGGCATTTGGTCTTGGGCAGCTTGAACAGGGTATATCTGTCCATTTGCCCTAAGAAAAAGCAAAAAGCTCCATATTTCCACATTCCTCACACCTTCTCCTCCTCTTCTGCTGTCTCCTTGCTGTCTGTCTCTTCTTGCATTGTCACTGCAAAAAAATATCAGCATTCAGCATCAAGTCAAATACAGACAAGTGCCAGTCTTGCATGGCTAAACTCTCTGACTCTAATAGCCAAAGCAAGTGCCTCTTCTATCTGAGTGAATTCCATTTCTGGAAACTTTCCAACACTGTCTACAGTGAAATTAACTTCATCTGCCTAAGAGAAAGTGGATAATTGGGGAACAAGGTAACACTCACACATTGTTTGCTTTATGATTTTATATTTAATAAAAGAAAATGCTTATCTCTATGTACATTTCCCACATAGTGGACATCAAGCAGCTCTTTGGAGCAATAGTGCCCCAATTTCATTAGCTGGGGGAGGGACCACAGTGGTGTTTGAAATTTGGCTTTGGTTTGAAATGTGGCTGGTAACTTTCAGTAAGCCTCTTTGGTTTAGTGGATATGTGTAAAACACGATAATGCCCATTTCAGGTATAATAATTCCACCAGGCATTAAGTTGGAGGATTTTTAATTTATTTTTTAAAAAACCTATCCCAAATCTAGGATATCTTAATTTAAATACAACTGTGTATGCTGTTTATATGCTAAAATAAATTTTATAGATGTCTACATGTGGTAGTACTTTTAATGCGGCTTATGCTTGTTGTAGCATGGACAGTAGTCGGTAAACAAATTTCCAAAACCTGAATGCTATCCCTTTTGGTTTATTTCTTCAGAGAATTGGAACACGAATCTCAAGGTTTTTGTTATAAAATTTTATGGTGTTCTATCAAGTCACCTTGGAAGAATTAATAGAGATGCAGTTGAAAAAATACATTGTCTCTGTGTCTGGGAAAGCATTCATTTGGTCCTGGCACCATTGGGGGATAGTGGGCTCATTCTAAGAAGAAAATAGTATCAGGACAAGCCGTGGTGAATACTTACTATGTTAGCTGGCCACTCTTATGTGAATTACCACTGAAAGAAAAATAAGCTAATTACTAAAATAAATCAGCTCCTATAGGTAATAATACTGATTACAAAAGATGGTATCCAGTATTAGCCCTGCTCAGAGTAAGCCTATTGTAGTTAGTGGACCTGACTAATTTAGGTTCATTCGTTTCAGTAAGTCTATTTTGAGTAGGACCAGAATTGGAAACAACTCCAAGTTAAGATCTCAAATCAATTTGGTAGACTAATTCCCAGGCATGCAATTTAAAGGTGTTAAAAGTTTCTGTTTGTGGGTAGGGAGATGAAGAGGTTACAAATAGAGAAGGATCTGTTTTAATGCAAAGAGATGAATGGTTCATTTTTCATAGAGTCTGCTTTGGCTTTCCTGCCACTTCAGACTGTGGCATTAGCCCCTTCACGTTGCTTCTGAGAGTGCTAAACTAGAAGCAGTATTGTAAACAAAGGGAACAGGGAAATGATATATGCAACTGAAGCAGTGCATTACTCAGTTTCTTTCCATTTTAGACAGCTGAACAGCTCAAGCATGTTGCATATTGCCATTTAAACCCACCCGCTGAAAGCAAAAGCATCCAGGAAGACTGTGAATGGTGGTTTCCTCCCCATAAGAATAGTTATGTTTCGACCTCCTGGAACTTCTTTTAGGGGTTTTTTTTTTAAAGCAGCCACCAGAAGATTGGTTTATAATAGAAGAGTTAAGGGCATGGCAACTTTCCAAATTCCCATAGTCGGTAAACCCAGATGTTACCTGTCAAGTTGCTCATAGCTTTAACAGATCTGTCACAAGGTCAGACAAATACAATTTCCCCATTACTTTCCTTGGCTCCTTTTCTTAAGTCCTCAGTTAAGATCAGTGGAAGAGTTGAATCACAGTCATTGACCTCATGTATTTAGTTACGTTGCTTTACTCTGATGTTTTAAAAAATTCAGACATATATTGGGCTTTAAAACACAAAGAGCAATATAACATAAACCATTTTGTGGGCTTGTACCACATGCTTTAGTCTATTTCTGCAATTGGCGTATGATAAGAGCCTGGCTCCCTTTAATGTGTTTATGTGTTATAAATGCAGCTTCAAACATTGTTATGGATGTATATTAATTGATAATTCCCAATGCATTTTTTGAAATATCAGAATTGTAACTAAGAGAGGAAGTGGAAAATACATATATATGGGTTATAGGAACTGTTGTTGCTTGTCTATCCATCTCTTGCATAACGTTTAAAATCAATATTGGAATATGTATACAAAACACAACTGGCATGATCTAGCCAACATGAGGTGCTCTTAGTATTTCAGTGTAATTGATCCACAGATGTACTTTAACTTCCTTTGAAACAGATGAAAATTAAAAGGGTTTCCTTCTGAACAGATTAGAATATTTCTAGTATCCAAGTATATTCTTCTTGATGTGAAACTGTTCTAGAATTTGTACTTAAGTATATTGAGCATATTGTTTTACATTCTTTTACATACGTTCTGTTTTCAGTTGGTTAGATTAGTGTACACTGATATCGGGTACTGACTACACTCACACATAACGCTAAGCCAAACCATGGCTGGCACAAACACGCTGGCTCCCAAGGAGGAAATTACAGCTGCTTTTCTCCTCCCTAGACGTTCTAGCTCAGTGCAGGGCAGCAGCTAAGCTAACATTTGGCTTAGCTTGTCACCCAGACTAGGATCATGCTTGAGCAAATTGTTTCTTCTTGGCTGCAGATCATGGTAAAGAAAGAAGGGACCTTAACTACTATCCTAGGTTCAGATAACATGATAAGCTAAACTTTAGCTTAGCTGCCCTCCTAAAAGGACTCCAAATGCTTCATAACCTTTGGCATTTATTAACATGTGCATTTATAAATTGCCTTTATAAAACTAGCTGTCATTGTGTTGTATATTTGAGTAGTGAAATGATTTGTTCCATAAAGGCCTATCATCTAGCCATGGATTTGTCATGACAGTTTGAAATATTCACATACAGTGAAAACTCCTTGTTGTGACTTATTCTCACCCATAATTGTATGGTTTTCAGTAGCCTTTCGATTCTTCTAGGATTTCAAAGCACAGGTATAAACGTAAGACATAAAGGAAAATATCTTGATGCCAAGTCTAGTCAAATTCATTTTCATTTGCTATAAATATTGGGCTGTCTGGAGTCATCTTCACTATCATGTAGCTGAACTTCCAGTTTGCTGCACACATTTTAATTTGTCTATTACTAGTCTGCTGCCAGGCAGTAATAAAAATATATTAACTTTCCGATCAAATGTTATGATCTCTCTCATTTTCTTTCTAGATGGTTTATTGTTCCACATTATTCTTTAATTTGTTCATTGTTAATAGGTTTTAGTATCTTATCACATTGATTTGGTGCCAAACAGAAGCCCTAGCTATCTTTTGAACATCTGTTCAGGCTATTAATAGTCTACACTTTGATTTTTCAGACGGTTGTAAATGTGAAGCAAAGGCACAAACCTGGCTCATTACTTTTCAGTCCTTATTTCTTTTTTATGTTTAATTTTTATTGAGTATAGATTGTACACATCCATATATTCTTGAGTTATTTACAACATAAATCCTTAAATTAATACATTATACAGTACATCTACCCATACAAATATTTTTCCACCCATGACTTCCCACCACCTCACTGCAGCTTACTTTTCAGTCCTTATTATTCAGTATGTATGCACCTCTCTTAGCTCTTTTATGTGCAGGTCCTTCTACAAAAAAGCCTGAAGCTTAGGGAACATTTTTGTTTGAGTGGCTGCAAGTAGGTGGAATTAAACTGATATTGTGGGGACAGGCTTGCAGTATCTGTTATGTGATTTGGGAGTGGCATCATAGAGCCTATTTAAATATAGCTATTGAGATGCATTTACTGTATGTGTTGTAACTTATCTTAAACCTCCTAAAAACATACAGTGACATCAAACATATAAACAGAAGGAATGTGGATTTGTTCCATTTACATAACCTGTTGTCACTTGTTACCTTTGCCATTCTCTTTGTCAACTGGACCCCCTTTTCCCCTCCACTATTTAAACCGAGGCTGTAAATACTTTGTGATGGGAACCTGGATCCTATGTATGCCTTGGAGCACTTTCTTGACTGTTTATACTGTCTGTGCACTCCTGACAACTTTCCAAAGTTCAGAATCACAAGATTCACTTGCTTCCTTAGAACCTCCATCACAACTGAGACCTTCATAGCGCTCCCACCTGCAGATATTGGCGGGGGCAGGTGGGACCTTTTCCATGGTTGCTCATGGACTGTACAGCTTTTCCCCCAAGGAGATCTTCCTGACATCTTGCAATTTGATGTAATTTAGCTGGGCACAGTCAGTGGCTTAAATTCTTTTTGTTTTCCTTCCGACTCTGGTAATATATTACATTTTATGGCTCTGCTCTTCCTTCTGACATGATTTCATATGGCTGGTATTAACAATATGGTAATTTGTTGTATTAGTCTTTTATAATGTGTCTTGTAGTATCTTAAACTGCCTTGAGTGCAATTTGTAGAGTGTGGCATATCTATATCTATATCATCTATATCTATATCTATATCTATATCTATATCTATATCTATATCTATATCTATATCTATATCTATATCTATTTAAGATAAATAATACAAAAGCCCTAATCACCTGGCCTACCAGCTTTCCCCTATATAAGCTAGTCTTCCCTTCCAATTGAATAAACATTCAGCCTCACACAATTATAATTGCATGAGGCAAGGGAATGGGGCTAGGCACATCTACAGTGAAGCAGCCTCCTGAACATAGGCTTGCAGCTGATAAACACAACCAGCATCTCTTTGGCTGTGGGGTGCAGGGGCTTATGCAGGATGGGCAAGTGGACCCACTCACCTGCCTTGCATGGTTGTAGTCACATGAGGCAAAATGCCCAAATAAGGCCAGTGAAGAGCACTTATAAGAAACAAACAAATAGTCAGAAGCAAGAGCCTGGTACTTGATAGGCAACTTGTTATAGTTACCAGTCAGACTTTCCTCATGTCCTGCTCCACAGAGCAAAAGAACGTCCCACCATGCAAAGTCCGACTACATAACATGTGAAGTGGCCTCTACTATCTGTATTGTCCACATATTCATGATCCGACTTTCTGTAAACATGCAAGTGCCTTGCTCTCCATATGGTTATCAAAAGAAAAATGTGATGTTTCTACTATGCTCATTCAGACAGTGCTCAGTTATACCAATAGCTGCTCACATGAGCAATTCAGCATTTGAGTAGTGAACTGCATCTCCTCTTCCTGTAAACAAGAAGTCACAGCTAGTGAACTAACTTGCTGTGCTCCCTTATTAAAGGATATCACTCAAAAAATTTACACTTGAAATGGGTTACTGTATTCTTGAAATGGCTCTTGAGTTCACCTGGCTCTATTGCACAGATTTTCCTTGGCTTCAGACACTGAATCTTCCATCGTATTCCGCCTTTGTAATTTAATCCACTTCACCTCTGTTTAACCTTACAACAACTTAATCTAGATGCATCCCAATACTAACATATATTAAAATGACTTTGTTCAATCCCTCAACAAGTGTTCACCAGCTGTACTACTAAAATAGATAGGGCAACATCAGTATTGACCATATTACTTCAAAAATGCAGATGCCAAGTTTATTCAAATCTGCTTTGCTTTGATGTTATCTGCATCAAAAATAATTCTGAAAATAATTCAATGAAGATATAGAATTCAGAAAAATGAAGTTGATAGCTAAGCAAGAGGGCACTGTGCCATCTCATGTATGGTGATAAAGTAGCAGAGGGGAGACCAACTACCACAATTACAGTAGGAAAAATAATTTAACATTTTAGCAGACTGTCTCTTCAGCATGTATGGTGTTAATATTTAAAACTCATTGAATCATGGCACTTTTTGGCAGAAATTAATGATACATCTCTGTTCTGTTAGCATATGTATATTTGTGTTTCGTCCCCAGCAGTTCTTCCAGGAATGACTTGGCAGCTTCATAGCTACTATGTTAGTGAAGTTAATTGTCACGGCAAAATGATAATATTATGAAGCTAATACTTCCAGGATGTAATGGAGACTTTGCAGTCTCCAATAGAATCAAATGTTACAGACAGTCTGGGTTTTTAGGGTGCATTAATTTTGCCGAGTTGCTTGTCTGCCTTGCATTGACACAAGCTGCAGATAGGATGGCAGATGATCCATGTAAAATAAACCTCCCATTATTCATCTTGGCTGGGATGAACTGAGAAATATTTTTGAACCTCTTTGAAAATGACTCTGATATGGGAATTGCAATTCTTGCTGTGTGTGTTCAAAACATACACAAGTATTAATTGTCCTAACTGTTGAACAGTTTCTGGTTCCTTGCCTCTGCCTCAAATTCATATTCTGTACTGCACATCTTTTGCAATTTTTGGCAATCATATACTGTACATTTGTTTAGTCCTTCCAGCTTGGCTACATCATTTCTGATCTGGGCACTCCTCACAGCCCACTCGTTTCTTGTTATATTTTGTTTTTGTTTTATTCCAGCCTTAAAAACCAGGCAGGATGCTTCATGTATTTTCTGATGCTGAAACAAACTTCCACCTTAGGAAATCTGTGTAGCCTCTCATGTAAACATACTACAATATACAAAAAACATACTGCTTTTCTATGACTAATTTATATACTCCAATAAATACAAATTCCTCCAATCAAACAATCAAAGCATAGCAAAATTGTAGTAAAACAGCAAAAAACAAAAATGCAATTGCACTGAAAACATATTGGGAACATCTGCAAATAAGCAGAAAAAACATCAATCAAGCCAGCCCTGTCTCTCAACTAGAATGTACACATTCTCCTCCCCATCCTCACTTCGGAAGACGTGATCTACCAATCGGCTGCAGCTCTGGAGCAGAAACCGCCTCTCTGTCACTGCAACCAACAGACAAGATATTCACTAATCTTTTCCAAAATGGTTATTCTTTTACTTTAATTTTATTTAACTGTCTAAGAAGCATATGCTTCTTCTTCAGTGCTTTTGACACAGTTATTCGTCATTTTCCTTCTTTCTTGCTCTAGTTTTAGCACTTTGTGAAATTTTTCTTCTCATACAGTATTTCTACCATAGTTACCATGCTTTCCGCCATCAAGAATACATTCTCCCTTTCCTTTCTTCCGTCTATCAGGGCTCCTCAATGGTCAGGTTATTTGCTTCTCTATTATCTATCCTTTAGATCTGGGGTGGCCCACTGGCTGGATCAGGTCCTCCAAGCCATTTGAAGTGGCTCACCTGTATAGCTCAGTCAGTAAAACATCAGACTCTTAGTCTCAGGGCTGTGGGTTCAGCCTCACATTGGGCAAAAGGTTCCTGCACTTCAGGGGGTTGGACTAAATGACCCTTGTGGTCCCTCCTAACTCTATAATTCTTTGTCCAGTCACCCATGCACAGGCGTCCACTGACACAACTCATTAGGTAAATCCCCACCCATAGATCTCTCATGGTGCTTTTGCACTAGCAAAACACCATTTTATGCTATGGTCACCAAGTGGTGAACATTCACTTGTGTGAATCATCCCTCAGTAGCTAAAGGTATTTTTACATTAAGTGTTGCCAGTGTTGATGTGCTCAAGAATGCTTATAGATGTCTGTCCTAGATAGACTTGGCGTCCCAATAGTCAGAGTATTTGCAGCCAAACCAAATTCTGGGCATCTTTTTTGATAGCGCCAAACAATGGGAAAGCACAGGCAAAGTTTTCTGATAGAGCCTAAAGCTATGTGAAAATTAACTTACTAATAGAGTACACATTCACAGACAGACAAACCTTTGGGGCCCTGGAAGTGTGGAAATACTAATTACTACCACAATTTGTTTTGCTGGGTGCTGCTTTGTATAAATAAATGTAACAGGGTTATTATGACATTTGGTACAACTGAAGGGATGTTTGGTGTGGTTTACCAGGCAGTTTTTAAAAATACAATAAATAATTAAAACAATAAGTTTATAACAGCAGAACTTTTAAAAATAACATTGGAAAATAAAGTAGCAAGTCAGCAATCCTTAAAGCCTGGGCAAATGAAAAGGTCTTCATATGGTGCCAAACAAGAAAAAAAAAAATCACTAAGCACCAGGCAGGTTTCCCTGGAGAGAAAATTCCAGAGCCAGGGCGCCACGTAGCAACACAATACCATATAGCACCAGAATGCAACATGGAGCTCCTTCATGTACTATGATCCTAACAACTGTATGATTCAAACTCCTTGTTGTGTATCTCTAAAACCGTAATTGTGATTTTCTGCAACTTTGTATGTGCTGTTTTTTGTGTGTGTTTGTGTGATTCACTGTTGCTTTAAGGCAACAGGTTTCCGCAGTTCCTGACCTGTATAATTGTTGAACAAATCTCCCCCCCCCCCCTTAGTGTAAGCCCAGGCAAATTGCTCTTCTGTATTACCTTGTACAGTACCTTGATCAATCCTCATACACTTTTTAAAAGAATATAAACATACTTACCAGTCGGGATATATAAAAAAGTAAATAGTTGTGTACACTGAACAGAGTTTGGGGCATGAATTTCTCATGCAACAATACCACCACCTTCCAGTGTTGCATGATAAAACCAAAGCCACTAAGACAAACGCATACTTTGAATCCTGACCATATAAATCACAGTTCATTATAAACTATGATGCTATGGCCTCCTCATTCTCCTTCATCTCCTCTGAGTCTGAAATCATAAGAACCATACTCTAGGCATGTACTGGCATTGGGGAATCACTCCGCAGCTGCATTTGCCAATTTTGATTTGAATTTTCTATCTTCAGTGTGGTGGACTAGGCACACTCTGAAACAAGGCATTTTTATTACCTCTGTGTAACCTGAAGCTTCATTTCTTGTTGTTCTCCTGACACTTATGCCTGTTTCCTCTTTCAGATTCCAATGTGGCACATTGCCTGTGGTGTGAAAGACAAGATGAAGAGAGATTCATTCCATGAATCTGTCTGCAGCTGGTCTTATTTTAAAAACAAAACAGTGTGGCTGGCACTCTTTGGTGGGTGCTAATCATCCGGTGGCACAACACAGACTAGCCTTTCGGGGTTTGAAATTTGAATCTACTCCAAAGCTTGAACTTTTCCAGTTGGCAGAACAGTTTGCTGTTACATTATCTCCCAGTGCTAGTGTATAAACATTTTTGTAGCACATATTTATTTATTCTTCACTGATACTCCCATTACCCTCTTTTCAACTTGGCATCTTGCATTTCCAGGGGGAAATGTCTTATTTTGGAGTACAAATTGAATAATAAAAGCAATAATTTTAGTTCAGTTGACTTTCTAAGGGTGCAAATTGCTCGTTTTAGAGCTCTATGAACTTAACAGTGAATGTGCTCTGAATGAGTGACAGTTTTGCGGCATCACTTCCAGAGGCTCAGTCCTGCTGCTAATGGCATATAAGGGATTTCTTACAAACAAACCTTAGTTCATAAATCCTACATCAGGAACTAGCGGATATGTTTTTTTCCCAGGCAATCATCTTTATAAGAATGTTAAATGCACTGTGTGACTCGTTTGCTGTGAAGGATCCTAGAGATCTCTCTTGAAGGAAGTGGGAATCATCTCTCTTTTGGGTTATGGAAATATCATATTCTCTCAACCCTAAAACCACAATCTCTCATAGGGAAGATGCGATCTCTCTCCAGCCCAGCTAGCACATCAGTTCTAATTTAGTGATGCTTAGAAAAAGAATGTAAGAAGAGCCCTGATGGATGGAGCTGAAGATCCGTCTAGTCCCACATCCTGTTCTCACAGTTGTTGTAGTTGTTCTTATTAATTTTATTAAATTTATATACCATCCTTCTTCCAAGGATCACAGGGCAGTTTACAGTATAAAAACATAAAAACACAGTTACTGATCCATAAGAAGACCTCTCCTCTTATTCCATGACTTTTAAGTTTAAGTTTGGTGAGATGCTTTATCAAAAACTTTTTGAAATTCTAAGCAGACAGTGTTGACTGGATCACCTCTATCTATATGTTTGTAGGCACTATCAAATACCCTTAAAGGGCTAAAGAGACAAGACTTGCCCTCACAAATGCCATGGTGGTTCTGCTTCAGCCAGACGTATTCTTCTCCATATTTGCTTGGTAATTTGTTGTATAGGTAGGTATCATGGATAGCTGATAAATTATGTATATGCGACTTAACTAATGGTGATTAGGTTCTGTTTCATAGTCACACTCACACATGTCATTTTGTTCCTTTTTGTATTATTTTTTAAAGAGATGTTTAGAGATAAAGTGGTACCATATTATAACACTTTAAGGTCCCTTGTTGTACTCAGAAGCACTGTTGTCCATGATTTTACCACCGTATCTCGCTTTTGGTGCTTGACTGTGGCCAGGATTTAAGCTGCAAACTGTCAGCCATCCACAGAAATCACATACACTGTGTCATATTCAGTATAATAGTATTTACAAGCTGCTCCTACATTTAAAAGATTTGGGGGGGGGCGGGTGTTTTCCTCCAAGTTCCTTATCTTATTTTTCAAATACATTATATTGTATGTCTTTGTGATGTTTTAGAGGGAAGCTGTGTGGTGAAGTAACACTAGACCTTACAGCCCTTGACATGGAAATTGCAGCATAATCTACTGGTATGCAGCCTCTTTGGTTCCTGCATGGGACATGGCTATAGTTGATGAGTTTCTCATTCAACTAACCCTCGACCTCATAAAATTGGACCCGTACTTGAAGCCCACCCTTTATAATGCCAGGTTTTTTTCTCATTTTCAGCCCATGCAGTTAACTTGTATCTAGTTTAAAAATAGTCTTTTAAAAGAATCAATTTCATGGTGAATGCATCTAGTCAAACAAGCCATTTAAACAACATATTACTCGTGTGTAGCAGACCATTTTACAAGTACCTGATAGTTTTACAAGCCTGTGTTTCAGACAGGGTAATTGGTTGTCTCTGATATTCGAGTTTGGGACTTAGACTCATTAACTTATTTCAGTGAACAGAATATTATCCACTTTTGTTGTATACCAGGTGCCATTCTTAGTGCCACTCATATTTTTTTATATAATACAAATAGGATGCAAGAGTAGAGGCTTAACTTTGGGATACAAATAAGCTAATTAAATGCTATCACCCTTCAGGCTTTTCACTAGGTGTGAGATATCTCACAATATATCTAATTATGATCTCTGTACTGTTTAAGTAAAATTGTCATCATCTCTTACTCTATATGTGTATTTGGCTTTGTAATGCAGGTATTGGCTTGGATCCAAAAACGCCTTGCGCAAACAGAAAGGAACTTCCGCAAGGGATCCCTGCCAAATTCTTCTGATTTCCTCCTCCTGCTCCCTGTGTCTCAGCCCTCCTCCCATATCAGAGGGTTCCTTGATCCCCAGGAGTGTTTGAGCAAGATCAGGGGCTATAGCCAGGAAACCCCCATTGCTTGAGAAGAGTTCCACTCATTCTTCTTTGGATCCAACTCCTTGTGTATATGTGTGGTTTTGTGGCTTTAAAAAATGTACTGCGCATAGTAAGATTGCTTTGGGTAAAGGAATTCCAGTATCCATAGTTATCCTACATTTGTGGGTATCTCCACTCACTGCAACTGAAGAATAATTGCCAAGTGCACAGTTTGTCCCCTCCATGCAGTAAATGTGGCATGCTCTGGATCAAGACAGTGGAATAAACAATTACAATCCAGTTGGGAGCAAATGTTTCAAATGCATGTGTTATTTGTCATTATCTATTAGGTAACATTTTAAAATGGCAACTAGCAAATAGAGCAGGGCAATTTTAGCAACATTGGCAGAGTTAGTAAAACTGGGGTGGTAGTGTACATGTAGTTAAAATGAGAGCTGTTTTACACACACACACACACACACACACACACACACACACACACGAGACAGGAATCAGCTTCCATTGATCTCGCATGCTGATAGCAGTAGAAGAAGAGTTTGGATTTAATATCCCACCTTTCACTCCCTTTAAGGAGTCTCAAAGCGGCTAACATTCTCCTTTCCCTTCCTCCCCCACAACAAACACACTGTGAGGTGAGTGGGGCTGAGAGACTTCAAAGAAGTGTGACTGGCCCAAGGTCACCCAGCAGCTGCATGTGGAGGAGCGGAGACGCGAACCCGGTTCACCAGATTACGAGACTACCACTCTTAACCACTACACCACACTGGCTATACCTAAAGCACTGACACCAGTGGCGGACTTTGGGCTCTCACATTTCAGCAGCACCCTGTGCAATACCAACATTGGGCGCACCCTCCCCACCTCTTGCCTTCCATTCTAAGTCATTGTTGCGGTGCCCCCCTCTCAGCTCAGTGGCCAGTGCAGGCAAACTGGTCGCACTCTTCTAAATCCGCCTCTGCTGGCACCCCTTGACCAGATTGTTGTTACCACACCTTTCTAAGATGATTTGCCGTCTCTAATGATTTCCTTTTATTATTTGCAATACATGACTTTCTTTCTCAGAAGTCTTTATCATTCAGTACTGAAAGGAGGAAGTGAGACATTCATTTGGGGTTTTTATTTAGAATATTCAGTTATGCTGACTAATGGGGACATAGTTATATGTGCTACATCCTGTAGCTGCAAAACAAGTCCAGATAATCACCCCTCCATCACCGTGCTTGGCAGTTGGTATGAGGTGCTTATGCTCTTATGCTGCGTTTGGTTTTTGCTAAACCTGGTGCTGTGCAAACATCTCCACTTTGGTCTCATCTGTCCAGAGGACATTCTTCCAGAAGTCTTGTGGTTTGTTCGGATGCAACTTTGCAAACCAAAGCCATGCTGCCATGTTCTTTTTAGAGAGATGAGACTTTCTCCTGGAAACCATTCCAAACAAACCATACTTGTTCAGGCTTTTTCTAATTGTACTGTCATGAACTTTAACATTTAACATGCTGAGGCCTGTAGAGCCTGAGATGTAACTTGGGGTTTTTGCAATTTCTCTGAGCATTGCACGGTCTGACCTTCCTTGTTGTGAATTTGCTGGGATGTCCACTCCTTAGAAGATTGGCAACTGTCTTGAATATTTTCCTCTTTTGAATAATCTTTCTCACTGTAGAATGATGGACTTTACATTGGTTGGAGATAGCCTTAGAACCTTTTCCTGTTTCTTGGGCTGCAGCACTTGGTTCTCTAAGAGCATTGTGCCATCTTTCCTCCTTGGCATTGTGTTAAAACACACCTGAACGCTCCAGTCCAGCAAACTGCTAAAACTTTGGCTTTTATAGAGGTGGGCACACTTGCTGATGATCAATTAAGCAAGGGCATGTGATTATTTTTCGTCCCATAGGACGCTCCGTCCCATAGGACGCACCTACTTTTTTGGGGAGGAAATAAAGGAAATTTCCCCCCCTTTATTTCCCCCCCCAAAACCAGGTCCGGGAACAGTGGGATGGCGGTGCTGCGCCTCCCCGCTGTCCCCCGAGCTTGTGGGGCTGGCCCATGTCTGCCTGGCGCGAGGGGCGCTCTGCTTCAGGGCGCCCCGCGCGTCGGGCGGCAGGCTACAGTCCGCAGCATGGGGAACCCTCTGTTTCAGGGCGCCCCACGCGCCCCCCAATGCGCAAGGCTTGCCAACACCAGCGCGGAGCACGGGGCGTCCTCCGAAGGGCGCCCCGTGCTCCGCGCTGCCAGCTGCCGCCCGCAAGCCTTGCGCTCTCGGGAGGAGATCCCCCGGGTGCGCAAGGCTGGCCAACACCAGCGCGGAGCACAGGGCGTCCTCCGAAGGGCGCCCCGTGCTCCGCGCTGCCAGCTGCCGTCCGCAAGCCTTGCGCTCCCGGGGGCAGATCCCCCGGGTGCGCAAGACTTGCCAACACCAGCGCGGAGCACGGGGTGGCCTCCGAAGGGCGCCCCGTGATCTGTGCTGCCGGCTGCCGCCCGCAAGCCTTGCACTCCCGGGGGGAGATCCCCCGGGTGCGCAAGGCTTGCCGACACCAGCACGGAGCACGGGGCGTCCTCCGAAGGGCGCCCTGTGCTCCGCGCTGCCAGCTGCCGCCCGCAAGCCTTGCGCTCCCGGGGGGAGATCCCCCGGGTGCGCAAGACTTGCCGACACCAGCGCGGAGCACGGGGCGGCCTCCAAAGGGTGCCCCGTGCTCCGTGCTGCCGGCTGCCGCCCGCAAGCCTTGCACTCCCGGGGGGAGATCCCCCGGGTGCGCAAGGCTTGCCGACACCAGCACGGAGCACGGGGCGTCCTCCGAAGGGCGCCCTGTGCTCCGCGCTGCCAGCTGCCGCCCGCAAGCCTTGCGCTCCCGGGGGGAGATCCCCCGGGTGCGCAAGACTTGCCGACACCAGCGCGGAGCACGGGGCGGCCTCCAAAGGGTGCCCCGTGCTCCGTGCTGCCGGCTTCCGCCCGCAAGCCTTGCGCTCTCGGGGGGAGATCCCCCGGGTGCGCAAGGCTGGCCAACACCAACGCGGAGCACGGGGCGTCCTCCGAAGGGTGCCCCGTGCTCCGCGCTGCCGCCCGCAAGCCTTCGGCTCCTGGGGGAGATCCCCGGGTGCACAAGGCTTGCGGACACCTGCGTGGAGCACAGGGCGTTCTCCGGAGGGCGCCCCGGGCTCCGCGCTGCAGGCTGCCGCCCGCAAGCCTTGCGCGCCCGGGGGAACTCCCTCCGGGCATGCAAGGCTTGCGGATAGCTTCCTGGAGCCTGGAGAGCGAGAGACGTCGGTGCGCACCGACGCCTCTCGCTCTCCAGGCTTCAGCGAAAGCCTGCATTCGCCCCATAGGACGCACACACATTTCCCCTTCATTTTTGGAGGGGAAAAAGTGCGTCTTATAGGGCGAAAAATACGGTAGTTTTTCACACATTATTTCTCCATCTTTATTTCTGTTAAATAAATTATATCATGGTGTAATATGTCATGTGTCAATCATCTATGGTTGTATATACCTAATTTTAAGACCTGCTAAGGAACAAATGATTGCTATTATGCCCTGATATGTAAAACCACAGAATTCAAAGAAAGTGCACTTTCTTTTTCCCATGACTATACCTCCAATGTCGAGTGAAGTTGGAGAATCTTTTAACTGCTTTATTGGAGACTTATATGTACTACCAATTCTCTTTATCGCTGTGGCCAAAAAGAAACTCTCTCTCTCTCTCTCTCTCTCTCTCTCTCTCTCTCTCTCTCTCGTGTGTGTGTGTACAGGGTAAAAAAAAATGTTCACAAGAGCAGGGGGTAATATTACTAGAGTTTGGAACATCAAAGAATGTCATGAAATTATTAATTTCCTCTTGTTGCAGCAAATACCATGAGTTAGGCTGTCAACATGGGTACTGTTGTCAGATTAATAAAAGCAAAAAATTGGGCTCTGGTTGATTATTTATGTTACTGAGTAATGAGGATGAATGGTGATTGTCTAAAAGGTTTTCTTTTAGTCATTGCTCTCTGTAAAAGAACAAACAAATTAATATTTAGTATTTTCAAATAATGTGTTTGAAAATTCTTAATTCCATCAGGTAGTTTTACTACCTTGGTAAATACAGGCCCCTGTATAATTAGTGAGGCAAAGAACGCTGCTCTTCCAGGAGGGGGGTGTGTGTGTGTGTGTGCTAAGCATTCTTTACATTAGAGGTTTGTGAAAATCTCAGGTTACTCAGCCATTTTTGTCAGCTTAGCACCAGCTGGCTTTGTTATCAAGTGGCTGCGCTAGATCCGTGGTTTGTTATGCTTTGTACAGCTTTTGCTTCCTCTCTGAATATAGCTGTCAGATTGCGTTTGCTGAAACAAGCCACAGTGGTCATTCGTTTTGCTTCAGAATATGCGGTTAATGTACTATCATCCATGCAAAACCTTCATTTTCAGCTAGCCAAAATCATAGCATGCATTCCTATAATTATAGTTCAATTCAGCTTCTTAGTAGTGTATGTATGAACAGCATTATGAAATTTATTACCTAAGTGGGTTACATTTTTAATGATATACTATTATACTTTGCCTTATATGATAGGATTTTTTTTTTTGAGAGCGAGAGAGATCCAAATTCCATTGTCTAACTGTTGTTGCTAATTTAGCCACAATAAAACTGACGTAGAAGGGATAATTTGGTAAGATATCATAAGTGTATAGATAGGAGAAAGGGAGCATATTCTTGTGTGTCTCTTCTAACATTGCATTTTTTCAAGCTGCTTATAAATTATTATTCCTTAATAACCCAAGGAAGTGGTTTAGATGAATGTTGTTGTTGCCATTTGTTTCATTAGTGTTCAAATTATGTTTATCATAAAAAATCTAAATTTAAATAAAAAATCTAAATTTAAATAAATGGTAATGTCAAGGATTTCATCTGAAGTATGTCTTTAAAGGAAGAATTGAATTCATACTTTAGCTAACAAAAGTAATCTTCTCCATTTTAAATCACTTTACAAGTAAATAAATATCGCATATAGATTGTATCTTGGTTATATATTACTTTTAGGTATATTAGATTTTTATAGATACATAGGTCTGCCATGGGTCTGGATTTTTCCAGACATTACAGGGATTTCAAACGCAGAATGGACACCCAGGGGGGAATTTCGTGGATTTTAGGCAATTCAATCGAAATTTCATATTTTTTTTTGGCATTTTTGTAAAAAGAACAACTACTACTAATACTACTACTACTTTGGGTGAGTCCTGATTTTTACTTTTTGAAATATGGCAATCCTAAAATATAGTACTATATATATATTTAGATTTTAGTCCTTCCCCCTTCGCATACACTCAGTGCCTTATACAAATATTTGAGAAATGCCTGCCAAGGCATTATTCTCCTAAATGGCCTTAATCACTATCCAAAGAGCTTGAAATAATGAAATGGGTTCCTATTGTTTTGAACAAGATGCAAAAAAGATTTTTGGTATCTGCTATTACAAGTGAGGCTAATGAAATCCATTGATATGTTGACTATTGGTCTGAGAATAATAGAATCATAGAATATTGTAGAGTTGGAAGGGACCACCAGGGTCATCTAGTCCAACCCCCTGCAATGTAGGAATCTTTTGCCCAAGTGGGGCTTCAACGCATGACCCTGAGATTAAGAGTCTCATGCTCTACTGACTGAGCCACAAGCCATTCATAAGCTACTTTGCTCATTCACATGCAAACTTGTTAGAAATATAATGAACTCTTTTTATTCATTATAGAGTTACAAATACAGATGTTGTCACTACATCCATTCATTTTATCTTTAGCTGTTATTTTGTGTAAAATTAAAAGGTGGGCCAGGGGCTTAAAAGTTGCAAGTCCAGAGGAATAATTGAAGGGTCTTATTCAGCTTTTACTTATGATGCTATGACGATCATCCACACGAAACATCTGATTACATAGGATCAACACCTCCAATGATGTTGTCAAGGAAATGGGTGCACTGCAAGTTACCATGATAAATATATTTTCTCTTGTTCAATATATTTTTGCAAAATATATTTCTCTTGTTGATAAGTATTTTGCACTTTGTAACAACAGTACTGCAGGTTAGAAGTTAAGTTCTAATTCTGAAGATGAAATAACGTGTTTCATAATCAGGGGTGGCTTGTATCATAAATTAAATCTAATTCTTTGAAAGATCTTCCTGTGCTTCTGAATGTATTGTTAGAATGGTGTTTTCCAGCAGATCATTCACCCCCAACAAAAAACACCAGCATGTCACTGCATATAACCTATTTCAAGAACAGCTGTAAAGTAATTCTAAAAACAAGCATTCAAGATTCTACCAACACCTTCTGTCTTGAAAAGAAAAGTAAACCAAAAAGTATATACAACAACTGATTTTTTTGTATTGCTTTTTTACAAAATAGATCAAAAAGTATTTGGAACTTGAACCACTTGCACGAGGAAAACGCTGGATACTTAAGCCTTGCTCCTTGGATGATATGGAAGCAGTAAAAGACAGCTTTGGCCTGCTGATAAATTTACTAGAAGACAGAGACCTTGAGCCTTCAAGAATGTGAAGAAAACTCAGATGGTTCTCAGACAGCATTGTTCCTGTTTGTCTCACCTTCAGCTGAATTATGGTTTGGTATACAGAAGACTGTGTTAGAGCTTGTAATAAATATTTTTGCATTTAGCCTGGAAAGCCTGTTTATAAGTTCTGTGAATCAGGTTTGTGATTCTTTTCAGTAATGTTGTCTATGCTGAAATGGAGAGAACCTTTAGTTTACCAACAATTCTGTGTACTATATGCCATTTTTATGCATTGTTGTTAGAAGAACCTTAATGCAGAATTTTGCTGCATATACAAAATTTAAAAGAATCTGTAACTGGATACTAAAAGATCTAGTGATGTTCCTGAAAAGAAAATATGTTTTGCAGGTCTCTGGCCATTACTTGTGTAATTATGCGGGATGAGCACACAAGCTATCTGGAAATTATAGTTGCTGAGAACCACAGTAGATTCTGAAGCCAATGAACACATTTTTAATGCAAAGACTAGTCAGAAGCCTTATTGAATGCAAGCACCTACCTTTTAACATTTACAGTTTTAATTCTTTTTAGAGACGAACCATTGATTTAGCAGAAGGTGAGGCAATGACAATAGGCATATCAGTATTTTGTTATCCATCAATTTGGAAGCATCTCAAGTGCTCACAAAATAGCCTTTGTAAATTGTAGATGTCAGTTAAGCTGATGATTGTGTAAAATTGTGGTGAAATCGGGGCTAACTTCTAGTACAGATAACGGAGCATGAACAATAAGCAGGTTTAAATAATCACTGGATGTATTCTATATAACTAGTATTATGCTAGAAGTCCTAGAGGCCATGGAATTATTATTTTTATTTCTAAAAGTCAGTGTCTTGGAACTATACTCAAAAGTCTGTGTTTCTTAAATACCCCTATTTTCAGGGGATCCAAGCTGTACCAGACTGAATGTTGGTAGAAAGCTTTTCACCCAGAGCATAGTATGTTTTTGTTGTTGTTTTTGTTATATGTGACAGCACTCCATTTAGTTCCAGGAATGTATACCTTTCTCTCTCCAGGTTTACCTAGTCTTGAAGCCCACAGACTGCTTCAGAGCTCAATACTGCCTTGGTTGTAGCAGTCGATGGTGCAGCACTATGAAACTGGGCTCTTGGCAGTGGCATTGCTTGTGTGTACCAGGATGGGGAAGGACAAGGCATCAGCCAGTTTGGAACAGTGCAGGTGCACAGTGGAAGCATCAGATTGGGCCTGCATCACTGTGTCCTCACTGCCATCATGCCTCACCCACATTCCATCCCAGTAGGTGTGTTCATATGTGTTGAAAGCCACCCAGAGTGGCCGGGACAACCCAGCCAGATGGGCAGGGTATAAATAATAAAATTATTATTATCATCATCAGTAAGTGGCAGTGGCACCGCTGTCAAGAGGCTATCCACGCCACCAACCACTTCTGCATAATACAGCAGTGGATAGCTTTTCATAAGTTGTGTTTGAATGTTGAATATTATATTCTTCTACCAAGTACGGAGTGGAATAGATCTTGGTAAAATATTGCAGCATTGGTGGTTTTGTAGCATTTGGGCATCTTTCTGTATTTTTAGCTTTGTTTTGTTTTAATTTCCAAAGTTAAATGCAGAATATCTTCCACTTGTAATTTTTGTATAATTTACTCTAAGATACTATTGAAAAGTGAAGGGTGTCAAACAATTTCTCAATATATAATGCACTTTGATCTGTGAACCTACGTTTTTTTATTTTTTAATAAACACCATTGGATTTTTTTGGGTAACATCTGTCATAAGCTGTGAGTTGCTTGTGAAGAATGCCACATGGTACATTATTTAGTAGTCGGGTGACTGCTAAATAGGATTTGGAGCAAAGTGGAGAAAGAGAGCTCAGAGCGATCGGAGGGCCAGAAATTCTGACAACTAAAGGTATGTATTCATTTTGCCATCATATTGTACCCATTTCAAACCTGAAATGCACCTTTTATAGAGACTGGAGCTTCAAATATTTAAAAAAGTGTTATGATTTATCTCCGATCAATAGCTGCCTAATTTATTTGAAAGAAATCAGCGGCATGTGAGGTGGGCTATGGTTCCTTGCATTGACCCAGGTGGTTCCTGATATGTTATTTTTGACACAGTTGAGGCTTATGTGTGCATTTTAAAATGTGCAAATAAGAGGGGATGTGCAGACAAAGAGGGAACAATATTCTCACTTGCTTTTTACCCTTAACTGATCCCAATTTCTATTAGTTCAAAGGAGTGTCTTCACCAATAGATGTGCCTCAAACTGTTAAAAGGGGTTTGCCTTCTAGTTTTACGAGGACTATCCACTACTATTAAGGGCTTCAAAACTTTGACAAAAGAAGAGCTGAACTAGCAAAACAGAAAATAAAGCTTTAGCCGCATTGTAATGTAAATATAGACTAGGATTGGAATCCCATGCTCACTTTCTTGAAAGCCCCATTGAACCCACTGGGAGATTCTTATGGTTAAAGTGCATAAGGATGGGTTGCAGAACCTTTATGACAATACCTAATGACAGGGCCAGCCCAAGACATTTTGGCACCTGAAGCAAACCATAAAATGGCACCGCTCCCAACCAGGGAAGAAGGGGTGAGTGAAGATCTACATCAGGAACAAGAGAGGAAATCAAGGTCTACATTGCGGCCCCTGTGGATCCTGCCACCTGACTTGCCTCATCTTGCCCCTGCCTAGTACACAGGGAAATATCACTTATCAAACATTTCTGATGAAAATTCTTAGATAACTCCATGTTGCATTTCATACTGCAGGGTGAAACAATACCTCATATCTGTTAAAGGGTGGCAGAGAAGCCCTTTCTTTTTAATTGTTCTTTGGTGGTTCTATGTGGTAGCTGAATTTAAACATCAGTAGAACTTTGATGCGTTTAAACACTTCATTAAAAGAACACAGTTCATGAACTAATGCCATGTTTCTATCTAAACTGATCTTGAATGTACATTAAGCTACAAACAGCAACACAGTTCTTCGTGCTCTTCATTGGCCTTCATCATACAGGTGAAATGAACCCTATTCCTAAGAATCTGTGGAAATTCATTAAAAAATGAACATTGTCTCTTTTTTTTATTTACGAAAGATGTTGTGGTGTAAGATCCTTATAGACATCTGTCACACTGATGTATGTGTGTGCATGAGTGTGCGTGCGTGCCTGCACTGGGTTTTTCCTCAGACCTATGACTGTCTATACTAGTTTGACAGTAAAAATATAAACATGGTCAATCTGTATCCAAGAGGAGCTGTTTTGACAGGCTTCTGACAGACATCAAATTATTTATAACTGTCAGTGACTCCTTTTGTCTATCAGTTGTGAGATTCTCATTGTGTTGTTTCCATGTTTATATCCTGTGCTAATATTTCTGGAAGTGCTAGCCTTTTTGAACATCTTCAATGTGTTCAGTATTCTTTATCCTCCTCTGTATAATGTGTCATGTGTCTCAGCTTACATATGCAAATACTGTAAAAGAGAAATACGTGTTGTAATACTGAGCTTCTTGCATTTTATAAGTTATAGATGTTAGCAGATTTTTGTACTTAACAGAGTTGCTTTTTATAATGCCAAATAATTTATATTACCCAGGTTTGTATATTAGTTAATAGCAATGGTTGACACAGCTAACCCACCATATATCTGATTTTATACTAAAAGTACAGCATTGATACTTACCACATTCATGCAGGCAACTTTGATGCAGAAAGAACTGTTTGTGATTTATATAACTTACGCTAACCAAAATGGAAATAAATGCTAACCAAAATGGAAATAAATGCTCTGTAGAACACGTTAATATGAATGTTTCCATCAATATTAACATTTAGAAGTGTGTTTCGTTTGTAAAAAGTTCATTGATCTCGTAAGTTCAGGGCTGTTTCTTGCAGAAGCCCCGTTGAAATGCACAAGAGCCCAGCCACTCATTTTATTGTAGAGGATATAGTGAGATTGCACTACAGGCAACTCCCTGTTTAAGCAGGGGTTGCATTCCTGGCCCTCACATGCATCAGTGGAATGCACATAAGTCCATGCCACCCCGTTATGCCCCCTTTCCCAACCACTTTCAGGTCCATGGCAATGTGTGCACATTCATGTGTCAATGAGACGCACATAAAATGGTCACTGCCTGTGGTTATTTACACGGTCATTATCTCAATAAAAGTAGTATTAAATGATGAAAAGTTTAATCATGAAAAAATCTGTACAAAGAACATTTATGCTGGAATAATAGTTCCAGTAGATCTTGCAAAAAGATAAGACAACCAAGCAGGAATCTGGTCTTTAGCTGAGGATCTTTCCTGAAAAATCAATCAATCAGAATCAATGGATTCTGAATTTTGACATGCATAAAATCTGTCAATTTCAGTTTCTTCGAGTTTCTCATTTCTCCCATCGCTGTTCTTTCCATTTCCACATTAGTTTAGGATTGCTTTTTAAATGTCCGTATGAAAATGCGTACATATTTTTATGTGCATTTCATCTACTATACACAGTTTTGTATGTAATCTTGCCTAGTGTAATGGACACTAATATAAGCATTGTTTTGGTTGGAGCAAAACGTGCAGAAAAGCAAAGTTTTAACTGATTGCTTTTTTCTGTTTGTGTATTCATTTGGGAAATGCAAATGAAGTAGCTTCACATTAAAATGCAAACAGAGTGGATGTTCTGTATGACCCCAAGGAGGCCACTAACATCAGATTCACATCTATCATACGGGGAGGGAGAATCTATTAGATAACCCACCTTAACAGTTAGTGTTTCCTTTCTAATATAGTACTACCTTACAATATATCAATAAAACTGTGTGTACATATATAGGTCCCCTATGCTTTGGCTTTCCAGGCAGTGTCTCCTGGGTGTCAAGGGGCATTTTTTTGCCTTTCATGTTTTATGTGCATTGCTGCCTTCACACAACAGCTGGTATAGCACCCCCCCCACCCCAAGTTGAATGCATATACCTAGTTCATATAAATCACTCCTTAAAAGAAATATCAGTTAAAAATAGACAGTATCAGCTGTTGTGTGAAGGCAGCAATGCACATAAAGTGTGAAAGTCCGCAGTCCACGTATCCACATGTCCAAGTCCTCCAGAACATCCAAGCTGAGGTCCATCAACATGGGCCATAGTTGTCAACTTTACCCTTTTTAAAGGGAAATTCCCTTATTCTGAATAGGATTCCTCGCAAGAAAAGGGAAAAGTTGACATCTATGACATGGGCAGTTGAGCAGACACAGCACCTCAGCTTTGCTGCCCTTTTATACTTTGCATGCTGATTGCAGCATCTGGGCTTGATGAGGCATATGGCCTTCACCTGTTCCAAGCCTACTCCAGCTGAGGAATCACACACTTCCTCCTGGAGCTAGCAAGCCCCACCTAGCAAGCTAGTGAGCTAGTCTGTGGGGCCCTTGCCTGCCTTGACCTCTTGGTGCTCCCCACCCGCTGCCCCCTGCACCCCAGAGCCTACCGTGTTCAGGAAATGGGGTCCTCTCTGGGTCTGGTGATGAGTCCTGCTGCTCTGGTTCCTGTGCACTGACCCCATCTCCTCCATCACCCTGTGAGTACTTCCTACACCAACCTCTCCTTCCCCACCCCCAGTTTGCCCCAGTCTGTCTCAGTCCTGGCTGCACCCCTCACCAGAATCTTCCTCCTCCTCGCTGTTGTCCTGCCAGTTCATGAGACAGTGCTGTGATTGTGGTAGGCCGTTCAGCTTCATCCCAACAATCAGGGTAACATTTCTGATATGGTATTAAAGCTTTCCTTTTTTTTTTACATCTCCACTTCTCCCCATTGTTTTGAGATATTTGTTGTTGCCTACTTATCTTGCTTAAAATGTGAAGATAATAATTAGCAGCAATAGTATTGCTTAGTGTTTAATGTGGGGTTGTCACCACTCCCACTCCATTGTGTTTTTTAAAACGGATTTTTGTTGGTATATGTAAATCGCTTGCAGATTTCTGTTGAAATATAAAGCGGTGCACAATAATGTAATTAATTAGCGTGTGGTCCTATGCATGTCTTTCAAAAGTAAGTCCTGTTGAGTTCAGTAAGACTTACAGATAAGTATGGATAGAACTGCAGCTTTAATTTATCAAATAAACTTAAATATTGGCAGATGTAATTTTAAAAGTCGTTTTGAATTTAATAGCTGTGAACTATTAAGCCTTTAGTTCTCATCGACTTTTCATTAGCCTCTCATTGTCAGTGGAATCCTAACAGCTAAAAGTTTGCCTGTCGAATTTGCACCGTGCAAATGTGTTCACTTACTTGCTGCTCTACCTTTAAAGTAATGAGCATGACCTTAGTGTGACAGTAAATAAGGTAACATACAGCTGCTAAAATAATGACATACATTAATGGTATAAGGAATGTTTACCCTGCATTCCTCTCTATTAGTGTCCACAATTAACCTGCTCCACAGCTGAGAAAATAATTCTAGCCAGCAGTGATAAATTGACAACACTTCTCCCCATGGAAGTGGCAACAATATTTATAGAAGTTACTACAAACAAATGCATATCAAGATATAGTACCATGTTTCACTAATTTTAGTCCTTGGGATGTGCCAAAGATACAATATGTATATGCTATTATAGTTAAATATAACTCAGTTCCTCCCCTGCTTTTATTATTAAAACAAGGTTCACTTGCTGAGTATTTTCGCTTCTTTACTCTCATTATGTGTGTTTTTCGTCCTGAAGTATCCGAGTGCCTAAAATTCACAGGGGCTAGGGTAGAGCGAAGAATAATCCCGAGTCTCCTGGCTCCCAGGCATCAGCCAAAACCACAAGATTATTCCTCCTTCCTTGCAGCGTACTCTGTGCACCTGGAGATGTGAAAGTACCCTTGCCAACCGTCTTGTTTTGCATGATGAGGATCTGAATTCACACACAGTTCAGAATAGGCCTGAGGTTTTGGTTCAGGCCCATCTCCAGTGAACAGTGACAGGGCCATGGGAGCCTAGTCTAACAGATTGTAAATAAGCTCCCTCTGTTCACTTAATACTTGATCTGACCTCATAAATGCCATGTGATCCTTTTGGTATGTTGATGCATTATTGTTGAATTTTTTTGACCTGGCCATTAGAAGAATCACGTACTGTGGTTTGAAAACCAAGAATTCCTGTCTGTTTTCACTTCTTTTATAACGAGGTAAAAGAAATATCTAGCAGGGACTGTCTTGGGATGCAGCCGGGCTGCTAATAGTATGCTATGTAGTTGCCATCTGGATTTTCTGAATCCTGATTGGTTGGTTGTCAAAAAACACACAAACAAAACGCCAACAAAATTCAACAGCCTCTACATTTGTAATTAAGCTTGAACCAATATTAAGTCAGACGAACTTGACAATGTGTAACTTATATGTAAATTAATTATGTGATGAAGTTGCTGCATATTGTAGCAAAGCTCATCTATAAAATACATTAGGTGCTGCTGTCCACAAACCCCAAAGTCCATGGCTCTTTTGTGATTGGTAGAAACAAAAGATATGGTCATAAATTGAATTTGTGGTAGTGGTGGAGGGAAACAATGACATTTCACACTGCCTGTTTGACAGTAATGGAAAAGTGATACGATCACGGGGATGTCGACTTGCCAGCTGCAATTATTAAAGCTCATCTGAAGCAAACCATGGGGAAGGGCCATAGCTCTGTAGTGCAGCATGTGCATTGCATGGAGAAGGTCCCAGGTTCTGTCCCCAGCATATCAAGGTTGGGCTGGGAATGTCCCTAGTCTGAAACCCTGGGCAGCTGCTGCCTCTCAATGCCTACGCTACTAAGCTAGATGGGCCAGTAGTCTAACCTGGTATAAGAGAGCTTCCTATGTTGATTGGTTGGTTGGCATCCATCTGTCTCTGGAGACAATGGAGGAGTGCACCTTTGAGGGCGAGGTCAAACTGCTAGCAGGTTGCAGCGCCTGCTGTGGATGTAGAGACCAATGCAGGAGAGGCATGCTTTGTTGCAGCTGGGGCGGAGGGAGGTGTCCAGTTGTGCTTCTGCAGAAGCACCGTGGTGTTTGTTCTGGCATAAAGGTGGCAGCTTATAAAGTTGCCTTCATTAAACCAAAATCAACGGCAAGTGGGAAGACAGAGTGGTTAAACGGTTGGACTAGGACTGGGGAGACCCAGATGCAGATCCCCCCCATCACTGGATAACCGTGAGGCAATCCCTATCTCTCAGCCCAAACTTTTGTTGTAAGTTTTTTTTTTTTTTTTGCTGTGAGGATAAAAGAACCATGTATGTTGCCACAAGTTCCCTGGAGAAATGACAGATTATAAACATAATAAAATAAATACTTTTGGAAGGTCATAAATTCTAGCCTCGCACACACTGAACATAGTCACTAGCAGAAAATAATACATGAAGGGAGCTTACTCAACTTGGGTAATGTCTTCTGGGAAGCCAGTGTTTAAAAAGGAGTTTATGACTTTATAGTGCTGGGACAAGTAACATTGACAAAGGCTGAAGTTGACAACAAGAAACCTGATTTCCTTGATGTTGTTTGATACTGTCTGTCTTGTTTTATTATGTCTACTATATGCTGCTTTGCCTTTGGATATTTTATTGGAAAGGTGTGATATA
This sequence comes from Podarcis gaigeae, assembly GCF_964106915.1. Classification (NCBI taxonomy): domain Eukaryota; kingdom Metazoa; phylum Chordata; class Lepidosauria; order Squamata; family Lacertidae; genus Podarcis; species Podarcis gaigeae. Next base: position 42,999,664 of record NC_139687.1, read on the forward strand.
AATCTTAGTGATAAATAATAATAAACAGAACTCCACAGAAACCATCCTCAGCTCTAGTGCAGCATTAAATGAGAACTTGGCGCCTACACCATAACATGTCTCCTCCCTTTAGTGTCCTGCTAGATGCAAGGCTGCCAGCTTGGAAGGCTTTAAAAGAGGATTGAGCAAATATCAGTGGCTACGAGTTACGATGGTTCTGGTCTACCTACTCTGTATGATGTTTCTGTATACCAGTGGCTGGCAATTGCAATTGGGAAGAGTTGTTGCACTCTGTTCAGCCACTGTGAAGGCAGGCTACTGGGCTAGATAGACCTTTGACCAGAACCAAAAGGGCTTTTTGTGTGTTTGTGACGGTAGGGACAAGCCTCAAACCTGAGTTATGGGACTGTACACATGCAATATTTCTTTTCTACAGCAGCCTTCACTAGGCTGGAAATAAGCCAAGTTCAGGGTTTTGTTGTTGACGTTTGCAGCCTAAATAACGTGGGACCAGGAGATCTAGCAAACTGCCTCCCCTAGTACATACCAATCTAATCTTTTAAGATCTTCGGATGAGACCTTGTTGATTGTTCCAAAACCAGCAAATTGTTCTTAGGGCAGGATTCAACTAAGTTGTTGCATGCACAGAATGAGGTCTCCTCACACAATGGGACTTTGCCTTCCCATCTCTCAGCTTTAGGGGATTGGATGAACACCCAGAAAAGGTTTATGGAGCAACTGGGCAAGGAAAGGGAGGCATGCATACCCCACTTAGTGCTATGTTCAACTCCACCCTCAGTGATGCCATGGAAGTGGGGCTTCCTGGTGCTAACACGCTCCCTCTGGAATGCCCTGTAATACGTGAGGCAGAGGGAGTGATGACCTTTAAGCAGCTCTCAAAGACTTAAAGGCTACCCAGGCTTGGGGGGGGCTGCCTTTATTTTTATTTTATTTATTACGTATGCTGTTCCTGTTTCATTTATAAGATACGTCTCACTTTTATCTAGTTTTTGGTAATTTGAATCCATTCTTTATTATGTTTATGAAAATGGTTTAGCGACTGTTATCATTTGAAGTGGTATACAGTGGTACCTCTGGTTACGAATGGGATCCGCTCTGGAGGCCCCGCCGCATCCCGAAAACTTTGTTACTGGAGGCACCCTTCTGTGCATGCATGCAGCGCGATTGAGTGCTTCTCTGCTTGCGTGTGTGGCAAAACACGGAAGTATACACTTCTGGGTTTGCCTCGTTCGCAACCCGAAGTTTACGTATCCAGAGGGATATGTAAGCAGAGGTACGACTGTATATAGTTTTAACTAAATAAATATGAACAGCCTGTCATTTAGCACTACACGGACAAGCCTTAATGAGTGTGAGCAGAGCTTTGAGTTCACACGCCTCCCTCCTGCATGGCTGGGCAAAGCTCTTGGGCAGGATTTTGTTTCTGTGTTAAAGAATCCCAGCTGGGTTGTTAAACCAACCGGAGCTTGTTTTGTACTAGGATCCCTGGTTTGAGTGTAATGTTAAGCCAGGATTCTTTAAAAAATAAAACTAAACTCTACCAAAGCTGTCCACACGACTGTGCAGGATATGGACTGTGTGAGTCTGATGGCTAAAACCATGGTTTTGTGTTACATATCAGCCTTTTCAGTGTCTTGCATCTGCTTCCACCCCTGGAGTAGTCCCAAGGCTGCTTCAATGAGTTAAACTTGCATTTCTTCTGTAACAATTGCTGCAATAGGCTTCATGTCCATTTTGGTTTACATCAATTCTGGTCTGCAAGTCAGATGACCTTGATTCTTTGATTAAAGAATATGAAGATTAACAGTTGAGTTTATTTGACCTCTCATTTTCATGCTGCCTGAAAAGCTGTGTCTCTAGAGAATCTCAAAAAAATTGGTTAAAGGCGTGGAAAGAAATCAAAGTTGTAGTGATGTTGCATATAACTTAAGATTGCTTTGGGCTTACTCTTATCCTGAAAGGAATCCTATATCCCCACAGTATTATCCCTTCTAGTTGCTATTTTACATAATATGCTTGGTTTAGTGCCAGTTGCACTGGTTGAGTTTGCAATTTCATCCCAGGGGAAAGGGGAAGTAATGCGAGCAGAAGAATATTGCCAGCACACTTAATCTATGGACATTTATTCTTAGGGACATATCAGCACTGACTGCCGATTCACACAGTACTTCCCTCCCCCCTTGCAAGCAGCTGGTATAATTGTTGCTGGAATAATACAAAACTGATGCCAGCCATATCCATAATAGACTGGTTCATATACACATGTCCTTGCATACATTGTGTACTTGCATACATTTAAAAGAGTATTCTGTGATCCTGCCATTAGGTGTGTGTGTATCCTCCAAAAAGCTCAGCTGTAAATAACATGTCTCTTTAAATTTCATAAATTTGCTAATTTTTAAAATCCAAAAAAATAAGCTGATCGGCTGATTGAAGAGTGTTCATAGGAAAGCGTTTGATTCAGAAGTCTAAAGAGTTCACATGTTCAAAATACAAAAAGCCAAATGTTATTTCAGTTACAGGACAGTTGTTCTTGGGGATAAAGGCAAGAGAACAATTTCATCATAGTTTGCAAATTCTGATTTTTGTCACTGATCTGTCATTCTGTTTTTAAAGGGTTGGTGTGATTATAAGCCACTGAACATAACTTGATTTTCAGGGTGGGGTTATAAATATTGTTAGTGTCATCTTACAGTACAGTGCAGTAAACAACATGTAAATATGATATTAAGGGTTTTTCCAAAGGGGGGGGGAACTACGCTGCAAAATAAAACCACTCTTTGTGTATCTCTGCTCCTCCTTTTCCTAATTAATTAATTAATTAATTGAGTCAATAGGACTTCTTTCCATTAAATTTAATCCAGGTGGCTACCAAGTAATTTATGTAAGTAATAGAAATGGAGCTTTATCGTTTATTGACAACTTCTTTTTTTAAGAGGTCTAATGTGTTAGCTGGAAGTCAAGCATTAATCCACTCTAAAGTGCCTGTGAGGCAGCCGATGACTCACTGAACAGACTTGAAAGTGTCAACAAAAAAGGGGGCCCCCTCCAGCTGATTCTTGTCTTAAGTCAAGATCCAGCTTACCTATGGTCTAGCCAAACCCTGCAGCCATGCTGACTAATAAGACCTCCTCCCATAAATGTAGCTACCCATTTCCAGTCAACGGGACACAATTTTTTGATTTCTTTTCTTCACTTTCTGGGATTGTGCTGTAGACTTTAATTGGTTTCTTTCACACAAAAGGGGGGGGGAGTGTGCCTCCCTCCCCGACATTTTTGCGTTTTTCCTTTATTCGTTTTCATCTGCTTTACTGGAAAATACTTGGCATCGGCACCTCTTTTCTTCCAGTTTGGATCTCAGGTTGCCTTTGGACAGCCTGCACTCCCCAGAAGATATGTTGCTTATGTACTTCCAGAGAAACAGATTCGTCTTCAACAGCTTCCCATTCCCCAATACATCTGTGAAATATCTAGCGAGGACATGATGCCAAGACGAATTTGAACTCTTTGGTCCTGGCAGCCTTACCTTGTCAACACTACAGAGCTTTCGACCAAGGTGTACCTCTCTTGAATGTGCTGGCTCAAGCCCAGGCCACTGTGAGCCTAGTGCGGTTGGATGTTTGAAAATCATTTTCTCTTGGTAGCAAAACAGCTTGGAACGAGATGAACAGTATATAGATCATCGCTTGTTTGCTACAACAACAAACGGTAATGGTACAAATCTTATTTTTGGAAAGGCCTGCTGTCTGGCAGACACTTCCCCCCCTTAAGGTGCTTGTCTGATTTTCTCTGTTGAATGACTGGAACGAAAGTTGTAGGATGGCTGTTGTAATTAACAAAAATGTGTGTACAAGTTGTAAAGTGCTGTCTGAATCCCAAAGGGGGTAAGGCTGGTGATGCACGGCATTTCTTAAAAGCGATATTGGCCCCAACCCACATGTTCCTACATGTAAAAGCATGCTGGATAGCAGGCTGGTTGATCACCTGTTCGGGAAAATGGAGCACATAGAGAAAGTTGGATTGAGTCCCCACTTACTGCTTCTAACAGCTGGTTGGTGCTGCGGAAGCTGGGCCAACTATTTGAGTGGGGGCTTGCATGGAATTGATCCAAGATGTCTCTCTGTGCCCGACACATCGAGTAGGGCCCAATACATTCAGGGCATCTGCATATGTATGGCTCATTCCTGCTGGATAATGGGTTTTCAAAATACCTTCCAGAAAACATGGTCAGATTGCTCATCAGTCTTTTCCTCTTGCTTAAAAATAGTAAACATGTAGAGATATATTATACATATCCATTTCTAATTCAGTATCCTTCCGGTGATGGCATCTGACTGATTTCTGAAATTTCTTTGGGGGGTGGGGTTCTGAGAGAATGGAAGAACTTTAAGAACTACAAATCAAGAAAGAGAAAACAGTGCCATTTCCGAATATATTTAGAAAATTATGAAAACCACAAAAAAAAGTGTAGAGTTCCTGCTTCTGGCTTTGAAAACAGAATGTTGAGAATCAAGGGAAAATGTGAAGACAGACTGTTCTTGGGTTAGCCATTACTTATGAGCAAGAGAGTCAAGATTCTGTGCCAAAAATCCCAAAATTCTACAGGAAGCAATCCCAGGTCGTGTGCCAAGAAAACTCAAATTCACAACTTAGAATAAATAATGCTGCAATGCGTTCATTTCCCCCCTCTTTTTTTCAAGTCTATATGCTTCATATTTTTACATGGGTTTTTTCTGAATCAAGCATTTGAATTGTTGTAGAATGTTGAACTGTTTTTTTCTAAGTAATGGGGGGAAGAGAAGTAGTGCATGTCACGGATTGCCTGTGGGGTCAAAGGATAGGAGAAAAACTGGGGGGGGGGAATTAAGGGCAAAAGATGTGTTGGAAAGTGGATAGGAAGTGGATAGGGCAGCCTTCCTCAACTTGATGTCCTCAAGATGTTTTGGGCTACAACTTGCATCATTGCTAACCATTGGCTATGTTGTCTGATGGGAGTTGTATTTCAAAATACCTGGAGGACACCAACTTCAAGAAGGCCTGTTTAAACAACCCAAAGAAGAAGAAGAGGAGTATGGATTTGATACCCGCTTTATCACTACCCTAAGGAGTCTCAAAGTGGCTAACAATCTCCTTTCCCTTCCTCCCCCACAACAAACACTCTGTGAGGTGAGTGGGGCTGAGAGACTTCAGAGAAGTGTGACCAGCCCAAGGTCACCCAGCAGCTGCATGTGGAGGAGCAGAGACGCGAACCCAGTTCCCCAGATTACTAGTCTACCGCTCTTAACCACTACACCACACTGGCTCTCCCAAAGCTCCTTACTTTACCCAAAAACTCCAGTAATCATAAATCCCTTCCTCTTGTCTCACCTACTTATAGTAGTAATCAGTGACAGGTGGTCATTGGGGCTGGTGGGGCAGTGGGCAAGTCAGAAAATGGCTAAAGGGCAGTTGTGTAAATGCCACAAACAAACAAACAGTCATTGGTAGATGTAGTCACTTTTTTATTGGTCCCACTCCTTTATCTTTAACAGGAGCCTCACACAGAAATTACATACAGGAAGCTTTCGATGGCATGGCTGTATTAACAGTGGCTTTCAGGCTGAACATCTATAGATACGCTGAGAAGTAAGGCTCCCTGTAATCAAGGAGATCTAAACTTCCTTTAAGTTCCTGGAACCATGTACAATCCAATGTTGCTAGCACAAATTGTATACTTGAGCTCCAGGTACAAAATGATCTCCAAAGATTTTTTCCAGAGATTCCTGATTACAAAGAAACGTGGAAATTTTACGCAGCAATGTGCACAATTTCACATTGGCAAGCTCTATTATAATCAAGTAAGGTTGCAATCCTCTATCCTCTAGCAGGGGCGCCGACTTATAAAAAATATTGGGGGGGCCCATACCGACTTATAAAAAATATTGCGGGGGCCCAAGACCTCCAAACCGCTGCTGCTGGGGGAACGAAAGGGGCGAGCCCCGGGCTGCCCCGACCTTAAGTGAACCTGTGAGGGCCCGCCCTTTGCGGCAGCCGATTGGCTGCCGCCGTGGGCAATGAATATTAATGAGCTAGGGGGAATCCCCGCTTCTCGCGGGGCTGACGCCAGCCCCGCAAGATTGTTGATGGGTCGAGAGCCCGCAACCCCACCCCCTCTCTAGATCGGGAGTGGCTTTGTTTTAACTCATTACTGAATGTATTTTAAAAGGTAACTATCGTCAAACAAGGAAAATAAAAAATACCAACATAATTTTGTGATTTTACAAAGCATAATATAACTAATAATTTTCTTAAATTATTTGGGGGGCAGAGCACCCCCAAACGAATTTTTGAGGGGGCTCGGGCCCCCTCAGGTCCCATGGAGTCGGCGCCTATGTCCTCTAGTAAGCCTTTTTTAACTCAGTGGGACAAACTTCTGAGTAGGCATGTGCAGGATGCTGCTGTAAATGTATCTGTGAACATGAGAAAAAACAAAACTCACACCCACTCCATACACCATAGAGGATGCCTTCAAATGGATGTCTTCTGACAGCCCTCCAGAACAGAGAGTTGCACTTGTAAAGTCGGGCATAGGACCACCTTTCTCTTTTAGCAGAAAGAGAAGTTGCATACAGTCAAAGCACACAAAAAAGGAAATTGTTTCATCCCCTTGATCATTTTGGCTGCCCTTTCTGAACATTCCCCAAATCCACATTATCTTTTCTTCTTTCTTCTTTTTGAGATGAGGTGGGCAGAACTGTACACAGTATTCCAAATGCAGTGACACCAAAGATTCGTATAACAGCCTTATGAGATCAGCAGTTTTATTTTTGTCTCCTTTCCTAACAATCCCTAGCATGGAATTTGCCTTTTTCACCGCTGCTGCACACTGAGTGTGGCAAATGTTGACCACATGCCTTAGCCTGATGCCTTCAGGTCCAGTGGAAGATTCTAGTCCAAGCCAGGCCAGTTGGTGTTTGTGCATGGAGTGGGAGGCGCCATCTTGTCCTTTGCCTCAGGCAGCAAAATGCCTTGTGTCATCTCTGGCAATGATATAAAAATATAATGAGAGGATATATGGTGCAGACATAACTCAGCCTAGTCTGGAGTGTTAATTTAAATATGGGGATGGAAAGTACTAGGTCAGGGAACTATTTTGACTGAAGAGAAGCACAGTACAAGAAATAAAAATAATAATCCAAGGGCTTTGAATGAATAAGTTAGAACTAGAAAGAAAGAAAGGATGGTTGTGAAATGTTTGTTACAAGCTGGCTGCTATATGATCTTGCTGGCTCTTGCCAGGCTTACTGGAAGCAAATTTTGCTTCGCAGACTAGTTATCTTGCTGGAATCACACTTGCTGGTTTTTTTAAAAAATGCAGCTGGCCTCTAAGGCGTCCGATCTCTGAGGAAGTGTTTCCATATGAATACAGCGCCACAGTTTGGTGTTGAGGAGGGAAGGGAGCATTTGGGCGTAGCTGGGAAATGGCAAGTACATAAACCAGTGGAGCTGGGGCTCCAACACAGATGCACACAGTAGCATAAAAGCCACTTCTGTGACCTCACAGCATGTGTGTATGTGTGAAACAAGCAATCACCTGGGCTTATTGGGTCCCCCCACAACCAATAGATGCCCTGGCAAGCCCTCCTGCTTTGGCCCACTTAACATAATGCTCTACATGCGCTTGTACATGTTGCCAGAGCAAAGTTTACCTTGCCAGTGATTAATAGTTGTCCCTGTGCATTCGTTCATCTGCGATGTGTGTGTTTCTGTGCTATGGTCTGTTTTAATTTGAAATGGGTCAGGATGAAAAGTGGAAGGTAAGATCGATGAATGGATGGGCAGAATAATATCTGCCTCAGGCCAGGAGACAAAAAAGCTGCTTAAAGGATGGGGTGTTATTCTTCCAAGGTATGCAGTGTTCTTGGAAGGGGAACAGGTCCTCACCAGAAAATGCATCACTAAAAAATCTTGGCACATTTTAGGGAGCACCTGTTCAGAACAGCAGGAGAGGCCCTGCTTAAAAGTCCCCTTCCCACGCAATATGAAGTTAGTGAAAATGTGGAGCGAGTTCTTCTCACTTGTCATTCCATGCTCAAAGAGATTCCCAGCTTCCAGACATCCATAAATCATTGTAGAAGGCAGAGTGCATTTGTCCCGTTTTCGTAAAATCTGACAATATATTTCAATTCTTATCCATGCCTGCAGGTGCTTGATGGTTCTGTCAATGGACATTTGATAGGACACACTTTCACATGCAATGTGTTACGTTACATGGTGCCATTATTTATTGTACTTTTTGTTCAAGGTGACATACATGATTACCCGTACTCCATGTTATCTAAAGGCCAGGCAAGAAATGTGCCAAATAAATACATAAAATAACAGTTACCTGCCCAAGGTCACTCTGTGAACTTCATGCCTGAATGGGAATTTGACCCTGAGTGTCTGCATCCCTGGTCTGGCAGTCTAACCACTGTACAACAATGTCTTTCATGCTACATCTTTTGCTGTACGTAATTGGATTATGGGCCACTTTCCTCAATTTTGAGGGAACTGGGTTTAAGACTTAGTAGCCTAAATCCATCAAACATGCTGTTTGTCCCACTTAAGGGCTAGGATGTATGAAGTAGTATATTAATATGATGAAGTTCACAAACATACTATATGCAGTAGAGTTTGCCTTCCCAGATTGGTCTCTTGAGAATGTTCCAATGCACATCTAGGCCACCGCTCTACAGATCCCAGAAGCCCTTTCAGAGTGACTTAAACAAGTTGAGTCATGACATTAAGATCAATTCACTAAGCCAGGGAGAAGCAATTGCTCAAGGGTAGAGCATCTGTTTCATGTGCATCAGTTTCCAGGTTCAGTGGAAGATAGCACTGACCAAAATGGGCCAGTGGTCTGAGAGGCCCTTCTCTCAGTCCCGTCACAGGAACATTTGGTGGAGATGCAGGAAAGGGCCTTTTCAGTGGCTGCCCCCAGACTTTGGAACTCCCTTCCTAGATACACTTCCTCCTTGTTCTTCTTCCACCAGCAGGTAAAGACCATTTTATTCCAACAGGTTTGGGGGAACTCTTTTTAAGGAAAGGGCTTTTAATAGTGTTGTGCTGTTTTTACTATGTGTATTTTAATAGGGTTGTTTTTTATATTGTTTTGATTCTATTGTAGTTCAAATACTTTTAAACTATTATCTTTTAAACTATAGATTTCTACTTTCTGGGTTTTATCCGTGTTTTAATTTTTGGAAACCTCCTTGAATACTGATTCTGGGGAAGAGGTGGGATAAAATATTATTATTATTATTATTTATTTAGATTCATATATTCATGTATTCTGTGACTGTAAATACACTTGCTGGAAGATAAGTTGTGGGGTTTACTTGTGGGTAAAACAGTGTACAGTGGTACCTCAGGTTACATACACTTCAGGTTACATACGCTTCAGGTTACACACTCCGCTAACCCAGAAATATTACCTCGGGTTAAGTACTTTGCTTCAGGATGAGAACAGAAATCGTGCTCTGGTGGCAGGAGGCCCCATTAGCTAAAGTGGTGCTTCAGGTTAAGAACAGTTTCAGGTTAAGTACGAACCTCAGGAACGAATTAAGTACTTAACCTGAAGTACCACTGTATCACAATACAAGTCTGCTGGGGGGAAAATCAGCTTGGGACAACTTCTTTGCTATTTAAATATAGTCGTGCGAATTATCTGATGAAGCGGAGCAGCTTTGTCAGAAACTTGAAGAAGTCTGTAAAAAAATATGCCTGAGGTGTTCCACTTTTTGACTAGATGGATTGGTTGGGCAGAGGAGAGGGCGGCCAGAGACTAGGTTGGCAAAAAAGAGCGAGGAGGGAGTGAAAGTCTATGCAATATGAGCAGTTTGGAAAGATCTTAAGCTTTTAACAAACATAATAAATTAGGAGAGCTTCTGGGGAACTTCAGCTATCTCCTGATTATAAAACGAAAACTGGCCATTTATCATGAGAAACACATGGCGAAGAGGTAAAGAGCTGCAGGGGAGGGAACGATTTCTTGGCATGCGCAGCCAACAGGACCAGATTAAACCTCCAGACTTGTTAACCGTCTCTTAAACCGTATATAATCTGCTATGCTAGAACCCAGAGTCAGGAGCCAGACCAAAGTCTTTAAGCAGACATTTCCTTCGACACAGGCTTTGTTTTGAGAGTCTGGCCTCGGGTGATAATGACGTCACCAAAGGCTTGTTTTTCTGTATGGAAAGCCAAACATTTGCCACTCCTTACACCTGGGAATCCTCTGAAACGGGAAAGGGAGGGGTGGCATTGGCGGGGGGGGGGGCGGTGGCAGGGAGAAAGAGGCTCAACCTGGGTGGAGAAAGAGGAAAACACAAGAGAGGTGAGCTTTGAATGAGAAGAGAGTAGCAAAGCACACTTGCAAGGTTCGGCAAATAATTGGTTAAATTAATTGTTTCGAAAGCTTTTTAGTTGCCTAAAAAGTGCTCCTGATTACTTAGACAGCAGATTTTTATTTTTTTAAAAATACCATGTTTGATACAAGTGCATCTTAAAGCTTCAGATGGCAAGCACTATCTTAAAGAGGCAAGTCCCTGTCATTTTCACATACTTGGGAGAGGATGTCTACTGTTTCACATGCATGTACTATCTAGAAACAAACGAAAGAAAAAAAACAGCATACATTTTGCTTTAAAAACCAACCTTCTTGCTTATAGAACTATTGTTTTTAATCCATGTGCAAATTTAATTTTTGATTAATGAACGATTGACTGCAGTTTATTTAATCTGGTGGCAAGTCCACAGCAAAGCAAACTGGTGTAGAAGACTGTATTTGCAGTTAAAATTAAATCTGGATCCAAGCCAGCAATATCACGATAGCAGAAACCAAAGTGGGTGAATTTATTTATTTAATGGATTTATCATTCAAGTATATTTTCCACCAAGCAGTTTACAAACGTATATACCGTATATGCCGGAGTATAAGCCAACCCGAATATAAAACGAGGCACCTAATTTTACCACTAAACAGTGAAAATGTATTGACTCAAGTATAAGCTGGTTCACCACACCACAAACCTGGTGGTGGCCGCAGCGGTAGAGAAAGAACAAGCAGCTCAAAAGGCCTCCTTTCGGGCCGCTCATTCCTCTGCTACCCACCTCACTCGAGTATAAGCCAAGGGGGGGGGGCTTTTCGGCATAAAAAATGTGCTGAAAAAGTTGGCTTATACTCAAGTATATACGGTTAATACCATTCCATAATAATAATAATAATAATAATAATAATACCCCGCCCACTCCGGGCGGATTCCAACAAATTATTAAAATACAATAGCCCATCAAACATCAAAAGCTTCCCTAAACAGGGCTGCCTTCAGATGTCTTCTAAAAGTCCGGTAGTTGTTTTTCTCTTTGACATCTGGTGGGAGGGTGTTCCACAGGGTGGGTGCCACTACCGAGAAGGCCCTCTGCCTGGTTCCCTGTAACTTCGCTTCTCGCATTGAGGGGGCCGCCAGAAGGCCCTTGGCGCTGGATCTCAGCATCCGGGTTGAACGATGGGGGTGGAGACGCTCCTTCAGGTATACAGGACCAAGGCCATTTAGGGCTTTAAAGGTCAGCACCAACACTTTGAATTGTGCCCGGAAATGTACTGGGAGCCAATGTAGGTCATTCAAGACCGGTGTTATGTGGTCTCGGCGGCCACCCCCAGTCACCAGCCTAGCTGCCGTATTCTGGATTAATTGCAGTTTCCGGGTCACCTTCAAATGTAGCCCCACATAGAGCACATTGCAGTAGTCCAAGCAGGAGATAACCAGAGCATGTACCACTCTGGCAAGACAGTCCATGGGCAGGTATGTTCTCAGCCTGCATACCAGGTGGAGCTGGTAAACAGCTGCCCTGGACACAGAATTGACCTGCGCCTCCATGTATAAATACTGTATAAAACCCTTTGAAATATCCACTACATAACAATATTAATATCTGAACCAGTGCAAAAAAATAATACACGCAGGTGGATGGACCTCAGCATAAAAACCACATTTTTTAATATCTCCAGTTTACTGCAGCCAGTGATAGGAAGCAGTTCTGAGGAAAACCATCTGAGAACTGAGAAACTTAAGGCAGAAGACATTCTGAGCTCGGTTGTAATAAGATGGTTATTCAGCTGCCAGGTCTGAGGCTCCCCTCACCCTGGTCTATAACCATTTCATAGCCTGGAAGATACAAGACACAGGGAAGACATCCTCCCAATTGCTCCCCCTCACATGCAAGAAAAGGAGCTTGCTGTATGTACTGACCAAACTGTATAGAAAATCTTCACAGCAAAACCACAATTCTGAGTTTTGCACACAGATGGGCTGATTCGTGTGTAGTGTATGAGGCTTTGTTAGGCCAAGGCAGTGAGTACTTTGGTTGAAAAGAAGAAAACCCCCAGAATATTTTGCAGCTTAATCCATTTTTAATCTCTTTCTCCTAATGAAGCGTGTTGGAATACGTTAGAATCCAGGATAAAGTCTGCCATGTTTGTAACTTATGATTACAGCATCCAGACATTCCAATTAGAAGGGTCAGGGGCATTTGTAGTTTTTTTTTTAATTGCCTCCAGGTATAAAATGTCAAAAGAGTGCAGTGTGCCTATATTTGCAAATATTAAAATTGTAAAATGCAAATGAGTTGCCGGTGGGGATGGGGGGGGGGGTCTTTCCTGCAGATTTAAAATTAGATTGCACCACCCACAGAAGTCCCATATGCAAGAACAGAGGAAATAAGAAATGAAATCCTCCCTGTTTGTTTATTTGCTGTTTTTCAGTGCTAAACTGATCATTTTTCATAACTGCCTAAGTTGAATGAGGGAGCACCTTTTACATGAATTACTGCCAGTACTTCTAATGCCATTCTAATGCCTAACTTGAAAATATGAATTATATTGGTCCTCCAATATAAGAACAGTTTCAGGTTAAGAACGGGCCTCCAGAACGAATTAAGTTCTTAACCAGAGGTACCACTGTATTAAAAACTAGTGTGGAGCTTCTTTGCTCAAAAAACTATGCTAATCTTGTATCACAACAGCAGCAATACAGAAAGTGGGGGATGGTTTAGAAACAGAGCCAGTGCACAATATAAACCAACCATAGTCAAGTGTTTAGGGAGAGCAGAGAACAGTATGCATAAAAAACAAACTTGTCCACACTACAGTTTTAGGAAAGGGCAGAGGGTGTTTTCTTTCTAAACGCCTCCTTGAGGGTCCTTCTTTCTAGTCTTGCTACTTACCTTTAGATTTTCCCTTCCTGTCGGACAGTCAAAGGAAAACTTTTCAGCTGGTTGCTCTATAAAAGACTAACTAATAGGAAACTGATTGTGGAAAACAACTGGGATTACTTTTTCTGGTTGCTAGGTTGATTTTTCTGCCCAGAAACCATGAAAAGGCCTCATGCTGAGCTTGCACACATGGGAAAAATCAGAAATTAAGCCTGAGCTACAGCCTAGGTGGCCAGTCAGCCAGGCTAACTGTAGTGTGTACAGCAGTGTATGTATTCCTCTAGGGCTGTTCCCATCCTTTGACATCAAGTACTAGAGAAAAGGTAGAAAAATAGCCTCTGATTGTGAGTATAGTGAGTGTAATGTTACCCAAACTGTTCAAGACAATGTTGACCTGCTTCTTGGGTGCTGTAGGGCAATCAGATTCTCATTGTTGGTTGGCAGAATGATAGAGATGACCGGCTTAGCAAGTAGTTGTGTGTATTCCATAGTATGTTACATAAGGTTACCAGACGTCCCCGTTTCCCGGGGACAGTCCCCGGATTTACAAATCAGTCCCCATACAAAATCCATTGAAGTTGAAAAGTGTCCCTGGATTCATTGAAAAAAATATCTGGTAACCTTATGTTACATCACAGTAAAATGTTTGTCTGTGTTCACTGGAAGGCAAAGGCTCTTGGACACATTGTGAAGTGGAGAAACCTGTTGTGGGCACCACACAACACACACATCACAATCAAGCAAGCACCACAGCTTATTCTATTGTCCTCAATATAATGCTACTTTCAGTCCTGACTTCAGTACAGTGGAACCTGGGTTCTCAAACTTAATCTGTTTCGGATGTCCATTCAACTCCCAAAACAGTTTGAAAAAAACGTTCAGAAACTGGAACACTTCTGGGCTTTCGGCGTTCGGGAGCCAAAACGTCCTAGTACCAAGGCGTTCGAGAACCAAGGTACAACTGTATAGGGAGGAGGCACTATGGGTAACAGGGGAGGGCCCCTGTGGGTATGTGTTCCCCCGTGGGTGCCACATCGATGACTCCTGCCCTAAGTGGAAAATGTAGTGGGAAAGATTTGCATACAATCATGTAGCACTTTAAAAATTCCTACTTATCACAGCAGCACACAAAATACGGAAACGTTTGCATTTCAGATGTTTCCTGGGCTTCTGCTGTTAGATAAAACAGATCCCAAAATTCCAGGGTCTTTGAAGTTGCCCGCTCACCATGTATTCAAAAACATCAGGGGTTGACCGCAGCTTTGTTTTAAAGGGACACAATTAGCTAGGAGAACAGCTGGTTGTTTAAAAATAGGAGGATGTCTGGGAATACCTCTTTTGGAAGAGAGAAAAGAAGGAATCAGGTCTATAATGCTAACATGCTGGTGATCCATCATTGAATTGACAACTGTTCCCTTCACTACCAGAACTATCCTGATAAGAGTATAAACATGGAAGTGGCAGGTGCATATCTCCAACAGATCTTTTTTTTAAAAAAAAAACTTAACTGTAGAAACAACAAAACTCAAAGTTTGATCTTTTTTCAAGGGCACAACCCAGCTCCTTTTTGCTTATACGTAAGCATCGCCATAGAACTGGAGCCCTACAGAGGCACTTTCTACTTCCCTTGTGACCTAAGAGGCTCTCCATTTTGAAATAAATAAATCGCATATACTCAATCTCTTCTTAGCTGTGGTTACTGCCACCACCCTTCCTTGCAATATTATCCTAGATTGGTTTTGAGTACCCTTAAGCATTATAACAGAGTAGTCTGGGTCAAGGGAAAGGTGCCATAGGAGAGAGCTGTAGGGGAGGAATCTCCATTAAGAAGGCACACCATGGGCTTCACTAAATTCCTCAAAATTGAGATTACTTTATTTATACGTCAGGGTGCTTACTTTATTTGTAGGACAAAGGGAGGGGGTTCACAGGTGGAAAACAAGGGTTAACTCAAGACAGACATACCCTAAACATGTTATAACCTTTACTGGAGAGGTCACCAACCATTTTGAGCCCCTGGACACATTTGTAAACCAGAAAAACTATCATGGGCACCAGATACCCTGCAATGGACTGCTTCTTTCAAACCGCATTTCGGTTGTACAGGGGATTGGCTATTAGTAAGGAGGCAGGTACGTGGGGGCTGGCTGAGGGCAGGCTGGCCTCGGTGGGGAAATAACCTTTTCATCCTAAGAGATCAGTCTCTTCAGTGGCGTAGCGTGGGGGGTGCAGGGGGGGCCGGCCGCACCGGGCGCAACATCTGGGGGTTAGGGTTAGGGGGTGCAAATCCACGGGTTAGGGGGCGCAAATCCACAGGTTAGGGGCGCAAATTACTTGCCTTGCCCCGGGTGCTGACAACCCATGCTATGCCACTGAGTCTCTTAGTGCATAATAACAACAACAATAATATCCACAGGAAGGTAGGAATTTGCTATATTCTAGGTCAGGCTGTTTGTTCATCTAGTTCAGCAGTGTGTGATTTGTCTGCTGTTGGCTCTCAAGGTTCTCAGTCACAAAGCTTTCCCATCATGTTGAGGTCAGATGGCCATCTGCCATGGATACTTTAGTTGAGATTCCTGCATTGCGGGAGGTTGGATCAGGTGAACCTTGCGGTGCCTTTCACCTCTACCATTCTATGATTCTATGTCTTGCCTGCTCTTTTTCAAAACAACCACCAGCAATAGCAGGGTTTGAGCCTGGGACTTCCTTTGCACTATCTCATGCTGAACGGTGTTCCCTGCCCATAAATGCTGGAAGTCTCTTAAAGGGATGCAAGTAAAAAAACATTACATGCTCTAAATCCCTGTAAGAGCCTGCAGAGCAGTTTAGATTTGGGCACCTGACAATGTTCTGTTTTGTGGACAAGCAAGGATGGTAGCAGCTGAGACCAGAGAGTTATTTCCAATGGTTAAATTAGCAGAAGGCAGCTCAATCCATCCATTTTTATTTTCACTCCTTCCCCTCTCACTGCAGCAAGAATCCCCCATCAGTTCTGAATTATTCCTCCCTTGTGCTGTAGTTCTGTATGCACTGCTCAGCAGACCATGGTGCAGGGGAATGATTGTAGGGGTAGACTGCAGGGAAGGTAAAGGTAAAGGACCCTTGGATGGTCAAGTCCAGTCAAAGGTGATTATGGGGTGCGGCGCTCATCTCGCTTTCAGGCCGAGGGAGCCAGCGTTTGTCCACAGGCAGCTTTCAGGGTCATGTGGCCAGCATGACTAAACTGCTTCTGGCACAACAGAACACCGTGATGGAAACCAGAGCGCATGGGAACACCATTTACCTTCCTACCGCAGCACTGGCAGGCTTTCAAACTGCTAGGTTGGCAGGAGCTGGGACAGAGCAATGAAAACTCACCCTGTCACAGGGATCAGAACCGGCAGCCTTCTGATTGGCAGGCCCAAGAGGCTCAGTGGTTTAGACCACAGCGCCACCCGTGTCCCAACTGCAGGGAAGACTGCAGAGTGGAAGAGAAAGACCAATTGTGTGGGCTGCTTCTGCTTGCACAACCTCCGGGTGCGACCCAAAACCTTTACTATAGTAGCCTCTAAACTCTATAACTTTCTGCTTGAGGGACACTAAAATCTACACCGCTGTTGGAATTTAGAAGAAGTTGTAAAACTTTTGTCCCCCCCCCCCCCCCGCAGCATGTTGTTTGCTTGATTTTGTTCTGTTCTGTTGCTTCTTTGTATTATGCCATCAGCTTTTTATTTCCACTGTATTTATTCCTCTTTACAGTGGTTTTTACAGTCCATATACCACTTTGAACTTTGGAAAAGCAGTTGATAAATACCTAAAAAAGATAAATGTAACTAGGGACTCCCAAAGGAATTTTGCTTTATCTCTTCCAAAAGCTGTGCTTCTATAAATTTAAACAGTATACAATTGTTGTAGGTGATAGTGGGTGATTAAAGAAAAAGAAAACGTTTGTCCATTACCAAAATATTACCAGACAGCCCAAGTTTGTCAAGCTGTCACCTGGCATGCACCCCTTTCTCTCTAATATGTCATATAAAAAGGAAAACACCACCCGGACACATGTAAGATGAGCTTTGATTTATTTTTTTTACAAAATCAGCGCTCTGGTGCTGTTTTGTAAGGCAGTCAATTCTGCAGGTCTTTGTGTCATAATAGTTTGTAAATCTTTCCACCTACAACCTTCCAGAGACTTGTACGTGAGGATTCCTCCCCCAGCCCCCTGAAAACAGCAAGGAGGTATTTTTTGGGATGTAGCACAAATTTTTGAAAGCTGTTGTAAGAAGGATAATAAACAGGGAATCCTTCTCTTTGGGAAGAATCCTGAGTGTGATAGTTTCATTGGTTGGGGCAACTAATTATTTTGTTGTCAGAAATTGCTCTATAAAAGGCATAAGAGAGCGATTCAAGGCAGTTTCCTTTTATCTGCCTCACCAATTGATGTCTATACAGAGCAAGCAGGGCTCCCCAAACACGTCAGTCTTTTTCAGATACACAAGATTAAGTAGCAAGTGACATTCAAGACCAATCGGCCCACCCAGAAGAAGTGAAACCAGCGGAAAAGCTGTCAGATTCCCCCTTTTCTCCATTAATCTTGAAGCTTTTCAATGCTGCCAGGTCGCATCTCCATCAAACAAGCTGGGGAGAGTGTCCGGCTATTTTCTTTCCGCTAAGTCTCTCCTCCTATCATGCCCCCCTCTCGTAACCCCTTTTGTGCTGGGCCCCAAATTACCTTTACCAAGGGTGGAAGGAACACTTGCCAGTGCAGTCTGCAAACCTTGACAAGACAAATGCAGATGTTCTCTGTGTCCCACGAGTGGCACAAAAATATGTGTAAACGTGAATGGAAGAGATGAGGGCTATTTACACCAAGTGCTGTAACTGCGTGTTTCATAGTTTGTTTATACTTGTGCCACTACTTCCCTTCCTCTCTCCTGCCATGGCATGCAAGGCTTCCAATATGCTTCTCATTTCCCAAGGGTCATCAGTAAGTTGAAGATAACTTATGATACGTGATTTGTTTGGAGAGGGTACATGCATCAGGGCCGTTTCCTCCTGTGTGAGAGTGAAGAGGAAAAGCCATTTTTTAAATAAAGTGCCTGACATCTGCATTTTTTAAAAAAGTATTTATATTAAGAATAAGCATTCATGGGTGAAACCCCAAGTAGCATACAGCTAACCTAAAAATAATCAGCACATTTTTTAAAAGTGTGTCTCAGATTGTACATCTTTCGAAAGGGACAAATGTTTGATTCATAAATTGGCGATGTTCCAGCTCGTATTTGTCTCATTTTACTTGGTTACCTTAAAGGGTTATTGCTGTGGATGGGTAAATCTGTATGTTTTGATTTATCTCAGCTTTTCCAGTCTTATGTTTAGTTCTCCATATTTTCACATCAATCTGTTTATTTTTACTTTTTTAAAGATGTCCCCATGAAATGTTTTCAGCATTTAAGTGTGCATTTCTCCAAATGTATGTATTTTTGTATGCCATTTTGCATAATGCACACATTTTTGCAAGCAGTTTTCGCTAGTATAATGCACTTCAATACATTATTTTCAATAACATGTGCATTTTATACAGACTTTCAATAGTCACAGCTTTGTACACATTGGAATGCTGTATCACAAAATTCAGAGAAGTGCTACTGTGGAAGGATACATGCATTCCAGTTCACAAATAGTTTTGGGAAGTACAAATTAGGTTCACATTAAAATGTTAATTCCTTCCATATCCCCAGGTATTGCAATACCGAGCTAGTTAATGTCTGAGAAATAGAGTGAGCACTTTAGAAAAAGTAATATATGAGCTCAAAGCTTCAGTGCTATGCATAAATTATGCAGAGTAAATTATTTTAAAATGTTATTTCAATGTTGTAATGTTTTTATAAAATATATATTTTAATGGTTTTATTGCTATTTAAAACATTAGAATTTTAGCATTGCATTATACTGAATTGCTGTAACAACTTCAGAGAGTATAATACACCTAAAAGGCAAGCTAGATATCTATTAAAATAAACTTAAAATAGATCCCATTGCAGTTTCCTTGCAAGTACTGTACACAAGGCATAGGGTTTAAGGTGTACATTGGAGAAAGGAAACGATAAAGGTCACAAACAAAAAAAGGGACAGGGAAAGAAACTAATTAGAAAGATCTATGAAATTGTAAAGACAGTTCCATGTATTGAAACTGGGCCCAGATCATCTTCACTGGAGGGGGTGGGTGGGTCTTACAACAAGATTACTGCCTTGATCTGAATTTATTGAATTCCTGCATCACAGACTCACATGATATCTTGGTGGGTGGAGCTGGGAGCAAACCAGTGGGAGGATGAAGAAGCAGCAATGGGGAGAGGAGGTGAAGAAAGAGGGGATGGAACAGTAAAAGCAAGTTGTGAAAAGACAGAGAGATCTTATAAGAAAGGGAGGGAGGGAGGGAGAATGTCCCTGGTATTGAGCGGGGAAAGTATTCTATAAAGACAATGTGAGAGAAAAGTTTCTGTCGCATTTCTCCATTTGTTTTCAAAGACAGGGGGTACTAAGTTCCTTTAATTGCCAGGCGCTTGCTGTCGTTTGCCGGTATGACATAATGAGAATAAGATCAAATTATGTGTCAGGTGTCATTTCATTTCTCTTTGCATATTTCATAAGTTTGATTATTACTATTATTATTTAAGAGCACGTGCTTTTGATCGACTCACAGTCCACTTCATCAGATTGCGAAATGTTTCAAACAACAGCAGCAAGCATGTCATAGTAGGTTTAAAGAAATGAAAATAAATTGCTTTTGTTTTAAAAATTGTTTTTCTTTGCATTTTTAAAGGAAACTTGAGGGCAGAATCTTTGTCTTACTAGCGGCATGCCTTGATTTTGTCTATTAAAATGTGGGGAAGCAGAAAAGGGTAAACGATGTTTGAATGAACGGTGGCGTGTTTTATCTTCCTTTCTTGAAACAGAGATCCCAAAATATAAGTAGCCCCATTAGTGATTCTGCCAGAACTGTGCAGACAATGCCTCTAATTGGCTCTCATTAGATTTTATGTGCCATGGGCAATGAATGATGTGTGACTCTGCTGCCTGACACGCTGTTGTGTAGAAAGCTCCTTTTGAAAGGGAAAGGACTGCTCTGTGTTTGAAATGCATGGAAGGAGGCCTGTCACTGTGGTCATTTTGCCCGGTAGTGAAGAACAGAAGAGCAGCTTCAGACCAAAAGGCCCACCTGGCCTCGGACTGCCTTCCTTGGGTAGCCACTTGCAGACAAACTGTTTAAATAGTACAGGGTACCAACAGAGCCTCTATCATGGCATCATCAGTCTAGGGGACACATACAGGGAGCACCAGAATTAGGGATCCAGTATTCTGCTTCAGTGTTCCTGGCCCATGTTGTTGTTGGAGAAGGAAAGGGGATGGGGAATTTGCTGGTTTACTGCCAGAAGACAACCCCATGTGCAAAAGGCGAAGCAAGTCATCAGTGTGATGCAGAAACTGGCTCATGAATTCAGCCTGCATGAATAGATTGTCGCTTCCCAAGTCACAGGAAGTCAGTCATTCCACTATATTTCTGGTGTTCTAGGTCCAGTTCTGGATTCTGCACATTAAAAGGCAAATTGAAAGAGTTCACAGGAGGACAATAGAGATGCAAAGGTATGTGAGATAAGTCCTGCTATGAGGAAAGGGTGAAGGATCTGGCCACGTTCAGCCGAGAGAAGAGAATACTTCTTTGTTGTCGCAGAAAACAGAACTAGCGTGGTGTAGTGGTTAAGAGGGGTGGACTTGTAATCTGGTGAACTGGGTTCGTGTTCCCACTCCTCCACATGCAACTGCGGGGTGACCTTGGGCTAGTCATACTTCTCTGAAGTCTCTCACCCTCATTCACCTCACAAAGTGTTTGTTGTGGAGGAGGAAGGGAGAGGAGAATGTTAGCCGCTTTGAGACTCCTTAGGGTAGTGATTAAGCAGGATATCAAATCCAAACTCTTCTTAATTGACTTACATTACAAGAGGGTGGGTTGAACATTTAAAACAAAAATGGTATCAGTAGCTCAACTACAGTATTGATTACCTAAGTTGGGAGGTTTTCTCTTTTTTTTGTATAACTTTTATTAAAGGTTTAAACAAAGCATATTATCCAAAAACCATGTAATCCTTATTTTTTTTCCCATTTTCCTTCCTCCCCCCACCCTCCCACACAAAACCCACCCACCCACACCCCCGACTTCCCTCAGTTCCAGTCTTTGGTTTCTCTGTGAATGCAGTTCTCTGCATGTTACAAAGTTGTATAAATCCTTAAATTATTTAACTAATTATTGTCAATAAAAAGTTTGTGAGTGTTTATTCAAAACCTGCCAAGGAGTCCAGTTCACTTTGTTGCCTCTTCAAATACTTTGTAAAGGGTTCCCATTCATCTTTAAAGTCACAGTTATCCTTGTCCCATAGCTTATGTGTCAATTTTGCCAGTTCTGCATAGTCCACCAGTTTTTCTTGCCATGATTCTTCAGTTGGAATTTCTTCAGTCTTCCATCCTTGTGCTATCAGGACTCTCGCAGCCGTTGGCGCATGCATGAAGATGTTTTTCAGCTTTTTGGGCAGATCTTTCCCTACAATCCCTAACAAAAATGCTTCAGGTTTTTTTTTAAAGTTGGGAGGTCTACAAGCCGTGGAGGTAACCTAACTCCAATCCTGCTTGCACTATACATTCAAAGCTGTATCATACCATTCTAGTCAGTCAGCTACCCCCCAAAGAATCCCAGGAACTGTGGTTGGTAAATGATGTTGAAAGCTGGTAGGAGACCCCCTACTCTCCGGCAGAGCTACAGTCCCAGAGTTCCCTGGGAAGAGGGATTGATTGCTAAACCACTCTGAGAATTGTGGTTCTGTGAGGGGAATAGGAGTCTCCTAAGAACTCTCAGCACCTTTAACAAACTAAGGCACTGGAGCCAACTGCTAGAGGCCGAAGGGGTTTTCGCCCTCCCCTAAAACATTTGAGGGGGCTGCTCCCCCCCCCCAGGTTGATGAGCATTGCCATACGGTTTGCATGCACTGTCATGTGATCGATTAAGTGGGGTGGGCACCCCTGAACTATGGCATCCAGAATTATATCAAACCGCGGACATTTTTACTAAAGCACTTCCAAAGGTTACACATGAAAGACATGTACAAAATATGCTTTACGTTTTTGTTCCACAATAATGAACTGCAGGGGAAATGTTGAATGGTCTCTTTAAATTTGAAGCTGTGTATTTCTTTAAGGGCCAGAGCAAATAACGTGACCTAGTTTTACACCTGTGAAGCAGTATAGCAGGTGCTGTTAAGGTGTGGTAATTAAGCTGTTGGGTATAGTATATAAAGAGCAGCACCTAGCTCTCTCAGTACCCTGGTGGATGGGTCATGCTTACTGATATAATTAATGTAAAAGGAGTTTTTGCTTTTGTTATTAAAACCTAGCTAAAGTTATTTTGCGGTCCCAGCAAACTCTCTGCAGCACAACTAATCTGCAAATAGCCAACAGGTTTGCATGCACTGTCATGTGATTGATTATGTTGGGTGGGCACCCCTGAACTATGGAACCCATAATTATTTGGGGGAATCCATGATTGGTTATAGTGATACAATACTGCTTTAAATGTGTGGTGCTGATGTATTTCCTGCACCAATCAGGGAATTGATCTGCTTAGAAGCTCTCCTTTCTATGTGACATGCCCTGAAAGAATTAGCTGAGTCTTCAGCATGAATCTGAAGAACCTGTGCTTGGAGCTCCAGGTGTTTCTCATCTGAATTACACTTGATTGCAACTCTTGGCTGGCCTGCCTCCTCTTTTGCTTTCTTCCTGGGAGTCTTTACTCCAGATATCCTTGCATTTGCAACATGGGCCTCTGTGGAGCCATCTGGGAGAAGTGCTCGGGGATTCCAGTCTGAATAGGCAGCCTGCCCCAAGTCTATAATTCTGCTTGAAATCCAAAAGTCTTCTTGGGATGCTTCACAAATAACTGGTATTGGACCTATGGAAGCTAGCATAGAACTGAACCACACAACAGCCGTAATCTACAAACTGAGTAAGTAACACTGCATTCCTATATATGTTTCTTCAGAAGAGAGTATACAGAAGAAAGCATTACACTTTGCAACATACAACATGGGCACAATGGCTATGTTCTACCTCAGTGGTCAAAGGTATTGTGCCTCTGAATACCAGTTGCTGGTGATCCCAGGTGGGCAGAGAGCTGTTGTGCTTAAGT
This sequence comes from Podarcis gaigeae, assembly GCF_964106915.1. Classification (NCBI taxonomy): domain Eukaryota; kingdom Metazoa; phylum Chordata; class Lepidosauria; order Squamata; family Lacertidae; genus Podarcis; species Podarcis gaigeae. Next base: position 43,023,107 of record NC_139687.1, read on the forward strand.
CCAGCTTGCAGGTTTCCCACAGGTATCTGGTGAGCACAGGATACTGAACTAAACGGACCACTGGCCTGATCCAGTAAGTTCATCTTATGTCTTCTACATAAGAACCCAACTTATGAGAGTGTGAAACTACCAAGTGGGCCTACTCTGCTGATATTTACTGCCAAGATGGTCTACAGGGAAGGAGGTGGTCTTTCATATACTTAAAGATGTAAATTACTTAGGCTCCAATACTTATGTGAGCTCCTTGAATTGAGCCCAGAATCTGGCAATCAGTGTAGCTGTTTTAAAATGGGGATTATATTGCTTCTAATTGGTGATCTGACTGCTTCATCTCAGGCCTGTTGCAATTTCCAAGTTGCCTTCAAGGGCTGCCCCACATAGAACACATTCCAGTCATCCAATCTGAGCGCTAGCAGGGTATGGAATCAAAGAACTGTAGAGTTGAAAGGAAAAACCAAGGATTTCAAGTCCAGGGTTTCCTAAACTTGAGTCTCCAGATGTTTTTGGACTACCAATCCCATCACCCCTGACCACTGGTCCTGCTAGCTTGGTTTCCACACCCTTGGTGATCTTGATCGCCCTTCTCCACACATGTTCCGTCTTGTCAACATCCTTCTTAAATTGCGGTGCCCAGAACTGGACACAGTATTCCATGTGTGGCCTGACCAGAATAGAGCGGTATTATTACTTTCCTTGATTTGGACACTATACTTCTACTGATACTGCTTAGAATTGCATTCACTTTTTTATTGCTGCATCTCACTGTTGATTCATGTTAAGTTTGTGGTCTACCAAGACCCCTAAATCCTTTTCACATGTACTTCTAGTAAACCAGGTGCCCCTCATATTTGTGCCTTTGATGATTTCTGCCTAAGTGCATAACCTTACATTTGTCCTTCTTGAAATTCATTTTGTTAGTTTGAGTAGGTAAAGGGATTATCCTCCTTTTCAATGTATGCTTTTTCTTGAAGTGGGTATTCATAGTATAGGCAGCTGCCTTGTACCTAGATCATTGGTCCATCAAGCTGGCAATTGTCTACACCGGCTAGCAGGAGCTCTCCAGGGTTTCAAGTAGGGTAGAGTTGCCATATTTAGAAGAGCAAAAAAGAGGACACTATGATGACTCTTATTTTAAATACTCCTACTATACGTGGGCTATAAAAGCTGTGAGGGGCAGGAGAAGAGATGAAGAATGTAGTGTCTGGTGGGAAATGAATTGCAGGATAACAGAAACAGCGCTGAACAAAGGCAGGTCAGAACAGAAATTAGAATGGAAACTGCTGCCTCCTCACATCCCTGGTCTTACTCAGGGCCTTACACAACCTCTTACACAGGAAAAGTGCTGTAGAGTTAAAGCACTGTATATATGCTTAAGAGTGCCTGTAGCAAACTGCCATTTTCTGAGCTAGACCATTGTTCCATCTAGCTTAGTACTGTCTACACTGACTGGCAGCAGTTCTGCAGGGTTTCAGATGGGGGACATTTCCAGCCCTACCTGGACATGCTGGCGACTGAAGATGGGGCCTTTTGCCACTGTTCCGTGGCTCGTACCCCATTCTAATCTGTTCACTTGAGCGATTGTGAACATAAAAAAAGAGCAGAGGTAGTTGTTTTACAGTGGTACCTCGGGTTACAGACACTTCAGGTTACAGACTCCGCTAACCCAGTAATAGTACCTCGGGTTAAGAACTTTGCTTCAGGATGAGAACAGAAATCACATATCAGCGGCACGGCAGCAGCGGGAGGCCCCATTAGCTAAAGTGGTGCTTCAGGTTAAGAACAGTTTCAGGTTAAGAACGGACCTTCGGAATGAATTAAGTACTTAACCCGAGGTACCATTGTATATAGATTAATATCTATATACACAAGCACTGTGGTTTTATTTATTAATTGTCTTGCTCTGCTTCCTAATGGCAGGAGACACTGGCACATTTGGTTAGTTTTGTATGCTGACAGCACAGCGTATTGCAGATGGGTTGTAAACACATATTTTATTGGTTGTGCACAATTAAACTGTTGAGTCAGAGTTGGGCCACAGCTGCTCAGCCGGTCTTCGAGGAAAAGCCATTTAAAAATAGTTTGTAGGAATTGCTTATTCTTAATGCCAGGGCACAATATGTTACAACCAGAAAGATCCATGCTCAATGTGTTCCTCGAAATGTTTAGCTGTTTCCTTATGCTTCAGCTGTGTTTCTCCTGACTCTGTCTGGTTGAAGCAAATGTAGCTCTCTTGCATTTATTGGGCGCTTGCTACTTCAAAGCTTTGCAGTACATGCAAAAAGCTGCATTGGCCACAATGGTTTTCTTCCTTCCCTTTGGCTGAAGGCACACCACTCTGTACATCAGCACAAAGGGATGCATAGCTGTAGCTGCCCTGCCCTGCTTCCCATTTGCTTGCTTGCTTGTTTATTATATTTATATCCCACCTATCTCCCATACTGGGATGCAGGTGGCGCTGTGAGTTAAACCACAGAGCCTAGGGCTTGCAGATCAGAAGGTTGGCGGTTCGAATCCCTGTGACGGGGTGAGCTCCCATTGTTTGGTCCCTGCTCCTGCCAACCTAGCAGTTCAAAAGCACGTCAAAGTGCAAGTAGATAAATACCGTAGGTACCGCTCTGGCGGGAAGGTAAACAGCATTTCCGTGCGCTGCTCTGGTTTGCCAGAAGCGGCTTAGTCATGCTGGCCACATGACCCAGAAGCTGTACGCCGGCTCCCTCGGCCAATAAAGCGAGATGAGTGCCGCAATCCCAGAGTCGGTCACGACTGGACCTAATGGTCAGGGGTCCCTTTACCTTTACCTTTATCTCCCAAACTAGGATTGCAACATTTAAAAAACAACTTTAGAAAACACAAAAGCAAACAATATCATCACCAGCTGTGCTTCTGCTATAGATGGGGCTAAGAAGATGCTCACCCAAGGATTTTAGCACCTGGGCAGGTTTGCAGAGGGAGCCTGGACCCAAGCCATGTGAATTAATTAATTCTGCATCTCGGCTTTCCTCCAAAGAGCCTAGGGTGGCTTACATAGTTTGTCTCCCCATTTTATCCTCACAAAACCCCAGTGAGCACTGACCCAAGATCACCTATCACTTCATGGCTGGGTGTGAATTTGAACCCGGGCCTCTCAGGTCATATAGCCCAGGACACAAACCACTGTGCCACACTGGCTCTAAGTGATGGGGGAAACTTGCATGTACACAAGTCCTGTGTGAACATTGGCATTTACCTCGAGCTCAGTGTTGTATCATCCAGCCTGTCCCACACTCATTTGGCAAGCTCACATTTCAGAGAGGTTAATGTAGATTTTAAAAGGAAATTATGAAACCTATGTATTGGGAGGGCGGGGAAAAACCTGACTCATTGACAGATTGCATACTTTACCTGCAGAGAGCTCCAAGTTCATTTGACTGGAAGGAATCTCCAGCAGAGATGTCACAAAGATTTAAGGGCAAACAGCTCCCCTCCCTTTCAAACCTTGTGAGCAGAATTGGATGTGTAGCCTGCTGAGAATAAGGCTCTGCAAACACCTATTCCACACACACCCCTACTAAGGTGAGGAAATTACATTGGGGTACAGGGAGGCAGCAGCGGGGGTGGCTCTAGGTACTCACAGGCGAGCATCTTGACCTCTCTGGGAACTAGGGCCACATTTACACCATAAACACTATCATACCACTGTAAATAGTCATGGCATCTCCTAAAAGGATAATGGGAGCTGTGGTTTGCTAAGAGTTGGGCTCCAAAACAATGCAACCCAATTCTGGGAGACCATCTTCCAGGTCTGAAAAAGTGCTTTTTGAGGCTCATTGCCCCCAAACACATGTTTTGGGGCACTGCACAAGATCAATCCCCCTTTTTTCAGGGTGAAATCGCTTCAGAGCAAGGAACCCCATATGGCTATTGTACTCTTGCAGGAAAAAACAGGATGTCCCGTGTTTCTGGGGCAGTTGACAGGTATGCCCTCCCAGAGCTGCACTTCATGGAGTGGCTTAGTAGTCAGTCTCTGTACCCAGGGAATGGTATATCTGGGAGGGGAATAGGTAAAGGTAAAGGGCTGGACCATTAGGTCCAGCCATGACCGACTCTGGGGTTGCGGTGCTCCTCTCGCTTTATTGGTCAAGGGAGCCGGCATGTCATTTACCTTCCTGCCATTTACCTTCCCGCCAGAGCGGTACCTTTTTATCTTCTTGCACTTTGACGTGCTTTAGAACTGCTAGGTTGGCAGGAGCTGGGACCGAGAAACGGGAGCTCACCCTCTCGCGGGGACTCGAACCGCCAACCTTCTGATCGGCAAGTCCTAGGCTCTGTGGTTTAACCCACAGTGCCACCCGCATCCCGGGAGGGCAATAGAGGTCTCCTAAAACCTCTCAGCACCTTTCACAATTTACAGCTCCCAGTATCCTTTGGGGGAAAGTCATGACTGTTCAAAGTGGTATCATAGTATTTTGAATGTATCGTGTGAATGTGGCATGGGACGACCAGTCCTATAACCTTTGACAAGATGTTGCAGGTCATGTTCCCACCAAGGCAAAGATGGTGCAGGTTGTGTTCCCAAGTTCCCCTGGATTCTTTGACAGGGGTGTGTGTGTGCGCATGTGTGCACTTTAAATATATGTTGCTCTACATAGCCTTTGTTTTTCTGTTTTGAGTTCAGTGCTGAAAACAGAGTTGTAGGCGATTCCTAGTGCCAGGTCCCCTCATTCTACAGCTTGTATTTGTAGAAGGTACCTTCTGAGTGTTTTGGACTACAACTCCCATCAGCCCCAAAGAGCCCAGCAGTGGTGGCTGAGGCGAGTTGTAATCCGAAACACTCGGAAGACACCAGGTTGGGATGCCTGAACTAGGGCTTCAGGCTGATCAATGAAAGGGAGAAGGAGATGATAATATGCTACTGGGACAGGAAAACAGAAAAGGGTGATCATATATCACAACTTGGAAGTTTGAGCTGGTAGAGCCCAGAAACATTGAGATTCTCCTAGAAACTCTTTTGTCTGAATTGGGTTGAGGTGTCCCTGATGGAAGGCGATCACATCAGACATTTGAATGTGTGACCTTAGCCATGTGATTTTTGCTCACAACTATATCCTTACATCACTACTAATGTTCATTAATCCTGGATGTCAACTCCAAAGAAAATATTTCTTCAGTGCTCAATTTGTCTTTTAAGCAAATACTCTTTTTTTTTGCCTTTGACTCAACTGAACAAGACTCAACAAAGGAAATTTTCGCAGCTTGCATACCCTCCTCACTTCACAACTGGCGTAATTACAATTATGTGAAGATTAGAATTGCCTACGGGGCTACAACAGTCTATGTGCGGAACAGCAAGTTTACTAGTCCCCGAGAGAGAGTTTAACAATGGTGGCAGACTTCATTACTGAGGTGTTTGTGTGGTTGGCAGAGAACAGATCTTTAAGAATGCTCCCGTCTTTGTTAGTTTTAATACAACGTGCTTCATTAGCATTATTCATGATGCTATCGCACACATTCAAATGTTTCCTGACTCCGCAATTGGAAATAATTTTATCTAGCTCTGAAGCAGTGCTCCTTTCCCCCCCTGGAAAGTCTAATAGGTGTGTTTGTATATGTATGTATATATAAAGTTTTAGTCTCAATGATAATATAATGTGTAAGTAATATAAATAATCTCAGTCTCTGTATTGGCTACCAGGCTTTGCTGGCGCTTCTTTCAGACTGGATATGGAAGAGGGCAGAAGCAGTGGTGGTTCACCATTTAACTAGAAGCACTATCATTTAGGACAGGGGGCCAACCTGTGGCACTACAGACATCAGCACTCATCCATCTCAGATGGCTTGGTTCATGTCCTGGGATAATTGCAGTTTTAGGTCAGCAACATCTGAAAGACCACAGGTTCCCCATTCATGGTTTAGGACAACACTGCATTGGGTATCACCCATAGCTGTCTTCACCCCATTAACTGTGTGTGTGCGCATGCAGAGGTGAGTTTTCAAGGGCAATTTTAAAGGGGATCAGAGAGCTTGGCAAATGTATGGTGACAGGTCAGTGTGACTTCAAAGGCACTTTAAATAGCTAGAATTGCTCTGGGTGGATGGTGGGCACCATTTGCACCCATGGGCTTCCTCAACGTGGTAAGACCACCTTGTTCGCAGGGAAACCAAAATGCTTGTTTACAAAGCTATTGTACTGCCAACCTTACTGTATGCTTGTGAGAGAGCCAGTCTGGTGCAGTGGTTAAGAGTGGTAGACTCGTAATCTGGTGAACTGGGTTCGCGTCTCCACTCCTCCACATGCAGCTGCTGGGTGACCTTGGGCTAGTCACACTTCTCTGAAGTCTCTCAGCCCCACTCACCTCACAGAGTGTTTGTTGTGGGGGAGGAAGGGAAAGGAGAATGTTAGCTGCTTTGAGACTCCTTCGGGTAGTGATAAAGCGGGATATCAAATCCAAACTCTTCTTGTGAAACATGGACCACTTATAAATGCCATCTCCAACTCCTCGGAAGATTCCATCAACGGTGTCTCCGAAAATTTTTACATATCACTTGAGAAAACAGGTGAAATAATGTCAGTGTACTAGAAGAAGCAAAGATCACCAGTGTCAAAGCAATGATGCTTCAACATCAACTTTGGACTGCTCATGTTGTGCGGATGCCTGATCGTCTTCCAAAGCAACTACTCTATTCCTAACTTAAAAATGGAAAGTGTAATGACCAAAGTGGTCAACAAAAGAGGTTTAAAGACTCTTCTCTCAAGGCAAATCTAAAAAAAATGTAGTATAAACACCAACAACTGGGAACCACTGGCCTGTGAGCGCTCCGGTTGGAGAACCGCCTATACCAAAGGTGTTGTGGGCTTTGACGATGCTCGAACTCAGGATGAAAGGGAGAAATGCGCTAGGAGGAAGGCACGCTTGGCAAACCCTCACCCTGATCAACTCCTATCCGGAAACCTATGCCCCCACTGTGGAAGGATGTGTGGATCCAGAATTGCCTCCAGTCACTTACAGACTCACTGTTAAAACTGTGCTTATGGAAGACAATCTTACTCGGCTACAAGTGATCGCCGAAGACCTCCTTGCATTTCTTTTTTTAGGAACCTGCCTTATACTGAGTGAGACCATTGGTCTATATAGTGCTGTGTTGTCTAGACGCTCTCTGGGATTATCAGGCCATGGGTCTCTTTCCAGCCCTACCTGGAGATGCAAACCTGGGGCTTTTTTGTATGCAAAACAGATGCTCTACCCTTCCCCATTTTTGTTTGTTTGTACAGTTGCAAATGATAGATCCCCCTGTCACCTGCAGCCTGGGTTTCTGAAGGATTGCTTCCCTTTCTCTTTCATCCATTGGGTTGGTAATTGCATCCAAATAATGATCAGATTAGCAAGCTGCATAGAGATGCTGGGCACCAACTTTCAAGTGGATGGAATGTAAACAGTGGTGGGGCAGGCCTCACCAGGAGTGCTTTTCCCTTTTGATAGTAAACAAACACACATACAAAACCCATTCTCAGCTTGTTTTCTTGACCGGTGGCCACAATCTGCATTCCCCCACCCCACCCCCAATCTCGCAAGGCCTGTCTCCCTTGGTCCATATGGCTAGTCCTGCTCCTGCTGGGTCTCAGTTATATACTACAGTCTAAGCAGCAATAACTTTTCACAGTGGAAGGTGAAAACCCCAAAGGAGACAAGTCAGATCAGCCTTCATCAACATGCACCACAATAGTGAAGGCTGAGCTAGGAAAAGTTAGGTTAACATCAGGAGGACTCAAGCATGCTGTTCAGTTTAGATCCCATATATCGTTTTTGATAGTACAGTGGTACCTCGGGTTAAGAACTTAATTCGTTCCGGAGGTCCGTTCTTAACCTGAAACTGTTCTTAACCTGAGGCACCACTTTAGCTAATGGGGCCTCCCGCTGCTGCCACACCGCCACCAGTGAGCGATTTCTGTTCTCACCCTGAAGTAAAGTTCTTAACCCGAGGTACTATTTCTGGGTTAGCGGAGTCTGTAACCTGAAGCATCTGTAACTCAAGGTACCACTGGGCACAAGCTAGAGAAAACATGTCATTTATCCCAAAGTAAATAAGATTGAAAGCTTTTTTTCCTGGGGGTTCAAGGATAAAGCTGTGCAGTATCTTAAATGTGCAGGTCTCCAGTCTTACATTTTCTGCACCTACATCTGCTGCTACCACCTCACCGAAGCAGATGGGTGATAGGAGATAGATGCACTCAGCACTTCTGTGCCTGTCCCCCAGTAGCAGCCAATGACATGGAGTGGGGCAGGGAATGCTAGGTGCAGAGTCCCCAACAACCAAAGCTGTATTCATGCTAAAATGGGACAGGGGAGCTCCTAACCTCTGCTCCACTCCCAACTTCTCCTGTGTGGACTGCAAAGATCTGACAGGGCTAGTAAGCATGTTTTATTCATTTCAACAATTTATCTACCACCTAATTACAACCATCTCTAAACGGTGTTGGGCCGATCATGTTTATAAGCGTTTACTAGTGTCGGCGGCTGTCCATTGGGAGTAGAAGGGTGGGCTTTTTGGTGAGTGACAAACTGCTATTCATCTGTTATACTATAACAAAGCAGTCAAAAGCTGACTAAGAGCTTTGTGTACACCTCTTCTTAAAAGCTGGTGGCTGTTGATTGCAAAAAATTACATTAAAGTACATATTCCTTGCTTTTTGTGTTAACAGCACAAAGTTGAAGGGAGAAGCAATGAGTCACTTGTCCAGTTACTCACTTAATTTCAATGAGCTGTATTCAACCTTGCATACTTAGAAATGTTTATAGCAGGAAACCACCAAGTCATTGCGAGGAACAAGTGCTTCATTAAGGGGGTATGCAAAGAATGCCACAATCTTCTTTACGAAATCATGGAAAACTAAAATAACCCATTTAAAAAATAGTTCATAGTTGCTGCAAAATCAGTTTCCTCCTGATTTTTTTTTAAAAAAACCTTGACTCACCTGTGATTTTTTTTTTTGGGGGGGGGGAACAGGCGCATGTGAAAACATGAGAATTTCTACATTAGCCTCTAATGTAACATCCTCTGTTCCTTTCTTCCTATAACGTATATACAAGTTCTAGTGCTTAGTTTAAGAACATGCAGTTTACACCACATTTAATTGTGTGAAAATACTTAAGACTCTGTTGGGAAGTCATTTACCTCTGAGCTAATGGGGGTAATATTTATCCTGTATCTAACCTGTTTTTTTTTTAGGGCTTCTGCATGTTAAATGGATTATTTCAAAACAGGAAACCTGAGTTCCTGGGTAATATGTGAAGCAGGGTATTGCATATGCAAATTAAATTGGTATAATGCTAAACCTGTTATGCTTTTAAGTGCTGTCTGCTACTTTTTTCACATAAAAGCATCTATTATTGGTTTTTATTTATCTAAGCTGTTGACTCCCTTACTAATGAAGTTTTACTAACTACTCTATGGTTAACCTGTGTTCCTTTTATTTCTTTAAATATAAGTGCTATTCTAGGGTATCTTTAATTATCAGCCATCACCAAATTATTAAATGATTTAATAAAATCCCTGCAGGTTGGCCTATTTTAGTTTTTCCAGCTCTTGTAATATTTGCATTATCTGCTCTCCATATTTAAGAGTGCTGCTCAGCATCTGCAGTTTCGGAGCTACTACTAAGAACTGCTGCACTCCTACAAAGCCTCTGACATATACATGCTGACCGCTAGGACTTTGGAAAGTGATGGAGAAAATGTTGCTTTCTTTTCCTAGACGGTGTGATTTGACCTGAATGGGAAAGCCATTTGTCCACTGTGTACAGAGACATCATTATGACATCCCAGCTTTCTCTGCCCTCCGACGGGTGCCTTCTTCCCTGCACAGCCAATATGAGAGCAAGCACTGCATAAAATGTCTGGTAAGTGATGTTGAGGTCGGGGTGGGAATGTGTCATTCCATTAGCTTCTGTTACTGTTGACCTGCTGGTAATGGAGATTATGACAGCACACCAGGGATCGCCTACATGGTGCCATCTAGGTATTGATCGGCTAAAACTCCCACCATCCCTGCTTCTTGGCCATGCTGGCTGGGACTGATGGGAAATGTTGTCCAACATCTGGAGGGGACATCGCCTACTCTTCCAGTGCACTGACATTAGCTCTTCTGTAGCTCCCAGCGTCAGCCAGGCAGTTTACCTTCCCCCTTCCTTTAGCAGGCAGGACAGTGGAAAAGCTGCTTCTCTGAATAATGTGACCACCAGCCTGTCACCTGGCTGTCAGCATTTTCATCTCCAGTGTAGTCACATTTGCACAAGGTTTAATTTAATCTGCCTGAATATATGCTTTATTCATTACCTCCCCCAACAGAACACTTGGCTTTAGTGTTACAAGTTTTACCTGTTGTCAGCCAGTGAACTTGTGACTTATTCAACACATAAACTATACCCAAATACTGCTTTATAGTAGGACCAGGTCACCCATATTTTGCCAATTTGTTAACCAGGTTTGTCAACTTACATTGATATAAATAAGAGGACCACTCTGGATTAAATGTAGACATTCAAGTCTCTCTCGGGCTTAGTCCCAAATTTAGTGATTCCATAGTATTCCAAACACTGTACTGGAGGGCTGAATGCAACCCCATAAGCATCTGGACTGCCAAAGTTCAGTGAACAAGACAGGGCGGAACAAGAGGCAGCACAGCGTAAACGCGGCATAATTGGATTCAATGGGGAAGAAGCAATTTTGATAATTCCAGCATTACTACAAAGCAATTTTAATGGCATTTCCTGTTCCAGAAGAATACTGTACTATTCTTGTTGGTTTGGGAAACTGTCTCCTTTCTCCTAGAGGTCAGAACAAGAGGGTTAATTGTGTAATAAAGCCTTTTTCTTTTTTTGGCAGATGCTGAAGTTCAGTAACCAAACATCACATTTTAACACACTGCCAGATAACCTCTCCAATGATGAGCTCAAGCCAACCAAGACCCCTAATCATGAAATAAAAAAAGGGAGATGCTGAACTTAGTCTAAATATAGACTTCCACTTCCCTGCACCAATACTTTGCAGAAAAAGGAGGGATTAGCTTTCTATTTCACAATATCACTTACTGGATGCATTTGTTTAAAACTGTCCCATTAAAACTATGCAGTGTAGTAACACTGCCGTGAAGCTGGAATCACTCCCTACAGCTTTGGCACATTTTAAGCTCAAGACATGCATGTACTGGTGTTTTTTTTTTTTTAAAATGCTAGTGACTGGCAGCCCAAGATTTCACTGATGTTTTCAAATATGAGAAGTTCAGCCTCCCATCTTGACCTTCTGCCACTGTGGCTTCTAGCCACCCCACCCTCCAAAAGCATTTCACCCCGTCACAACCCTTTTGCTTAGGATTTTAATCGTTGTCATTAGAATTTCATCAGTAGCAACTTGTTACCTGCACTGAGCACCAGGGTTGAGGTGTGCCAGGTAGTCGATATCTAGGGCTTCCCCAACAGTTAGGATCACAGCTCCATCAGTGTCAGGTCCAACCTCAGCCAATTTTCAATGCCTTAATAAGAAAATCTTATGAGATCTGATTTTGGGTTATTTATTTATTTTGGTGCGCAGTGATCTCCTCCTGCTTATTTAACATGCTGACATGTTCATCATGCAGTTCCCATGCTTGAGCACCAGGAGGAGACAACAAGAACTGCCCCTTCAAAGCTGCTGGGTCCGGAAGCACCAAGGAACTAGAACTGCATTCGCATCTGCTGTTGGGAGGTAAAAACCGTTTCCTATAGCAGGGGGTGGAGAACCTTTGATCATCCAGATGTTGTCAGATTCCAACTCCCATCAGTCCAAGCCACCACAGTCAATGGTCAGGCATGCAATCCTGAGGGACAGCATCAGAGCCGGTTGCTCTTTCCTCCCAGGAAAGTGCTAGGATTGGGCGTTGCTGTCATGAACTTAGCTTCTGGAAAGTCAGCAAATGGTTTTGCCTGTGGGGCTATGGCAATTTCCCTAGGTTTTTGCCTTGAGGTCTACTGCTCCTTCGTAATACTCAGAACACACTGGGTTCTGTCCAAGAGGATGACCCCCCCAAAAAAAAAATTCTCTCACAATGGCAACAGCATAGTCAGGTCCCTGGCAGCTGCCTGCCCCTCTGTTGTGAATCAAGGGCAGGCAATGGCAGAATTTTCTGTTGTGGCACTTAAGCATTACTTTGAGTGTATCTTCAAAAGCTAAAAACAAGATCTTACAATATTTTCTCAATCAGACTGCAACTGAGGTTTATAGGAATGTGACACTTAATTCAGTCTTCCAGAGCTAGTCTTCAGATAAGGAATCTTTCTAGGAAGTCAGCTGTAGTGAAGTGAACTGGAAGATGCTCAGAGAAAAGCAGTTTACAAAACTGCTTAAAACAGTAAGCAGAGATCGCTTGCTACCAGCACTTAAACAGATTAACCTCTTCTATATAAATAAGCGAAAAAACCAGAGGAACATCTAACAGCCTTTCTGTGTGAAAGGATGGACATTTATTGAACTATAAAATTACTCCAAAAGGCAAGGCTTGATCTTTAATGTTGCAGCTCATTTCAAACATTCCTTTTAATGAATTCCACGTACAGCAATTTCCTAGAGGTATGAACACCCCAAATCTCCTCTCTAAATATAGGGAAGTTTGTAACAGGTTCAATTGGAGACATCAAAAACATTTTAAATAGACACCACAAGATGCATGAGTAGTTTAAAGGTCAAATTTATTAGGAGATTAAGAGATGTATTATACATGGACTATAAATACAGCACAGCTGACTTTATTCACAGTCAGACGCAGAGACAGCCAATGCCAACCTATTTTGTGGACACCCTTGTTCTTTTGTTCCAAGAAAAGTTTGCACCATAAGACTTGGATTTAGGTTTTGGAATCCTCTGCTCTTGAACATCATAGCTCCAGCCTAGGAAAAAACATGTAGAGAATTCTAAACAACACACATGCACCCAATAACAGAGCAAGTGCAACACAAACAATTGCAACGTCAAGCTTTTAAGAGCTAACAAAAAAGAAATAACCAACATATTTGATATACTATATGTAATTACTAGCTTATTCTTTTGAAAAAGGCAGAGAACAATAATCCTTTAAGACAGATATGCCTTAAATGTGACCTCCACCTGTTCTCAGGTTTGTCAGATCTCAGGCACTGTGTGTTCCAACTTTCGCCGCTCCTGCTGATAGACCAGCACCAACAGTTGACACATGAAGTCCTGTAATCTCATGCATCTACACCTCTCTTTCTGATGTCGGGCCAAGTTTTGAAAATATGCATGGTAGCAGAGTACCACAATGCCACAAGGAAGCCAGAAGGACAAGGAGGTGAGCTCGGGAGAATTTATTAAGCAGCCTTCTAATCAGAATCAGCTGCTCTGCAGACCAGGGACACTGCCAATTCTCCCATTGCTTAAAAAAAAAAATCAGATGAAATCAAAGGACACTAATCTCTTGAAGGGGGTTTCTCTCCCTGTAAACCTTATTCCAGTTGCACCCATCAGATTCAGCATATGGACTTGCATATGATGATAATACCGGGGTGGAACTGCTGACCACAGAAAAGAGATGGGGAGTCTCTTGCTGATAGATAGGGTTAAATGAAGGGCAGACAATCTTGATAACAGACTATTCAGATACTCAGCAAAAGTGTAACACAGCTAACCTCTGTCAGTGAGCAGGTTCTAAAGGCTACCAGAGAGTAGAAGGGAGGGACACTTCCTTCATTCTTATATACATCTTATGCATATAAACCTGGGCCGAAGGAATTCTGCATATGCTTTTTTTGTGCCCAAGTGTGTGTTCCGGACTGATGTTTCTGAGGTGGAGCTGAATATTTCAGAAGCAGTTTGCAATAAGCAAACTGTACTTCACATTTTAATCTAGGCATATTAGCGTATCTTTTTTTGAGCGATATTTTGCCATATATTCATCAAAACATTTCCACTCCTTTAATTTTTAATTCGACTGATTTCTTATTATAGCAGTTAATTTTGCCAAAATTAAATATTCATTTAGTTTACAAATCCATTCCTCCTCTGTGGGTATAGTTTGTGACTTCCACCTAGCAGCAATCACTATTTTAGCAGCTGTACGCATATAGAAAAAATATCACCCCCCCCCCCCGCACCATGGTATCTCTTTATCTATCAATCCAAGGAGATTGGTTTCTTGGTTATTGATATTTTCATCATCTTCTTTAGTTCTTCGTGTACTACTATCCAAAATTTCTAAATTTCCTCACATCTCCAACAGAGGTTGGATTTCAATTTGCATATCTTTGCCAACTTAACTGGCATTAAGTACCACTTATAGAACATCTTTACAAAATTTTCTTTAATTGTATGAGGCAGTAAATCGTATATCCTCTCGCCAGAGTTTCTCCCATTGCTCTAGATAGACATTTTATGTCCGAGATCCTGAGACCATTTAATCATCGTTTCTTTCACTTCTTCTTCCATCAATTCCCAGTCCAATAAAAGATTATATGTTTTGGACAACAATTTCTTGTTATTCTGTATCACTGTGATGTTAAATTTTGAATCCTCTTTTGCAAATCCTTTCTTTTGATCCAAACTGTCCCCACCGCAAGCCTTCAGGACAGGTCCGGGAACAGAAGGGAAGGCGCGCTGCGCTTCTCCTCTGTTCCCGGAGCTTGCGGTGAGGAGAAGGGCTTTTGTCCCCACCGCCAACATTCAGAACAGCATTCTGAATGTTGGCGGTGGGAAGGAAAACCCTCCTCCCACCGCAAGTCTTCAGGACAGGTCCGGGAACAGAGGGGAAGTGCGTTGCTCTTCAGAACAGCCATCTGAAGCCTGGCGCGGGGAGAAGGGCCTCCACCCCACCACCAGCCTTCGGAATGAGGTCCGAGGACAGTGGGGAAGATGCACTGCGCTTCCCCGCTGTCCCCAGAGATTTCCCTATGGGCTTTCGTCTTGTGAAGGAAGCCCATAGGGAAATTCGTCTGGCGAAGCACCTCGAAAAATGGAAAACTCATCTTGCGAGGCACCACTGTATATGCAATTTTGAATTTCCTTTATGCACCCAGAATCTCTTCTGTACTGGGCCGAGGTAACAGCTATGTTTCCAGAGATCACCCAATTTTATAGGAGCAACTTCTCCGAGGGAAAAGTGGCACAGACCAGCTCCCTCTTATCCCTTAGCCTGGTTAATGTCCTGTCACGCCATGATCCCAGGGGAGCCCTCCTTCTCCCAGATAGGCAGGCATGAGCTTCTACTTGCCCTCCTGTGACTAAGCAGGGAGGAGCAAAAATGCTCTGCGCACACATACACAAAATAAAACCCTACAAATAGAAAAGGTGCTGAACTTCCAGTTTCAGTTAAAAATACCTTCAGCATAATTCTATTCTGGGATTCGTTTAAGGAAAGTTTATCCTGAAGCAAAAAAAATATGCTAAAAAGGAAGATATTAGACAGGCTTGGGTTTAGCACACTAGCCTTCATCCCTCTAGAGACAAGCTCAACTTTTGACTCTAGAATTTGAGAGTGAAAATGAGTTTAATGGCCCCTTGTTTCCTCGAGTGTTATAAACTAGCACATAATTTGGCATCTTTGCCAAGCAGCTCCAATCTCTGTGCTCAGGAGGCCTAGTTGTGGAATTAGTGAAACTTGTAGACCAAGATAAAGGTGCCCTGGCACCGGCAGAGGGAAAACCTTGTCCCTCGCCCGCATTACACTGGGCTGTAGGCCAACACTCTTGGTTCTTCACGTTAGCGAGCAGAGTACTAAGTTTCTTGTCAAATATTTGCAGGAAATGAGATAGATAAAAGGGTTTCATTTTTTGTGCCAACACTTAAGGAGCTGCAAATGCTTACAAGTCCTCCTCCTCAGAAAGCCCTCAGACTATGCTAGGGAAAACTGACACATCTGAAGTGTGTTTTATTTCCGTTAAGAAGACGGCTAGTTGAACACTTTCAGCCTTATATAAATAGAGCCAGATAATAATAATAATAATCTAAAGATGGGTTTTTAAGAAGTGGTTTGATAACCGCCTCTTTGAGCGGGTCTGGGAAGGCTCCCTCACAGAGAGAAGCATTCAGCACCCCGCAAAGCTCATCGCCCAGCCCTTCCTGGCTAGCTTTTATAAGCCAGGATGGGCAAGGATCAAGGAGACAGGTGGTTGGTTTCATGCGTCCAAGCAGCCTGTCCACATCCTCAGAGGTAACAGATTGGAATTGATCCCATGCAACTTGACTAGACAGGCTCGGTATCGGAAGCCAGCTTCCCAGTTTGCAAAACTGTAAGGATGTGTGCCCCGCACTGACTTGTGAGCCACATCAAACTATTGTGCTTTAAGCCACAGGGCTTAAGCCAGTCCTTTAAAAAAGATGAGTCTGTATGCAAATGCATATTGTAATTATTTTTCCAAATTCAAATTTCTCACAGTAGCAAAGAATGTGGCTTGGGACAGCAAAAGTCAGGAAACAAGGCAATCCCTGAGTCAGGCATGAGCATTCAAGGCTGGGTGCCGCTCACCACCTGGCCCAGGGAGGGATCTGATGGCCTCTATAAAGGACTGCTGCCGCTGCTGGGCAGAGAGGGCTCCATTTTGTTTTTTGTTTAAATTGTTGTTGTTTTTACCTATGTCATTTTAAACTGTGATATTAATGCTGTATTCTTAGTTTTAGATTTTGCTTTATATGGAAATTGTTTCCCATTTGGCTGTGTATTTTTTTGATGTGGTTTATTTATTGTTTATGACTTGTAATTATGTAAATCTTGTTATGCTGTAAGCTGCCTTGAGCATCGTTTTTTTAACTGTGGAAAGGCGGCATGCAAATAAAAAATGATGATGATGATGATGATGATGATGATGATGATGGAGAAACCTGCCAGGGATAGTTGTGGAGCACAACCGGGCAGAGCACTTGGTGGGTAGGAGAACAATGGATTCCTCTTTCCCATTAAGCGGCAGAAGCAGCCAGTGTGCCACCAAAGCACTACATGGAGTGTGGTCTGCACATACCGTTTTTTTCAGCGAAGGCTATAGCAGCTTCTTTCGTAGAAAAGGTCATCAACACATTGGACAGAGGATCCGCGCTGCAAAATATCAATGTTTAGTTATTTCTTTGCTTACATCATTTTAAATACCACTCCCCATCACAAAATTTATATGAAAACTTATCCCAAGGTCACAAAATGGGGAAACAGACCCTTTCACTGAGGACATGGTTGCATCATTATTAAAACGGTGTTTTGGCATGCAACATACAGATGCTTGCAGAATATTCAGTTATCTTCTTTAGAGATGCTGAACTAACTTGCTAACTTTATATGCAAAGACTGATTGTGAACATGATTGTTTTTTACCATGCCTTTTAAACACAGAATTGAACATAATTCTGTGGAGATGCCGCCGCATGCTACTGTCATACAAACATACACCAACTCATTTTGGAGGTCACTCAGTATCAAATTAGGTGGAGAAGGAAATCGAAGGTATTTTCCAGCCCCTTGTAGTCTGCCTTGGGCGACAGCAATTTAAATATGTTACTGAACATATTTAGGGCAGCAGAGTGAGCTCCATTATCAGTGTCACTGCAACACACACTTATTGTAACTGTTGCTGAAATTTAAGTTCATTGAATTGCTAAGATCTCTTCTCAAATGTGCAGTGAAAGATCCTCCAAAATCTAATTTCAGAATAAATCTGCTCCCAAAATAATACTTAGTTGTTGTTGTTGTTGTTGTTGTTGTTTTACTACATTCCTATCCCACCTTTCCTCTAAGGTGCGCATGATGGCATACATGCTCCCCTATCCCCATGTTATCCTCCCAACAACACAACCCTGTGAGGCAGGTTAAGCCAAGAGATTGCGACTGGCTCAAATTCACCTGATGGGTACATAGCTCAGTGGGGATTGGAAATCTGGTCTCCCAACGAGCATTGCAAATATAATGCTTCGTGTGTTTTATTTAAATAATTTCAATACATTATCTTGGTAATCTTTCAGTCCCTCAATACAGTGGATCATGAGTATTGTGCTCATATTACAGATGGGGAAATTAAGGCTGAGAGCTAATGCCATGCCTCTGTACTTGAAAGTTTCTAACTTGCTTGCTTTGAGAGGAGGCAAAAGAAAGCCCTCTTGATGCACAGGCAGTTCTGCGTTAGCAGAAACTGAGCATGGACCTTGGAATTAGAATCTTGTCTCTCGATGTCCCATTTAAGCAGTAACACCAGTGGCAGCCAGAAGATCTGCAACAGCCTGTCTACCAAGCCTCACTGCAATATCAGCTGATGGATTCTTCGGAGATGGTGAAGACAGACAGACAGATGAGAGAATGTAGATTCAAAAGGTCAGAGAATAAAGCTCCATAGCACTTAACAGCCTACCAGCTATGGAACTTGCCAGCTATTTTATACTTACGAAGATGCCCAGCCCATCAGTGGGTTTTCCCAGCGCTCCCTTGTGTCAAATTCTATCTTCCATTTTTTTGTATTGTTAACACCAGCTTGCATGGCATTACGGGCTGGAACAAAAATGTGAACTTTTCTGGTTTTGATATGCTCCTCTGGTACACCTGTTAAAGGTGAAATGTCCTGGGGGGGGGGGGAGAGAAAAAAGAAGAATAAACAGGTTACTTTCCTCTTCTTAAAATATGTCATTTCCATCCAGAGAAATGATACGAACAATCCAGAAGAAAGAGGCTTATCACTTCTGGGTTGGATTTAACCAACTGCTCCCACTAGTGCAGACCCGTGCAAGGACTTTTGGTAGTGTTAAATCCAACCCAGAAGTGATAAACCTCTTTCTTCTAGACTGTTCTATCCATTGCCCTTAGTGTTACATGTAATTCCTCCCTCTGAATTAAACTAACCTGCAAGTAAACACACTCTTTTGAGACTCTCTTTGCTCTCTGTAGAGTCTTGTTTGAATCCCAATAGAAGTGGATGAGACGTTTAGACATTGGGGGTTGCAGAGACGGATTTGAATGGGCTGCTGTAAACCTATTTTCCTGTGGCTGTCAGTGCTGAGCATCTTGTTTTGGACTAGCTGTACCAACCTCGGTCATTGCTGCTTGGTAGCAAGTGGTGTATGGGCAGGTGTGGAAGGATATGGTTTCAACCTGACGAGTCAGAAATTCCAAACTAGGTTGAGGCAAGTATTTGGGCAAGATTACTTGAAAACATTGACTTCATAGACAGTTTTGGATGCCATACTGAGGCTTCTGAATACTTTGATAAAGCAGTTATGAACTGTAACACAATCTGGTTGAAATCTAAAGACTTGCAAGTGCACTCAAAGATTTCCAGATCTACACCAGGGTTCTCTCTCCTCCTCCAAATGCAGTTTCCCGTGCAGCATCAGAGGCTATTTCAAAGGCTCCCCAACTTTCAGGAGTGTCTTTTGGGGCTGTGAAGGGGTTTGCAATAGCAGCAGAAACATTCAAACAGCCTGCAGTGTTCATATAACCCTTTTGGATCCTAAGCATTGCTGGAAGAAATTAACCAGTTTAAAATATAATCTGTCTTGTTGCTACAAAGCAGCATTGCAGAAAAGAGGGTGCCTCCCATGTTACTTTTTATTAGTAAAAATTTGTTTTTTTAAAAAATAAATGCTGAGTTATTATTATTATTCAGGTTTTTAAAAAGGCACATAATGGGAACCTGAAAAGTCAGTGTAACCAGTGTTAGAAAGCTAGGTGCGGAATGGCTCCTAAACCAAGGGTGCAGTCACCAAAACGGAATGTCTAATTGCCATTTTGAGCCAAACAGCTTGAAAAATGTATTTTTCAATACAACTTTTTGGTTCCTGAAACATGTTCTGATTGTGCAGATAAAATATCACAGATAAAATTCTACAGGATGTGTTGCCAGTGTGTGCAAACAGTCAAGATCCAAGGAGGCATGCATGGGTCACAAGTGGCCACTAGCCAGGTGTAAAATGTGCCTGGCGAATTTTGAACGCTGCTAGGAACTTACTGTAGGCAATAGTGTCATTGTATGCATTCTGTTAAGGTTTGAGAGGGGAAAGGCAGTGAGAAAACTGGATTGATAGAATGATGGTGTGGAAAGAGAGGGTTTGGCTGTATGATGCAAGGAGCGGGCCAAATTTAACCAACAGGAAGGTATCCATCTCAAGCCCTTTGTGTTACCTGCTCCCCGCCCTTTATTCAATTATGTGTGAGATCCTGCGGGACAGAGAACTGTCTCTTTACACTGGTGCGGTAGTATTATATCCATCTCAAGCTCTTGTGACTGGGTCAGGCTATGAAAGTAAACTTTACGGAAAGCCTCCCAGCAGTTCTCTATAATTTGCACAGCAATCCTAGTCCTTTAACAGCTGTTGACAAAAAAAAAAGTGTGGATCATCAAATACTTCCTGCAGAAGCCACCACATTAAGCTAGCAGAAGTAACTCAAAACTGCCGCCTACTTAGATTCTTGCATGGACAATGCCAATGGGAGAGGCTTGGACTGTCTTCCGCTGCCTTTCTCCAGGAACAAAAGGCTGATCTGGTACAGGTCCAACTGCAGGCAGACAGAACTAATCCAAACCAGTGATGACATGACTTAAATTTGAGGAGGCAAACAAGTCTAAATAGCACATTGGGATTTTTAAAATAAGCCTCCAGCTACCAACTTCAGAGTCTCTTCTGTCACAGAGTTTAAAAGCTCTTCATATTCTCACCAGACCATCCTTAGAAAGAAAGAAAACAGGAGGCCCGTCTTCTATCCCCTTCCTCCCCTTTTTTTGCTTCACTTTATAAAATAAACTCAGAGAGATCAGTCACAACTGCCAAGTGTGAAATGTTTGTCTTGCATTTAGAACCAAGGAGGGGGGGGGGGGAACCCCACAGGAAATTACAACAACGGCACAAAAGCTGAGCTCAGACTACCTAAAGCAAACTGTCAAAATATTTTAACAATTTAATCATAAATGTTTTCTTTGAGTGCAAGTAGTGTTTATGTTGAATACCAGTCTAGTCATAATATGAAGACACACCAATTATTAGTCAAAATGTTGCAACACACAAAACTACATTCTCTCCTGACAGATTGGCATTTGATGGCTAAAAAAAGAAATATCTGAAAAGTTGTTTGGTTGGGCAACCAATTGTCAGGCTTCACACAACGTGTTTTACCTGCAGAAAAAAATAAGGCGAGGCTTGATTGTTCCAACATGTCTGTTTATAGAAATCAACTAGCAATAATACATCCGCTTTCATATTAACATATCCTTGGGATTAGGACATATTAAAAAAAAGAAGGCGGGGGGAATCCTTTATAGGTCACCGACTAAAAGGAATCCAGTTCTCATTAACTTCCAAAAGGTGAGGCATTTTTTTAAAAAACCAAACAAACATGAAAAACGAAGTAGAAGATATTAAGGAAGAATAAAAATGCAAAACTCATTTTTACTGGTTTGAGGGTGTGTCACATATATTCAAATGATACGATTCAAGTCTCTCTTTTTGTTAGAGAGACAGAGATGGGGTGGTGTGTTTGTACACAAGAGGGTTTTGGGTTTTTTTTAACAACCAAGTGGCACATAAATTTTATGAAATAAGAAAAAATGCTCTTTACAACAAAGCTTATAGGAGGCTTCAGCATGAGCTGCCCAGCTCTTTGGGAAAAAGGCAGAAGATCAACGGAAGACAAGGAAGGCACGAGCAAAAGCACACTATTTGGGTTGCCTGGAGGCAACAAGTATTTTGGATGGAAAAGCGAGAGCCAGAAAGAATACCCCGATCTCCTCCACCAAGTGCGACAGCTCAGTGCGCAGGGTATATGCATGGTCTTAAGTGAGAGAGATCCTGGGTTTTGGTCTCTCGGCTTTTCTTTGCCCTTTCAAGCAGCACAAAGCCATCAAGAGTGGTTGCTGACTACATCACACTGGGCCAACATCAAGGAAGCAATCTCTTCCCTTCCTCACACCCTCAGCATAGTTTCCATTTCTCCTACTGACCATCTATGTTGGGAGCTCAGCTGTTGGGGAAGACAACATGGCCCTTGCCCTTGCAAGCACATGTTGGGAGTTTGCTGGCTCCAGGGGTGCCCTACTACAACCTGCAAGCTTGCTTCTGGGTCCTCTGCATCAGGTATGAGGAACCTTTGGCCCTCCAGATGTTGCTGGACTGTAATGCCCAGCAGCCTGAGCAAGCGTGGCCAAGGATGATGGCAGTTGCAGTTCAGCAGCATCTAGAGGGCCAGAGGTACCCCATAGCTGTTCTACATGCTCATCAAGTAAGGGAGCACTGTTCAGTGTTACTTATAACTGCAGAGCAGGTGGGGGAGACGATCATCTGCAGCCATATTTTGCACATCTATTTCCCTACCCCAGTAATATTGAATTATTTAAAGAATCAAAGAGAGAGTTGCAGGGGCTATATGGCGGAGCCCTGGCAGCCATGTTTGGCACATGTGAAAAGGGGCTGTACCATCTCTAGAATGGACCAGGATGCCCCTTGTGTATAGAGGACCAGTGTGCATGAAGAGCCCCATGACCACTGAACACACAGATGGCAGCAGCACAGGGGACACACACATGACTACTGAGGGCACTGGCAGAGGCAGCATAAAGCACCCCACAACCACCACCCCTTAATTTATTTCCAATGTAAAAATGCAGCATCCCAAAAAGTAACGCTGCCTATTTGTTTGCATTTATTTATTCTCTCGCGCACTTCTCCATGAAGCACTTCTTTTATCGCTCTGTGGTTTTTCATACCATATACAGTGGTACCTCGGATTAAATACTTAATTCGTTCCGGAGGTCCGTTCTTAACCTGAAACTGTTCTTAACCTGAAGCACCACTTTAGCTAATGGGGCCTCCTGCTGCTGCTGCGCTGCCGGAGCACGATTTCTGTTGTCATCCTGAAGCAAAGTTCTTAACCTGAAGCACTATTTCTGGGTTAGTGGAGTCTGTAACCTGAAGCGTATGTAACCCGAGGTACCACTGTACAAGAGGTGGTAGCCAACTAAGTCATGCTCAATCCACTGAAACAAGCGAACTTAAGTGGATTGATTTCAATGAGTCTACTCTTGTGTATGTCTTAGCTAGCTATCACTCCAAAAAAAAAAAAAAAAAAAAAAAAAAATTCCCTAGTGTCAGAAACTCCCCAACCCCTTTTTTTGCAAAATCTATTTCTTTTGTGAGCGGTCAGCTATAGCTTTGCAAAATATGTTCTCCCTGCCAATCAGCTCCCACCTTCCCTATTTGCTAATATTTGTTCAAACTCACAGATGACTCCCAGCCCGCTTGCTGCCCCCCTGCACACACTATCGTATTTCCCTCTTTTTTTCCCATACCACCCAAAACACGTGCAAGGACTTCAGGACCACAACTGTTCCAGAAGTGTGAAAATGCATAGTCCTGATGTCCTTGTATCTTTTTTTTAAGAAGAAAAATTAAGTAATATTAGGGATGAGAGCCTGGCTCACATGGAACATAGCTCCTGGAGTTGTCTGGGTGGAATGCTTGCTTCACAGCTCACATTCCACTCATACTCTCTTTTCTACCGCCCCCTCCCCACAGTGTACCAGTGCTAAGCAAAATAAACTTGCTTCACTGCTTGCATTCTATTCAGCCAGTCCCACCTCCAAATGTATTTTGAGGCCAAGCCAATTGCTCACTTTTGTCCCGACTCCAGTGTTACCTCTCCCTTCTTTGCGCTTGCACAGAGGCTTCAACTCCTGTCTGCTCATCCCCAGAATCCTCCAAGGGTCCATGCAGCTCAGTTTCTCCCGATTTTTTGGCTCCCCCGATCTTGCCCCCCTCCTGCAACATTGTACGCTTTCCTCCCCAGTTCCACAAAACTAAATGATTTAGTTTGATATATCTCAACAGTTTCCCTAGGCTTGTTCCTGCATCCACCTCATTTGCATGTGGAGACACTAAGGAGCATGATAGTATTATAAGCTTACACACTCTCAAATTTGCAAAAAATAGCAGGTTTTTAAGGAATTTTCTGTGTTAGCTTCTGCAGTACACAAATCATGGCTGCTTATTTTTTTTTTTTGCAAACACATGCAGGTAGGGGAATCCTCCCACAAAGTGTGTCATATTTTTTAAGATACTTGAACAGGTAAATCTCTGTTTTACATTGTCAGATATAAGTGAGAAGATACGATTATACGTGACTCACCATCTCTATGGGAAAAGCATGCCATGGAGGCCTCCTGTTTACCATGGTTGCTAAACATGCATTGGTCTTTAGACTACCACTATACCAGGTGATCTTCCCAGGTGCTTTCCTCACGTCAAAAGTGAAAGTACAATCCTGGTACACATGGCGCTTTGGATTATAATCTGTGGGTTGTAGCCAACAGTGGCTTCATGCTAGCAGAAAGTGCTTGTCCATGGCTAGTCTCCATTCTTTTCTTCTTCAACCCTCTGTACCAAAATCCCACATGCTACTCCAGAGAGTCACCCAGCTCTTAACAGCAGGCCTGTGGGGAGCAGGAAACTGCAGTGGGTAGATCGGAATTGATATTCTTGCACAAGCAGAAGTGTTTTCTATTAGAATTAGGTCACCACTGAATGCAATCACATTTCTGTCCTTTATATTCTCATAAGACATAGTAATCATAACTTTTCTCCTTCCCCAGTTCTGAGCAACAGCGAATCGTCCCCTGCCACCCCAAAGAACATCTCTTGTTGGTCCTGAGTACATGGAAGATGTGCTCTAGATAGAGGCCAACTGCTGTCTGCAGTAGCCGGACTTGCAAAAGAAGCCAAGGGAACTCTGGAGAGGAATCTCCTTCGCGACTCGGTGGCGGAGGATAGAATCCAGTCTCTCCTCTCCCCAGAAATCGATGGGGAAAGTAGGTCACAAGAAGGGGATATTTCTACTGAAAAGCAGCACATCAGAGATGAGGACTTCTTCACTACTGGAAGTTAAACAACTAAAGAAAGCTATGCTATGTCCTAGGTGCACAGCATCAAGTCTCTCTTTGCCTCACTCCCATCCAGTCAATCCACTGCAGGGCCTTTTCTGTAGTTATTTTAAAACTAGTGTATAGCTTTACAATAGGACTATGCTGCCCTTGGAAGATTTGTTATGCTTAAAAATTACTTCTAATGAAGAAAAAGGTCTAGTCTAACGTGAAAAAGTCAAGCCGTAGATACCATGGTATTTGACTGGCTGCAACTAAAGAGAAAAAAAAAACCCTTTAGTGGTGGCAAGGGATTTATCCTTCTGAAAGCCTCTTTTTCAGAGCAAGAAGAAAAACAGGGCCTGCTTTAATAATTTAAAATAGCTGCATGATGCTGCTAGCTCGTTGTACTTTTGATTCATTACAGCCAAAGTTTCCATGCCTTCTGGGAATACAGCAATTGTTTATTGATATCTCCCCTCCCCTCTCCCCACATACACACTCCTCCCTCCCCTAGTTTAAAGCTGGCAATTGAACAGACAGTTGTTTAGGACAATGAGTTTCTGGATTGTGAAGCCCTGAGTTGTCCTGACACAGAATTGCTGTTTTTGCTTGCACTAGACATGTAAGGTACTGTAGCATTGCTGAGCTGTTGCCAAAGATATGGAATAAAGGCTTGGCATCTCACATACTTGACACCTAAAGAGCACAGAAGCTCTAAAATTCCTATTCCCTGTAGGCGCACTCTCAGTCTAGACAAACTGATTTCTCACACTTTGAAAATGCATTACAACACTCTATTGTGATCATTTCATCCACACAGCTTCAGCTACTGACAGAAGAACCTGTCCTTTTAGCGACATTTCAATGGGCTAAAGCTCCCGCTTCAAGACGCCATTAAAAACAATATAATACTTGAAAAGAACTAAGTCCAACTCTCTACTGTGTCTCCAGCGCTTTGTTCCGAGTTCAAGTTCTCAGTGAAAACTACCTGTGAACCAACTTTCTGAAACAAAGATGTTGGGAAAGAGTTGGGTTTCTTAATTTATTTTTTAAAAAATACCTTTTTATACATTTAGCAGTATTGTGCTTAACAATTCCAAGCTTTCTGTGTCCATTCATTTTCAAATGCTGACAGCAGAGCACCTGTGGGATTTCTTTGATATTATGTAGGGGTGTGTGTGTGTGTATCTTCAAAATATAGAAAACAAAAAACTGGTGCTTTGCATATATAATGAACTAGAATCCTGTTTGGCATGGCAGATGATTCTTTCCATTTTGAAGCAGGTTTTCAGGTGGAGTGATATAAGAGAGGCGCTTTTAAGAACAGGGAACAAAGAGAGGAATTTTAATAATGAAATACCTCATAACACAACTGTAAAACAACAACAACAGGAAACCAATTTCTAGGGTTCTAACCTTTAATTTTCACTCAAAGCAGAAGAAGTGGGCTACTTTTAAATTAGATCACTCCCTCCAAAATCATGGAAGAAGTTTCATCTTTAGTGTTCTGCTTCATTTCTGAGAGTAATTGTATTACTTCAGCCACCTTGTTATGGGGAAAATTAGTAATGTAAGCTTCTAGACAATGATATGGCCACAGAGAAGAAACAATAGAAAACCCACCCTCCTACCCCCACAACCTTTGGGCATCAGCAGTTTTTGTTTCACAAAATCAGGAACATATAACAATTTCACATTTGCATAACGACAGAGCACACAAATATGACCACCAGAGATTGTACAGAACCCATGAGAGCAAATATCTACTGTTTAACATTTTCCTCCTCTCTAAATAAAAGGAAGCCGGGAACAAGCAATGGGAAGTTGATGTCAAAATGCAGAAAACCTCCCAGCAAGCTTCCAGCAGCCACCCAAGATTCAGAGCCTTGCTAGTTGCCCTCTTTTCAATGCCAGAATTTCACACATTTCAATGACCATTATGACTTCAAAGAATCAAATTTTCATCATTGTCCATCATCTGCCGGTTGATTTGTATAAAAGGGTTCTTCTGCATGCACTCCAGACAAAAGCCCCCTAACTTCCATTATATCAAGTTTAAAAGTTCTGTTTGTGACAGTTGTGTCTGTGGTAAATTAGGGTAACACTGAAGGAGTGCAGCTGCTCTGCAGGAGCCTCCTTTCTGGCACCATTTCACTTAAATAAAAAACTGAATAATTAGCCTCTGCCTTTATTAAACCACACTGGACTTAGTAATTACTTCCGGTTGCCCAACCTACTTAACCTCCACAGTTTATACTATTTTATATATAAAGATAGGGACTGAAGAGATGGTTATCACTACTTTAGATAAGTTTAGACAAATTTGCTAGCATGCCTCATATTTTAAATAGACCACTAAGATGTTGCAACGGAGTTGGTTAAAACAGACTGTGCCAGGACAAGCACTGGAAGTTTAAAAACAAAATTCAAGAGCATGGAGTTGA
Source organism: Podarcis gaigeae (assembly GCF_964106915.1). Classification (NCBI taxonomy): domain Eukaryota; kingdom Metazoa; phylum Chordata; class Lepidosauria; order Squamata; family Lacertidae; genus Podarcis; species Podarcis gaigeae. Next base: position 43,050,383 of record NC_139687.1, read on the forward strand.
AAAACATACGACTGGGACAACTACAGTGTCTGCCTCCATGATACTGCTCCTGAAAATTGTTTGTGTGGCTTTTTGAGGGTGAAACTGTTTCATTTCTCAATGCTTTTCCCTATTGTCTTCTGGGATGAGGTTTGAGGAAGGGAAGTCTACAGAATAAACACTTAACATGAGCAGGTATGTAACTAATTGATTCAAACAGTACAAGCAGTGGAGAAGCGCATTAGCCTTCAAGAAATTACTTACTATACCCAAACGCTTGTCTTTTTGCTACATAAACATTCATACAGTAATTCTGGGTTGATTCCCACATGGAGGGCAGCTGTGGTTTTTCTCCATTTGATCCCTTCTGTCTATCTCCCAATAGGGAATCTTTGGGAGAAATGTCAGCATGCTGTACAAAGATATTGTTAGCAGTGGTTTCCATAAATACTGTGGTGGAAAAAATTCTGTCAATCACTAACATTGCTGCTGGCCTGGTTACTGTATCTATGTATAACCCAGCTCATGCTTGTATTTCCCCACAGGCACCTGGAGATGACCAGGAGGGAACGAAACACCAAGCTTTCATGCATCACTGGGCACTGATCTGCCCAGAAATAGCATCCTACCTGAACCATTTGCAATGTAATGGCTTCCCTGCCACACAAAAGTACTGAAGGAACAGCATCAAGGAAGGGGTGAATATTAAAGAGCAATTCACACAAACAAGCTCTACCACAGTTCCTACTCATAGTTTTCATATTCACAACAATCTAGTCCAAGCCTCACCCATATATGCATTAAACCACAAACGTGCACAAATGAGAATGCAAAATATGGCTGAAGATTTGCTATCAACTTACTTCTCCTTTGCCTATCCCGTGTTCACTAGAGGGGCAAAATATTAGAGACCTGAGATCCCATCTTGATGACAACCCAACAAGAGTTGTCACTGAATTTTCCCTAAAGAAAAAACAGCAGTAGGAACCAAAGAAAGCAAAAACAGAATTTCTGACAGAGGGGATCAGCCCCCCATTTTCAGGGACGATTTGCAAATTACTTCCTTCCCCCTTTTTGTGAATACCTATGGTGTTTCAATAATGCATCATAAAAGCATAACACACTAGGGCTTATTCACACTTCCTCTGGCCCCACTGCTTTCTCCCAGGAAAAACAGCTCTTTGCTCTTTAATGCTCAATTTCAGGTATCCAAGAGATGTCACTTGATCTGAGATTGAAGAGATGTGTCTGTAGGCTCTTTGGTTTTAGCCATACTATCAGTAAGAACAATCTATAAGCTTAACAACCCAGCCTGACACCATCACAGGCATTAGTAGCATTAAAAAAATTTTGAGGGAGAGGGACTATCAAACCAAGACTACCTTACTTCTCTTTTGCTTGTTTCATATAACAAATTAGTGAAACAGTAATGTTTGCTTTTGTGTCCCTCGTTGTCTTCTCCCTCCCCTGCAACTATAACAAAAACAGAGAAAAAGTATAAGCCCTGGTAACCCCTGAAATATTTGGTGCTTAAGAGATTTCTTTAAAAATAAAAAAATCACCACTGCTGTATTTATCCACAGGTACACTAAGATCCTGCCAACAAATATTTCTAACTACCTGTGCACATTAAACCCTTCCATACAATTTCATCAAGAGAATGAGGTGTTTGGAAATTGTGAGTTATACCCCTACCTCAGAAAGAAAGGAACAAAACTGCTTGCTCTGCAGGCAGACACCCAAATTTTTCATCCACTCCAAACACACACACAGGCTTTAAGTATATGCATTGCTGTGCTTGAGTTTTTCAGACAAAACACAAGAAAACCAGCAGCGAGGTTCAACACAAAAGGAACTGTCAGACTAGACATGCAGGCAAAAAGATAGATTTCTGAATTTTCATCTTCCCAAAAAGAAGCACCATGCTACACAAACCTGAGAAAGGCCAATCATGAGCAATTTCCCACCAAATATGCTCAGTTGCAGATTCTGGCAGTTTGCCACTGCTACCTTGCTGCTGCCATTCTGTGCCACAATGAGCATTATTTTCTGCTTTAAAAATCAGGGAATAATGGTTAAAAAAGAAGAAACTATGACTATAGAGCAGCTAAGGGGAGTTGCACAGGATTTCTTTTGACTCCACTGTATAGCATACCATTTACACTGTTGATCAAAAACACAGCTATCAATGGCCTCCACAAAGCTGACAGTGAATCATAGAACTGTAGAATAGGAAGGGGGTCTGGGGGTCATCTAGTCCAACCCCCTGCAATAATATTCTCTATCATTCTCATAACTTATATTGTCTTATATTGTTCTTCCGTAGTGATGTCAGAGCAAGTTCTAGCTTTGGTACGATCATGAGAACAGTGTATTGGAGTGTCATCCTGAGATGCATGGAGCAACTACTGAGGTGTTGTTCTCTTTATATAATTAGAATGGTGAAATGGGGAGAGAATGGACATGCTAGCTAGCTTCACCCACTTTGTCAAATTGGGATTGCCCTCCATGTGCTGGGGTTGCAGAGTCTGCTGTGCTCATGGAGGCTCTCCCCACAATTTAGTATTCTGATCATGCATGATTATACCTAAACATGGCTAAAGTGATTGATGAACCTGTGATCATTGCAGAGGTAAAGCATGCCTGAAGAGAGAAAGGGTTGTATAAAGGGGGGTGGGAAGAGTTATGGATTTTACTGAACTTATTTCTTGGACATAGACATCTTTCTGTGAAAGCTTTGGTCTCAAAACAGTGTCTTCCCAACTCAATTAAAAGCTATTGAATTTTTTTTTAAAAAAATAACTACTACTACTACTACTATATTACTTATACCCCACTTGCCCATCTGACTGGGTTGCCCCAGCCACTCTGGGGAGCTTCTAATAGAATATAAAAACATAATGAAACATCAAACCTTAAAAAATTCCCAGTATACATTTGACTGCCTTCAAATGTATTTGGAAAGTAGTGTAGTTGGTGGAGATGCTCCTTCAGGTATACAGTGTCGGGGCCATTTAGGGCTTTAAAGGTCAACACCAACACTTTGAACTGTGCTCGGAAACATACTATGAGCCAATATAGATATTTTAGGACCGGTGTTATATGGTTCTGGTGGCTGCTTCCAGTTGCCACTCTAGTAGCCACAGAGTAGTTTCTGTTAGTTTCCAAATCACCTTCAAAGGTAGCCCCATGTAGAGCGCATTGCAGTAATCCAAGTGGGAGATATCCAGAGCATGTACCACTCTGGTAAGACAGTGTGCAAGCAGGTAGGGTCTCCATTGGCACACCAGATGGAGCTGGTAGACAGCTACCCTGGACACAGACTTAACCACAGAATTAAAGGCAGGTTCTCCCACTAATGTGTAACTGTGTGGGAAGACAGGCCACAAGGCATACATAAAGCTTTTAAATGTTCACATGCAAGAGGCTAGGGCAGTTTAGGAAATAGGAAAAGGGTCCAACATGCCAATTTCAAGCATTATCAATAAACACAAGGTTGAGCTGAACACAACTACGCATCTGCCACAGAGTAAACAGTGTGGGCAAAGATTTTGGGTCTAGAACAGCCTGCACTAACCTGGAGCCTTTCAGACATTTTGGACTACAACTCCTATTAACTCCAGCTAGCCTAAAACACATGGAGGTTACTGAAGGCTACTCTAGAGCAGCCTCTGCAGTGGCTTAGAAGGTCCTCTTACGTTAACTTGCAAGCGTTAATATGAAATATTTTAGGAAGTAGAAGTATTAGATGCTGTGCCCCCAACCTTTGCCAGTCAATATATTTTCCCCCCACTCTTCCCCGTTTTGAGTAATGAGAGATGTTTCACTTTCATGCTGTGATAGGCATTGTTAATGAAAGCGGAAAAACAAGCACCAAGTAATGAAGATTATTTCCAAAGACAGCAGGTGGGGGAGCTAGGAAGAACTGACACAGTTACCCTGTTAAAATAGTACACAATAGAGAACTGTTAGTGTTAGCATTCTGCACTGCTATGCTTTAGGGATGTCACAGCTATTAACAGTTTAAACTTTCACTTTGTTTTGTTAATTAATGCCTAGAACTTTCAAGTCCCCATTAAACACTACTACTAGAAGCCTGTTTTCCTAACTCATATTTATTATATACCAGAAGTACTCTGGTGCCCCCCCCCCCAGTTTCTCCTCTCAGCAACTGTAAATACCCAATACATTTGTTAACATTTATTTTAAATTTTCCCTTGCCCCGATTACAAAACAGAAACAGGAACCTCTTTGTTGTAGAAGTCGTCTTTTGTTGTGTTTATGCGAGCAACTTAGAGGTTTTCTCTCTCTATTGTTTAATATAGTAACAAAAATAAACAATAAATAACTTTCCAAATTCAGCAAAAGCCAATCCAAATTAAGGAGGTCTTTTCCAAATTGTGGCAAGATTTCAACTCTCTTAGGGAAGCAAAACTGAATTTAAAAATGTATTGAACAAAACCCACACAGATTTCCCCCTTGCACTGGCAGACCCCAACATCCTTCTTCCTGCCACACAGATCTCTAGTAGCAGGGGGGAAAGGAATGTGTCTGGTTGCATTGCCCCTCCAGACACTCCTCCTAATGCTGAACTCAGCCTGGCCTTGTCAACTGCTTTGTAGGCGAAACAGCCCCACAGAAAGGCAAGAGGGCTTATATGCTTCCTATGCAACACCCCTGACATATTACAGACCTGTGGGGGCACATTAAAGAGGTAATACTATAGACCAGCTGAAGCATGATCACATATGACCTAAAGTAGCCTTTCCCAATCTTGGACTACAACTCTCATCAGCCTCAGCCAGTATGGAATGTTGGGAATTGTAGTCCAACGGTAACTGAGGTTGGGAAAAGGTGACCTGAAATATCACAGGAAGCCATTGCCCCCGGCCTTCCATAAGAAGCTGCAGCACTTTGTTATCTTTCTGGTTGTATGCTTGAACCCATATTTTAAGGTGGATTCAAATAAACCAGACAAGATCCAGTTTATTTGAATCCAAATATGTGAAATTCATAATTTCAAAAAATAAATAAATAATGAAATATATAATATTAGAGGGGAGGCTCAATGAGCACATTTAGTTTGTAGCTGGTTGCAATGAGACACTAGATTAGTTCAGAGGAAGCTCTAACTGTAGGTAGCTAATTAATGAAAAACTTCTGCAGGGAAGCTGAAGAATCTTTAATAGAAAAATTCAATAAGATATTGGAGGGGTGTTCAACAAGGATAGGGAATTCTGCCGCCTCAGGGAGTTGTTATGGAATTGCTCTTATTAAAAGACCCCAACAATTAGAATTCTGTGTTATTTCTGGAATTAATTGTAAAACAAAAGGCTTTTCTTTAAAAGGAGTGCTAAAGGGACATTTATTATTGACAATGACAATCTCAGCCATTTGTATGGAAGGTACGAGAATTGTCACCTCCTCAGAACAGGGGAAGGGGCTGGATTCAGTCTTGTAGCATGCCTTCTCCTGCCCAACCACCCCAAGAAAGCTACTTTGCACTGTTCATATGGTTCTGATTTCAGAAATTAAGTTCAGAAATTACATGTGTGGTTCCTGATACTACAGGGAATGAATGCACAGAAATCTTCTGTGAGCATTAAACTAATGCTGGATTGGAGTGGTTCTGGATAGCAAATTTGAAACCTTGCAAAGTTACTCTGACAAGTGTCTCCCAAAGTATCTAAAACAGATTGATATGTTGCATGTCTTCTTAAAGGGCTGCACTGAACTTCCATCATAATGCGGTCTGAAAACCTACTATTCTTTGATGTAAAGTGAAATGCTACTTCATGAATAAAAAGGTCTCCCATCTGCCTTCTAAAGAGACATATCCTTTGACCCAGTGCTCCAGACTAAAGCGTTGAAATCTCTGCACAAGAATGCCCTCTGAGCAGACAAAACAGACACTTGAGATGTTAGAAAAATTGTATAACCCCCAATCTCAGACGCTCCTGCAACCTAGCAGAGATAGCACAGCCATGTACCAAAGTGAAAAGAAACTGAAGAAATGAAAGCCAGATTCACCAGTCCCTTAATCTGAAAACTAAATGTAGCTACCATCACCAAAAAGTATTTTGTCAGGTTAGTAATTCAAAACGAGCTGTTGCCGACCCACAAAAATACTTGAAAAGCTAGCAAATGATGATCCAATGCCATCATGGGAATTGAGCATCTCTCATGTAAAGCCTCTCTTTTGGAAGACCATAAAACCCTTTTACAAACAAGGATAAATATATTGATTTCGTTGCTAGATCTGCCACTGCTACAGTCTGTCGACTGGCGGAGAACTTGTTGCCTGCAGACATTTTACAGAAAGCTCTGTATCACTAGCCAGCCAGCTGAGCTTGCTAACACTACCACATGCTTAATCAAACAGTAATTACTTAGAAAAGCAAGTGGCAGCAAGCACTGGGGGCTGAATTGAGATACACTATTCCAATTAAAGAGGGAATTAATTGGCAGGCAATGAATTGCAATGAATTATCAATCTTTTAAAAATTGAATATACTTATCTAAATATAAATATGCATGTACTATGTTACCGTGACCTCTGTTCTCAAAATCCTATTCATTTATTTTTAAAGGGCTGCGTTGGAGCATTCTTTTTTTGGGGGGGGGGGGCGGCTGCAAGCTATATGGTTCTATTACAGAAATGCACACCGTCTCAAAAAGTTTAAGGGTAATGGCTTGCCTGTACTAGCCCCAAGGCCCATTTGCAAGGGTTCTTGTACAGAAAAATCATGTGGCATATTACTGCACTTTCTATCAATCAAATGCTATTTTAAAATGTACCTTCACCACCAAGGTTGCTACATAACAGCCGATAATCAATTAGTAAGCTCTCCAGAATAGAAAACAAGGCACCTCAGTGTTTGCAGAGGTCTGCCCATTTACAAATGGCTTCTATTTTCTACTCCCTTGCTTCACCTACACTACTTGCGGAGTTGAATCTGCCACCACTAATTGTGGCTTTGATTATCACTTTCAACATGGCAGACTTCAAAGTGATAATCATGAGCACAATTAGTGATGGAAGAATGCAAAAGAAATTGAAAGTTAAGCATTCTGGAAAAGAAGGACTGAAATAAAGTTAGATAAATTGCGCTAAACGTTAAATGTGAACAGTCAAAACAGACCATAAATTAATTGTACATTTCCATTGTCTTTAAGTCTGAAGCTTGTCTCCCATCTAATTAATCTGGAATTTCTTTTCATAACAATGCCACCATATACACAAAACAAGACTCCACAGCTAACATGGGTTCTGTGGCAATAGGGTACAATTCAAACAGATGATGCTCTAGTTATCTCTGCTTTTAAAGCCAGTTTGGAGTTATTTTGTCTAGTAAATACTGTTAAAAGTTTCTCTATATCTAAAACTGAACCAGTTTACAGTTACAGTGCCAAATACTAACCAGTGATATCACCTTCCACTAGAAATGAACATACAGATAAATAGTTACTTTTGTCTTAACAACTTTCTCTTCCTTCACTTTCCAAGGATGCAAATCTCTCCCCCCCAAAAAACAACAACCCCTAATTCAACCAACAAATTGTGTTCAAAGAACTTCAAAAGAGAAAACCTCACCCACCTCTAGGGAAATGTAGTTTAAAGCCATCCCAAAAAAGTCTGCAGACCCCAGATATACTAACTTTTCCAGCAATGCAATTGCAGCTACAAATCTGATGTGCCTAAACATCAGGGCTACTTGAAATTCATCAAATTAAACCAGTAATGATAAGCAGAGAAAGTGCAGCCAGCATTTGAGGCAAGGTGTAACACCAGACACAAAAAAGGACTAAATTGGGATTTTAACATATTCTGTGCACTCTGTGCTTATAGCTTAAGCTTTAGACAGCTGAAATAAGTGTGACAAGAAAGAGTGCCCTTTCCTGTCAAACTCCACCTTTCACATAAATGAAACTTTCTAGAAACTTTAAAAATGTAAAAATGCACTTTAATTTCTACACAGATTACAAGGAAAACAGTTTCATGTAATAGTTACTTTTCTTCTCCAAATTAATGTGCATGAACATGTTTAATATCAAGAACTATATAATTAATTAAGCACAGTTTTACAGCTCTTATAAGAATTTCAAGCAGTAAGGACCGCAGTGTACTAAGAAGTATGGCATTGGAGCCCCATGCCAAGTTATTTAGGCATGTCTTGGATTTGCTTCTGAGGTTCCTTAATTACCCTTGGAAAAGATGGGTGGGAGGGCAAAACAAATGTTTGAAATAGAAAGCATTAATGTTGCAGTAAACAAAAAGAACGGTTATGTCCTTTAGTCCAAGGAACAGTGTACTAATAGGACACAGCATATCAAGCAACCAGCAAATAAAGTAAGAAAGCCTCCATATTTTCCCTAGAAAACACCTCCATATAATAAAAACTGCAATTTCATTGGGGTAGGTTGAAAAATACATGAAGAATGGATGAGGATTTGTGGGGGGTGGGCTCTGCTAACCATAGCTGCCTAGGAATTATATCTTGGTTGCACAACACATGTTGTACATGCAGAAAATCCCAGATTAAATTCCTTGTATTTTCTGGGAAAGATCCTATCTGAAACCATGGAAAGTTGTCGTCAGTGAATGTAGATCATTGGTCCAGAACTGGTGGATAAGGACCCACTACCAGGCTGAAGCCTTTATCTAAAGTGGGTTGTAACAGGAGTACAACTGCAACACAAATACCTGATTTTAAAACTAGAAAAGCGTTCCCAAAATCGATGTTTGGATTAAAGGTGGGTCCCACTGATAGGGACAATACTGAGCTGGATAGATCAGCGGACTGACTCAATGTATAAGGCAGCTTCTATGGCTGTATGTTGACAATGTGGCACTGCAACCTATTAAGAGAGTCAATTCCAGCAAAAAGTTAGGTCTGATTGGTAGATGCTGAGGAACAATATAATTCTAGTGGGGAATACTCAAAAGCACTGAGCTTCGGAGTTGGAGTGCTGCTCAGATAACTGGGCCTCATGTGGTCATAAGACACTTGAAATAAAATTTGCCCGAGTAAATGCAAGTCGTCATATAATGATTCTGTCAACTGGTCAGGAAAGAAAGAATGCTATCCTATCAGTAAGAATGGTGCCAAGAATTCAGGATATTTGACAGCTATCTTAAACAACATTGCAATTTTTCCAGATTTCTCTTCAACAAATTTGTGTGAGTGTATGAAAAACAAACAAACCAGTTCCTATATTGTTAAGGTCAAAGAAGAAAAAGTTTCCTCCTGTCAAAGACATTAACCTTCAGTTTAAACAGAAAGCTTTGGTCACATGGCAGTTATAATCCTTCCAATGCCTGCGTCCAAGATACAGCTGTCCTTCAACTATGCTTTGAACTGGAACTAGCTGTAAGAATATATTTGGATGGAGACGAGAGAGTGAAACTAGTCTTCAGCAGCTAAATGGGGCAAACCACAAGTCTTGGAGCACAGAATACAGTGGTACCTCGGGTAACATACGCTTCAGGTTACAGATGCTTCAGGTTACAGACTCTGCTAACCCAGAAGTAGTACCTCGGGTTAAGAACTTTGCTTCAGGATGAAAACAGAAATCATGCTCCGGCGGTGCAACGGCAGCTGGAGACCCCATTAGCTAAAGTGGTGCTTCAGGTTAAGAACACTTTCAGGTTAAGAATGGATCTCCGGAACGAGTTACCATATTTTTCGCTCTATAACATGCACCCGACCATAACATGCACGTAGTTTTTAGAGGAGGAAAATCCGTAGGCATGCCACCCGTAGGCATTCCCTCCATAACACACACAGACATTTCCCCTTACTTTCTAGGAGGAAAAAAGTGAGTGTTATGGTGCAAAAAAAAAATACGGTAAGTACTTAACCCGAGGTACCACTGTAAGCTGCAGATAAGGCCTGAGCCTGTCCTGTGGGGAAGGCACTCTGGGGAATCTCTTTACAGAAGAATTGGCTGCCTCTAGGATGCTTGTACAATGCTAGCACATTGTTCCCACAAATGGAGTTTTCAGCATAGTTAGGAAGCACTGAACAATTCATTTGAGAGGATATTTCAGTAATTGTGGCAAAATCGCTTGCTTGTGCCAGAAGCCTACTGATACTTGTTTAGGATTTAGGTTTTCATGAGCTAGCAAAGACAAGGTTATGTTTAGATTAGGGAAGGTATCTCCAATAACAAAAATGCAAATACAGCAGCCTGAGATATGTTTCGGCCCTGCCTTTTAAACATGGATTTTTCCTCCAGCCTACTTCATCTGCTGAATAGGAATCACGAACCCAGTCCTTTTTGTATATCTCACAACGGAGGACAAGCAAGAGTTAAACCACATTTCATCCAAAGTATGTTATAGGACATGCTATGTCTATAAAAGATTACAAGGGATGCCTTTCAGCTCGGTTCTTTTTAATTTATTCCAAACTCATAATGGCAGCTCATTATAAAACCAAGACCTTTGATTTATCCAAGACATTCCTAGCAAAGAGTCATGTCCAACGAAGTCATTCTGCTCGCCCAAGGACTTCTGCCTGCAATCTCCCCCTCCTTTTCCAGCCCCACAATCTAAAACCCCAAACAGATAGGGGGTGGGGGATGCTGTGGAAGGAGAAGTTCCATTGAAGTGGAAGTCCTTGCATGAACAAAAAGATGTCGCTGGATAGTATTTTTAAAGAGTAAGCCAATACTTCTTGTCCCAACAACTCAGACCTGTTGTTTCTCACCAGGCTACTTGCCCAGGTTAACTATTCTTCCTGGTGAGTAGTTTGGCAGACCCAGTCTCTCTTTCTCAGGGACATATACACAGAAGGGTTACTAACATTTTGGGAGCTTATTTGCAAAATATATATATATCAAAAAATCATTATGGATATTTCTATGCTATCACTCAATAAGATCCCCAGGGAGAGTTACATAATCACAACACACTCCCTATGTCGAAACTTAATCTAAGCTATCAGTGCCATTTACAGGGAAACCTAACATAAGATGCCCATCCTTTGTGGTTCTAGATGGTTACTGATACATTTCCAGACTAAATTCAAAGTGCTAACTATTACTTTTAAAGGCTTAAATCATTTGTGGTCAGGACACTTGATGGATTAGTAGAGGAGGTTTATTTATTAGAGGCACATTTGTGGGGTAAGTCTTAAAGAGACTGCTCTGGAGCTTCACCAAATTGTGGAACCCTCTGTTGCTCGGTCCCAGCTCCTGCCAACCTAGCAGTTCAAAAACACGTCAAAATGCAAGTAGATAAATAGGTACTGCTCCGGCGGGAAGGTAAACGGCATTTCCGTGCGCTGCTCTGGTTCGCCAGAAGTGGCTTAGTCCTGCTGGCCACATGACCTGGAAGCTGTACGCCGGCTCCCTTGGCCAATAAAGCGAGATGAGCGCCGCAACCACAGAGTCGGCCACGACTGGACCTAATGGTCAGGGGTCCCTTTACCTTTACTACCAAGGAAGATCCATGTTTTACCCTCTTCTGCCTCTTTTGGCAGAATTTTTTTAAAAAAACGTAACTGGCTGGTGTGTTTTGGTACTTATCTGCTATTCATTTGTAAATGTTTTTTAAAAGTTTTACTTGAGTGTAAGTTTTTGGTATTTTATATTGTTAGTTGCCAAGTGTGTCCCCAGGTGGAAAGGCAAGACATGCATTTACTAAAATAAGATAAATCGTACGGCATTCCTAACATACCAGGGAATATGTAAATCTGTCTAGCACTACAAGTCCTGTTTCAGCTTAAGAACCATAGTGTTTCTCTTAAAAAAAAAACAGTTTAATAAAAAGAATTTGAAAAAAAAAGAACCATAGTGTGCTATTCTGTCTGTCAACTAAACATTCATCTCTCTTACCAGTCTTAAAAGAATTTTTTAGGAACTCTGTGGAAATGTTCTCCTTTGCTCCTGTATTCTCCATTTTCAGATAGCTCTTATTATATTTAATTCCTAACTGCAATTCATTAATCTGTTCATTACTAACGAACATACCAGATCAGACCATTAGCCTACTTGCCCAATCCAAGATGGATCATCTTTATCTATGCCAGTTTTCATTTGCATTCATTTTTAAGACCCAGTGATGTCCCCTAACCACAATAAATCCTAGAATAGGAATGAAATACACTCTTAAAAGACCGAAGTGCCAAGTTAAATGTAAGAATCAATTTTAGGCCATTAGTACATCAGACTGTTAAAACATACTGCTTGAGGTATTGGCAGTAACAAATGTTCTAACTGATTGCAAAGTATTGTACAATGCCTTATATTACCAGCAATTCTGAAGTGACAGCTAGGAAGTCAATGTTAAAAGAAATTTAGAAATGAAATGTATAATTCAAACTCTGTTCCTTCAAATCTTCAGCTAAGCAGACCTCCAGCTCCCTCAAAACACCAACCTGTATTTTCTAATTTTACTGAGTTCTTCTGTTACTGGGTGGTGTTCTACTAACTCCTAATCGTACAGAGTTCTTGAAAAACAATACTGATATCATGGCTAGCAATCTGGGGGTTGTAGCATGCCCCCTAAGTTGATGGGCATGTGGTAAAAGCCTGGCTACAGGTACCCACAGTGAATACTTACTCTTCTAATTCACTTACGTGCAGAAACACACACTTGCTTGGGGTATGTTCTATGGAACTAAATGAGACTTTCTTCTGAGTAGACACACGTAAGATTGCACTGGGACTATTGTGTTATCAGTTCAAGAACTGGACAAGAAATCCACAAGTCAACCTTACAATGACCACAATTTTCAGTATCACTAAGCTCCAGAACAGATACTGAAGTATCCATAGCATTATCTACAAGAGGTCTTAAAACTGTGTCACAGAGAGCCACCCCTAACTCAAAAGAATTATTTGGGCCTCCAAGCGTAACCAGCACAAAGTAAAGACAAACAGCTCAGCTGGCAGCATTCAGTTATCTCCAGTCTGAGGTCAAGCAGATCAAAGGAGCAGACAGGGATCACAGAGATGCTTTCAGGTTCCCTGCAGAAACAAAACAGGCCATGAAAAATAAAGGCTTGCATTGCTGGTCCCTCACTACTACCACTTGAAGAAGTGGGTGGGCACATGACCCCTGACTGGGAGAGAATAAAACAATACTTTCTACTCCAGTCCGTGTCTTTTGGGCCAGGGATGAGTCTACTTTACATTACCCCCAGGGTACCTCTCTTAGGAGCAGCCAGACTCTCAATGTGAGAAGTATGGCTCCGAACCACAGTGAGGACATTAAAAGTACAAGATATCTCTAAAGATCCTTTAAATTCTACCCCACTTACATCTCCACAGTTCATTATGACTAACATTGATCCCTTCAACTCTATGGGAGAGGAGAGAAGGCAGGAAGATTCCTGCTACTCCTTTGTCCTGAATGAAGTCTGCCAGTTTGGGAGAGTTTCTCCTATTCTTTCCAATATACAAAGCCCAACTGGAATGGGGACAAATGGCATCTTATATCAACCTGCATATCTTTAGGAAGTTGACTCATTTTGACCAGGAATCCCACAGAGTTGCAGTATTTATTATTATTATTATTATTATTATTATTATTATTATTATTATTATTATTATGCCAACCTTGCCAGCAACAACTTATCACTGGTATTTTTATTATTATTAATTAACAATAGTATTGTGATACTTATGTACTGGATTAAGCATTTCTTGCTATAGCATATAGACAAATTAGGACAGCTACTTTTATATTTTCCTGTTTTTGAGCTGCAAAGTGATCTGGAAGACCATACTTACAACTCAACAAATCAGAATGTGAGTGGACTAACAGGCACGAGGGCTCATGCAGAAACACCGCAGAGATTACTGAAGTTTAAGAGAACTATATGTGACACAAACACAACTTTATAAAAGGAGAAACAGGATTTCTATAATAGTACTGGAACCAATTTTGTTTCATATGGTAGAAGTTAAATCATTTTAAGTTTCACTAAGGGAGACCACTGCTGACATCTCATGTCAGCAACAGGGCAATTTCCCAACATAGACAAAGCCTAGAGGGGCCACCTCTCACCCTGAATTTTATAATGTCAGCCAAGATCAGCTGGCAAGCTATAGATATCAGCTCCTCAAGATAAACTCCAGACCTTTGGAATGCAACCCATGGATGGTTCACCTGGTGTTGCTGTTAGGCCACAAACTCAGGATGCTACAGAACACCCATGCTTTAGATCTGACTGTTTAGATGTAGGAAAAACATCTGTGGCAAGGCTAAGTGAGGAATCTTTTTGAAAGCATTTTTTCTGCTATATTGAGGACTTCTTCCTGTCTCATTTAAGCTGAGTACATATCACCCACATAAATTATCCTCTGCAAATGTCCACATTCTGTCTCCCAGTCTAGGAATCACTACAATATTTTGCCTATTTCTTTTGCAGACTTTATCAATGTCACCATAAGGGCATTCAAATTTAAGAAACACATTTAAAGGTCAACTCCACTGAAACATGATGCAGTCAAATTATTCCATAGTATCCCATTTCAGCAATAAAAGGTGAGGAAATAAGGGCAGCCACTTTGCCAGAAAAACTCATGATTAACCAGTATTATGAACTGTGTGTCTGTCTCTATGGATGTATGGATGGATATAGATATAGTTATAAGTTGGTGGGTGCTAGAGTTTGTGGGTGCTCTTAACCCCTGGACCCAGCAAACGTTAAAATATAAGCCAGGCTGGCTTCCTGAAGAAATAATTGCCTTGGGAGATGGACCATTAAAAGAAGACAGATGGGAGAGGCCCCTCCTCCAGCTCTGAGTCAGGCAGAAGACGAAAAGAAGAGTTTTTGAAGAGTGGAATGGAGATTTTAGAATGGAGTTTTTGCAGTGATACTGCAGATGGTAAAATGCAGCAAGCTGGAGAGAGGGTCAGACCCATTTTTTTTGAGTTATCTTTGATTTCTGTTTGAATCTAAGGCTGCAGCTATGGGAGAGACCAAACCCCCTTGGAGTGCAATGGTGGGAGCCCCTCCAACACAGGGGCTCAGCTTGTATATATGTGTAAATAAACCATATATCATAAAGACACTAGAGTCTTTACCGTGCCTCATTTCCAAAAGGAAACAGGGACCCTGGGTGAGTGCCTGGAACTCCTAGAATCTTGCACCGCTGAGAGGTTGGGGTTTTGTGAAAGAATATTAACGCTGCTCCACTGAGCTAGAAGACTAGTGGCAAGAGAGGAAGAAATGTGCAGGGTTGTCCATTCAAATTTCAATAATTCCGATTGAAGTTAAGGAAGTTACAGAGTCAGTCTCAAAGTATATACGAGTAACCAGAGTTTGGGTTATTAAATTTTATCACATTAAATGGACACGGTGCATTTGTGGCGCATTGCTGTGGGTGTTGACATTAAGACTTCTTAAAACTGGATTGCATTGATTTATTTTTCATCATCAAACATCAAAAGTTCAGTCTGCCACAGAAGCACAAACTGAACTTTTTGGAATGATCTTATAGATTGCTAATTCATTCAGGGTCCACATTTCTAAATTGAGTGAAGACTAGTCTAGCCATACTTCAAATGATCCTTGTAAGTGACTAGAAGTTCAAATAGGCTAGGGAGGGCAAGGGGCAAATTAGAACAGACATATTTAATTCTAAGAAGCTTGGAGAATCCCCCAATAGCTTTACAAGGATTGATTGATAACAAGTATTATTATTTTAGGGGGAGGAACTATTCATTTAACAAAAAATACCTGTAAAATATGCAAAATCTGTATCTAAGGTTAACACAGAGTGCATTTTATCTATAAGATCTACTTAACTTACACAGGCTGTCTTACATGTAAAATATTTTGCTATATTTAAAGAATATAAAAAGTGCAGTTGAATTTAAGTGTGCTCCCACACAATGACCAAGCATTTCAACAAAATCTGCACCAAGAATTGTTCTTCATAGATAATGTCACTGAAGAAGTCAATCGGAAAGTTTCATTTCATTTAATATTAATTGTAATGGCATTATTGAAAAGAGGGAGCACAATTGATCCCCACCCTGATACCCTGAAATGCTCCTGGATGCATAGATGAGCTGGGAATCCCCCCCAGAATGCAGCTCTGCACTTGCTAAGAGGGGCTGGATACATCCTTCAATAACCACCCTGTTTAATTAAGGTAGCACTGCAAGTTTCGCCAAGCACTTGTTCAGCCACTGCCATTTGCTTTCTAGAAGCAACGTTCTTGCAATGTTCAAAGGTAAGCACACTACAACTTACGTATTCTTGGGGGTTCTATTACCATTTTCCATCTCCAAAAATCAAACATGATACAATTGTCAATGAAAATTATTCTTTTAACTATGACATTCCCACTAGGAGTTTTGGATGTTTTACAACAAAAGTCAGGCCATTGTATAATGTAAGCATAAATATCAGGTTGCATCACTGTACTAGTGATGGACCACACGCTGCAATATGTTAGAACTTAAAGGCTGCCAAAATTATGATCTGGTAATGATTAGCAAAAGAATGCTACACAGTTGTTTCTAATTGAAACCCTTCATGCATATTTAAAACAGGGTGTATGAACACAGCTTACAATTAATTTACATGGCTTCTTTAAACTGTATTGCGATAAAATGAGACAACCCAACAGTTAATTTTAAGAAGTGTTTGTAAATCATCCATGTATAACAGGGAAGTGGGCAGATTCCAATATGTCACATTAAAAATGTTTTTACTGCTTCCTAATCACAATTTAGTCAACATGAATGTAGTCAAGATGCATAATTTCGTATTTTAAACTCTTGCATATCTCTGTACACACTTTTTTTCCTGAAGACATATTCCTGCATTGCAGGGGGCTGGACTAGATGATCCTCAGGATCCCTTCCAACTCTCCTACCCTACCCTACCCTACCCTACCCTACCCTATCCTATCCTATCCTATCCTATGACTTACCAAGGTACCCATTTTAGTCAAGAAAGGCCTTTTACTCAGCAGTTACACTCTTTTTCCAGTACACTATGGAGGACTGAATACCTGTTGCACAGAAACAACCCTCAAGGCAGCATACGCAGCAGAAAGCCCTTACCAATTTTTCATCAACTGTGATGAGTTGCGTGTCTTGAGCTTGGTCCTGTGCCAGCCGCCATGTGGAAGTGTTCAGTGACCTGCAGTGCAAGACTTGAAGTTAAAAAATGATTCATGCAATGAGAAAATAGAGGCAGACAAATCTTACATAAACAAGTTACTTTAACAATATCCATCTTGTAAAAAATGGGGAGAGAAATGAGGGCTCAAAAATCCACCCACCTCCCGCCACCCCCCAATTAGTTCTGTCTACTGAGTTTTTGGCAGACTCTCACTTAGCAGTTCACAACAGGCTGCACTTTATGTCAGCCTACAGGCTCTCTGTCACACAGAGACTGCCAGTGGCAAGGACTGTACTACTCTACGCAAGTACAGTAGCTGGTTTGTCACGAACAAACAGAAAAAAATGCAAAGCTACTGCGACTCCTCTGCAACTCTGAACCTCAATGAAGCATCAGAGGACTTAAACTCATTAGTCCCTTTCCAAACAATTAAAACTGTAGTGGAAGTTTCAAAGCAGGCTCATAAATGAAAGAACACTCCTGAGACTAGTTAAGACACAGATTCTGAATTAATGCCTAGGTCCTGTTCAACATTTCTCTGATGTACACATTTATCTACAAATAGCCACTGTAACTGACTTCTAAAGATCTGTCCCAGAAAAATGATTCAAGTCATTTCTATGGTTCAGTTAGTACATTAGGCCAACACTGGGCTGGATCCAAAAGTTGTCCTTGCACTGGACAAAAGGACTGACACTTTGCAAGGGGGACGCTGTGCAAGAAAATCCAACTAAATTCAAAGATGTTGCATAGCCTCTTGTGTAGGCAGAAGGAAACAGAACTGCTACAGAATTAACCTCTCATATCGCTATGCGAATTCTTGCTCAAGCATGTGAGGAAAGCGGTGGCAGCTCTTTTCCTTCTCAAGGTTCTTTGGATCCAACCCATTGTCTTCAACTGTAGTTATCAATATTCATTAAATAAATGAAAGATTCCAAGCACACACTTTTTTTTAAGATGAAGCTTGAGACTTCATCTTTTTTATTAGTCTATTGTTTTTATTAATTTACTGTATGCCACTTTGTAATCAAGATACCAGTACAGCTCATTATGTTTTATTGTTTACCTTAAAAAGCAAGACAGAGCATTATAAATGTCCATCTATTTCACTTCCATCCCACTCCTCTTTGGGAAACATCAGATCAGCAAGTTTACTATGGACAGAATTTAAAAACCAGACTCCTTTTAAGTTTTGACTTGTCTCTGAAGTAGTTACATAATTCACAAAGCAAGCAGACTTCCAAATGCAAATTATATTTTGAGTTTATGAGGTGCCGTAGCTGCCTTGCTGGCATAGATTCCACCACTACATGAGCATCACAATTTTTGAAAGTCAGCTATTTGGTCTGACTGTAATTTGAACAAGTTTGAAAGACAATATGTCCCACTCCCACAAGACGCTAACCATCAAACAAAGAGCAAAAAAACAGTTTACTTCCTCAATATTAGCTTTCTAGTAGCTTATACTTTAAACTGTGGTGATTAATTGAGAGCACTTTCAAGCATGCAAACTTAACTAGTATTTTATCTTGGTTATAACACATCATTCTTAATAATGACTAGAAATCAGGCTTACCCAGATGTGCAATATTTTAACAAAGCGAAGCAAGCTTCCAAAGCAGAGACTATCCCAGTTGTTTCCGACTGAAAATGAACTTTAAGGCTACTCACAAAGTTCCATTTATTAGAAGAAAATAGCTAAGAGTGTCTCACATGCTGCCTTGTGAACTCCAGAATGCTAAAGAAAATATATCTGAATGGCTCCCAATGTGAAGCAAACAAGATAAAGCCAGAATTGCAGGCAAGTGGTACATTCTCTTCTTAAAAGTTTGGACATAATAAGAATCACAAGAAAAAAGGGGCAATAAGATGGTGCTATCATATCTTACATAAGAACAGGGCAGAAAGCAGGGCCACACAGCCAAGGATCAGGCAGGTAGGTGTGAGGGCAGACACTTTCAGAAATAGCCTGCTCTTAAGCTGTTTAGGGCTTTTTTTTTTTTTTAATATTTTTTATTCATTTTCACAAATATAACAAAATAAAAACATAACATAACATACAATGACATAACATAACATACTAAAACATAACATACAATAACATACATAACACGACTTCCCCTAGCCTTCCCTTCACTGCACCCTTATTTTTTTTAAGACAGCATTTCTAGCAATCCTTCATTCCAATTCATAACTGATTCTCTTTATATTTTATTTAAATTTAAGATTTAACAGCTATAATTCTCTATCTTATATCCCTTGACATTTTAGCATTCCAAAATTTTACAACAGTTCCTAAGATAAACTTTAAATTTTCTCCAGTCCTCTTCCACCGTCTCTCTCCTCTGGTCACGGATTCTGCCGGTCATCTCTGCCAATCCCATAAATTCTGTCACCTTGGTCTGCCATTCTTCCAGAGTGGGTAGTTCTTGCTTCTTCCAATATTTTGCTAGTAGAATTCTTGCTGCTGTGGTTGCATACATGAAGAATGTTCTGTCTTCCTTTGGTACCATTTGGTCGACCATGCCCAAGAGAAAAGCCTCTGGTTTTTTAGCAAATGTCCGCTTAAGAATTTTCTTCATTTCATTATAGATCATTTCCCAGTAGGCCTTAATCTTTGGGCAGGTCCACCAAAGGTGATAAAAAGTTCCTTCACGTTCATTACACTTCCAGCAATTATTATTGGGCAAATGATATATCTTTGCTAGCCTGGCTGGGGTCATGTACCACCTATAGATCATTTTCATTATATTCTCTTTTAAGGCAGTGCATGCCGTAAATTTAATGCCTGTGGTCCATAACCTTTCCCAGTCCGCAAACATAATGTCATGACCAATATCTTGTGCCCATTTAATCATCGCTGATTTAACTGTTTCATCTTGGGTGTTCCATTTCAGCAGCAAATTATACATTCTAGACAAATTCTTAGTATTGGGCTCCAATAGTTCCGTTTCTAACTTTGACCTCTCCTTCTGAAATCCTACTTTCCTGTCTTGCTTAAACGTTTCATTAAGCTGTTTAGGGCTTTAAAGCACAAACCAGCTCTTTAAATCAAGCTTGGAAACAAAATCAGTTTAGATACATGCTCCAACTGCTGAAACCCAGACAAAAATTTGGCAGAACCGTTTTTGCACTCACTGAACCTTATAGAACTGTTTTTAAAAGCATCCCTACATTGCAGCAATACAGCACTATCTGAAAGTAACCAAGGCAGAGGTGACTGCTAATCTGTGGCCCTCCAAATGTTGCTGGGCCTGACAGGAGTTGCAAGTTCAACCTCTGGAGGGCCACAAGTTAGTCATACTCTACTACAGGATGAGTTACTGACACCAAGACCATCGTCTGCAGAAAAGGCCAAATAACTGGCTAACTAGCCAAAGCTACCAAAAGGCAATTCCTGCCACTGTGGCCATCTGTAAATTTAAAGAGAGTGACAAGTGGGGATTAGAACCACCTGCACGCTATGGACCTGCTGCTTCAGGGAGAATGCAGCCCATCTGTGCAAGCTAGATGTGGTTCTATTACATTTTTGATCAAATATTCTCAAAAGGCAAGCACAGCCAATCTTCGGCAGGCCTTCAAGTTCCATTCTTTGCCAATAACATCTGTACAAGGCTGTTAATATTATCAGTGTTAGAAAATGGGATTGGAATGTCAGGAGCCATGTGGCTCCTGGGATTTAGGACAAAATGTCTAGCCACCTTTTTTTGCTGCTCTGCTTCCAGACCAGGCAGCCCCGCAGCAAAATAAATAAAAAGAAATAAATAAATGCTGCCAGGCGAATCAGGGGGTCAGCAGGGTAGTGCAGCAGCAAAAGACACGTATTTTGCTAGCGCTCTACCCTGCCAAACATCTGATTCATCCAGGAGGTAAAGGTAAAGGTTCCCCTGCCTGTACGGGCCAGTCTTGTCAGACTCTAGGGTTGTGCGCTCATCTCACTCTAGAGGCCGGGAGCCGGCGCCATCCGCAGACACTTCCAGGTCACGTGGCCAGTGTGACATCGCTGCTCTGGCAAGCCTACACCAGAGCAGCACACGGAACGCCGTTTACCTTCCCGCTTATAAAGCGGTACCTATTTATCTACTTGCACTTTAAGGGAGCTTTCGAACTGCTAGTTGGGCAGGAGCTGGGACCGAAAGACGGGAGCTCACCCCGCCGCGGGGATTCGAACCGCCGACCATACGATCGGCAAGTCCTAGGCACTGTGGTTTTACCCACAGCGCCACCCGCGTCATCCAGGAGCATGGCAGTAAAAAAATGGTGCATCTTTTGCTGCTGCGTGGCTGGGTGAATTAGATGTTTGCCAAGGGTTGTGCTGCAGAAAAAGAGGTGTGTCTTTTGCTGCCGCTGTGCCCGGCAGACCAGATGACTGCAGCCAGGCAGGTGGAGATGCCAGGTGCCAAGGACACCCCCCGGACATCTCCATCCAGTTGCAAAAGTCTGACCGCCAATCGCAAAATTCCACTGGTGCTCAGTCTTCAAACGCTGCGGGGGGGGGGTACCCTCAAAACTACTGCTCTTCAAATTGAGGAGATGCAGTTTCCACTTTAAACAAGTGAGTGAAAGTCATAGTTCATGGATTTACACTCTGAATAAAAACAAGACAGAAGTGATGATGGTTGGTGGTCCCTGGACCGCAGTGTTTTTGTAGGTGATTGATGGTGTTCGCCTCTAGCTGCAGCTGATCAGGACCACAGGAGTTGACTGACTGCTGTCAAGACCCAGAAAACCAAGATCGCTGCTAAATACATTATGCTGTGTGTTTCTCCATAAATAAATATAGCTATCAGCTGAATCAAAACCTTCAAGACCTGGAAATATCCAGTGGGATTTACATCCAAAGAAGTTACATTCAGAGAGGGTGGGGGTACAGTGTATAATGTATGGAATTTATTTCAATCAAAGAACACCAGTCCCGTTTCTCTATTGCTTTTGTTTGTTTGTTTGATCCTAACACCACGGGGCCGTTTCCACCATTAAAGTATAAAATGAAAACACAAAATACATCTCATAAAATGAACAAAACAAACAAACAACCCCCCCATAACAATATACACATTTACTACTTATCTGGCAGTTTTTAAATCCTGCTAATTTTCCTAGAATTAATTGCAATAATATTCCACAGTTAAATATGTGCAGGCAAGCCACTACACACCTGAGAAGTGCTATGAAATATTTCTTTTGTGACATATTGACAGGGAAAAAGAGATAGAAAAATCAAGCTCTTTTCTATGTTGCATAACTTTTCCTGTCTAGAGACAATTTTATTCACCACAGGAAACAGGGCAAGTGACCTTTACTATGTTATATTTATAAATATCTAAAAATAATTGTGTTTGTACCCTAAACTAAAGATATTGTAGATAAACAGAATTTGAAACACAGATCTGAAATGAAAATGTTCAAAAGGATAGATAGTACACATGGAGGAACTTAACTTGGAGAAAAAAGTTACCTGACATTATGTCCAGACATAGACAGGTGATTTCACTATATCAGTCTCCTGCAACAACATTGTCTTGGACACACAGATGCCACTCATTTGGTGCATGAATAAAAACCAAAATAAAACTAATTTTAACATTACTAGCCAAAGGTCAGGCAGCTACTTGGTATCATGTATCAAAGCCAATTACTACAGAAAGTTCACCTGTCTTTTGAAATTGAACTCATGACCCTTTAGGTAATAAAAACATGATTTAGGAAATGAAAAACTACTCGGCATTTCATATGAGCGTTACAAATAGATAAGTACAACTGAAGCCCCCCAATGTTGATCACAACCAATGGTGCTATCAAACTCCAAGTGAAAAAAGTGCATTTCTTCTTGCTTCCGTATCATCAGATGCCGAAATAGGTCAATCAGAGTGCTAGTTATACATACAATTGCTTAAGAACAATGAGTAATTTGATAACAAAATTGCTGAAAGAAAGAGTCACCCACTGATAACAAGCCAAGGAACTGCTGCCTAGGCCAGACAAGGTAGGAAATGATGCTGGTTCCAATAACTGCTGCAGCAAAACAACAACAACTTTTCAGCTTAAGAAGGAATACAAAATATAACAGAACAGTAATTATGCCCATGCAGCATCTCCTTAGCTCCTGACTAGTACTGTACTGGAATTCTGTATTTGTGGGCGGCTGGTGGGATCAGGGAGACGACTGGGGGAGGAAGGATTACAAATTTGCAAAAACCACAGGTGACCTAAGTTCTGCCCTGCCAGTGTTTTCTGAAATGTCAAATGTCTCCCCACACAAATATATTCAGATTGTACCAAAAGCCGCAGTAAATAACAAGTGTGCTTTTATTATCACAAAGTAGTACAAAAGTCAAAGGGTTTAATTCCAGAACTGCGAGGAATGAAACAGCTAACGTTCCACAACCCACCTCTGTGTTCAGGAAAAGCTATAATATTTTACTTTTCCAAACTCCTTCTGAATTTTATAAACTGGTTACCGGGGGGGGGGGCAGCACCTTCCAGATAACAAGACAGGTACAACATCTTCAAACTTTAAAATGTGTATGAGTGGCATAGTTACGGAAGATAAGCCTTATAGAAAGTTTATTAACATACAGAAAGTAAAAATTAGTTGCCAAAAACAGCAACACTGAATTTAGTTATATGGAACATCACGATATAGGAAGCTACTTAATGCGTTCTAAATGTTGTACACCACCCTGGGATCTTTTGGTGAGGGACAGTATATAAATCGAACAAATAATAAAAAATAATTAGTGTGATGAATGCCAAGGTTGCAGGTTTGATTCCCGTAAGGAACAGCTGCATATTCCAACATTGCAGAGGGTGTAACCAGATGAACCTCATGGTCTCTTCCAAATCCATGATTCTAATTATACAGAGTCAAATCATTAGTCCATCTAGCTTAGTTGTGTCTACACTGACTGGTAGCTCCCCAGTTTCAGATGCTAATGCTTCACAGTCCTACCAGAGTTGGTCAACGACTGAGGCTAGAACTTTCTGCATACAAAGCATGCCACCAAGCCGCAGCTGCTCTTCCTCCAATTTTGATTTATTTTACTTAAATTATTTATTAAACAACAAGACATCTCAGAATGAAACAAAAAAGTGTGAATAAAACTAATTCACGGCACAAATACAGTTTACAATCAACAAATAAAACACAACGAAACAAGTGACATTAAAAAAAAAAACAACCTAAAAGAACTGAATGGAGATAAAATCCAGAAATTATCTAAAATGTCTGCACAAGTAGGACAGCATTCATGTAGTACAGTGGCACCTCTGGATACAAACAGGATCCGTTCCGGAGCCCCGTTCGCATCCTGAAGTAAACGTAAGATGCATCTGTGTATCTTGCCGCTTCCACACGTGTGCGACGTCATTTTGAGCGTCTGTGCATGCAGTGAAACCTGGAAATAACGCGCTCCGTTACTTCCGGGTCGCTGTGGAGCGCAACCTGAAAATATTCATCCCGAAGCTACTTCATCCCAAGGTATGACTGTACTGAAAAACTTGTAACACTGGCACCAGGCATGGTTCTTTGGGAAGGGTATTCCAAAGACATGGTGCCACTGTGAAAAAGGCCCTCTCCTTTGTTGAAAATGTGACAGATTTCTACTAATGCTTGGAGTAAGCCTGTTACAAAAGACACCCCAAGAGTCATTTCTGTGCTGCCAGTTGTCCCCCAAAGTCAAAGGAACAGTTTCAAATAGCTAGTTTGAGGGGTGCTGTTTATATGTGCAACTACAGTTATCTCCCCCTAGTAATTAATAAAAGTTATATTGTGAAAAACGATCAACACTGACATTGTTCACTTATTAACTGTTAACGAGTTTGTTCACTTCTGATCAAAAGAGTCTGCGCCTTTAGTAAGAAAACTTACAATAATGTAGGGCACAGTACAACTATAAGGGCAAAATATAACATCACATTTGTGTATGCAATAGGACTTCTCTTTCCATGCCCCCTGCCACCACCTTCTACCCCCCAGGGTGTCTCCCCATTCTCAGGAGCAGACCTGGGGGGCATTCAATGGGAGAAGAGAAAAGAAAATCCCTGTTTTCATGAGTGGAACAAGCAAAAAGCCACAACTGGATATCACCCATAGGGGATTTTATCACTTTCATCTTTCAATGGTCACTAGCTTGGTGGCCCCAACTGCCTTAGCAATAGTTCTGAAAAAGTATATATTAACTAATCATTTACTTAACAATTTAGACCAAAGCCATTAACACTATTATCTTACGAACTTATTATTCAAATATTTTTAACAAACCAATTACGTATATCTGTGTGAAGTATAACAGCAATACAAATAGGAAGAAGCAAGTGTGAGAAGATGCCAAAGAGGCACCTTTAATAGTTGTGAATCATTTCAGAACAACTTCATAAAGGGAGCTTTAGAGGGAATTTCAACAAGTAAGGCAGGTCCGCCATCCATTTTCCTTCTGGTCACTTCAGAAGAAGTGGGTATAAATGTCAAGAAGAATTAACACATTCAATGGCAACTCTTCACACAAATCATTCACACACAGGCTAGTCCATGTTTGTCACAATAGAAAACAAACCAGACACACTTGCCCCATTATATATCTCCTCAACATACTTCTATTTTTTACAGTGCAATTCTTTCCCAATCACTTCAACTGAAATACTCCCCAAAAGGATGCACAGGACTGCATCCGTAACTATCCTACGTAAAACCATCTCACATCTTATTCTGCTTTGCCATGTGCAGATGTGAATTTGCTCCCTGCTCTTAAATTTGCATTTTAAAGCACTGTACTTTGAACATGCTACATCCTTAAACATCCATTTCAAATATATACACACACTAATTACAAATCTACAAACAGTAGATTATGAATTATGAATATCACTGCATTTCTAGGTGAAACCAATAATCAGTCAGTTGACAAGTGTACACACAACCGGGGAATGCATTTGGTCATGATGTTTTGAGTCTGAATAAATGGTTCTCTACAGAAAACAAGTTATCTATATTTATTTGAGGTTTTGCAGTATCAGCTGTGCAAAGGGCTGTTGCAACTCATCTGCTCTCTGGACAGGACTGTTCTGTTGAAGGATATATATCAACTCAAAATATTGTGTAATATACGTACACAAAATAATCCTATTTTATTCTTTCCAAAGCACGGACTTCAAAGAGTTTATCCTGTGATGCCATACAAAAAATGCAATTGACATCCAGCATTATTAGTAGGAGTACTAAAAGACAAAACAAATCTTTTTAAACAGAGAAATAAGAGGTAAACAACACCTGTAAGTTTTCCCTAATGAAACCTAGAGGTTTTTACGGAGATTCAATGGAATCTGCACTCTGTGGCTGCTTTTAAATGATTTTTTTAAAACCTTGCAGACTTCTAATCAAGACCTTTACATACTGTTTAGTTTCATCTTGCTACAACTATTTCAAAAGATGCCTACAAGTGGGTTGGTGAAAGTTCAATCTCTGTCAATCATGGAACTGAAACATACACAAACAAATAAGAGGCAACTTCTTCATTCAGAAATTGACTAAGGGCATGTATTATTTTTTTAAAAGTACAATAATAAGCAATGTTATGAATCATGTAAAAAACATTAAACTTATTTTTCTGCTTTATCTAAAACTAAACGAATTTTATTTAGTCTAGAAAAAAAATGTGATGTTAATCTGTATTGCCACCAATCATATTGATTGAAGAACAAAGTTCAAATACTGCTTGAAATTGCCAGCTCTCTTTGGATATAGGGAATGACCTTACCAATAGAATGGAAGTTTCTCACACTGACAATCAAATATGTGCTTTGTAATGAGTAACATTCTTGAGATTCCTGAAAAACACAATGGCTGGTTAAGTAATAGATCTTTCAAAGAAGACTGTTTATCTGCCAGAAAAATATAGGTGCCAAAAGCGAGAGAAACAATTGGAAGTCATGCCTCTCTAAAATGCAAGATGAATATTGAACATATAGTGATACTGATTATTTGAACACAACAAAAACCATATTTGCATTTCAATTGGTTGCATACCATGCAGTAATTAGAACTGTGATATAATCAGAATTTTAAAAACCAGCATTGCTTTTGATTTATTGTCCTACAAAATTGAGTAGTAGGCTCTAATTAAGGGTGGATTAAGACATCGTTAGTGTCCGATTTTTCCACTATTCAAAGAAATGTGAAAGTGGGTTCATTCCTTCAGCGAATTAAAATCCTAGACTGCATAAGCAACCCAAGCAATTTCTTGAGGCAATATTTTAGGGGCACAGTGAAGCATCATGAAATCAGAGATGGACATCTTGGGAAACTTTACAATATAACTCATTGTGCAGGCACACGCAATCAAGTGCCTTTTATAACATTGCAAGGAATACTGGGACACACTTTCCAGATGATGCTGTGTACCACTTGGGGTGATCTACTGCTTTGAGGTAGCACTAATTGGATATTTGGGTCCAAGGAGATCGGTTAAATACATCAATGTTTGTCTCAATGGGTTGAAAAGAAGAAGAAGAATGCAATGTAAAGAAGCTGTTACTAGAAGTCCCCATTTTAGGATAACTTAAGACCAGTGTTTTTTTCCTTTAAAAATGTTTAATGGTACTTTCATTTGGACTCAAGGAAAGCACCATTTTATAGTTCAAATCGGGGGAAATAAATACAGTAAATGGGCCAAAGTACAAAGATTCACAGAATGTTCAGGGATATGCATACCCCTGCATCACCCCCCCCCCCGAAAAAAGCACTGCTTAAGACCACCCAAGAACTGAAGCTCCAATATTCAATATAGAATTCTTTTTTAAAATGTATTACCAATGAGATCTAAGATACAGAAGACAACCCATAAAGCATTTGTCCAGAAGTGTAGCCATTTTAAACTATGCTAACATCAGACTATAAAAATGTTGTAACTGCTCAGATCCTGATTCCCAATGACACAAACATTTGCATACAACTGCGAAGTTCATTAAAAAAGGACAGAGGTAGGCCAAGAGACAAGTAGGCCTTTATTTAAGAAGACCCTTGTAAACTACTTGTATTCCAACATTATACACATTTATTGGGAAACTTATTTTGCAGTAAGTCTCATTGAATCCATGTATAGGGGTTTGGGTTTTTCCCCAAAAGGAAATTTCTTTCATATTTTGCTCCAGTGCAGATTCATTTCTTCTTTCTGGTTTAAGAAACAACAGCATAGGAATCTAAATCTTCTATTTATTCAGCAGTGTTTCTGTGCAATTTTTTCCAACCAACACTGGTATATGTACTAACTGATAATAAAGCTATAATGGATGAGACAGGTTAGGGATGATTAGAAAAATCTTTATAGCCCAATCCTATAGTAAGGTAAGGCATGCCTTAAAATCAGTGCAGAAGAGTGTGCTTGATTCTGCAAAAGATTAGGACAATTTTCCCTTATAGGACATTAGGGAGTACAGTATTTTATTCCTCCTACAGGTAAAAGAGTATACTTTTATAAAAAACCACAATAACAAATCAGATGGGTCAAATTTAGCCCAGAGAAGAGAGGGAGAAAAATACACAGAGAAAGACTACTCAAAAGTTAAGACTTTTCTTCTATACAAGCTCCAAAAAACACCTCTGTAGCTCCTCCCTTCCACTTCTCCCTCAAACTGGTTGCTGATAGCATATGGTACAGTTCAATTTGTGTGAACTAAGTGAACTTTCTTTAGCTCTAATTAGCTACAAATGTAGTAAGTTCTAATAATAGGCAACTATCAAACCTAAACATGTATGAAATGAATATACTCTTCCTCTTATTTTCTCCACTAAATCAGCAATGAATTTGTTAGGGAAACATTGGTTAAGATGCAAAGGAAAAGTCAAAATGTGGTGTACATATACACATATTCACACACTATAATAATATTCAGTGCTTCCCAGTCCCCGAAGAGTTTGTTGACAGATGAAATTTGTCATTCAGAAGCAGCTACGGTACAGGACATTGTCCATGCTGTAAATAATATGTGTGTCTGAAAAGAGATCAGGTGCCTTACAAAGCTTTGAATATATTTATTCCAACATTTTTTAATGTCTTCATGTTCTCTCAAGCCATACAGATAGAAGAGTTTACTTAGAACAGAAGTTACTGCAGTGGACTTCCTATTCACCCACAAGCAAAACAACAGTATCTCCATATGTATATTGTACAGTTTACACTATTTTTTAAAGGAAGAGGGAAACATGATTTGCAACAGTGGAAGTTCTGAGAAAAGCACATCTTAAGCAAGCTTCAGTCAGAAGATCAACATCAATAAAGAAATCATCAGCATCACAAGAATGGAAAAACCAGGCTTCTGAAACGATGGGCTTCTTTCCCATACAGGAGTCAAATCAACATTAAGACAAACCGGAAGGACTATCATCACAGTGACCGCTGTTGCAAAGGGCACGTTCTTATCTTGTACTGTATTGTATATACTGCCTTTCCGCACGGAAAAAGGCACAGGCCTACCTACTGCTTCCTTTTACATTTCATGGCCTTCACCATGCCCGGCTGCTTGCAATTATCACCTTGCGCCAAGTGACTGCACCTGACAACCAAACGCTACGCCTCACGCAGCTGAGGTCTCCAAGCGAAAACATATAATAAACCTGTTTGTTTAGGTGCCTCTTAGACAATCTAATTCTAATTCTCTCTCCCCGTATACAACTGGACGCAGTGAACTGCGCATAGTGGAGGCCAGATAAAAGAATCAAAACCCTCAAGAGATGGGGGTAGGCGAAGAGCTGCTCCCCCTCACGAGTAGACTCCCAGGGGCATCCACGGGGGGGGGGAGAGGCAAAGCTGGGTGAGGGGCGTCCCAGTTATGTCTGTCGCATATAAACACGTGTACATGTGTACACACACACACCCTGGCTCATGGCCTCAACCCACGCCCTTTCTCTCCGACGACACCTTGACAACGAGACAAATACACATCCCATATCCCGTCCCACCCCCAATCCCATTCCTGGGCTGGTGGACAGTGGAGGATGAGGGGCCACGGCCCTCCCGCTTCCCCTATATACCTGCCGACGCGCCCGCTTCCCGTATATAGATATAGATAGATATATACCTGGGCCCGAAGCCGCCGGTGGAGGCAACGGCTGCCGCTTCTCTCCCTGCCCCGCGCGCCAAGTGCCTCGCCGCTGCAGCCGCTGACATTGAGAGCTCCTGCAGAAGCAGCACCGCCGCCATGTTGGTGCGAACAGCTGCTGCGGAGACGGGGCGCTGCGAGGGACAAAACGCGGAAACGCGAAGCGGGGGAGGGGGAGGGGCTGAATGGCGGCTGCTGCTGCCGCTGCTGCTGCCGCCGTAACAACTTGCCACGAGAGGCGAGAGCAAAGTGAGGGGGCGGGGGAGGAGGGAGGGGCCAATTTTAAGCAGGAGGTCAAAGTGAAAGGAGTGGGTGGGGTGGGGTGAGGTGAGGGAGGTTAGGTATGGTGCAAATCATACCCGCGCCATTCCGCACGTGTCTATTTGGGAGTCATTCCCGTTGACTTCAGTGGGACTTGCTCCCATCTCAATCTCTCGTGGCTGCCGTAATGTGTGAATTGAAGATTGGCGTTGGGCTAGGAAGGTTGGGGGCTCGGGTTCAGTTCCCTCCCCAGCCATGGAAGTTTGCTGCGTGACATTGGGCCAGCCGCCCTCAGCCTAACCTAACTCGCAGGGTTCTTATGAGGACAAAGTGGCTGGAGGAAAGAGTCCTTGAGCAAGTCTGAGGAAAATTGGGATGTAACCAATAGAGGCAGGGGGCCTCCTTCCCCTCCCCACCCCACCCCAAGCCCCTTGGTTGGCCCCATCTTCCTCACCACCAGAAATGGCAGATAGGCAGGTATGGTCTGGAGAACTTGGCTTGCTGACTGGCTATAGCTTCTGTCTGTCTGCTCATCCACCTCTGTTTCTGGGCACCATCTAGAGGTCAAGGTCAAGGAGGCAGATGTGGCGGCAGCTGCAGACACCTCTTCCTAGTTGCACAGCAACCTCTAGTCAGTTTCACAGTGGTCAGGGATGGTGGGAGTTGTGGTCCCACAACAAATGGGGAACAGAGGTTGAAGAACTTGCCTAGACAGTCCTGCTGGGCCCTAGTCCTCCATGCTTCATTGCCCCAAGAGCAAGGATGGGTCAGTAAGTATAGATCCTTCTGAACAGAGAGGGCCTTCAATAGATGATGGACATATAAGTGATCCTGGGCAGGTTTGTGCAACCATCAGTTACTGAGTCCTCCCTGCCACCCACTCCCCACCGGAGAGGAAGTGAAAGTGAACCAGAACAGCCTCCACACAATTGCTCAACTTTTTTCCCTACTCTCTCTCTCGGCAGTCTTGTTTTGTTTTTGGTTGTTGTTTTTTTCATTCTCTGCATGGTGCAATTGGGTGGACTGGGTTTGCTGGTCGTCTCCAGTTCTTTTTGCAAAAAAAGGGGGAGGAAGAGAGAAAAGAATATGGCAGCTCCTGTGAGGAGCAGCTGCTGCCTTCTCTTTCTCTAATGGTTTCTCTAAGCAGAACAGCTGGGTCCAGTTCTCCCTCCTGGGTTGCTCAGAGAATTAAAAGAGGGTGAGGGGACAGAGGCAGGAACAGCCATCTGATGGCTCAACCACTTGCACTCTCCCTTTAAGTGGCATTTCAGGTTGATTTCTACAGGAGTCGCCAATCTTTTAAAGTCCTTGGGCGCAATTAGATTTTTGAGCGAGTGCTGTGGCCACCACCCTTCCTCTGGAGAGACAGAAAGTGCATACATATGCACAATAGATTTTAAGCTCACTGTTTCCCCCAAAGAATCCTGAGAACTGTAGTTTATCACTCACAGAGGTTTGAGTCCCAGTACCCTTAACAAACTACAGTTCCCAGAATTCTTTGGGGGAAGTAATGTGCTTTAAATCTATGGTGTGTCTGCAGTCTTCAATTCAAGTGGAATTGCCGTAATCTTAGCCTTGAAAAGCCCATAGAGCTGAACGATGAAGTGTGAAAGAGTGTCATTTGTTCAACTTCCTCCTTCAGCTCTATCAGCTTTTCAAGGGACAGAAAGGCACTTCCCCCTCACCAGGTCACAGCAGTGGGTTATCACTATTCCTAATTTTTGGGGGGGAAGTTGGTCACTATCCTTCCCAGAGTCCTTATTAGATAATAATTATTACCAATGGAATACATTCTATTCACCAGATATTTGCAGTCACCTGCAGTTATTATACCTACTGCACTTTGTAAACCTTTTAATGACATCTGCTCTTATTCAGTTCTCTGCATGTTCATTCAAAAACAAGACCCTGTGAGCCAAAGAGCTGATGAGGCGGGAGGGGGGAGGGGTGGACGCCATTTGTTATGGCCTGCTGGACTGCATATGAAATTTACAATGAAGTCAGAGCTGTCTGGTTTTAATTCCCCCCCCCTTTCCTTTTGTATGAGTCTTCAATAAAACATCACAGCCCATGGAGAAAAAGAAAAATTAAAAACAGGCAACTTCTGCTACATTGTCCGTTTCACATGCAACTAAACAGACGGCACAGACCTACAGGGAAACTCCACCTTTCCCCCATAAGTCTGCAGAAAATCATTTTTAACGGGCACTGCTTTCGTGCTGGCTATTGATAATGGGGTTTGAAATCTACTGTTTAAATGTTACTCTAGACTAGAGGCAAGTAAGAATTCCAGTCAAACCCCTTGTTATCAGAATGAGTCAGGGTAGATTGTTTGTGTTGCAACTTGGGCTTCTATCAAGCCCACCCTTTGGGCTGTAACCAAGAGAGGGCTCATAATTCTTTTCAATGCAGCTTGAGATTGTTGTTACTCCTGCAAGTGACAACACTACAGTTATAGCGTAGAGTCCATCACTGATAGGCCAGGAATACCATGAATGCCTTCCTTGAATCACTGTTGCTGTTACAATTGCTCACAACTCCTGTGATATTTGGTCATAGCAAATATTGATATGATATTCGATACAAAGAAAGGTCCTAGAACAGATAATTAAACGGTCGGTCTGTGAGCACGTAGAAAAGGATGCTTTGTTTACT
The DNA here is from genome assembly GCF_964106915.1 of Podarcis gaigeae. Taxonomy (NCBI): domain Eukaryota; kingdom Metazoa; phylum Chordata; class Lepidosauria; order Squamata; family Lacertidae; genus Podarcis; species Podarcis gaigeae. The sequence continues at coordinate 43,083,466 of NC_139687.1, forward strand.
AAGACCCAGCATGGGTTTCTAAAACACAAGTCATGCCAGATGGCTCTCATTTCCCTTTTTCATAATGACAAGCTTGGTGGATCAGGGGGAATATTGTAGACACAGTGCACCTTGATTTCAGGAAGGCTTTTGACAAAGACCCCCATGATATTCTTACAAGGAAGCTGGGCTGGACAAGGTAACTGTTAGGTGGATTTATAGCTGGTTGACTGACTGAACCCAAAGAATACTCAAGTACAGTTCCTCCTCACCCTAGAAAAAAGTGGTAAGTGGGGGTGCTGCAGGGTTCTGTCCTGGACCTGATGTTCAACATTTTTATAAATGACTTGGTTGAAGGTATTGAGAGGATGCTGATCAAATTTGCAGATGACACCAAACTAGGAGGGCAAGTCAATGCCGCTGAAGTCAGAACTGGGATTCAAGATGACCGTAACAGATTGGAGAATTGGGCCCAGACTAGCAAAATGAATTTCAATAGGGACAAATAAAAGGTTCTACACTTAGGTAGAAATAATCAGTACATGTGAAAAGGATCTAGGGGTCTTAGTAGACCACAAGCTTAACGTAAGTCAACAATGTGATGTAGCAGCAAAAAATGCTAATGCTATTCTAGACTGCATCAACAGAAGTATTTTGTCCTGATGAAGGGAAGTCATAGTACTGGCTCTATTCTGCCTTGGTCAGACCGCACCTGGAGGGCTGTGTTTAGTTCTGGGAACCACAATTTAAGAAGCATATTGACAAGCTGGGACGTGTGCAGAGGAGGGCAACCAAGACCATCAAGGGTCTGGAAACCAAGCCTTATGAGAAACAGTTGAGGGAACTGGGTATGTATAGCCTAGTAAAGAGGAGACTGAGAGGATTTAAGATTTCACATGGAGGAAGGAGCAAGCTTGTTTTCTCCTGCTCTGGAGCTTAGAACCTAAACCAAAAAAGGAGATCACAACTCCATCGTGTTTATATTCTTATTCTTATTCATTTAGTAAATTTATATCATGCCCTTCCTCCCAAAGGATCTCAGAGTAGCAAACACATCAAATGCATGGCTGTTAGGAAACTCCTCATGGAGCTAAACCTACCGAACACCTGTAACAAACTACAGTTCCCAGGCTTCTTTAAGAAGCCATAACATTGAAAGTGGCATCATAGTGCTTTAAATGTAAGGTGTGGACTTCTATATGTCTCCCAGGGGTTAGTAAGGCTTTGTTTGTTTGTTTGTTTGTTTGTTTGTTTGTTTGTTTTCAGAGACATTTTAGAATTGAATTTATTTTGCTTCCTGGCACAAATAAATAAATTGTGCCACACAGTTTTATTGCTCTTTGAAGTAAGATTATTGATTATTTTACCCAGGTTTTCTTTGTGTGCTTATGCACATCACCTTGGGCACACACTGGAAAAATGATTAAAATGTTCTTTCACAATTGCTTACCTAGCAGACAGGGAACTGTAATTTTTTTTATCCCCTACCCCACCCCCACTTTAGAAACCTGCAAGATGAGTGGGAGGCAGGGCTGCGAAGATTTAAAAAAAACCAAACTCATTTCAGGTTTGTTTAGCGGCCGATGCTGTTAAGAAAATGTTTATACTGTTTGACGTAAGCAGGGATTTTCTTTTCTTTTCTTGTATTGTCTATGCAAAAGCCCCCTTTTTTTCTCCACCCCCCCCCCCACTTTATAGTGTCTTCTGTGGGTGTAAAATTGGTTATGTTTTCCATGAGAAGAAAGAGGTAAAACAGATTTTTGTCTTTGAATTTTTATAGCCATATGCTCCTATGTTCTTTTTTCCAGGTTTTCCCCCCTTTAAAAAACTTTTAAAAAAATATTGGGTGTGCCTAACTGATGCTTGAGCCTTGTGAAAATAAAAAAGGGTGCTGTTCATAATGGCTAGAGTGTCTCGAGCAGGATAAATCAGACACATCTTGGGAGATAATAATGTTAAATGCTAATCATCCTTTGCTGGGAAGAATATGTCTCTTTGTTGTTCTTTTTGAAGTCTGGTGGTGAAGAGAAGCAGGGACTTTTGAGGCTGGTTTAGCAAAGACCCCACATATTGTAAATTTGATGGGTGCCTTGTCTATTAGATCTCACTGCTCAAAGTTAAATAGGCCCTCTTTACTTGTTCCATCTTTAGAGTGTGTCTAATATTCTCAACAGACTGTTGCACACACATACACCCTGCCTTCTCTCAAGTGCCGTCTACAAGTCTTGAAGACAGGAGTGCTAACTATGAATCCTGAAATCTGGTATCCCCCTAAAAACCCATGCCAATGGCTTGTGCTAGTTTTCTGAAGTCATATACCACCACCACCACGTGGAGGCCAATATAACCAGAGTTCCTGGTTAACATCCTCCTCACCCCCCAAAACAACCCAGTCATATCAGTTCTAAAACTAAACATGCCAGCTTTGGGGAGACTAAGTTTCACAAACATCTTTCTGTTTATTAATTATTCACTGATAGTCTTCTTTCCCCCAGTGATAAAAGAGGGAAACAGTTTTTTTCTCTCTTATAAAGTGTCTTCATGCTGTTTCCTCAAATAATTTTATGTTATTCAAAAGTCACAAATAGCAAGAATCTTTTAGCTTGCACATTATCTTTTAATTAGGATAACCAGTGCAAAATGTGATCAGCTCAGTAGACTGAGTATTTCAAAGAATCAGCTTCATACAGTTACAGGTATCTTAAGCTCCAGCTTGGATATCTTCTATGTGCTGTAAATTAGTCAGTGGGGAATTATTTCTCTTTATTATATACCAGTTTCTTGTTGGTCAACCATTGTACTCCTTCCACATCATTTTTCTGATGATAGTCCATAATAATGCCATGTGGCACCCCTTCCCCCCAAAAGACCCCACCCCAACAGTACTTTTGAGGATATGTCATCCTACTAAGACTGACCTAATAATAATAATAATAATAATAATAATTTACTATTTGTACCCCACCCATCTGGCTGGGTTTCCCGAGCCACTCTGGGCGGCTTCCGTAGAAACCAAAAATACAGTAAAATATCACAGATTAAAAACTTCCCTGAACAGGGCTGCCTTCAGATGTCTTCTGAATGTCAGGTAGTTGTTTATCGCTTTGACATCTGATGGGAGGGCATTCCACAGGGTGGGCGCCACTACCGAGAAGGCCCTCTGCCTGGTTTCCTGTAGCTTTGCTTCTCGCAATGAGGGAACCGCCAGAAGGCCCTCGGCACTGGACCTCAGCGCCCGGGCAGAACGATGGGGGTGGAGACACTCCTTCAGGTATACTGGACCAAGGCCGTTTAGGGCTTTAAAGGTCAACACTTTGAACTGCTCGGAAACGTACTGGGAGCTAATGTAGGTCATTCAAGACCGGTGTTATGTGGTCTCGGCGGCCGCCCCCACTCACCAGTCTAGCTGCTGCATTCTGGATTAGTTGTAGTTTCCGAGTCACCTTCAAAGGTAGCCCCATGTAGAGCGCATTGCAGTAGTCCAAGCGCGAGATAACTAGAGCATGCACCACTCTGGCGAGACAGTCCGTGGGCAGGACTGTCTTCCCAAGCTGCACAATGCACTGGCCATCACTGGTCACCAACTTTTATGCGGTCACGCACAGGTATGCCTTTATAAAGGCTAGATTCAATCTTTTCCCATCAAACGTGTTTAACAGACTCTCCAACGGACAGATCTCACTCCTCTGTGACTGTAAAAGTGGATCTATAGAATCGTTATATCATATAATCTTCTGTTGTCCATTACATTCGGCTTCACGGTCCAAGTTTCTGGCCCCATATTTATCGAAAATTGCTGACGGACCTCAGGAAGCCCAAATAATATACTTTTTAAACGACGAAGATACAAGTAGATCCCTTGCAGTCGCTAGATACCTGATTAATGTTTTATTTCAAAAGAGGAGAAATGGATCACTGTATGACTCTGACAGCTTAGCTAAACTTAAGAACCATCAATAAGTGCCATAACTAAGACGCATACCCCCCAAAATCTGATGGATTTGAATTGCGGTTTACATAGAGGGAGCTTATTGTGTATAGTGTTTACTTAACTGAAGTAAAATTGGTTTTATATGGGTGTTTTAACTTGGAACTGTTTAAATTGTATTGTTTGTGGATAAATTTTGATGTATTGTTTTCAATATGGGCCAATGGCCGCAATAAATAAATCTAATCTAAAATCACCCTACAGCCAATTCTGGCTAATGGTACCAGCAGCCCTTTGCCATCTTTCAATAAATCTACCAGTTTGTGTGAAGCTAAACCTGCCTGATTCCCAAAGGCTATACCCTACCCTATATGTGTTTTAGCTGAAGCCCGGCCTGTACTGTTCACTCTTACTGTGTAGGACAGAGACCACTGACTATTAACTGTATTCTCCAGTGATTAAGCCCCCCCCCCCCGCCCCCCATTCCAGTCTACAGACCATACTGGGTAGGCAGGGAAAGAGCCTCAACTCTGTAAGTGAGGCGAATAGATTGAACGATGAAAGCCCTATTCAGGAGTTTCTCCCCTGCACAACTAGAATCATCTGAAGTGGTTGAAGATGTTTGCCATCACATCCTCGTCACCCATCTGTTGGCCTTCCACACATTGGAGGGGTACCTTTAGCAGAAGGCAGACATTTCTACCTGGGTACATTGAACCCAGATTATACAGAGCAAGAAACTGCACCTTTTAGTCGCAAGAGAGTTTAATGAGCAACAGAACATTGTGGTGTTGTTGCTGGCTCCAGTTTTTATTTAGGGAAATTCTAAACGTTTCAGTTAACTGAACTGGTCATTGAAAATTTCTGATCACTTTTATTACACATTTTTGTACCAACAAATATTCAGGAATATATTTCCCAGTAATCTTTTGAGGAATATATTTCCCAGTAATCTTTTGAGAGTTAGATCCTTCTTTTACAGGAAGAACTATATGTTATCAGATACATAGGCTGCCACATAAAACACCAGTTCTGCATCCACTTTTCCCTGTCCCAGAGGCAGAGCTAGCGAATGTCCCAGGGGGGTGGGGTAAGCATCCCGGGGGGTAGGACGGTGATGTCACCCCCCCTCAGGGATGACACCTGGGGTGGACCACACCCACTGCACCCATCTTCTTCCGCCAGTGCCCTGTCCCCTCTATAATACATGTATGATTTAATCAGTTTCCTGAAATCATGATGCCATACCCTGCAAGTGTTCAGAAAAACCATGGCAGCCATTTTGGGCGCCATGATACAATCTGATCTGGTGTCAAGATCTTACCCTGAAAAAGCTACACATCTACCCTGGTTTTGAAGTGTTGAAGGGGCAAGTAAAGGTAACCTGAGAAACCTCCATTATATCTTTAATCCATGTTCCCCCCCCCCATAAAAATATTTCTATACTATTGTTCCATAAATATATATATCACAGCTGCTTAGAACAATATAAAAACACACAACCAAACAATAAATTAATAAAAAGTTTAAAACACATTAAAAGCAAATAGAAATTAAAAACAAACATCAATACCCCATTGTAGAGGTTGTAGAATCATGGACGTGTAGAGTTGGAAGGGATCTTGCAGGTCATTTAGTTGAATCCCCTGCAATGCAGGAATCTGCCCTCAGCTGTCCCTGGGTGGGCTCCAACCACAGGAGGTATAGGATATTCTCAATTGCCTGCATTGGCCTGGCTGAAAGGTTTTCGGCAGGTGTCTGAAAGTTGGCACAGAAAGCACCCATTAAATCTCTTATAGCAGGGTGTTATACAGGTCTGGGCTGGAGGCTCATTTTCTTCTTGTTGTCAAACAAGCTTCACCAACTCAAGGAGTGACCCAAGATGCTCCTGCAGATGATCTCAGTGATCATAGCCAACTCCTAGGGGCCAATGTCCCTTCAACCCCCCCCCCATAAAATATTTGAGCCCCCCCCAAAGTTAATGAGCATTGCCATTCAAAGGGTGTCCATTTACCACGCCAAGTGACCAGGGTGGGGCTTACTTGGCCCTCCCACCCAATATTTTATTCAAGTTGGCAACCCTGTCAGTAATCGAGCTGGAATATAAGGATTCAGGCAATCCCTGAGGTATCCTGGACCCAATTTGTTCAAAGTTTTGTACATCAACCCTGAACCAGGCTCAGTAGCAGATTGTAAGATAGGTCAACCAACACGATTACCTGCTAATGTGACCTGTTTTCAAAGGCAAAGAAGCAGCAACAGCCTGTAAAGCAGGTGTGGAGAACCCCCTCCAGAAGCTGCTGAATCACAACTCCCACCAACCCTGGCCATTGGGCATTCAGGGTGGAGCTGATGGGAGCTGTACCCCACATCTGCCCCTGAACTTTAATTGAAACATGGGAAGTCAGTGAGGCTTGGCTACCAAGCGGTTGCTGATTTTGTTTTTGACGGAAACCCTTCCTTCTACCATGAAAAAGAAGAGAGTTCCACACTGATTTCTTTAAAAGTAGAAATACTTAAAAACAGCAACAATTGTGTGTACACGATTGTTATGATGATGAAGAAGAAGAGTTTGGATTTGATACCCCACTTTATCACTACCCGAAGGAGTAGTGGTTAACATTCTGCTTTCCCTTCCTCCCCCGCAACAAACACTCTGTGAGGTGAGTGGGGCTGAGAGACTTCAGAGAAGTGTGCTTAGCCCAAGGTCAACCAGCAGCTGCATGTGGAGGAGCGGAGATGCGAACCCAGTTCACCAAATTACGAGTCTACCGCTCTTAATCACTATACCACACTGGCTCTCAAGAAAGCCCAGCTGAAGATGTCAAATGGTTTTCAGGAAACCCCAGAAGGCAGACAAGTGGAGAGGGGATTTGAAGAATAAGGGGCAAAATGGGAATGTGCCGCTTCCCCCTGCTGTCACCCTGCCCCCTTGTTGTCACCCCAACGCCAGTGTCGCACCTCTTTTACCTGCAGCGCAAGTGGTATCCCATCTGTGAAGTGCCAGCAGCAGCTTCTGGCAAGATATCGCCGAAGTCTCGTGAGATCTCACGCATTCCGTGGGATCTTGTGAGATTTCAGTGCACCAGAAACCACTACCACTGGTGGTAGAGACAACAGGGCAGGTGTTGGAGGCAAGGTGAGGTGAGGCAGGCTCCTCACCTTGCCCCATCAGTGGCTGCGCCTCTGTAGATTTCTTTGTAGATGAAAGGACATGTATAGGATTGCACTGTTGGTCTGCAATCCTATATGCACTTGCTCAGGATTAAGCCTCCTTGACCTCTGTGGAGGCTTACGTCTGAGCAGCTTTGGACTGTGCTGTATTAGAGCTTATTTGCTGGCAACTAGAACCACATTGTGCCCTTTGTCAGTGGGGTTTTCACCTGTCCAAACACTTGAAAATCCCTCAAACCATTCAGATAAATGAGGTGTACTCCAACATCATGAATTTCTGACTGAATTTTTATAACGCGTAATAGACACATCACTAAAGCTTGCAAATAAAAAGCACCTCTCTATATTAGCTTATTATGGTGGGAATCTAAAGTCTCAAAAGTAATTGCTGATGATGTGAATTTCTTGTTTCGGTAGTTGCGCTGGGATTTCCACCTTATTGTTTAAAAATAATATTATCTGGCTAGCTAACCTGATAAACAAAACATTTTTTTTCCAAACAACAACGGTTCTGATATTTGAATAATAAATGTTAAAGTCATTATGCAGCAGAACTCAGGCCTTTAAAAGAAATTATAATTTATCTTAAATTCTACCCAGTTGGAAATGTTCAGATTCTTCAAGCCAAATTATAAATTACGAAGGACTATTGCAAAACTGGGGAGAACAGGATGGAGGTATCCCATGCCATTAAAAGGCTTAGCATATTAATAGCCCTTTGACATTATCAACCATTCAGCTGCAGGATTCTGTCATAGGAAAGAAAAGGCTTCTTACCCCAACAGGAAGCACTGGCAAAGCAAAAGTGACATTAATTCCCTGTCAAATGAAACCTAACTCTTGTTTCTGAGATGCACAATGCATGAAAATGCTTGCTTGTTTGTGCACAAATTATTTTTTTATTAAACTTCTTCATATATTAAGAAGCTCGTCCTTTAATTTTGAATCACTTTTTTATGAATTGTGTTTTCATCCTATTAAGTTTTGCAACAAAGACATTCCCATTAGCCATTACAGTTCAGATCACAAAATGTCACCTCCAGCAGAAATCCAAATGTGTGTGCGCTCTCTCTCTCTCTCTCTCTCTCTCTCTCTCTCTATCTCTATCTCTATCTCTCTCTCTCTGTGTGTGTGTGTGTGTGTGTGTGTGTGTGTAACACATCTATTGAGGCTTTCTCTGCCCAAAGTCAATACTTCCACTTATATGTCATGACAAAAATTAAAATCCAAAATTAAATTACTCATCAGGATCCATGGATTGCTTGTTTTGCTGTTGTTTTATAAGAGTTTACATTTTGTGTTCCGAAGAGGCTGTGTGTGCTTGTTTTTCTTTGTTTTTTGTTTGTTCCAGAGCTGTCACTCTAAATTTGGTGGTAGTGGCGTGTCTTTGCACAGTGAAAACTTGATCCTTTGCTAATTTTGTTTACGCGTGTATTATTTTTACACACCCGCTCCTACGCTGTGCTATACACTTTATATTGTCAATTATTTTTTCTTTCAGTTAACATTTCAAAAGAAGGGAAATAATCATTTAAGGGAGATAATCTCTTCTGTAACAAAGAGAGAGAATCAGATTTAAATGAGGCAGAGTTCATCAAAGAGACTTGTAATCCTTATTGTCTCTGTGTATTCCTCCCATCAATTCACAAAACGTACTTTTAAAAACCATAGCACAAATCGCAGCAAACCTAATACATCAATTTATATTCACACACAATGTTTGACATTTTCATATATTGCAAACTTAAACATTACTTTAAATATCTTATTCTTCCTTGCCTTTTCCATGCACCACATGGAAGCTATGGGTGCAGAATTTAGATTTTTGTTTTCTTCCATTGAATTTAATTGTACCCACAAATGTATGCGTAACAAAAGTAAGAAACATTTTGTTGCTCTAGACAGAAGTGCACCAAAAAAAATAAAAATAAAAATAAAAATCAAGGTAAGTTTGGAACCCTAACCATATCTATTCAGGCATATGCCCTATTGAATTTAATGGATTATTGCCAGGTAAGTAGAGTTAGGATTGCAGCTTTAGGCATCTGTATTCTATATGATTTTTATTCAAATCTTTTGAAGAGAACTAGACAATCTGATAAGAGAAGCTTTAATTTTTCTTGAACAGCTGAGCTGATTTGCAGCCAATGTGATATTAGTGGTTTAATTTGCATCAAGCTAAATAGATTAGAATTTCATTATTTTATATAAATCTTTTTTATATCTCCAGGTAGTTCTGGTAATTCTTATTAATCTAAAACTTGTTTCACATACTCTTATAATACTTAGGTAGAGAAAGCAATAGAACTAGGCAATATTGGAACTATAGAAATATACATGTTAATGACACATTCAGTTTAAAGTTTTCTAGTCCAAAAGAGATACAAGTATAATCCCCTTTAAAATTCTTCATTCTACATACTTTTAACCATTTACCAAAACAAAAAAAAGCATAGGCTAAGATTTAGATAGAAAGCAGTGGAGCTGTATAAAACGCCACATGAACAGATTCCCAGAATAAGGTACCCTACTTAAAGAAAAACTATTAGCTCCTATTTAGACACTGGCTATGTTCACAACAAGGGACACGGGTGGCGCTGTGGGTAAAACCTCAGCGCCTAGGACTTGCCGATCGCATGGTTGGCGGTTCGAATCCTCGCGGCGGGGTGAGCTCCCATCGTTCGGTCCCAGCTCCTGCCCACCTAGCAGTTCGAAAGCACCCTTAAGTGCAAGTAGATAAATAGGGAGAAGGTAAACGGCGTTTCCGTGTGCTGCGCTGGTGCTGGCTCGCCAGAGCAGCTTCGTCACGCTGGCCACGTGACCCGGAAGTGTCTTCGGACGGCGCCGGCTCCTGGCCTCTAGAGTGAGATGAGCGCACAACCCTAGAGTCTGTCAAGACTGGCCCGTACGGCAGGGGTACCTTTACCTTTACCTTTAGGTTCACAACATGGGTGACACTGTGGGTTAAACCACAGAGTCTAGGGCTTGCCGATCAGAAGGTTGGTGGTTCAAATCCCCGTGACAGGGTGAGCTCCTGTTGTTCGGTTCCTGCTCCTGCCAACCTAGCAGTTCAAAAGCATGTCAAAGTGCAAGTAGATAAATAGGTACCACTCCGGCGGGAAGGTAAACGGCGTTTCCATACTCTGCTCTGGTTTGCCAGAAGTGGCTTAGTCATGCTGGCCACATGACCCGGAAACTGTACGCCGGCTCCCTCGGCCAATAAAGTGAGATGAGCGCCGCAAACCCAGAGTTGGCCACGACTGGACCTAATGGTCAGAAGTACCTTTAACTTTATGTTCACACCACACTACAATTTCTGGAGTGGCTTAACATCCAATCCCATTTCAGAGAACTTTGGGAGGGAAATCAGGTCTTAACAACTCTCTGTACCCATAACAAACTGCAGCTCTTGGGATTCTTTGGGGGGAGCCATGAGTGTTTAAAGTGGTATCATAGTGCTTTAAATGTATGGTGTGGACACGGCCATCTTGTGGTCCTGGAATGGCAAAGTCCAGTGCAATCCTATGCATATTTACTCCGTGGGACCAATTCCCAGAAAAGAGTTACAGGATTGACAGAAGCTGTCATGAAATGGACAGCAGCTGTCTAGGGTTTCAGGCGAGGGTCTTTCTCAGCCCTGTCTGGAGATGCCAGTACACAGAGTCTAATCAAACTCTCAGCAGGGCACCATGGCACAGCAGTCGTAGTATGATTTTCATGTATGCACATGCTACATTAAAATATCTGCAGAATATTTTCTGAAATACTAAGCTTTGGTTTAAGGCAGTCTGCCCCAACCTGGTGCCTTCTACATATCTCTGAGCTACAATTCCAACCATTCCTGACCCTTGGCTTTGCTTGTTGGGATTGATGGGAACTGGAGTCAAAATACCAATTCAGGCATGCACTATACTGGGGATGGGGTTTTAACTTAAAGCATGGGGATTTTAATTCAAGGCACTTCTCCTCCTTGCCATAACATGTGAACGTGGGGTGAAGGACCTATGTCTCTCCATATATTGTTGGGCTCCAGTTTCCATCAGTCCTAGCCAGCATGGTCAATAGTCAGCAATGATGGACCTGGGAGAAGAGAGGGTTGAAGTAGACTGGAAGAAATTTAAGATTTATTTACAAAAATATTGTAATTTGGTTGAATGTTAAGAAGGATGCTAGATCACAAATAATTGTCCACCACTGAATTAGATCTGAATTCGACGATAAGTGAGATTAAGGAAAATATAAATCTTTTGGAGAACTGCTAGATCCTATTTAAATGAGCGGATATAAGATTGTAAACAAGATTTGCTTGGAAAAAAATTTTTTTAATGATGTAAGTGGGAGCGGGAGACGTGAGGGAGTCCAAAGAAGTGACGAAATTATGTTATGATATAATTAATGTTGTTTATTATTTATGCATTTGTATTCAAAAACTTTAATAAATATTTATAAAAAAAATAATAGTCAGCAATGATGGGAATTGTTGTCGTTCAACAGCTAGAGGTCCACAGTTCCTTATCCCTGGTGCAAGTAGTAAACATATCGTGCAGTCTCACATGTTGTGTTCATGTACGTCTTGGCCTCCATGCATCTTGATCCAGGACCAGCTTCATTTTTGAGAGGACCCCGGACAAACTGTCCACTGGTTGGTCCTTCTGTTGTATTGGCAATAATCCAAGCAGTGCTGGGCAGCTTGGTCTACCCATCCTTTAAATTCCTCATGACCAATGGCCATCCTGGCTTGAGTTTATGAGAATGTAGCCCAAGATAGCTGGCGGCACCAGATTGGGGAATGCTTATGAACACATTCTTTTAAAAATGGATAATATGCAAAGCTCAGCTCAGAGTACAATAGTGAAGAAGAGGAGGAAGATGAGGAGGAAGAGTAAGATGAGGAGGGGGGAGAAGAAGAAGAAGAAGAAGAAGAAGAAGAAGAAGAAGAAGAAGAAGAAGAAGAGGAGGAGGAGGAGGAGGAGTTTGGATTTGATATCCCACTTTATCACTACCCGAAGGAGTCTCAAAGCGGCTCACAATCTCCTTTCCCTTCCTCCCCCACAACAAACACTCTGGGAGGTGAGTGGGGCTGAGAGACTTCAGAGAAGCGTGACTAGCCCAAGGTCACCCAGCAGCTGCATGTGGAGGAGTGAGGGATCGAACCCGGGTCACCAGATTACAAGTCCATTGCTCTTAACCACTACACCGCACTGGTGGTCACGGTTTACAAAATTGCATTTGGGAGGAAAATGGATTTCCTATTGCTGAAATATGATGCCATGCAACCATGTAAAGTTCTGCCAACAATACATTCAAAGCATCATCAGCATCAGCAAAACCATATTTCTTAATTATATCTAATGGATGAGGTAGAATTAACAGCAAAAGTTGACAATTTAACATTTAATCATTGTCAATTTAACAATTTAACCAATGTCTCTGAAATAAGGATTCAGTTCTCATAGACTTGTTGCTATGTATTTAAGAATGACAGTATTAAAATTAGCAACATGTTTCCTGCTCCGTGTTCTGCCTCATCACAGTTTCCTTTGACACGATCTATTCTTTTTAAAGTCTCTAAAATGAGACAGGAAATGTGTGTGCGTGAGTACAGGGACGGGGGGACGGACAACACTGATTTGGATCCTAACTTCATTTTGATTTGTCCATCAGTTCCCTGGATTCAGAATCTTCCATCACAATTAGCACTTCAGTGTCCGGATTTCCTTCTCCTTGAATGCCCACAAGGTTCTGCTGTGATGGCTTTTCAATGTGAAGACCTGGAACAAGAGGATGAATTCAATAGCAACCCAAACTGGTGAATGAATGGTATTCCCAGGCCATTGTGCTGGTTAGTCGCATGTGGGGAGGTAATAACAAGGCATTCTAGTCTTTCTTAATGTCTCATCTACATATCAGTCTCATGGGACCTGAAGCCTTTTCAGCCAAAGCTTTCCAAAATAAGAGCTAAGAGGTGTAGATTTCCCAGGACTGCCAGCATGAACATCAGTCATCTGAAATACGCAAGATCCCGTTTACACTTCACTCCCTTTCTCTTTCCCGACCCCCAAATGCTTGGGATATCTGTAACATCAAGTATTGGCCAAAGTTTGAATATATTTAGACAACTATAAAACTGGAAACCCAGCCCCAGCTTAATGCTGAGCATGGGTATTTTGATTGAATAACATGTTTCAGTTCGCTTTTGAAATGGGCAAGCTCTCCCAAAGTTGCCTCGGATTAACTCTGAAATTCTCTGAACTCTTCTGGGGAAATAAAAAAATCCAAACAATTTTTCTGAGCCAATCTGAGAATTTGGAAAACTTACCTGTCTGTCTGCTGTAAAGTTAAAGGGACCCCTGACCATTAAGTCCAGTCGTGGACAACTCTGGGGCTGTGTGTTCATCTCGCTTTGTTGGCCGAGGGAGCCGCCGTACAGCTTCCGGGTCATGTGGCCAGCATGACTAAGCCGCTACTGGTGAACCAGAGCAGCGCACGGAAATGCCGTTTACCTTCCCACCGGAGCAGTACCTATTTATCTACTTGTACTTTGACGTGCTTTTGAACTGCTAGGTTGGCAGGAGCTGGGACCAAACAACAGAAGCTCACCCTGTCACAGGGATTCGAACCGCCGACCTTCTGATCGGCAAACCCTAGGCACTGTGGTTTAACCCACAGCGCCACCCGCATCCCCATCTGTCTGTTGTATTTTATCAAATTGCTCATTGGAATAGAAGTTGCTTTGCATGCAGCAGGTCCCGGGTTTAATCCTTGGCATCTCTCTATAGGGCTGGGAGTGGTACCTGTCCGAAATCCTGGAGAATTTCTGCCAGCCAGTGTAGTCAATACTGACCTGTGATCCAACTCAGGATGAGGCAGCTCCCTTTGTTCTTAACAACATTCAGCACCGGCTCACACCCCCAAAACACGTTCCTCCTCCTCCCTATCCTCACCTGTAATTGGCCAATAGGGGCTGCCATCACCTGCCCCCACCCCACAAAATAATGCCTCTGGGAATGATACGACGTCATGGCGTGGCTTTGTTCTTTTCAAAATTACAAAGTGGAAAGCTGCTGGGATCCTGAGGGCAGGAAAGTCCCCACCCCTCCGTGCTGGTGCAGGTTTGTTTTTAATGTATCCTGTTTTATTTTTTAAATGCATAATCCACTTTTCATCATATCGGCCCCAAAGCGGCTCATAAAATACATACAGAAAATATACAAAATGAAAACTATAAATTAAACTCCAGAGGATTAAAACACCAGGGGAGCATTTGTGGTGCAAAGGCGCCTTGGAATAAAATGGCTTCAACCAGGCGTCTGAAATTTAGCAGGGATGGTCCCTGGCTGATTTCTACTGGAAGAGAATTCTGTAGAGTTGGGCCGACTGTACTGAAGGCACAGCTCCTCATTGACATGAGTTGTGCTTGTGGTCCATGGGAGACGACTAACAAGGCTCCACCAGGTGATTGGCTTTAGACCTACCAACAGCCCAAAACATCTGGAGGGCAGCAGGTTGGCGTAGGCTGATCTAGGGGGTCCTTCAGTTTTCCTTCATTAAGTCTACACAGTCTTTCCCCTCCCAGACAAGCACATTCAGAGCCTGCCAGGACAGTCAAAATGCAGCTTGCTCCTCTGCTCAGTTTCTTCCCTGTGTGCAGAAAGTTATTGTAAGTACATGTGTTCATGTTTTGTATTGCTTTATGATTTATTGTACCCCTTGATATTTAATATGAGCTGGCAGTATAATAATATTTTTTATGAATAAATTTCATATTGATTCTCACAGGAGCAGAGAATTGTCGTGGAGGGAATGTTGCTTTGAAACAGGAAATTTAAAAGGTGCAAATCCTGCAGAAAAGAGGTTGAAGGCTAACATTTTTGTGTGTGCGGCATGAACTTTCATATAGTTCTGTGGCTTTTAACTACCAAAGCTCATACTGCTGTGTAAGTGCGCTACCCATTGAAGGTGCCACAAAGCTCTTAGTTGCCCTCTCCTGTGGAATTGTATCTTTTTACACTCCCTGTTGCAAAGTATTCTGTAAATACCTCTATGTGCCATACAGCAAACTGAATTTAACAAGTCAGTTTCTTTCAGAATAGCATATAACTGAAGCACAGCACTCCTGCGTCCAATTACTCCCCTTGATTTTCCCAGCAAAATTCACACAATCACGGTATGAATATGAATTCAGCATGGAACAGTTGGCAGGTTAATACATTTATGCGCATTAACATGGACACCTCATATTCAATGCATCTGCAGCTTTGTTACTTCCTTTAATCTGTCTTGCTTATGCATTCAGTTAGTATCCCATAGGAATAAATGTCTCACACATTCCAACATTTCTGAAACAGACTGGTATCTCTTAAACATATGGCAGACTTGATTTCATAATGGAGCTCACCCATTCTAAGCTTCACATCACCTACCAATTACTATGTAACTTAATTGCTGCTCTGATTATAGAATACTTTGGGTTTTTTTGGTTGTAGTAGTATGAAATATAATTACAAGTTATTTGGCAGGGGGAGGTGGAAGAAGAGATGATAAATAGAACTTCTTTTGGTTTCTCATTTTCCATATAAAAATGAAGCTCCATCAAGCATACTTTCAGGGTAACGTGCTCGTTTGTTGGTCCACAAAAGGGGCTAGAGAGAATGGGTCAAGCGACTGTGCTTTCATATGATATATGTCCTCTTTTTCCAGGACATGCCCTCTTTTTCATGGATACAGTCATACCTCATGTTACAGATGCTTCAGGTTATGTCGTTTCAGGTTGTGTCCCACTGCGACCCGGAAGTACCAAAAAAGGGTTACTTCCAGGTTTCGCCGCTCGCGCATGTGCAGAAGCGCTAAATCACGCTTCACGCATGTGCACAAGCACCGAATTGCGCCGCACACCTGCGCAGATATGGCGCTTCAGGTTGTGCTCTTTTCAGGTTGCAAAAGAGCCTCCGGAACGGATCCCGTTCGCAACCAGAGGTACCACTGTATGTAAAAGGAGAGTCATCATAAGCAGTCTGTAGTTAAAGGCAGAAGTCGGCAAATGTGTCTTCTTTTTTGCTCTTCAAAATATGTCAACCCCATCATAGGTCCATTTATTGTCTCAGAGGCTGTGGATTTCTTCGCGTATCAGATGCTGGCCTATCTCTTCTTCTGTTCTCTTCTTGGGAACCTTTCACCAGCTACACCTGCCTATGTGACATGGGTCTCCATGGGGCCATTTTGTGAGATGCATTCTGCAACTTGTCATGGACACAAAAATGCCAAGAGAGAAGTGGTGATAAGAGTGTGAGGATGGCTGACCCCTGAATCGGAACAAACATCAATCTGCATAAAACCCATTTGGGTTTTCTTTGAGAAAGCAGCAGGGCAAACAAAACTATTGGACCAATGCCTAGAAAGTATGGGACAAGCAGAATGTGGATGAGCGATCAGTCTCAAACTGGACACATAGTGTTGTATCCCCATTCATGCAAGGACTTCCACATGTGCAACAGAACTTCTCCTCCCTCTCCTCCTGCACGCCCGCCATCTGTTCTAGGGATTCCCCCAACTCTCTGGAGGGGGGATGCAGGGGCACATGGGTGGGTAGGACAACCGATATAACCCATTACAGCAGCTTGGAATGAATAATCTCCATCTAGAGCAGAAATGGGGAACCAGTGCCACTCCAGATGTTGGGGATGCCAGTTTACATCAGTTCCAGCCAGCATAACCAATGGTCAGAGATGATGCAAGTTGTAGTGCAGCAACAACTGGAAGGCTACAGGTTGCCCACCCCTAATCTAGAGCCTGACAGAGGCAGTGAGAGTCTGTTAGAGCTTTTGGATCTCTCAGCATCTTTTGACACAACGGATCATCAAAACTTTGTGAGCTGGCTGAAGAAGTTGGGTGTACGAGACATAATTGTTGAGTGGTTCCATTTCTAGACCAGAATTCCATGTCTGCATCAGGACCAGTAGCAGAAGGTAAAATCGGATGAGTACTGCTCTGCCTCATATAAATGGAATGAACAATAATTTGGAGATATAGATACAGATGTTAGAATTCCTGCTCCATGATTGCAGTCATGGGATTTTTGTCTGTCACATGACAGTTTATATTTTGACTCCACAGAGTGGGAAGTGACGGAGACAGGATGTTTGTGTTACTGTGTTCTATGAAGTGGGACTATTGTCCTTTGTCCTTTTTCTCTTTGCTGTCTGATGCTAGAGAGACAGGAAGCCATGTTGCAGTGCCTGTGTGTGTTTATATGTAAATAAAGTAGATTAGCCAAAATGCTGAGTTGCTGAGGTCTGTTATGCAAACTGTGAACACTCTGCAGATCGCTAAGTGTGCCAGTGTCTGTTGGCATCGGACACTGTGATGTTTGGGCTGAAGAAAGCTTTTGAAGCTCCCAAACAAAAGACCAGGAGAGAGAGAACATGCCAGTCGGGCATGAGTCTCTGCCAGGGTCCTACTTGAGAGTAGGACGAGCTCCTGACAATAGATATGTCAGGTTATGTATCCACAGCAGTAACCAGAGGAGGAATGACCGCTGGGGGAAGTGCAGAAAGAAGAAATGCCATGGTACACCTGCAGCAGCTGTAAGGGATGCGGGTGGCGCTGTGGGTTAAACCACAGAGCCTAGGACTTGCCGATCAGAAGGTCAGCGGTTTGAATCCCCGCAACGGGGTGAGCTCCTGTTGCTCAGTCCCTGCTCCTGCCAACCTAGCAGTTCGAAAGCATGTCAAAGTGCAAGTAGATAAATAGGTACCACTCTGGCGGGAAGGTAAACGGTGTTTCTGTGTGCTGCTCTGGTTCACCGTGCTGGCCGCATGACCCGGAAGCTGTCTGTGGACAAACGCCGGCTCCCTTGGCCAATAAAGCGAGATGAGCGTCGCAGCCCCAGAGTCGGTCACGACTGGATCTAATGGTCAGGGGTCCCTTTACCTTTACCTTTTTACCTGCAGCAGCACAACTGGATGCCTTCATCTGGTCCAGCTGCAACAAATCATGTCTCTCCCATATTGGTCTCTACGGCGGCAGCAGGCGCTGTAACTCTCCAACGGTTTGACTTCACCCTCAAAGGCACACTCTTCCATTGTCTTCTGAGACAGACAGATGCCAACCTTATAGATACATATGAATTGAAGTAGCTTTGGAGGAAGCCTAAATCCTGAGCCGAAGCAGGGTGCTTTGGAGCAAATCGGGACTTGCCTGAGATGAAGTGGAATCGGTACAAGGCACCCCAACTCAAACCAGGAATCTCTGCTAAGCGCCTTGCAGTGCTTGAATGAATCAGATGCCGCTACAGACAAGTGTCTGCTAAAAGTGGAACTCATTTTTCTAACCTTACCTTATAAGGAAAACATCAGAATAGAGGGCAAAAGGGGAGATAGGGCAAAAGGGAGATTGTAGGGGAGATTCTGACTGTCAGGTCAAGCTTGTAATCAGGAGAGATGATTTTACCCAGACACTCCAATCCCAGCATTTTCAGAAAGGAAAACCAATAGATTTTAGTTTTGCCTCTCTCTGAAAATCAACTATGATGGTAGTCAGCGCTAAGACTGCTGGACCCATTTGTTTGCAGTTGTCAGTTTTCTTATCTAGGGGCACTTCTAGCATGCCTGCTATATTCCAACCAACTGGTTGTTGTTGTTGTTTTAAAAAACCAAACATTAAAGGTGTCATTGGACTTGCCTGAAAATTTGATCTAATTCTGCCAAAATTAAAAAGTTATAGAAGGTACACATACACACACACACACACACACACACACACACACACACACTTTTAAAGACATCTAGCACAGCACACACCCCGACCTATTTGTCTGTAATTTGGCATGTTTCTTTCCTCAAGGCACCTCTCCTATGTCTGGTATTTGCAGACCAATTGCCCACAGATCACTTGGGGAGATTAAGTGAATCCTTTTTATCCACTCCAAGGCTACAAAGGCTGCCCTTAAAGGAAAGCACCGCCACTATCCTTCTGAAATTTGGCAGGATTTATTCCCTTAGGAAGGGCTACCATGTCTGCAAATTGTATCCCATTTCAGCGTGTGTGTGTGGCAGGCACCACAACCAGTTTCTGCAAAATGGCCTTGTTTCTAGGGAAGAGGGGTGAGAATGTGAACTCTGAAAAATGCTTCCTGAGAAATTTCAACTTGCACTGCCTCTAAAGTGTCAGAATTACAGTCCTGGTATCTTGCTCTGCTGCTAGATACACTAGTAGCAAAAGTAGCCAGGATGGCTGATCACCACCTTTGATTTGTATTATGATCCTCTCAGATCACGAGCTGGCATCCATTCTGCATGCATTGATAATCTCCTGTGGATTGCTGTAATGCACTTTATGCGGGGCTGCCTTTAGAGACGGCTAGGAATGCTTTGATTATTGCAGAAACCAGCTGCTCTTTTACGGAAGAGAAATCATAGTCCTGCTAAGATTGGCTGCCTGTTTGCTTCTAGGGCCAATTCAAGTGTTAGGTCTTACCATTAAAGACTCAGATGGCCTGGTTCCTGCCTATCTTCAAGAGTTCCTCTTCCCATATGTGCCTTCGTGGTCTTTCAAATCTACCCAAGACGTCTTGCTCTGTTTTCTATCATTGTACCAAAGAGCACAAAACGAGGCCTTCACTGTAGCAATGACCCTTGTGTGGAACTCCCTAAAAATTCAACTGTTACCATTATAGAACTGCTCTGGAGGGCAGGGCCTGAACCAATGGCTTCAAGATACAGGAAAGGAGATTCCGACTAAACATCAGGAAGAACTTTCTGACAGTAAGAGCTGTTTGACAGTGGAAAGGTCTCCCTTGGATTGTCTTGGACTGTCCTTCTGCAGAGATTTTAAAGCAGAGATTGGATGCCACCTGTCAGGGATGATTTAGCTGAGATTCCTACCTTGCAGGGGGGAGTTGGGCTAGATGCATAGCTGTTTTTGTGTGTGTGTTTTTAATTTATTTAATCATTTTTTCAATACAAACAGCAACCACAAAAAACACATACAACAAAAACCACAATAACACAATAACACAATTTAACAATTCAGATTTGAGTACTGATATACCTATAACTACACCTTTTTAACAGTATATTTCCCCACCTGTCCTCCCCCTTCTTCCCTCCACTTTTTGCCTTATCTCTTAAGTAATCCTTCCAGATTTCTTCATATTTATCCATTCTTAATTTGCGTCAATATGCAATTCGTTCATATGTAACTAGTCTGTCCATATTGTCAATCCATGTGCTCAATGGGATCTTTTTGCGGCTCTTCCAATTCATCAGAACAAGTTTTTTTGCTTCTAATAATGGCATGGTATATCCATTTTTTTTTTTTCCCATTGTAATCTCCCACGTTTCTGGTATATAATTTCGAATTAAATTCAAATCCCCTAAATAACATTTTTTGTTATTAATCTTGCTATATATATCCTCACCTCGCACCAAAATGATCTTATCATCAGGCAGCCAAACATCATATGTACTAAGTTTGCATTTTTACTTCCACATCTCCAGCAGTTGTCTGCATTTGTTATTTTCTTCTGGTAAAGTTTTGCTGGAGTCCAGTGGATTCTGAATATTATTTTCTACTGAATAAGTCTTAGTCTTAGATCCATAGAAGCTATTTCTATTGATTTTATACATGACTCCCATATATCACTTGTTATCTGCACCCCCAACTTTTCACTCCATTTTTGTCTATCATATTCTAAATCTTACTTGCATAGCTGTCAACTTTTCCCTTTTCTTGCGAGGAATCCTATTCGGAATAAGGGAATTTCCCTTAAAAAAGGGGAAGCATTGACAACTATGGCTAGATGACCTTTGGTGTTCCTTCCAGCTCTACAATTCTAAATACAAACGTCACAGATCTCCTGGACCTCTCCCATTTCATGGCCTTTTGGCCTCACTGTTTACAAAATTAGTTTCCCTATCTGTGTCTGCCAAGTAAGGATAACAGTTCATGCATCCGATAAAGCTGATACTTTCCCCCTGAAGCTTGTGCCAAAATAGACCTTGAAGGTGCTTCAGAAAACTAAATTGTTTTTGCTGTACCAGACTAATCTGACTCCCCTTCTGGAGTTCCCCAGAAGTTAGGCATTCTTTATTTGATAAGGGTTTTGCTGGCATTTTGCTCATTGCACCAGAGCGTTCCAGAGGCTTCCACTGATGGAAGTCTTATTGCCAGCTGAGTGACAGTGTTGGATACAGCCCAGTGGTGTCTATTCACATATTTTTGTGTAGACTACGAAGTATAAATAAATCCAGCTATCATTTTAGGTTTGCATAGAACTACTAGGTGCAAGGAATTAATTCCTCAGCTAGTAGACCTGTTAATATGCGATTAAAACTTCACAATCCCAGTTTCCACCAATAAAAGCTTTATTGTATGCAGGCAAAATACATGGTTATATTGACATTGTATGGTTTTACAGGATAAATAGAGAGTCCCTGGAAGGATTCTTGAAACCGAACTAAGCTCTTAACGACATAAAGAGGAACAAACGCTGTCACTGTTGCAATATTTATCATAATATTTCAGCCTTCCTTCGAGAAGCTGAGGGCATTGTATAACCCACATTTTATTCTCACAACAACCCTGTGAGTTGAGTTTGACTGAGAGAAGGTGACTGGGTGAAGGTTCACCCCATGAGCTTTGTGGCTGAGTAAGGATTTGAACCTGGATCTCTGACGTTCTAGTTTAACATTCTAAACACTACTGCACACTGGCTCTCAGGTGCCTCAATATGAGACGTTGGAAGTAAGTTAGAGTACAATTTTCTAGAATCTAAATGTGACTTTGCACCAGAATGGAACGTTTATTCTGTGTGGGACAACCCTTTTACTCAATCGTGGTTGAATAAATAAGAGCAGATAAAATTATTTGACCTGTGCTTGTTTACCACTTTCCCATAACTCTAATAGATCACTTTTAAAATGTCAGTATTGCCGCAAACCCTGTTCCTTTTACCGGTACATCCCCAGTGGCGTAGGGAGGGTGTGTGTGGAGGGGACAGGCCACACCGGGTGCCACTCTGGGAGGGGTGACAAGATGGCCCCTGCCTCCCCTCAGCTGTAGAGCGAGCGAGGGAGCCCGCAGTCTGTAAGGGCGCCACTCGCGCACCGTCCGTACGGACTGTGCATGTGCGGCATTCTGTAGGGAGTGCGCACACAGGGGATGCTGCACATGCGCAGTCTGTATGGGCTGCGCCATCCTGGTTGCCGGAGAGGGTTCCTCCGCCACTGAATATCCCCCAGTGAACTAAAGTTCAGATTTCATTTCTTCAGGTTTACTATGGTTCAGAGCTGTAAAAATGGGAAACCAATGGTTCCTGCGTTGTTGGACCTCAACTCTCATCCTACAACCTCTGGCCACAGCCAGTTCAGCCAATAGTCAGGGGCGAACAGCAACATCTCTGGAGGGATGCAGGTTCTCCAGTCCTATGCTAGGCATTTTGCCAGAGGCCTGCAATCTCATGGCGATTTCTAATGATCTACTGGAATCCACTATGTGAATTTGTACCATCACACAGTGAAATTTTTCCTTTGCTTTCTGCTACTGATCATCACCAATGTGGCACCAAATCACACGGTGAGTTCAGTAAGTGATATGGCTGGGAGTAGTAAATTCACCATTTGAATATAAGGTTTAAAGCAGTGCTGCAAATAAGTCTCCAGAAGACCACTAGTGGCCAGTGTAGTGGTACGGAACTTAACTTGAGAGGGCAGAGCAGTGGGGTTGTAAACATTTTTGGGGGGTGGCTCACTCAGGTGGGAGTGCTGGATTGCCTCCACCATAGCCTTGCCCAATCCCCATCCAGGTTATCTGCAGCGACACTGGTGTTTGGAGGGTGACTCCACCCTTCCACACCAGCCAATACTGCAAAATTACTTAGCCCACAGATTAATATAGTCCACTTCTATTTAGTTCATCTGAAAGAAAACCACCACCACCAGTTTCCCAGCATATAAATGCTTCCCTTCCCAATCATGTGACACTTATTCCTGCTCACCACATGTGATGAGGCAAGCAGCCATTTTGAAACCCTGTCAGCACCAACTCTTGGAGTTCATCCAGCACTAGATTGGAATATTTTTTTCACACCCAAAGAAAAGTACAAATTTGCTTCCATGATGGAACTCAAAGTAGCATATAAGGGATTTTAATGCTGTATTGTTTTTAATACTCAATTGGGAGCCGCCCAGAGTGGCTGGGGAAACTCAGCCAGATGGGCGAGGTATACATAATAAATTATGATTATTATTTACCTCGTGGTCTTCCATTCAGACATTGCCCAGGGCTATACGTCCTTAGTTTTAAGTTGACAGGCCTTCAGACAATTCCCGGGGCTCGAAATAACAACCTGCATTTGCAAACTTGGTGCCCTCCAGCTGTTTTGGACTGCAACACCCATCCCTCCCAGCCAGCAAAGCTAATGGTGAGGGATGATGGGAATTGTATTTCAACACCTGAAGGGTACCAAGTTGGGAAGCCAGCTCTGAAACTAACTCCCTCCACGTTCAAAAAGCCTTGGTGGTGGTGGGGAAGAATCACATTAAGCAACCAATAACTGAAGCCAATGTATTATAGGGAAAAGAAATCCATTTTTTTATTTTTTTCACTCATAATTTATTTACAAATACACATTATAACTTTTATATACATTGCACATTTACATGGTAGAAAAGTACAAAACTATATATTTAAATGAATTTATATTTAACTCGCCATGTTTGAAAATATAAAATTGCCTCAGAAAAAAAAGTATTATGAAAAGCAAGAAACTTGAACTGATAAAGCTTTGATATAATATTCTGTGAACACTTTGAATGAGAAATGAAAAGGACTTTTAAAAATGGAACTGCAGGACTATCTTAAAGGAAACATCAAATAAAACGTTGATGCATGTGACAATGTATTTTTTTCCCAATAAAAAATTATGCTTTCATTACATTTAGCCATATAGCTATTAACGGCCTTCATAATCCGATCTTTGGGTTTGGATTCTCATAGTACAGTAGAAATGTCCAGTACACTGAGATCACCTCAATAACATGAATCAATCAGAAGAACATAACCAAGGGATAACCAAGGGGAAGAGGTTTCCTTAAAGACTGCCTCATTGCACCCCAAATCTATAGTTAAGTCAGTTTACAGCGCCTTTTGGTCAGTCAAGATTCCTTGTAAACAAATACCCGAGGGATTGTGGATGTATGTACAGAACCGGCAAGGAAATGCAATAAATAAAAATGTAACAGGAAACTGACATGCAAAGTTTTGTTAAAGTGGAAAAGAGTTAACACTGGCAGAAACAAGGCTATGAAGAGTTGTGACGGGGATGGGGGGGGGATAAGCTCTAAGGAATGGATTTATAGTTTACAAGAAAAAAAGAAGAAGCTTTACTATACAGGCAAGAGACCTCACAATAAATAACACTGTTCATCCCATAACGATTAAATTTCTTCCAAAAAAAAAAAAAAGGTGTACAGTCAATCGGACATTTTTTTATGTATAAATTATAAAACATGACACAGTATAAATAAATGTCTACAAGATTCAACTATATGTATACTTTTTTCTTCCCCAAATAAATAAGCATACATTTATGTACAGTATGGACATTGTATTTCTTGCCCAATGGCTGTTCCAAAAGTGATGGAAGTTTTACCACTGATTGGAAGATAAGCTGTAGTCCTGGTCGTCGTCTTCTTCGTCTTCGTCAAGATCTTCATTAATGGCTAGATAGGAGAATACAGGGGAGCTGTTGTTTAAACACGGACAACAACAGCGCAGAAGCAGCTCAGAGCATGTTTTCAAAGCCCCCTGCATAGCCGTGATAGAGAGTTGCATTTTTACTCTTTTTTTTGTTTTGTTTTTTTAAGCGTGGCTTGTAGTGAGATGCGCTTTGGCATCTGCTGTTACGCAATAAAGTTTTTGTGTGCATGTGTGTGTGTGTTACATAATCTATGAAGTCATAACTGCAGCAAGTTCTGAAGACTCAATGGCTCAGGTTTTATTGGCAGATTCCTGAAATTAGATAAAAAGTGCTCTTGTGTTCTAGGTTTTTTAAACTGCTTTTTTATTTTTATTTTTTTGAGTCCTTCATTCAGAGGCAACTGCAAGGAGACAGCAGCCCACGTGGTTAAGTGTTAAGCTAGGGGGGGTCGCAGGAGGGAGTGGGGAGGGAGGGTGCGATTAGATTGTAGCCAAGTGTTAATAAAGCAAACAGCAAAGCACACTGAAGCAAACGATATTAAGAGAGGGCAGGAAATCGCCCGAAAGATGCATTTAAGGCAGCCCTCTGATGTTAAGCAGACCCTTTCCTACAATGAGAAAAGGCTCCCCAAAATGTCCGCTGTTGGCTATCTGTTATGCCTTACGAACCACAAGACGTCTGTATAATATATAAATCTTTCTGCATAAGATCTCTCTCATGTTCCCTTTCATGTTTAATAAGGGTGTCAGTCTTCCCTAAACTGGGGGCTGTTTTGCCTTCAGAAGATAACCGTTCCTGGGAAGGTTAAAAATCTCACTTACAGTTGCAAGATCCTGGGTGCTTTACCTCCAAAAGTACACCCAGTGAACACGCTGCCTCCTTCATAGCACATTCGCTTGGGTAAGTGGTGTTATCGCTGGCACAAACAGATTCATCCGATTTGCTTTCGGGACAGAGCTCGTCGCAGAGGGCACACCGGCCTCTGCCCACTTTTAAATCCCACAAACATTTCTTCCCGGTGCTGCATTGGATGTCTTCGCAAGATTTGGCCTCTACAAGAGATTTTCATTAAAAAAAAGAAAAAGAGGGGAAGGGGAAAGAGGTTGACGTTTGCTTGCTTTTTTTAAAAAAAAGAACAAAAGCAAAGTAACTGTGAAATTATATTCTGACAATTTCTGCAGGGTCACAAAGATGATTCCAAAAAACAACAACCCTGTTACTGCCCAACAGGAGGCAGTGAAGCTGGAGGTGTGGAGAGAAGCTAAGACTTAAAATTGAGTTTTATTTGTCTCCTGGTTTTCTGATGGAGGGTGGGGCCCTGGCTGAAAGTTTTAGCTAGAAGAGGGAGAGTTTCAGCTAAAGGCACTGGAGGCTGTGAGTGCAATCTCAGAGAGGTTTCCTTATCCAACACTCTCAATCAGCAGAGGCTGATGCCCCTTAGGACTGGCAGGGAGGCCAATAGTAGATGCAACCAGAGTCAACGGCAGGTAGAACAAGAGACAATGATAGGCAGGGCCAACTAATTCTAGCTTTGTCTCCTCCCTCCTCCCTACTGAATTCTGCAAGTGGAAGAGATGAAGGCGGAGGAGGAATCTGACTGCTAGTGCCACTCTCTGGACTGATTATTAGGAGGTGGGGGCTGACAGAGGACAGACTAAGATTGGTAGAGCAAAGCTCCATTCATCCCAGCAGACCAGCCTCCAGTGCTGTCTGTTCAGGCTAGGTAGAGAGACAGGGTCACGATGCTGGATACTGAGAGGCATAGCAGTGAGGTGATGGATGACAGAGCTGTGTGGGCTACCCAACCTGCCCTGTACCCCATAAGCTATACTGCTATCCTCCTGTTTGGTGCAGAATCATGTTCCTTCTCCTGTTTTGAAACAAGATTAATTTGCTAGCCTGATCTACTTTCTAAACATGGAAGGTTGAGGAGTGCCATCTGTTCCTTTGCTGGCCTTAAGATTCTTTTACTCTACTTGCCTTTGGGTGTAATGGCTCAAGCTGAAACCCTTGCCATGGCCAAGTCCAAATCCTATAAATCTGATTTATCGGCAACAGCCACCACAGAAAGTGCCAGCCCTTAAAATTGTGTTGTCTGGGGCAGTGGCGTAGCGTGGGTTGTCAGCACCCGGGGCAAGGCAAGTAATTTGCGCCCCCTAACCCATGGATTTGCGCCCCCTAACACATGGATTTGCGCCCCCTAACACGTGGATTTGCGCCCCTAACCCTAACCCCCCAGATGTTGCCCCGGTGCGGCCGGCCCCCCCTGCACCCCCCACGCTACGCCACTGGTCTGGGGTGAAGGACAAGGTGGTGACACTCCTCTACTCCACACACAGAAACCAACTGTGCTGGTGGTTGAATTCTTACTTCCACACTAATGACGGGATAATACTCTTCACCACACCTAGAGAGGCCAGGAGAGGCTGTGTGGCAACACAAGGGAATGGCTGCAGAGCTCAGGAGGAACTCTGGGTGGCTGCTGCTTCTACCCACCAGCATCTGCTGCCTGAGGCGGGTTCCTCACTTTGCCTAGTGGTAGGGCTGGGCCTGACTATAGGAAAGCACTAGGGGTGAGTGTCAGCTCTCTTTGTGGGCTGGATAACCAGGTGAATCAGAGTGATTCAGGAGTCTTTCCCTCCCATGCTGAAGTGCCACATCAAAAAGAAAGACAGACCCGCCCACTCAGGATTATGGACGAAAATGAATCCCTTTTATGTCCCTCACACAAAAAAACCCACTTGGATCAATTTATCCACAATTTGACAGGCATAATCCACTCTGGAAGGACTACTGTGCCTACAAACTTCATCCACTCTGGCCAAAATAAGGGAAAAGTTTTAGCTAATGTTAGATTCCCCATTACAAGTGAATGAAGAAACACAGAGTTGTTTTAGACACAGTGCCTGGGAACTAGAAACACAACTCAAAGCAGAGAGAATTCAGAGTGACCTTGAAAGGAGCCAGGGTTTTAAAAAGGCAGAGATTCAAGGTGAATTCCCTATGAATAAAAGGAAACACACATGACTGCCTTCAAAATGGCCCTAGGTTGCCTGAAAAAGGGGGTGTTGGTGACACACATTTGCCACTGACATCCGTAAACATAAGCATACTCTCTAGGGAGCAAATCCCATGGAACCCTGGAGGACTTAGAAGTGGGCTATGTGGCTCTTGTGTCATACTGATCTTCCAGGTCAGAGGTAGTGGCCTACTGCCAATGTAACAGCTTCCACATGAGCTGCTGAGCCAACTCTGGGAACAGGGACAGCTCCCAGTGCTGGCACAATTTTATAAACTAGTAATTGCTGCTGGTC
The DNA here is from genome assembly GCF_964106915.1 of Podarcis gaigeae. Lineage (NCBI taxonomy): Eukaryota > Metazoa > Chordata > Lepidosauria > Squamata > Lacertidae > Podarcis > Podarcis gaigeae. The sequence continues at coordinate 43,111,559 of NC_139687.1, forward strand.
CCAAGACCCCTGTGCTTGATCTTTGAGACCAAAGATCAGAATAGGATTTTTAAGGGAAAGGCATGCGAGGAGAGAGGGAAGGAGGGAGGGAGGGTGGGAGAAGCATCTTGCTTTCTAGGGCTCAATTAGTCCTCTATTTTTATAAACAGTGGCAGACCCAGCCGCAATGGTCACACTGAATGACTAGCTCTGCATTCTCAGAAGGGTCAGATAATGTAGCAAACCACTTATGACACCAGAAGGAGTTGCAAAATCAGCTCGTGTTACAGCAAGGAGCCCAAACAAGATCAAAGTTTTGTCTCCCACTCTAGGTGTTAGGTTAGCATGGCAAAGCAAGGGGAGATTGCGTGATCAGAAACCTCTCTGCCTTGAACGGTTACTGTATTCATTTTGCCTATGTTTGAATTTATGTAGAAATGTCACAGGCTGTACATTTTGCAAGTCAAGGTCTTTTAGCTTCAATGTTTACAGCCAACTGAGGACAACATTTCATGCAATCAGTACAAGGGCTTGTGGTGCATGAACACTAATACAAGGCTAAATTTATTTACCTTGAAGGATCCATTGCAGTCTTTATTGTTTTAGCATGGAGTGTATAGTGTATGTGACTGTATAGGGCAGTGGTGAGGCAGGGCAGGGAGAGAGCTGCTGTTAAAAGAAGTTAAAAATCTAAGTTCTTGGCCACATGCAAAGTGCTTTTTAGATTGTAGCTGTTGCCTTTCTTTCTGTCCATAAATTCACTACAAGATATATAATTTGCAGCTGATTATCAAATTAGTAAATTATATAGGGAATCACATCAGCCGTTGGCTTCAGTTGTACAACCTTCAGCTGAAATTTGTATTATCTTCTTTCTCTGATGCTATGGCTATTATGCACTCTAACATGGCTGCACTGTTATTCCCCCACTCCTGTGGGAGATCTAGATTCCCCCATGCTGTGTCTAGCACTGCGGAAATTGCATTTCTCAATGGTCCAGGCATAAGAGAGGTGAATATGAATGAAAGTCCCCTTGTTTTGTTCATCTTCTGTAGTTCCCCAGTTGACCTCCTGATTTGCTTGTGCAGTGTTTATACAGTTTTGTGTTAATTATTCCTACATCCCACACTTTTCAGTGTACTTCCCTGTCACTTTCCTAACTGCAGAAGGTCTGTTGATATTTTTTTTAAGTGGATTTGTTACACTAAGGTACAGCACTGAGAGTTTAACGTGTTATCCACTGTTTGTGAGAACGAGGTTAAAAAGCCCTTTCCCCAAAAGCCTGCCCTTTTTGGAGAAAGGGGAGAGCACAACTTTAACAAATGACCTGAACTCCCAAGTTTCCCCAATAGGACAGAGTTATAAAGCATCTCCAAGGTTAATGAGAAAGTTTCTGGAAGATGGAGAGGAGCATGTCTTCTGTGGAAACAGGCAAAAGCCGTCTCCTATCACATGCAACCCCACCCCTCTACAGTGGTATCTCGGGTTACAGACGCTTCGGGTTACAGACGCTTCAGGTTACAGACTCCGCTAACCCAGAAAGAGTACCTCGGGTTAAGAACTTTGCTTCAGGATGAGAACAGAAATCATACTCCAGTGGCATGGCAGCAGTGGGAGGCCCCATTAGCTAAAGTGGTACCTCAGGTTAAGAACAGTTTCAGGTTAAGAACGGACCTTCAGAACGAGTTAAGTTCTTAACCCAAGCTACCACTGTATCTTCAAGTTCCATACTGTAATCAGCAGGGAACTGGGTTTTGTAGAAAAATTATAGAGTTAACTAGGGCTAGAAGTATTAACTGCTTTTGACTGTATTTCTGCCAGTGACAAAAGTCTCAATTCTGGGGGGTACTCCTTGCAAAAAGGTTTGTTTCAGTTGCCCTCACTTATCCTGACCCTTAGCTGCCGTCTGTGATACGAATCTGACTGGCTTTGCAAAGTTGTAATGATATCTCATTACTTAATTCCTCAGTGGGTATGGTGATCTATGAGGAAGATGCAAGAAGTTGCAGCAAGAAGGGGAAATGGCAGAGATATAGCAGCCAGGTAAATGGAATTAGAAAAGTGGATTTTCTGTAGAAATTTCCATGCCACTGAAATGGCTAGTCTTGACCAAAAAGTAGAGAAAAACTGGTGCGCCCCTTGCGCAACACATTCCATTCCTCATCTTCCACACCAAAACCACAGCAGAAGAAAATGCTAAAAGTTCCAAAATTACTTAAAAACCAAGTAGGAATGTATTCCTGGAATCCAGAAATCCAGGTTTTAGTTCAAGAAAACTTTCTATTTAATTCAGCTGACAATTACTGAGGACAAATCTTTGGCCCACCTCCCATTGGAACCCCTAATACATGAGGATACCAGATCTTTGAAGATGTTTTCAGACCACATGGCTTCAGTGTTGAAGTCAACTGGATTCCAATAGAAACAACTGCCTGAACAACAATTCATGGGGAATATTATTTTACATGGACCGAAAATAGCTTTTCTCCTTTAAAAAAATCTAGATCTCTCACAGGAGTGGGGAAATAACAGTTTGTAGTGAAGCCATGTAGCATGCATAGCCATAGCATCAGAGAAAGAAGGGATGAGAAAAACCTTTTTCCAGCCTTGGTGGAGTGATAGGATGGAAGGGAGGACTGAAGGTCTTCTTGGACTCAGGTTAAAATCTGAACCGGAGAAGAAATTTGGGGCTCATAATACCAGCCTCATATTGTAGTTACCCAAATTTGCGTTTTTGGGCTCACAATACTAGTCTCCTATTGGAGTTACCCAAATCTGCATTTTTCAAGTCTGGAATTATGAATTTCAGCACCAGCCCAACTCCTGAGTCTCTCCCCTTGCTGTCACTTAAACTGCCATCTGCTCCTCTTCTGTTGTAAAGAGATTGTATTAGAATGATTATGGTTGCCGGATGAAGGAGAAATTTTAGGGGATTATTATTACGTGATAGTTTAATTGATCAACAGTGCAACACTACAGATGTCTACTTGTCACCACTACATCCAAATACTAGTTGGATCAGCTCATGGATCGTGGGGGCAGGGGACCTTGGGGGATGCACAGGGCTTTGGATCCAGTGGCTCTAAACCGTGTGGCTCCCCACAATGGAAAGCCCTATTTTAGGGCTTTATGAGCTCTTGCGCCTACTTGGGCATAGCACAGACCCTCCAAGGATGTCCCTGATTTAGAGAAGCCATCCCGGTTATCTGATTTGATCCCAGAATGTCCCACGTTCCCCTAGGATGTCCCTATTTTCATTGGAGAAACGTTGGAGGTTATGGAGTTATCTGACCCTCGAGCTGTTTGAAGGCAGTCCTGTACAGTTGTATCTTGTTTTGCGACTGGGATCCATTCCGGAGCCCTGGCTGCTAGCCGAAAAGGACGCAGGGCAAAGTGCTGTGTCTGCACACACGCGCTTCTGGGTTTGCCGTGGACATTTGCCGGAATGGACGCTAGATGAGGCGGACATTTGCAGAGGTATTACTGTATAAGGTTTTTTTTTAATATTTAATTTTTTTGTGTGTTTTTATATATGCTGGGAACTGCCTAGAGTGGCTGGGGCAACCCAGTAAGATGTGTGGGGTATAAATAGTAATATATATATATATCATTATGGAATGGGACCTTCCTAATTTCATTGGGGAAATGTTAGGGGGTATGATAGCATGGGACCTGTGCCACAGTGGAGCCACCCCATACTAGTGGTGCAGAGGCCAGCATGGAGGAATCCATGCAGCTTCCTAACATCTCAAGTCAATGACATGGAGTATATGTATTAGGGTTGTCCCATCAACTGATGTACATTTTCCCATGAGAGGAGAAAAGCCACAGCAGTTCTTAAGAGGGAAGCATGCTGAAATTTGGTTTGACTGATGTACACATGCATTGAAGCAGGCAGAATTTTGTAAGAGGCCTTTCCTTTTCACATAGGCGAGAATGCCTCTTGCAAGATGATACTTTCTATCTGCAGTATTAATAACTATGGCTATTAAAAATAATTTTCAAGTTGACCTCAGGGCACCTTTTTATGTCAATATAATTGTTTAAAATCGATTCATCTAAGCAATTTAGCAACTAAATCAGGTGTGGGGAACTTGAGGTTCCAACATTGTTGGACTCCAATTCTCATCAGCCCCAACCTGCACAAGCCAACATTTAGCAATGATTGACTATTTAGTCAGCAGGTTCCTTACCCCTGATCTAAACCTTGCCATCTTAATTGTAACAGGAATGTAGTTTGAGAGCAGGCAAAGGTGGTTTGAAATAAGATCCCTGTCACAGAATCATCAGGTTGCCTTGATCAAGTCTCTATCTCACACCCTCTTTCTCTCACAGCCTTTAGTTCTTTCACTTTATAATGTAAATCACACCTCACAGAATCATTGTGGGGGGCCAGTGTGTGTAATGTAAATGAATATATATTTGCCTTGCTGGCTTATGCCACCTATTTCTGACGGGCACAGATACCCTGAAAGCAGCCTCTCTCCACTCTGGAGGGTTCCTCTGGCTTACAGGTTGCCCAAATCCAGGTGTCTCATCCAGCCAATATTGAATAGACACTCTCTGACACTGGCTGTTGTATGGCGCTCATTGCCCTTCTTGTTAAGGTGACTGATGGAAGCTCTCTGGCTCCCAATAGGGTAGCCCCAGAACCATTTGCCGCTCCACACATTGGTAAACTTCCCCGTGAGACAAGAGGAAGCAGCATGGGGATTACAATAACAGTAAATGGTAATATTTAAAGTTTATAGAGCACCTTTTGAGTGTTCAAAGTCCTACATTCCTGCAGTGTGGTTCTATAAAACAGTATTTGCATCACTGTTCAGTAGATACAGTTGGCCATCACTCATCTGAGGTGAACTCAGAAAACCTACCAAGATAACTGGTGGAGAGCCCACACAGAAGAGGTTCTGTGGGCAGGAAGGAGGGGTGTGTGTCCTCAGATGGGGGACAATCTATTTAAAATGACTTGAAGAGGAGAACTGGTCAGGGTAAAGGTTAAACACAGGATCATAGGAAGTGGCTTATGCCAAGTATTGTCTACACTGACAGACAGCCGTTCTCCAGGAATCGAAACTGGGTTTTCTCCCAGCCCTGCCTGGAGATGGCAGGGATTCAATCTTCTGCCTGCAGAACAGATGCTCTAGCACTGAGCCAAGGTGTTTCCATAAACACTCCTTCCACCTGCCAGTTCTCTCCTGCGGCTGCCTCTCCACTAGACACCGCAGGGAGCCCTGTGTTTCCCTCACAATATCTGGTTCCACCCATGAGGCACAGATCCCAAGTTGGATGGTGTAGCCTCCTTCGTTCAGGCCTCTCAGGTTTTCCCCTCCCCAATGCATGGTACTTACTGATACATTTTCCTTCGTAGGCTAGACCGATGGATCTTCCGAGCAGGCAGGTTGCTTTCCTCAGATGACAAGCGCTTGCATATGTGATCCCGTCGTTCCCACAGAGATACTGTTCAGGGGAGGTAGGCTCTGGGCAAATCCGATTGCATGTCACGCAGTTGGCGTTATTGTTTTGATCGACCACACAGGTGGAGCTGCCAGGGCACAAAACATCCCTACAGGTTTCTGAAAGAATAGACAGGGAGAACGACCTGTTAGCAACAACACGAGCCACCTTCACCACCAAGCAGCCTAGAATAACATGTGGTACCAACAACAACCATTGAAAAGTTGTTTATTAGCTTTTTATGTTAAATGGAAATGAACACAGTGAAGAGATAGCCACTCTGTCTCAGAGGTGGGGAGTCTGTGGCCCATCTCTGGCTAATTAGGTCTATTTTTCCTCGAACCATTCTGGCCCACCTGCTCCACCCCTACAAATATATCTGTCTGTCCCACACATCAGTGTGAGCAGGCAAAAACAAGCCAGACTGCTTAGTCCTCATCGAGTGGGCTCCCACTTCCAGTTTTTGAGGTCGCATATGCACGGTGTTTGTTGCAATCCAGGTGAATCCTCTAGTTTCTTGAGGTAAACTGCTGTTTTTCTCAAACCAGCTTACAACAATAATAGTAATTTGTTACTTATACCCCACTCATCTAACTGGGCTGCCCCAGCCACTCTGGAGAGCTTCCAACAGGATATAAAATTCTGTTACAGGACTGCCTTCAAATGTATTTAGCAGGTTGTGTAGTTGTTTATCTCCTTGACATCTGATGGGAGGGGGCCACTGCTGAGAAGGCCCTCTGCCTGGTTCCCTGTAACTTCACTTCTCGCAGTGAGGGAACTGCCAGAAGGCCCTCAGAGCTGGACCTCAGTGTCGAGGGTGATTAGTGGGGTGGAAATGCTCCTTCAGGTACACAGAGCCAAAGCAGTTTAGGGCTTTAAACATCAGCACCAACATTTTGAATTGGGCTAGGAAACATACTGGGAGCCAATGTAGATATTTCAGGACTGGAGTTATATAGTCCTGGCAGCTGTTCCCAGTTCCCCGTCTGGCGGCCACATTCTGGATGAGTTATGAGTTTCTGAGTCACCTTCAAAGATAGCCCCATGTAGAGCTTCAATATGACTAGCCGCATTTACTTCATACTTAAGAAGGATGTGTAAGTGTGAGACAGCCGCCACACATGAAGCAGATGACAGCTGCAAGAGCAGGAATTCCAGGTGGAGAAGGTTGCAAAGCCATGCGCATCCAGGCGAAGACACATCTGCCTCCTGTCTGGTGTGAACAACACCATGCAAATGTGAACTGAAACACAGCGGGGTGGGGGTGGGGCAGGGAATGAACTTGCTGTGTTTTAAGTCTCCCTTATCTGTGGTGGCAAAGGGGACATAAGGATCCGGCCTATTGGCCTGATCCAGTTCCCTTCCCCTGCTTGGTTTACTAGCCACAACATGGATAACACTGCTGTTTTCAAAACTTGAAGTAGGTGTCACATCCTCTGCATCCCAGTGCCAAGCCAAGAGGGCACAAAATAATAATAATAATAATAATAATAATAATAATAATAATAATAATAATTTATATGGGTCCCTATTGAGAAGAGCCATAAAAAAGCAACTGTATCAAAAGGAATTATTGTGAAAATAAGAAATATTTAGGTGGGGAGGGGTGCACGCCAAATTTTGTTCTCACCCAGGGTGCCATACTACCAACATCCGCCCCTGTTATGTGGATGAGTGTGACACTGTGAATGTTCTCTTGTGGAAAAGGTAACAGCTCCCAGCACATGAAAACAACTAGGGCAGGATCAGCTTTAACTATTCTCCAGGATGATTCTTGCTTTCTAATTGCACATATGTTTTAATTGTACACATGTTAACTGTTTTTTGGTTGGGGGGAGAGTAATTTTCAAGTGGCATTCCCCACCTATAGGCTGAAGAGGAACACTTGAGCCAACCGCCTGAGGACTCTACCACCTCATTCCGTTACACATGGGTAGGACAGGCTTCTCAGCACCCTTAACAAACTACAGTTCCCAGGATTCTTTTTCCTTTTTTAGAGGGGAAGCCATGTGCTTTAAATGTATGGCCAGTACACAGTCCTTCTTGGGGGAACTTGCGTTAGAATCCACAAAGCACTTTTCTGCACTGGTATCTCCTGCGTTATATACCATGATAAGTAGTATACCGGGAGCACCAGCAACTTCTGATTTTCCAGATATACCTTCTCCCCCACCAGCATTGCAACCCAGAGAACAGATAAGTTGTAAACTTACTTTTGCATCTGCCCTGGTACTGGACTTCAAGTTCAGGCTGCTCTTTACACCTGGCTTTCAGAAGGGCACACTCATTCTTGTAGGTTTTCCCATCCAAGCCACACACTGGGCCCTTCCATGTGATATTAGAGCAATCTGGAGCACAGACACACCGAGGTTTGTTCTTCTTGTTCATTTTGCATTTCTTCCCAGGCCCACAGTCCACATTCTCACAGGTTTCTAAAGAGGAAACGGGAAAGGGAGCAGGGCAGTGTTGGGGGCGGGTGGAAGAAAAACCCAGAGACATTGCTTTAATTAAACACCCAGAGTCCTCACCACAGCTTCACAAACAACCACAGGCTGACCCAGAATATAAGGAAGGTTACCCCCTCTCCCCTCGCCGTAGCAAAAAGGCCATAAAATAAAAACACAGGATCTTCCCGTTTGCTGAGCCGGATGCTTTCAATGTGACGCACAAGTCTGTATCCACTCCACTCCTTCCCAAATGCCCCTTATTCTGGTGCTAGAGGCACAAAATAATGTCTGTGCACTACCCAGTTATTAGCCTGCAATATAGGCAGTAGCAACAGACATTAGAGCCCCCCCTCCATTGAAGAGGTGGACCATGCTATCCTTTTAATCGTCTGATGGCATGCCAAAGGGGCTAATCTCCAATGAGAAACTGCATGCGCAGGACTAACAAGTGAGATGCATGTCAAAGATTGCTTCGTTGAGGAAATCTGCCTCAGCTCCTCCCTTTCTCCAGTCCGTTAGAATAATAGAATTGTAGAGGATCATCTGCTCCAACCCACTGCAATGCAATCTTTTGCCCAACATGGGGCTCAAACCCTGAGATGAGGAGTCTCATGCTCTACTGACTGAGCTATGCAGTATCTTCTCTGCTCATCCAGCACTCCTGACCTGTTGGGTTTTGTTCTCTACCCTCTTTCATTGGGGAGGTCATTTAAGTTACAGACAGCCCAAGGTTGCACATGCCTCTCTGAAAAGCCCTGGCTGCGATCTATTTCTTTTAAAAATTATTATTTTCTAGAATAATCCTGCCCAAGATACTTGGGTAAGTGAGCTGCTGCTACACCTTAAAAGTTAAAGGGACCCCTGACCATTAGGTTCAGTCGTGGCCGGCTCTGGGGTTACGGTGCTCATCTCGCTTTATTGGCCGAGGGAGCCAGCGTACAGCTTCTGGGTCATGTGACCAGCATGACGAAGCCACTTCTGGCGAACCAGAGCAGCGCACAGAAACTCTGTTTACCTTCCCGCTGGAGCGGTACCTATTTATCTACTTGCACTTTGACATGCTTTTGAACTGCTAGGTTGGCAGGAGCAGGGACCGTTGCGGGGATTTGAACTGCTGACCTTCTGATCGGCAAGTCCTAGGCTCTGTGGTTTAACCCACAGCACCACCTGCGTCCCCTGCTACACCTTAGTTCTTTATAAAACTGCCTTCGCCATCCTGCCACACTCCTTACGTTTTGGACTACAACTCCCATCTGCTCTGGCCAGTGCAGGAAAACACCTGGAAGGCACCAGGTGAGCAAAAGTTGCTATGGAGCTTTACACACTGTTGCCACTAAAAGAAAGTTTGTAGTGGTTGCCACCTTCCTCTTTCATGCTCACTCACACACCATGTTCCCCCATGTAACCAGAGCTCAACTTGAGTCTTCATCACAGCATGCTTTGGACTCCAGTGGTCATTAAGAGGAACAGGGGTGTTGTTGTTGTTCCTGGCAGGGCCCCCGTGGCCATAATAGCCACGTGGCAAAAAGCTGCTCCCAGCATGAAGATGAATTGGCTGGGAAAAGGTGGCTTGCCAAACTTCTTCTTGTTGTGCAGCTGTTAGAGGCACAGGGGGAACTGCTGGCAAGCCTACCTGCAGACTCTGGTATGAAGAGTTCATGCAGAATTTATTTCTGCATAACTCTAGCTGCCCCTAAACACATCTAGAATTAGCTCGAGGCAGTCTTAGAGCCCCAGGAACTCTCCTTCAAAAATAAAATAGCCACGTCTATTATAAGGAGAAGCTGTTACGGTCAATGCATTTATTTTCTTGTAGAGAAGGAGACACTGGATGGCAGACTGTCTAGAGACACCAACCTGAGCTTTGGAAGCCCTCTCTGTTACTGTAGGGCTCTTGCTAGTCAACAAACAGCAAGGCAAATGCACTCTGTACCAGCTCAGGCAAAGGTAAAGGGACCCCTGACCATTAGGTCCAGTTGTGACCGGCTCTGGGGTTGCGGCGCTCATCTCACTTTATTGGCCGAGGGAGCCGGCGTACAGCTTCCGGGTCATGTGGCCAGCATGACTAAGCCGCTTCTGGCAAACCAGAGCAGCACACGGAAACGCCGTTTACCTTCCCGCCAGAGTGGTACCTATTTATCTACTTGCACTTTGACGTGCTTTCGAACTGCTAGGTTGGCAGGAGCAGGGACCGAGCAACGGGAGCTCACCCCGTCGTGGGGTTCGAACGGCCAACCTTCTGATTGACAAGTCCTAGGCTCTGTGGTTTAACCCACAGCACCACCACCGTCCCTTACCAGCTAAGGGACACTTTAATATCTTCTGCCTTGCTACATGTATCACATGGTTAGTTAGTTATTCAGCATATAACCCGCCCTTCACCAGATGATCTCAGGGCGGAAAAGGATTGAGCCCACGGCACTGAAAACAGATGCCTGGGCTCTGAGCCTTGGCACAAATTACGAAGCCCTAGGCTGCGGTGGGTGGGGTGAGAAGTCTCCTCCTTTCTAGGAAGGGGCGGCAACTCAGTTTTAGAGCTTTCTATGCAGAAGAATTCAAGCACAACCTCTGACTGCTTCAGGGATAAGAAGAGTTCTCAGGTTGCAGGACTGGGGAAAATGTTCTGCCTGCGTGACCTTGGAGAGAGAAGCGCTGCTGGTCAGAGCAAACACTACTGGTCAGTGTGGACCAATGGTGTCTGACTCACCACTGTGCAACTTAACAGATTCATTCACACGTTACACTGGACACAGGTACAAAGCTGTCACACAACTCATTGAATGCAACATGTGAGCACCCCTGGGGAAGAAATGCAGTCCTTTCCTATTTTTATTTTTAAGAGGCCCCCACCTTTGCAAGGGATACAGTTCGGGGCACCCCCGCTGAAAATCATCCACTTGAAAAGCACGTGATCGCTGACGTCCTCCTCGGTCCAAGAAGTGGTAAGCCTGCCGGTTTTACAGCACTCCTCCTTGCTGAGACCATTTTTGTAGAGGACCTGGCAGCGGCCGTTCCTGGCTTGCCGGAGCCAGCAATTCCCAGCTGCATTCAGAAAGAGAGAGGGGGAGAGAGAGAGACCCAGCCATATCAATGTCAGTTACCAGTGACCCAGACACAACACGTGCGGCTTTCATTGACTTTTACTAGACTGTTTACTTTTTATTTGTCCGGTTTCATAACCTGAAGCTTCTCCTCTGGACCAAATGGAAGCGCTATTCCAATAACCTGATCAAGCCAATTTGACGTCTTATTTTTCCATATGGAGAAGGCGCTGTAGCTTTGGAGGGGAGTGTGGCGTGTAGGGTAGGGTGGGGGCCCGAAAAGACTTGATTGCACGTGGCAAGGGTGCGAAATAGATCTCAGGAATTATTATTTTTTTTAAAAAAAAAAGGAAGGAGAAGATCATAAGAAAAAAAATGACGCTTATTATCTCCCCCTCATTTGTCCATCCCACACTCCACCCCCTTGCTTAATTCATACATAAAAGTTGGCACACACACAACCGACGGGGAAATTTCACTACAGTCTTTCCCGTTTCTCCACCCAAAGTATAGGATTTGGCAACGGTGGTAGCAGCGATGATAAAACCGTAGTCTTTCGAAATTATCAAACTTTGCTGATTTCATCAATAGAAGAACTAGATGGCTGGTAGTGGAGTAGTGAGTGACCGAAGTGTGCACGCGTACTGCTGAGCGCAGGAGGAGGAAAGCGGAGAAGAATCGGATTAAGCTACACAAGTTTACACGGGTTTACTAGAGAAAAACAATTGGGGGAACATACGCGCACACAAACACACGGTTACTCACAACAACAACCTTGCGGCTGTCTGCTGCTGCTGCTTCTGGATCCGAACCAAGGACACTGATTAGACCTGTCGCTCCATGCTCTGAGATTGAAGAATTTGGGGGAGGGGGGGCCAGTCCCTCGTGAACCACCAATGTGACTCCTCCAAACACTCAGTGGCAATCGATTCTGCTTCTTTATCCATATGGGAATTTTGCCAGAGCAAAGAATTCAGAAGGAAATATCACACACACACACACACACACGACTAACGTGGTCCCAAGAACCAAATCTATCCGCCTCAAAACTTCAAAATAGTAATGGTAATAATAATTATCGTATTTTAGCTGCTGCCAGTCTAAGGTTGCAATATAGCACCAAGGGAGGCATAATCATTCACAAAGGAAACAGAAATAAATGCCCCAAGTCTAAACTGTAGAAGTATCCTAATAACCCCTCAATCCACATCTAATCAATACTGGAGTGGAGATGGGGGCGAAAATACGTGGTTACATTGTGGGTTGTTGTTGGTTGTTTTTTTTTTTAAATCACCCTAAGATATCCTTTGCCAAAGTTCACAGAATGGCATAAAACTGGAGGAAAGGAGGGGCACATAAAACAATTACCCAAACTTGAAAAAACTCTTTTCCTCTAGGAGTGTGAGCTATAATAATGAGTTCCTTTCGGAGTCCATATTCCCATCCTCGTCGCGCCAAGATGATTTTAGCAAATTAAACAGCAACCTTACCAAAAAGCTGCAACAACAAAAACAAAACTGCACAGCCTCTCCCTCCCTCCCTCTCTCTCAGGCGCGCGCGGGACACACACACAGATTCACACATGTTCAAAACCAGACCTCCGTGGTGGTCGAACTCAGAAAAGTTCTGAGCTGGTGCAGCGGCTCATTGAAGCTGCAGCGCGTTAGGGATGCAAGATAAAAGCTATTGAGAAAGGGGCTAGAGCTAATGATGATGAAGGCAAATCAAGATTTTAATGATGATTGCGCCTAGCTTCTCTGCCCGATGCACCCGGCCAAACGCGGATCGCCCTGTCACTTCTGCGCCATTTGTGCCAAGGAGCCCGCGCAGAGCGATCCTAAGCACACCTTTCCACCCAAAAAAGTAAGTTCCACTACGAGTTGAACGGACTTGTTTATTTATGTCCGAGACGGCAGCCGTAGACATGCAAAATGCCAGACATGTCTGCTCTTGAGTTCCACAGTCAGCTCATCTGACGGGAGTCTCTGGAGAAAAGCGTGGGGGAAGAAGGCAGAAAGGGTAGACAGACAGACTCTCTCTAGGCAGACGGATGACAGAATAGGCACATCTGCACATTAAAAAGGCGTAAAAGCGCATCTTACCCTGTGCTGTTTGATCTTCCATGAAGTGGCAGAAAAACAGTAGGAGAAAAACCATGCCCGGGAAGATTCTCTGGTTTAACATCCTTAGTTATTTCCCTCCAGCGGAAAGAGAAGACGCAACCTCTCAAGTAGCAGGAGGAAGACGAGGGAAACGAAAGAGCACGCCAGACAGACAAGCCTGCTTATTGAATGAACGTCAGGCTCTGAATGCTGCCTCTCTTTAAATCTATGGGGTCTTAGCTCTGCGGTGGGCGGTCTCCTAATGTGTGTGTGTGTGCGCGCGCGAGTGTCTGTGTGTGTTCGGAGGTGGGGGGGGGGGAAGAGTGTTGGAGATTTTTAAAAGTTGAGTGCGAATCAGTGTGAAACCCTTTCCAATGATCTGACCCCCCCTTTTTTTTAGGTGCGCGCGCGCGCGGGCACACACAGACACGCGCGCCCATCTAGTCTTTTACGCTCCGCAAGCCAGGCACTCCACTCGCCACACTGGCGGTTAGACCGACCTTACCTACCCAAAGGGACTCGCCTCACCTTTCTTACCGCCTGCGGTAGCAGGAAGGAAGGAGCGTTCGTTGTTGTGGTGGTTTGTGTGCGTGTGTCTGAAGCCAACAACAACAGTTTCTAGTAGCCTTAAAATAAAAGGGGGGAAGCTTATAAGAGCACCCCCTGACTTCACTAATAAACCAGGGCGCAGGGAAAAGAAGGGGGAGAGAGGCGCGTTTAGACAGGGGACGCTACTTCTTAGGGAGTCTGTTTCGAAAGCCCGTTTCGCTGGTTTGCAGCGCCTGCTTTTCCCACCCGAGTTCCCTAGCCCCTTCCCAACCCAACCTGGCCGGGGGGGGGGGGGGATGATATGCGAGTTGCAAAACAGCGATTGCGTTTGGAACGGAGGAGAATTGTGTGTGCAGAGTTATATGCTTGCAATGAGGTGCAGCTGAGCTAGACGGCGACTGAGCAGTCACGAAGTTTTCCTCCCGAGAGGGAAAAGACGAAGCCTTGGCGTTGTCCTCGTTGTCTGTCTCTCCTGCGCCCCTCTCCCTGTAAGTGTCTGGACGGGGGTGGGGTGGGGAGAGTGTTGCACGGTCTCCCCACCCCTCCCGCCGTCTCCCCACCACCAGCCCCGCGCCCCAGATGTTGTGGCTACTCATAAATCTCTAACCCTCACACCTCCAAACAGTAGTTAAGTGTCTGGCGCGCACATATTTCGCCCTCTCTGGGACTCGTCAAAAACAAATCAAAGTTTAATGCCCGGTTCAATACCCAAGTGTGAGTCTTTTCACTTGGGGGCGTCTGAAGTATTTGGAGTTGCAATGGAAGGTGGCGGCGGCGGTGGAGAGGAGGAAGGAGAAGAAGGAGAAGGAGAAGGAGAAGGGACTGGCGATGGGGAGGCGACGTAGGCGGTCCCTCTTCCCGAAGAATAAAATAATAAGCCATCCTCCTCTACGACGGGGGAGGCGGAGAGACGGGACGGACGCGATTGCAACAGGCCTAATGAACTTTTGCAGCGTTGCTAGTCTATTAAGCGCTGTCTGGCATTCTTCTCGGCTTCTTTCAAGAAGAGTTGGCGGACTCATTTATAATAACATTTTTTGGCACCGCTGAATGAAACTGAGTAGGCGATATTTCCTTTTATACCAAACGATTACTTAACGGGAAAAAAATGGGGAGTGTTGATTCAAAAATCCGCCTCTTTAAAAACAACAATAAAAAAAAGCCCACCTCCTCCGAGCCTCGTCCAGTGCCCGGCCCTTACCAAGAGGGCAACAGACAGCAAAAAAATGCAGGCAAACATTCTTGCTTATTGCCAGGTCACTGGGATTTGTACCGAAGTCCGGCCGATCCTTCTTCAGACTCCCCCCCCTTTATCCCCCCGTCTGCCCCTTCTCTCCCCCTCCATCCCCAAGTCTCTCTCTCTCTCACTCTGCCCCCCCACCAACCCCCCTTCCTACAACTGCAAATAACTCAGTGATAACAGATTTTTTTCCACCAACTGCAGGAGATAGTGCTAATCTTTTAATAAAAGATCCCATTACAATGGGATCTGTCTGGACAGACTATAATAGATCTAGAAATACAGCCGTGCTAATATTAGAAGACAGTTGTTTGGGTGCCTCAGACTGGGCCACGGCCCGCCTTTGAAAAATGGGCATGAATCACAATACCACGCCGAGGCATATCCCCCCCTCCCCCCGTCACACCCATTCACAACCAGACTGGTAAATGACTGACCTCTTCCTTGCAATTTATGTATATACATATTTGGGTGGTGCTGGTGGCGGTGGTGAGTATAGTCATTATAATCTTTATTGCAGAGCTCCGGGGCATTTTGATAATTTCAGAAGCTTCTTTGCATCCTCCGCCGCGCGCCCCCTCCCCGTCTCACCCCGTCCCCCAAATCAGTTCAGCCGCGCTCTCCCTTTCCCCCCTTTCTCAATAGCTCGCCTGATGCGGGGTTGATGAGCGCCCTCTTATGGCGGATGCCGTTATGCACGGACAGGAAGGAATAAAACAAGCCAGGCTTCTGCAGGAACCGTCGTTAAAAATGCGGGATTCCTGTCGAAAACAGGTAGCGGCAGAGTCTAGGATGGATCCCGGTGTTCCCGCACGGTTTTGACAAAGCCGGATATTTTATTTATTTATTCTGGCTTCCCTTAAAAAACACGCGCGCACGTAGCGGGTGGTGTTTTCCCAGACACTGACTCTTTTGAAACTTTGCTCGTTTCCTTATGAATCAGGCTTGTAAATGTTGCCGCTGAAACGTTCTGCCTCTCCGATTTAGCCTTACGCCATCCTCCAAGGGAAGTCAACGGGGGGCCCTCCAGAGCTGAGGCTGGTGGGAATTGTAGTCTAGAACAGCTGGGGGGCGCCTGGTTGGCTATCTCTGCCTTATGTTCTAAGGAAATAATAAGCCATTGAGAAAGCCTGATAAGCTCGCTGGCTTTCCACCCTCTGCTCAAAGTCACAACGGATGAAGATGCAAAAGGGTCTCTTGTGACCTGAGGCTGATTACAGGCCTCACTGCACCCCCCTTTTGCTCTGCATATTTGGCTCAGAGTACTGCACACACAGCACCCCAATAATCTATTGCAAGAGCTGGGCAAAGCGAGCTGGTATTGCTATCCAGATGTTGGGGGGGATATCCACTGCCTTATCGACTTAAGGCCACTTTCAGTGAATTTGTGGCCAAGGAAATATTTGAACTGGGAAGTAGTCACACAGTTACTATGCTAGTCAGTGTTTTTTTTCTGGGGGTACTCAATGGTAAAAGTTAAAGGACCCCTGGACGGTTAAGTCCAGTTAAAGGTGACTATAGGGTTGCAGCACTCATCTTGCTTTCAGGTCGAGGGAGCCGGCGTTTGTCCACAGACAGCTTTCCAGGTTATGTGGCCAGGATGACTAAACCACTTCTGGCACAACGGGACACCATAACAGAAACCAGAGTGCACGGAAATGCTGTTTACCCATCACAGTGGTACCTATTTATCTACTTGCACTGGCGTGTTTTCAAACTGCTAGGTTGGCAGGAGCTGGGACAAAGCAACAGGAGCTCACTCCATCGCGGGGAGAACCACTGACCTTTTGATAGACAAGCCCAAGAGGCTCAGCGGTTCAGACCCCAGTGCCTGTGTCCCTACCACTACTCAATTGTACGCTACTGCCTTTTTCCCCTAGAAGAAAAGCACTGGTTTAAAATGTGGCACTTACCATAACAACTTCATGGTGAGTAATGGCACCTTCCCCCCCCCCCCCTAGAAGAAATCGCTGTGTTTGATCCTAACAGACCCTCATCTTGCATAACCCTGTAGAACTCTATCTATGAAACCCTTTGCAAATATGGTGCCCTCCCATAAACTCCAGACACCACAACATCTGGAAGGCACCTGGTTCCCAAGATGAGAGGGTGTTGGATGGAAGTGATGGGAATACAGTTAACTTTCACTTGTGTATCTCCTGCTGGTGCTAAGTGTGAAATAAAATGCATTTGGGGGCCCAGGATCTCAGCTTTAATTCCATGTTGGATACTGTATAGATGATGGATAGATAGATGAAAGCCATTGCAATTTGTGTGCAAACATATATAAACTCGAAAGATAAAATTGCCATATTAAATGAAAAATTAGGCAGACTAAAACTCTGCATCATCATGGCCCTAATTTAAATGTCATCTGTTGGAAATTTTGTGGTAGTTTATCTTGGTCTGCAAGGAGAAAAGTAATGTAACGAGAATACGAGACATACGGTAATTGGTGGCAAACATAGTCAGCGACAGAACAGCAGAAAACTAGGCCAACAGGATGGAGTAACAAAAAATTAAAAATTAAAATTTACCTGCCTTCATTCTTTACAGCATTCTGGCAATTCGAGAAAAGACCACTCCCTCTCCCCAATTCACACATGTAGCAAAGCACTTGGTTACATCAGGTCAAGGACTGAGCCAGTGTGTGTGATCAGTGTGGATAAAAAGGAGGGTTGTTTGCTCTGGAGAATGGTTCACGTTCTCTCACTGAAGCTTCACCTTGATCATGCTTCACCTTGGCTTCGTATTGATCCACTGGGCAAAATGTTTATCCCAATTCTAGAAAGTATTTGCTATTACAGGGGCAGCTTTAACAGCCCATATTCCTGGAAGCAAACCTCATAACAGGTCATAACGGTCCCATATGCGCCTCAGATGTGCATCATCGGTAGATCAATATGATTGCCCTGGTATGGAGACTTGAATCACACCTGTTTTCTGACATCGTGTAGAGACAGCTGCAGTTTCCTTTATTGTTTTGGCTTCTTCAAATGCTAGACATTTGGTTTTGCTCGCACCTAAATGTCGGGGAGCAGCATTGTTGGACGTGAAATCTTCCTTTCATATATCAGCATATTTTGACTGCCCTGCCTCCCTCCTCTTGCTTTGTCAACAACAAAATGTAACTTACAGTAAAGGCAACAATGATGCCCACTCTGTAAAGGAATTGTCTCACGGGACACAAGAATGCTGCTATTCTCAAGCTTTGCGTTTTCTCATTAAAAAGCTAGCTTGTTTCAGAAGCCTATACATTTTAATATGTCTGGCTGCATTCTGAGGAAAATAACAATGAGGGGGAACCCGAGCCTGTCTCATGGGAAAATGGTTCTTTGAGACAACTTGTGAGGAACCATATTCAGTATGCCTTTGTAAGGAATGTTATTTTTATTGTCATTTTAATCGGTTTT
Source organism: Podarcis gaigeae (assembly GCF_964106915.1). Lineage (NCBI taxonomy): Eukaryota > Metazoa > Chordata > Lepidosauria > Squamata > Lacertidae > Podarcis > Podarcis gaigeae. The sequence goes on from NC_139687.1 coordinate 43,129,787, forward strand.
CATTTTAGTAAACATTGGGAATTTTCTCCAGCGCCTGTTCCAAGGCTTATCTTGCCCTCCAGAAGAATGACCATCACTGTCAGATGGTTCAATTTTCCTTGATAATTGTTCTTGTTTCTCTGTTGTTACACTCAGGTAGAGTGGTACCTCGGGTTACAGACGCTTCAGGATACAGACTCCGCTAACCCAGAAATATTACCTCGGGTTAAGAACTTTGTTTCAGGATGAGAACAGAAATCACGTGGCGGTGGCACGGCAGCAGCAGCAGCAGGCCCCATTAGCTAAAATGGTACCTCAGGTTAAGAACAGTTTCAGGTTAAGAACAAACCTGTGGAACGAATTAAGTTCTTAACCCGAGGTGCTACTGTACTTTGCTTCCCCAAAACATTTAACAGATAGGAACAGTATGTGTGCATGAGGTACTATTTTTGCCTGTTGAATGTTTTGGTGAAGCAAAGCACCCGAGCATGTGGTAAATAGAAAATCTTTCCTACTAGAGATTAAACACAGTCTAGGCACAGGTTTGGAAAATGTTATGGCTTCTCTAGCATGAGACAAGTTTTTTTTTTTTGGGGGGGGGGGGGTTAATACTGAGCTAACATTTTCAACATGGTTAGTCCCATTTTATAAATGACAATGGAAACAAAGAGATTTTATGCTCATATCTGAGATATTTCCCAAAAGCAAACTTTCCAGTTTTGTGGGGATCTTGGGAAATTGGGGACACGGGTGGCGCTGTTGGTTAAATCACAGAGCTTAGGACTTGCTGATCAGAAGGTCGGCGGTTCGAATCCCCGTGACGGGGTGAGCTCCCGTTGTTCGGTCCCTGCTCCTGCCAACCTAGCAGTTCGAAAGCACGTCAAAGTGCAAGTAGATCAATAGGTACCAGCAGGAAGGTAAACGGTGTTTCCATGCACTGCTCTGGTTCGCCAGAAGTGGCTTAGTCATGCTGGCCACATGACCCGGAAGCTGTACGCTGGCTCCCTTGGCCAGTAAAGCGAGATGAGTGCCACAACCCCAGAATTGGCCACGACTGGACTTAATGGTCAGGGGTCCCTTTACCTTTATGCATGTGTGACTGAATGAGCACAGGTGCATCACACAAGATTGTGAGACTGAAGTGTGATTGCGGGTCCCAGCTGTGCATTCCACTACTCACAGTCAGGTAGCCAGACCTTCATATCCTCCAACATTTCTCCAATGAAAATAGGGATGTCCCATTCCATAGTGCCAGGACTGGTGGGGCAGGAATATCATCTTGTAAGTACTTGGGAGTAGGAGAAAAATAGCAGCTAAGAATAGAAACCCACTATCTTTGGCCAATCGCTTTAGGTCTTTTTCTTAAATCAGCTACCTTAGAATGTTCCAGAAATGCTGCCATTTTTTTAGGGTGTCACACTTCCCAGGCCACATGCCCTGCACTGGCCTTGCTTCACACCCCATATCCTCCAACATCCCACTGATCCAAATAGGGACACTCATAGAATCATAGAGTCGGAAAGGGTCCTGAGGTCATTTAGTCCAACCCCCTGTAATGCAGGAATCTCAGCTAAAACAGCTAAAACATCCATGAAGCAACTCAGTTTTTTCTTTGGTTCCAAGCTTTCGTGGGAGCTGGTTGACTCACGCCACAGTGCCAGACCAAAAAATGGGACATTCTGAGATCCAGTCAGAAGCCGGGATGGCCTCATCCCATTCTACCTCAAGGAATGTCTCCACCCTCATCGTTCTGCCTGGACGCTGAGGTCCAGCGCTGAGGGCTTTCTGGTGGTTCCCTCACGGTGAGAAGCAAAGCTACATGGAACCAGGCAGAGGGCCTTCTTGGTAGTGGCACCCACCCTGTGGAACGCCCTCCCACCTGACATTTAGAAGACATCTGAAGGCAGCCCTGTTCAGGGACATTTGTAATGTGTGACATTTTAATGTATTTTTAATCTTTGTTGGAAACCACCCAGAGTGGCTGGGGAGACCCAGCCAGATGGGCAGGGTACAAATAAATTATTATTATTATTATTATTATTATTATTATTATTATTATTATTATATTCCAGATGTCCCACTCAAATTGGGATGGTTGAGCGGTTTGACATCCTCAGTGAGAGGACGTGAATATGTCATTGAACTCTAATAATGACTCTTGCTTGGAGTATAGAGAGAGAGGTGTGTGCATGTGTGTATAGAAATTAGCCTACATTTATATCCATTGCTCCGCCCACCTTTGCCTTTGGCCCTGCCCACCGCTGTCATGTGACCTCTGGAAGTTTGCCTAGAAGTGAATATGGGACAATGAACTGGGAAAGGTTCTTCCCTCCTCCTCTGTAGACACTCTGGCACATTCTCAGCACATTCAGCTCACGTGCAGAGTTCCCAAGGCAGCCCTATCTGCCAGCAGAAAGGTATGCTTTCCAGATGGTCAGGGTGGTCCATATTGTGCAAAGCTCCAAGTGTTATGGCTGCCATTTGGAGAATATGCGAAAGCCAAGCACATATTTAAAGCTCTACCTTTGAAATCAGTGGGACTTCAAGGTGCCTTCAGTGGGATTTCGAGTTTGGCTGCATCACGCCCTCTTGCATCAATAAATCAGAAATGGAAAAGAGCGATGGAAAGAACTTCCTTAATGTTAACACATAGTACCGTGTTTTTCTGTGTTTAACACACCCCTGTATATAAGAAAACCGCTATTTACCAAATTAAGGAAATGGGGGTAGATTGCCCAGAGTTTTTGAGCTTTTTTTTTTTGGGGGGGGAGGATTGCCTGCCTGACCGCCACTGCCAATCACACAACTCGCAAAAGCTACCAATCATCTTCCCGCTCGCCGCCAGCCGCCAATCGCGAACCCAATTGCTGCAGCAGCAGCCAATTGCCAGCAGGCCTTGCCGCAGCTGCCAATCACCCGCCCAATGGCCATAGCAGCAGCCAATTGCCAGCAGGCCTTGCCGCAGACACCAATCACCTGAACAATCACCGCTGACAATCTTCTGCTCGCAGTTGCCACCAATCGCCCGTCCCCCCTCTGCACTATCCATGTATAAGATAACCCCCAATTTTAAATATTTTTAAATAATAAAAAAATCATCTTATACACAGAAAAATACTGTACTTTAGTGACAAATATTTGCATTGGTTTTAGAACCAGTTCAAGTAGCCCAATTCTGTTGTCATAAAACTATTGAAACCCTATTGGAAAATTGTTTGTGAGCTTGTCTAGTGCAAATTAGATCTATTTGGGAAGTTTACATTATTTATTTACTTCTATTAGTTAATCATCATCATTATTATTCATTCATCACTTCTTCTTTTTACAAAAAAATCTCAAAGCGACCTACAAAGATTATGAAAGAAAAATGGTCATACACATAAACATAGACATGACCTTATTGTTGTTTTCTTTTCCTGGTTTTTATGCATACAAATTCAGGCTGGCCAGCACACTGTCCTCCACTCTCAGGTGTTCATCAAGCAAACCATCATAAGAAACTTCACTGCACTGTCTCCATAAAAATCTGAATCATTTTGCAGCGGCTTTATTAGACCAGTTGTCTCTTTTGCGTATTTGGTTAATCACGAGCCAAGGGAAGGACTGGGACGGGGTGTTGTGTCTGTGCAGGCTGTCTGTGACCTTAAATACAAGAAGCCCCTTGTGAAGCTTTAAGGACTGTGGTGACTGTGTGTGGTTAGACAAATGCTTTGTGTGGATATAGTTAAAAGGGCATGCGAGCAGGTGGCATTCCCAAACGCCTCCAAATAAATCTGCACATGCTGTATAAGGTCAAACCTACCCGTGCTTGGGGTTTATTGGTAGCTGAAATAGTAATAGCAGAGCCTTGTGTCCCTACTTGAGGTCATAGATTTCGGCACACATTGTTAACAGTGGGACAGTGGAGAAAACATAAGGGCAGGTTGGAATCTCATAGGGCTGTTTTGTGCACTGTTGTCAAGGGAAGCTATCACAAAATGGGCGGGGAGGGGGGCCAGGAAGGGAAGAGAAGAGAAGAAAGCAAAATAAAACATTAAAAACCCTTTGAATATGACATTTATTTATGCAGATAGCACTTTTATTTTGCCATTTAAGCAAAAAAAGTCTCTCAGAGTAGCTCACCTGTTCCATAGTAGAACAGCTCCTGCCTTCAGGCTTACAACCTAAAAGACAGGACACAGAAGGAAAAAGGGAAAGGGAGGGAGAAGGAAAAAGAAAAAAAGCAACCTCAGCGCCACTTCTTAAAGATATAGTTCTAACAAAGTCCAGCTGTGATGCAAACAGTTCAGGTAGCCTGATGGAATGACTGTTACTAGGCAACAGTTGAGGGAGGGCAAATGGCAGCTCCTCCCTCAGTCAGGGTCCCTGCTTCTATTCCTTTCCTCTGCTCTGCACCCTGATCTTAAGCTGCAAGTGAGAAAAGGCTCCGCTAGAAGGGCCCACCCTAAACACAACAAATGAAAACGGTGCCCATTTTTCATTTTTAAACATACAGAACCACAGTAGCAACCACATTGGACTTCTTCACCCATTAACACTTTTCAGATATACATCTAAAAATGTAAAAAATAAATCAATGTCCACCCACCTGCACTTTCTGGGAACATCCCCCCCCCCCCCCAAATCTGGTTGGCCACTATGAGAACATGATACTGAACTGGATAGGCCATTGGACTCACCCAACAGCCCTTTCCTTATATGATATTTTTTGTTCCTACAAGCTATTCCAACTGAACAGGTCTCCGCCATGGGTGTCTATTTTGTATGGTTTTGACATTACAGTGGTACCTCGGGTTACATACGCTTCAGGTTACAGACTCCGCTAACCCAGAAATAGTACCTTGGGTTAAAAACTTTGCTTCAGGATGAGAACAGAAATTGTGTTCTGGCGGCACGGCAGCAGCGGGAGGCCCCATTAGCTAAAGTAGTGGTTCAGGTTAAGAACGGACCTCCAGAACGAATTAAGTACTTAACCCGAGGTACCGCTGTAATCTGCTCTTATTGCCTGTGTTTATTGCACAACTCCCATCATCCCTGACTATTTGACTGATGGGAGCTGGAGTCCAAAAACATCTAGAAGACACCACATTGGTTTTCCTTGGTGGAGGCAATGCAGAATGAGATTAATATGATGCAGTAAGACAGTTTCCTTTGAGGGTCTCAGGCAAAAGGTTTTCCCAGTCTACTGGAGGTGTCAGGGATTTTTTTGCATTCAAAGCCATGTGCTTGAACACTGAGCTGTGGCCATTCCCAATCATGCTTTGCAGTGTATTAATTTCCCTAACTTTTATGGCTTAAGTCTGCACTTAATTAAAAAACAACAACCACAAACCCATTGAACCATAAAACATTTTAGTGTCAGCTGGTTTTGGTGGCTGGAAAGCAATCAATGCCAACATGCATTTGCAGACTATTTCTATGAATGCCATACCAAATCACATGACATTTTATGCAGAAAACAAATGGAAAGCATGAAGTTGTAATGTGACACACACACACACACACACACACACACACACACACCCCACACACATGCACATGTTTCATAAACAACATAGCTAGAAAGTGGCTTGTGCTTTACTTAATGTGTGAAACCCTTTGCCTTTTCAAGTGCTTAGGATTGTAGATTAAGTAGTTTATGGAATACATCTTAATCTGTTTACATGGATATCTTAACACAGATCATTGAAGGTTCTGATGATTTACAACAGCAGTTGATGTAGCAGCACTTTTATATAGATTCTATCCAAACTGAGTTTCATTTGTGTGTTCCACTGGACAGAATGATGGGATTTACAGAAGGTAGGGAGAAAAGAAACAAGCTGTCTCTCTTTGAAGCAGTGATTGTAGAACCATCCTATGCACATTTGAACAGAAGCAAGTCTCACTGTGCCCTCTGGGTTTACTCACAAGTAGGAATGGGGGAGAAGTTCAATTCAGTTTGTCTTTAAAGGTGAACCTACACTATTCACACTTTTTGAAACAACACACAAACATACAACCATCCTTTGAAATCAGCATGTCTCTGAATTTTGCAACACACTTCTCCAGCCAAATAGTGTGTAGAAAAATGCACATACTAGGGTAAAGGGTGCATGTATTTGTATGCATGCGGCGGTGAAAGCAACATACAAAAATCCATTATATTAGGTGAAATTAGTTAGCCAAAATGTGCATATTAGATAAAATTCTGTATATTAGGAGAAATCCACCCAGACATGCTGATGAACTTTCAGGAGGATTTAAAAATATCTTGCAAACTGATGTGGGAATGTGGATAACTGAACTTGAGATAGGAAAAAAATGAGAAACTGAAGTTGATGGATTTGCTCATTGCAGCTGCTAGCAAAATGTGTATAGACCTGCAGCCTAAAATTCATTGTGTGTGGGTTTCTGGGGTCCAGGATAGGATGAAGGTCATTGTCAAAGGTTGCAAGAAGCATGCACAGATTTCTGACCAAGAGAAGCTGTTAGCCCCATTTCTACCTGCTGGGTGTGGCGTTTCTTTCTCTTCGTGCAATAAAATTGTTGTCTGCAGAGAGAGACAGGGAGGGAGGGAGGAGTAAGAAGAGTTAAATGTAAACAAAGCCCAGAAGAGAACAATGCAAATAAGCAGCAGACTGGCACCTCCAGGGAACCTTAGCTCCTTGCTGGAACGTATTAAAGACATTCTAAGTCTCACCAATGGTTAATTCACACCCTAGCGTCTCTCTTTTAAAAATTAGACACCACCCAGGCCATTTCCAACATGCACACCATTATTTCTCACTCGGTTTCTAAAAGCAATTTCCCTTTCTTGCAATCCTGCATAGTGTTTGCGTTTTTCTTATCCTCCAAAACTCATTCTGAGAAGCCGACCAACACTCAGTAAGCCTCATTAAAAAGCAAGAAGCCAAAACAACATATGGAAAAACAACACACCCCCACACCCCTTTATCTCAGGCCCTCCATGACCTCCTCCAGGTCTTGTGTCTGGCTAGAGTGTGTCCTTGACCTGTGACAATATCTCTTGCTTGTCTGGATGGGCAGATGGACTTGCAGAACCTCTGACTGTAGAGTCCGGGCAAATAGTCACATCTGTTGCTCCACCCCTGGCAGCCCTTGGAAGGTGGCCCATTCAGGAAGGTGGCCTTTAGGTTACAAAGGTTCCCCCACCCTAATCGTCAAGTAAGGTAAGTGGCAACCCCTCCTGAAGACTTCAGGGGGGGAAATGCTTCTTCAGTTCCATGAAGCTCCACCCATCTCTCCAAAAACCAGAAAAGACATTCATGAAATTTCCAGCACAGTTCTAGTTTGTGCACTTCTTAGTTCATTGGTAGCATTCACACTCCACTTCACAGAAATAGCTCCAAGTCTTTATCCCCCTCTTCCTCCTTCTGTTTCTTCTTTTCATCCTTGCTCTTTATACCTGAAGTCCCCCCTCCCCCGCCACTTGGGTACGTAATGCTAGGCTTTGCCACTTGTGGTTAACCTATAAAGACCGATAGCCACATTCCCTTCTAGGGGCCATATACTAGTGATGGCTGGCCAGAAGCAAAAGTACAGTAAGCATAGCATTAAATGTAGACTTCACCTTTGCACAGTAGGCTAGTTTCTTCACTCTATCTGCCATTTAGGCAAGCAAGAAGCATCATCAGAGTTCGATGGCACTTTCAAGCTAGAGAAAGGCACTCAAGGGACAATGAGGAGTGTGGCTTGGGTGTGTGTGGTCTTGGGAGAGTTCTGAGGGCCATACAGAGAGACCTGGAAGGCCACATTTGTCCTGCAGGCCTTGAGTTCTTCATGCTTGCTATACACAGTGACTGAAATGGAGGCTGGCTGTACCTAAGCTTTCAATGAAATGGAGACGTGTTTTTTGTTTTTGTGTATGAGAACTGATATTTACTGACACAGTAAAGTGATGGTCAGGATGAAAACTCAACCCCAAATCAGTCTACAGTAAAACTCTTTTAACTTACTTTCAGGTTTGTCAGAATGGGCCCTCAGTTACTGCATTTTGTGCCACATAAGGAAGAAAGTGGAGTAGACTGAATGGTATAATCATTAGAAGGATGATGAACAAATGAAGCGGAAAGAGGATGGGTGCTTTTGTGGGTTTTTTTGAATGGATGCGTGTCCATGCATGCATGCAAGAGAGAAAGAGAGACAAAGAGAATAAATGGAAGGGAGAATGCCACAAATATAATTATTATTATTGCCATTTATTAATTTATATGCCACTTGTATGCCGAAGTGGTCCAAACACTCCGCCCAGAAGAATACAACTCTTGACCCTGAAACACTTGCCCGCTTCTGATATGATGGGTCCTTACCATTTTCTTTTCTTACATTAGGGTGCAGAGAAAATTTGGCTCCATTAGATACGGCTACAAAGGAGAACTGAGTTTCAAAAGTTTGCCGCGTGGATGCACCGCCCTCCGTTTTCCTATATTTCCCCCCTTGTCTGGTGAGATGAAGACCTAAGCTGGAAAGCTAAATCCTGACTTTCTCTTTCCCCCCTTTTTGGACCTCTGCCTCAAGCATAGGCAGTCATGCTTTCTGTGGTGACGGCTAAGGATGACTTTCTTATGACCCTGTCTAAGCTGATGCTCTTGGGTTCTTGAATGTAAATAATCTAATAGACTTTAGCCAACAATTCCCAAAGGAGATGCAGCTGTAGTGCTATTACTTGTGGAATAACAACCAAACCAAAGCTATTCATGCTTGAGGCTGCACTGTATTCATCATATGATACACACAGGGAAACACAATATTGTAGCAAAACATCAGCTAAACAGATACTTGAGGCATAGGTTATGCCCACAGAAATGTAGGACACATATTTCCCAAAAACCATTAACACACATAAGATTTGTTCTTGCAGCATTTCCAGTGGGAGCTGATTTATGCCCCCAAATACTTTCTTTTCTTTTACTGGAATTAAAAATGATCTGAGCTGCAGTGGACTTGGGCTGCTAAGTGCAACCAGTTAGGCTGCTTAAATCTCGTTGACTGGAATTGCATTTTCAGGCCGTCTTAGCTGCATGCCGAACCATACGCCTTCGACAGCAAATAATCAAGCAAGGAAATTATATGCCGACAAATGCACCTGAGCATCCCTCCCCCCTCCCAGTTCTCCCCCGGGCTTTCAGCCATGAAAAGGAGCAATTGTACAGCATCCCATATCGAGAAGCACTGATTTGGCTTCCAGGCAGCACAGGCTTGTAAGAAATGAGAAAACTGAAGGGCTTTCTGAACTTTTATAGAGGATCAGGAGTAAGCTGTTTGGCACAGGTGTTTCTGTAATTATGATACACTGGAAAAATTCATGGTGATCCACAAGCACTCATGCTGAGGCCACAGCTGTTCCAACACATACTTCTCTGTATATGATGCTGTGCTTTAGAGTTAGCACACTTGGTTCTGTGTCATGTTAAAACAAACAGGTTTTCCCCACCCTGAAAACAGGCTTCAGTGGTGCTAACGGAAGGTGGCTGCAGGATGGTGGGTTTGGGTTTTTTTAATCGCTGTTCCTTTCAGTGCAATGCTGGTATTGGACAGTATCCCTTGCATTCTGCTGGTCTCCACCCATCACTAAAAGGCTTAGAGGCTATCAGGCACCTTCCTGAACTTTTCTGCGCTGCAACAGATCACATCGTTTCTGTTGCCCAAAGGATGGCATAGAGCAGGGAAGGTGACGAAAGTACTTCTTCACACAGTGCGTAGCTAGGCTCTGGAACTCACAACTACAAGGTGTAGCAGGCTTTAAAAGTGGATTTAGCAAATCCATGGAGGATAAAGCTATCAGTGACTATTAGTCCTGCTGGCTATGTGATCTCCAGTATTAGAGGCAGTGAATATTCATTGCTGGGACCATGAGAACCCTATTGTGCTTATGGGCTTCCCATAGCAATGCTAGACTTTATGAGTCTTTGGTCTAATATTGAATAAACAAATAATACTCTGGCAGTTGTCTGGGTCTCAGACAAAGGTTTTCCTTTTCACCAGCTACTTGATCCTTAAAAAGAGAGAGAAAGAAACCTGGAGTTGCCAGAGATTGCACCTGGAACCTCCTGCATGCCTGTGCTTCACCATTGGACGGTGGCTGGCAGAAGTCACTCCCCAACCCTGGTGGGCTGTGTGGGCTGCTTTGACATCCCGCCCGGACGCTGAGGTCCAGCACTGAGGGCCTTCTGGCAGTTCCCTCGCTGCAAGAAGCCAAGATACAGGGAACCAGGGAGAGGGCCTTCTCGGTAGTGGCACCTGCCCTGTGGAACGCCCTCCCACCAGATGTCAAAGAGAAAAGCAACTACCAGATTTTAGAAGACATCTGAAGGCAGCCCTGTTTAGGGAAGCTTTTAAGGTTTGATGCACTATTGTATTTTAATATTTTGTTGGATGCTGCCCAGAGTGGCTGGGGAAACCTAGACAGATGCTGTATAAATAATAAATTATTATCATTATTAATTATTATTATTATTATTATTATTAGAGAGACCCTGGCATGGATGCAAATCCGCAGCAGACCTTGCAGATGCTGAACAGCACAGAGCTGGTTTTGGCACACGCTGTCTGAGCGAAGGATGCAGAGCTCTGCCTCTGCCCTTAATTCCACCCCACATTGAGAAGATGGGCTTAGCCTGTATTATATTAATCCTAGGGTGCATTGTGCATCTGCCAGGCAGCACTTGTGCTGCAATTTGGGATAAATCCAAACAGTAGCTGGTTGGCTGGATTTATTCCTATCTGACTTCTTAGAGCAGAAAAGGAGGAAAGTTAGCAATAGTACAAGTATGGTTGACAAAGGGCTAGATAATCCACAGAGGAGAGGTGTCTCAAAGGCTATTTAGTTAAGATTATCAAGGGACTGCAATCTCATGCTTAGTCTATGATTGCCCTGTTTCTATTAGGCTCCCCAGGAAACCTCCAGTATCAATTACTCTTAACGACAGGGGTCTTCACCGGTTTTGAGAGAAAGAAAATCTCAAATATATTCTTCTTGTCTGCTTGTGGATATGTACTTTTACATTCTGCTAACTCAGATGATGATGATTATAAAATGCATTGATGGATGACGACGACAACAACAACAACAACAACTCAGTCCAAGATAAGCACTTTCAACTGCATACATTGCAATGAGATAAACTGAAGCATGGGTTTAATTCTCTTGCAGAAGTCAGTGAAACTTAAAAAGTGCTAAATTGTGGTAGGAAGATACAGTGGCACCTCGGTTTAAGAACAGCCCTGTTTATGAACTATTCAGTTTACAAACTCCGCAAAACCGGAAGTAGTGTCCCGGTTTGAGAACTTTACTTCGGTTTAAGAACAGAATCCGAATGGTGGAAGGGCACCAGCAGCAGGAGGCCTCATTAGAGAAAGTGTGCCTTGGTTTAAGAATGGTTTCGGTTTAAGAACGGACTTCCGGAATGGATTAAGTTCGTAAACCAAGGTACCGCTGTACTTTAAAAACAGCATCACTCAAAGCTAAATTTCAAAAGCACAACTTGGAAATTCTGGGAAACTGATGTTTTGATGAATTTAGGATTTGTGAGGAATTACATTTCTATCCTTTTGGGCATAGCTGGTTAGACTTGTAGTGAATATTGTGTGTTCTTAGAGAGACAACTAGTGAGAGCTGCCAATCAATCATTTTATTCGTGTGCCGCCTTTCCGAAGCTAAAACCATGCTCGAGGTGATGTACAACATATAAAAAATCACATAAAACTGCAAACATAACAAAAGGAGTCATAAACAATAAACAAAACATCAGAAAGTATACAACTAAATCGAACAATTTCTACATAAATCACAAGATCCAAAATTTAGATGACATCAACAGTGACAACAACTCCCTAAATAACACCCCAGCCCAGTTGTATGTAAGGAGTATGGCCAACCGAACTTCATTTTCGCTTTGTGGCAAATTGGATTAGCACAGGAGAGAACTGTGGTCTTGCCTCTGCCATGGTTCATCAGACACTGGAGCACAGGTGAATATGGCTCCCAGTCTCCCATCCTTCTCTAGAAGGATGTCCCACATAGATTGCTTTGCAGTAGACAAGCCTCTTTGAGGCTACAAAGATAAGAGTGATAATTAAGCCACAGAAAGTGCTGCAAAATTGAAAAACCTATCTAGAACTGCTGAAAAAGCATCACAGTTATTATTATTATTATTATTAGGTAGGCAGAAACAATCGTCCAATGCACATTTAATATTTATAAAAAGCTGTTACTCATGCCACTAATAATTTGTCTGGGAGGGTTAGACTGTCAGTTAACCACATTCCTTAGCGAAAAATGAAGGCAGGGGAGAAGAAAAAGAGAGGGAAGTTACAATTTTGTAACTTGCTTTACCCGGTACGGATAGTCTACTCTTGTGGCCTGGCAATGTGTTATTTTGTACTCTTGAATCTTTAATAGGCAGCTGTGCTAAAAAGAAAAGGTCCATTTTTATTTTATGCCCTTATGGCACATCTGTTCAATTAACAGCATCGCGTAGTTTCATTGCAGCTGGGTTTGGGAGGCTGCTGATGAAATCAAATTCAAATTCAAATCTCTCTCACTCTGTTTCCCCCTTTTCCTCTCACATCCTGTGTCCCTGCACAGCCTCATAAACCTGTCGGCTGAACAGTTTAAAATCTATTTTAGAACCCTGAATTCCACATTCCAATAATTTGTTTTCTCAAAGCACCCTAGATTTTAAACAACATGAGTGCCGGATCCTGCTTGGTACATGGGCCTCAGGTGCTTGCAGTGATTGCTGTGGCAACAAAAACATGCAGCTGAGGATGAACATCTGATCATGTAAACTTCATTGGTACTGCATAGTATGGATGGAGATACACTTTCCCATCAGTCTTATGCAGTGCTTTTTTTTTCCTTTAAAAAATGTTTAGGGGTACTCTCATTTTGACTCAAGGAAATCACCGTTTTATAGTTCAAATCAGGAAAAATAAATACAGTAAATGGACGAAAGTACAAAGATTCACAAAATGTTTGGGGTATGCGTACCCCTGCGTACCCCCAGAAAAAAAGCACTGGTCTTATGATACTAATGGAAATGTACAACTACATGCAGTCATTGCGGCCTGCAGCCATTGACTGCAAACCCTCTAAGTGTCTCTATTTTCCAGGGATGTCCCTGATTTAGAGAAGCTGTCCCAGTTTCTGATATGATCCCAGAATGTCCCACTTTTCCTTAGGCCAGGCATGGCCAAACTTGGCCCTCCAGCTGTTTTGGGACTACAATTCCCATCATCCCTGATCACCAGTCCTGTTAGCTAGGGATGATGGGAGTTGTAGTCCTAAAACAGCTGGAGGGCCAAGTTTGGTCATGCCTGCCTTAGGCTGTCCCTATTTTCACTGGATAAATGTTGGAGGGTATGGAGTTATCTGACCCCTGAGCCATCTGAAAGCAATTCTGTATAGAGAAGGTTTTTTTTTTTTAATGTTTAATGTTTTATTATGTTTTTTATATACGCTGGAAGCTGCCCAGAGTGGCTGGGACAACTGCATTAGATGTGTGGGGTATAAAAAGTAAAATTATCCTTATGGAATGGGGCATCCCTATTTTCATTGGAGAAATGTTGGAGGGTATGTGATTGTTAGGACCCTGCTAGAACCCTGGAGATTATTTAATCATCTTGGAAAGGTAGTTTAGTTACCAGACTTATCTATCAGTGGCTACTAACCCTGATGGATGTGTTCTACCTTCACAGATGGAGGCAGCATGCTTCTGAATATCATTTGCTGAGAACCGCAGGAGGGGAAAGCTCTTCTTGGCCACCATGAGAACAGGATTCTGGACTAGATGGGACACTATCTGGATCCAGCAGGCTCTTACGCCCTCACCATAAAACCATAAAAAGTGTGCTACTGCTAGGAATGGGAAAATCTATCAGTTTCTCATTTTTTCCAGTTTTTAGTTCAATTCTCCACATTTACATAGCAGTTTGCATTTTTTTTATTATAAAAAACTGTAATTTTGAAAATTTCCCAGCATTCCATTGCAACCTTCTTCAAATCTTCTGATATACATAAAAATGTAAGGTTGTTGTCATGGTGCAGTTCTTGTGGCCATCAACAGGTGGCCGCACAAACTACAGTACAATATGACAGGCCAGCAAGCAGCAGTGTGGGTGGAAGGCAGCCCAGGTGAGCTGTTTAATGGGGTGAGGTGGTGCTTCAGAGAGCTCCTTCCCCCACCATTAAACCCAGTGGCAGTGATGAATAACAGAGGGGGAGAATATCCTAACAGGCTGGTCACATGCAAAATGAAGAAGGGTTGCCTAATGAGGAAAAGGGCTTGGCAAGTAAGTGAAGTTGGCGAAAAGAACAAGCAGAGGCAGCAGCCCCCGGGATACACATATTTGTATGGAATTTTGCTGAACACATACATTTTTGCAGAGAAGTTTCTCCTAATATAACACATTTTTGGAATAGTTATATTTGGAATATATATTTACACACACTTAATCCAGTGTTAGAAACTGGGGTAGAAAAGCTAGGAGCCAAATGGCTTCTGGGACCTGGGCTGTGGGTGCCAAAACAGAATGTCTAGTCGTCACTGGGCAACTATTTATTTATTATTTTAATAAGCATGAATTAATATGCAATTCACATAAGTGACACATTGTTAATATCACATTTTAGCAGAAATGCATGTTTAATTTGTTGTTTACAATAAAAATGTTGATACTATATTTCAGTTTTCGAAACACCTTACTCTTTATTGTTAAACTCCTTAACATATTGTCAATCCTGAACCTATACTTTCAGGCTTAAAAGCACATGCATTTCAGTAATCCTTGAGTGTCGGCCAGGTACAAAAGATGGTGCCCAGACTTTTTGAGGTGCTCGCAAATGGAGAATCTTTAGGCACAAAATGCACCTGATGCCCTGCTAATTTTGAACCCTGACAAACCAAATATTCCTTGGCTGGAAAGCCGCAAATTAATTAATTAAAAAGGGATGTGCAAATTTTGAAGGATCGCTATGTTTTAGGTCTCATATTGTTTTAGAAAGTGTGCATTATGTAGGTTCACCTTTAAATGCGAGCTGAAATGAAATGTTTTTCCATCTGCAGTTATGCCCAAGCCTGAGAAGTTTGCAGAGAATTTATCCTCCCCCTGGGAAAAGTCAGGGAAATGGTCTCCCCATTTCTCTGCCCTCGGTTAGGGTGGAGAATTTCAAGAGGCTGTACAGGTCTATCGCTAGCCAACAAACAGCAGCTCTCAAACTTGAATGACTGAAGTCTTATTCTGGTAACTACTCAAAGTGTATTTGAAATAATGATATGTGATGGTGTTGTATTAAGAGTCAGGAGAAGGAAAGACAAGAGCTATAGTTGCAAGGTCAACAAGCAAGAAAAGGTAGAAGGAAAAGTGTGAGCATCATTTGTAGGGACCTCAATTTGGAGATGAGATTTTTTCATCCAGTTTTGAAAAGATAAAAAGAAAGAGTTCAGGAATTTGTTAAATGGCCCCAAAGACTGCAGCCAATGCAGAAGGTGCCTTTTCAACACAAATTTGGAGGCTACAAAGAACAAGGTAAGAGTATCAGAGGTGACAGTTCTTGCTGATGTGAGTGGCAGACAAGGATGAGTGGAATGGACACATTTTTAGGCATGTTGTTATCTAGACAAAACCAACAGGCTAAGAAAAGAGTCTGCATGTGAAAAGAAAAACAGAAGGATACAAAAACTGGGAGCTTAGTAGGGACAGTTTACCCCTCATCTCTTGGGTCAGGCAAAATACAATTGTACTGAAGTTCCACTATATCATATAGTCAGTAAATGCCTGGGGTATTCACTGTGGTGCCAGTGAAATGAATATTTTGTGGTGTCCGTAAGAGTTTCTTAGTGCTGTGGCTCTGGGACTGAGGTTCTCAGGGGATGCCATCAGGGGCTCCCAAGTCAGAAAGGGAATTGCATGCAGGTTTCCTCAGAAGAAGTCCAACATATAAGCCCATGATACTCCCCTCCTGTTTGAGGTCACATTCTCTCCTGACTCAGAATTCCCATCTCAGAAGCTAAGGTACAACCAGGGTCTTTTCTGCACTATCAGAGTAAAAGGCACCTGGAGTTGGCTGAGCCCCTTTAACTGAAGAGGAAGTTTCTGGTAAAGGCAGAGCTTACAAGTGAGACAGAACTGCTGCTCCTAAGTTAGGCTGAGGGCTTGTCCACACTTCTGCTCGTCCTGTGACTAGAAAGCACAGTCTGAGCAGTTTCTTCGCTTGACCCTCACTTTCCAGGCAGGGGTCCGAATGGTTTTCCCCTTGCACCACTCCTTTCCCAGGGAAAACCCACTCTTTAAATTGCTTGTTCCAACTGAGCACTAAAGTGTGGGTTTTCCCAGGGGAAAGCAGTGAGATGAGAGGATGACCATTGCTGAAGCAACATCAACATTCTGCACTCCTATAGCGTTCAGTCTGAGCCCTGCCAGATGAGGTCACTGCTTGCATTGTAACACATAAAATATGCCCCTGGGTCTGAGGAACCTGTTAGGATATAGTTCCATTCCACCTTAAAAGGGAACAGGCATGACTATTGTGTGTCACATGCCTGTTTACTTCCAGCTCTTGCTGGGAACTTCCGTTTGTATGTAGCTATTGCTCTCTGCTGTTTTCCTAGAGCAATGTTTCCCAACCTTGGGTCTCCAGCTGTTTTTGGACTACAACTCCCATCATCCCTAGCTAGCAAGACCAGTGGTCAGGGATGATGGGAATTGTAGTCTGAAAACAGCTGGAGACTGAAGGTTGGGAAACACTGTCCTAGAGACAAAGGAAAGCAGACATGTTTTCATTTGTTCCTGAACTATGCTGAATAAAATGCTGTACATTATGCTTGCACATCTCTCTGTCCGCCTCATCTGCTGTGTGATGATTTACACACTCTGCTGACAGAGCGTGCACGGGTCTCTAAATGTATCTGAGGCTTGTGTCGCTGTTTGATGCTGTTCCAAGGGAGACCAGCTATCGGCCAGTGGCTGGAGCCAGCTGGGGGGCCTGCCTGATGCCCCCATCTTCCCGGAAGTATCCCAACAGAACCATGGCATAAACCACAGCCAGCTCCACTTCCTCCTCTCAGTGGCAGAGCTTCATCTGCCAGTGCCTCTTCTTGGCCACTCAGTAGCTCACCTCTCAGTCTGAGCAGTGGTGGAGATTTGTCCCAGACTGGGTGCAACCTCCAGCATGGTGCAGAAGGTTCAGGACTGGTGAAGATGCAGATGGTAGCTACCACTGACCTTTCTACTTACTCACTAATTGTCCCATTCTCTTCTAGACCACATGGAGAGGGCAGTAAGCAGATGGGAAGGAGGATGAGCAGAAACTATGGAGTTCTAGCGCTTGAAGGTAACCCCCTTTCTGGGACTTGGGGGCTCAGCAAATGCCTGACAATGCTGGCTGTTGAGGTTGTAGGTCCTACTGAAATGAAAGGATGCTGATCTCTTCAGTGTTACTGTAGTAAAATAACGTATATTCTCCTGTAAGGTCTTAGGGCTGTGTATCTGCATGTCACTTCATTACTTAATAGTCCTCAGTGCTACTCAACCTTTCTGTGGTTAATTTTTTGTAGTGTGCCTTCTGCTACTGAGTTTATTCTTTCTTTTAAGTTTATGGTGTGTTTATTTTATATTGATCTTTTTAATCAGTTTTTGAATATTCATTGGTGTGCTTTAATTCAGTGGTACCTCAGGTTACAAACGCTTCAGGTTACAGACTTAGCTAACCTGGAAGTAGTACCTTGGGTTAAGAATTTTACTTCAGGATGAGAACAGAAATTGCGAGGTGGAGGCATGGCAGCAGCGGGAGGCCCCATTAGCTAAAGTGGTACCTCAGGTTAAGAACAGTTTCAGGTTAAGAATGGACCTCCAGAACGAATTAAGTTCTTAACTATATGTTGTTCACCCTGTGATCATATGGTGAAGGGTGTAGAATGACCTAAATAAATAGGTAAATTAAATGAGTAAATCTCTCCCTCTTCCTATTCAACAATGGTTTTTGTTGATGGCAATCTTCCTCTCCCCTCTGCTTGTTACCTTTTAACTCCAAGTAAATTAAAGTAGTATTCTGGCCTCATTTTACTAGCAAGTTCACTCTGGGCTGCCTAATTCACCATATCAGTTCCTAGAGATGGGGTCTGTGTGCGCGCGCATGTGCGTGTACACACACACACACACAAACACACATTTTAATTTGGAATCAGTAGCAGGGGAAAACAAGGAAGAAATAATGAGAAATACCAGGGTAGGAAACTGTAACAAGAATAGAAGCAGAACAGGCGGTGGTGGTGAACTACCAGACATTTACTGCATTATTCTGTAGCAAAATAAAGTTTTAAAAAAATTACACAAAACATTTGCTTTCACATTTTTAATTAGATTTTCTGGAAATGGAAAAATAATTTGCTTTAATGGAATTACTATCAGCCTGTGACCCAAAACCTCTTTCAATATTTAACTGTATTAATATAAACCAGTCATTTCGAGTTAAGTAAAAGAATATGTTCAAAGTGGGAAATAATCCAGGCAATCTACCAAGCTCGCTTTCTTTTTACAAGCCTCAAATAGCTTCCATTCTACTAATGGGCTTAATTCCGTTTTCAAAGTATACATAGGAAATGTTCGCGGCATTTAGATGTCTTTATCCAAAACACGTATTACTCAGATTCTCTCTCTCTCTCTCTGTGTGTATCAGATAAACCACAACACCAGTATTTTAAAACCCTAATAGTATTGGCAGTCCTTGAGAAATCTAAAAAGGGTTGGGAGGTTTGTCATAAGCTTATGTGTCAGGAAGGCTGGGGCTTAAGAGAGTCAACAATGCTTTTATGATGCATGGTTCCTCATTTCCCCCCCAGCCTCCTGAAAACACATGGGTTAGGCAATACAAATGCACAAGCCTTTATTGGTGCGCCAAGTTATGTGTAACTAGGTTCAGAAGTTGAGGAGGCTGGAAGGCAGTGGATGTTGAGAGAGATTAATGCTTTATTGATCTGTTGTACCAAGGATGGGAAACGTGGAGTCTTCCAAATGCTGCTAGAGGACAGTTCCACCATCCCTGGTCATTGGCTATGCCGGCTGGGGCTGGTGGGAGTTTAAATCCAGCAACAACTGGAGGGTCACAACTTCTATATCCCTGGGGTACACATTGTATTCTGTACTGGAGATACTGCTCCATTGAAATCCACCTTTATTTCTTGCTGATTTGTTGTTGTTTTGTTTCTGAGTTACTCTTTTTTACTTCGTCTGTTTCCCCCTTGCATCAACTGTACTTTTAAAATAAAACCCATACAGCACCCATCACAATGTTTTCTGAAAAATCTAAAATTAAGTTCAGATGTTTGCAACTCACTCAGTGGGGAGTGGCCTGAATTTGTTCAGGGATACAGACACAGAGAGGAATCTTAGAGCTATAGGATCATAGAGTTGGAAGGGACCCGAATGCAAGCCCCCTGCCCCCAGCTGTCCCTGGGTGGGCTTGGACAACCAACCTTCTGGTTAACAGCAAGACACAATGACCCATTGTGTCATGAGGTGGTGAAATCCCAGAGACAATCTGCTGTTTCCCTGTGGCAATGAGAAGGCCATTTGCGGCAATTTTTTCAGGGGGTATGAACATGCAAATTACCACTGAAGAATGCATATTCGGACTGGGTAATATGCCTTTGTCACAGTACTTGTGGGTTTTGTGTTTCTTTAGAATATTGTGTGGGCTGTATCCATTTGGCCTGTGTCTCTTCCTCCCGGTGCGTACTGTCACCGGATGCCCAAACAAAACAGACAAAATGAACCACCACTATAGAGAAGGCTGACAACCAGCCATGTGAATCAATTAGGGGCAAGAAGCAAGACTCAGAACCAGCCCAATGCAATGTGAAAGGTCCCACGTTCAGCTCCCTGCATCTCCAGGTAGAGTTGAGAAAGAACCCATCTGACACTCTGGAGAACTACTGCCAGCCAGCGTAGACAAGACTGAGCTAGATGGGTCAATGGATGTCAGGCCCTCTCCCAGAACGTGCCTTGAGAGTAGTAGAACAGAAATCTCAGAGGCAAAAAGTACAGATCAGCTGGCACAGGAGCGACGTAGAATAGGAGGAACTGAGGGTGTGGGGCCTTACGTGGAGCAACACCATTATCTAAGAGAGACCGCATTCCTTCGTCACTCTCTCTGTGAATATTGAATAAATTACTTTGTAATTCATTTCTTCTTGTTTTCCTTCTTCTTGGCATCCCACTGTGGGAGGGATAGGATTCCCTGAAGCCTTGACAATGGTCTAACTTTCTGCACAGCAGTTTTCGAAAGTTCCAGTTAAGTCTTGTTGGAAAGAAATCCATTGGTCCATTTTAGACTGTTCATGGGAAACAAATGCAAACATTTGGTGATGATGCACATATTTGGGTGCAGGGCTTTTCTTAAATTCTTTTCATACGGAGTCTTAATATAGTTTGGGTTAGACATTCCACTCACTGTGTGTCCAGGGCCTTCAAATATGGTCCCTCTTGTGGTATGCATGGACGGAATGAGTGAAAGCATCTTCTGATGTGCTCTAAGCATTATCTAATGTGACCCCAGAAATGTAGGGATGAGTGATACAGAAGAATAGGTGGAGCTTTGCAGATGGGAGCAGGCAGTAAAGGAGCTGTAATTTGGGACAATTGATTTTTAGGTGGGTACGGTCTTTATTCCAGATACTGGATTGACTAGCCCCATTTGTCCCACCAAATGGTGTCCATGATTGTATCCTTTATTCCCATATAAGTGAATGGCTGCCATTCACACCTACGGAGAACACCAAAGTTCTGCAGGGGAACAATGGCACAAAGTTGGTGGCCTGGCTTCCAACAAGAACACTACCTGCAGTCCCCACTATATATGAATATTCTCTCCAAAATACACTACCTCCCATAATAATGGACATTTTGCTAGTGAATTACAATTGCAAGTAGAATTCTAATTCCATGCAGGAGGTATTATTATGCATAATCTCCCAATTGTGTGTGCTTCTGCAAATTACAGCCACAGTTTGGCACTGTATTAGGTACACTTAAGCCCCATAAAGTCAATGAGCTTAAGGCACAACTAACTTGCAGGATTCTGACTTGTGAGTAAAACATCAAGAGTGTGGCTTTCCCTTTTCTACTTTGGAATGGCACCGTCATTTTTAGGATTGTTGCTGAATTGCTATTGGAAGTTGGAGTTGCTGCACCTGCTTGATAAATGCAGGTGTGATTAGGTAACCAGCCATGCAGTTACCTGGTTTCATAACTGTGTTTCATTTTTCAGGTTCCAAAAATGACCTGATTATTTTAGATTGCTCACAGTTTCACTTAACCTTGTGACTCCTTCTTGAGAGCTGTCTGTGACATCATGTGGGAAAAATGCCATTTTAAAGTTCAAACCCTCAAATCATTGATGCTGCCCTGTTTGGCTGCAGATTCTCTAAGCAGCAGTGGCCACAATTATTATAGTTTGGCTGTTTTGTATGGGATTTCTCAGCCACCCCAACATTGCTAATTTGGATTTTTCAAACAAACAAACAAACAAACAAACAAACAAACAAACAAACAAACAAAGGCAAATAAACAACACATTAACTATTCAGTTAATAAAAGGTCTAGGGCAGTGTTTCCCAAACTTGGGTCTCCAGTTGTTTTTGGACTACAATTCCCATTATCTCTTACAACTTGTCCTGCTTGTGAGGAGGGGTGATGGGAATTGTAGTCCAACAAGAGTTGGAGACCCAAGTTTGGGAAACCCTGGTCTAGGGGATTCTCAGTCCAGGTTTCTCCACTGGTGAGGGAGAGGACTTACATCATTTCCTATGCTCACTTCATCTCAATCTGCCCATCCTGTTCTCCCTCCACTCATAACACCAATGATGGAAATGAAATGTTGACGATGGAAAAAAGAAGAAAGGTGGGAGAAGCAATTAAATTTTACAAGTGTGCGAGTAGAGCAAAACTCTTCTCATGTTCGTACAGTGACTGAAGAATGCGGACCTGCCACTGATCTTGCCGTTAGCATTAGGCATGCGTTGGTGCTTGGAGATGTCTTGATGGAGGACATCTAGGCATGAAGAGCTGTTGTGTGTAGGCTTCCATAAAACTGGGACCCCCATAAGTCAACAACAGCCATGTAAGAATCATATAAACATTTAAATTTAAGAGCGAGATTCCACTGATAGTGTATCTTCAACAGATCTTTCAAAATTATATCAACGCAATTATTATGTTCTTATGTTGGATTGTAAGACAGGGTTAGCTAATGAGGTGGCCTCTGGATGTTGTTGGGCCAGAGCTCCACACATCCTTAATCGTTGGCCATCTGGTCATTTCCCTTCTTCTTTTTTGTGATTTTAGTTGGGCTATGTCAGAAACCTAACCAAATGACTCATAGAATTTTGGGATATGCCTCTCTCTCTCTCTCTCTCTCTCTCTCTCTCTCTCTCTCTCTCTCTCTCTCTTTCTCTTTCACTGATTACAAAGAAGGGCCCACAAGTATAGCAAAACCATAACAGGGGATGTTTTCAACATTGCTGCCTTTCTTAATCACTCCTTAGCTTTTGTAAATAATCTGCGCAAGTACATCCGCAGGACGTCACAGGGACACCAATGAGTAATTGGCAGTTCAACAGTGAAAACCATGAGACCATGAAAATTTTATATGAATTTTCTCATCATCACAGGCCTTTCTTCCTATTCCTTGGAATTCATCGGAAACAAATGTTTTGAATTGTAGCTGCTTAATGCCAGACACTTATTAATTCTATTTATTTACTTTTTTTAAAATTCCATATCCTGAAGAAGCATTTACTCAACGAGGCAGGTTTAAAAATATATTTATATAGGAACTAATATACTTAACCAGAATT
Organism: Podarcis gaigeae; assembly: GCF_964106915.1. Lineage (NCBI taxonomy): Eukaryota > Metazoa > Chordata > Lepidosauria > Squamata > Lacertidae > Podarcis > Podarcis gaigeae. The sequence continues at coordinate 43,152,622 of NC_139687.1, forward strand.
TTTCTGCATTCCCTTTGATGAATTTTTGCTTGCGCTTTCTGAAAGACTTCCCCTGTCCCCCAGGATTTCAATGATCATTTTTGTTATTTGCTTTTCCTGTTCAATGTTTTGCAGAGAAAAATAAAGCTTTTTGCATTCATCATATGTCACATTTTCTTACAGTGGATGTGAGAGAGATATGACTAATTCAGATTTAATGGTTTTGATGTGTGATCAAAAAAAAAAAAAAGAGAGGAAAACTGGCTATAATAGGAAAAGGTTGGTTTAAAGGAAAAACAACGAAATATTTCAATATATAAGGTACTGTCCATCACAGACAGCTACAGTCATGTAATGGCCACAAGCCCAACTCACTTGAATTTATGAGATAAATGTACTCAAAGTGCATTTTTAGTGTTTGGTGTTTAGGCCTCAAAGCTGACTGACTTTGTTAGGCCTCTAGAGTGCTGCAAGTAAGGATTTCAATAGGATGCTATAGGCACTAGCCACTGCAAAGTTAACATTCAAATTAAAAAGGGACACAAGAACACACACAACTTCTGAATTTATACAATAAATGAAGGCATGATCCAGTTGAATGCAGGCTGTGTTTCTACATTGGGGTTGCCATATTTCTAAAAGCAAAATCCAGGACACACCGAAAGTTGTTGAGCTTTTGATTGACTTGCCTTTGAAATCCCAGTAATGTCCGGACGCATGGTAGTCCTAGTCTACATGGCCTGCCTATTCCCCCCCCCCCCCGATAATGCCTGTATAAGGAGATGTGTGGGGTTAGTATTATGGGTACAGTGTTTCCCAAACTTGGGTCTCCAGCTGTTTTTGGACTGCAATTCCCATCATCCCTGACCACTGGTCTTGCTAAATAGGGATGATGGGAGTTGTAGTCCAAAAACAGCTGGAGACCCAAGTCTGGGAAACACTGGTGGAGGATGTTGAAAGAGAGGGAACAGAATGGAACAACGAAAGATGCGCTAAGACCTAAGATTTTATTCTTTTTACCATATGCTATTATGCCTGGCTGTGCGCTTCACTTATGTGCAGATGTATTTTGAGCCTAAACCTCTGCTTCAGTTACCCAAAATGGAGATGGAACGTGAGTAATATGGAGTGGTTCAGAAACTGGTTTCATTGCATGGCGGGGCTTTTCCACTCACCTGACCTCCCTCTGGCTGTGTCGCTGCTGCATATTGGGACAGAGAGGGGAAGTAGCGGTGAAGTCAGCGCAGTGCAAATGCGCTGGCAGGAGCAACAGATTGGCCTCGCTGTTTGCACAACGTTTGCACTATGCTGACCTTGCTGCTGCCTTGCCACTGCTTCTCTCCATCCCTGTATGAAGCAGTGACACAGTCAGAGAGAGGCTGGATGAGTGGTTCAGTCCCACCATGCTGTAGGCTACTGTTTATTTGTAACATGCTGATGGGTAGGTAGATCAATGTTGTGCATGTTTGCCTCCAAATGTACAATGAGAAAGAGAGCTCTGCAGAAATCAAAACCCAGATTAATCTCCTATTTTGATATTTAGCTTTATATATCATTATTCATACTGATGGGAGTGGGAAAAGGCAGAATACAGAAACAGAAGAATTTTGGAAAGATACGGTGTTATCCCATGATGCAAAGTAATTCTTCTTTTTTGTCCTGTATGAATACTAGTAACACACCTAAAACACTACCTCAAATGGCTTTTAATTCCTTCAGCATTTTTACAATAACTCCAGCCATGATGAATTCATTTGGCACTAATATGGATGTCATAAGTACTTTATCAGATTTCCACCTCAGTTCATTATTAATTACCTTGGCCATTACTGAAAGAGTTGCCCAGATGTGCTTATGATAGAACTAAAGTAAACAATGACTGATTTTCTGAGGTTATGATTAGAGCAACTCAACACAATCTGAAAAAAACCTCATGTGTCTTAAATGTAAAGCACCTGCCAAGCCACATGTGAAACAAGCTCCACAGAAATCCTTGTCACTCACTAATGTGGAAAGGTTGGTGCAATGAAGAACTAGCTCGTACTGTATTTTAAAAGTCGGTGTGTGGAATAAAATACTCTTTCAAAAGAACCAGGCGTTCTTCCTCTTCAAAAAACCACAGAATTGACAATGGCAGTGTTTAGCACACCAGTGGTTTTATGAGCGAAATATTATCATCTTAATTTTTCTTCATCTAGTGCGCTATATCCTGACTTGTGAATAGCACATCACAGAAAAATGCACTGTTTTCATGGACATACAGAAGTTTAAAGACTGCGCAGAACAATGAGCTCATCCAATTCATTTTGCTGTCATTCTTCCTGACAATTATTCCACACAATTTCTTTCCTTTCCTTTTTCGTGCTTTAACTTTTAATGAATATATTCTGGTATGAATTGGCTTCTGCATTGTTTCTTAATTTTGATAAATTTCCATGCTGAGATAAATCCCCATCTCCCAACCATAGCTTTGCTAGCCCAAAGCTAAATCCTGTGTAAAATAACAATATTATACTATTTTGAAAGCTGCTTGTTCACTATGAATTTGTTAGATACATGATTTCATCTAGTTATAGATTTTGGCCATGCATTTAGACACCTCTTAAGATATCAATGGCACTGATACTACTTGAATGCGGCAGCAAAAACAATGCAAACATTTTAAAAATTAAATGGCATTTTCTGTTGTGGCAAAATGGATGGCAGTGCTGTTTTGAGGCTGTCCAAGATGCAGCTTTCCCTGTGCTTTACTCTGAAAAAGAACCATACACCTTAACGTAGGGTCCTTTTTCAGAGCAAGGCATTGCGGGACAAGGTGGCCTCAGAGACTGCCTGTATCACCTCCATTTTTCCACAGTGGCAAAAACACACCTTCCAACTGTCCCTATTTTCCAGGGACAGTCCCAGATTTACAGAAGCCATCCCAGTTTCTGACTTGATCCCAGAATGCCCTGCTTTTCCTTAGGAGGTCTCCATTTTCATTGGAGAAATGTTGGCGGGTATGGAATAGGATCTCCCTATTTTCATCAGAGAAATGTTGGAGGGTATGCAAAAACCATTTATAAATTTGGCGTTGCAGGAAAGTGGGTGGCAATGCTCTGTGCTGCCCCCACCCCCACTTTTTTCTGAATTCTTCCTCAGAGTGAGTCTTTGGGGGGTGGGTGGGATAGCGGCACTTTGTAATGGAGGGGGTGGGGGAAGGAGACGAAGGTGGCAGCAGAGGGAGCAGCAGCTGGGTGGTCTCCCTCAGGTGGCAAAATGCCTTGAGCTGGCCTGCTAAAAATACCACTCTAAAGACTTTCCTACGCATTTGGAGTGCGGATAGTGCAATCATGGGAGTTGCTCTTCTGCTGTCCACATGGGGAAATGTTGATCTAATATGTTTAGTTTTTAAAATTGTAATTAGTAATAGGGCTCCCCTTGCTTTTCTTGGCCAATGCCCTTTTCCTTTTCCAGGTTTAATCAATTTCACGGGCAGGGCATTCCTAGCTCACTTCCCTCCCCCCTTTTGTTCAGCCCACTTTCCCCACTTCTGGCATTGACAGCCTTTGTTTATCTGGAGCTCTTTTGTCTTTTCTGACTAGCTAACTACACGTTTGTCTCTTCTAATCTTTAATCTTTCCTCCAGCTCCCGCCCCCTTTTGACCACTTTTGTTCCTCTGCTCTGAACTCCCTCCAAGTCATCAATATCTTTCTGGCATTGGCCGGTAGTGTCACAACCTCTCACTCTTTTCTGTCCTCCGTGCCTTTATTGATGCAACAGAAATGAACAAGGATGGGCTTGCCGCTTTTCCTGTGAGATGCTAAGGCCTAAACTCAGCGCCTTGGATCAAAGCTCTTGTCTTTTAAACGGTTTCAGTCATTTATTTTTGTTAGCTTCTTGTGCTGAGGCCCGATTTCCTCTCTCCTTTATTTATTCAAAAATGCATACCTGAGTACAGAACGTGCATGCACTGTGTAAAGGGTCGTCTATTCGATGCTGTGCCGAAAAGGGTCTTCCGTTCTCCCACCCCACAACCATTTTTCATCAGGTAACGCAAAAAGAAATGGCATTTGAAAATCATTAAAAATATTTCAGAGGATTTTTGCTGTTGCACTTATCTTAATTTTGAAGTGGCCGACAGGGTTTGCGGGAGCCATTTCTTTCGTTCTGCAAAGCCTCTCTCCGGTGGTCTGTATTCTGAAGCCTTCCAGGGTGGCCACACTTTATGAAAACCCCAAGACATCCCCAGCTGGTTTTTCTTATAATCACGTGAAGTCACGGAAGCTGCCTACCATGCTCTTGACAGCTGCTCGTTGTTGTTGTTGTTCAACATTTTTTAAAATAACTTTTAGTCTTCATCTACTTGTACGGAAATCAGAGCAGATTTTTTAAAAAAGCCATCGAAAACTAAACCAGTGAGTGACCTGATACCAGGCACTTGGAAGCCAGCCTCCTGCACTTTTTAGGAACATAGGAAGTAGAGCCAGACTGTTGGTCCACCTAGCTTAATATTGTCTACTCTGTCTGGCAGCAGCTGTCCAGAGTTTCAGACAGGGGCCTCTCCCAGCCCTCCCTGGAAATGCTGGGGGTTGGTTAAAAAAAAAGAAAGGTAAAGGACCCCTGTATGGTTAAGTCCAGTCAAAGGCGACTATGGGGTTGTGGCACTCATCTCGCTTTCAGGCCGAGGGAGCCGGCGTTTGTCCACAGACAGCTTTCCGAGTCATGTGGCCAGCAGGACGTTGTGCGCTGTGATGGAAACCAGAGCGCATGGAAACACCGTTTACCTTCCCGCCACAGTGGTACCTATTTATCTACTTGCGCTGGTGTGCTTTCGAACTGCTAGGTTGGCAGGAGCTGGGAAAGAGCAAGGCGAGCTCACCCTGTCATGGGGATTTGAACCACCGACCTTCTGATTGGTAAGCCCAAGAGGCTCAGTGGTTTTGACCACAGCGCCACCCGCGTCCCCATCTTTGTTGGGGATTGAATCTAGAACCTTCTTCATGTAAAGTAGATGTTCTACCACTGAGCTACATCCCTTCCCTGAACTATGTTCCTTCCCCAGGTAATATAACAGGTAACAATGTGCATATATAAGGGACAATCAGTAATACAAGTGACCATTGGATCTTCCAAAATGTAGAATGGTCAATATCAACTTCTTTCTAACATTCCCCAATGCTCTCTGAGGATTTATAATGGAGGAACATTTCCTCGTGTAATGTCCCCACCTGTACTCTGCATAGGAACAGAGGAAGCTGCTTTATAGTGAGTAAGATCATTGGTTCATTTACTGGTAACTCTGTACAGTGGTACCTCAGGTTACATATGCTTCAGGTTACAGACTCTGCTAACCCAGAAATATTACCTCGGGTTAAGAACTTTGCTTCAGGATGAGAACAGAAATCGGGCGGCAGCGGGAGGCCCCATTAGCTAAAGTGGTGCTTCAGGTTAAGAACAGACCTCCAGAACGAATTAAGTTCTTAACCCAAGGTACCACTGTATTGTTTACACTGGCTATCAGTGAGTCTATGGGATTTCAGGCACAGGGTTTTTTCCAGCCCTACCTAGAGATGCTGGAGATTGAATCTAGGATCTTCTGCATGCAAATAAGATGCCCTGCTATTTAGTTATGGCTTTTCTCCATCAAAGCCCAGGAGACGATATCATGAAACCTTCTGCCATGGGGCTTTTTGCAGATCAGTAGCAGTGAGGTGGTGCCAACAGCCAATACAAGTGAGACATTTTTTCTAAGCAATAACAAAGGAGGCCACGACCTCATCATTCACAGACCACCCATCATTTCTTCAGTGAAAGTAGGAATGTCCTATTCAACAATAACAATGACAACATCAACAATGACAACAACAATTCTGGGAAACTTCCACATCTTACTGGGTTGCCCCAGCCACTCTGGGCAGCTTCAAACATATATAAAAACATAATAAAACATTAAACTTCCCTGTACAGGATTGCCTTCAGACAGCTTGAGGGTTGGCTAACTCCATACCCTCCCACATTTCTCCAATGAAAATAGGGACATTCTGCCGTATCCTCCAACTCTTCTCTGATGAAAATAGGGATGTCCTAAGCAAAAGCAGGACATTCCAGGATCAAATCAGAAACCAGGATGGCTGGTAAACCCAGGACTTTCCCTGGAAAATATTGATACTTAGAGCGCCTGCATTCATACTCTCCCATACTTAGAAGCCAAAATCCGGGATGCCATCTTCCGGGACACCATCTCCCCATTTTTTATCGTGAGCGCACGCTGGCCATTTTGCTTGCTGTGATTGCGAGTGATTTTGTGCTTCGGTTCCCACCTCCCCCCCAAAAGTCCTTTTTTGGGCACAGCCCCCCAAAACATGTGTTTGAGGTACTGTGTGAGATCTCAGGGGGAAACCACACTGCAAAAATCACTGTTGCTTACATCCTTTTTGAAACAGGAGCCACACCTCAAATGCAGTTACAGTGGTACCTCGGGTTACATATGCTTCAGGTTACAGACTCCGCTAACCCAGAGATAGTACCTTGGGTTAAGAACTTTGCTTCAGGATGAGAACAGAAATCATGCTCCGGAGGCGTGGCAGCAGCTAAAGTGGTGCTTCAGGTTAAGAACAGTTTCAGGTTAAGAACAGACCTCCAGAACGAATTAAGTTCTTAACCCGAGGTACCACTGTATTTATTTATTACATTTCTATACCTACTCTTCCTCCAAGGAGCCCAAGGTGGTATACGTGCTTCTCCTCTTTCCCATTTTATCCTCACAACAGCCCTATGAGGTAGATTAATCTGAGGGACGGTGACTGGCCTAAACACATGGTGAGCTTCATGGCTGAACAGGGATTCAAACCTTGGTCTCCCAGGTCACAGTCCAGCTCTCTTATCATTACACCACACAGGGGATTCAGCTATGCAGCTGCAAATAAAATGTTTTAAGTGTATTGTGAAGTGCAATATGAAAATGTGACACTGGCGACAGTGAGCTATGGCAAATTCAATAACGTTCTTAACAAGCATTTTCATAGTGTTTTTTATATGTGTGTAGATTCCACCTGGGTCTTCACTGAGTAGGGCTGATTCACACACTTGGTGTCAAAACTGTGAAAAAATGTACTAGGGTTGTATTCCCTCCCCCCTTCCACAACATCCATTTGTACAAAATATATGCAAAATGAAACAATTTCAATAGTCACCCCCCACAAAACCCGTTACAGTTTACACAGGACGGTTACTGAGAATTCCTCTCAGGGATCCTGACCTCCCTGGGCTGTGTTAAAAAGTACCTGCAGATGGAATGCAAGTGATAATGGCTTGATCCCTTAAGCTCAGATAATAGGCTACGCTACTCTTTTTCAGGTTTGTTTACTTCAGACTTAGATTCTGGGACTTGGTTCACACCCAGGGCAACTCAGTTTCATTCAGTGAAGAGCGGGTGTTTTTCAAACGTTGGCCCCATAATAAAATAGAAGAGACTTTGCAAAAATGTGTTTGTTTTTATAACTTTATCCTAAGTCCTCCCAAGCATGATATGGCCCTGAATTTTCTTAAGGGATGGAAAAGTACCCAGAGGTTTAAAGGCATTATGATAGATCCTTAGAACATCAGGGCAGCCTTTCAAACGCATTAAAGCAAAGAAGAGCTTTAAATGTCGTTGATAATAGGACACCGCATTTCGTTTGTTTTTTCTTCCTTCAGGTTTTATCCTATTCCTCCTTTCCTGATCAGTCTATGGTGAGTTAAAACAACACCACCGCAATAAGGTTACCATATTTTTTTCAATGAATCCGGGGACACTTTTCAACTTCAATTGATTTTGTATGGGGACTGATTTGTAAATCTTGGGACTGTCCCCGGGAAACGGGGACGTCTGGTAACCTTACACATACACCATCACCCACAACAGGAACACTAGCTGAAACAACTTGAAAGAATGGCACACTTCATAAAATAACTTGATGCCTTTGCTCAATGATATCAAAATAGTGTTGTTGTTGTTGTTGTTGTTGTTGTTGTTGTTGTTGTTGTTGTTGTTGTTATTATTATTATTATTACAGTGGTACCTCGGGTTAAGTACTTAATTCATTCTGGAGGCCCGTACTTAACCTGAAACGGAGCACGATTTCTGTTCTCATCCTGAAGCAAAGTTCTTTACCTGAAGCACTATTTCTGGGTTAGCAGAGTCTGTAACCTGAAGCGTATGTAACCTGAAGCGTATGTAACCCGAGGTACCGCTGTATTATTATTAATTAAATTTGTATAATGCTCTATATCCGCAGGTCTCAGGGTGGTTACAACATCAAATCACAATATAAAAACACAAAATAACGTAATTGTTATTTTGCCTCCAGGTCCCAGCTCACAGAGGACCAACGCTAGTCAGTAATAACGTATAAAAGTCTTTATTGAAGATTAGTTTCCATTTCCAAACCGCAGCGTGCAACTCTACGTCTTAGAACCTAGACCGGCGAAGCTCCATCTGAGTCTCCGCCTCCTAGACACCAGTTTAAGACTCTAGCCTTACTCCACCTCTTCCGTTGTTCTTTCCTCCTCTGGGTCCTTCTGCCCCCTGGGGTTTCCTCCTTTCTGGACTCTTCTGACGCTGACCCCCCTGAGTCTTGCCCCTCCTTCCGGCGGGCTTTAGGACCTGGCTCCCTATCCGGGCTACCTGCTGTGCCGCTTGCCTGTACATTTGAACTTGGCGCGCGCGCCCAGCCGGTAACTTTCCTCTTGACCGTTTCCCCGCTCTCCGATGGAGGCGTGGTCAATCCTGACTCATCTCCTCTCGCTGGTGGTGAGAACACTGGTCCCGATGCCTGGGACTCCTCCCCCCCACTGCGCTCTGGTGGGGAAGCTGGTCCTGATTTCCAACTGCTGCTCTGGGAGTCCCCGCTGGCCCCTTCCTTCTGGGGTTTCCCCCTTGGCACCCCCCTTGCCCTGGCCATTGGCGCTCCCTTCTGTGAATCTTCCGATTCGCTGGAGAGGCTCATGGAATCCCTCTGATCACTGTCACCGCCTACGCTCCCCTCAGATTCCTCCCCCTCGCTCTCCATTTCCTCCCTCTCCTGTGCCTCTGCTCCTGAGCCCCTGACATCCATCCCCCCCTCGAAGCCCCCCTTCCCCCCTCCCCCTCTTCAGGTGCGGGTTCTGGGTGCTCCAGTGTTGTGGGGGTGAGTGCAGGATACAGTTCGTCCCCCGTGGCATGCAGCCAGCCGGATAAGTCCGGGAAGTCCTCCATGGTCTCGTCGACGGCGATCTCCTCCGCTTCCATCTCCTGGGCGGTGTGTTCGAACCTGGGATCTTCCCCCAACTCGCCCATGACCCCCTCTTCCCCTGTCGCCTGGGGTGATGCTGCGTGCAATGGCCCTCTCGGCAGTTCTCTGCGCCACCCCACCTCAGGTTGATCCTCCCACCAATAGGAGCCCCCTGTGCCAAACCCCGAGAGCGATCCCTCTGGAGAGCTAGTCTCTAGCGTCGTGTCCTCAGCTGAAGAGAACCCCTGAAACGTGCTGGCTGAGAGTGTGGGTGTGAAAAGATATTCGTCGAAATAATCTGCCGGCATGGGCCTGTGTGGGAATAGTGCGTGGAACTCGTCTTTGAGGTAGTGCTCCTCCACGGCATAGTACGGTACCCAGCTGTTGGCACTGGCCGGGGTACCTTCCCTGGCGAGGAGATATTCAACCCCCTCTTCCCCCCATCTCGAGTCCAAAATCTCCGTGACCTCGTTGAGCGACCCCCTTCGTGGGTGCGTCTCTGAGCGGGCTAGGAGCTGTCCCTGGCGCCTGGAACCTGTGAGGTGCCTTGTAGGGCGTGAGCACCGATCTATGAAAGACCGGGTGCATTCTGGATCCCTCCGGGAGTGTCAACCGGAAGGCCACTGGGTTGATCTGTACCTCGATTTGGTAAGGGCCTAGCTGCTTGTGCCCGAGCTTCTTCTTAGCTAACGATCTAGCCGGCACTGCCTGGGCTGCTAACCAGACCCAGTCCCCCACCCGGATGTCCTCCCCAACTCTCCTGTGTCTGTCCGCTTGCATTTTGTACGCGTGTTTAGCTAGCTCTAACTGCCTTCGGAGTTGCTCGTGGACCTCCTGTAACTCTGCTGCCAAGGCCTCTGCTCCCTGCGGCTCCCCCTCCCTCACTTTCTCTAAACCCGGGAAGATTCTGGGATGCCGCCCATTGTTGGCGAAAAACGGTGTCACCCCCGTGGACACGTGTTTCGTGTTGTTGTAGGCAAACTCGGCCAGCGGTAGGTAGTCCACCCAGGTCGAGGGCTGCTGGTTTGCGTAGCATCTCAGGTACTGCTGCATGATGGCGTTGACCCTCTCCGCTTGTCCGTTGGTCTGCGGGTGTCTTGCTGACGCTAGGCTGACCTTGACGTTCAGAAGCTGGAGATGAACTGACGCCCCCGGTCGGACAGGATAGACCGTGGTAGGCCGTGCACCTTGAACACGTGGTCTATGAACAGCTTGGCGGTCTGCTCCGCTGTGGCCACCTTCGCGCAAGAAATGAAGTGGGCCATCTTGGTGAACAAGTCCACTACCACGAGTACTGCTGTTTTGCCCCTCGAGCTGGGCAGATCAGGGACAAAGTCCAGGGCCACCCTCTCCCACGGTTCAAGCGGTGTCTGTAGCGGTTCCAACAGTCCCGCCGGCGGCCTGTGTACTGGCTTGGCCCTTTGGCAGGTGTCGCACCTATTGACGTAATCCGCGACTTCTCCCCGCATCTTGGGCCACCAAAAGTCTCTGGCTACTACTACCTGTGCCTCTGCTCCTGAGCCCCTGACAGTAATAAAAACAACCCAATAAACCCTCCTATATGTTGTAGATGTGTCTCCTGTCTAGTGGTCCGTTTACCCTAATCCCTCAGAACCCTCTTCAGAGTTGTTAGGAAATAGGACATTGCTGGGGAACCTCTACCCCATGCACCTAATTATTCCTGCAAGGGTCCTGCAGTTGGACATTAACGGACTATGAAGTCTTTTGATTGGCTAAACCTTCTGTCAATACCTGGAGCCTGAGCCATCAGAAAAGAGGCTCAATGCCATACTTGCTCCCTCCCTTCCAGTTGTGGCCCTTCATATGTTTAGCATAATATTCTCCACTTGGCTGGGCATCCATTTAATAATTCCCTGAACATAATGATTATTTAACTACATCAATGAAACATAAATGTTGCAGGAGAAAATAAATAGAATTTTGATTCTTGTAAGAATGCTGCTACATCTGTGCAAGAGATAATTTACACAGTATTATTTTATTTTTTTAACATTATGGTGGTGAGTGGTATCAAACCACCTCAAACTTAATTTTTTCTGGTACTTTTTTTGATGCACATTGAGATCACAGCTCAGTATCATTTACAACCTTTGCATTTTTCAGACCACTTAACTGCTTTTGACGAAGCCTCATAAGTTGGCTTTTGTTATATTAGACAGTTTTATGAATGTGCGAAGATGATCCCAATTTACATTTGCTGAACTCACAGCTCAGAGGACATGGCTGGCTGTGATCTCAGCACACATTTGTCATGGCAATTGGCTCTGGGAAAGTCATTCACAAATAAAAGTTCCCACAAGTCCCCTGTTTGTTTCAATCAGGCTTTACTTTGAGCAGGACTCTGTGAATTAATCTCTCCATAGATACCTCTTTGATGCTGCTGAAGAGTAAAGATAATTATCCCAACAAATGGAGTTTGTGAACAAATTGTGCAATATCAGGTTATTTTTTTGTAAGAACATCAACTTGCAGGAAAAAGCCCTATGGGTTTAAATAAATTTCCTCTTCTTGTTTTAACATTGGCACTAAATTACATATGAAAGTTAATAATCAGAGTGGGTTATAAGCAAATCTATTTTCATATATACAGTAAATGCTGTTTGTGATAAATACAATTTCAAGGAAAAGAAAGCTTTTTGTGTTTCTCCAAGTAGAAAATCCAGGGTCTTGAAATACCAAATCCATCTACCTGAGCTTTTCAGTAATACTTAAAATGAGTCTTCTTTAAGTGCTTATACTCTATGCAGTTCTTTAACTGTGTAAACCAAAGTAAAAAAGGAATTGTGACCTTTTGTGATAACTTAAGCCGAGAGGAAAATATTTGGGGCAGTCTTGGTCCAAGTGTATTTTTCTTTATTTTTAAAGCTCCTAGTGACAGCGGGACCTGATCCCAGATTGCAACTCTGGCATAAATCACAGTACAAATTATAAATATATCAATAATAAAAATATGTATCAAACTGAAAACAAACACTACCTTTGTGGCATTTTTTTAAAAAAACTGGACCGTGCATACTGAATTCTCCAAGATCTCTCCAAACCAAGTTTCACATTTTGCTTGAGCCAATAGGGCTTGGTGCCAAAACAATGTGATCATTCAAAAACATATTTTGTTGTACAGAATTTACTACATTTTGATCATTTGACCTTTGCATTTTTAAGGCAGCGAACAGCCCCCTTTGGGGATGTCCTCAGTGCCATTTCAGGAGTTGGCAAGACCGAAAGTACTCTGTGTACTCTTGAAAAATCTCATGGACCCTGCTCCCTGCGCCTCTGGAAGGTGAAGCTTTATCTCTGTGATGGACACTTCATCTGTCTCCTTGATTGGTCTTGGAAAGTGATGGCATGACCCACTTTTGGTGCTGTAATAGTCATTATGTCTCTGTCATTATGCTGTGATCCAAGGCTCAGTTGCTGACACTGTAAATTCCTCTAATCCCTTCGAACACAAAATCCTTTGCAACCAAGATCCAAAAATGTCATCAACAGATTTTGGAAGGGAGACTGAAAATTATTCTATGGGTGGATCCATCTTTTTCTTCACCCTCTTTCTTTTAATGAACCAGCTGTTCCTGGTTTACCCGGATGCCTAATAATTTTTAAGGGTTATGGCTGGTAGCAACTGAAAAGAATGACGTTAAGCCTCTGTTTCCAACCAGCCCCCTCTTCCCTTGGCTCCATTGCTTAGCAGATGTATGTATTGCTGTGTCACTAGAGCTGACTGACTCAGCTTGACCTCATCTTGACCTCAAAGTTCTCAGGCTAGAGGAAACGGAGGAACACGTTAAGTAACCAGCTAAGACTTATAAGGAAGCAGGCAGATTGTATTTGTTTACTCTTTTATTTCGTGCAGATCTACAGAAGCATCTTACATCCACATGGGAACATTTCAACTTGAATTAATTGTGAAGCAATGATGCCAACGCATCCCAGAGTTTTAGTGAACTTGAAACTTTGCACACTACATTGTGATTTGTTGGACTGGCACTTTAACAAGTATTGTTTCACGAGGCCAGATTTTAAAGATATATCTTGCCAATGGTGATGCATGCTCGCCCCTGTTCACATGCATTTTGAAGCAAAATGCTGCTATTGATACAGTTGGGTGGTTGTAATATATGACTTTAAAATCCCATGTTCATAAATATATATATAACAATTTATTGAACTTGTTAGTTGCTTTATTTTGCCCAAGGCAACCGAAACCAACTTACAAGCAACCAAATATAGCAAGACTGAGGATAAAACCAATAAGAACATCATTAAAAACATCAGAAAAATGCCAATAACTATCATTAAATACTGATTGTTAGAAGAAAAAATAATCTTGCACAGGCCTTTCTGAACAAAAACATTTTCAAAAGGCATCTGGAGGGAGGGATGGTTACCGCTGAACCTCTATTGGCAGGGAGTTCCACAGGGCAGGGCCTGTCAAATTAACAGCTCGGTCCATAGTGAAGGCCAGTTGAATCACGGGGGTGGGGAACCACCAGAAGTGCTTCATTAGATGTACACATGCATTTTGTAGTGGAGAGTTACTCTTCAAATGCATAATACAAAGTGTCCCCTCACAAATTCATTCAAGGAAGTGAAATTGGCCATTGCTAAAGTAAGCTGGAAGAAGAAAAGTCCATACCTTCTGCCATCCTGAGAAAACGCCTTAATCCTGATTTAATTTGATTCTTTGGCAGATTTACAAAAAGAAAAACACACACCAGTAAATACATTTTAGAAAGGGGTGAGATTAGATGTGGATGCACAGAGCTTTTTAAAAAAGCTCCTTGTACTCCACTCCACTCCCTCTTTCTTCCCACTCAGGATGACCCTGCCCTCTGCCTGCCCCTCAGAACTGGCACACCACTGAGGGGGGTAACAAAATGCTGAGGGCACTCACTGCGGGGCCTGCAGTGCACCCGAGCCATGCGTCTCTCCTGGGAGTGATGTGGTGGCTTGGACACCTGCAAGCTCCGCGCTGCCCCAAACGGTCTGTCTGCCACATCCCCCTCAGCTGTAGGGTAGCTGAGTGGAAGGAGGCAGGCAGACTCCTTGGAGGCCTCGCAGAGTGTCCTGCCCCAGCTTGCCCCGTTCCACAGATGGCTGGCCCTCGGCACAGGGCACGTGCACCGCCCCAGTCACCCGATCGGTTTGCTCCACCGCTGCGACAGTGGCAGTCATGGAGAGGCCATGGGATGCTCCTTCGCAGCCACCACTGCCATCGCTCAGGACAAGTGCTAGCTCATCTTCCTCATCTTGACACTGGTGGGGGAAACAGGGACATTCTGGGATCAAATCAGAAGCCGGGATGGCTTTCGTAATTCTGGGACTGTCCCTGGAAAATAGGGACACTTGGAGGATATGAAAGTTAGATCTCAAGACCCAACATCACTTCTATTATCCTTTAACTGGAACAGTGCATGCGAATTTATAATTTATCTATTGAGTTGTGTGCAGGGAACGAGGCAGACTTAGCATCTGAGTTAGCCTTTTCATTCTGACTGGAAGTGGTCCAAAAAAAGCAGTAAAACCCCAGCATATGAAATGGCTGGTTAAAATGATCTAGATTTTCCCCTCAGTCATTTTGTGTTTGGGGGCCTTACAGTGCTTCTGAAATCATGTCATTAACTCTGGATGACAAATACAGATTTTATGCAGGGATCTTTGATGATGCCCCAGAGATGGTCAAGATATTTCCAGTGCAATTGGATATATTTGTGCAGGCTACTGTAAGTTGACGATGACAGCGCTCAAAAAGCAACTGGAGTTAGCAACACTTGAGGAATGCAACTTGTTTGCATGCCTCAATCTGAAATATCCTCATTCTATCTGTCTGTTGGTAATCACTAGACTGATTGGCCAGTCACATGGCAAAGAGGCAGCTTAACGTATTTGGGACTTCTTATACCTAAACATGGCAACCAAGCTATTAATCTGCAAAGAATGGTCACCAAAATGTATATGGAACTGTACCACTGGACAACCTCAATAATATCCCATCTCTAGGGCTGGCCCAATAATGAAGTGGAATGGGACAATTGTCTCAGTTGGTGGACAAAGGGAGGGCAGAGTATTGACATCCCTGAAGCTTTGTATGCAGTGACAGACCTATATTTTGGGGGCCCTGAAGATTACTGTTGGGGGGCCCTTCACAACCAGCAGTGAGGTCAGGTTAAGCACTGTTATCTTCTTCAATGGGGTTGTTCCACAACAGAGCACCACATCTTATTTTTTATTTTTAATAACTACTACATCTCAGATTTTGATTTAAATTGCTGTACTGGAATATCTCACAGGTCAGCCATGGGTGTGAATTAAAATTTCCTATGCCTTATAGTTTTTGAATTATGCCA
The DNA here is from genome assembly GCF_964106915.1 of Podarcis gaigeae. Classification (NCBI taxonomy): domain Eukaryota; kingdom Metazoa; phylum Chordata; class Lepidosauria; order Squamata; family Lacertidae; genus Podarcis; species Podarcis gaigeae. Next base: position 43,168,203 of record NC_139687.1, read on the forward strand.
GGGTGGGTGGGTATGAAAATTAGGGAAGTGTTATACAGGCACACACACCCTTACATGCATTTTACTCATGCATGACTGCATATACATGGACCGCTGCGAAATAAATAAATAGAATCATACCACAAAATGGCAAGAGAAATCTGGATGTGGCCTACAAGGAGACCCTCTCTGGAGCGGCGAAGAGGAAGGCAGTGAAGGCAGTGGGAAGCTCTGAAGAGATTGGAGGTGCAGTGGGGCTTTGTTTAGGCTGCTCAACCTCATTGCTGAACAGCTGACATGCGGGGTAGTGCAGCTGCAACCTTTTTCCTCTGCATCCTCCAACCTCCATTTGCCCCACATTGGGAACCATGGATTTAGAAGCTTTCTAGAGGGTGCCCCTCCACTTTACATGATTCCACTTATGGGGTGGCTGAATCAGCATAGAACGCGTACACGTCAACATTTCTCTGATGAAAATAGGGATGTCCCATTCCATATTTATACCTCACACATCTTACTGGGTTGCCCCAGCCACTCTGGGCAGCTTCCAACATATATAAAAACCACAATAGAACATTAAACATTAAAAAACCTTCCCTATGCAGGATTGCCTTCAGACAGCTCTGGAGTCGGATAACTCGATACTCTCCAACATTTCTCCAATGAAAATAGGGACATCCAAAGGAAAAGTGGTACATTCTGGGATCAAATCAGAAACCAGGACAGTTTCATGAAATCAGGGATGTCCCTGGAAAATAGGGACACTTGGAGGGTCTTGAGAATGTAACCCCCACATGCATGACTGAAGTCGCTTCTGAGGCCAATCCAGGATTAGGGGTACTGGAGTTTAATCTACATTAGTTTAATAGTAGATCTACCCCTGTTTGCATGCCTCAGCAAGCACTACCACCTCCTCCTTGCCCTCCTTGTCTCCCCTCATTATGAGAAAGGGCTAAGAGGATTCTTCTTCAGAACCAAGAATTTGAGGTGGCCATAAACACTTGTCTGAACCGCCACCGTGCTTTGCTATGGTGACTAGAAAGACATTTTAAAGCTCTTTCTTCTTGTTTAGAAATATTCTAAGTCATACTCTGGTTTCTCTTCAGATCGTATAAATCTTTCGCCTTTTACTAAAAAGAAAAAGAAAGAAGAAAGAAAGAAAGAATCTAAGTTTCAAAAGCATTTCTAGCTGCTGTGGCAAACCATGGTCTCAGTCGGCACAGGAATTCTCCTGGCCAGAAAGCTTGGCTCTGAAGGAGGACTCCTTTCTCAGGGTGAGGCAAGGTGAGGCTGAGAGGGGGAGTTATGGTGGAGAAACCACCAGCACTGCCCCCAGTAAGTGGGTATCAAAAAAGTTAGAGTAAAGTCAAAGTAGGAGAGGTATTCGAGTTCTGTTGTGCTGTTATTCTGTTATTCTGGAATGTTACCAGATTGCTCTCGCTATTCATTCACCAGGTGCTCTGCGGTGTTACATCACAGAGCAAATATTGCACAATCAAATGATTGTGTAATCCTTTGAAACTATCTCTTTCCTTAAAAAAAATCAAAAAAATCCACAATCTGATAATTTACCCACAGGCATGCATTTCTTTTTTCTTTTTGAGGAAATTAAATTTCCGAGCGCTGATCTTTATTTTCTTGCTCTTTTGTCTTTCTCTGGAATGCTTGAACAGCTATTTCTTCTTCTTCTTCTATTTTTAAGAAATAGCTAATCAAGGCAGTACATTTTGTAATATGAGACGCTCTGCATTTAAGAGTACAACTGCAACGTTTTCTCCTCTGAGCAGTGTCAGAACTAATCAGAGCTGTGTCCCAAGTATCCCTGAACGTGATTAAACAGAGTGCATCTCTTATAACGTTTCATGCAGATCGGAGTCAGTTCAAAGCACTGTCAGAGCAAAGTTAGTATTTCAAAGAGAACAGATGGGAAATGTATACCCAATTTCCACACCAAATGGTAACGAAGAGGGAGCTGGGCCATTGTCAAGCCAGTCCGAAGTTGGACTCAGAAACAGCTTTATTTAGCCCTCAGGTATGTCTGGGAAAGCTATGCTAGCCCCATCTTTTCTCCATGCAGAATGTTGAATGCTAATAATGCATTTGGCCACTGCTGCACCGGCTGTGCTAAATCTCTCGTAGGTTCAGTGGAGAATTAACTATCATTGCAAGCCAGCACAGGTAGGACACAGACAGGGATGGAGGATTAAGAGCAACTTCTAGTTTGAAAGACAATTTCCAAATGAAGTCTGGATCACTCTTCTGATCTGACCTCATGTATCCAAGAGGAGTAAGGTGACCCATTTTTTAACAGGCTGTGTGGTTTTGTTTTGTTTTGTTTTTTTAAACACAGGGAACCTGCTGCTGTCATTGAGTTCTAAGTGAGCTGAAGACTCCCAACCTTTTCTGCCATATGATTGCTAAATGTTATTTAGGCTAGATGTAGCCCTTTTCATCTGGTTTTATTCATGTGTACTTACTAAGGTGAGGGCCCTCGTCCCTCAGCTTCCATGCATTTAGTCCAGATCTCTGCAAAGTTGTTGTTTTTAATGTTTTATGTTGTGCTGTTTTTTTTTATATATGTTGGAGGCTGTCCAGAGTGGCTGGGGCAGCCCAGTAAGATGTGTGGGGTATAAATAGTAAAATTATCACTATGGAATGGGACATCTCTATTTTCATTGGAGAAATGTTGGAGGATATGAAGGTCTGGCTACCTGACTGTGAGTAGTGGAATGCGCAGCTGGGACAATCACACTTCAGTCTCACAATCTTGTGTGATGCACCTGTGCTCATTCAGTCACACATGCATAAAGGTAAAGGGACCCCTGACCATTAGGTCCAGTCGTGGCCGACTCTGGGGTTGCGGCTCATCTCGCTTTATTGGCCAAGAGAGCCAGCGTACGGCTTCCATGTCATGTGGCCAGCATGACTAAGCCGCTTCTGGCGAACAAGAGCAGCGCACGGAAATGCCGTTTACCTTCCTGCTGGAGAGGTACCTATTTATTTACTTGCATTTTTGACGTGCTTTCGAACTGCTAGGTTGGCAGGAGCAGGGACCAAACAACGGGAGCTCACCCCATTGTGGGGATTTGAACCACCGACCTTCTGATTGGCAAGTCCTAGGCTCTGTGGTTTAACCCACAGCACCACCCATGTCCCTGTCACACATGCATACATATACACAAATTTCACAGTCCTTTATTTATTATATTTGTTACCCATATTTCACCATCAGACCCTAAGGGGGAGTTATTTAAAAAAGATAATGCAATACAGTATAGAAAAACAAAGGGGAAGGCCTAGTCAGAAAGCATCTATCGCAAAAGAATCCTGGGAATTATAGTTTACCCATCACAGAGCTACAATTCCTATCATCCAGGAATCTTTGGGGAAAATTTATGGTGTGAACACATTCCATGCTTGTGTGGATAAATGTCAGTGAGGGCTGTATTAAAATCGCTGCATCCTTCGTTTGGGGAGGTGGGTTCTTAAATATTTTTTTCAGAGCAGAAGCTGTTGTGGAGGCATGCAGGGAAGATGTAGTAACAATTTTCAGCCAATTACCGAGTTTTCTTCCAATTGCACAATGACAACAGCAGCCAAATCAAGAACAAAAGAATATAGGAGCCAGTTGCTCAGAATGTCTACATTGCTGGTGATCAACAGAGGGCATGAGGCAGGCCAATTTTTGTCCAGGATACAAGGCTGACCCCTATAAAGAGAGTTGGATAATTTAGAGTTTACACAATGATGTGTTCTACTATATTCCAAATATACAAAATAACTGTGCTTAGTATTTCAAAGCTTTGCTAAGCAGCAGTGACTGCCTGCAGCATGGCTAAAATGTAGCCCAGTTACACGTTGAAAGCACATGAATGTTTTCACTTGCGTAAGATTAGGGATGCGTAACCCACACACATGTAAACCAAGAATCAAATGCTCCGCCTGTGTAAATTGGCAGTGTTCCATCAAAACCACCAAGACGAGGACACTTGTAAACATTAGCTAAGGATCTGTTGCCAAACGTCCAAACTCTATGAGGCCCAAACATCTGCAAAAAACTTCTCAGTTTACTCACTGTATTATTCTGACAGCAAAGCTGCTTTCTCTGCTACGCTGCATTTCCTAGACTATCCATTTACTATAGTTACCTGCAGTCAAATATTACTGTTCACTCCTTAAATCTTCAAAATGAATTTGTGAGTTAGTTCTAAAGCAAATTCGCCAGGCATGAATTTGATTGCAATGATTTAAATTTGACTGCTTTTTTGAAAAACATTTCTGATTATTGGTAATGTTGGACATATGAGCTTGCTTCGACGGAAAAATGTAAAAATATTGAATATGTAAGGATGCTGCCAAATGTCCATGTCTTAAAAACCCCAGGTAAAGGTTAAGGGACCCCTGACCATTAGGTCCAGTCGTGACCGACTCTGGGGTTGCGGCGCTCATCTCACTTTATTGGCTGAGCGAGCCGGCGTACAGCTTCCGGGTCATGTGGCCAGCATGACTAAGCCGCTTCTGGCAAACCAAAGCAGAGTATGGAAACGCCATTTACCTTCCCGCCGGAGCGGTACCTATTTATCTACTTGCACTTTGATGTGCTTTTGAACTGCTAGGTTGACAGGAGCAGGGACCGAGCAACGGGAGCTCACCCCGTCGCGGGGATTCAAACCGCCGACCTTCTGATCCAACAACCCTATTTATTATTGATTTTTTAAAGTACCCTTCAAGAACAAATTGCAGAATTATTATTTGTTCATGGTGGTGGGAAGAATCAGCCAAATTTGAATTCTTAATTATTTTTGATTGGTGTGAAATCTAACATCATATAATCATAGAACTGTAGTGTTGGAAGGGACCAGGAGGGTCATCTGGAACAACCCCCTGCAATGCAAGGATCTTTGGCCTAATGAGGGACTTGAACCCACAGCCCTGAGATTAAGTCTCATGTTCTGCCATCTGAGCTAACAGTTCTAGTATATGCTGCAATGTTGTTGTGTTATAAAAACATAAGAAGAGCCTGCTGGGACAGGTCAATGGACCACCTAGTCCAGATTCCTCTTCTCATAGTGGCCACCCATATACCTCAAGCAGGACCCAAGCACAAGAGCACCCTCCCCTCCTGGAGTTTCCAGATATTCAGAAGCATGACTGCCTCTGGCGGTGGAGGCAGAGCAGAGCCATCATTGCTAGTAGCCATGCATAGCCTTATCCTCCATGAATTTGTTCATTCCTCTTTTAAAGCCACCACTGTCTCCTGTGGGTTAAGTTCCAAAGTTTAACTATGCACTGCATGAAGAAGTACTTGCTTTGAATCTTCCACTATCCAGCTTCAGATCTTGGGGCTCCCTCAAAGGTTCTGTGCTTGGCAGCACTGTGAGCAGCATTGTCAGCCCCTGGTAAATATATATTTGTTTGTGTCAGAGGTGACTGTCACTGCTCAGCCTGCCTTAGTGGCCCATTGCTAGCATCAACTTTACTTTCCTGATATTTGGTCATCTTCTTACCTTTTTTTTTCTGGGTGGGGAGCAGAGTTTGGGATATGGTGAAAGTGTGACCCTAGTCCTAGGTCATGCATGCACTCCTGTTTACTCTGCATCAAGTGTGCTCCCACTGGGAAGCGGTTTGCCCTTCTAAGCCAAACACATTTCATATACATCCTTAGAATTTGGCCTTTTGCTGCCTCTGGTTTTTGTTTTGCTCAAGATGTTTGCCAAAGACAAACAAAGTTTTGTAGTGACTGAGCAGGAAAAAACAACAACCCGACGTTTTGTCCATTACGAGTTTGTACACACTTTTGGATTTCTAAGGGCTCTCTATTCTTAGGAGCACAGGAAGCTGCCTTATATGAACAATTAAAGACCATTGCCCCATCGAGTTCTGTATTACGTACACCAGGACAGGAGAACACGTGGCTCTCTAGGTGTTATTGGGTTCCAACTTCCATCATCCCTGAACATTTTCCATGCTGGCTTGAGCAGATGGAAGCTGGAGTCTACCATCATCTAGAGGGCCAGAGATTCTCCATTCCTGGTTTATACTGGCTAGCAGTAGTTTTCTAGGGTTTTCAGGCCTTCCCTGGAGAGATCAGGGATTGAACCCGGGATCTTCTGCTTGCAAAGCATGGACTGTACTACTGAGCTATAGCCTGTCTCCAGTCATGCACAACTGTAACTTTTCATTTCCAGCAGAAGTAAGGAAGGTGAGGACGTGACTAAGGGGATGACTCATAAATGCCTTTAGGAGATAGAAATGATACCAATTATGCCTGCTAATCCTCATTATGTCTGCTGTAGCCTCCTGCCAAGAATATCTTAGGCTTTATCTGGTTGTTTCCTGGAGCACGGAAATCCCCCTGTCAATATTGCTTCAACAGACATCTCCACACAGCTATACTTAAGTCACATTCATTTGCTATATATTCTTCTTAAGGCAGCTTGAGTCCGTATGTGCTCTCCCAAACCCAGCATGTCTCTCATGTATTGGTTTCTACAGGCGCTGTAACTCTCCAACGGTTTGACTTTACACTCATCCATTGTCTAGCGAAACAGATGGATGCAAACAGTAGCATAAATGGAGTGAAGCCTTGGACCAGGAAGTTATACTTGTCTTTTTTTTGGATTTCTTATGACTTAGAAATACTAACAGTTCAATACATTCATTTAAGGCAGAGCTGGGGAATATTTCTTTAGCAAAAGAGCCAAATTGTCTGAGCAACTCTGGAGTGGTGGTGGTGGCAGCATGCCAGTGGTGGCAAAAGTGGGAGGAGGAACGAGTAGGCTTTTTTTTTACCCAGTCACACACCCTTTCAGCTTGTCTCACCTGAACTGAAAGGTCTTCACAGCTTTGCCACTGTAGGAAAGCAAACACATGGGCCTCTCCCCATACGAACTAGCATGTAATGAAGCCAAATGTTGGAAAAGTCAAAGCAGACAAAAGAAAGTACCGTATTTTTCCGTGTATAAGATGCCCCCATGTATAAGAAGCCTCCTACTTTTGGGGACCCCAAATTTAGAAAATGGGCATATGCACTCTCCATGTATAAGACGCCCCCAGATTCTTAACCTTATTTTAAAGTAAAAATAAGCCCTAGTCTTATACACAGAAAAGTACGGTACTTCATCACACTGCACTTAGTTAAAATTAGGTAATTTGCTCCCACAAGAGTTGGTCATCAAGTTGAATGGCTTTAAAAGAGGATCAGACAAGTTCATAGAGGATCAGGCTACCAGGAGGCTATGGCTATGCTCTGCCTCCACTGCCAGAATCAGTATGTCTCTGAGGACCAGTTGTTGGGACTCTCAGGAGTGGAGAGTGCTATAGTGTTCAGGTTTTGCCTGCTGGTTTCCTCTGGGCATCTGATTGACCCCTGTGAGAAGAGGATGCTGGACTCGATGGTTTTCAGCCTGATCTAGCAAGCTCCTCTGTATGTTCTTATGTATGGGAAGCTGAAGGGATAGGGCAACTAAATCCGCCTCCTGTGAGCATGTTTGTCAGAAAATGTTAATTAGAACGACCTGCCCTAGCAATGAGAAATCAAGTGACATCTTAATGAGCAATGTACATGGATGCATGACTCAGCCCACTGATTGGGGGGGGGGGGAACATGCATTTCTAATTCGATTGAGAGCAATTTCTAAAGTCACCGTTTCCAGGTACCTCTGGTGAAAAGGAGGCACTTTGTTTTTAGTTCTTTATTACCTTGGCAGCCTGATAAATACCAAATAACCTCTGGGTTGCTCTTCTGGAAAAACATGCATTTCTAATTCGATTGAGAGCAATTTCTAAAGTCACTGTTTCCAGGTACCTCTGGTGAAAAGGAGGCACTTTGTTTTTAGTTCTTTATTACCTTGGCAGCCTGATAAATACCAAATAACCTCTGGGTTGCTCTTCTGGAAAAAGGCAAAGTAACTGTGTCAGGGGTACAAGTGGGTGGCTGTCCAGGCGCAGCAGCTTACAGATGGCCAACGTAAGCCCTTTGTTTATGCAGAAGCCACTTAAAATTCTGCCGTTTGAAAGTTCTCTAATAAGACATAGTGAGAAACCTCCTGCTGTACTGTGAAAGGAGAGTGGCATCATACAACATCCAAGCATAAATAATACATAGAAGTTTATTTTAGATAAATGGTTCCCTGTTTCTGGGATCAATTTGCACAAATATCACTACACAGCAAGAAACCTGGATTAATATTAAATTGTGATTCTCCCCCTCCCTTGTCTTAATTGTTAATGAAATCTGGTTATCCCTATTCCCATTCATCGAATTCATCACATATTTACTATGTAACCATATTTACTTATTAGAACACAAAAGGAACTACCTCAGGTAAACATGGATATGATTGTGCTGTTTGCAAAACAGGCAAGTCACTGGTTCAGATTTGATCTTGGCCTTCAAACCATTGCACGTCATTTGCAAGCTAATATCTTTCCGCCTCCATTTTCATCGCTAATATAAAGATAATAACAGAAGCCAACTTTATGGGATGCTTTAGGCTTGATTGACACAAGGAATGCAAAGTGCTTTGAGCATATCTGAAAATGGGAAGTGTTAACTGTAATAAATTAACAGCTCAGTTCCTTGTCCTGGTGCATGGCACAGTTACAATAAGAGCAATTGTTGTTGTTGTCAGCAATGAAGAAGACATTGAGCAGCTGACTAACACTAATTCCCTTTTAATCAAGAGCTGAAACTAAACAACTTATGTAGTTTAATTTCTCTGCCCGTTAGTATAAAAACCTCCATTGTTTTCAATGAATTTATAATACTCATCAGACATTTCTCAGCGTCTCTCCCCTCATGTTTTAGGACTGATCCTCAACTTTATTTGCCTCAGTATCCCAGATGTGCAGACACAAAATGAGATTGGTCACCACAGTCTCTCAGATTGTCAAAGAAGCAGAAAAAGATGGCTGTTATTTTTGTCACCCTTTCAGGTTTCATACTTTCTTAAGCCTTGCTCAGGCATTCATCTGAACACACAATATTTAAAAGCAGGGATGTGGCCAGGGTCCCACACAAGTCCCATTCCTAACCTGTTTGCTCATTCCAGTGTATTAGTTCCAACCATTCTGTGTTGAGCGGAGAAGGTTTTCTGGGTTCTTTTTACTTTCATTCACGTGGACCTGGGTAGAACGCTTCCTGTGATTGGTGATTCTGAACACAGGTCTGGAGCCTCTAGTCTTCTTGTTTTCTGAGTGTATGTAACATTCTGAGGTGGTGGCTTTCTAGCCGCTTGATGCAACACCACTGAATATATTATATCAGATTAAGAATGCTCAAGGATTTGCGCAGGTGCCCCCTCCAACCCAAAGCACAGACTAGGACACAACACTCAGACAGATACCACAGTTCTCTTAATTTTGCAATGCGCTCATTAGCTCAAAAAGACACAAAATTTAGCAATGTATGGTTTTAAAATGCCCCATTTAAAAATATTTTGGCCTGTAAAAGATGACCAATGATTCCTTAAAACACCCCCACACAGCAGCACAGTTCACTGAAGAAACTGGACAGAACATTCATGACAGGAAAATGCGAGAAAGAGAATAGGATGGAAACAGACTGATGATTTTGTCAAATAGTGGTTTCTCTTTTTTTGTGAACCGCAAGTCTCATTTGAAGCTACTTCTCCAACTCCCCCTTTCCTGTGATTGCATAAATTCAACTATGAATGGTTTCTTTTAATAAAGTTAAATATTATTTTGCTCTGTGTGTCTTTAATCTCACCCCCTTGCCTAGATGGTTTAACTCTCATCGTATTTAGTCAAGGTATATCCCTCCCATTTAACCAAAAATACTAATTTCCAATTCAGAATATTTCATCTCTAGGGGAAACTGATTAAAAGCTCCCAATTTTCTCCCTTTGATGTGGGTGTGAGTTTTCATAGTGTGCATAACAAGAAACAATAGTTGATTCTTTTTGCTTGCTGAATAAATCCAGTTTATTCTATTTAGCAGACAAATTCCTGTGCGGAACAGACACATCTCCCAATCACAGTGTTATTATTATTGTATGCCTTGGTGCATATGTTCTGCTGAATGCTGAATGTTGTGCATGGCGCACTTCTTAAGACTAAAACCGGTGGATCAGACAGTTGATCTGTCAATAACATTCATCTTTTGTCAGATTTGAGCTTCTAGATATTTCCCAACAATATCTAAAACTAAGGAACAGGTTCAAGACTCTTTGTTAAAAGATTTTGGGGAGGGGGGGGGGAGATCACATTGCAGGCAGCAGCTGTTTCCATGGATTACCTAGTCTAGCCATTCTGTCAAAGCTAGGGGGGAAAATACCCGTCTGAGCTGCAGCAACAAAACAAGGAGCCAGAACATCAATTCAAGAAGGAGCTTTTTATTATTACTTAAAGGTTTGGTTGATGCCCATTGCAAAGACTTATGTGTTGTGAGAGAATCCTTAAATTTAAAGGCTTAAAATTACAAACAATAGGGGAGAAGTTAGAGGCAGTTTCTGTGGACCAAGCTTTAAAAAAGGTGGTAATTAAGCTATTCCCATTAACTATCTATACAAAACATTTCTTTTTGATCAACTGCTCCTGCTATCAAGGTGGTAAATGGAAACAGTGAATCAGCTCTCAGTATATTCACCTTGTGGAGAGTAATCTTTCCACATCTAAATGACTTGCTTTGTTTGATTGGAAACACAAATTGATGCTGCCCATGCAACACTTATAATGCCTCTTTGAGGAGGAGGATGTGGGCAGGTCCTGTGGTGTTTTTTTCAGATTGGACATAATTGTTCATTTTAACTATGTCATGGAGAAATCCTTAATAGTTGCAGATGCTCATGAGCTCTTAAATTATATTCTGTCAGGTAGGAGACTAACAGATGGACAGAAAAAGTGCATTTTTGTGAGCCCTTACCATGACTAAGAGACTTTCACTTCAAGGCTGGAATGACAAACACTCACAATCTACTACTCAGTGGTCTTTCCTCATTTGAGCTCATGACTTATAAATGTTGATCTCATTTAGATGCCTATCTATGGATAGATGGACTGCCTAGATTAATCTATACAGTGGTACCTCAGGTTACGAACTTAATTCATTCCCAAGGTCCGTTCTTAACCCAAAACTGTGCTTAACCCGAGGTGTGTTTTCGCTAATGGGGCCTCCCGCTGTCACCATGCCACCGCTGTACGATTTCCATTCTCATCCTGGGGCAAAGTTTGTAACCTGAGGTACTACTTAGGGGTTAGCAGAGTTTGTAGCCTGAAGTGTTTGTAACCTGAGGTGTTTGTAACCCGAAGATTGCTGGAATATTTTATTGTTAGGGTTATCTTGTGATGGTTCTCCCTCCCCTTTTATTCCTTTTTTGATGTATTTGCAAACCATTTTTGTAAAAAAAATATTCCCATGTTGCATATGCTTGTTGCATGAATCAACGCACAGCATTTAAAGCCATGGGAATGCTGCCATTAGGTTTAAGGGCATATCAGCTGTATACTGCCTGACAGGACTGGTCCAAGACAATTTGACACCTGAGGTGAGCCACTAAATGGTGTGTCCGCCCCATCCGCCCCCCGGGAAGAAGGGATGAGAGAATATCTACATCAGGAACAAAAGGGGAATAAATATCTACACCAGGAATAAGCAGTGAGTGAAGATCTACACCGAGAATGGAGGCAGGGGGGCGCGAGGATAAAGATCTACAAGAGGGTAAGTGAGATCTATATTGGGAACAAGGGCGGGGGGAATCAAATCAAGTTTACCCAACAGTTGAACTGGGAATCAAAGGCCATTGTGGGAGGGGGAGGGACTTGCTCTGAATTACCCTAGGGGTGGGAGGAGACCAGTAGTGCCTCCTATTTGCTGAGAGCCCATTGTATTATCATCATCATTATTAATTAAATTTCTATACTGCCCTTCAGTTGAAGATCACAGGGCGGTTTACAATATAAAAACACAAAAATAAAACAATACCCCCAAAATAAAAGGCTATTGGTTGTTTAATAAGCCAAAGGCCTGGGAGAAGAAGAATGCTTTTGCCTGGCACCTTAAAGAAAGGCACACGGGTGGGGCTGTGGGTTAAACCACAGAGCCGAGGACTTGCCGATCAGAAGGTCGGTGGTTCGAATCCCCACAACGGGGTGAGCTCCCATTGCTCGGTCCCTGCTCCTGCCAACCTAGCAGTTCGAAAGCACGTCAAAGTGCAAGTAGAGAAATAGGTACCACTCCGGCGGGAAGTTAAACGGTGTTTCCGTGTGCTGCTCTGGTTCACCAGAAGCGGCTTAGTCATGCTGGCCATGTGACCTGGAAGCTGTACGCCGGCTCCCTCGGCCAATAAAGTGAGATGAGTGCCACAACCCCAGAGTTGGCCATGCCTGGAGCTAATGGTCAGGGGTCCCTTTACCTTTAAAGATTTGTAATGAAGGCACCAGGTGAGCCTCCCTGGGGACAGCATTCCACAAATGGTGAGCCACTGCAGAAAAGGCCTGTTCCTGTGTTGCCACTCTAGACCTCTCATGGAGGATGTACACAGAAAAGGGCCTCAGACGATGATCATAGGGTCTGGGTCAGTTCATATGGGGAGAGGCAGTCCTTGAGGTTTTGAAGTCCTGAGCCATTTAAGCCATTTATACACTGAGTTGGCCCCGGAAACTAATTGGCAGCCAGGAGCTCAAACCTTCTTGCTCTGCTGATGTCAGGCAGCAACTCCCACGGCAGGTTGCCAGAACAAGGAAAAGTCCTTACCACCTGCATTTTATTCAGTATTTACAGAGAGAGGCTTGGAATTCAGCCTATTGGAGTAATGCTCTTGTCCTGAGTGACTCTCCACCCCCTTTTTCTCCCACTTCTTCATTCACCACCTTCTCCCCTGTGGGTGGCGCAGAGGGTCCTTTGCTTCTGAGTCCTTTGCTATACTACTTTCAAGGCTCACCGGGTTCTGGGAGTGGAGGCCGGGAATGCTTTCTAAAGACACTGTGTCTGTCAGCTGTTGCCCTCCTGGTGCTCCCTCCCCCTCCTCTTCCTCCCCCTCCTCCTCTCCCATTATTTCCCTGCTTTCCCCCTCATCTGCCTCTGAGCTGTGACCTCCCTCAAACCCCTGTTGTAATTCTGAACTGTCTTCTTCTTCTCTGGCCATTCCTCCTCTCCCAGTCCCTGAATTCTGCACCAGCTGAAGTTTCCAAACCATCTGCAGAGGCGGTCCCATGTTGTAGAGATGGCACTGAGGGGGCGGGCGGGGGCTGCTGAAGACAGTAGAAGAGACACTCCTCCAAAGACTGTGCCACAGCCATCCTTGCCACCATGGCGGAAGCAGCGGCAGTGGGAGATGCATTCCTTAGAGGCTGGCTCTGCTGCCCCTGCAGATCCTGCTGTCTGAGGTGGTCGCCTCATCTTGCCTCATGAGTGGGCTGGCCCTGCTGCCTGGTATAACAAACTGCCATGCTTGGGGGAAAAAGCACATACAGTTCCATGAAACTCACTTCATGGGTGGTCTTGGGCAAACTTGCCAGCCTAATCTGCCTCTTAGGTTGTGTGAAGCTAAACGGGATGGGAATGATAGCGATCTTTGCATACTGAAACATTCTCGAGAAATGTTTCATTCTAATAATAAGTACCATACCTTGAAGGGTTTTTTCTTCTTCTTTCCAAAACTGATCTCTCTGCATGTTGCAGTCGCCCTCCTTTCATTGATGTCAGACAATTCCAGTCCCTAAAGGCCTGAGCTTTTAGTCTCTGCCAACCCGCAACCCTCAATATTTGACACAAGAAAGATATCAGAGAAACACTTGATTGAAAAAAATTTATGTGACAGGTCCTTGTTTACTTCTACTGCTGACTCAGCCCAGGTGCTATGGAATTTTGCCTCAAAGGTGTGGCATTTACATAACTAGAAATACTTTTAAAAAACTTTTTAAAATGGCTTTTATGGAAGTAAACTCCATGTATTAATAAACTGTACATACACACCTGGATTGGTGAATGTCACCAAAGGATGGTCCTTCAAAGCCTTTTTACCGCCCAACGGGCCACTGTTGGGTGGTAAAACGAATGAATCATTAAATAAATCTCTGTTCGCTTCCAAGCTAAAGTGATCTGTCAATCTTCCCCCTAATACAGCAAACAGCATTGGCTTGTAAATGCCTTTCAACTGACTCCCTGTATTAAATTTTTTGGGGTGCAGCCTACTGTTTCCCACTGAGTTTGTCTGGACACGCTTACAGCATTTCCTTCTTCTTGTGCATTACATGATAACATGGCTCAAACGCTGGTGACTCATATCTTCCTTAGGGGCTTCTATTATGTTTAATTATTCACCTTTGGATTGTGGAAAGATTCCATGCAGCTGTTGGTATTGTTTTGGCTTCCTCTTGCAAAGCCACACCTACTTGATGTCAAGAAACTGATAAATGAGAGGTGTCTCTGAATTGACCGGCTGAGTCCCTGATCTGTGTATGACTCAGTAACTTGCAAATGAACCTTGGTTTCTAGGGAGGTAGAAAGCTTGTTCAGCTTTCATTTGAACACTCACTCCCAAAACTTGTTATAATTATGCTCTCCTATATATTTGTCATTGACCTTTCCCTTATTTTTCCAGGCCTGTTTGCTCCATAAATAGAATACCAGATATATCCAGTTAGCCAACACATCACAGCTCTATAGAATAATCCAGTGGATGGAATGGGAAAATGTGATTTGTTCTGAGGCAAACCTTGACACAACAGCCACAATTTAGCCTAGTGTTGCAGTTAAGGGACGCGGGTAGCGCTGTGGGTTAAACCACAGCCTAGGACTTGCCAATCAGAAGGTCGGCGGTTCGAATCCCCGTGATGGGGTGAGCTCCCGTTGCTCGGTCCCTGCTCCTGCCAACCTAGCAGTTCGAAAGCATGTCAAAGTGCAAGTAGATAAATAGGTACCACTCCAGCGGGAAGGTAAACGGCATTTCCGTGTGCTGCTCTGGTTCTCCAGAAGCGGCTTAGTCATGCTGGCCACATGACCAGGAAGCTGTACGCTGGCTCCCTCGGCCAATAAAGCGAGATGAGCGCCGCAACCCCAGAGTCAGCCACGACTGGACCTAATGGTCAGGGGTCCCTTTAGATGCAGTTACGCCCAATTATTTCAATGGTTGTAGGCATACCCAGTTCTATGGTGGGTTGTGGCATACATAAATATGCGAAACAACTTCCATGGGGCAAAAAAACCAACAACCCCTAGAGTCTTGTAGCACCCTGAAGACTAACAAATTGGTTATTTCATAAGGTGTGGATTCCGGCTCATAAAAACTTATGCCATAAAAACTTTTGCCAATCCCCCCCTCCACCTACAGCTCCCAGCAAGGGTTGGAGAATCCTTAAGAACAGTGTGGGAGGTGGAATCAGCCAACTTCCCCTCCCTCCACCAGAAAGATCCCTTTTTGCTGGATCAAAAGCCTTCTGTGGATGGACACAGCTTTTCTGTCCACAGAAGACCCTTAGACTTTAGGGAGCCATGTGGGTCCTTGTACTAAATATAAACATTCAATCGCACAAGGAACACTCTAGGCCCATGTTATGCTATGTACTTAAAATCATTTTCTCTCATAGAGCTATGATTACCAGTAAACTAGTGCAGCAACACAGAGAGATTATATATGGCTATCACACATTACTGGTTTCATCTGAATTCAAACAGTCATTGGCTAGCTGTAGTATCTGCGCTCAACACATATTCGTAATTGCTTGCAACCTGAATGTCTCTTGCCATGTTGTAACAAAAACTGTAATGTGATAGGGGAGTGCTGCTAGTGATAGGGGAGAATCTTGATTTAGTTCTCATTTAACAGTAAACCTACCCAATTTGTACCTTCTAAATAAGGGAACCGAAACATTGAAATTAACAGTTCTCTGAATTTTGCAATACACTTCTCCAACTAAACAATATGTAATAGTAGTAGTAGTAGTAGTAGTAGTAGTAGTAGTAATAATAATAATAATAATGTTGTATATACTAGGGTAAAGTATATACAAATGCATACACTACTGAAAATAGCATATACAGAAATGCATTATATTAGGGGGAAATGCTTTGCAAAAATTGAGTATATTATACATGTTTCTATTGGGAGACATTTTCACAAAAAGGCAGATGGATTTTCATGAGGACATTTTTTAAAATAAAAAATAAAAACCACACCCAGTGTGGAAATGTGGAGAACTGAACTTGCATCCACAAACAAATAGGAAGCAGAAAGGACGTGAAGGACAGATGGTAACTTTAGATGTTGGAAAATCTTTTATCCGTATGGTTGAATATAGGGCAGAAGAGCTGTTTGTCTGAGATGGGTTTGTTGTCTAAGATGAATTTCTAAATGGGCAGAAACCTCCCTGAACTAATTTTTATTATAAAAAAGAGAACGCATCTTTTGAGTGTGTGGGTGCATTTTGCAACAGTGAACATAGCATGCTGGTAACATTGAGCCTATACATTCCTTTTCCACTCTTCCAGGAAATGAATAGTTTTATTAGTTTTATTTATTACAACTACCTTCTGTTTATGACTCTTTGTAACCTGTGTATAAGAGCTGAATAACCGCCCAATCAGATTTATTAAATATTGAAGGGACAGTTTATTAGAGCACACCCTTATAAATTCAATGAACATCAGAGACACTAAAAACACAGCCCTGAAAGCTTTTGAGCTGGTAACAGAGACTGTTAAAAAAAGAAAAAGAAAAAAGAGGATCCATTTATTCTCGTGAAAACAATCGGCAGGAAGGTTGTCTGTTGAAGTTATGGGAAGCCATTTTCTTTGCACATTCCAATGAAAATCCTCAGGTCTGAATTCTCCACAAAACAAGGAAAGTATTCTCACATGTGGTTTCTTTAAACAAGCAACTGTATGTGTAAAACACAGTATGTGTGGCAAGTTAGGGTGTGTGTGTGTCTGTGCAGTGGCTCTCAAACTATTTTCTCTGGGCTACACTTCCAGAATAAAATTTTTTTCTCGTGCCACACCAAATAGTTTTATTGATAAGAAATACACTGGAAAACTAAAAGGAAAAACTCCCATCAGAACACCATCCCATCAGAGAGACAGAGAGAGGTGAGTGTAGAGGTAAAGGAAAACATGTCAAGTTGTTTTATATCGAGTCTGACTACCGGTGCAACTAGCTCAATGTTGTCCACTCTGGCTGGCAGCAGCTCTCCAAGGTTTTAGACAGCCCTACCTGGTGATGCTGGGACGTGGGTGGCGCTGTGGGAAAGCACATCAAAGTGCAAGTAGATAAATAGGTACCACTCTGGCGGGAAGGTAAACGGAGTTTCTGTGCACTGCTCTGGTTCACCAGAAGTGGCTTAGTCATGCTGGCCACATGACCCGGAAGCTGTACGCCGGCTCCCTCGGCCAATAAAGTGAGATGAGCGCCGCAACCCCAGAGTCGGTCACGACTGGACCTAATGGTCAGGGGTCCCTTTACCTTCTGCCACTGAGTTACAGCCCTTCCTCACAGCTCATCATAACAACCCCCAGAGCCACACCCCTAGGTGTCTGAATTTCCCATGCATTTTTTTTAAAAAAGCTTGACTGCGCAAAACTATGCCCAAAAGATGTACAGATGTACAGTATACCTTGGTACTTGAATGACTTAGCTCCCAAACAAATCGGCTCCCAAACGCCGCAAACCTGGAAGTAAGTGTTCCGGTTTGTGAAAGTTTTTCGGAAGCCAAACATCCGACGCGGCTTCTGCTTGAGTGCAGGAAGTTCCTGCAGCCAATCGGAAGCCATGCCTTGGTTTTCGAACAGTTTTGGGAGTCGAGTGGACTCCCATAATGGATTAAGTTTGAGGACCAAGGTACCGCTGTATGTTATCACATAATACAGTGGTACCTCACGTTACATACGCTTCAGGTTACATACGCTTCAGGTTACACACTCCGCTAACCCAGAAATCGTGCTTCAGGTTAAGAACTTTGCTTCAGGATGAGAACAGAAATTGTGCTCTGGCAGCGCAGCGGCAGCAGGAGGCCCCATTAGCTAAAGTGGTGCTTCAGGTTAAGAACAGTTTCAGATTAAGTACGGACCTCCGGAACGAATTAAGTACTTAACTCGAGGTAGCACTGTATGTATGAAAGAGTCAAGCCCATGTGGTACTATATTCCTGTAGCAAATTTTTTCCTTTAATAAATAGTCTTTATTGCATTTTCAAAAACATACAATAAACATGGAGGCAACATCAGCTCTCGGTGGAAGGGCCCAGAGGAAGGGAGGTAGGGTGTCCCCAACATTCCCAATGAAAGGACTGTCTCCCAGGGCATGCTCATGTCATGCGCACAAGCCTCAGGGTGTCTGCAAAAAATGTCAGCATGCCCTACTGCGTGTGTGAGTGATGTCAGCATGGGCATGCGCGTAGACCACAAGCACACCACAGGGAGTGCTGACGTCATGCGCGCCCACCCAATGCATATAATATGTGCCGTTCATGTTTTTAGTGGAACCAATAGCAAAACAACTCACGTTTCACCGAGATCAAGGAGTGTGGTGAGAATTAGAAAAAAAATCACCATGCGTAAGTTCAATAGAGAGAGGTTTAGAAACACCTTATGTTTGACAGTAGCCAGAAGTAGCTGTTGAAATGGACAAAATGTACAATAGCTGAGCAGAAGAAGGGATTGCTCCACTCAGTGTCACTCACACACGCAATCCTAGCTTCCAGCGTATTAAAATTTATGGTCACTCTGAGCATGAGGCTGTTTGCCTTGACCTTTTAAGCTTGGCGGTCGCAGACTCTGCCCTTCAAAACGGCAACAACACACACTTCTAGGTAGGAAAGTTATCCCCTTGATTCATTTGGGTGCTTGTTCAAATCTCTTACTAAGCCAAGTGCACCAGCCCAGGGTGACATTTGTAACATTTTGGTGTACACTGTGTTCTACAGATGCCGTGTTCATTTATCGTATCGTATATAGTAAAATAGCACCTAATAAAAACCAAGAACACCAGCTCACCGTCTAATCTAGATGTGTAGCAGAGCTTCGTTGCTGTGGATAGCAGCAATTATTTTGTTACACTTACTTCTTGTCTTTGTTCTCCATTTTTAATTCTGGAAATTTATTTTATTTTGAAATGTTTTGTCTTCTACGGCAGTGTATATATTTATTTATATATTTGTAAACTATTAAAATTATGACAAGTTGACTTCAAAAAAAGGGCATCAGATTATTGCAGAATATGTCATTGTTTATTTTATTTATTTAACAAAATTTATATACTGCTTGAGCACATTAAAACATCTAAGTGACTTTTGAAACCAGTGATCCTTTGTGTGAGGTGATCTTTTGGCTTAATTTGCAGGGAACTGTTATAAAGGCTAAGTCACATCTGCTAGCTATATCCTATCAGAATCTTCTGATAGTTGATTAGAACTCATTCAGCTTTTAAACTTAAACAGAGTTGTCGAATTGAGAAGAGCTAGGAAAAAATGAAATAACTTCCTATATGAAAATTATGGCTGTTTTATGTTCCATTTCAGTTGATTTGTAGCTATCTATGTGTTTTAGAACATTCATTTCCAATGTGAAAGTCTGAGAGAGACATGCTAAAGGCTCATCAAGACCATATTTGCAACATTCATTTAAAGCAGTATCATACCACTTCAAGCAATCCAGGCTTTACCAAAGAATTCTGGGAGCTGTAGTTTGCCAAGGATGCTGTGAGTTATTAGGAGATACATATTTCCCTCAGAGAGCTGCAATTCTCAGAATTCTCTCTTCACAAAGAACTCTTGAAATTGCAGGCATGAGGGAATACTGGGAGAATGGTACAGAAGAGTGTTCTTCACCCCTGGGTCCCTTGATTTTGTTGAGCCACAACTCATGTCATCCAGTCAAGGCGGATGGAAGTTGTAGTTAAATGACGTATGGGGTTGGAGGACACTGGTAGAGAATGTTGGGTGCTTGCTTCTACACAAGTTGGTCAACAAAGTAAAACCTGCTCACAATCTTACCCAGCAAGTGTAGAAACAACATTTACACAGAGTTTTTCTCTTCTGTTGTTCAGAAACACAGTCTTCTGGCATATGTGCAACAGGTGTGGAAAACAGAATCTCCTGCTACACTCAAAGGGAAGATGGACTGGGAGGGCAATGCGGACAACACGGTGGTTGAGGGTGCAGTTTATTTTTTGAAACAGAGATGATTTCACACGATTTCCTTGATGGGAAGTGCTTGAAGCAAGCCTGTTAAGGTCCATAAGAGCATGGAGACTTTTGAAAAAAGGTTACTGCAGGAGCAAGGCATTATATTTACTCATTTAACAACTATGTAGTTAAGAGCTTCCTAGTCTTAAGAAACATTATCGACCTCCATATCTAACCTCTATACCATACCTCTGTGAGTTCTCCTTGCATCCTTGACTCTTGCATCATCTACAGTTGCTGGCTGCCTTGTCTCCAATTTTGGCTCTGATCACTCCCATGTTCCTGCATGATCTGCCACATTGCTTGCAGATCCAGCTGACTTTTTCCTCCTAGCAAAGCTTCCCGCTTTAGCTCTGTTATCTTCATCATCTTTGGAACTGACCCGTGCCTCAGAGTGAAGAATATTGCCTGCTACATTCGGAGCATTCCTTAGCTTGGCTGGATATCCTGGCTCTTACAAATGCCTTCTGTGGAGCTGGCTCAGGGGTCATATCAGTGCCTTGATCAGGAGCAACAACACTAATAGATAATAAACTGCACTCAAAATGAATCAACGGAAAGCTTTGAAATCTGTCAGAAAAAGGGTTTGACATCCAAAGCAGGCTTGCACAACTTGTGTTCATCAAACCAAATGCAGCCCCCTGGCTACCCACTCTCCTTTTCTGCATTCCCAGGCAGACAGCAGAAAGAGGTGAAGGGGGACCCTTTGATTCTTCCTGTAGCATCAGAGGTCCAGCACCTGCCTTTATTGCCCCAGGAAGGTCTGGAACTCAAGTTGTGATGAATCATAGCTTGTGTGGGACCCATAGCTACAATGGGCAAACCAAAAACAAAGGCTCTGGGGTTGTAGCGCTCATCTCGCTTTTTTGGCCTAGGGAGTCGGCGTACAGCATGAATAAGTGTGGCCAGCATGACTAAGCTGCTTCTGGCGAACCAGAGCAGTGCACAGAAACACCGTTTAACCTCCCGCGGGAGCGGTACCTATTTATCTACTTGCACTTTGATGTGCTTTCGAACTGCTAGGTTAGCAGGAGCAGGGACCGAGCAATAGGAGCTCACCCCATCTCGGGGATTCAAACCGCCGAAGTTCTGATCGGCAAGTCCTCGGCTCTGTGGTTTAACCCACAGCGCCACCCTCATTGCAATTGCTGCAATGGGAAGAAAGACCATTAAGTGGTGTGCCAAGACCTTCACCAGTCTTCAAGTGGTTCCATGCGGGGGAGCAAAAGTATGGGAACCACTGCTCTAGTACAGTATCAAAATGGCCAACTCCATCTTTAGCCTGGAGTTATGTCACTTAAGGCTTTTCTTTACTGCTTTTATGGCCACATGACATATTTGATGCTACCTCAGACTGTCTCTCCTGTACATGGGTATAGCCAAGGGGGGCAGCTGCCCCCAGCCATGTAAATCAATGAAAATACTTAACTAAGTGAGGTTCTGCCCCTCAACATGAAGCCTGCCCCCCAAAATAAATTCTGGCTATGCCCATGCTTAGTAGCTATCTTGCTGTTTTCAAAGATTTTTTGAGAGTGAACAAGAGGTTAGGACTAAAAACATTGAAAGGTCTTCTTGCCTTGTATTGTGGTGCTGTGAAAAGGCCCTTTCCCAAAGAGTATATGTCCACTAACCCAGGGATAATACTTAATAGCTATTTCTGATATTTTTAAATTATTATGAGTCCCTATTGAACTATATTATCTGTTGGCTGAATTTGTTTTTGCCTTATTTATATACACTTGTGCTTTTTATATGCTGATACTGTTGGAAGCATATGCTAATTTTTTAATGTTATCATTATAAACAGAATACAAATACCCAATCCAATCTAATCAGTGTAGTGGTGCTCGTTGACTGTATCTTTTTATAACCGTTTGATAAGTGTTGTATACAAGCAGACAGTTTTATCCAAGACCACAGAATGAAGTTTCGCGGAAACAACAGTTTTGGACTCTAATCAGCAAAGGCAACGTTACTTGGAAAAAGGAGTGGAAAGAAAAACAATTAGGTCAATTTATTGCCAATGAATTCCCAAGGGGGGCACTTAATGAAGGTAAACAAGGATTTCCAACATTGAGCGTTTTTTTATTTTAGTTTTGTTGATGAAAGAATCTTGGCAGTTGGAGAAAACTATGGGATCACTTTGCATTTTTGGAAGAGGACGCACATCTCCAAAAAGTGGGGTGGTAAAGGGAGGAACATATTTGCACACATAATTGTCAGCAAAACAGGATGCCAATACATGTCACTGTGATATACATCTGTTTTTGTAGGCCTGAGGATGGGAAGAATCTGTTGGTTTCAAATGAAGATAAATGGGTCCAATCTAGCAACATTAGAATCAATAGGAATTTTGCTGTTGACCAATAGATGCTGAATTGCAGCCGTTGTTAAACAACAGCACTTTCATGGCCATAGCCATAAAGTGTTTTAACATGTTTTACACTGCTTTTTAAATTAATTTTTGTTGTTTTTCAATTGAAATATGTGGGATGTACCTGGGAAGAGAGGAGCTGGGGAGAGCTTGCCGGGGGGGGGGTGCAATCACAGTGGTTCAGGGTATGGGGAGGTAGTATGGGGGGGCAGGTTGGGTAAGGAGCACATGGCACAGGCAGTTAGTGACTATAACTGTGCAGTGTGCCAGACCCTCCTCCAACCTGGGGAATTGCTGTTGTTCTACCAGCCAGTCCTTAGGTGCTGTTGCTGAGTGCCAGGTTGGCTCTGAGTAAGACATCCCTCATCCATGATTTGATTATGGATGAAGAAGCCAATCTGGTTTCTATCCCTGAGAACTGGGTGGTTGAGCAGGGTGGGGCTGGTCTCACCCAGCTGTGCCCATCTGGGTACTTGGTGCATCATCAGGACAGACTTGAGGATTGGGGAGGGGGAGTTGCTGTAGTCTATAGAGATTCTATTTCTATCCAGGCTCTCTGCCCAGTTAGATGGGGCAGATCCTGGCATTGGGCAATTGGGGCGGATTAGGGATTCTGCTGGTTTACCTATCTACCCAACAGTCTCCCTGCTCGAGCTGACAGAGCTGGTCTCAGAGGAGCTGTTGAGGACTCCCAGATTGCTGGTTCTGGGGGGCTTCACCAAGGCGACTGGCTCTGGTATGGCTCAGGACTTCATGGCTGCCATGATGACCACAGGGCTGTCCCAACATGTCACCGGCCCAATGCATGTGGCAGGTCACACTCTGGATGACTTGGCAGTAAGAAGGTGATTTGAAAGTGTGGGATATTGACATTGGTCCCTTGTCACGGTTGGGTCACTTCCTGTTGAGATTTAGGCCTTCAGCACCATTTCTCCTCTGCGGAGGAGACCTATTAGACTGATGGATCCAATGGGTTTCCAAATGGCTCTGGAGGATTTTCCAGCTGATATGAGTGGTGCACCTGTCAAAGCCTGGAACATCAGATTGGCTTGGGCCATTGACATGATCACCCCTGAGTGCCCTTTTTGTGGAGCCCCCTTGGCTTCCTGGTATACTCCAGAACTTATGGCAAGCAAACAAGCAGGAAGACGACTTGAATGAGAGTGGGGAAAAGCTTCAGTTGAATGCAGTTGAGCTCGACTGAGATCTCATCATCAAGCCTACCTAGTGTAGTGAAGACAGCAAAGAAGGCTGCCTCCATTGCATCCTCATTGTGCCCAATGGCAGAGCTTTTCTGGTTATTGTGCAGTGACTTACAGTCTGGCTCGAAGGAGGTGGCAGAACCAATGGTAGCTCACTGTGACTTGTTTTGAGAATAAAATCGCTTGCTTCCATCAGGATCTTGACTCCGCTGTTACAGCAGATGAATCTCAAGGGGTGTCCAGAGGAGTGTCTAGTCCAGTTGCGTTGGGTGAGTTTGAGCTATTCAGCCTTGAGGATGTGGACAGGGTGCTTGGATCAGTCAGGGAGACCACTTGCACTCTGGACTTTTGCCCCTCTTGGCTGATAACAAGTACTAGGAAGGGAACAGCTGGCTGGGACAAAGAGGTGATTATTGTACTGTGTGTGAGAAGGGATGGTCCCTGCCTATTTGAAGGAGGCAGTGGTAAAACCACTCCTCCCTGGATTCGGAAAATCTAGGTAACTACTGGCCACTTGCCAATCTCCCCTTCTTGGACAAGGTTTTTGAGTGGGTGCTTGTAGACCAGATCTAGGCACTCTTGGAGAAAACTGATTTTCTAGATTGATTTCAGTCAGGGCTTAACCTGACTGAATTTGGCAGACAGGTTGCTCACCAGGGAGAGATGGTTTGAGCATATTAAACCAATTTGACCTGACTTCTGGTCCTAATTCGAAGTGCCAGTTTTGACCTATAAAGCCTTAACTGGCTCCGGACTGCAATACCTCAAGGACCACCTCCCCCCCAGATGAACTGATTTGAACCCTGCTATCATCACCTGAGGGACGCGGGTGGCACTGTGGGTTAAACCACAGAGTCTAGGACTTGCTGATCAGAAGGTCGGCTGTTTGAATCCCCACAACGGGGTGAGCTCCCATTGCTCGGTCCCTGCTCCTGCCAAGCTAGCAATTCGAAAGCACGTCAAAGTGCAAGTAGATAAATAGGTACCGCTCCGGCGAGAAGGTAAATGGCATTTCCGTGCACTGCTCTGGTTTGCCAGAAGCGGCTTAGTCATGCTGGCCACATGACCTGGAAGCTGTACGCCGGCTCCCTCGGCCAATAAAGCAAGATGAGCGCTGCAACCCCAGAGTCGGGCACGACTGGACCTAATGGTCAGGGGTCCATTCATCACCTGAAGCCCTTCTTCATGTACCTAATCCATAAGAGGTCCAGAGGGTAGTAACATAAAGATGGGCCTCTTCTGTGGTGGCTCCCCATTGTGGAATGGTTTTTTTAAAAACATTTGTTTTGTGTTCTCATTTTGTATTTTTATGTTGTGAACCGCTTTACTATCTTCGGCTAAATATTAATAATAAATAATAAATAAATAGCCGGAATTCCCTTAATAGAGCATTAAAACTTCCATAGATGAAGGGCATTCCAGATCCTCAGTCATTGCCTGTAGCATGTGGTTAATTATACAACTCTACCTTATAGAGTGGTTGTAAGGATTTCCTTTCCCTGTGCCCCCCAAGATCTGTTCTAGGAGGTTCCCCCATCCCTCTAGAAAAGTTTTGGGGAGGACATGAGGGGACACATGGGGAGAAGAGAGGAAAAGGAAGTTCCATCGCCCAGGCAGATGTCCTTGCACTAACAGGATGACTTCATTGGCTACAACCCAACATGTTAATAATAGCAATGATGGGGGCGGGGATCTTAATTTTAATATTTATTATTACTTTCTCAAATGAGGTATTAAGAAACCTCTGGAGACCATTTAATATGATACAATAATTTTATATGGATGGCAGCTTCAAAAATGAATGGGGGAACTGCTACACATCCTTCACCTGTGGCCCATGAAACATACATCAAGTTGTCTCCCATGCCCATTAAAAAAATGTTATATTACAGCTCACCAATTCATCAGAATGATTCATTTTTAATGCCTCGAAACCAATCATGAGGAATGTGTGTGTGTGAGTCCCATGTACATTACATTATGAGCTGATACATCAAGCATTGCTGTTCATTACATCCCATTAGTGGTGCTTTTGGATGTTTGATCTTGTTGCCAATTGTCAGACATTCACACAGAGAGGTTTATTTTATTGGTACACTACTTGAAACTGGTCAGTACGTTGTGGTTTTCTGACTCATTTGCCATTTCAGGTTTCTCAGAGATTGATGAATGGCATTAAAAAAAAACCTCTTTCATTTAGCAAAAAATTTAATGGGCCAGACCTGTAGATTTCATCTCCAGTGGTGGCTAAAGGAAGCGTACAAAGCAACAGAGTAGTAATCACAAGCTCTGTTTTGTGTGATTTTTACTCCTTACTCATCCCATAGGAGCCAGAGTGGTGTACGCAAAATGTATATATTTCTACCTCAGATGCCGGAATAACCTGACTAGCCTTTGGTATGATGCACGCTGACTGGCTGTGAGGGCCCACACAAAGGTTTGCTGCCCCTTTGGTGCAATTTCAAGGAAGGCTATTAATTTTTTAAAAAACATTATAATCTTTACTGTATTGCAAAACATACAACACAAACAGACAAAAACAGTATCACAATGACAACTAAACATTAATTGATTACACATCATCTAACATCACACACATTTTGACTTCCAATTCTCCTCATTGTGCTTTCTAAATATTCTTAACCTATACGCGCTTCCTGTTATATCTATTACATATCAAGAATTTTTTTTACGTTTATAATTTTCTTTGATATTCAAGATTCAGTCTATACCTGTCAGGAGGTTTACATTTTCACAATATTGTTTTAAATATTGTCCATTCTTTGCTCACTTTCTGATTTGAGTTCTCTCTTATTCTCCCAGTCATTTTGGCAAGTTCCAGGTGTTCTATCATCTTCACCTGCCAGTCAAATTTTGTAGGAATTAAGTCACCTTCCTAGTTTTTTTTGCTACCAGAATTCTGGCCGCCATGGTTGCATACATAAAGATGGTTCTAAAGTTTTTTGGGATCTCAGTGGACACAATGCCTAACAGAAAGGCTTCTGGATTTTTTTGAAAGGAGAATTTAAAGATCTTTTTGAGTTCGTTGTATATTATGTACCAAAATTCTCACACCCTCACACAGTCCCACCACATGTGCATTAAGGTGCCCTCACCTTTTTTACATCTTCAACAAATCTTTGAGTTTTTTTAATACATTTTGGGCAATTTGGCCGGGGTCGGGTACCATTGACAAAACATTTTCATCATGTTTTCTATCAAGTTATAACATGCGGTGAACTTTATATCTTCTCTCCAGAGCCTTTCCCATTTATTCATATAGATGTTATGTCCAAAATCCTGGACCCAACAGACCATAAGTGATTTCACCTCTTCCTCCTTGACTTCCCAGTCAAGGAGGAGATTATACATCTTAGATAAATACTTTCCTTTCAGTTGAATAAGATTTTCCTCTAATTTAGAAATTTCTACTGCAAACCCTTTTTTGTTTATCCTTGCTGAATTTTCCATTGAGTTGGAAATATTGAAACCAATCAGTTAATTATAAATGAATACCCACAAATCCCTTTAAACTCAATTTGTTATCCCCCCATGGCATTTTAGGGGACGCAGGTGGCGCTGTGGGTTAAAGCCTCAGCGCCTAGGACTTGCCGATCGAAAGGTCGGCGGTTCGAATCCCTGCGGCGGGGTGCGCTCCCGCTGCTCGGTCCCAGCGCCTGCCAACCTAGTAGTTCGAAAGCACCTCCGGGTGCAAGTAGATAAATAGGGACCGCTTACCAGCGGGAAGGTAAACGGCGTTTCCGTGTGCGGCTCTGGCTCGCCAGAGCAGCGATGTCACGCTGGCCACGTGACCTGGAAGTGTCTCCGGACAGCGCTGGCCCCTGGCCTCTTAAGTGAGATGGGCGCACAACCCCAGAGTCTGTCAAGACTGGCCCATACGGGCAGGGGTACCTTTACCTTTTTACATGGCATTTTATATAACATATATAACATATATAACATATAAAATAGGTAAAGGTAAAGGGACCGCTGACCATTAGGTCCAGTCATGACCAACTCTGGGGTATAAATCTCACTTTATTGGCCGAGGGAGCCAGCGTACAGCTTCCGGGTCATGTGGTCAGCATGACTAAGCCACTTCTGGCGAACCAGAGCAGCGCATGGAAATGCCGTTTACCTTCCCACCAGAGCGGTACCTATTTATCTACTTGCACTTTGACATGCTTTCGAACTGCTAGGTGGGCAGGAGCAGGGACTGAGCAACGGGAGCTCACCCCATCACGGGGATTCAAAGTGCCAACCTTCTGATCGGCAAGTCCTGGGCTCTGTGGTTTGACCCACAGCGCCACCTGTGTCCTGCTCAACATATAAAATATATATAGACTATTATCATTTCGTGCACTCCAGGATTTATATTTTAACGGGGAGAGAACCATCATCACAATATGAGCTCAGCCACCAGCTGAGCCCCTCCCATGATTCCCATGAGGATACCTTGAGCATCATATTTAAATCACATCCTGGAAGAAGAACACTGCAACATTCTTCTAGAGGGGGCTGACAAGAGGCCTTCAAAAGCAATGGGTGGAAATCAATCTGGAAAGCTCTTATAGTGACTTCTAATCATATACGAGGACATGGATGCAATAAGAATGAAGCTTTGAACACAAGAGATATCTATGTATGTTTATTATCTGTTTTCCCATTAGTCATCTTCTGGCATGTGCGCCTGCTGCATTTTAAGTGAAAAATGAGTATGGATCCAGATTCAAAGTTTATGCTGGAAAAAAAGGGGTCATGATTGAGAAAGTAAACAGATTTGTCTTTCAAATTATTCCAGAAACAGAACTTGTAAGCTTAAAAACTTTTATGCTGCTTTTCATGCCTTTTTTTTTCCTGGCATGGAATGAAACATAATGTTTTTCTCCCAAAATATACCCTTAAGCTAGTCATAAAATGGAATGCACTTAGACACACCCAATTACACTATAAAATCAGTATGCTATATGATGATTTATTCAGAGTAATTTGTATATCGAACCCAAACTAGAGAATAACATAAATTGAGAAAGGTACATTTTGACCTGGACATTAGAATATACTATATATGTGTGTGTGTGTATATATATACAATCTTCCCAGCTATCCTCCAAAGTAATACTTTAAATTAAAGAGCACGAGTAAATGAGGAATAAAAGGTAAAGGGACCCCTGACCATTAGGTCCAGTCATGACGGACTCTGGGGTTGTGGTGCTCATCTCGCTTTATTGGCCGAGGGAGCCGGCATACAGCTTCTGGGTCATGTGGCCAGCATGACTAAGCCGCTTCTGGCGAACCAGAGGAGTGCACAGAAATGCCGTTTGCCTTCCCGCCAGAGTGGTACCTATTTATCCACTTGCACTTTGACGTGCTTTTGAACTGCTAGGTGGGCAGGAATACTCTGCTCCGAAAAGAAAGTTTTTGGAAAATTCTAGGCCTCTTGAAGATTCAGATCTCTCATGTCAACTCAAGTGCTTTAATATCCCACTGCAAACTTCCAGTGATTAAAGGACCTAACATTTGAACAATGCTATTGCCTATAGCAAAATGATTCTAGAGCTCCTCTAGGTGACCTGTTTATTGAATATTCATCCTGATTGCTTGTACAAAACTAATGCAAGGGTTAAACTATATTCAGTCTTTGTTGAACATGCATTCTTATTTGTTTGCAGAAGGTTGCATGACAATCAGCCTTTATCCTGAATTCACCCTGATTTGCTTTCACAGTGGTTATACAAATCAATTAGGAAAACCATAAGAACAACAATATTAAATCATGACAATCAACCGACATAAGATGTAAAACTAGCTAGTCATAAAACCAGTAAAACACCATTTAGATATTTTAAGAAAACTTAAATGCAAGTACAAATCAAGAGGATCACAGCACTTATCTGGAAAATAAAGGCATGAACCTGAAGGCATACAAAGAAAGGGCTATAAGGACCTAATACGATGAGAATTTCGTCATTGTGGGGTCACCACAATGAAGGCCTTTATTTTTCATGTCTGCTGGCATGGTTGCATATATGTAGTGTTTGGAAGCATCCCAGTCTGTTTCAAATTTGCTCTGATTCAATTTGTTACAAATGCCACACTTTAAGAGGGACATTGACAAACTAGAGCATGTCCAGAGGAGGTTAGCTAGAAACCAAGTCCTATGAGGAGCAGCTGTAAGAATGGTGTATGGTTATGGAGGAGATTAAGGGGAAACATGACAGCCGTCTTTAAATATCTAGAGGGCTCTGATACAGAAGATGGAGCAAACTCAGGCTGCATTCACATTTGCACATGGTGTGCCCTCACTCCATTCCCAGTGCTGGGGTTTTAATCTATGTTTAAGCAATGCTATCCAAACTGCGGGATGCGGGTGGTGCTGTGGGTTAAACCACAGGGCTTGCTGATCAGAAGGTCAGCGGTTCAAATCCCTGTGACGGGGTGAGCTCCCATTGCTCGGTCCCTGCTCCTGCCAACCTAGCAGTTCGAAAGCACAAAGTGCAAGTAGATAAATAGCTCTGGCAGGAAGGTAAACGGCGTTTCCATGTGCTGCTCTGGTTCACCAGAAGCGGCTTAGACATGCTGGCCACATGACCTGGAAGCTGTACGCCGGCTCCCTCGGCCAATAAAGCGAGGTGAGCGCCACAACCCCAGAGTCGGTCACGACTGGACCTAATGGTCAGGGGTCCCCTTTACCCTTTATCCAACTTCATTTCTACCCCATACTTTGTTGTGAAATGCTACTGACAGATGTGTCGTTTCTCAAACCAGCTTCACAACGAATGGAGTTCTTAAGCCATTCCCAATTCGTCTCCAGTCAAAGTGTGAACACTTTTGCATAGAGTAAAGACATCCCTGCCTGTCAACACCCTGTGGTCCGTACACAAACAGAAACAGATCTGACACTAATTAAGCCGTGGGTGTGAACAGCTGAGGGGAAACTGGTGTGAAACCCATTGAGGGGGAAAACAACTTCACTGAGGAATGTGAACAAAACTCCTCGGTTGGCTAGCAAGGCTGCTCTTATACCTTAATAACCATTGATAGATACCATGGTTGTACTGTGTATTTTGGGTCTATGGACCGCAATGAAGCTGTGTGTGTAATGTGAACATAACCTTATGCTTTATTGAACGTTGTTGGATGGCCAACTGTCAGGGATGATGCTGTAGTTGCAAGATTCCTTCACTCAGTCAGTCATCCAGTGTGGTGTAGTGGTTAAGAGCGGTGGACTTGTAATCTGGTGAACCGGGTTTGCGTCTCCGCTCCTCCACATGCAGCTGCTGGGTGAACTTGGGCCAGTCACACTTCTCTGAAGTCTCTCAGCCCCACTCACCTCACAGAGTGTTTGATGTGGGGGAGGAAGGGAGAGGAGAATGTTAGCCGCTTTGAGACTCTTTCTGGTGTATCAAATCCAAACTCCTCCTCCTCCTCTTCTTCTTCTTCTTCGTCGGTGGTTGGTCAAAGGTCCCTTCTGGTTAGGTCTATAGTCTTCTTCTTTAGAGGTTTTCTGCAGTTGAGTAGGCAAAGTCAGAGGTGTATGCTCAAACTCTGCCCCGCAAGTTTCCTGAGTTTTAAATCATGTGGGGAGCCTCCCCAAGTATGGAAGGCTCCCTGCTTCAGAAGTTCCCCTCTCACTCATGGAGGGAGACTTAGCAAGAGGTAAGGGGGGGGGGATTAGAGCTTAGCACACTCACCCCTGCTTTCCCCACTCAGATTTTTTTAATTATTATTTTGGTTTTACACATGAGGAGAATACCTGAGGCTGGCTTATATTTCTTTGCAGCTCTGCCAGGTCTAGCAGAAAGAGAAAATGCCTGTTTGTTTCTTAAGTTGATAGCTTGCCTTTCTTCCTACAGGAGTTTAGGGTGGAAAACAAGAAGGGACAAAACAATAAAAATGTCATTCAAACATCTTAACAAAGTTTCTATTGCTGATGCAGACTGGGACAGACCACAACTTAAAAGACTTGTTGAAAGAGGAAGATATTTTGTAGATGCCGAAAAGACAACAAAGATGGCACCTGTCTAGCATTCAAGGGGAGGGGATTTCAAAGGGCAGATGCCACAAAAAACCAAAGGCTTGGACTACCTAATAAGATGGCATCTCCAGGAGTCCCTCACCTGCAGAGTACAGTAATCAATTCAGTATACAAGGGGTGAAACAATCTTTCAGGTATCCTGGTCCAAAGCTGTATAGAGCTTTATGCACCAAAAGCAGCACTTTGAACTTGACCTAGTAGCTATTTGGCTGCCATTTCTACACATATGCACAGTATTTTGAATCCCTTCTGAAACAGCAAACAATTCACAGCCCTCATGGAAAGATTTCACTTCAGCCATTGTTGATCTTTGAGCTCTGAAAACTGGTTACATGGCTAAATCCCACTGAGTCTTGGCTAAAAATTTGTCCTGTCACTGAAGTTAATGGTGCTTTTATAATGGATTTTACAGGGCTTTTGAATCATGCCGTAATTCACCTATGCTGTGACTGCAACTCATTCTTGGCTCACTACAGCAAAACATTTGCAGCAGCAGACTGATGAGGGCAATAAATGAGGATTTGCATCCTTGATGACTGACTGGCCACATGCATTGAGAAAATGAGAGCGTTTCCTACAATTGTTATTAAGTGAACTGCTGAGGAATTCAACTGGCATAGAGAGTAAAAAAAGAAAAGAAAGAAGGATTAATTTTTTAAAATGCATTGAGAAGACAATGGCACATAGAAAAAAGTATCATTCTTTTGTCTGCTTGTCCTATTTTATATTTATCATTAAGGTACAGAGGCAAAGTGATATTTTACAGGCACTCAGTGTGTGTTTATAAAAACTATAAAAATGGCCATCCTGAATTTACTCTAGGCACTCTGTCTGGTTACATCATTCTTAATCCATTATCTCTATGCAATGAAGCTCTTGCGATTCCAGCAGACAAATTTAGCAGTGAATGATCAATTATACTTGTTATGGAAATTGTTTCCTTGGTAGGCCAATGTGCTGTCATAATGTGGCAGCCTTGGATTATCTAGGAAGGCCTCGGTTCTCATGCCCTATCCTCTGAAGTCGTCTTGTCAAGATCTGAAGGGCTGTACTGCAGCAAGTTGTCTGGTGGCTGAGGTCTGACAATGGCTTCATTCTGATTTATGTGATCCTTCACACAACATAAAAGCCACTTCTGAAAATCCAGTGGAATCTAGTGGAACTTTTACTGCTCAATTCCATGTTAATTTCTTCCAGGGAAAAAAAATCAGTTTGCAACCTTATTCACTTGGAAAATCATGGGATGAAATTAGGGGTGGTATCCAGGCAGACAGTTATTTCCTGGAACAGAAGGGCATGTCACATCAAGGGTAGCGGGGTGAAATGTCTGATGACATATGCTTGTGTCACACCTTCCCCACTGGTGTGAATTAAATTGAGCAAAAAGCAAGTACAGTGGTACAGACGCTTCAGGTTACAGACACTTCAGGTTACAGACTCCACTAACCCAGAAATAGTACCTCGGGTTAAGAACTTTGCTTCAGGATGAGAACAGAAATCGTGCAGCGGCAGCGGGAGGCCCCATTAGCTAAAGTGGTACCTCAGGTTAAGAACAGTTTCAGGTTAAGAACGGACCTCTGGAACAAATTAAGTTCTTAACCCGAGGTACCACTGTATCAGGTTCAGGAGATTCCTTCACCTTCTTTGGTGCATCCACAAAGAGGAGATTGGAAGCACCCACTCCCTAGAAATTGCCTTTTATTGGACCTGAAGAGCAGCTTGGGGGTTGGGCAATTTACATTGGGACCAAAGCCAGAGAGTAAGGGCTAAGCCCCTTCCACTCTCTCCAGGGTCCTGATCTGAAATGGTCTCGCCTCTGTCCATGGCTCCTGGTTGTTGTTGTTTTAAAATTGCAGCTCCAAAGTACACATTTAATATAGCATGTAAGGAACCTCTGCCAAGTGCATGTTAGAGAGAATTCTCAGTCGCACAGAAGGGATGCTTGTGGAATTTGATCTTTGCAGATTCCAATATGAACTGGCCTGGAAGTTAGTTAGTTAGAATATGAACTGGAAGTTAGTTATCCTCCCGCTTTGGTAGCTCTTAAATGTCCAGATGCAGCGCTTTGTTCAAAGCACATATCAAAATACTTTTAAAAATGCATAATTTGAGAGGGGAGGCTATGTTTAGAAGTACATATTTTTCAAAACACATCCACATTGTTATGATGAGATAAATGTTGCTATTTTGTTATAAATTTGTGGGTGCATAATGTTGCAGCTTTAATATTTATTTTATTCTGTGTTTTATAGCTTTTTAAACACTGCCCTGAAAACCTCAGCTGAAGGACAATTTAGAAATATTATTAGTAGCAGTAGTAATTAATCCAAATTAAAAACAATGATTACTGCATAAATGGGATGGAACAGAACTGTGGGTGAAAATACATGAAAATGGCCTCAAATGGGATATACTGATAGACTCGTCCTTATGGCACAATCAGTTTACACAGGGCAGAGGCCTAAAGACTATTGAACATCACTGTTGCACCATTCAAATGTAGGCGGTATAAACGCCTACTCTGGCTCCAGTGTGGTTCCACGGCTGGTGTTTGGAGCTGAGTACCCTTCACAATAGCCACAACTCACTGGTAACCTGTAGGTTCTTGAGAAATGATCTTGTTTGATGTGCTTTCCCTGAAACCATCCTCCAGTTTGAAAACCACTGGGTTGTTCAAAATTTGAGGCGGGAGGGAAATTACAAGGAGTATAGATGGACAGAAGTAAAAACATCAAAAAATAATAATCCCACACCTGCTTGCATGTGATGTGTTTATGTTGGGAAATGGCTTAGGATAGGCTTGCCAGACAAGTGTAACTAACTGGCTGAGGAACAGAAGAACCATTTGCCAAGATGAAACTGAGCAAAGCGTAGTGGAGCAGAATACCAAAAAATAAATAAATGGCCATGTTCAGGGAAAACAACCTTTATTTAGAACTGAACGACCCTTCATCGAGAATTGTCAGGGCGTATTCTTCTGTGCTGCCTAGAGATTTGGTGCAGAATTCGTGAAATGAAAAGGAATGCCTGATGGAAATCTTGCTGGGAACTGGGAATATGAACCTTAATAAACAGGATTATTGCTAGTGTCAGCTGTGCTGTCAAATTAGCCTTCATCTAAAATGATGATAAAATAACATTGTGTGATGTTTCATCCTTGATTTTTCACTGTTGAAGTGGCTAATGTCATGCTGGATGCTCTGCAAACTTACACACACTTATGTCTGCCAATTTCTAAGGCAGTGATTCAAGTCCTGGCCAAGGAGCAATGAGACTGAATGCTACCAGAGGCATATTTAGGGCAACCAGTTTCCCAACACAGGGCACCGAGCCGAGGGGAGCGCCACAGGCTGCCGTAACTCACATAGGGCACACAGAGTAGAAGGTGAGAAGCAGGGAGCACTAAATTTTGGCCTTGCAGAGGGTGCCGTTGAAATTTGAAAGACCAAAGTCTGCCCCTGATGGTACAATGGGGCCACCACCATATCCACAACCCTGCCGCTCATGCTGGCCAGAGTGGAATATTTTTTTCGGTTGTTTTTTCGGAGCGGGGACAAGAATTGCTGCTCAGGCCTGGGGCTAGTACAGTGATCAGGCCTGCAAGACACAATATTATAGGGATAGATAGGCTCAGGATTCATCAGATTGTGGGCTAGTTCAGCTCCTCTCCCCAAAGGTCCCATTTTGGGGGGGTTTCTGCAAGTTGCCTGTGGTGGTAGTCTTGCCAGTGGCACTTTTGTCTGCCTGCTTGATAGGCAAAATGGAGAGTTTCATATTGGTGGAGTGACACTATCATCACTCTGCAGGCAGAAATTAGCAGGGCTGGGTGGAAGGACACTTCCATTCAGTTCAAACTTTCCCCAGCCCAGCATGGTGTGTGTGTATTGCATCAACAGTGTCTCTGAAATTTTTTACACATCACTTGGGAAGACAGACGAACTAATGCCAGTGTACTGGAAGAAGCAAAGATCACCAGTGTCGAAGCAATAATGCTTCCACATCAACTTCGTTGGACTGGTCATGTTGTGCAGATGCCTGATTATCGTTTTCCAAAGCAACTCTTCTATTCCGAACTTAAAAATGGAAAGCGTAATAATCAAAGTGGTCAACAAAAGAGGTTTAAAGACTCTCTCAAGGCAAATCTAAAAAAATGTAGTATAAACACCAACTGGGAAACACTGGTCTGCAAGCACTTTACCAAAGGTGTCATGGGCTTTGAAGACACTCGAACTTAGGACGCAAGGGAGAAACATGCTAAGAGGAAGGCACACTTGGCAAATCCACACCGTGATCAACTCCCACACGGAAACCTATGTCCCCACTGTGTAAGGACATGTGGATCCAGAATTGGCCTGCACAGACTCACTGTTAAAACTGTGTTTATGGAAGACAATCTTACTCGGCTATGAGTGATTGCCAAAGAAAAAGAAGTGTGTATTGCAGTGTTATAAACTCATGCAGTGAATTGCTACTGCCTACCAGGTATGCAAGATTATCTTCTCACACACACACACACACACACACACCAGCAGAAACCACAGCTAAAATAAATAAGACATAAAAACAGCACACCAAGGAGGCAACTTTATTCAAGGGCATTTAGGAGAGGCTGGCAAAAGTAAGGATGAGAGAGTGGTTATTTCTTGAATGGGAAGAGGGAAGAATTGGGAAATGATGGACTATGAGGTGTTGGGTTCTGGAAACTATGATTTGTTAAGGGCGCTGAGAGATGATTACTAGATTTGCCATTTGTTCATACCTAGAGATCATGGGATAAGGCAACTAACCAGGGATATGTTGCGTCTTACATGCCAATTGTATGCATGCTAACTTAGAAGCAAGTCTCATAAAACCTTCTTGGGTTGCATCATTGTCTCACAGGCACAAGAATCCAATCAGGACCAGGAAAGGTCCAAGGTCTAGTTGGAACCAAGCAGACACCCACAGGCATGCTTTTATTTGTTTGATAGTACAAGTGCCAAAGTTTTGTTCTGGATCCTTTGAGATCTCTGAAATAAATAAATTCCTGGTTAATCACAGGAATGTCTCGGGATGTATTTTTGGCTGTTGTTCTCATACACCAATAAGGCATGTTTACCTCACTGGTTCTCCCATAACAACTCCCTGCCTCCTTGAGCCTTGATTGTTTACATATGTAAAGTGATAACTAGAAGCAGAAATAAATTTAAAGTGAAGACAGGATTCCTGGGTTAATGAAGGCCTTTTACTTACCAGCAATTCATCTGGCGTAAGTGATGATTCCAGG
Source organism: Podarcis gaigeae (assembly GCF_964106915.1). NCBI lineage: Eukaryota > Metazoa > Chordata > Lepidosauria > Squamata > Lacertidae > Podarcis > Podarcis gaigeae. The sequence goes on from NC_139687.1 coordinate 43,205,200, forward strand.
ATAAGAACATGGCGGTTGGCTCTAGTATAGAGAAGTTGGTGAAGGCGACCCTTGAGATTTGTTCAGAAATTGCAGCTAATATAGAATTCTGCAGGCCAGCTTTTGGCCCAGACAGCTTTGCATCAGCAAATTACACAAGTGCTGAAAGCTCTGCGCTGACTGCCAGTATACCACTGAGCTAAAATCAAAGGATTGCTGTTAGTGTATAAAGCTCTGGGAGCAGGTTACCTCATTGCCCCTTATACCCTGGCCACGCCACTGCCATCATCTGAAGATACCTTCCTGAGTGTCCTACAGTTATCACATAGTTTGTTTAGTTTCTGGGTAAATCAAGGCTTTTAGCATAGAGGCACCACTAATATGGGACACTGTCGCTATTGAAATCAGACAGGCACCAACAATGTTGATATTTCATTGCCTGCTGAAAACATGTTTGACTCTGCCAAGCATTCTCAGACAAGTAATTACATCCTGTTTTTGTCATTTTAGTTTTGTATTTTATGATTTTGTAGTTTTATGATGCTTTGATAGTTTTATTATACAACTCCATAATACATTTTTAATCAGGTGGTGGTTTAGGGTGTAAGTTCCTTTAGGACTGCTTGTCCCTATTGGAACTTGCTTAAGTTCAGAAACTCAGAAGTCCCGTTGATACATGAAGTTAGATGGATGAGGTTAAAAGGCAGGGCCTTTTTGGTGGTGATGCCAAAGTAATGGAAAATCCTTCATTCAGAGTTCATTAAGGTTCCCTCACTTTTCATCTTCTTCAGACATCTTCTAAAGACATTTCTGTATCAAAGCACTTTTAGTATGGGATTCTTAATATGTTGGTTTTAAGGTTTCATATTTCCTCCTTTGAGATTATATTAGGGGTTTTTTTGGCTGCTCTTTGCTTGTGCTATTTTAAAATGTTAAATTGTAATTTATTGAGTGTTGCTTTTGTGTTTTTTGTTTTGTACAATCCGCATTTTAAAAATCTCATTCGTAAAAGTACCTTGATAAACAATTTTTGGGGACTAAAATGATAAAGCAGAAAGATGCTATCTCATAGGTATATCTGATAGATATATTGATCCATGGACCCACTTTTAGCTTTTACTTGTGAGATGCTTTCCCGAAGTAACGTCTATGGCTTCCTCCATCAGGAAATGCAGAACTTATGCTCCCTACCCACCCAGTGTTGTTGGTCTCCAACTCCCATCAGCTCCAGCCAGCAAGCTCAGGAATAACAGGATCTGTAGTCTAACAATATATTGAGGGTCATAGGTAGCCCATCCCTGATGCAGACTTTTAATCGCTAAAGTTTACTTAAAAGCCATACTTTAACAACAGAATTCAGATAAGGTGGTTCTGGCATCATTCTTCCTTAATCACATTGGATTGAGAAATACTGCTGAAATGTTAATAAGCACCTGGTACACTAGATGCCCTCAGGAAAACTATGTCATTTAAGCTAGAGGAAGAGTAGACTTTTGGCCAGTCTTACACTATCATATAATTTTTTCCAAGCCTGGAGTTATTTTCACATGATAACATGATTGTTTGAAATCTCCATTGTATTGTTTCTTTCCATTTCACACCGTGTAACATTTTATAAGTACCCAAAATACTTTACAGTACAAAGGTTATCATAGCAATCCTTACAGCAAGCCTGTAAGTTGTAGAGGAGTACTATTATCAAACTTAAATTACAGGTTGGGTAGAGAGGGGAAGCTGAAAGAACAGCAATTTAGTGGTGGAGGTGAGATTTAAACAGGGGCTCCATTTGCACTATATATTTAAGGCAGTTTGATACCACTTTATGGCTTCTATCAAAGAATTCTGGGAGCTTCAGTTTGTTACAGGTGTTGAGAGTTGTTGGGAAAACCCCTTACTGAACTACAATTTCCTGAGTGGTTTAACAATTAATCCCTCTTCCTAGAGAACTCTGCAGATTTTAGCTCTGTGAAGGGAACTGGAGTCTCCTAACTACTCATAGTGTCCTTAACAAACTAACAAACTACAGGATTCTTGGGGGGGGGGAGGGTGCCATGGCTATTTAAAGTGGTATGATGCTGGTTTAAAAGTATAGTGCGAATGGGGCTTGGATCACACAGCTCAGTCATGTAGCCACTAGAGCATAATATGCAGGAAGTAAAAACAAAAACAAAATCCTTCCAGTAGCACCTTAAAGACCAACTAAGTTAGTTCTTGGTATGAGCTTTCGTGTGCATGCACACGAAAGCTCATACCAAGAACTAACTTAGTTGGTCTTTAAGGTGCTACTGGAAGGAATTTTTTTTGTTTTGACTATGGCAGACCAACGCGGCTACCTATCTGTATGCAGGAAGTAGTTATCATTGGAGAAAAAGCTCTCATATGCTGTGAGTTTTATCAGCTCAACAAGTCATTAAAGAGTTATGAGCATCATCTCTTCCTCTTTGTAGACTGATGGATGGTTTAAACATGATGATGATCGTGCAAAGGCTGCCAGATCAGTGTCTGCAGACAAACACATGGTGGAAAACTTTCCAACTTGGGGAAGTGGCTGCATGGGATGCCTACATATATAATTGCTTTCTGGCACCTTCCATGCTGCCAGCATCATATTAAAATCTCCAGGTTTTCAGCGCTGAAGAGTAAAAGTATGAGATCCACAACATGCCCAGAATATGAAGAATAAAGGCCCAAGAGAAGGAACTACAATCTTTCCTAGCTAAGGGTTTTCACATGACACTGCAGCTGTCAAATGGAAAATCAGTTGTCTTGCAATCAGCTCTTTAAGTTAGGGATGGGAAAGTTGTGATCCTCTAGAGGTTGTTGGAGTACAGCTCTCATGTTCCATGAACACCGAAGCTACTGTCTGTGGTTGATGGAAGTTGGAGTCCAGCAACATCTGGAAGGACAGAGGTTCCTCATCCCAGTTCCAGGATCTACTGGGAGCAGTATATCATTCCCCTCACTTTTGCAACTGCAGGGGGACTGACAGCTGCTGCAGAAATTCTCTTCAGAAAAAGAGGGAAGGCAAAAACTCAGGAATGGGAAACCTGTGACCCTGCAGGTGTTCTTGGCCTATTGACCATGTTGGCTGGGGCTGATGGAAGTTGGGAGTCTTTTCCTTGCTCTTGCTAGTGGGATGCTACAGCAACCTAGCTATTCTGGCACCTTCATTTACAGCTCCTGTTGTTCACTGTGATGCATGTCAGGTTAACACAGTGGTGCCCTCGGGACAGAATTCTAGGGCAGAAGGCCAGGGCCTCATCCAGCAGAATGAGGAGGACCTCAAAAAGCAGCAAAATGCAGTCTTACCACATTTTTGAAGTAAGTGAAGCAAAACAGGTTATCATCTCAAGGGTCCTATCCTGAAGGCCATTCCAAAATTACAGTATCTAACTACATCCCTGAGTCAGCATATAGTGAACTGTATGTTAACATGAACCGTTGGCTTTCTAATTTAGAAACACAGGACCATTGATATTGCCCACACTGACTTAGAGTGACTCCCCAAATTTGCAGAGTCTTTACCAGCCCTACCTAAAAATGTCTGAGGTTGAACCATATACCTTTTGCTTGCAAAGCATGTGCTCTACTCCTGAGCAATGGTGCACCAAATGGCTGTAAAATTGAGAAATGTTGTGTGTTGATCTTGCATTATATTACATGAATAAACTTACTGTATCTCATTGCTGATTTGTGCGTTAATAACTTTATGCATTAGCTGCAGTGCTACACAAGGCCACACACACACACACACACATACACACACACACACACACTTGGCAAGAAACTAGGAAGCAGATAATTGAATTTGGCCCATCATCACCTTTAAATGCTAAACTGAAAGTTTGTTTATTTCATTTAGCCTTTAAAATTGTGTTTGCTTCCCATTGATTTTGCATAGTGCCCCCAGGGTTCTCTCATAGACACAAATCTCATTAGCTTGCTGATTGATATAGGAAGAGGGAAGAGAATCCATTCCATTTACCAATGATGCCTCATTGACAGGTGACCTAGCTGAGCACAAACAAATCATATAACTATCAGAACGTGAATCACAGAAGGAGTTGCATTTGTCACCACCATATCAAAGATTCTTGCAGGAGATACTGCCGAAAGCCAAGCATATTAAAGGTGAATGAGAAGGAACAGAATGAACAATGTGTCTTTGTATAAAATGGGAAGGACAAATGTGGGAATGAGAGTTTCCACTTTCCCAGTTTATGGCGTACTGAATGGGAAACATTGGGGCCCGATCCATTTAGTAAGGCAATAAACTGCTCTCTTCTCAAAATGCATGTATTTATTTGCTTCTCTGTCTGTCTGTCTGTCTGTCTGTCTGTCTGTCTGTCTGTCTTTCTTTACCCTGCCTTCCTGTTCTATCCATGGGACTTTCAAAGTGGCTCATAAAGCAGATTGAAAACCAAACAATAAAATGCCATCAAAGTCCAATAAAAAATACAGAACACAGCAAAAAGAAAGAGAGAGAGAGAAAACCTTTAAAAAAACAAAGCCAGTAAAAAACAAAACAGGAAGGGTAGAATTTAATGGTTCTCAATACCAGAGGCAGGCTGGAACAACATGGGGTTTTGTTTTGTTTTTACTTGGCAACTGATCTGGGGATGTCTTAAGCATTGGACAAGAAGTGCTTGCATGGGGGCACTGTCCATTGAGGGTTTGTGAGGGCATATCGAGCCCTGCTTGCAGGCTGCAGGTGAAGGCGAAGGTAGAGGTAGAAGCTCTATGAACACTGCTAGCCTCTGGCAGTGCTTCTCTTCACACAAGAAAAAAGGGTAAGAAAGCATGTCAGATGAATGAAACAAAAAGTAGATCAGGTTCTGATGCACATTGATACAAAACAACCTTGACAGATTAGAGAACTGGGCCAAAACAAACAAGATGAATTTTAACAGGGAGAAATGTAAAGTATTGCACTTGGGCAAAAAAAAATAAAAAATGAGAGGCACAAATACAAGATGGGTGACACCTGGATTGAAAGCAGTACATGTGAAAAGGATCTAGGAGTCTTGGTTGACCACAAACTTGACATGAGCCAACAGTGTGACGCGGCAGCTAAAAAAGCCAATGCAATTCTGGGCTGCATCAATAGGAGTATAGCATCTAGATCAAGGGAAGTAATAGTGCCACTGTATTCTGCTCTGGTCAGACCTCACCTGGAGTACAGTGTCCAGTTCTGGGCACCACAGTTCAAGAAGGACACTGACAAACTGGAACGTGTCCAGAGGAGGGCAATCAAAATGGTCAAAGGCCTGGAAACGATGCCTTATGAGGAACGGCTAAGGGAGCTGGGCATGTTTACCCTGGAGAAGAGGAGGTTAAGGGGTGATATGATAGCCATGTTCAAATACATAAAAGGATGTCACATAGAGGAGGGAGAAAGGTTGTTTTCTGCTGCTCCAGAGAAGTGGACACGGAGCAATGGATCCAAACTACAAGAAAGAAGATTCCACCTAAACATTAGGAAGAACTTCCTGACAGTAAGAGCTGTTCGACAGTGGAATTTGCTGCCAAGGAGTGTGGTGGAGTCTCCTTCTTTGGAGGTATTTAAGCAGAGGCTTGACAACCATATGTCAGGAGTGCTCTGATGGTGTTTCCTGCTTGGCAGGGGGTTGGACTCGATGGCCCTTGTGGTCTCTTCCAACTCTATGATTCTATGATTCTAAAACATTTTATTGTAGTTTGACATGTTTCAGAGTAAAACAACTCCAGCAGCCTGACAAGCTTGGAGGTTCTTAGTATTCAAAAACACCTTGTTCTTACAATCTGGACAACAACAACAACAACAACAAAAAGGTAGAGTAAAGCATTATTCTCTCCACCTCTGCATCTTTTCACACCAGGGACTGGGACCACCAGTCTTCGAATCCCTAGCTGGGAAATGGCACTGCATATGTCATCGCCACCATGGAGATGTGTTCCAGAAGGAGTTTTGAAGCTGGGGTTGCTTTTATGAACTCTGATGAGCATTAATAAAAAGTTATCTGTTGCTTATTGGTAGGATTTATATCCCATTCTAATCACAAATTATTCTTAAGACTACATTGCTCATGATGTAGTCTAATTTGTCTAATTTGTCAGCGCCTAAATGATATCGAGGAACACGGGTGGTGCTGTGGGTTAAACCTCAGAGCCTAGGACTTGCTGATCAGAAGGTGAGCTCCCAATGCTCGGTCCCTGCTCCTGCCAGCCTAGCAGTTCAAAAGCATGTCAAAGTGCAAGTAGATAAATAGGTACCGCTCTGGCGGGAAGCTAAACAGTGTTTCCGTGTGCTGCTCTAGTTCACCAGAAGCGGCTTAGTCATGCTGGCCACATGACCCGGAAGCTGTACGCCGGCTCCCTCAATAAAGCGAGGTCAATAAAGCGAGATGAGCGCCGCAACCCCAGAGTCGGTCACGAGTGGACCTAATGGCCAGGGGTCCCTTTACCTTTACCTTTAAATGATATTGAGCGTCAGAATAACTTGGCCACAGTAAGGAAATCTTGCCCATGGTATGATTATTTTCCACCTTCCCATTCTGACTCTCAGGCACCCTATCTGCATAACCTAGCAATTTCACAATATAGACACGCTTTTACCCTCACAACATTGAATGTACTGCCCTTGGCTGAGGGATGATTCCAACAGATTCCACACGAAAAACTCCTATGTCCCTGTGGAGATGGCAGTACTGAATCAGTGGCACATGCCCTTTTGGCTTGCAGTCTTTATAAAGACTTGAGGAATGAGATTATCACCCCTCTTTTATTCTCCATCCAGGTCGCCCAACCACTGCCACAGTGTCTTTTCTCTTGGCAGATCAAGATGAGCAGATGACAACAAAGGTTGCAAGGTTTTTAGCTGGGGCAATCAGAATAAGGTCCACTATTTGACTGTTGATTCAGGACCCTAAAGTGTGTTTTATATAATTGACTTTTTATTTTTGTTCTTTGTGTATTGCATTGTTCTTTGGTTGCTATGACCAATGGCTGACGCAAATAAAGATTCATTCATTCATTGCTCATGATGCAATGCAACTGGAATTAAGTAAGCACATGTGAAATTGGGATTGGTATATGGGTCTCTCAGTTCTCCTTCACACCTCAGCAGCTCATGAAATAATGTCCAAATCTCAGTCATATGTTCAGCACACATGCCCTGCTGTTTGTTAGGTCTGAGCATGTCTCTTTTCTTTTGTAGAGTCTTCTGTAAGACAGCTTCTCCAATTTAGTAGTCCAGATGCACAGGGAAATATACTATGCTGGTATCCCACTGGTCCTTAACAGGGATTATTATAGGATCAGCTGAGGATTTGCAGTCCACCCTGTAGGTTCCTCATGGCAAATTTATGATGTATTTCCTCTTCCCTCCTATATGCCTAGCTGAGTGAGACAGTGTCCAACTAGGAGAACAGAAAGCTTCTGGGTGGGTATGTCCCAAGACAGTGGTGGGTAGCAGGTAGATCAGGGTCTGCCGGTAGATCTCTGGGTGATTTTGAGTTGGAGGGCTTCTGACTCCCAGTTGTCCAATAATAGCAATGACTAAAAAGCTGCTCCTACCCCCAAATTAGATTGCTGAAAAGAATGCTTGGGGAAAACCAGGAGTGGAGTGTGACATGAAGGGGCTTGTGGTGGTTCTGATCACGAATTCCTGAACCATGTGCTGAAAGATGCCCTGTTCCTTAATTTGTGGTGTAAAGTCACCCAGGTGAGTTAAAAAGACTGCCCTGAGGACAAATAGAACCTCGTTCTCGACTCCTTTCGTAGTCACCAGGTCCTCCAAAGAACGTAGTAACCTGTCTGCCCTACAACTAGGATTTCAGTCTATTTTGTGGTTAGAGGACAGGATATTCTAGTTCAATGAAGCCAGCAGCATTGCTGCGTGGGATACAGATCACCAGCTGATCACCAGCTCAATACCTGATCATTAATTCCTAAGGGTTTCATTTTGCATGGACGTAAATGCAGGACGACATTGTACCATCTGACTCTGGCCTACATATCTCCAAACAGCGAAGGCCAGATGAAAATAGGACAGCAAAGAGGTCAGAGGAAAGAAGGCAGGCATGAGGCATCTGCAACGTGACATACAACTTATGGAGCACGTGTGTCTTGGACACGTGTACCTGGCCAAGGAGGAACCAGTGCAATTTTACGCACATTATGGATGAATGGAAGAGATTGCGTATGAACTCAATGGGACCGATTATTTTGTTGCCATCTGACAACACGTGGCTCAGTGTTCTTCTTGTCAATTTGAGTCCATACATAGATGGCTGAGAGTCCGGCATGCATACGCAACACAGTTTTGCACAGACCATCCATGTCTATCCACTAAGACACATCTGTCACAATAAGAATGGGCTGCTGTTTCCACTAGTATAGGACAAGGGTGGCCCTCAGACCGCCTGCAGGCCAGATCTTTTTTATCCCAGCACATTCATCTGGCTATGGTGACTCGGGCAAGTTTTAATTGAGGTGTTGTAAAATATATATCTACACGGCTCCCTTGTAAGAAAAAGAATTGATGAATCTCCGTGTGCATTTCATATACATTTTATTGTGCTGCTATCTCATGCACTTTCTGGAAAGGCAAAGGACCACTGCCAACCTGTCTCTTGTGGGGATCTTTCAGGAAGCACATTCATTCCTCAGGGCTCCCCCAATCAATGACCTCATAACATCCGGATGCATGTAATGCTCTCATCACTAAACAGTGCCAAGTTTATTGTAGAGGCAGCCATCTGAATTTGGGCAAACACTTCTGGCTTTTGTGTTAGTATAGATAGAAAAGAGTGACCTCTCAGAATAGCCAAAATGGCCATCCTGGGTATTTAGGAAGTGGGTAATGGAATGGATTGAGGAGGGGCTCTGAACCTTTGTGAGCAACAGGGGAAGACATTAAACACACCATGGCACTTGCAGGTGCTACAGCAGCAATCCCTATATTAAATATTCATATTTGATGGGAAAAGGAATATTGGGATAAGAGATTAGGCCATACATGGCAGAGGCTTTCTTTTCTAAAAAATCAAGTGTACTTGCTATTGTACTTGCTATTGTTATACCATTGAGAATCAGAAATTATTGCTGATCTATTGCAAATCAGAGATTTACCAATCTACCTGACCTTGATCTACTTTCTTCCTGCCTCTTATTCAAATGCCTAGGCAGGAAGTCACCTTAAACTTTCTCTGTATTTTTATTTATTTTTAAATTGTATTTTATGTTTTAACATTGTGCACCGCTCTGATATTTCATGGTGTGGTGGTATAGAAATACTTTGTTCTAGAAATACTTTTGTAAAATAAAATAAATAATTACATGGATGACCAGAATGTCCCAAAGTCTTGTTATCATGCTAGAGAAACAGAAACTTTGAACACAAAGCTTTGTGCAGGTGAAAATTTGGCATATTGCTACATTACACATTTCACACTGACTTTTACTCAAAGAATGATGAGAATTATATTTATGGCTTTTACAGAACCATTTCTGACAGCTGGTCCAATCCAGCTACTCATACATGCTAATCAGTATCTTAGATTAGTTCAAATTCATCTCACTTCAGGTGCACATGTATTTATTATTATTTATAAAGAATACCTAACAGATGAGTGGCAGATAATTAAAAAACCAATAAAAGTAGAGAATCCACAGAATTAAGCAACATACAAGCCAAGATACTGTCTAAATAACAAGAATTTGGCTAATATTGTGTTCATTGGCCTGGGACTCTGAAAAAAATAAGAGCCTGGATTCAGACTAAGCTTAGATGATGCACCCATTATTATTTTTTATAGCATCTTTCTTGCATACAAGCAGGCTGGTATTTTCCCTTTCAGAATTCCAATTACCATGCTAGTCAAGTATATGTCCTGGGATGGACCAGCCTGAGCTTAGTCCAGAACATTGTGAAAATCTTGGCCAAGACAAAGGAATGGTTCTCCTACAAACTTTATTATAGCCATGAAACTTATCCTTGTGTGAGTCACCCATCCTTGGTTAACTTACACCGTAAGGTGGCCATGAGAATAAAATAAGATAACCTATGTAAGCCAAACTGATAAATAAAGATGGAGGAAAGACGATAGCTAAAAATATATAAACCCAAATAGTTTCTTTTACAAATTCTCAGACTGCTTCCCCAGGTCACTTTCAGTTTGGCACTTACATCTTATTAACCACAGTGGAGCTATTTCATCCAAACACTAGGCCATGAAACCACTGCTGACTAATATCACAAGAGTAAGATGCTAGGTTAAAAGAAATATGCACAGACAAGTAGGTAGGAAACAGATCTCTCGGGACAGTATGATGGGGTGAGTGCTTAATTTGCTCATGTTTTTATTATAAAGTTGAAACGGACCTTGACTGACTGACTGACTGATTGATTAAGTAGTTCTCCCTCTTAGTTGCTCTCTGTTAAATAGGTAAGTTCCAGTGTATGGTGAGTGCCTTAGTTCCAAGTAGATCATATTATTTTCTCCTATAGCAACGGCTGATGCAATTGCCAAATAAATCCCGAATCCATTGCTGAACATATGGAATATCAAAGGCACCTCACCTATGAAATTTCTAAGTAGAAGGAAGAAGAAATAATAATAATAATAGTAATAATAATAATAATAATAATAATAATAATAATAATAATCTACTAGCATCTTTTTCTCACATAACAATCCTTTTATATTACCACTACTGTTATAGACTATAATATGCTCCAAGTAAGGACATTTTGTGTACAGAGGGATATGGTATACCAGTTAAATTTGCACCTACCTTATCCTAATGCACATACATGGCCACAGTTTGCAGTGAGTAAGGGGTAAATGGTGTCTTGCGAGGTGTTTGGTAAATAAGATTAGAGGAGTGTCTGCTTAGTTAATATATTGATGCTAAATGCATACCACACACACACACACACACACACACAAAATGGTTAGCTACTACCACCTATGGATTTAGGATCAGTAGGGTTTCAATGTATCATATGGCTGGCTCCTTCAGCTCTGAGAGCCATCTGAGATACTGAGTGAAACTCAGCCAGTGTCCTTTCCCAGCCTACTCAGCTTCCCTAATAGGTTAGTGTACCTAGGAATTTGGTCAAAAGATGAGGGCACTGATGTAGGATTATTAGTCAGAATCCCTCCGATCAACACACAAGAGGTGACTTAGCCAAGAAATTAGATTTGCAAACCAACATAAAGAACATACAACTGCAGTCAAGGAACCAAAAAGAGAAAAGAGAGAGGGACTGTGTCCCAGTTCCTGTGTCCGGGAACTTGGCCAGTTGCCTGTTCTGTTTTTTTTTTTTAATAATTTTTATTAGGGGTTTTTACAAAATAAAGTAGAAAAATAGACAACCTTTCTTTTATCTCAACAGAGTTTCATGACTTCTTTGGACTTCCTCACATCTCCCGCTGCCATTTTCATCATCATAAATTTTTCCCAGCAATTTATCATCTAATTTGCAAATTTTATAACCACTTATTTAAATATAATCCTCTGTAAATTAATTTCCCTTAATCTCACTTTACATCCCATTTCGATCCGATTTTGTGGTGGCCAATTATTTATGATCAAACATCCTACTTAACTTTCCACCAAATCACAATATTTTTGTAAATAAATCTTAAATTTCCTCCAATCTTCTTCAACCCTCTCTTCTCCCAGGTCTCGAATTCTGCCAGTCATCTCAGCCAGTTGCATATAGTCCATCAGCTGCATCTGCCATTCTTCCAGAGTGGGTAGATCTTGAGTTTTCCACTTCTTGGCGATAAGTATCCTTGCTGCTGCTGTTGCGTACAAAAAGAATGTTCGGTCCTTCTTTGGCACCATCTGGCCGACAATGCCCAGGAGGAAGGCCTCTGGTTTCTTAAGGAAGGTATACTTAAATACCTTTTTCAGCTCATTATATATCATTTCCCAGAAAACCTTCACCCTGGGACAAGTCCACCAGAGGTGAAAGAATGTTCCTTCATTTTCCTTACATTTCCAACATTTGTTGTCTGGCACATGGCATATTTTGGCTAGTTTAACTGGGGTCATGTACCACCTATATATCATTTTCATTACATTTTCCTTCAGAGCATTACATGCCGTGAAGTTCATCCCCGTGGTCCACAACCTTTCCCAATCCTCAAACATAATATTATGCCCAATATCCTGTGCCCACTTTATCATGGCCGACTTAACCATTTCATCTTGTGTATTCCATTTCAACAGCAAGTTATACATTCTTGAAAGTACTTTAGTCTTAGGTTCTAACAATTCTGTTTCCAACTTCGATTTCTCCACCTGGAATCCTAACTTTTTATCCTTTTTAAAAATTTCTTGAATCTGAGCGTAATGTAACCAGTCTCGCACTTTGTCTTTCATTTTTTCCAAACTCTGCAATTTCCAATTGTTGCCCTCTTTCTCTATTATTTCCCAATATTTCGGCCATTTGGCCTCCATATTGGGTCTTTTTCGGGCCTTAGCCTCCAGAGGTGATAGCCATCTTGGAGTTTTATTTTCCAATAGGTCTTTGTATTTTGTCCAGACATTAAACACTGCTTTCCTGACAATATGGTTCTTAAAGGCCTTATTGATCTTAACTTTGTCATACCATAAGTATGCATGCCAGCCAAATGCATTGTTAAAACCTTCTAAATCTAACACATCAGTGTCCTCTAGAAGTAGCCAGTCTTTTAGCCAGCAGAAAGCTGCGGCTTCGTAGTACAACCTTAAGTCTGGCAGGGCAAAGCCCCCTCTTTCTTTCGCATCAGTTAATATCTTAAACTTAATTCTGGGCTTTTTGCCCTGCCAGACAAATTTAGAAATATCTCTCTGCCACTTCCTGAAGCACTCCGTCTTATCCACAATTTGCAATGTTTGAAATAAAAACAACATCTTAGGCAATACATTCATCTTAATAGCAGCAATTCGGCCTAACAAAGAAAGCTTCAATTTTGACCAACTGTCCAAGTCTCTCTTAATTTCAGACCAACATTTTTCATAATTATCCTTAAATAGACTCAGATTTTTTGCTGTTATGTTTACCCCTAGGTACTTTACTTTTTTAACCACAGCTAGTTCTGTTTCTCTCTGAAACCGTTCTGACTCTGCATCTGTCAAGTTTTTTCCCAACACCTTAGTTTTCTGTTTGTTTAGTTTAAAGCCCGCTACCCGACCAAAGTCCTGAATCAATTGTAACACTCTTTTTGTACTAGATTCTGGCTCTTGCAATGTCAAAACAAGGTCATCTGCAAAAGCTTTAAGTTTATATTGTTTCACTCCGATCTGAATCCCTTGCACCAACCGGTCCCCTCTAATCAAGTTCAAGAGCACCTCCAGGACAGAAATAAACAGCAAGGGGGAAATCGGGCAGCCTTGTCGTGTCCCTTTTTCAATCTTAAACTCTTCTGTAACCACATTGTTAACTATCAGTTTTGCCTTTTGTTCTGAATAAATCGCGTCAATCCCATTTTCAAAACCCCGCCCCACTCCCATTTCTTTTAAATTCCCCTTCATAAATTTCCAAGAAATATTATCGAAGGCCTTCTCCGCGTCTATAAAAATTAGAACTGCTTTAGTGTTAATATTTGTTTGCAAAAGTTCCAAAATGTCAATAATGTTCCTTGTATTAGCAAATAAATGTCTTCCTGGGAGAAAGCCTGCCTGGTCTTTATGAATTATCTCATTTAAAACTCTTTTGAGTCTTCCTGCCAACACGTCAGCAAATATTTTGTAATCCACATTTAAAAGGGAAATGGGGCGGTAGTTCTTAAGTTGTGTCTTTTCAGTTTCTGATTTTGGTATCAATGTGATGAAAGCTTCCTTCCACGATTCAGGCGCCTTCTTTCCCTCCATAATTTCATTGCTGACCTCCATCAATGGTTGAATCAAATAGTCACTTAATGTCTTATAGTACTTGGAGGTCAAGCCATCTGGCCCTGGAGACTTGCCCAACTTCATATTCTGAATGGCCTGTTCTATCTCTAGTCGTGTTATTTTACTATTCAGGAGTGATCTATTTTCTTGTGATAATTTTTTAAGTCCATTTTTCTCCAAAAATTTTGCAATCTCTTCCTCCTTTTGTGGCCCTTGAGTGTATAATTTCTTAAAATATTTCTGGAAACATTTTCTAATTTCCACCGGGTTCTGAATATTCCTTCCTTCTATTTCCAAATTTGTTACTATGTTCAGCTTTTGTCTCTTCTTCAACTGCCATGCCAGCAGTTTCCCACATTTATTAGCCGATTCAAATGTTTTTTGTTTCATTGATTTAATCTTCCATTCTATTTCCTGATTTATCAGTTTGGAATATTGTGCCTGATGAAGTTTAATTTCTCTCAAAATCGGCTGTGACTTCGGGTTTACTCTTAGTTTCTTCTCTAACTCTTTAATTTTCCCCAAAATCTTGTCCTTTTTCTCATTTTGTAGTCTTTTCTTTATGGCGTTCTGTTGTATCAAGAACCCTCTCATCACAGCTTTGCTTGCGTCCCAGATTGTTCTTTTTTCCACAGCAGTGTTCAAATTTATCTCAAAATAGTCCTTTATTGTTTTTTTGGCCTTCTTGATAATCTCCTGATCTCTAAACAGGTTGTCATTCATCTTCCATCTAAAGGAGCCGGTTGGTAGTAATGTCATGTCCATTTTCAACGCGTTATGATCGGAGCAGGTCTTTGGGCAGATTTCCACTTTCTTCACCTTAGGAGCCAGACCTCTAGAAATCCATATTTGGTCAATTCTTGTCCAAGTCAGTTGGGCTTCAGAGAAAAATGTTCCTTCTTTCCCTAAGGGGTTCTTTGTCCTCCATATATCAATCCAGTCCATGTTGTCTGTCATTTCAAAAAAGGTCTTTGGTAGTCTGCCTTCTTTAGTAACCTTTTGGCTTTGTGACCTATCCATGTTTGTAGAAACGATCCCATTCATATCTCCCATCATAATGATGTTATCATAGTCCAGATAATCCAGCATAATCTCATGCAACTTCTTGTAGAATTCTGATTTCCCTTCATTTGGAGCGTAGATTCCTAATATCAAAATTTTCTCTCCTTGGTGCTGTATTTCAATTGCCAAAATTCTTCCATGTTCATCTTTAAATAAAAATTTTGGTGAGAGGCTCTCCTTTGCATATATCACCACTCCTCTCTTCTTAACTAAGTCCGAAGATATAAATTCTTGGCCTAACCTTTTATTTACCAATATTTTTCTGTGGAGCCTAGTCACATGTGTTTCTTGTAAACAAGTAATGTCTAGTTGCTCCTTTTTTAATATGTGAAAGATTTTCTTCCTTTTTTCCGGACTGTTGCAGCCATTTATATTCCAACTTAAAAGTTGCAGAGACATCCTGGATAGATCTGTTTAGTTTCCTTGGGATGGTATTTTGTTCTGTAAGTCTTCAGGGTTCTGAGGTACAGGCACCTGTGGTGGTTCAGGCCCTGAGGGTAGTTCAAGTCCTTTATGAAGGTCCTCTCCGTAGGCAGTCAAAAACTTATCCCTATCTTCCAAAGTTCTAATTTTAATCTTCTTCCCTCTAAAGGTAAAAGATAGTCCTTGGGGAAAGTCCCACCTAAAGATGATTGAGTTGCTTCTCAGCAGTTTTACTAAGTCCAAATATTCAGATCTAAGATCCAACAGCTGTTTAGGAATGTCCTTAAAAATCTCAATTCTTTTGTCCGAAATGTTCAAAGAGCTTCCGTAGTGCAGGCCCAAAATCTTGTCCCTTTCCTCCTTTGATCTCAACGTAATCAAACAGTCTCTGGGCCTTTCTCTCTTTGTGAGTCTTCCAAGTCTGAAGGCTGACACAATTTTAAAATCTTCCTCCTCTAGACCCCAGAACTTGGAGAATTCTTTGGTCAGAAACTCAGCTAGATTACCTTCTTCCACTTCTGGTATCGATCTTATCCTTAAATTAATCTCCCTGTTCCGAAGTTCCAACATGGAGAGATAGGTCTGGTGTTCCCCAACCTGCTTACTGAGCGGCCTTACTTCTTTTTCCAACTCTCCCACTCTTTGGCTGGTCTCTTCGGCCAGTTTCTGATTTTCACCTGCAGCCTCCTTCAGTTGTCCGATTGCTTGTGCATTCTGTGCAACTTGCCCAGATAATTTGTTTAAAGTTTCTGTATTAAGGTCAATTTTCGCAGTTTGTTGGTCAACTTTCCTCTCCAAAGACTCCAATTTCTCAAGAATTCTCTCTAGTACAGAACCAGATCCTCCTGAGGCCATCTCTTCTAGTTGTAAATCCTCAGTTTCTTCCTCCCCTGCCTGTGACAGGGAGGTAACTTTTTCCTCCGAGGGCAAAGTGGGCACAGATGATCTGCGTGCTTGTGAGGCTGCAGTTACGGTTGTCAGAGTTGTTTGTCTGGTTCTTAATCCCTTTCTTTTTGCGCCACTCATTCCAAAGTTATCTAGCAGTCAAGGTCAAGCTGAGTTATTCCCATGGGAAAGCTACGGCCCAGATGGTAGCAGTCAAACAAAGGGCCGGGAAATAGAAAGTAAAACAATGTTTTTGTTGTAAATCCTCAATCCTCTAGGGGGAGCATAAAATGTCCTAGGAAGAAGAGTCCATTCCACATACGAAATCTGAACCAATACTTAGGGATCTTCACAAAAGTAGTTTTAGCAGAGTTGGTTTTAGGTTTGCCACAATATTTCAAGTTGTGCTTACTGGAGTTCCAAAATGCAAGAACGTAACCATTCTGAACTCCCTCAGACTGTCTCAAAGTTTAAATAGAATGTATCCAAATTTGCAGTCTGACAGTTCTACTGCTCAGGCAGTTCTGACACCTGGGCTTCTTAAACAGAATTGTAATCCACAAAGAAAGGAGTATATAAGTCCTAATAAAAGTCCAAAAATCAATTGCTTACAGTCTTTAAAGGGAAAAGTAATTTCTGCGGGTGCTCAATCTGAGCTGTCAAAAGTTCTCTCTATGCCTCCACTCCTCCTGCTCTTTGCTTTAAAAGTCAATGGCTGCGGAGGACGGACTTCCTTTTCCTCGTCTCTCCGCTTTCAGCTTATTTTCAATATTTTTAGTCCCGAAATTTAGTAAAGTCCTCAATTACTCACGGGTTGTTACGTTTTAGAATCTTGTGTTGAAGGAAGAAAGGTCGGCGCTCACCGGCAACGGCAACGCGGCTTCGCTCCGCTGAATGCGCATAGACCCACAGCGCCGCTACCCCCTCTGCGATCCGGAGCCCCTTACGGGGTTCCCTCAACGTTTCGGGGGTAGCTCCTGGCGCCCGCCGGGTCCCGAGACCGCAGGCTTCCGCTGCCTGCGGTTTTCCAGAATGGGTCTCCGCTTCGCCGTAGCGGACGACCCTTTTCCAGCGTAGCTTCCCTCTCCCGGTTAGGAAAGGGCAGCCATTACCGTTCGCGCCGCCTCCGGAAGTCGGCCAGTTGCCTGTTCTGTATGGGGTTGCACTCCCTCTGAAAGGTGGTCATGGATCCATTTTTGCTGCCAGAGACCAAGGTGGCTTCAATGACCAGGGCTAACTTTGGTACACCAACTATTGTTGTTCTTAGACAGGGACAACAACATGCACTGATAAACTCAAGACTTTATTATTGCAATGTACCCTATGTGATCTAACCTTGGGCATGGCCTGAAGGCTCCAGCTGGTGCAAAACACTGTAGCTAGACTCTTGAAGAAGACAGACTATCACTAGCACATAACATTGGTGTTTAAAAGCTTGCACTGGCTGCCCATACATTATTGGGCAAGGTTCAAAGCTCTTGTATTAATTTTCAAGGCCCTTAGCAACTTGAATCCAGGGTCTACCGGATCCCTTATGCCCCTGCCCAATCACTAAAGTATTTGGGGGAATCACAGTTACTGGTCCTCCATGGCTCAAATGCATGGCTTGTAACTACTAGGAGCTGACCATTCAGTGTTGTGGATCAATTTTGTGAAACTCCCTTCCAGTTCAAGTCAGATAGGCCCCCCTACTGAAATTCCAGAGCTTACTGAAGACTTTTTTGTGATTCCATCAGGCTTTTTATCGGAATTCTTATTTTATAGATTTAACTCATTTTTACTTTCATTGTTTTGAGTCTACTGTACACCACTTACAGATGACTGTAATTAAGTGGTATAAACATTGTGAACAACAATAATAATCAATATTGCTTCATGTATTTGTCCCAAATGTTGAAGTGGGCAGTAATATGTACCTTACATGGTTATAGAAGATCCATAAAAAAGGAAGTCAGAAATCAAGGTCTCTCTTTACCATCGTAGCAGAAGATGTCATATGAAGTCTAGAAAGTGTAGCAACTGCTGACTACAAAGTGTTTGGCTTTCTATTTGTAAGAAACTTGGCCTTGATACTAATAAGAGGGTATACTTTGATTTATGAATGGTTCCCTGGTAGAGCACACGAGACAAGGGAAATCTGGTACTGTATTGTCCTACTCAATATATAGGGGGATATAATGGTGTAGCATAGCTCATGCAACCTTGCCCTTTAAAAATAAGGAACAACAGAGGATTATCGTATATATAACTCCTTTAACATAACACATTATATTCCTAACTCTCTGTGATAGAAGGCTTGGCCAATCCTATCTTTGAAAAAGAAACTCTATCCAACGGTAGACTCTATCCTGGGAATACAGAAGTAGTGACGCCATGAGTTTGGAGCCATTTATAAAGTCCTTTTCAATCATCCCAAAGAGGAGCAGCAGGAATCTTCTGTTGGATCTCCCACCAATAATTTAACTTGGTATGAACACTTGTAAACTGCAAGTTCACAGTGGTAAGGCACCATAAACCACTTGCTACTGTCGATGCTCCTTATTTCTCTCAAGGCAAGAATTAGGAGGGTCAACTTACCACATATTGGTTCAGGTGATAGGGATGGGAGAACGCTCTTGCCATCCCTATGTGAAGGGTATTCCGTTAAAGGAATCCAGGGACTCGATGGTTTGGTCAACCCCTGAGAGGGGGTTGTGCCCGTGCCTGAGTCCAGGGGGACATTTGGGTGGCAGAGATAGCCTGTTCCCGGCTTTCCGCTTATCCAGGTGTTCACCCTTGGCTGACCTATGCTGGAACCCTGGGCCAGCACTACCTGCATGGCAGGGAGCTAGTCAAACCAGAGCCTATGAAACCATTCACTTTCTGTAATCAATAAAGTTGTGGCCTAAATTCTGCCAAAAACCAAAACTAAAATTTGAGTCAAGTGTGAATTTATTTGGGGGGGGAGGTTTCTGGGTCTGAACACGCAAAACATTGAGTCTGCAGAAGCATTGGAGCTTGCCAGATGGAACAATCCCTCCTCCTGAGGACTGTTCTGGGGTTTCCCTGATACAAATTTGGGGTGCTTAAGGGGAGGAGGGAGGTGGTAATCCAACTGCACAAGCAGAAATGTGCAGAGCTCTTGCTGACAGGGGTCATTTGCTGAATCCTGCCCATTATCATCAAAAGTGGGCACCCCCCATTTGAAATCTTTGAAGTAAAGGCAGGGATGGTGGTGTACAGCCATGCAGCCCGAAGTCTAAAAACTCCACTGCTGTTGGGTTCTGTTGGTTCAAATGTAAGCTCCAGAATATTAAGTCTACTTTAACTGCAGCTGGCTAATATCCGATGCTGCTCTAGAGTCCTAAAATCTGACCCTTCTATTACAGGAACCACTAGTTTCTTTTGCATCGGAAAGGACAGTGCCTATGAGAAAGTATGGTGCATGCAAAACAGCATCACCACATAAAAAAAGAGTTCCAACCACACTGAAATTTCCTGCAAAGTTTTATTTGCTTCGTGTGCAGAGACGTGCTGTTCTTTGGTCGGTATGGAGTAGTTAAAAAGGTATGCAGGCCTTTCAAAGTTACACAGATATCTTTAGAACAGAAAAAAGGGGCAGAAGACGAGTCATTCTGTAATCCCTCAGGGAAGCCCCACAAGCAGCGCTTGAGCGCTCTCCCTACTTGCGACTCCCAGCAAATGGTATCAAAATGCATGATGTCTCCTACAATGGAGGTAGATCACAATAGTCATGACTAGTAGCCATTGGTAGCTGTATCCTCCAACATTTTGTCTGAGAGTCAGTGTGGTATAGTAGTTAGAATGTCAGACTAGGACCTGGGAGGCCAGGGTTCAAATCCCCAGTCAGCCATGAAGCTACACATTATAGCTTGTGTATTGGTCTAGGGAGCACAATGTGAACCAAGCAAAATTACCCCCCCCCCATTTCTAGCTGAGAAATGGTCTAAGGTACTAACCTTAGACCATTTCTTAGGGAGAGGGAAGAACATGCATCAAAGAATGTATTTAGGAAGGGGTCACAGGTCAGTGGGAGAGCATCTGCTTTGCATTCAAAGGTCCCAGGTTGCTGTTGTTTATTAAATTTGTATACCGCCTTATACCTGTAGGACTCAGGTTGCTTCACAACACAAAGTTACAATATACAAAGCACAAAATACATAATAAAAACAATAAAAACAATCAACAATACACACTACTAAACAATACGCTCCCCAACGAAAACCCCTAACCAGTACTCCAACCCACAAATATACAACAACAACAATAATATATTATTTGTACCCTGCCCATCTGGCTGGGTTTCTCCAGCCATTCTGGGTGGCTTCCAACAAAGATTAACAATACATTAAAATGTCACACATAAAAAACTTCCCTGTTCAAGGCTGCCTTCAGATGTCTTCTAAATGTCAGGTAGTTGTTTATCTCTTTGACATCTGATGGGAGGGTGTTCCACAGGGTGGGAACCACTACTGAGAAGGCCCTCTGCCTGGTTCTCTGTAGCTCAACATTACAAGACTCAACATTAATGTATACCATTTAACAATAATTTAAAACAACCCCACCCTCCAAATAAACCAGCACCCACCCAAGTTAAAACCTCATCCCTGTTAAAACAATAATTTTAACACACCCTCGACGTGCCACCCCTCTAAGTGTCATCCCTTCAAGTGTGGCCCTGTCCCAGGGCAGGCAGGCTCTATAGAGCTGCCCCACCTGCTGATGTATGCCTAGCTGGGGCAGCAGATGTTTCCAGTGCTGCCTGCCTGTCTTCCCAGGGTCCCGGTCCTTGCAGGACTCTCTGCAGTCCTCTTGAATGAGGGGAAACTGGCAGCTGACGATAATTTGTTGTTTAATCTTCAAGAATAAAAATAAATTTAAAATGACAGACAAATTATATCACACATTCAGATTTTTGGACCTGATCTCTTTTGGTGTCTTTCTTCCTTAGGTGTTAGGTAAATCCTAGAACTTATGGCCCTCCTCTGCAAAATGAAGGATGTGGAAAGGAGGATTTCTCTATCTCCACCTGAGTAGGTTTCATTTCCTTCTTCACTTTCGGCAGATGTAAGGGGAGTTCAGCAGTTGGGAGACACCCCCCCTCCACAGTGACTATGAGATGACAAAGGTCTGAAGACAGTGCCATTGTGAGAAAGCTTCTAAGTTCCTTTTGGTGCCATGAATGCCACCCACTCAACCTGCCCTGTGGCTTTAAACACCACCAAATACTTCACAATTCCTATGTACTCTGTGGCACTGACAGCTGGGCTGCCTCTGAATTGTTTGGCCCTTTGGGCCGTGATAACCCACATTAAAAAGTCCATTGTTCTCTCGGTCTATGTGCTGAACGTGGTGCTGGCCAACCTCTTGCAGAGTCTGCTGCTACCCTTCTGGATTGCTTACAGTTCCCGCAACCACCACTGGATCCTAGGGCAAGTGGCCTGTGTGGTGGTTGGTGTGGTCCACTCCACAAACTTCTATGCCAAGAACAGCTTCCTGTGCCTCATTGCCATGGACCGTTACATAGGGTTAATTCACCCAATGAAGTTGCACAGATTGCAGACAATGAGCAGTGCCACAAAGGTGAGCGTTGTGGCTTGGCTCCTGGTGGCCATTTTGTGTGCTGCTGGCATTTGGCTAGAGATGAAGGACTTGGGGACATGGCAAGGGAATTGTTTAGACAGCATCCAATTAGGCAAGGACTATGCACACTTCAAGATATCTACCATGAGCCTCACTTTATTCATTCCTTGCATTCTCATGGGATTCTTCTACCTTAGGGTGCTGCTTGAGGTCAGGAAGATGACATCTCTGCATCAAAGAGTAAAACAGAGGATCTGTGGCTTTATCTCCATTATCTTGGCCTCCTACTTCTTGCTCTATACTCCCTTCCAACTGGTTTCATTTTATAGATTCTACTGGACACTGGAGCTGGAAAAGGACAAGATCTGTGATTTTAAGAGGAGCATTTTCAATTCCATGTACTTTACTTGGTGTTTGGCCACCTTGGCTAATATATTGGATCCCCTTCTTTACGTCCTGCTCCTTAAAGATGTTCAGGCTGATCTTAAAGATCAGCTCAGTTTCAAAGGTCACAGGACAGAAAACACACATAAGTTGGAAGATCTTCCTTTACATTCCACAACAGAACAGACATAAAAGCAACCTGAGGTTCAATAAGTCATCTACTGGCTTTAGACATGGAAAACCTAATGGTTAATCACAGTGTCTTTCAAACTTCTCTGCTCTCTGACACCAAAAGAAGGTCAAAAAGAAAAATAAGGACCCTCACAAACAAGGAAGTGTGTTTCTAAAGTCATCAGGAAGAACTTTCTGACAATAAGAGCTGTTAGATGGTGGAACGGACTCCCTCACTGGTTGGTGGACCCTCCTTACTTGGAGGTTTTTAAGCAGAGGTTGGATGTCTGCATGGATGCTTTAGTTGAGAGCAGTTGGACTAGATGACCCTTGGGATCCCTTCCAACTCTACAACTCTACAATCCTATGAAAGTAACATGACCTGTAGAATTCCAAAGTTGTTGACCACAGCTTCAATATACTGATGGTACTCAGCTCTGTCTTTCCATCCTGTCTGAATCAGGAGAGCCTGTTCAGGTGGTGGACTGGTGTCTGGAGACAATGGTGGGATGCTTGAGGGCCAGCAGGCTGAAAGTGAATCATGATAAGATGATAATGCTGAACACAGGGAGACAGCCTGTTCTTGGCGCTCCTCTGAAGGATAAAATGCTGTGTACATAATGTAAATGGGGGAAATTAGTCACACCTGAGAGCGTATGCAAGTGATCCATGCTAGTAAAATAGTTGGATGCATGAGGGCAATTAAGTAACAGAAATATTCATCAAAAAGACCAAAACTTTTTAAAAAATAATGAATCATATAATAGAATTTGTGAATACAGAAAGTGCTTTGCAAAAGCTCATTGCCTTACCCCCATATGCCCACTCAACTTCTTTGATCTGCAGAATTGGCACTGCTATGGGCGCCACATAATGCTTGTTATATGTCTGTCTTTTGACATGCAGCGGCTCTTAGACTTTGGAACTCACTGCCAAGTCAGATCAGGCAGGTGCCTTCACTGTATTTTCTTTTGGCTCCTACTTACAACATTTTTGTTTAAGCAAGCCTCTCTAGACACATAGATGTTGATGTATTTTAATATTTTGTGCTGTTAATTTTAAATTTATTTACATGTTTCAAATATGTTAACTGTTTTAATATTTCTCATAAACTGCTTAGAGGTTTTACTGCAACCAAGTCCTGTAATTTATGTTAAGTAAAAATAAAACAGCTTTCACATTAAGCTTGTGTGGTAAGTCCCTTATTTTCCCATTTGGCAGATCAAGAACAAGGGTTACATTTGTTTGAAGCTACCAAATGAGGCAGGTGGGATAAGCCCCCAAGGTTTTCATGTTCTGGTTCCGTTCACTGTCTGCTGGACCACAGAAAACAGATGCCTTCTCTTTCTTCTAGAACAGTGGTCCATCTACCAAACCACAATAATCCAGGTCATCACCACTGTTACAAATACTTGTCTTTGAATTGCACCACTTTTATGTGCCAAAACAGAGGCTGGGGGTTTTGTGAAATAAATGGCTTCTTGTGGTGTCATCTAGGATGTTATGACATCATGGTTGAAGGGACCTGGTTCAACATGCATCCTAACCTCATCAGGGTGACAGGAGCTGGCACCTGCACAAGACACATGAGACAACATTTGACCTGTGGCTATATTTGAAGACCATTTGTTCTGTTTAGCAAGGGTGATCGTCGTTGTGCCTCTGTGCAAGAAGAGGCTGTTGGTCCCTCTTAACTGACATTCTTAACTGAACATACACTGAAGGGAGAGACTGAGCCCCGCCCACCGGATACCAGGCACGCTACTACTCAAATTAGGCCCCAGTGTTTTTCTTACAATAATATGGGGAAGGTTGATGGGGATCCTGGTGAAAAAGCATACTTGGGATCTTTGCAACTCAAGGGGTGTCGCTTGGCACATGCACAGTCCATGTGCCCATCTGGTGCAGTGGGATCACAGCTTCTGGTTGCATCCCTAATGCCATGTGTCCCACTGCCCTTGCTCCCAACATACATGCTGCATTTGAAAGAGAAGCCCACACAGAAATTGGATGGTGGGGCCAGGAGGCATGGTTCTGCTGCCCACCTGACATATGGGATGCAAACATTGTGGAAGTGGTAGATGGCATGGTGAAGTGATTGTGTTATGGCACTCATGTAACCTCCAGTCTGTCACTGGAGTCTGATGCATACTAGGAACAGAAGGGGATGCAGTCTTGCTGGTGGGTTTTCACCATGCCAGCCTCATTGCCACCTTGCCTCTCCTCTTCTGTCTTCTAGGAAGCAGCAACAACAAGACTAACTGGAGGTCAGGTGAGCACTTGCAGTAGCACCACCTGCTACTGTGTGGAGGGCTTTGAATGACCACTTCAACTATGCCTGCATGAGCAAATAGCTACTTTTTCAACTTCCTTTCCACTTCAAGCTATACTCCACATGAACCTGCCTTCTATGAGTCAAACCATTGCTTCATCTAGTCTCCATCTAATTCATGGCCAGTACTTTTTTAAAAAGGAATTTTGGGGAGGGGGTCTTAGGGAGCCAAAAAAAAGCCCTTTCATATATTGTCATTACAGCTGGAGACCCTAGGGAAAGTCCAAAACTTTGGGTGGTATCCAGCTAAACAGCTAGGTTAGTGCAATGACTTTTAGCTGCGCAATGAACTTCTCCCCCCTTTCCTGTCCTCGTATGCCACATGAAACCCCTCTAAATCTGCTCCAGAGGGTGGAAGGAACACCCCAAAGCAGATTTAGAAGGAGCATTGTGGGCACACATTGAGAGGGTAGGGCAGGGAAGTGTGTGCAGCTAAGAGTAGTTGCACTAAATTACTATTATTATTTACATTTCTATACCACCTTTATCTTCCAAGGGTCTCAAGGTGGTGTACATGGCTCTCCTTCTCCACATTTCACCCTCACAACAGCCCTGTGAGGTAGGTTAGGCTAAGAGACCCAGGGAGCTTCATGGCTGAGTGGGGATTCAAACTCTGCTCTCCCAGGTCCTAGCCCAACACTGTTTAGTAACTGTTTAGTTGTTTACAACCCTATATTTAAAAACTTTATCATTCTTTTTAATGCCAAATTTGGGGTGTGCGCACAAAAAAACTCTACGTGCCCTGCAGACCACTTTTAAGCAACCTCTACTGTATTTGATCAACAAAGAAACATGAAATTTGTAGGTCTGGGTGGGCTGGGGAACATTTGCCCCTGTCCACTTGTGCAGTGATGTCCAGTGTTTGCACATGGTTTGAACCAAAAGTTTGAGGCACACTGATGGCTCTGTGAGCATTCCAACCCTGGTTGTAATAGAGGTGGCAGTGCCATGTGTCTCTATCTTCATTCAGATCGTAAGACCTACCAATCGCCATCTTCTCAATCTTGCCAGAATTCAGCTCTGTTTGGTCCTTGCAGTGATAGACAATGAATAAGCACAGATCTGCAATTTCTAGTCTGATTGACAATAATAAATTAAGTGGTGTTATACATCTGTATCTGTGTCTTATATGCACATAGTCCTATGGCTATGCATCTTGTGATAAGAGAGTGCCCACATTCTTTTAAAACCACTTCAAGTACTTTTATTGGGAAACTTTCTTTGAAACACTCTGGTTTGAAGAAAAACAAAGGAGTGGCTATTAAGAGCCCTCCTGTTCTTAATTTTGGGGAAAAGAGCAACAACATACACTTACCTTAGAAATCTAAGCTACAGATATGCATCCACTTTGTCCCTCTAGGTACATACCTCTATTTATGTGATAAGATTCAGCCAAAGGTGGGGACGGAGAGGTATACAATTATTTCAAGCACAGTCTGAAAGGAACTGCCTCAAAGACTTTCACATAGCTGAGTAACAAGTATCGAGAGGCAAGGAAAGCTTGAAATTTCAGGCCATCTTTGAAATAGCAAAGCAGATGTCAAATAACGACAGTGCTTTGAAAGAAAAAGGAAGTCGTAAGTCTTACATTGCTTCTGATTAAGAAAAGCCAAATTGAAATACAAAACAATTAAAATTGAAAGCATATTTGGGTTGTGCAGTGTGCAGCCTGCATCTCCTTCCATTCCTTTTTCTTTCATACCCAAACCAAAAACCCCAAGTTCTAGTGTTAGGATTCTGAAAATAAAATTTAAAAATTCATTCCAGTAGCACCTTAGAGACCAACTAAGTTTGTTATTGGTATGAGCTTTCGTGTGCATGCACACTTCTTCAGATACATGCAGATACATGCACACGAAAGCTCATACTAATAACAAACTTAGTTGGTCTCTAAGGTGCTACTGGAAGGACTTTTTTTATTTTGTTTCGACTATGGTAGACCAACACGGCTACCTACCTGTAACTAGATTCTGTAAATGTGAGAGACTACACACATGCAGCTTTCAGCCATGAGGCTGAACACATGGATGCTGGAGATGGGGCCAGGAGACTTGCAGATGTCAGTGGCAGCACCAGGAGGTGTGGTCCTGCTTTCCCCTGTGTGCTTGGGATATCTCCTGTGGTTGAGGATGGGGCTCTCCTGAGCTAGACTCTCTCTCTCTCTCTCTCTCTCTCTCTCTCTCTCTCTCTCTCTCGGGCCTCATTGTCTATTTGATCCAGTCACTTATGGAAATATCAAATTTGACAGAACAGATTAGAGCTGTGATCGTTTTGCTGTGAAAGATCAGAGAGAGATTGGGAAGGAGGAGGAGGAGAGAGGCCATGGCATGTGCAATTGGCTACGTAGCTATGATGACTGATCTGCAACAGATGAAGGTGGTTTCTCCTCTGAAATCTGCCTGTCCTTTATGCCTTGACTCTGTTGTGGGAAAGGGAAGCTGAAGCATCACAAAAACACCCAAAGAACTCACAGAGCAATGGATTCTATGATGAGGAGAGGTTGAGAAATTTGCACATGGTTACCATTATGTGAGAGGGTACTGAGAGAGGTTGCTTGCTCCTCCCATCTATGCCTACTGCCACCTACTGGAGAACCTGGGAACATTGGTCATTGCTCTTGCTGTGGCTCCCCTAGCCAAAACACAGAAAAAACTCCTCTGAATGGATTGGGTGCTCCAGCACTAGCTAAGGCATATTTGTTGTTTTATCACTTTGGAGCTTTATAGAGTGCCAATATGATAATTGTCAATTCTTACACAAAATGGTACTTTAAATTGTGTGCCTGGAAACACGTGATCTGATCCAAGTGCTCCCCCCATTTCACTATAGGTATCCAACCTAAGTACCTGGTCCTTTGCCTATGCACTGCAAGTGGGAAAGATATGCTGTCCAATAGTGCCAAGAAGCATCTTGATCCAATAGTGCCAAGAAGCATCTAGTTTCTGGCAATATTCATGCTGATTGTTACTGGTGGAAAGGTTATGCCTGCTCAAAAAAAAATCCCAGTGCTACAAGTGCCTGTTTTCCCAATACTTAGGGACAATAGTCATGATCTTGGTCTGATGGTTAGCTCCATAGCCATCTTGACTAACAGAAAGGGCAGCCTGAGATAATTGGCTAGTAATATCTCTCGATGGAGTTGGATAGATTAGGACAAGCAGCTGGTGACATCAGTTCTCCAAAGGAACATTATGGTCTGCTTGCTTTTGGACACGCTCCCATTCTTGAATCCTGCCGGTAACATGGGGTACCTTATCAATCATACTCACACAGCTGGAACAGACATGTCTGCTAAAATCAGAGATAGATTGTGGAGAATCTAATACCATTCACATGTGTAAGAGGAACTGGATTCCAATATACTCCCCCCCACACACACACATTAGGTGAGGGATTAATAAATTGTTTTGTGCTCCTTACTTATTCCAAGTTGAGCATTTGTTCTGTGCAACTTGTACTCCCTTGTGAGTCCTTTAAATGCAACTTTCCTTTAAAAACAGGGATCCAGCCAATATTTTGCAAAATGATTGCCCCCTGGCCCTCTCTTGAGCAGCAGTGGCAGCAATAATGTTTGAGGTCATCATTCTGTGATTCTTACAGGGATGGCACTGCACTCATTTTGTCTGCCATAGATTTTAGGGGAATCAAAAAGGGCCTCAAGGCTGATCTAGGAAAGGGATTCTCAACCTGAGCCTGAAGAAGGAAGGGGGGGGGGGGAAAGCAGTTAAGGCGATTTGGGAAGAACAGCAACAAGACTCTGCTGAAGTTTCTCAAACCTTTTTATCTGGGCCACTTTCAGAATAAAAAATTGCTTGTTGATATTTTTATTGATAAGAAATACATTGGAAAACAAAAAGAAAAAACCAACAGTGCTTGATTTATAACAACTACTTTATAATATGATCATGGGACATCCTGGAAGATAAAACAATGCAGCTACATAAGAATTCCCCAAAATAGTTATAAATGAGCCTCTTACATATGCACCTTAAGCATGTATACAAACAGATTTGCTTTTGCTGTGTAATCTCATTGATATTAGGTCTAATTTGAGACAAACTCTCATCTTCTCATCAACACAAAGAAGCCTTTCCCTTTTCTGATCTTTCAGAAAATCCCTGTTCATAACAGTATGTTGTGGAGAATGTAGAAGAATAGCCCGTGTTCTTAAAGAAAGGCATGGATACTGTTTCTGGTTGAATATCCAAATATATTTGTCAGGGAACTGCCATCGGAAAGACAGGAGGTGGAGAGGCTCTCAGAAGGCAGGAGAGAGTCAGCAGTGGAGGAAGGCACCAGTAGGGGGAAATCGGGAAGTCTTAAGGAGAGAGAGATGGAGGCATGGCTCAGGGACTCTTCCAGCAGTAACAGCAGAGGAGTTTCAGATCCTCCCATAAGCACCCCCACTCCTCGCCGGAAACTGTCGCGCCGAGAATCCAGACGACGCGTTTCCGTCAAGGAACTTTTATGTTGGAATAGATTCCGTAGACGCCCACTGTCGGATTCTACCAGCGACTGACGGAGCTATGCTTTGGGGGCTCCGTTAGAGACAGAGGTTGGCTGGCTAGCCAAAACCCGGAGGGATCAAGCTTTACGCACAAGCAGCTCATTATCCCATCATAATATTGATACTATATTATTCTATACTACAATGAAATGTTTAAATGTTTCTGTGATTGTCCTTGAATCTTTCCAACATACTTGCCATCCTCTCCTGCCACACCATTTGAGAACTACTCCTTTACTGGATTTGCAGCTGGTCACTTGACTTAGGAACAGATCATCTTGGGTATCATTAGGTAAAGTTAAGGACCCCTGGATGGTTAAGTCCAGTCAAAGGGGACTCAAAGGTGTGGCGCTCATCTCGCTTTTCAGGCTGAGGGAGCCGGCGTTTGTCCACAGACAGCTTTCCGGGTCATGTGGCCAGCATGACTAAACTGCTTCTAGCACAACAGAACACTGCGACAGAAGGCAGAATGCATGGAAACACTGTTTGCCTTCCTGCCACAGTTATGCACTTGCACTGGCGTGCTTTCAAACTGTGGGGTTGGCAGAAGCTGGGACAAAGCAATGGAAGCTCACCCTGTTGCGTAGATTTGAACCGATAGCCTACTGATCGGCAAGCCCAAGAGGCTCAGTGGTTTAGACGACGGCGTCACTCGCATCCCGTATTTACTGCCACTGTGTCAGATGGTTTAATACTGACTTGGTGCGCTCCAGGTGTTTTTGGACTCTGTTTCCCATCATCCCTGAGCATTGCCCATCCTGGCTGGGGCTGATGGGAGTTGTAATCCAGCCACATTTGGAAAGCACCGTGATGGCTATCCCTGATATTGTTGTGCACGGTCAATATTGGAGAATATTTACCGTATTTTCTGCTCTATAAGACTCACTTTTTCCCTCCTAAAAAGTAAGGAGAAATGTGTGTGCGTCTTATGGAGCGAATGCAGGCTGCGCAGCTATCCCAGGAGCCAGAACAGCAAGAGGGATCGCTGCTTTCACTGCACAGTGATCCCTCTTGTTGTTCTGGCTTCTGAGATTCAGAATATTTTTTTTCTTGTTTTCCTCCTCCAAAAACTAGGTGCGTCTTGTGGTCTGGTGCGTCTTATAGAGCGAAAAATACGGTATTTATTGATTTTAACTCTTCTGTCAACAAAGTTTCTAACTAGTGAAGTGCTACAGGTGCCACATAACACTTGTTCTGCATTTGTAAGAAGTGGATCCTTTAAGTGTAGTGGCACCCCATTATTAAGACCATAAAGATAGCCGGCTGAATCAGGCCAATGGGCCCATCTAGTCTAGCATTCTGTTCTCACCATGGCCAACCAGATGCCTGTGAGAAACCAGTGAGCAGACCATGAGCACAAGAGCCCTCTCCTCTTCCATGGTTTCCAGCAACTGGCATTCAGAAGCATTGCTATCGTTTAATTCCTTTTGTAAACCGCATTGAGGTTTGTGATTTGAGGACCCGTCCCCCGCTTGGGAATAATAAAGACACGTGGACACAGTATACTGGGTTAATGGGCTAGAAAAGGCCACAACTTTATTGATCACAGCATGTAATCAAGGTATTGGCTTAGGCATTGGACAAGAGCAAATTTGACTCCACCCACTCAGAGAGGGTTGAGTCTGATGAGGGGTTAACCACCAGTAGGGGGAGCCTGTTGATGCAAATACAACTATAAGCTCTCCCCTGATGCCCCCAGCCACGCAGGGCATCGGACAGGATCCACAACAGCTGGATTCTTTTAATGGAATACCCATAAGTGAAGGGGTAGGTGAGGGCCACATCATGCCCTTCCATACACCAACAACACATTCCAATGCCTAACCGCCAGATACCAAGAAAGTTGTGACGATTGCTATGAGGTAGGCGGAAAAAACCAAGAGGCCAATTGGGAAAAACTCCTACCAGGCCCCCTGGGCAACCAGGGCGACCAATCATGGGTCCATAGCAAGGCCAAGCGAGAAGCTACGCACTAAAGGGAGTGGTGGGTGGGTGACTCGCAAAAATCTGCAGTGCAATGGCGGGGAGAGCTGGTGCGGCCACATTTGAGCGGCTAGACCACGCCCCCCCTGCAGTGTCACCCGATTGGGTGCCCAGCTGGGAGGCGTGGCGCACCAGCAATGATGGCAGGGCAGGGGGCAGATGCCCCCTGCGTGACGCGGGGATCGGCTCCCGCTCACAACCCCTCCCTTCCGGAAGGAGGAGAGGCTTTAGTACAACTGAGTGGTTTATAACACCAAATAAATAAAACACATACAGTGGATAAAAATAAATTAGAATAAATCTTAAAAACAGAAAACTTGCTTACAATGCCTGCTGAAATAGAAAAAATATTTATTGCACTTTTATCTCTGTTGCTGGTTGTGGCAATGCTACCTATACCATCTCTTTGAATAAGCAGCTTAAATGTGGATTTTTATCTGCTTTTTTGAAACCAGGTCCATTTAACCAAAGGGGCAGTAGCGACATGTGTGATGAGGCCCAGTTTCAGAAAATAACTGCATTACTGAAACGTAGCCAGTTCTAGAGTCAATATAGCTACTCTAAGTAAGTGACAGGACTGTGGAAGATTACTAATGGTCACAATGCATGGTGAGTCCAGTTTTACACCTGGCTCACATATTAAAATCTTTATTCAACAGACCTTTTGCCTCACCAGTATTATGCAGAAGGTTAGTTCGGTAATACTAACTTTAGAAGGAAAGAGCACCACCTACTGAATCAGAGTGAGTATTCTCTCCAACACCTAAGCTTTCCCTTGGACATCCCCCATCCAAGCAGCAACCTGGCCTCACCCTGCGTAGTTTATGATGTCTGATGAGATCATTGTCTGATCTCATGGCTGCAGGCCAGATACAAAGATGTGTAATGCTTAATTATGGCATGCAATTAAATGGTTCTTTAAAGAAAAACCTTAATAATTTAGAGTTGGTAAAGTTAGCTTAAAACCTGTAAAGGTGCATTTGGTTTCAGGTTTAGCCATATGTTTGGGTATATAGAGCAAAATGATGCCTATGTCCCCAAATTTAACTTCAATTGATTCCCCCTGGAACCACACACACACACACCTGGGTTTTGTCTATATATTTCCCCAGAATCCCTTAATAATAGTTATGAAATATTCCCTTAATAGTAGTTACAAAAGGGTCCAGGGAAGGTTTAGCAGGATGGTGCTCACCACCTACAGTATTATTATTATTACTATTATTATTATTATTATTATTAATCTATTTGTACCCCACTCATCTGCCAAGGTTGCCCTAGCCACTCTGGACTAATTCTGAAAGAATATAAGAAAAACACAACCAGGCTTCAGGCATTAAAAGCTTCCTTATACAGGGCTACCTTCAGATGTCTTCTGAAAGTCAGATGTTTATTTCTTAGACATCTGAAGGGAGAAGAAGAAGAAGAAGAGTTTGGATTTGATATCCCGCCTTTCACTCCCCTCCAGGAGTCTCAAAGCAGCTAACATTCTCCTTTCCCTTCCTCCCCCACAACAAACACTCTGTGAGGTGAGTGGGGCTGAGAGACTTCAAAGAAGTGTGACTGGCCCAAGGTCACCCAGCAGCTGCATGTGGAGGAGCGGAGACACGAACCCGGTTCCCCAGTTTATGAGACTACCGCTCTTAACCACTACACCACACTGGCTCTCTGCCTGGTTCCTTGTAACCTCACTTCTTGCAGTGAGGGAACCACCAGAAGGCCCTCAGAGCTGAACCTCTGGACTGGATGATGGGGGTGGAGATATTCCTTCATGTATACAGGGGCAAAGATGTTGGGGACTTTCAAGGTCAGCACCAACACTTTGAATTGTGTTTGGAAAAGCAATGGGAGCCAATGTAGATATTTTAGGACCAGTGTCAGTCACCAGTCTGATCACCGCCTTCTGGATTAATTGTAGTTTCCAAGTCACCTTCAAAGGTAGCACCTTGTAGAGCACATTGTAGTAGTCCAAACCAGACATAACCAGAGGACATACCACTCTGGCAAGACAATGCATAGGCAGGTAGGGTCTTGGCCGGTGTACCAAATGATAGACAGCTGCTTGGTCACAGAATTGACCTGTGCCACCATGGACAGTTGAAAGTCCAAAATGACCTCAAGGCTGTGCAGCCTGTCCCAGTGCTCAATATCTTCACATTAAGTGGGATGTCAACAAAGCTGGTGTGTGTGTGATTGTGTCTACATGCTTACAGCCTTAATACACAAGGGTTGTGAGCAGCTATAGAGGTGGAGCTGGCAGTCAAGGCCCTACTGTCCCCTCAACCCATGATGTTGATAAAGTGGGCATCTTGCTAACAAGTGAACAGATCATTCTAATCATTTCATGTTGTGGCCACAGAATCAGTGGGATGAGAGGCATTTGGGATGAAATACTGTTGAGTAAGAGGCATTGAGTTTGGATGGCTTTAGACAGATTCATGGAGGAGAGAGCTATCAATGGAGAGAGTCAGTGTGGTCTAGTGGTTAAGAGCGATAGACTCGTAATCTGGTAAACCAGGTTCGCGTCCCCACTCCTCCACATGCAGCTGCTGGGTGACCTTGGGCTAGTCACATTTCTTTGAAGTCTCTCAGCCCCACTCACCTCACAGAGTGTTTGTTGCAGGGGAGGAAGGGAAAGGAGATTGTGAGCCGCTTTGAGACTCCTTAGGGTAGTGATAAAGCAGGATATCAAATCCAAACTCTTCTTCTTCAATGGCTCCT
This sequence comes from Podarcis gaigeae, assembly GCF_964106915.1. Taxonomy (NCBI): domain Eukaryota; kingdom Metazoa; phylum Chordata; class Lepidosauria; order Squamata; family Lacertidae; genus Podarcis; species Podarcis gaigeae. The sequence continues at coordinate 43,239,099 of NC_139687.1, forward strand.
AGCCACAATGGCTATGCTCAACCTCCACAGATGGAGGCAGCAACGTTTCCAAATACCAGCTGCTGGAAACCACAGGAAGGAAAGGACTCTTGTGCTCGTGTTCTGCTTGCTGCATTCCTTCACTGTGAGAAGTGAAGTTACAGGGAACTGGGCAGAGGGCCTTTTCGGCAGTGGCACCCTCCCTGTGGAAGGCCCTCTAATCAGATGTCAAGTTGATAAAGAACTACACAACTTTTCAAAGACATCTGAAGGCTTGGGAAGTTTTTAAACGTTTGACATTTTATTATGTTTTTGCAGTGCTTTTTCTGGGGGTACACAGGGGTACGCATATCCCTAAACATTTTGTGAATCTGACAGGAGAAAAACTATTTTATTTTATTTTATTTTATTTAAATAGTTTCTTCTCTAGCATGGTGAATCATCAGTTCCGTTGCTACTCCCGATGGCGGCTTCATTTCCTGTCATGGTGTTCCCTGAGTCTCAGATGGAAGCGGGCATTTAATGTGTGAAGTAGTGTGGGATGTGGGTGTGTTGTTTTATGAGGTAATGGAGGTTCTTTGTACTTTTGTCCATTTACTGTATTTATTTTTCCCAATTTGAACTATAAAATGGTGATTTTCTTGAGTCAAAATGAGAGTACCCCTAAATATTTTTTTAAAAGAAAAAAAGCACTGTGTTTTTGTACGTGTTGGAAGCAGCTCAGAGTGGCTGGGGCAATCCAGCCAGATGGGCGGGGTATAAATAACAAAATCATCATCACCACCACTTCATTCATGTGCCAGAGCAAGGAGACCATTAGTTACCATGGTGCTTTGGCAAATGATGCCAACATTCTTGCCCTGAAAAAAGTCCCAAAGCTGTGCTCCCTTGTGTTCGCTCTTCATTACACCACTGGCAATGGGGGTGTTTTTTAGGGGGAGGGGACACATGAACTGCTGCTCTAGAAAAAAGTTGCCATATCATCCATAGAACTACTAGTGGATCATAATCCAAGGAAATAATCACACACATACACCGCCCTTTTCACTTTGGATATTTCAAGCTAGAATATTTTAGGAATCCTGCATGATTTCCATGACATTAAGTGTTTAGGTGCAAACCCTGGATAGTTCTAGAAAAATACAGACAATATTTCTTCTTCTTCTTCTTCTTCTTCTTCTTCTTCTTCTTCTTCTTCTTCTTCTTCTTCTTCTTCCAGTAGGAACTGAACCACAACACTTTTGACTGTATTCCAGGGCCACCAATTATAGAATAATAGGAATTAAGAGATGGAAAAACATATTAGATCATACAATCTTTTCCTTTGCCAGTGGATGATTATTTCCTACAGTATCTTGTCTGGCTTCCTACATTTTTCCTGTCTGGTTTTAACAATCCTGCAAAGTTGCTTCCCCATGGGAACTGCTCCACAAAAATAATGGATCTTCCTGTTAAGGAATCGTATTCTAAATATTCACAAACCATGACACTATTCTGTCTTCTTTCCCAGAGCATTCTTCCTCTCTCTGACATTGATTCACTTAAAGATGAAGCACTTGGAGGGATTAAATTTTCATAGTAGGAAATGATGTTAATAGATTATTTTTTGAACATACACGATCGGCTTCTGCTTCACAGCAAAGGTGACACCTTTGTAAAGTAGCCCAGGAAATCCTTTTTAGCCTCTTAAGCCCAGGCACTGCAAACAGTAGTTTGAATTGTGGCAGGTACAGCAGCTTCAGAAGAAATTATTTTGCACTTAACCATCCAAGGCAGTTAGGAAAATACCTTATTTGTTCCTTTGCTGAGTGACACATTATTTTCCCATTAAGGGACAGGGAATGGGGAGGGGAAAATTGATTCAGTTTGTATTTAAAGGTGAACTTACCTCACTTGCTCTTTCTGAAATAGCACATAAATTGAAACACAACCATCTTTCAAAATTCACATTACCCCAGTTTTTGCAATGGCATTCTCAGTCATGTAATGTGTAGGAAAACACATATACTAAAGCGTGTAGAAAAATGCAAATATTAGCAATATTAACATACCAAAATGTGTTATAGTAGGGAAAATTGCATGCAAAAATGTGCATATTAGGAGAAATTCGCACAGGTGCTGCAATGTGGAAATGTGGGGGACTGAATTTAAGATGGGGGGGATCAGAAGCTGAAATCGACAGGTTCACCCATAATTGGGCTGGCCACATGATTTGAATGTAGAAGATCACAGGTTCAATCCCTGGCATATCTAGTTAGGCTCTTAAATCATGGGCAGCAGCTGCAAGTTGGTGTAGACAATACTGAGCTAGCTGAGCCACTGATTTCTTAGATGATGTCCGGAGCATGCAGATGAGCATGTGGTGGTCCTTAAGGTATCAAGTCCCAAGCCTTTCGTGGCTTTCATGGTTGATACCAAGTCCTTGAACTGAGCCCAGATGAAGATCAAGCAAGAAAGGCTTGGTTCCAGATGACATTTTGTACCACTTGCAGATTCTGAGTAGTTTTTAAAGGCAGCCCCTTGGACAGTAGTCTGATCCGGAGGCAACTAGGGCATGAATGCATGTGGCAAGAACTAACTTCATCAGGAGGCTCAGCTTGTGGGCTTCCACAGAAGCAGCTGATTGGCTGCTGTGGGAAAGAAAATGCTAGACTAGATGGACTATGGGTCTGTTCCATGACTAAATGACCAAACAGATCAATACTATTTAGCCTGACTAAATAGATCAATGCTTACTTATATAGAACAATGAAGTAACTATTTTAGGGTAACTTCTTAGCAGGACGCATCCAGAGAACTGTGGATGAATTATATATATTTTTGGTGCTAAGAATATTATTCAAGATGCTGCATTTCAATCACTTATCTCACTCCAGACTTGCACTCTTGCTGCAGTGCTTTTTATTCCAACTCCACCCCACTGTCCCGCTAGGCATTCCCTGTTCACACATGCTTCTTCCTGCTGGAATTGTGGACTGCGTTGATATTTATTTGCAAAAATGAATCATGCCATCATACTATACAGTGGTACCTTGGGTTAAGAACTTAATTCATTCCGGAGGTCCGTTCTTAACCTGAATCTGTTCTTAACCTGAAGCACCACTTTAGCTAATAGGGCCTCCTGCTGCTGCTGTGCTGCCAGAGCCCGATTTCTGTTCTCACCCTGAAGCAAAGTTCTTAACCCAAGGTACTATTTCTATGTTAGCGGAGTCTGTAACCTGAAGCGTCTGTAACCTGAGGTACCACTGTAGTACTCATGTACTCTGTCAACAAACGACATGTCTTGAAGAGGGCGGCCCTAATAAAGAGGCTCATATGTCATTGGAGGTTTTTAAGCAGAGGTCAGATGGCTGTCTGTCATGGATGCTTTAGTTGAGATTCCTGCATTGCAGGGGTTTGGACTAGATGACTCTATAATTCTATGATTCTACCATCACCGGACTTGCTTGTCTGAAGCTATAGACACATCACCTGGCTAAAATGTAGCTAGGCCGTTCTTTTTCTCCATTTGGGTCAAAGCTGGTCAAATATTCATTATTACAAAAGAAACAACAGGATAGCTACAGGATAAGTATGAATTATGGTTAATGTCAGGTGGTGGGAACACAATGCATTCAGAGTAAATTGGGGTGTGTACAGCCCAAGACAGAATTACTTGAAGTTTGTTTGGTTCTTCAGAATGAGACTGTGAATTTTTAGTTTCTCCTTAAACAGAAATCCACTGGAGAAGTTAATGAAAAGATGAATCCAGTTCAGACTTACTCATGCTTGGAGTCAAATCAATAGAAATGAGGTTAGTTGTGACTAACCTGTCCCCTGATTTCAGTGGATTTCTCGTTGAAGCATGAGTATGCCTGAATTGAACCTCAAGTGACTCAGCTGAATGTGTGCCGTGTCATAAATCCAGCATGAAGCAAGGAAGGAAATTAAGACAAAAGGCAATGCCAGGGAAGGCAAACTACTCTCCAGACCAGTTTAGGGAGAATCTCCTTAAAGAGGTACAAGTTTTTCCTGTGAGAAAATTAAGAAGTGTGGTGATGAAGAGGAAGAGAGCAGCCGATAATGAGCATTGGTGAGGAATGTGCCTATTTTGTCTACTAATTTGATAGTAGAGTATCACAAAGGGGGGGGGAGGGAAATGCAATTCCTATATATATATTTAAAAATCCTTCTGTTATTAAATGGAATACTGTCAACATCTGAAACACTGTTTCTTTTTCTGCACTAATAAAATTATATACTTCTGAAGTGCTCTTTAATCTCTTGATAGGATTTTGTGGGATTTTTCCCCATTTCCTCTTCTGTTTGAATGTGTGGCATTCTTTTTCTTTCTTTCTTTTTTTGCATATGCATTGCAAAGTGAATGGAATTTGCAAACCAGTATGAACTAGTAAAGCATATGACACAATATCTGGCTTTTACTGCAATAATAATTGGATGAGCCTATGATCCACCCACAGAAATAACACAAATCCTTTAACAAGAGACTTTAGGATTGTTAGCCTGGGCCAACTTAGCAACAAACTTCCTCTGTAAACACACCTTATCTCAGGAAGTTCAGACTTCGTTGCCCAGATTTCAATTAACTTTGTCAAGCTTTTACAGAAACACAGAAGTTTTCAAGCTTGATTCACGTTATGATGAAAGACAATTGCTTTTACAGGTCTGGCTGAGTGGAAAGATGGAAACGAGCTTTGCCAGACTGGATTACATGGGTGAAAAACATTAATTTGACATCTAAAATGTCTCATCCTTTTCTATACCTCTCTTTCTCTCTCTAACCTCCTCTAAAGGTTTGACTGCATTTGTCCGTAAAAGCTCAAACATTAGATCACAGGCTCTTGTTTATATAAACTTCAATTTCTTCCTCAAGCAGAAACTCAGAGATTTGTAAACACACAGATGCTTGCCACCACGCACATTTTGTTTGAAATGTTCTGCACAGCATCTTCTTTGACTGAACTAACCTTGCAATTGTTCAGATCCTTCAAAATTTGTTTTGATTGCTGAAGTCCATCACTAGTGGCGCAGTTGCCAGCAAAGTGAATTGGAGAAAAAAATACATTTAATCCCAGCAAGACAACAAACCACTTTTAGAAAGTTTACTGAGACCGGAACAGGTTTAGTCCCATTCAGGGCCTTTTTTTTGCAGGGGGACTCAGTTCCAGCACCTCTCTGGTGGGTGCCATTGCCATTCTACAATTTGTGAATTTTGGCACCTCTTTTTCTAGAAAAAAAGCACTGATCCCCATTCAAGGTACAATCCTGTTCATAGAGATTCTGAAGGCTGTAGCTCTTGGATTGCAGATAAGGGGCTGAAAGGTTGTTACATTAAAAAAAAAATTAAAATTATATTATATCTATGGGTTTTACATGGAGAAAATTACACACATGATTGTACTTTACAAACAAACAAGCAAACAAATAAATAGTTTGAAGGGGAAAACTAGGGTTGCTTCCCAATTTTTTCAACCTTAATTTCTGCCCCAATTTTAGACTTCCAAATTACCTGATTTTGTTACCAATGTGAAAAGAAGCTCTATCTAACATGATGTTGACTATCTAGCATGCTCAGAAGAAGCAAGTCCCACTGAGTTTGATGGGATATTCTCTCGGTTAAGTGTGTCTAAGATCGCAGCCTTGGTGAAGTAAGCAAGCAGACAGGCCTGTCCAAGGAGGCATGCCAAAATTGCTTGGATGCCCTCATCCAGAGAAGTTAATTGTTGAAGAGTGATCCATCTGCCTTGCGTGTGCTGATACAATCCCAATGTTCTGCTTTTGGCAAGTTGCAATTTGACATTGTCACAAGTCATATTCTTCTGTTTCAGGGATTAATTTGTTAAGGATGATTTGGGTGTGGAGAATTCAACATACCTCCAGCGGTAGGATTAAATTTACTTTTCCAACCATGCTCCGCCGGTGAGCCTCAATAATGATGCAAAAGTGGCAAGTCTGTTTGGTTGGGTTTCCCCCTTATATTTATGTAAAACCATTGCATAGCATATAACGTAATCTTAATGTTTCCTAGGGGTGAAGACAGACAGGCATTCTAGGGTTGATGGAAGTGATCTTCTCTGAAAACAAATGCATTGGAATGCAGTGATTAGGTGCTCAAACCACCATCACCATTCTTTCAAATCCCTGTCTATCCTCATCTCAACAGCTTTGGCTGATACTGTAATGGAAGCAGCATGACCAAGGTCAGAGCTGAGCAAACTTCAGGCTTGTAGGATTTGCTTTGATTTGTGCACAAGGGAAGCTTCTTGTGAAAGAAGAGCAACCAGCATCACATAGGATTGGTGCTGATAAGCGGGAGAATCCAGTCCTACAGAGTGGTGCTTGAAAGACCTGGCAAAAAGAAGGCAAGGTTGGTGATCTGGGGCTGTTTCCACCTGTCTCAACCCACTTTGGTTAAGGCCTCCGGCCTCAGCTGAATCTGGTCCACAGTCCTGTTATATGATTTGTGTACGTACTGTCCCTGCCATTGCTTGTCATCTAAATGCTTAATAAACAGGTACGTCCAATGTGTCTAATTTCCCCATTTTTTCAAATTCAACATTATCAGCTTTCCAAGGGCACATTTCTTCCAGTTCTACATTTTGTGTCCTTCTACACACTAAAACAAGGGACACGGGTGGCGCTGTGGGTTAAATCACAGAGCCTAGGACTTGCTGATCAGAAGGTCGGCTGTTTGAATCCCCGCGATGGGGTGAGCTCCCGTTGCTCGGTCCCCGCTCCTGCCAACCTAGCAGTTTGGAAGCACGTCAAAGTGCAAGTAGATACATTGGTACCACTCCAGCGGGAAGGTAAACGGCATTTCCGTGTGCTGCTCTGGTTCGCCAGGAGCTGCCTAGTCATGCTGGCCACATGACCCAGAAGCTGTACGCCGGCTCCCTCGGCCAGTAAAGCGAGATGAGCGCCGCAACCCCAGAGTCAGTCACAACTGCACCTAATGGTCAGGGGTCCCTTTACCTTTACCTTTACACACTAAAACACACCCACACCCACACAGACATCCACACACCTCTTGCAGCCGGGAGTCAGAAACCCTTGTTGATCTCCTTGTAGATCATCCAGAGACCAACCAGTAGATCCCAATCTTCTGACCACTCCTAACCTGAATAGCCAAAGTTTCAGTAAACTTCATTGGAAGTGTATTATAATATTTCAAGTTTACTATTTCTGTAGAAATGATGCTGCTGTTCCCCTGAAGAAAAACAGCTGATTGAGTGACAGTGTGGCAGGTAGGCTTAAGATCCAGGAAGTGAACTGTAGCTGTTTAAGATTGGCACCTTTCATCGGAATTGAAATTGGTTTGAATTCTCTTGAAACTCAACTACTGAGTCACATCTTGACTGTTCCTACACCTATCAAGACCCCCTTCTGCTTTGAAGCTATTCATTCTTTCATGAAAACTCTTGCTGAGGTGGCATGCACTGAGGTTTGAAGGGGTTTGGACCCAGCATATTCCTTGATTTTATCAAAATTGCCAGAAATACAGAAGTGGCACTGCTAATTACTGTAGCACCACCTTATAAGCAAAGATGAAATTGCATAATACTGAACAACAAATCTCAGTTCGTGGTTTATATCCTAAAAAATTTGATTGATTCTGAGTTGATTACTTTGTTTATACCCCATCCCCTCAAGGGCCTCAAGATAGTATACCCCCCACTTTATCCTTAGAACCTCCCTCTGAGATAGGTTAGGCTGAGAAACAGAGGCTGGCTCAAAGTCTCTCAGGGAGCCCCATGGATGAGTTGGAATTTGAAATTGGATCTCCCCTGTCGTGCTCTGACAATAACTATTACACCACACAGGCTTGATATTTCTCAATCCATCTCTTAGTGCTAAAATTCCCACTAACGTTCAAAAGTGTGCCTGCATCAGAAACCTTCTAGCATGATAACTCTGGCTGATGGATGCCAGATGTTTCCTTTTGGAGTGAGGTCTCTCTCGTAATACGCTTCACCCTATGCCGATCTTCTTCACGAGAGTTTCTCAAGAATAACCTTTCTCCGCTTCCCCTTTTGAACATCAGATATTATCAGGGCTCTATAAAGGCAAAACAAAGATCTGAGTGTTTAACTGATTGCCCATTTGCTTAAATGCAAAGAGAAGCTCACAATGTGATCGTCCTGGCTGGTTGGTGGAAGGCCAAGATCTTTATGTCAGATTAAAAACAAGCAGAAGGAAAAGAGCTAATACTTTGGATTGTCACCTGTATATATTGAGGCTTTGAAAATATTTTCAGCTATGCCACTTGGTTCTCCAACCAGCTTCCCTCCATTTTGTCCATTTTTTTCTACCTCTCCCTCTCTTCTTTCACTTTCTTTGAAATCCATTTCAATCTTATTTCTCCTGGCCTTCACAATATTGTTTCAGGGTGCACAATACTTCCAGTAGTATCAAACTGCCCTAAAGACGGAATTCAACATTATCCCTGCAAACGCATTACTACAAATGCAGGGCTGAGGAGGCATCTATTGGGGAGAATGCAATGGCTGGTGTATGGTTAGTTGTACTCAACACTTCTAGCTACCAAGTCCATGTAGAAATCCTCCCAGCCACCTCCTTCCATGCTGGGTTAATTTCTGTCCTTGGAAACTGGCAGGGTAATAAACAGGTTGAAAATGTTCAGGTGGGCTCATGGTTGGGGTCAAGTAGGCAAATGTTTCTTCAAGTAGGCTAATGTTTCTTCCCTGATAATAGGCATAGCTGCCAACGTTTTCCCTTTTTAAAGGGAAATTCCCTTATTCCAAATAGGATTCCTCGCAAGAAAAGGGAAAGGTTGACAGCTATGATAATAGCCCCTGTATCAGTGTTGCAAGGCAGGTGTGGTATATGTTTTTGCTTCACTTGGAAAGAGCTCCAACAGGTGTTTGCACCTGTTTACCCTGAGTGTCACAGTCCGGTCTACGGGCGATCAAAGTCCTGGTTGAGGACGTTGGGACCGAAGGCAAGATGGGGGGCTGAGAGCAGGAACAAGAGTCCAGAAGCCAGGGGTCCGAGGGTGAAGAAGCAGAGAGTCACAAAGCCAAGGGTCCAAGGGTTGAGAAGCAAGGAGTCAAAAAGCCGAGGTCCGAGGATCAGGAAACAAGAAACCAAATGCAGCAAGGGAGGAAATGAGTTGCTGTGGCAAAGAGCCAAAGGGAAATGCTGACCTCATATCCCTTCCCGGCTCTAGCCACCAGGTGCAGTGAGTTACCATGCGGCCTCACCTGTGGACGCACCTTGCCTCTCCAGAACAAACTTAGGAAGGCCCCAGTCCTGCGAAGCCCAACTGGTCACAGGGCCTGGCTCCTGCACACACTCCTGACACTGAGATAGCATAACAATGCATACCCTGAGCACTGGAACATAGGAATATTGGAAATTTCCTTATACCAAGTCAGACCATTGGTCTAACTAGCTTAGTACCATCCACACTGAGTAGCAGCAATTCTCCAGGACTTCAGATGGGAGTCTTATTCCAGACCTACCTGGAGATGCCAGGGATTAAACCTGGCACCTTCAGCATGCAAATCGGATGCCCTATCACTTTTCCTGAATTGGAAAGAGGTTATGCCCTAGGTCTACTCACCTCCAGTACTACATCCAGTATCAGATAAAGTTTGCCTCTGAATAGGACTTCCTGGTGAAGACTAACACAGTGATGTCCTTGCTGTGGACTTTTTGTGCTTAAAAAAAAGAAAAAAGGTAAAGGACCCCTGGATCGAAGTCCAGTCAAAGGCAACTATGGCGTTGTGGCACTCATCTCATCTTCAGGCCAAGGGAGCCAGCATTTGTCCACAGACAGCTTTCTGGATCATGTGACCAGCATGAGTAAACCACTTCTGGCACAACAGAACACCATGATGGAAACCAGAGCACATGGAAACGGTATTTACCTTCCCGCTGCAGTGGTGCCTATTCATCTACTTGCACTGGTCGGCTTTTGAACTGCTAGGTTGGCAGGAGCTGAGACAGAGCAATGGGAGCTCACCCCGTCATGGGGATTCAAACTGGCAACCTTCCAATTGGCAAGCCCAAGAGGGTCAGTGGTTTAGACCACAGCGCCACCCGCGTCCTACTTCTTGTGGACCACTAGTTGGACCACTGTAGAAACAGAATGCTATCTTGGGATGTCAGTGTGAACCCCTCCGTCATATGCTCAGGTTGTATATATGGGGAAATAAACCATATATCATAAAGACATTGCAATCTCCACTGTGTCTAATTCCAAAAGGAAACAAGAATGCTGGATAAGTGCCTGGAACCCCTGGAATCTCACACTGCTCAGAGTTTGGGAGTGCCGTGCAACAATACATATTATCTGTTTTGCTCTTTGGAAACCAGTTCCTGTGTGATTGGATAACAGCACAAAAAATATGCTATGACCTTATAACATGGTCTAACACCATTTTTCTTTCCCCATAAAGCAATGTCTGTCTAATGTATACTTCAGAATAGAACGATGTCTGAAGTATGTGATATGCCTCTACAAGTATCAGAGCGTAGGAGATGTCTAGGATTTAGCCTCTTTTTACTACTGATTTTATGCAGGCGTAAAGTCAGAATTTATATGAGCATGAAGTAACACCTATTTTTTTCCTCTTCAAAGAGGAAATTCACATGCCTAATTGGAACAAGTCTTTATTATGCTCACTACAAATGGCCGCCAGATGTATTTAAACACACATACACACACACATCTATTATAATTTCTAGTAGGGTGGCATTTGCTACACAAGTTACACTTTGAGGGAAAATAAAGTGCCATTTGCACTTTACAAATCAGTCAGTCAATCAATCAATCAATCAATCAATCAATCAATATCAGGGTTTTCATTGGATAAACTAGGTAGATGAAGCCAACCATGCCTATAGATTCACTTATCACAGACACACACAGTCACACCACCACACTCAGTGGCCATTCTTCGGGTAACGATATACATGGCAGAGGTTTGAAACAGATTTATGAGCACGGCAGCAGAATGTGTGGTGGGCCGCAGTGCTCACCTGATGCCCTGACAGTGAGTTGCTGACTTACTAGGAGGAAAGGGGGAGGGCCAAGGTAGCAGATAGCAGAGAAGTTGGCAAGGTGCAAATACACCAGCAAAGCCAATTCAGCAGTCCTGCTGGTGCATTTGAAATTCACTGACCTCCCCACATTCCCCTCTGCCTCTTCTTCCCAGAAAGCAGTGGGGATTCAGCTGTTGTGAGGTCAGAGGAGCACCTACCGCTACCAGCATACCATCTTCAACCCCTTATGTGTGCAGGTCAATGGATAAAAGCCATGTGGGGCCTGTCAAAAGTAGGTTTTGTTTACTGGAGACAAGGCAGAGAGTTCCAAAGGCCCACTCACATATGTTTCACTTTGAAGGGAGGCCCGTTCCTTCCACCTTTTTCTCCTTTTGTTCCTCCGAGACATATCAGTGGTTTGCCTAAGAATTTTCAGGATGCAGTGAGAACTCTTTGTCAGTAGTCTGCTCTGTCCTTGGTCCAATAATTCAGGAAACCTGTTAACAAATGTGATCAAATTGGGGACGGAGAGCTGTAAAGGCTGAAAAGGTGCCAAAGAAGGTAATCACACCAGAAAAAAACTTTTAAAAACCAGATAGGTTTGTCCTAAAAGGAAGAACATTTGCACTTTGGTTCCATGAAAATAATCGGAACTTGCATTTTGAATAATTGGTTAGGGGTGGCCTATTAGAAGGCCTATTTAAACAGTTTAGAAGAATGGGGAAAAGAGGGTTGCAGTTGATCACAAGCTGAGCATGAGCCAGAAGTGTCATGTAGCTGCAAAAAAATGCTAATGTAATTATAGGCTGCATTAATAGAACCATGGGGAGGTATCCAACTAACTGGTTCCATCCGCAGAGGGATTTCTGCTTCTGCAATACAACTTCCTCTCTCTCTCCTCCCAACACATGCCCTCTAAATGTGTTCTGGGTTTCCCTGCAACCTTCTGGAGGAGATTGGAGAAGGGTGGAGGACATATGTAAGTAAGGAGAGGAGGAGGAAATTCCGTCGCATAAGTAGGAATCCTGGTGCTAATAGCATGCGCTTTGTTTACTTATTTCAAAAATTTGTACACTGCTGAATCACAATAATCTCTAAGCAAAGTCTAGCAGTCATTCGTGTTTCCCTAGGAGGTTTGTCATGGCTCCATTAAAACCAAGATTTCAGAAGGCTTGGAATACTTTTCTTCCATTGTCTCATTTTCTATTGTTCTATGAGCACATAACTCTCCTTGGTCTGCTATACAGCTACTATTCCACTCATAGCCTCATTTTTGGGTGCATGCTGTTTCTAATAAAATAAATAAGTCTATTGTGATCTGGTTTCATTCCACATAACATCTGCGACAAGGACAACCTTTTAGGGAGCCACCAACCTTGCACACCTTGACATAATCTGTTGGAGTTGCTGGAAAATAAATCACCAGCTAATTAGAGAGGCCAGGTGACCCATATTAAAAATGCACTGAGCCAAAGGAAGAGGAAATGGTTTAAAAGCAGTCTCCCTCAGCCTTAAGTGTGTGGTGGCTGTTTCCAGGTTTTGGGGGGCCCTTGGGAGCATACCTACAGGTGGACAACCCTCTCCTCCCTTTTGTATCCATCCCTTCATCCATAAGAGTTTATAGACTTTCATAACAAGAGCATATTGACAACCTCCAAGCTGCATTTGCAGCCATGTTATTGCTCCCTCTAAAGGATGGGGGAGAAATTTGATTCTGTTCACATTTAAAGACAAGCCTCCAAATTTTGCACTTTTCAGAACAGCATGCAAACAGAAGCAGCCATCATTCAAAATACGCATGTCTCCAGATTTTGTGGTGTGGCTCTCCTGCCTATCAAAGATGCATTTACCAGGGTAGAGTGTACATCAAAATTCATGTGTTAGTGAACATAACACAGAAAACACAGAAAAACACATTGTTTTAGGGGAGGTTGCCTTGCAAAAAATCTATGTATTGTGCAAAATTGCAGACAAAAATGTGTATACTAGGAGAGATTTGCACTAAAATGCTATTCTGCATGTCAATGAATTTTCATGAGCGCTTTTTAAAAGATGAAACTAATCAGAAACTGATTGGAAACTGATTGGAAGACTGATAAAACTGAGAGAAAACAAATTTGTAATAATAATAATAAGAAGAAGAATGAATTATTTATACCCTGCCCATCTGGCTGGGTTTCCCCAGGCACTCTGGGTGGCTCCCAATGGAATATTAAAAACACGATAAAACATCAAACATTAAAAACTTCCCTAAACAGGGCTGCCTTCAGATGTCTTCTGAAGTCAGGTAGTTGTTTATTTCCATGACATCTGATGGGAGGGTGTTCCACAGGGCAGGCGCCACTACCAAGAAGGCCCTCTGCTTGGCTCCCTGCAACCTCACTTCTCGCAGTAAGGGAATCACCAGAAGGCCTTTGGAACTGGACCTCAGTGCTGAACGATGGGGGTGGAGACGCTCCTTCAGGTCTACTTGGCAGATTCATCTATGCCAGATTCCATGAACAAAAGCCAACCAGATTGACTGTTGAATCTTTTTCCAATACAGGGAATGGGATAGTGTCCTCCACAGCTCATGGGGGCAACAGGCTAGCTTGCAGGGTGCTGGCATACACAGTTCTGTCTGATACACATGCCCCACTCAGCACCTGCTGCCTGAGGCAGGCGGCTCATTCTGCCTAATGGTAGGGATGTGGGAGTTGAGTAACATGTAATGAAAGCATAAGCTGGTCCCACATACCCCAGTGTAAGCGTGCAAGAGAAGGTCTTCTTGCTCAAAGGGTCCAAGTGACCTGGAAAATAGTTGTGAAGCCTTTGTGCATTTCTTAAGGGGGGCTGTTATTTATTCCAAAAGAAACAAAACAAAATGAGGATAAAACAGAAATTAACCTCATTTCTTTGGGGGATGTTTATTCTTTCAACTGCACATCTTCTAAAAACATTCTGTTTTCACTTAATATGGCGTGGGGGGCAGGGGGGGAGGAGAACTGTGAAGCAATTACACGCAAAAGTATACCAGATGCAAATGGAGCACTGTGGCGTTGTTTGCCATATTTTTCAAATTAGTTTTAATTTCTTCATCAGGAAAAACAGAAGAGTCGCGCTGGAAGTTCCAGCTTTCCCGAAGGTAGGCATATCGAACCAGCGAGGAATAGCAGTAAAAGATGAGTGGAATTAATTCACTCTTTAACATCAGAGAGGTGGAGATAAAACAGGATTGCATGTTGCACGTCCCATTGAGCTCAATCCAGTTGTGTCCTTTCATTTGTGGAAGGGCGTTGGACCCAATGGATGTGTCTGCTAGCAGAAGAGGAGGGGATGTGTCTCCACCCCCATTGTCCAACTCAGTTTTATATGATGATGATGATGATGATGATGATGATGATGATGATGGGAGCCACCCTGAGTGACTGGGGAAACCCAACCAGATGGGCAGGGTATAAACAATAAATTTATTATTATTATTATTATTATTATTATTATTATTATTATTATTATTAATCATCCTCAGCCCACACCAGCCCCACCCAGATCGAAAAGCGGAGGGTGGCATCAGAGGGAGAGAAAGCTCCTGCTGAGGGGGCATGGAAGGAAATTCCTCCCCCACTTTCCATTAATGGAGGCCTCCGCCAGGTTAAAGGTATCACCTATGGAAGGATTTCTGCCATTCATGGAAGAGGGTCATTGAATGCAACCTATTGGACTTGACTCCCAGCTTGTCCCAATCTGGGATTACACCCTTCGTCAGACTTCTGGCATTGTGGCATTTTGGCAATTGTAGGGTTTGCCAATATTGAGGCATTGTCACCACAGTGCGTTGAAATAATATTTGCAAACCCCCCATCATGCAATGTAGAGGGCCTGTCGTGAAATGTTCTTTTCTTTGCACATTCAAGGGTGCATACAAGTTTAGTCCTCACGGACCACCCTTGGGTCTCCCTGTCATCCTGCATATATCGAATTGCAATGAGTTCTTGCCAAGGTCAGAACACTTGAAGCCTTCCTGATATTTTGGAGCCTCAGCCAGCCATACCAAAATGCTAAGAGCTGAATGCTAAGGCACATTACATCATATTGCATTTCTGAGGCTGCATACACACCATACATTTAAAGCAACCCCCTCTAAACAACAACAACAACAACAACAAATCCTAAGAGCTGTCATTGATCCCTCAGAGAGCTATAGATCCTAGCACCCTTCAGAAACTACACTTCCAAGGATCCTTTTGGGGGAGAATGTACTTAAAATGTAAGATGTGTATGCAGCCTGAGTCAAACCTGAAATCATGGTGACTTAAGTATGCCATGACTAACTTTCCACATTGATTTCAATGAGAATAAGTGTGATTAACTTGATCTTCATTTCTACTTCCAAGTACAAATATTACTTTATTTGTACAAATATTTCCCCCTTTTGCTTCTTTATCAGGTTGCAAGTAACGTAAACTAAATGCTTTAGGAGTACCCTAATTTTTATGAGCATTTGCTGTAAAAAAAATCCTCATAAATGAATGTTTCCAGGGTGCTTTTTCCGGGGGGGGGGGGGTACTCAAGGATACGCAGTACCGCCCCCCTTTTGTGTTAAAAAGTGTGGCACTTACTGTAACAACTTCATGGTGTGTACCGGCACCTATTTTTCTAGGGAAAATCAGTGAATGTTTCCAAGGCTTTTCAGCTTAAATCAGCATCATGCTGGCTCTGGAATAATTTCTAACTCAATAACTTTAGATTCTCATTCCAGTTTCCCCCCCAGCATTTTTAGATGCCTCTTCCCTTTTCATTAAGCCTCTAGGCACCCTGAGCTACCATGTGGATGCTGATATCATATGAGGAAGTGATGAATGGGGAGACAGTGGCCTTACAAATGTCACTGAATTTCAAATTCCAGCACTCCTGACCATTGGAAATCAAGCTCCAGCAACATCTGGAGAGCAACAGGTTCCTCATGCCTGCATCGTTGCTTTGAGCACATGTTGATTTGCAGCACAATCCTATATGTGTCTATTCAGAAATAATTCTCACTGACTTCATTGGGGTTTATTACCTGGTTAGTGGGTTCGGGACTGCAGTTTAAAGAAGCCTTGGGCATAAACTTAGCTGTGTGGTGTTTTTGCTTCTTTACCATCCACTCGCAGAGTGAGCAATGAAATATTGCGTGCGTATATTTTAAAACCTGCAGCCCACCTTTCAGTACATAACATTTTCACTCAATAAATCTGTACTGCACTAGCGAAATCTGTGGACTACGAGAAGCTCACTTTACTTTCTCCAGCTATGCCTCCTCTTCGTTCCCCTGCATATTTTACGCGGTTGCTCTGTAAGGATCTAGTTGAGCTCTGTAATATGAGCATGAATCTGGCATGCGCTCAGGTAGTCTAGCATTTAAGTCTAGCTGCTGCTAGCTTCTCCCAGCCTGGGATCTAGCCTACTGAGTGGTGTGTCTTCACAGCTGAAATTTACCATGTGTCAAGTTAGGAACAAAGGAAGCTGCTGTATTTTGAGCCACACCATTGGTCCACCTAGCTCAAGACTGTCTGCGCCGGCCAGAAGAGGGTCCAAAGGGTTGTGGGGTTTTTTAGGAGAGCTTCTGTATGACAGGCAGAAATTCTGCAAGTGATGCACATTAAAGCAAAGCAGCAGCGTAGCTCATAATAGGCTCATATCAGCTTGCGCAGAGAGCTGTCCGTGTGTTCAGTGGTAGGGCACAATAAGTCATTGCTGATATTACCACAGACATTGCTGCCTATGTTGTTCACTACAGAGTATTGCTCTGGAGTAGGGTTGGGGAAGACACTTGATTAAGGCAAACCTACCCAATTCATGCTTTCTGAAACAAAATGTGAACCAAAACACAGACATCTTTCAAAATTCTCACTTCTCTGAATTTTGCATTCCAGCTCTCCGGCCAAGTAGGGTGTAAAATTCATCTGCTAGGATAAATTGTGCATAAAAATGCATATTATAGTGAAGAATAACATAGGGAAGTGCATTATGTTAGGGGAAATATATAGATCAGGGAACGCATGCTTTGTAAAAATGTGTGTATTATGGGGAAACGACATACAAAGATGTGTTATTTTAGGAGAAATTCTTGCTGAAATGCTGATGAATCTTAATTAGGGCTTTTAAAAATGGAAATATGGAGAAGTGAAACTGAGAGAAACCAAACTGGCAGATTCTGGAGCCTGTAACGGTTTCTTATGTGCAACAGTATAATGGCTACACCTTCCTGCATAAACCGGGACAGTTCTGAACTCTTATCTCTAAAACCACACTCTGAACAGCTCGTAATGCTGCCTCTAGCCCTTCAGGCCCAACGTGTATGACCTCATTTCAAGCCCTCCCTTAAGTACTTCTCATTTCCCCTCCCCAGCAACATTAATTTCGGAGCTGGCAAGCGCAGGGTGTGCATAGCGTGCATGTATGCGTTCGTGCAGCTTTCGCTCAGGGACAGGGAGGTGAGCGAGTGAGCTCTTTCCTCACACTGGACTGAAGTCACTCTGCCTCCATGTTCAGGCTTCCCTAGCTAGGCTCCCTCGTCTTCCGTTTTGATTGGCTGGCAATGGGGTGGTGGTGGATGAGCTGAGATTTACTATGGGGAGGGGAGTGGCGGAGGAAGTCAGGTTTGTGAGGTTTTTTCCAAGGCTATCTAGGGCAGTAGGCTTGCCTGATTCAAGGCTAAGTGAATAACCTCAGCTGATGTTTGCCAAAACTTTCATGAGCGTTGGCTGACGTTCATGAACTCAGTGAACCTTGGAACAGAGCCTCAGTCCAGGCGGGTTTTCAGTTTTGAGGTAAATATTGTGCACAGCTCCAGTTGTGACACGGGGGTTAAATAGTAGAACCAGGTTGCCGGAAGATAAACAACCTCTCTTCTTTTCAAGTTAGTCTTGCCAACTTCCCCCCTCTTTTCTTCCTTCCCTCTCTACCCCCCTTTTCTCGTTTCTGTCCTGAACTGGGCCTGTAAAACAAACACAGCAAGTCTGTGGACCAGCTATTGCCAGGCCGATGCCCTCTAAATGCCCAGGAACTGGCTGGCATTGCTGAGAGTTGTAGTCCAAAACATCTAGAGGGCACCAGGTTGGCCAATCTTCTGCACAGCTTTGGGGCCCATCAAACCGAGTCCAAGGCATGCGTCATGTAGAATGGGTTGGGAGTGAGCCTCTCTGCCTGATGGAAGAGCAAATATCACTGTCCTTGTATGTTTGTGCATGATAAATGAGTTATGCTCAGCTGGTCAGATTGTGAGTTCTACAAGCCAACCTTCCTCTCCAAGGATTTCTTTTCCTCTTGTTGATATATGTTACTCATATTTAGGTGGAAAGTGATTCTTTTGTCTGCCTGTTTGTAAATAGCATTAGAATTCCCACTTGCTCCAGCATTTCATGTCTAATCAGTGTCGGAATGGGATAATTTCTTGGCCAGGATCAACTACACTACTTGTGAAAAGGCCTTCTCCAGCATATTCTCACACTCATAGGATCTGGAGACTTGAGATGAAATGTTAGGCAGTTTCTAATGCAATTGCATGGCTCTTAGAACTGTAGTCATTGACACAATATTGCAGTGAAACAGACATGTCTAAAGGTGTTTCCGCACATAGCAGAGCCAATTCATTGCCATACTACTTTAAACTGAAAGTGGAATAGCAATTCTGATTCCAGACTTCTAACAACCTGAAGCTAAAGGGTAGTTTGCCCTTTCCCCACCCCTATACGTTGGGAGGGGGGAATTTGCATTGGGACTCCCAAGCATAATTGATCCCTCTGCATTTTTTTCAGGGTGGGGGTTAGGGAGATAGATATTTGGAAAAGAGAGGGTCAAAGATAATTCGTTCCTAGAGAGGGACACTGGGCCTTAGAGAATCTTGATTGCCTCCCCAGCTGCAGGAAGGAGCAGAAATTGATAAATGTACAATGCTGTTTGGGAAGGAAAGGGCTAAAGTGATAGAGCTAATTCTCACAGAGGAGTCGAGTGGGTAAATCAATCTATATAAGCCATAACCAGCCAAACAACCTACTGAATAGCTGTGGGGTGAGCCATGTGCACCAGGGGAAATTCTGCAAGTGTTCAAATGTGTTGGTTTCTTTTTAATGCATCTTCTGAAAAAACAAAACTGGAAACTGAACACAGAAAACATGGGATGAGCATGTTTTGATCACAAGGTCATGCAGATGTCCCATGAAAAGTGAGTAAATGAAACATGGTTATTCCCAGTAAATTTCCATTGTGGAAGCAGCCCATGGAAGCATTCAGCATCACCCTGGATCTTCTGACTATCCTCGTTTTCTGTCCAGGAGAAACCACTGTCCCCCTTTTTATTCTTATTTCTGCTTTTGAGAAATACACAACCTTTGTTTTCGTTAGCATGACTTGCTAGAGTTACCATCTTTTAGAGTTATTCCACCCTCCCAGCTCACACTCATCTTAAACAGTTAAATCTTTATGTTGGTAAGGATAAAACACAAATGTACAGATGAGAAGATTCCAGTGCACTATGTGTCATACAGCTTATATCACACACTATCCCTGCTTTAGGTATAGGGCAAGGATGGATGGACTCCCATCATCCCTAACCACTGGCCATGCTGGCTGCGGCTGATGGGAGTTGGAGGCCAACAACATCTGTACGCCCTGCAGGTCCCCATCCCTGGAAGAGGGCCTTCAGTAATGTGTAACAGTAGTGGAGGGAGGTTGTGAGAATAGAACTGTCACAAGCACGACTCTGTTTTCAACTATGAAATACTGGAGTCTATGTCATCCCGAGTGCTCTAATTCATTTCATGTGTGTGCCTGTTAACAAAAGGTAGATGAGCAGCATGAGACAGGAGGTCATCATGGCTGTGGATGTATGGAGGGCTCTTTGTACTCCCAGCTAAAACTTAAAAATGACATGCCAATGAATTAAAATTCCAAGCGAAGGAAAGCTGCAATCCATGGCCAGGATCCAAAGAACTATCCAGTCATGTGAAGCACTTCTTGGGCTTTTTTATTTTAATGTCTGGTGCCTCCTGCTGAATTTTTTCGAACACGTACATCTCAAATCAACTTAGAAGAAACAAAATATGATTGACTCATGTGGTGATTTGCCAAAATTTACAGGTTGGGGGCTGAGCAAAGCAGGAGGACAATCCTTTCCTTCTTGGCAGCGCATGTTCCTTGAACACCAGCCCCACACCCCCATGTTGCAGGGCAGACAACCCTGGGAAACAAAGGGAACATTTCAAAACTGTTTTGCGGCATAACCTCGAAGAGCGCTGGCATTTCAAGAAAAAAGCAAAGCCCTAATCCCAGCGAACTTAGCAAAACTCATGAAGAATAGTTTAGTCACTGAGAACATGTTAAAAGGGGTTTGAAATTGCCTAAAATAATGATAAATAAAATTGGATCCCAATATATATAAATTATACAAATAAACAAATGTGCTTGACTTGCAAATTTATTCCATTTCCACCATTCATTTGGAAAGGAAAGCCCATTGGAACCCCCATACCCAGCCAACTGAATCTGGTTCAACCTCATCTTTTTGGCTTCTCAGAATCCAAACCTATCTTCACAATCACAAGAGCAGATTTTAAATGAAAGCTGAGATTCGTGGAATGTTGAAATGCTGCACTGAATACAAATTCTATGCTTTTTTAATATAAAAAGCTGTATTTTAATAAGGTTTTAAAAGAATTGCACTCAGATTTTACATATTGTGTGCTTTGTCTGCATTCAAGTGAAATTGTAGATTTTAATAGACATGGCCATGGATGAGTATTAGAAAGTGTGCAGACATTTCGGTGAGCCCCATAAATCCAGGAGCAGGCATTGCATGTGTGTGCTCTCCTGTGTACAACAGTATCCCTCTTGAACCACCGGTGCCAACCTTACTTATTCTGTTGGAGCGAATTGGAAAGATATGGTGGCTTGATTCAGTTGTGACCTCCACCCCAAATATCTATTTAGTAGTGTGCGCACAATTATAGGCGCACAGAATTTCAGAGTCGAAAGGGACCTGCAGTTACCCAGGCAATGCAAGGAATCACAGCTAAATAATCAAATGTAGGAACACGCACGTGTTCCTATGCAACATGTGTATGTTGAAAATCTCATTATTCAAGTCTGCTGCTTTTCTAATGGATTTTTTCCCCTAGCACACACATTTCAAGAATGTAAATTGAAAACATGGGAAATGACTGGTTCTTCTGACTCTGACACCACAGTGAGCAAAATTTGCAATGTCCTAGCGGCAATCTGGAATTGTGCTAAACTACAATTCCTGGCACCTTTCTCTAGAGACCATTCCACAGGTGTTGTGCTTGCATTCGGCTTAATCTCTTGGTTTAACACAATCCATTATTTTATTAAAAGCCTTCTTTTTTGTCTCGAAATAAAGCCTCGCGACTTCCTTTCCTTTTGCTGCAGAATTAAGACTACTTACTGTCTTCCATTTTATGATTCCTCCTCCTTACTTTGTACTTTCTTTTATTCACACACACATACACACACAATTCCAAGTTTACTTTAATGCAGATGGTATTTGTCCATAGCCAGAAACACTTTCCAAAACGTACCACAGCTCAATAAATGAGTTCAAAAAGCATCTTAATGAAAACAAACAGTCAAATGAAATATTACTTGGATCAAAACAAAGATTAACAAGGATAAGGAGGGGGTGGGGTGGGAATCCCTGAGCTTTATAACCAGCTTCCTTTCTCTCTTCTAGATTTGGTTTTAACAATTTAATCTAGTTTATAAATTTTTTTGGGGGGTGGAAAGCAATAGAAAATAGATTGCATATATGATTTAATGGGGCTTGGAAACATGATCTGTGTGACCACCTGTGCTGCATTAAAAACAGGATATTGTGTGGCTCTCTCTAACCAAACTATACTGAACGTAATAGAAATGGTCCTACAGTTATGCAGAGTGTACAGTACTTCCGTTGAGGAAGAATGCATTTGCCTATGACGGTTGACAGGGGGCAGTGCTGAGTGCCCTGAGATGTCAGCTAGCTGGTTTTCCTTGCTTTCGGAATTGTGCCTTGAACGTAGGCCATGAAATGTTGTATTTTTAATAAAATAAAGCACACACTAGAATTAAAAACAGACATTTTTATGGCTTAAACATGACCAATATGCCCCCGAAAGCATATCAGCACTATTTATTTGTTTGTTTGAGTTATTTATTTGGCTGATTTATCTGCTTTGCATAGTGTGTGCTTTTATAGCCCATTATTAAGAACTGCTGCATGGAGTCAGGTGCTGGGAAGCATGGCTGTTGATGCATAGTGCAAACCAGCGATCACGCACATGTGTGACTTCAGAGTAACTTCACAAACTGCGGCACATCCTGACATAGAATCTTATCTAGTTATAATTTTTTGCCCTTAGCAAAAATTTTGAGGTAATAAAAATTAGGAGAGCACATACAGCAATATTGTGCTGTGCACTTGTTGTATTATTCAATGTGCCTTGAAAACGGCTTCAAACTCTTTAATTAAAGAAATTTATTTAATCACATCAATTACTTAAATGCAACTGTGCACCAGGTAATGTTTTTAGGTGCATCTTTTAAATGTTCCCAGAAGGAAACACAGGGACTAAATAGTGTCAGTGGTTTATAAGGTCAGGTACAGAGACATAAGACAAGTTGGACAGTGTTCACAAAGGTGGAATTTTTTCAAAAAAACAATAATGTGGATTTTAGGTATGCAATTCAGAGGGAGCAATGGGAAAAGCTGTGGAAACAAGACATCAAATTTACTGCCTGTTATACAATAAGGGAAAATCTGATGAAGATAATGTACGTGTGGTACATGACCCCTGCCAGATTAGCCAAAATATATAAATTAAAATCAAATGTATGTTGGAGATGTCGTAAGGTAGAAGGAACTATGTATCATGTATGGTGGGGAAATGAAAAAGTTCTGTTGTAGTATTCACGAAGAACTAAAAAAGATGTTTAAAACATCATTTGAGAAAAGGCCAGCAGCATTCTTTCTAGGTACAGTCGCAAAGGACATCCCCCATGACAAGAAAGAAATATTTTTATACACGACAGCTGCCACCAGAATACTAGTAGCGGAAAACAGGAAGGGAGGCAATGTCTCCTCAGTAGTGGAATGGCAGAATAAGCTTTGTGAGTTTATTGATCTGGCCAAAATGACGGCAGCGCTAATATTCCAATCAAACCAGAAATGAAGGAAAGAGTGGGAATGTGTGGAAGAATACATGAGAAAACATTGTTCCAAAACAAATTTATTGATATGCATGGACTGAAGTTCGCAAAGTTAAGTTGAATAGATTGAAAAGATATAATGGCTTAATGTGCAAAATATAGTTCTTTAACACAATATTAAATGAAACAAAAATAATTAAATGAAGCTAAGCACAGGTGGAGGGAAGTCACAAGGATAGATAGAAAGAAAACCTATAGATGCATATAGATATACCTGTGTGTGTGTGTGTGTGTGTGTGTGTGTGCGTGTGTGTGTGTATATATATATATATATATATATATATATATATATAGTAAAGCAAAGAATGATAACATGTGCTACTGAATGTAATATTGTAAAATAAAATAAAGTGTTTCTCTCTCCTCTCTCTCTCTCTCTCTCTCTCTCTATATATATATATATATTAGTTTGGATGAAGTTTGTTTTATGATGTCCAACTGGATTTTAGAAAAGGTCTGCCCTACTCTCCTTGCACAATCTTGAACAGCTTTATGGCACTTTGGCAATGACAGATGTTTTTGGAATGAAGAGAGTTTGGCTTAAAATTGAGCAAAGAACCATTGGCAACAGAAGGTTGTTCTTAACAAGTACTGCCACCAAATGGAATATGGTGGAATAGCATCAACCAGATGGACAAATAGAACTAGAAATCTGTTGAACAAGTGGGTTCCGCAATAAATTTTGCAGTGCCAAGTGCTCCTGTTCAGAATGCCAGCCAGCTAGCCATGCCCTGGTATATGCTACTCCATTCCCACTTGTGTTCAGTTTATTTTCCCCAACGATCAGTCAGCAGTCTATGGCCTCTGGGCACACTCAGTCACCACTAAACTGTTTCTGGATTTCCCTCCTTCTTTCATATGTTTCCTTTCTTTTTTCGATACTGAAAACCTTGGGCTCTTCAAGCCCACAGGTAGTTAATTCCCTCTTGTTCATGAATCTACTAGCTTTTAATTGGTGGTGGTGCAGAAAGTTGTGTGCCATCCCTGAGAAACATTCAGGCAAACTGCATCCCCTGTCATGGGAGGGTAAATGAAAGTAGTTCACGTGTTAGTCATGCCTACCCAGGCATGACTATCCTTACTGTGAATGAGCTTTGTTTGCCATCAGTGACATAGGAACACAGCCAGACTTGGTTGGCTGCATGTAAATGTGATTTACTAGAAAGAAAAAGGTTTTTATTTTAAAGCAGTACTGAAGATGCTTTACGTGTCTAACATTTTCTTTAAGAGTGCCAAAAAGGGACTCAAAAAGGGGTGTGTTGACGCTGCCAAAAGTGTTTGCAAAAGGAGCAGACAGTTTTGGTTCAACCCTAATTTTAAAAGAATTAAGGGAAGGAGAGAGAGAGAGAGGGGGGGGGGAATCATCCCACTACAGGGCAAATTTGGAAGTTCCTAAATTTGTCATCTTCACTCTCCTATTGTTTCCCTTTTTAAGGAGCTAATTGCTTCAGTTCATAACTCATTTTTCTTATCTGCATCTGGCAATGTGTTTCAGGAGGCTATGGTTAAAAGACTTAAGCCCATGACTATATATATATACACACACAGTTAAAATTTAATGCAAGCACAGTTCCTACATCACTTGTATAACATTATTGCAGCCATTGAAAGCCCAAGAAAGATTTTTTTTTCTTGCTGTTTGGAAACTCTTCAGGTAATGTAAGATTCAGCTTGCAGTTCCTACAGTATATGATTAAAAAAGGAAAATAATTTATGGTGGTCCTGTGACTTGAATCACATACAGCCAATTACCCCTGTTGCTTATTGTTTATTGTCAATTTCTTGCACATGGGACACCGTGACAGCTCTTGACTTGAGCAAAGGGAATTGTGTTGTATTCAATACACTCTGCTTTTCAGGTAGAAGCTAGCAATTTAAGTGGCAAGACATTCTCCCAGATTTTCATTCCCTCCACCCATTTCCTCCCTTCTAGGTGCTGCTTTCTTCATTTATTTATTTATTTATTTATTTATTTATTTATTTATTTATTAAAAATTTCAACACAATAATTTTAACAAAAATACATCATCCACATTGTTCCCCACCCTAAACAAAGAACCCAACCTCCCACCCCCACCCTGGACTTCCCTCAGCTTCTTTCTCTGGTTTCTCAAGACATCTTTCTGTCTACATGTTGTAAAATTGTAAAAACCCTCAAATTATCTATCTATATATTACAATAAAGAGTTTGTGAATGTTTATTCGAAACCTGCCAAAGAGTCCAGTTCATTTTGTTGCTTCTTCAAACATTTCGTAAAAGGTTCCCATTCATCTTTAAAATCCTTGTCTAGGTGCTGCTTTCTTCTAACTAGATTAGTCATATGACTGAATCCACTCAGGGATCAGAAAATGTCTGCCAGCCATTTTCACTCGCCATCTAAAAGTGAGCAGCAAAGGAACCAGAGGACCTTTTTGGTGAGATTCTTTCATGTGCTGAGAACCCCTCTGGAGAATGCCTGTGTCACGTGCCCAAGGTAACACAAAGAAGCATCTCAGGATAAGGTCTTGGGGACAACAGTACAATGGCGCGGCAACTGAAACATACAGGTGAACTGCTGTTTGTGTGCGCAGAGAGTGCTGAAAAATTGTCAGGAAGTGGAAGTGTCTGTCAACACTGATGGAACTGCGAGTAGTTTTGGCTCAGTTCATGTACCAAAGCCAGGACAAGCCCCTGGAGTTCTGTGACTTAACTGTGCGTTTGTACGATGAGGCATCAAAGGGCTTCGTGTCTCAGAATCAACAGTGGCTTGTGGACTTACCTCTTGGCCCAAAGTCGTAGAGAGAGAAGCCAAACACTCTTGAACTCCCACTTAGATGAACTCAGCGAATAGAACAAACGGGAGTGTTGTAATATCATTTTACTGATTACAGATGGTTCATCCAGCAAAACAAAACAAAAACCAGAGTTTGATCAGGTCTTTCTTTTTCAAAAAAAATGCACTCTAGGCCATTCTAGGTTACTGGTGTAACAGGAAAGAGTCTGTTATGAAAGAGTAACTAACTCCAGCACTAGCATGCTCTTTGTAGTACAGTGGTACCTCGGGTTACATATGCTTCAGCTTACATACGCTTCAGGTTACAGACTCCACTAACCCAGAAATAGTACCTCGGGTTAAGAACTTTGCTTCAGGATGAGAACAGAAATCGCGCTCCGGCGGCACAGCGGCAGCAGAAGGCCCCATTAGCTAAAGTGGTGCTTCAGGTGAAGAACAGTTTCAGGTTAAGAACGGACCTCCGGAACGAATTAAGTACTTAACCCGAGGTACCACTGTACTAGCTAGTTTTTAGACTCTAGTGGATGGCAATGTAGATAATACATTGCTGGCAAAAGAGATGGAGGAGCATTCAAAGGGTACATAGGACTTGCTTGTCCAGCCTTGTGTGGGTAGCGGGAAGCCATTGCAATAGCCTCCTGGCAGCGGCATCTGCTTTCCTTGGGCTCTCAGCTCAGGTATGCTTCTCTGGGCACTTCAGCTCACTCTATTGTTCCATTCTTCTCCTTGCTGTCATCTCTGAGCTGCTGCCACCTCTCTTTTGGGACAGTTTAATGGGGTTTGGGGAAGAGCACTTGGCAATGGCAGTGCCTGTGCCCAGAATCCCTTGGCTAATAACCTCAGACCTTCTCTCCTTCTCCCCCCTCCCTACCTGCTTGTTCCTGCCACTCTAAATCCTACTGGTGCTTTTTCCACTGCAGATAGGGGAAAATCAGACTTCTACTGCCAGCCGTGGCTCACTTGGGCCACCACTGCTTGTTCTTCATCATGGCTGATCTCGCTAGCACCAAAACATCTGTGTGCAATGGGTTGGGCTTATATAGCCCTCCTGGCTCCATCTCCTGCATGCATGCTGAAATATACTCGGAGTCGAGTGTGGATTTCATGCTCTTTATTCAGCTCATAGTAGCGAGGAATAGAAGTTCGTCCAAAATGTCTGCTTTATATACATTATTTACACAATGGGCCCCACATGATTGGCTAATTCTGGGATTCTCCTGAAGGCCAATCAGGTTGTGGATTCACTTCCACCTGGAGTTAGATTGGGTGGCTCCTGTGGACCAATCCGACTGCTGCATTCTGGATCCTATTGCTCTAGGACAAATCAGACTGCTGCATTTTGGATCCTATTCAACTCAGTACACAACACGTGCCCACGTTTCTCACTCCCATCCAGGGCCAGTTACAACACCCCACCACCACCCCAGACTGGATAGTGGCTGGGTCAGATTGTCGGAGCCGTAGGTTGCTGCCAGCTATCATCACACACCGCCTTTCTTTTTCACACCGGCTTTCTAATTTTTTCGCTGCTCCGCGGAGAATATCATTATTATGTAGATTATTACTTTACAGTTGTACTCTTACATATTTTTGGTGTTGAATCACAGTTTGTGACTTCCAGCTCCTTTCCTGCCCCCCTTGAAATATGATGCAATTTGGCAGTCATTGCCCTTGCCTGCAGCACCTTCTAATTTTGTATCATCTGCAAATTTACTAATCGTATGTGGAATTTAAGAGTGGGGATTAGCACTTAGTCCTATGACACTCTGCAAGTAACCTTATCCATTGCCATTAACCATTCATATTATGAACCCCCCACCATGCTGGTAGCCAAAGACAGGTCAAGGCACGCAGGTCTTCTTTTTATGTTTTTATGATGGATGTTGCACATGTTTGGCTGTTCCAGAAGGGTAGCCAAACGGCCATAGCCTAAAGAACAGAGTCTTCTAGCTCCTTAAAGACTAACACAGTCAAGCTGCATCCCTATGTCCCCTTACTTGGGAGCAAGTCCCAGGGAACACAGTGGGGCATACTACTGAACAGACCCAGGCACCGTTATTGCTGCATACGATTTCATGAGCTTTGTGATGATTTGCACTCATTATGGTTGTTCGACTTTTGCTGCACTCTTGCGCAAGATTGCCCCTCAAGATGGCAATAATGCAAAAATGTTGAGGAGGCAGAACAACTAAGAAAGCAAAATGTTGTGTGGATGGTCTAGCATAAATCCACCACTAATACACTATTGTTGCACCAATGACGTATTGCAGAATATACATTTGCAAACAAACAAACAAGCCTCCATCGGTCTGGAGGAGCCACGTGTTAGATACATATGGATAACATAAGAAGAACATGTTTTGGGGTGGTTTTTTTATGCCAACAGCTCAACCAATGCAAAAGTTAGTAGATACATACATCATTAATTTTCTTTTAGGACAGATTTATTTTTTTAAAGTGCTTCTTTGCACGGCACAAATGGTGCTGGCTCCCAGAGGAGGCAGTGATGGCCATTGACTTGGGTGATTCTAAAATAAGGTTACCAGATTTTTCTCAAAGAATCCGGGGACAATTTTCAACTTCATGCTAAATAGATGGATTTTGTTAGGGGACTGATTTGTAAATCTGGGGACTGTCGCCAGGAAACGGGGACATCTGGTAACCTTATTCTAAAAGAGGATTTGGCAAATTCAGGGGGGAGAAGGCTGTCAATGGTTACTAGTAAATGATGGCTCTGCTCTGTCTCCATGCTTGGAGGACGTATGCGTCTGAATACCAGTTGCTGGAAACTGCAGGAAGGTTCCTGCTTGTTCCTCCTTGATGGTTTCCCATGGGCATCAGGGTGTCCACTGTGAGATGCCCATTGGCCTGTTCCAGCAGGTTCTTCATATTGTTCTTATGTCACAGTGCTATGGACAACATAGCTGAAGCTAGATTCCATCATGGCCTCCTACTGGCTTCTTCCAGCCTGAGTAGGCCTGATTTTAGAGCCTACAGGGAAAGCCTTCCAGTTGTTCCCATTTTCCGGAAGCTGTACTTTTGGTAGTAAGCTATCGACTCCCAAGTTTTTGAGACCAATATAAACACTGTACAATTTGCCAATGAGTTCCAACTAAGAGACTTTGTACTAACTGGAGTCTCCCTTTTTCAACAAATTTTTTGGCTGTAATATGGCAATGTTGATACCCACAATAGTTTACATTGATGATGGGAGCAGAGCCTGGTGCGCAGTGATGCAAATAATGAGGTAGAAGCACAGGGAGCATCAGTCTCCTCTATCCCTGAACCCACTGCTTGAGACGGTTGTCCCAATTTGCCTAATGAATGGACTGGCCAGTTTAGACTCCAGCCCCCATCAGCCTCAAGTGGAATGGCCAATGGCCATGAATAATGGCAGCTGTAGTCCCAAACATCTGGAGGGCATCAGGTTGGAGAAAGCTGTAGTCTCATGTCAACCGTTTTGTTCATCACAAAGAGCCCAAAGGTCCCTAAGCAGATGTTATTTAGTGGTCATGGAGGCACTGGCCAAATATTAAAGGCATGCATGACCAATGCCAATGGAAAAAGAATAAAGTCAACTTTGGACAGGACACTTATGAACGAAATGGCTGGAGGGCTTAACCCTTTCCCCTTTCCCTATCTACAAGGACAGGCACACATTTAAAAATCATTGTGGAAGAGTATATACTGATGTGGGAGGACTTAGAGGCAGGAGACAGGGTGAGGAGAGGACCCTCTCTTCATACCAATTCTCACCTCATATCTTTCCCTCAAAATTGGTTATTTTTCCTCTTTTTAGAAAAGTCCAAATGGACATCACAATTGAACACACACATGAAACAAATTTGGAGACAACATGAAGATAGCCTCTTAAAAGGTAAAGGGACCCCTGACCATTAGGTCCAGTCATGACCGACTCTGGGGTTGCGGCGCTCATCTCACTTTATTGGCCGAGGGAGCCAGTGTACAGCTTCCGGGTCATGTGGCCAGCATGACTAAGCCGCTTCTGGCAAACCAGAGCAGCGCATGGAAACGCCGTTTACCTTCCCGCTGGAGCGGTACCTATTTATCTGCTTGCACTTTGACGTGCTTTCAAACTGTTAGGTTGGCAGGAGCAGGGACCAAGCAACGGGAGCTCACCCTGTTGCGGGGATTCGAACCACTAACCTTCTGATTGGCAAGTCCTAGACTTTGTGGTTTAACCCACAGCGCCACCCGTGTCCCTAAATAAATAAATAGCCTCTTACCCTCTCTGAAATCTGCACACCCCTAAGAGAGGCATGTGGCAAAGATGTCCTTCCAAGGTGGTGGTGGTGGGGAACCTGCAGAAGGAACTAAAAGGCAATATCTAAGCCAGCATGAAATTCCTAGATGGCAACAAAAATTACTGATTGTTTTGTGCTGACATTTGGATTTGAGGTCTTTATTTGGAGCTGGTCTTCAGTTATCACCTCCTCTTCCATGCCTCACTATAGGAAAGGTCAAGAGGGTCCTTCTACAGCGCAAGGCATTCTGGGTGAGGTGACCAGGCAAGGGCCTGTGCTGCTGCTGTGGTTTGCCATGTTCTTTAGACTTACAAAAAAGTTGAAAGTCACCTGGGTGGCAGAGACCCTCATTGAATGGGTGGTTAACCAGCAGAGAGACCACTAACCCGTGGTAAAAGAACAAGATAAAAAGCCCAGGGGGCGGGTAAGATCAGGAGTTGGAGTAGCAGCAGCAAAGCATAGTACATCCTTTTGCCACCTCCTTGAGCCCAAAACACGTGGAAGCACCAAGCTGGGGAAGACTGCTGTAGAACATGCCTGCTTCTAGCGTGATTGAAGGAAGCGCCTTTAGTTTCATAGCTTAACAGTGCATGTGAATTTGTAAATGCCTTCTCTCCTGTTAAATCCAAGGGGTTTTTGATCCTAGAATTGACTATATTGCATAACACCATATGATCCTGTTCTTTTGTGTCTTAACAGGGAAACACTCCAAAATTAATAGCAATGTCAAAGCATTAATTGAGAGAACAGATATTGCCTTTTGTTTTTAAGAGTAAGTTTACTATTAACAGGCAGACCTTGCAGTTAAGGCATGTGGCTACAAGGGGGATATTAATGCACAATACAGACATATGTTAATAAACCCACCACAATGCATGTAAATCAATACATTAACCAATGGACTGTGCGGTGGAGGATCTGAAGAACAGCTACATTATGACACATGTTAATATGCCAGACTTGGAATTGATGCTATTCAGCAGAATAAAACAAACCATCGTTTATGTTATATTAGCTTACACAGATGGAATCTATTTGGCA
The DNA here is from genome assembly GCF_964106915.1 of Podarcis gaigeae. Classification (NCBI taxonomy): domain Eukaryota; kingdom Metazoa; phylum Chordata; class Lepidosauria; order Squamata; family Lacertidae; genus Podarcis; species Podarcis gaigeae. The sequence goes on from NC_139687.1 coordinate 43,270,387, forward strand.
AATTATGAAACAGTTTGTTAAGCTTTTTACCAGTCTGTTTCTTTTCAAACAGAAATATATTTCTTTTCTTTAAGACAACAGCTAAGAAATGAATTTGAACCAGTTTATTTCCACCTTTTTAAAAACTGGGGGTGCAAGTCTTATTAACTTTGATAACCACATCTGTCTAATTTCTTGGATTTTTGAAAAGGTACATTTTGTATGTGTACAGAAGAATAACAGTAATGATATTGTAAACACTATGGAAATGATGTTGTAGCCATCTAGCAAAGGGAATCTTTGGGGTTGTTTCGGTGGAGACCAAATTGCAGCTGAATTAAATTTATATTGTTTCCATCCATTAATAAAAGTGTGAGAGAGAGGAGCCAAAATCATAGAAGATGCAACTCATCACACATCACTTTGACTTCAAAGGACAGGTCAGCACAGAGATGAAAGAAACATAGACAGTTTAGGAATCTGGAGGTCTTCCATTCTATCTGCCTTAACCCCACACAGATGCTTCTAAGTGAAATGAGTTGCACCTCACCTTCCAACAAGTACACCAGTTGAAATTAGAAAAAGAAGACCATTGCAAGTTGAGACCACAAGCTTCAGAAAGACAAAAATTGTCCCAACCAAAGAAGAATGGCAGCTTAAGTTGACAGACTATGCATAACTTGCAGATTTAACATATAGAATAATAGAAGAAGAAGAACATACATTTAAAGAAGATTGGATAACGTTTATTGAATATGTGGAAAATAATTGTGTACAGCTGAAAACGCTGGCAGCATTAAGATAAATTCAACAGTGTAAATAAGTTTTGATGGATGCAATAATGGAAAACCGACTGGTATAGTTTTTGTAAAATATGCAGGGATATAAGATATGTAAAATGAACCATGGAAAGAGAAGAAGGGAAGTCACTGACATCTTAAGTATGTAAAATGTTTATCTGAATTTGTAAAACAGGACATTTAATTTAAAAAATCATATTAAAAAATAAGTTTGCACTGTCTGTTGTTTCTTATTTTAGATCATGGGCGGGAAACCAGCAGGCCAGACTGCAGTTCCCATCATCCCTGACTGGCCATGCTGGCTAGAGCTAATGAGTGATAGGTTTTTATTAGGTAGATGAGGAGCTATATTAACTACGGTATATTTTATACTCCGTGACCCACATGTGTGAGCTAAATGCCAAAAGAATTAGGCTGGTCTCCCCCTTTGTTTCCCCTGCTCGTCAGTGAAGCAGGTTACAGACTGGAAAGTAAGTTTAAAGCATATAGTTTACTCACAGTCAAGCATTTGTTTATCAGCAACAGTATTAAAATAAATGAAGGCAAAATACTTGTAATTACAGCAAAAACAGCTTCAGGCCTGATGTTAGAGCAGGAGGAGGCATGTCTGCTGCCATCATTGCTTGATACACATTTTTATGTATATCTTTTGATTTTTTTTTTCTTTTCTTCACCCTCTTCTTATAATGGGATCTATCTATCATCTATCATCTATTTATCTATCTATCTATCTATCTATCTATCTATCTATCTATCTATCATCTATCTATCTATCTATCTATCATCTATCTATCATCTATATCTATCATCATCTATCATCATCATCTATCTATCTATCTATCATCTATCATCATCTATATCTATCTATCTATCTATCTATCTATCTATCTATCTATCTATCTATCATCTATCTATCATCATCTATCTATCTATCTATCATCTATCTATCTATCATCTATCTATCTATCTAACATCTATATCATCTATCTATCTAATGTATAATTGGTGACTGAGCCCTTGTGTGACTTTCCAATTTGGTACTCCTGCACTGGCTAGATGAAGTCATCCCTTTCTGAGTCTTTGATCTCTGAGGATTCAAATATGTACCCACATCTGATGACCATGTAGTTGCTTGCATGTGGGATTTTAATACATGGCAGTAGTTGCACACAATGCTTTGTTATACGTAAATATCTTTGAATTGGGTCAGTGTGGTTTTCAATGTTAGTGTCTTCGAAAAGACAATAGGTTTTTAAAAAACAAAACAAAAAAACCCTAACCTTTCTGAAGGAGAAAAACCAGACTACTAATATAAATAAACGCTCATGGCTTTTAATCTACTGTGGTCCAAAGTCATTTACTCTTAGCATAATACAGTCATAAACAAAGCTTTATCTGGAACTTGTCCTTGGTGTTCTTTCATTCTTTCCTTTTAAACGAAGAAGTCACATTCATTGTCTGGGTGGGGTATTGTTTTGTTTATTAATGGTCACAGGCTTTTTTTTTACCATCTTGAGAGCTTTGAAGTAGGCAAGATAGAACAATTAATGTCCAACATTTTGCTTTTCTTTCACCCTCACAATTTCATCAGGAGGGTTAATTGGCGAGAGAAGAGTCTAAGCCACAAAATCTGGATCTCTTCAAGAGTTTGCAATCTTCATATTCTGGGAAATATTGTCTTATTGCCTTTGGGTCTGGTTCATTAGAAAGTTAGGTCCATTCAAGAAGGTTGTGGTGGATTCCAGTTTAGGATTTTGGTTTCAGTAACGCCCTGGACAAGAAGCCCCTTGAGGAGCAATAACCACTGTATCAAATGGAGGGAAAGTATGCAATTATTACATTTTCAAGAAGAGTGTTGCATTATTGTATTTCAAAGGTTTTGTAATGCTAGGGAATTGTTCTCTGCATGCACATTCGCTACACTAGAAGGGTTTTTTTAAGGGGATAGTGGTATCCTGAGCATGTTGCACACAGTCTACCTCTCATCCTGATCCTTCTTCCCAATCCATTCTCCATTGTTGCAGTAGAAACCTCTTAAATTCATTATTTGTCAAGGGACATCTACATAAATGATATAGGGGCACAGGTGCTGGGACACCACTACAGAGGCACCCTCCTGATGCTGGGATGACGGCCAGGTCAGGCTCACATGATGCCACCAGCTGCATCAATCTGGTGCTCCAACCAGTGTAACTGCACAGCTCTGACATCACTGCCACCCCAGCCTTACCACGTAAGCAGCAGCCATGCCAGCATGCGTATCTCTGAATGACGTCCTGCAGAAATAACTACAGTTTGGCTTTGGATGGAGACATCAACTGAACCCCAGTGTTACTTTTTGTGACACATTGTTTAATAAAGGTGCATATATATATATATATATATATATTTGCTTTCGTAGATTTTCACGGGTACAGGAATGCAGGTTTTGGTGTCCTCGGGTGTCTTCCCGTGTAAAAGTTGGGGTGTCTAGGCGACGTTTCGACGAGGTCTCACTCGTCATCTTCAGGCTGGTGCTTTCGGCTTCTTGTTACTGGAACAGAGCGGGATCTCAATGTTTGAGTTCCTATAAATACTGTAGAGGGGGTGTGGTGTCTAGCCTCCAATGTTCTGGGCAGAGAGGAAGTTCCCAGGCTAGTGTGCCTTTTCTTCTTTTGTTCCTTAATTACTTGAGAGATACCTTGAGTGATTTCTTGAGTGATATCCTGAGTACCACTTAGGTGGGTCATTAGGTGTGGATTAGTTGCTAAAGTCTTTGTGTCTTGACCTCTTGAACTTTGTGAAGAGTTTTCCTGAGAAGATGGCTGTATTGCACTTAGTTGTGCTTTGGCTTGGCTTCGTGTATAGGGGCGAGCTGTGGTTTTGTGGCTTGTGTCAGCCAGATCTGTGTAGGGATTGCAGGGGGGTGCAGCATCCGGAGGTGCCACCATGGATTGGCTACTGGATGGTGTCAGTAATTCATCTGTGGAGAGGGTCTGGGTTTGGGTCTGGTGTGGTTGATTGGTGTTGGCGTTCTGTGTGCCTCTGGATCTGGTGTCAGTTTTTGTGGGGAGGGCTAATTTCCAGATGTCTGGCAAGCGGGATGTGTCGTCACGCTTGTTCATGTTGTGAGGGTGTTTTTCTATCTCGATGGCTTCCATGATTATTCTCTTGTGGTGATGTTCCGTGTTAAAGAGCAATTTGGAATCTGCAAAATTAATTTCGTGTCCTGTTTCTTTCCTCCGGATGCTGCACCCCCCTGCAATCCCTACACAGATCTGGCTGACACAAGCCACAAAACCACAGCTCGCCCCTATACACGAAGCCAAGCCAAAGCACAACTAAGTGCAATACAGCCATCTTCTCAGGAAAACTCTTCACAAAGTTCAAGAGGTCAAGACACAAAGACTTTAGCAACTAATCCACACCTAATGACCCACCTAAGTGGTACTCAGGATATCACTCAAGAAATCACTCAAGGTATCTCTCAAGTAATTAAGGAACAAAAGAAGAAAAGGCACACTAGCCTGGGAACTTCCTCTCTGCCCAGAACATTGGAGGCTAGACACCACACCCCCTCTACAGTATTTATAGGAACTCAAACATTGAGATCCCGCTCTGTTCCAGTAACAAGAAGCCGAAAGCACCAGCCTGAAGATGATGAGTGAGACCTCGTCGAAACGTCGCCTAGACACCCCAACTTTTACACGGGAAGACACCCGAGGACACCAAAACCTGCATTCCTGTACCCGTGAAAATCTACGAAAGCATATATATATATATATATATATATATATTCAGTGTATTGGATGAAGTTTTTTTTACTCAAAAAGCACGTCAAAAACTGGGGTTGTCCAATACTGGGTCGTTTCCCATGCGCGGCAGCATCAGAGGAGGTTGTGCTCCTGGGAGCGCAACTTCCCCCGATGCCGCTGCGCATGGGAAATGATCTAGGGAGTGTTTTGCACCCACAGCTGTGGGGGAGGGGAGAGGCTCAACAACTTTGGGCCATCTCCCCTCATTTTCCTAAAATTGAGTCCCCCAAAATAGGGGGGGGGATCTTAAACAAGGAGGTGTCCTATAGACGGAAAAATACGGGTGGGTGTGTATTCACTGACATGGGTAATCTACAGATGTATCTGTGGAGCGGGATGGGGCAGAAACACAGGACAAATCTAACAGGACATTGAAAAATATTGCTATTTTGCTTGGCTCCCCTTCCCTTCCAGATAACAGAGATCAATCGCTCTTTAGCAACTACTAAACAAGGTATTCTGAGGTGGGAAGAGGAAAACAAACGCCAGCAGAGACGTCATTCCCTCCAGAGATATGTTGAAATTCTGGGAACTTTGATTCACAAAACACGCCATTTGGGATGCGAGTCATTCTATTACAAGGTTAAAAGTGTTTCATCTCAAAAAAACAACAAGAAGTAGAAACTCATGGAAGCGTGACTAAACTAATAACCTCTGGCATTACTTGAAATGAAACCGTCTGGTTTTCAAGGGCAGTTTAAATTGATCCCGGCATTGATGAGTGCTGTCCTAATCCCTAGATCCACGAAGCATCTTGCACTTACTCTATGCCAACCCTACAGCACTACTGTGAGGAGTGATTATAATTGCTGCTATTATTTACTACTAATCAAAAACTAAAGCACCATACGAGGTGCTCTGAGAACATGTGTGTATCACCTGTTTTTCTATGAGCCACAGACCTCCCATTCCCTTAGTCTCAAAAACCACTTGAAGTAGGGACTGTGTACATCCAGTAGGCATGGGGACTCCCCCTGCCCCATTTTTAATGAACAGCAGACCTCTCCTCCACAATGACAATATACTCCAGCATCATCATTAATAGGAGGAAGAACTCAGCATTTTTACAATCTCCCTTCTCTTCCAGGAGTTCTCCCTACTCCCCCAGAGCCAATTTGGAGGAGAAGAGCGGGTGAAAGCCATGTTTCACAACCAGAAGTCCTTGCTTAGGTCTCCCCTCGCAGGGCTCATTCATTTAATCTTGCCCTATTCCTCTTGTTGCATTGTAAGGTTCCCATGGTTGGCCACTGGACTAAATGGGCCTGATCCAGCAGGTCTCTTCGCGTGTTTAAGCCTGCTTCACAATATGGCCAGGTTGTGCTACATATGGATCTGCACTCAACATTAGCCTTCCTTTTCAGACAGAAAATGCTTTGAGCAATTCTCCCAGTGCCGCTTTCGCCGCTGGAATCAGCAATGCATACAGCAGATCATCGCAACAGCTTACAAAAATCTTACCCTGCAGAGCAGTGGTAAGGCAAAGGTGATTATCTGTGAAGGTTTGAATTTCTGACAAAGAACTGAACAGCCCATTTGTTCTTGGATTTTCATTGTTGTTGGCGGCAACTTCATCCCTTAATGGGAACACAGCAAAATAATATTTCTCCATGTTCTGTGAGTAAAACTGACCACACTGGACATGTCACAAAACAAAGTATCATTTTTGTGTGTGTTTCTGTGGATTTTTTTTCATCTGAGACATATTACATTCCCAGTACTTACAGAAATGTATTTTATAGCTTTTGAGACATTTGGAGTCCTTTCCATCTTAATTTTATTATTCTTTTGAGGACCATGGGAGGGATTCAACACAGTGCTAAGGCGTTCGCTCCTTCAGTGCAAGCGTTTCTGCTTGCCTGATGGAACGATCTCCCCTACTTTCTTCCCCTGTGTGCTGTTTTGGGGGGTTCTCCCACTCACCCCAAGCCAATTTGGAGGACAGAGATGAGGAAAGCCCCATAGTGGCAGCAGAAGTCCTTTCAAGGGCTTCCCTTAGCAGGACTAGCTAGCTGAACCCAGTCCCAAATTATTCCTTTTTAAAAATTTTTACTTCTGTGCCCATCCCACCTTTACGTTCCAGTGACACAAGTTGGATTGCTGTTGCTGTTTAGTCGTTTAGTCGTGTCCAACTCTTCGTGACCCCATGGACCAGAGCATGCCAGGCACTCCTGTCTTCCACTACCTCCTGCAGCTTGGTCAAACTCATGTTAGCAGCTTCGAGAACACTGTCCAACCATCTCGTCCTCTGTCGTCCCCTTCTCCTTGTGCCCTCCATCTTTCCCAACATCAGGGTCTTTTCCAGGGAGTCTTCTCTTTTCATGAGGTGGCCAAAGTATTGGAGCCTCAGCTTCAGGATATAATAAACCAAAACAAACACACCATCACCGCTCCTTCATCTTCTGAACAAATTTCAGATGTAGAACATATAAGTCACTAATACAAAGGCTACATATTCAACTGTCTGTTGTTTTGCTCTCGTGAACTATGCGGAAAAGAAGGATGGCTACTACTCTCCCAAAGCCCACCGAGCCAGAGCATTCTCACAAATGTTTGGGAAATGACATCTTCAATTCCCTGTTAATTAAAGTCAGAGCTGAGTCAAAGGCATTTGTTCAGTAGGAGCCATGATGTGGGCAATGGGAAATTGGTGTGGAAACATTTGGAAACTGTTGGTTCTGTACCACTGGCGATTTCCAGAGCACTGTCTGGTTTCATTTTATGGGATCAGTTTCAGTTCCTTTGGCCTGAGGATACATCAGTGGTTGTGGCATGAAACACAAACACACACACCCCTCTCACACATATGCTTATTTCTAGGGATGGGGAGAGGGGTGAATTTGGCCTGCTTTTCCCATTAGACTGATCTACCGACTGAGCTATCCCTCAGGTGCCTGATGCTTCCAGTCGGATTATTCACCTCTCTAGACTTTGCAATGCCCTAAGGGTTCGCAAAAAATGTGCATGTGTATAGAATGTGTATTTTACAGATGAATGCATTGAAAAGCATTGGAAGGTATGCAACTAACATGTTCCATTAGCAGAATGATTGCACCTTGTGCAACAGAACTTCCACCCTCTCCTTACCCCTGTGCACCCCCCCCAAACTTGTTCTAAGGGTTCCACCACTATGGAGCATATTTGCATACCCTCCAGTATTTCTCTGATGAAAATAGGGTTTCCCTATTCAATAAAATAATAATAATAATAATAATAATAATAATAATAATAATAATGATGATGATGATATTTATACCCCACCCATCTGATTGGGTTGCCCCAGCCACTCTGGGCAGGTTCCAACATATATATAAAAAAATATCAAAACATTAAACATTTTTTAAAAAAACTTCCCTATCCAGGGCTGCCTTCAAACCCAGGGGTCGAATAACTCCATACCCTCCAACATCTCTCCATTGAAAATAGGGACGGCCTAAGAAAAGCAGGGACACTTGGGTCTGTATTTGGGGAGTGGGAGTTCCATTGTGCAAGCTGAAATCCTTGCACTGATGGGACATCTTTGTTGAATATTGCCCTGTATTTTAATCCACAATTTAAAAACAATGGGTGAGTAACAAATCAAAACATTTTAAATATGATTTTATTTTTAATCTTTTTTTTTAAATCACAGAAAGGTTTGCTGCTCTGGGCTATTTTGAGGAAAAGGGTGGGCTATATATTTGATAGATCAATCAATTTTACTTGTATGCCGCTTTCCCACAAAGAGCTGCGTCCAAACTGGCTTATGGTAAACATTCAAAACATCAAAACAGAGAACGCTGGAAATGCAGATATACAGGATACAGGACACACCATAAAATTCAAAATAATGCATGAGATAAATTTAGTGTTACATACAAACAGAGCAATCTAGTATTAAATGCAAAGCAAAAATGATAGTTACATTTAATAAATGTAAGGTTGTTCCAGAAATTAAGGCCAGTTGCATTCCCTCTTAAGGAGCAGGTACATAGCTTGGGGGTCCTCCTCAATACATCTCTGGTATTCAAGGCCCAAATGACCTCACTGGCTTTTACCAGCTTCATCTGGCTGTATCTGGTTCATGGTAATTTGCCCCTTGTAGCCTATGAAGTGGTAACCTTAAGACTGGATTGCTGTAATGAGCTCCGTATGGGGTTGCCTTTGGAACTGGTCCTACAGCTGCTAGAGACTGTTGTTGGGAGCTAAAAGACCTTTTCTCCAAGGACCTCAAAGATCTTTCCTCTAAGGAGCTCATGGTGGGGTCTTGCTGATTCTTGTCATTTCCATTTCATCCTCACAACAGCCCTGTGAGGTACATTGGCTGAAGCTAAGTCTCCCAGGTCCTAACCTGCCACTCTGACAAGTACACTGCACTGGCTCTCATAACTGACAATGCGATTGTATCTAATTGTGGGCACCTCCTAGTGTGTGAGGTGTTCTTAAACTGTTATACAATGGTACCTTGGTTTTCAAATGTAATCCGTTCCGGAAGACCGTTCAACTTCCGAAATGTGCAAAAACCGAAGCAATTACTCCTGAAAGCATTTATTTACAGAAAACTCAGTACGGAAGACACGTGCAATGTTCAACTTCCGGAAAGCGTTCGAAAACTGAAACGTACGATTTCCGAGACATTCGAAAACCGAAGTACCACTGTATTCATTGTCATCCATTTGATACGTTGTGAGTCACTTCAGCCACAATTTTGTGGGAAAGTGGCAAAAGAATATGAATAGCCACTAAGTGTGTGTGTTCATTTCAGAGGCAACTTGAGGCCATTAACTCTGGTAATAGGATGTGAATTGGTGCCCTCAAGTGGAGATGATTATTCTTACATTCAGGAAAGTGGAAACTCTTCATTGATCACATGAATGAGAACAGTGAAATTGTTCCATAAAGCAGTTTCCTGTGAACTGAATAAAAGCTATTATGGCCAATTTTATTTCTTTGAAATCAAACTAAAAATATGTTTTTAAAAGACAAAGTGATGATCAATATTGGAGACACAATCCCATTTCAAGTGCCGTGTAATTGTGGGTTGCATCCCCCGCCTCACAAACAATTATCTATTCATAGACCTAAGCAGATGCCAGCAAGTTACACCGACAAATTGGGTTAAATACAGTGGTACCTCGGGTTAAGAACTTAATTCGTTCCGGAGGTCTGTTCTTCACCTGAAACTGTTCTTAACCTGAGGTACCACTTTAGCTAATAGGGCCTTCCACTGCCGCTGCACCGCCGGAGCACAATTTCTGTTCTCATCCTGAAGCAAAGTTCTTAACCCGAGGTACTATTTCTGGGTTAGCGGAGTCTGTAACCTGAAGCGTCTGTAACCTGAGGTACCACTGTAGTAGAACTTGTGTCCCATTCTGTGTGGATGACCATAGCATAGAACACCTTTCTTGCACAATTCGCAGTGGCTGCCAATTTGCTACTGCACCAAGTTCAAGCTGTCGGTCCTAACATATACAGCCCTATAACACTCAAAACCAGCTTACTTGAGAGACTGCTTTATCCCTTATACACCTGGCAGTGTTTGTGGGAGAGTCTCTCCTGCAATTTCCAAAGCTCTCAGAAGCTGACACCACAATAACTAAGAGCAGGGCTTTTTGTGTGGCTGCCCCATTCTGTGGAACAACAGTCCTGCTGACATTCTACAGGGGTCCACTATCTGCACTTTCCAGAAAGTTTTATTCTGACAAGCTATCCCAGCTGGCTCTTTACCACATTCCCACTTGTTAGGATTTTAGTGTTGTGATGATGATGATGATGATGATGAAGATGAAGATGAAGATGATGATATTCTAGAAAATTGTATTTATGTGTGAACCTCAAAATCACTAGAAGATCCTAGTTGGATTAGATGACATTCTCAACTAGTCCAGTATCTTGCTTTCTACAATGGCCAGCCAGAGTCCTCTAAGAAGCCCACAATCAAGACATGAAGATTCTTCCAGCATGTCCTATTCACTGGAATAGTACCTCTGAGCATGCAGACCTTATCTGCTCCAGATCTGGGGCCAGATTACCACGGCTAATGGGCATGGGTGGATGGGAGTTGAGATCCATAAACATCTAGAGAGAACCATGTTGATGACCCTGCTTTTATTGTTGCATCTGGATGCAGCCAATACCACTTTTTTTGCACATGGAAATGCCTACAGAAACAAGAGGAAAAAGGCTTTGCACAAGTCTTCTTTTCTTCTATTAAAGAGAAACCACAGAACAAGTAATGGATAGAGCAAGCAATGACTCATGGGCAATCTGCAGGGCAGATGTAACCAATAAAACCAGTCTTCCCTGCCCACTGTAAGTTCTGGGCTGCCTCATTAGACCTTGAGAATCCCTCATTAGATCTTGGTGACAGGAAACAGCCTGCAGGAACACGAAATGGGTTGACTAGGAATTGAGATCCCGAAAAGATGAAGCAAGGAGCTGCTTCAGGTTCAGGATTCATTGTTGTCTGTGCTTATCTGAGCAGGATGGGTGTCCTGAACAAGGTTGGTAGCAGGCTAGAATGTTCAGCCTCTGCAGTGTACAAAGAAATGCCAAATATTCAGGAGCAAAGGCCCAACTTAAACACTCCCCTTTTTTTGCACATAATAATCTTGATGTGGTTACAGTGAGTGCCACCTGGTGCCATCATTAACACCTCTTCTTCCAGGTATTTGATGGGAAGCGGAACATCTCTGTTGTTGTTTAGTCGTTTAGTCATGTCCAACTCTTCTTGACCCCATGGACCAGAGCTTGCCAGGCACTCCTGTCTTCCACTGACACCCGCAGTTTGGTCAAACTCATGCTGGTAGCTTCGACAACACTGTCCAACCATCTCATCCTCTGTCACCCCCATCTCCTTGTGCCTTCCACCTTTCCCAACATCAGGGTCTTTTCCAGGGAGTCTTCTCTTCTCGTGAGGTGGCCAAAGTATTGGAGCCTCAGCTTCAGGATCTGTCCTTCCAGGGAGCACTCAGGGCTGATTTCCTTAAGAATGGATAGGTTTGATCTTCTTGCAGTTTGTGGGATTCTCAAAAGTCTCCGCCAGCACCATAATTCAAAAGCATCAATTCTTCGACGATCAGCCTTCTTTATGGTCCAGGGAACATCTCTAGCGGGTGTATAAATACCAGAAATAAAGGTGCTGTTTTCTCCTGCTCGCGGTTTGCTGTGTCTGTTTATGCATCATTGTGCTGGTTTTGTTTTAATGTATTATTTTTGTTTTTGTGCTGTTTTTTTACTCTTAATTTATTGTAGGTCACTCATCGTAGGCTGCAATCCATCCACCCCCTTACTCTAGGATGTGAGAGGATTTGACAAGGCAGTGGCATCCCTCCATTCACTTTTGCTGGTTCTGCCAGCCTCCTGCCAGCCACCAAACTTGTGGGCTGAAAGCCCCAAAGTAGGGTTTCTGAGGATGGGAAGAGGTGAGGTTGAGCCAGTCCAAGGTCTACTGGGTTCTGCCTCCTCCCCCCGCCCCCGGCCAACCTTTTACTGCTGCTACTGTGAACCTGGATGACACACGAGGCAGTGGCAATATGGATGTACTTGAGTGCTTGCTGTGATAGATTTCATTATGCTAAGATGAAAAAATAGTGGTGGCTCCAGGATTTGTTAAAAATAAGAACACTGTAAGGGGATGGTTTTGTTTTAAAAAAATCATTAATAAGCATAGAAAATTTCTCAGCATTAAGGCCAATTGAGGAGAATGTGTAGCAGAAACAGCTTTCTGGAGCCAGCTGCTTAAGGCACTCCAAGATGGAGTCTTTAGTTCAAAATGGAACTTGAGGAAATGATAATAAGTAAGCCACAGATTACAAGAACACCCACATCCCCCAATCACAAATACAAAGGCCAAACCTCCTGTACATCATCGGCAGGGTGGGGAATTACTATATTTCTGATTTTAAAAAGTCAACAAGCCTCAGGTTTGAAAATGAAATGTCACTATTTCCATTCTGTTTTGCATTGGTTAGGCTGCATCTTGAGTAGTTTGTCATCTTATGGGTGTCCCACAACAGAGGTTGGTAGGGCACCGGTCTTAGCTGACATCTTGCCACCAACTTTGCTGGGAGACAGTCAAAGGTTAGCATGGTGACAGGACGCTGGGTAGCTCTATAACTCTGTGATTTGACAAGTTATTGTTCAATGGATGAATAATGTTTGGTTAAGTTAGTCTACTCCAAGTGGCTAAGGTCCCATCTACACAATAGATTTAAAGTCATCATGGCTTCCCTCAAAGAATCTTGGAAAGTGTGGTTTGTTAAGGGTGCTGAGAGACCCCTATTCTCCTCACAGAGCTACAATTCTCAGAATACCCTGTGAAGAAAAAATGACTGATGATTTCCTTGGCTCTCCCTGCCCCCACCCAATTCACTCCTACTGGCCACAAATTCAAGCTCCAAGAAAGCAGAACCATCCATGTTCCATTTTTAGTCAAAACATTGTCCACATGAGGGCGAGGGGAAGCACCCATCTTTGGACTGCAAGATACAACTTGAAACCAGCCATAAGGCTTTTGGATTATTTGACTGTGCTTGTTTGAGACTTTTAGACCAAAGGGCCCTCTTAAACCTGGGTGATCTATTGGTTTAGGGAGCTACAAATTAGTTCCAGATGTGGTTATTATACTAGCTTAGTCCTTCAAAAAGTAACTATTGTACCATCTGTTTGGTAATGGACAAAATCAAAGGGTGCCAAGGCAATGTTAATAACATGGGTCAACGGACTATGGATGTCTCTTTTAAACATAAAAAACACTGCGGTCACAGAACCTTGGTATGATTCATATTTTTAAAGTTGCTGTTCATTCAGCTGCCATTGAAACTCTGGGAAGAATTCTTAGTCTTCAATAAGGATTTAAAGAGAGAGAGAGAGAGAGAGCACATGTTCTAGGTTGTTATTGCCTCTCAATACAGTAAAGTGGCAAATTCAACATGGGGAGTTGAATATACCGTAAGCACTGGAGATGTGCATTCTCGCACCTGATCCAAGTTTAGTTTGTATGTCCCTGGCACCAGGGCTGGCCTGAGATCTGTTGGTACCTGAGGCAAGACATGCCATTGACACATACCCTTCCAAGATCTGGGCCCATGCCTCAGTGGAGTTGGAGGTGCATGCTGCCCCGAGCCAGCTGCCTCAGATCACTTCATTGGTGCACCAGCCAGAGGAGACTGGGAATCTCAAAACACACATTTTCTACATTCAGTGGCCATTCATAGCTCTACAAGGTATGGTAATAATGTTCTTATTACCACACTTTGAACCCTTTACAGTGGTACCTCAGGTTAAGAACTTAATTCGTTCTGGAGGTCTGTTCTTAACCTGAAACTGTTCTTAACCTGAAGCACCACTTTAGCTAATGGGGCCTCCTGCTGCCGCTGCATGATTTCTGTTCTCATCCTGAAGCAAAGTTCTTAACCCGAGGTAATATTTCTGGGTTAGCGGAGTCTGTAACCTGAAGCGTATGTAACCTGAAGCGTATGTAACCTGAGGTACCACTGTATTTCTTTTACTATGAAGAAGCATTTCCATTTTCTTTTTGTCAAAGGTCAGAGATTGTTAAAACCAAGAGGAACACAAAGCACAAACGAAACCAGCAGAGTAGCAGGGTGATTTGTGAGACAACAATTCCAATGTTATAATTGACAAGGCAGCCTATAGTCTTAAAGACACCTATCTAATATATTGCTCATAGGAAGTGAATCACTGGCAAAAATAAAAGCCAGGCCATAATAATAATAATAAATGCTCCAATATCTAGTTAGGTAGGGCTTCCCAGCAAATCTTATATCATGCTTGCTTTTAGGACTTGATCCTGTGTTGAGCTAACGGTTCTTGTGCATCAATGACACCCTTTGGCAGCAGGATCAAAGGACCAGGTTGCCCGAAAGAAAAAAGTTGTGCTCATTTTAATATTGAAGCCAATGCGATGGGTCCTTAAGGAAAGTCATCAGGATTTACATTGATCTGCATGTTGATGTGGCTATTGCCATTTGTTCATTTTCAAGTGGCATTTTAGCAGCGAGAGATCTGAAAATAGCACTACACCTTTAGTCTGTTAAGGGTGCTGAGAGTTATTAAAGGTAAAGGTAAAGGGACCCCTGACCATTAGGTCCAGTTGTGGCTGACTCTGGGGTTGCGGCACTCATCTCACTTTATTGGCCGAGGGAGCCATGTGGCCAGCATGACTAAGCTGCTTCTGGCGAACCAGAGCAGTGCACGGAAACGCTGTTTACCTTCCCGCCGGAGTGGTACCTATTTATCTACTTGCACTTTGATGTGCTTTCGAACTGATAGGTTGGCAGGAGCAGGGACCGAGCAACGGGAGCTCACCCTGTTGTGGGGATTCGAACCACCGACCTTCTGATCAGCAAGTCCTAGGCTCTGTGGTTTAACCCACAGCGCCACCCGCGTCCCACCTGAGAGTTATTAGGAGACCCCTATTCCTAAAGGTTAAATAACCTTTGAATGTAAAAAGGTTGTTTACCCCTGCATAAGCTCCCTGTTTGGTCAAATAGCTGCAGCTGACAGGCATGCTCGTGCGTAGCTGATCTGCTCTCCCTTCTGCATGCAGAAGCATCTCTGAAAGGTGATTTTATCTGAAAATGTCTGCAGTTCCAACTGCTGTTCAAAGACCCAGATAACAGCCACAGTTGTCCCTGCTCTAGTACTTTTTGAACCAAAACCTTTGCCAGCAGAGTGGCGATGCAGAAAGCTTTATCTCATTAATTTCCCCAAGTGGTTACACTGCAGAAAATTATCACCCTCCCCCTTTTTTTAGCAGCATCAGCTCTTCCACGAGTGTGATTTCTATCTTAAACCAAAATCTGATCCATCCCTACTTTAATCTAAGTAGCTTAGACACAGTGTCCAAAATATTTGGAAGACATTTTTCCCAGCACTTCAAACCACAACTTTTTTTTTTTGCACTGCCCCCTCCAAGAAAACCTCCAGCTAGTGCATCAGCTGTGAGGGTGGTATGGAACAATGTCTCAGAGACACCTGGCTCTCATCCATCAAAGACTGCAAATCTTTTAAAGTTACTGTCTTTCCCTGAAGAAGAGAGACGGGTGGGATTTTGCAAGGCTTTCGTGAAATGCTTATTCATGAGAATCTCTGCAATTTGGACATTTGAGTAATGAACCTGCCTCCTGTTTTTCAGTTTAACTGACACTGCCCTCTCCTTCCCATCTCTATAGAATTCTTGCACAGTTGCCAGCTTTTTAATGGGCTTTGCTCCTCTGCCTATAATGGCAGCTTGAGTTACAGACATTGGCAGGCAGTCATTCTCCCCATGTCATGCGGCCACGGAAAGCAGATTTCTGCAAAGGAGGCCACTTGGTAAAGGCCCGAGAGCAGACCAAACCAGCTTCTGCTTCTTTATTCCTGGTCAGTTGGTGACCCTAGCTGTGGATGGTTTCCATGTCTCCCAAGAAAGTGATGGATTTAATGTCAGATGTTTAGATCCAAGATTATGCAGCCCGGCAAAGAATAAAAGGAAACGGTTATTCATGGTTACAAGTGGTCAAGTTTTTTTTTTTTTACCCGGCACATGATGTCTTGAGCAGAGCTCAATTTGTAACAGCAGTTAATCATCCATGTCTTTTACAAATGGGAGATCATGCTTCACTGCAACAAAATTAACCTCTTCAGATTCTCCGTACAGGAGATCAAAACACAAAAGGGTAACATTCTAAATCTAGGGCCTTCAGAGTTAATCTAACCTGAGGGAGTTGGACAGAGATCACACTGGTTTAACAGAGCATGACTAGCTTGATTCTGACAAACCTTCCTGGATTGTGTGTGTGTGTTTTAAAAAACTCGCTTCATGTCAAACTAAAAGCCGATCCTGTTTCTGCCAAAATGTCTCCTCATTTAATAGAATTAGAGCACAATCCTGAGTATGTTTACGGAGACGTCCAACTGAGCTCAAGGGGCTTTCCCCAAAGTAAAGCGTGTACAGGATTGCAAGCCCACAGGGGAATCCGATATACACATTTACTCAGAAGAATGTACCATTCTGTTCAATAGAGCTTAATCACAGGTAGGTGTGCTTGGGATTGTCTGTGTTACATACATGAGGGTATGCCTTACTGAATTCAGTGGGCTTACTTCTGAGCACAGATTGGTGAAAAAAAATGTATTTCAGTAGAATCCTAACCATTCTAACCTCCCAAAACAAAACACAGAACAGAAACACAGGTATCCTTCAAAATTCTCACTTTTCTTAATGTCGCAGTGCAGTTCTCTATGCCTCCAAAATGTACAAAAAGTCCATATAGCAGTGGAAGGTATGCACAACAATGCGTGCATTAGTGAAAATAACATTAAAAAATGCATTACATTAGAGAAAATTGCCTGCCAGAATGTGCATATTTAGAAAAGTAGACACTAAAACGCTAATGGATTTTCATCTGTACTTTGTTCTTCTTGTTTAATGCAACCAATTGAGGTGGAATCCTGACAAGACAGAAGTACTGTTTTGGGGGGACAGGGAGCGGGCAGGTGTGGGGGATTCCCTGGTCCTGAATCGGGTAACTGCCCCACGTGTGCAGCCTGGGGGTCATTTTGGACTCACAGTGTCCATGGAGGTGCAGGTCAATTCTGTGTCCAGGGCAGCTGTCTACCAGCTCCATCTGGTACGCCGGTTGAGACCCTAGCTGCCCGCAGACTGTCTCGCCAGAGTGGTGCATGCTCTGGTTATCTTGCACTTGGCTACTGCAATGCACTCTACGTGGGGCTACCTTCAAAGGTGACTTGGAAACTACAACTAATCCAGAATGCAGCAGCTAGACTGGTGACTGGGAGTGGCTGCTGGGACCATATAACACAGGTCCTAAAGGATCAGCACTGGCACCCAGTACGTTTCTGAGCCCAATTCAAAGCATTGGTGCTGATCTCTAAAGCCCTAAATGGCTTCAGCCCTGTATATCTGAAGGAGCATTTTCACCTCCATTGTTCAGCTGGGACACTGAGATCCAGCTCCAAGGGCCTCCTGGTGGTTCCCTCACTGCGAGACGTGAATGAAGCTTGATCACACATGCCCCATTCACCCAACTGGACCACACACCACTGGGTAATACTGTATATGATAAACCATACATCAACATTTCCATATACAGTGGTACCTCGGGTTACATATGCTTCAGGTTACATGCGCTTCAGGTTACAGACTCCGCTAACCCAGAAATATTACCTTGGGTTAAGGACTTTGCTTCAGGATGAGAACAGAAATTGTGCTCTGGTGGTACAGCAGCAGCAGGAGGCCCCATTAGCTAAAGTGGTCTTCAGGTTAAGAACAGTTTCAGGTTAAGAACGGACCTCCGGAATGAATTAACTACGTAACCAGAGGTACCACTGTATATGAAGATTCGGTGCACATGCAAAACTGCTCAGCAAAGTCTAGTTTTCCAGTCAGCAAAGAGATATTAAGAGAGGTTTCATGGCATTTGCAAGAAATGGGATGGGCAACTTCCTTTCCCAGCAAATGCTCTAAGATACCATTAATCCAAGCTTTCAAAAAGGCAGCATTTTCTCTCTTTCACCTGAACACTTTGATACACTCAGCTCCCCACCCCCACCAACTTTTTTATTTTATTTTATCCCTTTACTGCAGACCTGTATATAAACAAGTCAAAATGTGGGCAGTGCATAAAATGTGCACCGTAGTTGGAACTTTAGCAAGAAATCAATATTACAGTAAATGTCAAAATGGATAAATAAGCTCTATAGTCCCTCCATTGTTAAAGCGATGGGAACTGGCAGAACCAGGGCAAAGGGGCAAACATATCAAGGAAAGAGACACAACTATATTCTGGCAGCAACACACACTATTTTAATGATCTAGACAGGATACTAGTCAATAAAATGGGTTTATTCTCCCCATCTCCATCCAACGCACCCACTTTCAGCACCTTCTACCTCCCATTTTCAATTTTGTCATTCATAGCAATGAAATGGGCAATAAAACATGTCACAGCTAAATAAAATTGCAAAATGGGGTGAAGTTTAAGAGAATCACAGTGTCTGCTCATTGTGTCTGCGTGCAGAATTATTCTTGTCTCTTGTAGGGCTTGCAAATTAAAACAAATTAAAACTGGTGGAGTTTGAAAACTTCAGCTAAATATATGCTATCCCCCCCCCAAAAAAAACCATTTAAGGGTTGCTAAAGCAACTTAAGCTAATGGAATATGTGCAGCTTGCGGACTTAACATATAGAATAAGGGAACAAGGAGAACATATGTTTAAAGATTGGAAAATGTTTGTTGAATATATGGGTGAAAATTGTGTACATTTGAAAATGTTGGCAGCATTAATATAAATTCATCAGTGTAAATAAGTTTTGATGGATGTAATAATGGAATGGTTTGGTTTATGTAAAATATGCAGGGATTTATGATATGTAAAATGAACCATGGAAAGAAGAAGGGAAGTCACTGATATGTTAAGGTTGTTTAAATGAAGATTCCAAATTGTAAAACAGAACAACTTAATAAAAATTATAAAAAAGATTGCTAAAACAAACAAACAAACAAATAAACAAAGCATAAGCACCAGTGCTTTGCCATGCTAGCTGGAGCTGATGGGAATTGTAGCCAAAAACATCTGGAGGGCACCAGGTTGGGGAAGCCCTGGAGGAAAGGTCCACTCTGCACTTCTTCCTTCCCTATTTAAAGAAAATGTTCTCTTGTTAAAATCTCCAGCTCTGGCTTCCTTTGGGCAGAAGTGCCCACTGTACTCCATGCAGTGGCGTAGCGTGGGTTGTCAGCACACGGGGCAAGGCAAGTAATTTGCGCCCCCTAACCCGTGGATTTGCGCCCCCTAACCCATGGATTTGCGCCCCCTAACCCGTGGATTTGCACCTCCTAACCCTAACCCCCAGATGTTGCGCCCGGTGCGGCCGGCCCCCCCTGCACCCCCCACGCTACGCCACTGACTCCATGCTCTGGTAACTTCTAGATTAGATTACTGCAATGTGCTCTACATAGGGCTGCCCTTGAAGATGACTTGGATACAGCTGCATTGGTTGCCTGGCCATTCCCAGGCCCAATTCAAGGTGCTCTACAACCCTAAATGACTTCGGTTCCAAATATCTGAGCGACCATCTCCTTCCCCACCAACCATCCTGGATGCTAAGATCAGTAAGATCTTGGCAGCTCCACCTCCCTCAGGTGAAGTAGGCATAGAGAGCAGAAGCGTTCTACAAATTATCAACAGAACAACTATGTGACAAGAGAGGCTGGATACAATATCTCAACTAAATATAGAAGCAGGTGTATTGTGTAAGATTAGTTTTGAGGCTCTGATCAAAGACTTTATATCTGAAAAATGTTCTCCTACTTTTTCTAACTGCAAAGTGGAAGTATACAGAAATAAACATGATTTTCCATCTTATTGTAGGCTTTTTTATTTTGAAAATTTTATATATACACACACATATATATATATTTCACGGTTCATTATTGTTTATATTTTGATTCAGATAAATATGGGGACACCAAAATCTTTTAAGTGTTAGGACCTCTTAATCCGGCCCTGATTACAGCACATCTCTTGCATCACGTGCGTATGAAATGACAAGGACACACGCCTTCCGGGCCTTGTACAAATATCCCGCAAGAAAGGAGGAAGCTGGGGTTTAGTTGCACGCGTGTGCTCATATCCTAGCCAAGCCCGGGTTGTGCAGCCTGATCCTACGCATCTATACTCGCAAGTGCTTCCCCACGAGCTCTACAAGGCTGCTGCCCTACAGCACAACCCTGCGCCTGCCTACTCGGAAGCAAGCCTCGCGGAGTTCAACCGGGCTTTCTCCTACGTAAGTGGGTGCAGGATCGCAGCCTTCCGTCTTTTTCCCTGGACTGCAGACGCAGCAAAGCGACCAGCTTCCCTCCCGCTCCGAGCTTTCCCCCGGTTTTCCGCTCCGAGAAGCCAGCCCACGGGGAGGTGGAGCCGCTGGGAGGCGGCGCCGAAAGAGGCCGGCTCGGCTTAGTCGCCTCCGCGGCCTTTCCCGGAGCCGACGCAGGCGCAAAAAGGAGAAACCCGCAAGCCGATCGCTGAGAAAGGAGAGCGGGGCAGCTGCCTGCCCGGGACCCGCGCCCATGAGCTGCGAGGTACGCAGAAGGAGGAGCTCCCCTGCAAGCCTGCCGGCCTCCCTCCGCGATTGCTGGCTTGCGATTCCCCCCTCGGTTCCTTCGATCACGATCCGCCCCTGGGCCTTCGGCTTCTAGGCGCCATGAGACGCCGCCCCCTTCCCCGCCACCCGGAGAGGGCATTTCTGAGCAGGGGTCGGGGTGGGGAGGCACCTGGTTCCCCGTTAGCCTTGGCCTCTGATCGGAAGCCTTGGTGAGAGAGGGGAGCGTCGGTTTGCTTGGGCGGTAAGCCCTCTGCATGCGCTCAGAGGCACGAGCTTCTCCAGTTTGGTCCCCGGGGTTTGGGCTTTAGGGAGCGCTGCTTGAAATGCAAGCTGCGCGTCTTGCCTTTCGGGATCATCACGGAACTGCCCAAGGTGGGGGTTCGTAGCGTGAAACGAACTAAGAGAATAAAGTAGAAGTTCCACACCAACAGCAACAATTTCTTCCTCGGAAAAAGCCTCAGAATAAAGTCATGGAGAAACAGCAGCAGTAGGAGTTAAATTACAGCTCAAAAACCCAGATCAGTCATTTAGAAGTGGGTGTAAACATGCTGTTTTGGCATCTGGTCCTGGCATTGTGCTGTGCAGTTCAATCCCACAGGTGTGCACAGAAGGACTTCTGCACTTCCCATTTTATTAATAAAAACTTGCAATTCTGCACATGTATCCACTATCCCTTTATTGGAAGTTATCCATATATACATTGGTTCCATGCTCTTAACTGATGTGAACCGAGCTGCAGGGAATCTTTTTTCATTTTATTTTCCTTGAGTGCATTTGGTCTGTTTACACTGGAGACCAGTGAATAATGCAGCACTGCTGTTGTGCTTGTGTTTAAAAAGCCTGACTTGACTGCCTTGGCCTTTGTGGAACTTGCTTCCAAGCAGGTTTGCTGACCAAGGAAGGCGGAAAAAAATTACTTCTTGATGGTCCAGTGCAGTCCCCTATGGCCTTAGGTGAGCCATTGCTACAATATGTAGTCTCACAATTTTAAGAATGTATTTTTATCCTGATCTTCAGCCGGTATGGGAATAATAATGCTAGTTGATCGTGCCGGGCTGTTGTACGAATTTGCGAGATAATGTATGTTGTGGGCAACTACGAAAAGGGTATGTTTATTCGCTCACAAGCCTGCTCTTGTTCCTCTGAAGAACTCATAGTAGCTTGTGTAGGCATAGGTGAGTGACTATTATTATCTATCTGGTTTGCATTTCTAAAACAGGTGGTAGTGCTGTACTTTGCAAAAAGTGCCGAATTAGCCGGTGTCCGCACTGAGACCATTTCCGTGCCCCAACAGATAACATCCCTGCAGCTGTGGGAAGAAATTGTCAGGAGGCATTCAAGGTATGATGACTTCCAACTGGTAAAAGATGCTGCCTCTTGAGTGTGTAACTGGCCCAAGATCACCCAGTAAACATCGTAGCCAAACTTGGGTCCCCTGGTCCTTGTTTGACCCTCTTAACTTATCCTTTGCTAACCTGGTGCTGCCCAGATGTTCTAGACTTAGCATGCCATGTGTGTGTGTGTGTGGGGGGGTGTTGGGTTACTGCTTTTGGTTTGATATTATATGTTGTGGTCTTGTTGTGAATCGCCCTGAGACCTCCGGGTATAGGGCGGCATATAAGTTTAATAATAATAATAATAATAATAATAATAATAATCAGGCCTAGGTAGCGCAGGGGCTGATGGGCCTTGTAGTTTTCAGAGGGCAACAAGTCATGATTTATTGGGGGGGGGGTCGGCTTCATATTGGGGAGGGGCCAGAACCTCAGTTAGTTATGTATTTTTATAGATTTTTGTGGGCATCTGCCCCACCTTGGCTACACCCATGCACCAAGTTAGAAAAGGCTACTGTGACCATCACACTTGTAGTGGTGGCAATTCTATTTCCTTGTAGGCGGATAGTCTCCTCAAAGAAACAAATGGCAAACAGCATTATTACTGTCCATTTGAATTCTTGGTTGCTTGGGAAATCAGAGTTTAGGAACTGGTCTTGATAAGTGAGTGTCACAGAGCCTGTGGGACGTACCAGAGGGAGCGGATTTGCTATGCTAGCTTCCTGGCAGGTGGTTCCCTGTTGCTTACCAGGAAGGGCAAGGCAGCTCAGACTTCTTGACTGCGTTAACCCTTTCCCTACTGGTAAGCAACACCTGAAAGCTAGTATAGCAGCTCTATCCCACCTTGTGAGTCTCTTCTGCCACTAGCTCTTTTCAGGAACCGGTTTTACATTTGGGATACCTGATTCCTCTTTGGGTGGTTTCAGTTGTTTAGCCTCAGGCCCGTGGCGTCCTAGGAAACATTAATCTTTCTCCTGATGTCGTTCTTTAGGCTCGCTGCTATACAGGATCAAGTTGTCTTTGCTGTCCGCCAGGAGTACGTGCTTCTTGGGGATCAGCTGGTGGTCCTCAACCCAGGGGACGAGGTTGCCGTTATCCCCCCTATTAGCGGAGGTTAGCTCTGGAAAGACGGCATCAGGTGTGTGCTCTTGTCTTCCTAAAGGGCGATTCATTTAGGGGAGTGCACATGTTACGTTAAGTGAGTGTACAGAAATTGTTGTGCTGTACACTGGTACAGTTATTCACAGGTAACATTCAGTGGATATGCAGTCTGTGTCCCTTGTATACACAGTAGTTGAGCTGTGCAAATCAACAAGTGTACACCTTTGGAAACCAGTGCTTGTGCATGTGTCGAGACTGCTTTTTCTTGTGTTCAGTGTAACATGTGAATGAGCCTCTCGGCACTCGATGAGGTATGAATAATGGTGGGTCTGCACACATGATATGGGTACAGGTGCCAAAATTACGATTCTCTATACAGACAGAGGAGTTGTGTCCTGTGGCAGTAATTAAGAATAACCTAATCCCTATTCCGATCTTCCTCATATGTTTCCAGTTGTGTGGTTTAGAAGCAGGGAAACAAAGTCCCACTAGGCAGGCTTGCCCTCTTCAACCATGTTCCTTCTACTTTCCACATTTTGGGGATAAATATCTGAGTAGGAAGCTAGTTCTAATTGTGGGGCTCCCCGCTCAATTTCGCAGGAGGGGAAATCCCTGAATAGGTGTCTAAAACAGAAGTTTTCAACCTTTTTGAGTCCACGGCTCCCTTGATAAACTACATTCTTTCTGCGGCACCCCTGTGGGGCTGAGGAGCCCAGTTATGTCACCCTTTGGAGTGTTTCCCCAATCTCTTCTTGTCTGTCCAATCCCAACAGCAAGGGCTATAGGACTGGCTGGCTGGGCACCCTTGCCTGCTTGCTTGCTTACTCTGAGGCCACCTCAGCTCCTGGCAACCAGCGCCCCCTGGCCAGCCCCAGAGGCACCATTCGTCCCTCGAGCTTCTAGCCAGGGCTGCTGCAACAAACAGCTGTGCAAGCCTTTGGAAGGCAGAGACACAAGAGGGCATTAGAGAAGGGAGGGGAGGAAAGAGGGCCAGTGTTGTCCGCAGCACCCCTGACCATCATTTAAGGCACCCCAGGCTGTCACAGCACACTGGTTGAACTGGTTGCATGACTATTCAAAGTGGCATGACACAGCTTTAAATGTCCAATGCAGATGAGGCCCAAGTTGCACATGCCAGATACACTGTGATGCTGGTTTCTCTCTCTTTCCAGCATCCACACTCTAAATACACTCATTTAAGGCTTTGACCTGGAATTTCTATTATTCTAGTAGCAGGTCAAGAAGCATTTTTGCAAATGATCCCATTAACTGGAGGACCATATTTTTCTGTGTATAACACCCCCATGTATAAGACGACCCCTATTTTTTTGGACCACAAAAAAGGGGGGATTGCCCAGAGTTGTTCAGCTTTTGGGGGGAGGGGCACCACCCCCAATCACTCTACAACCTGCCCGCAAATGCAAATAGCACACATCGCCACGGCCACCAATCGTCTGTACGCTCACCGCCAAAAGCCCACCTGCCCACTCGACACAACCACAGCCGAGTGCTGTCGTAAATAGCACGCCCAATTGCTGCAGCCACAGCCATTCGTCAGCAGGCCTTGCCGCAGCAACCAATCACATGCCCAATCGCCGCTGCCAATCTCTTGCTGGCTGCTGCCACCAATTGCCTGATATCCGTGTGTAAGACGACTTGCATTTTTTGCATATTATATCTAAGGAAAACATATCGTCTTATACACAGGAAAATATGGTAATAACTTTCATTTCACCACCGCTTATTCCTAGAGAAGCCATGAGCATAAGTGAGGATGAGCCCAAGGACTTGATAAAATTGAACCACGAGAAGCTCTCGGCAGACGAAATATCAGCACTGGTGGTTTCCCCCTGCTGTGGAGCTGTGTCTTTATTTATAGGTAGGTTTGATGCACATAGTATGAATTTTGGAATAAGAGAGAAACCCAGTATTTTTTTTTAAAAAAACCCTGTTAAAATCACCCTTACAGAACTTACATAGGTGGTTGCAGCTGGTTCCCAGAAAGAAAGAATCATCCATATTCTGTCAGAATTGTCCTTTCTAGTTACCCCTCTAAGCATATGAACATCCAGAGACAGTTACAGTGGTACCTCGGGTTAAGAACTTAATTCGTTCCGGAGATCCATTCTTAACCTGAAACTGTTCTTAACCTGAAGCACCACTTTAGCTAATGGGGCCTCCCGCTGCTGCCGTGCTAATGGAGCACAATTTTTGTTCTCTGAGGTACCACTGTATATCCCAAACCCTGTCAAAACAACCTTTCATGGTGAACCCTATTGGTTTCCAACACTGTGCCAGTTTCATGTCTGCAGCCACAAGCAGAAGTGCTGCAACTTCTCCGGGGCTGGGGACTAGGCTTGCATGTACAGAGCTTTTGTTCTGTTAATGTGCTGTGGACCCTCCTCAGGTGACTGGTCTCATTTGGACCTGGAACCACTGTCTGGGAAATCATTGATAACCTTGTTAACCAACTTTAACAAAACTGTTGAAGTGAATGTTTTTGTCCTGTTGACCTTTTCCAACCAACCAGTTGAGCACGTCCTTTCATTTCAGGCACTACCAGAAATAACTTTGAGGGGAGAAAGGTCATACACTTAGAATATGAAGCATATGAACCGATGGCAGAAGCGGAAATCAAGAAAATATGCACAGATATTAGATCAAAATGGCCTTCGGTGAAACACATAGCTATACACCATAGACTTGGGTATGTATGACCAGTGATCCAATTATTGTCACGTCAAGTTGCTCTTGTAATTTCTGTCTCTTGTTTTCTTGTTTTTCTTTCTTTGGGAGCCAGTGTGGTGTAGTGGTTAAGAGCGGTAGTCTCATAATCTGGGGAACCGGGTTTGCGTCTCCGCTCCTCCACATGCAGCTGCTGGGTGACCTTGGGCCAGTCACACTTCTCTGAAGTCTCTCAGCCTCACTCACCTCACAGAGTGTTTGTTGTGAGGGAGGAAGGGAAAGGAGATTGTTAGCCGCTTTGAGACTCCTTAGGGTAGTGATAGAGCGGGATATCAAATCCAAACTCCTCCTCCTCCTCCTCCTCCTCCTCCTCCTCCTCCTCCTCCTCCTCTTCTTCTTCTTCTTCTTCTTCTTCTTCTTCTTCTTCTTAATTTTCCTGTTGAATCCTGCCTCAGAAAGTATAAGAGAGGGACATGACAGTTCTGACTTGAGATTCCTAGGATATAGCTTGCCTGCAGTGTGTGAGTGTGTGCAGTAATTAGCAGAAAGACAGTGGATTTTATTTAGCCCTCTAAAGATTAAGCGAATACGGATAAAAACAACTAATATTTCCTTTCGCTTTTCTCTGTAGTTCGGTTCCCATTAGTGAAGCGAGTGTGATGGTCGCAATCTCTTCGCCTCACAGAGCGGAGTCTCTTGAGGCTGTGCAATATGGCATCAACGCTTTGAAAGCAACCGTCCCTATATGGAAAAAGGTATGTGTATGTGTCATTTCTCCCATCTTTCCTTTTTCAATACAATAAACTACACGTATTCCATATGTGCCTGGTAGGGACAGTTTGGCAAGAAGGGTGAAGTTTCTCCAAGGGTTATTTAACAAACAAACAAAAGTGTCAATCTACATGTGTCCGCCAAATTTTGCTGCGACTTCTAAAAACATGTGCTACACACACACCAAAGCTCCCATCAGTTTGATCCAGGTATTTGATTAATCTTAATATATAAAAGATATCTTTTGTGAATGAGGATATGTAATGGGGCAGAGATTCTGGGCCCCACTAGAGCTGCCTTATGGCTTGTTCACTGAAGGACACTGACCTTTGCTTTTGGGAGTCTATGCATTCATCCATATATGCAGTCAGTTTCCCTGCTCTCCAGGGCTCCTTTGTAAATTGATCATTTAGCTGTTCTCCTGAATTGTGCTGTGGGGTTGTTGTTTTTAAGGTTTTAATAGAACCCATCATCAACAGGAAGTTTAAAAATCTTAGATGCTTCAGGTTGGTTGCAGTCACAGGAACATTTTTCTCTCTCCTCATCTGTGTTTGCTGATCTGTGTGATCAGCTTTGCAACAGTTATCATCCATGATGCTCTCTGGTTGCAGGAGATCTATGAAGAGGAATCCTCTTGGAAAGAAAACAAGGAGTGCTTTTGGGCCAAGACACTGAAATAAAGACTACCTAACTGTGCTTACATAATACAGAAACTTCTGTTTCAGATTAACAACTCTTTCACATGACAACTTGACCCTAAGCCACTTTCTGTCATTTGATTAAGGCAGCTTCATAACCTACACAGTCAATTTTTTTTTAAAAAAAGATTGTCAAACATTTAATTGGAAATACACTAATGGTTGTGGAATATATATTTTTTATTCTAGTGATTTCTTCTAGGGGTCAAAGGTATGTAAACATAAAAGTTACTATCCCTGTGGAGTTGTTCACACTTAGCAAATTCTTATTTCAAACCTGCTCATTAAAGCGGATTCGTTCTGAGTAACAATGGGATGTCTGCCATGCTGCTAGTTCAAAGCATCAGCCCAGCATTCTGCTGGGTTACCGGGGCTCATCATAGTTCATAGTTGCAGTTCGACTGAATCACATTTGCTGAACACAAGCCACAGGCACTCCTGAGCCATCGCTCCCTGTAAAGTTATTAGGGCAACTACTTCTGCCATGCTGCTAGCAGCATATGGACTTTTTCCAGCACTGGGTGGAGCTTTTGGGGCTTATTAGAGTCCGAATGCTGTCATAACTCTCAGATGGGTTTAGTACATACCAGTGGCCATGGGAAGGTGACTTTGGCTCCTTTGACTATGTGTAGGATAATATGCAGCTACAGAAGCGCAAGGCGTTTGTAACCCTAGAAGTAATGTAGCTCAAAAGGGTGAGGCTGATATTCACAATCAATGGGAACAGTAAAGGAGTAAAAGGTGTGTGGTTTTTTTTAAAAAAGTGCTGCCTGATAACAGAATAAACTTAAGTGCCTTTTGGTAGTGTCTGAAGATAATACTTCTGTCATCATGCATTCATGTTTTGATTATTGGTTTCAAACATAAGACTGCTGGGACAGATTTAGATGGTTAAAAATGTGATGTAAAAGCACTGAATTAATTTTTGTTGTTCAACCATTATTTATGTTCAGCCCCTTCCTTTATTTCTGAAAATATGGACTCTTCTTTAGAAGCAGATTAAACTCAGTTGTGCCCCAAAGCCTGCAACAGATTTTACGTTTGTTTATTTATTTGATGCACCAATACGTTTTTTGAAACCATGTGTAAATGTGTTGTGGACCTGCAGTAATGCAGACAACCACTGTCTTATGTATGTCCTCTCAGAAATACGTCCCATTTAATTTAGTGGGCCTTACTCCCAGGTAAATGGGTATGCACTTTAAAAGAGCTACTGCACTCAGTGGGATAAAAAGCCACAGGCTTACAGTTTTTCCCTGGTAGGGTGATCAGCATGTTTTATTGAAGTTTAAGAATTCTAAATTTAAAAAGGAGGGTGAAAATATGTATCTTATTTAAGATCTGAATGGTAAATATTTATATTTAAATTATAAATACATTGAATTACATTAAAATGATACCTTCCAGTAGCACCTTAAAGACCAACTAAGTCAG
The DNA here is from genome assembly GCF_964106915.1 of Podarcis gaigeae. NCBI lineage: Eukaryota > Metazoa > Chordata > Lepidosauria > Squamata > Lacertidae > Podarcis > Podarcis gaigeae. The sequence continues at coordinate 43,299,091 of NC_139687.1, forward strand.
TTCTTGGTATGAGCTTTCGTGTGCATGCACAAGTGTGCATGCACACGAAAGCTCATACCAAGAACTGACTTAGTTGGTCTTTAAGGTGCTACTGGAAGGAATTTTTTTTGTTTTGACTATGGCAGACCAACACGGCTACCTATCTGTAATTAAAATGATAGTAAAAGGGGAAGAATTGCCAGGCTTTGCATATCCAGACTTTTGAATTTTTGATACAGCAGAGCACCACTCTGTACATTGCTGTAAAGAGACATATTCTGAATTTCCCTGCAACATTTCTAAGAGAATTTGCAATACACATCTGGAAGAGCAGTACTTGGTCCTGTACTGGGAACAACCAGTAGGGGTCAGTGGAGAAACTGCTATGCCAACAAGCCTGTGACAATACAGTACATGCATTCTCTATTTACCAAAGGAAAAGAAAAGCAGATTTTTTTTGTTTCCATTGTAAGGTGTAAAACGATGCTTGTTTCCATGATAACTAAAGCAAATAGTATGTTTTCTTCTGGATTAAGGACAGTTTATCAATTTACAGTTAAGTTTTGACTTGTATAACTTAATCTCGTCACTTGGAGCGCACATTTATCTGCAGGCAGAGCTGGGCTGAGTCTTTCTAAGCTACATGCCCAGCACAGTGAATAGAAACTAACTAACTGCAGGCATATGAAATAAGAGTTCAGTGTAGTCTACACCAGGTTTGTTTCAATTTTACTCAAGGCAAATCCGTTTTTATTTCAGTTCTGAAATTCTGAAATAAAAGTGCAAAATATACATACACAAAGGCAAACTATTACACCTGGATGCATCATATAAAAAATGAGAACACACTATATACAATGGATTTAAAAGGTAGTGCAAATGTACATAACAATGTGGGGAGGACAAGGTTTACTTTGAACTTCTGCACAAACCCCAAATGCAGAGAGTTCAGCTTGTGCCAGCACCATCTTTCACGTTACTTTCACAGAGGTAAGTTTTGCCCTGTACAAATAAAGCCTTTATGAAAATTGCTCACAGCTTCCTGGTAATTTCAATTGGTGTTGACACAGCAGAATGTATATTAGTAGAGCCAGGCTCCTTTACAATTTCCAATGAAATGCTGTATTCAGTACACTAGTTTGAAATGAACAGTGCTGGTGCAGTTGAAATCCTAGCTTTGTCATTAAATAGGGTTCAGAGCATGCCCTGCTTTCTCTGGGTGGGTAAAGTTGGTTAGATAGGATTATCCTTAACAAGCCAATGTAAAGGAAGGTGGAAGAATTTGCACCCGAGAAACAAAAGAGGAGCTACAAATCAATTGTGCAGTTGAGTGACCTTTGCCTCTGGAACATCTCTTAGAACAGTACTGATTCTGTTGTGACACTTAACATTGCGTCAAATTCCACTAAAATAATGCCTTTTTTTAAAAAGGTGTGCATGTTTATAAACCTATATATTTACATTCGATTTAGAGGAGGACTGCAGATTCATGCCAGTTTGAAAAGTGCAATAAAATTAGTATTGGCGGTAGAAACTATGGAGTGTGTAAATTGCAACATGTGGCTTAATGGAAATGAATGAAAGCTGCAGGATTGCAAACTTCCAGCTTCGAGGGCTGGAAAACATATAATTTCAAATATTCAACAAAAGTTATTTCCCTGATCTTAAAGACACAAATTTTTTTGGGGGGTGTGGCTGTATCCCTTTGCAAGTGTCCAACAGTTTTTCAGGCAGATATTTTTTTGCAATAGCAATAGCCCAATAGTAGCCTAAATACTTCTAGAATATGGCCCCAGATGTAGATCTATCATGGGCTCTCATGCATTTTTGGTGAAACACGGCCTTTTTGGAACTCTGCCCCAGGAAGCATTTAATAAATACATAATAAAAATCATCACCCACAAATGCAAGAGAGAACAGCCACAGCAGAAGGAGTGGATACTTCCTGCTGCCTTAGAGCTTCCAGCCACAGCCTTCATAAAGAGAGCCCTGCATTCACGCAAGTGGCCCATCTCGTCCAGCATCTTGTTCTCATAGCGGCCAATCAGAGGCTTACAAGAAGTCCATCAGCAGGATCTGAGTATGACATTATTGTTGCTTATTCATATTAAGTTTGGCTTAGTGTTAGGTGTGAATAGGTCGGAGAGTACGCTTCTGTAGGCCTTTTGTACACAGCTCTAGACTACAGCTGTGTTAATGCATAGCTGTCAACTTTTCTTGCGAGGAATTCTATTCGGAATAAGGGAATTTCTCTTTAAAAAAGGGAAACGTTGACAGCTATTGTTAATGTTTTAACAAAGACTATCCTGACAGTCAATCAATGGTATAGATATATATATGTATATATAAATATATAAACCATAGTATTTCTGGCACAATTCAGTGTTTACTGCTTCTGGTCCTGCTGATTCAGAACAGCTATTAATAAAATACAAAAAACACAAACAAGAAAAATAAAAATATTTTAAACCCTTGTAAACAAACCCCCAAACTGACCAGCAGTTATTGCTAAAATAAAATAGTACCTGTAAAAATTTTTCCCCAACTATAAAAAATGGCATTTTCATTGAAAAAAAATAAGAAATTAAAATAATCCATAAGGCACTCCCAAGTTGTTGAACCAGTGTGATTGCAAGCAATGTTTGAGGATCAGAAGGTTGGTGTACACAGTGCTATTCCTGCTATATTCATTCTCTGTCCTTAGTAAGTTCTGCAATTTCATCAACATCTTCCACATCTTTTGCCATCTTCTCATATTTTCGTTTGAAGAAACCGAGCTGTAGAAAATGTTTTGAGATGTTTTTAAGGAGATTAGCAAACACCACTGAAATACATTTATTTAAAATAATTTCCTTATGTATGGTATATGATACTTAAGGCTAGCTCATACATTTAATTAAAGGCTTAGTGCTATGTGCATGAACCTCAGACTAGGGCACCTGTTTCCCTACAGCATGCTATGAGAATGGAAGATTTTGTTTTCGTTTTCAATTAACCTTGGTTTGTCACAGAAAACTATGACTTACAGAAACAAGCCAACATCAGACTCTGGTTTCTGACCTTTGCTTCTTTCTCTAAATCAAGGTTAAGATTAATCGCAATTCTGGGTTCAGAAATAATGGCAAACCATGAAAAAGGGTGTTCCATGCACATAATCCTAAACCTTAGTTTAGCATTATGCTCAAATCCAGCCACAGATAAAGCTATAGTATGTGAATTCAAGATAGGCACGGCTGATTTCTCAGTGGTTTCTGGAAATTTTTGGAAAGCAGTTCTTAAGTTCTGCTATGCCAGGAATGACTGGGTTACTATTGAGCAGGAACCACAAAATGAAATATATTTGAGAAAATGACTACAAGACATAAGAGCAGCACAGCTCAATTGTTTACCACTAGAGCGGAGTGGATTGTGCAGGAGTTTTCTGCCTCTAGTGGTGGATCTATGCCTCTCACCTCACGAGTGGGAGTTCCGTGGTAATTTGCCTTCTCCCCTACAATTGCTTCCTAATCGTTAACTTACTTTCCATAAGGCAGCAACTAGAGCTAGCAGCAAGAGGAGACCGACCAGGACACTTGCTATCACAACTCCAATCGGCACGTCTGCTTTCTCATCGGGCTTTGTTATTGTGAGCGGAATCTTAAAAGAAAGAATGGTTGTAGTTAGACAAGGTAAGGCAGCAGCAATTCTCAAATAAAAGTGATCAATGCATTCTGCATGCATTCTTTGGCCACTCGTTGGAGAGCAGCAAGTGTAATTGTGCTCTCGCCTTTTGTTCTGCTTCGTTTGAATTCTAGCAGAAATTCTGGGTTTCAGAACATTGGTAATAAATTTTGCACTTGCACTTTCATAATAATTAAGATACAAAAATATTTCACTGTGCCCTGGTTCACGCGATACAGCAAGCCGAAGTTCAGCGTACTGGGAATATGCAGGCTGCAGGAGAGATGCTTGCAATAGCATCCGTCTTTACTGGTTCTTTTGACCACCACACTGAACTGAGCTAAACCAAGGTTTGGCTTATCATGTTGTTCAAACCCGGTTAAGAAGCTCTCTTTTCACTAACCACAAAATGTATCGGGGGGGTTGTTCTTGGCAGTGGCGTAGCATGGGTTGTCAGCACCCGGGACAAGGCAAGTAATTTGCGCCCCTAACCCGTGGATTTGCGCCCCTAACCCCCAGATGTTGCGCCCGGTGCGGCCAGCCCCCCCTGCACCCCCACGCTACGCCACTGGTTCTTGGCTACAGTTTGTAGTTAGTGAGGAGAAAGGTCAACTACGAGACTGGGTTTAGATGACCTGCTAAGCTAAACTTAGTGTGTCTTAACTCTGTGGCAGTAAAAAGGAAAAGCAAAGTTACTGCAAGCTCATCTCCAGATAGCTTGGTTTATGTAGTGTGAACCAGGTCTCTGTGTGTTCCTGTTGAAACAAGTTAAAAAGGAAGAAAGCAGAAACTGTCACATACAACTTTTAACAAAAAAAGCACACATTATTATTATTATTATTATTATTATTATTATTATGCCAAGAACAAAAGAAGGAACTATGTTGGGTGCTGAAAATTACTTAAAAGTATGCCATTTATCATTTTTATTTGCTTTCAAATATATTGCAAAGTATTAGAAATGCACCTTTGGAGGAATAAGATACTCCAACTTTTTACATTTCACCTATGCAAATTTATCCTATTAAAATGCTCCAGACTCCATGACGGAATTTCAGTGAAGGCAGATTCCGGCAGCATCCCTACATAACAGGCTTCCTTGAACTCAGAAATTCTGGTGTCAGTATTTCCCTTTGAGGGGGGAAACGGAAAATGGGAGACTGCAGGATTTGCTCTGTTTGGATTTTGTTGTTGTTGAATTGTTGCTGGGTGGTGAATGATTTAATTTCCAAATTGATATAGTCACTGCATTTTGTTTCAATGTATTCCACCTAGAGAATATTTTAGGATGCACCTAATGAATGAAATCAAATATATGGAATAAATCCTTCCTAAACATTTTGTAGGCACAGCCATTGTACCCACAGGTTGGATAATTGGAAGAATATAACTTTAAGGATTTGCTGTTTTCTTCTTCATCGTCCAATATATCCTGACATTAACCCAGGAGCTGGCAGCCTTTCCATAAAGTGAATATAATTATAAATACAGATGATCTTGTTGGCTTCGAAATATATTTAGGGTTTTCAAAGATCTATGGGAATTCAAGTTTAGCTCTGAAAATCTGGAAGGACATTTTAATGTATTTTTTACTTCCAAAGGCAAAGTTACAATTAAATTGCTTGATGAAATATAATCTCATAACTTATGGCGAATTCCACCCTGTAAACCACTTAGATATTTCAGATGTGTTGCCAGTAGAGCTTTATTGTTATGATTATTCTGCTGTTTTGGGTGTGGACACACTGATACATTTCATTGTGTCTGTCTTCTACATACATTACTTTGCAACAAAATGACCATGATAATGATTTTTGCAGAGGCGGAATCATTCATTATTGCAGTCTGCAAATAGCCCATTTTAACTCTCGCTCTTCTGTGTGGGAAACCACAACAATTTCCTTAATTTGATTCATGCATCAAGACTTCTCTCACAGCAATTACATTCAATTAAATCACAATAAATTGAAAATTATTTGTTTTTAAAGTTAGCTAAAGAGATTTCTGTTCCATCTTTGGGGGTGGGGGAATCTTCCCAAGTGGCTAATAAAAATAAAATCAAGCATTTAATATTACAAACCATATAATTATAAAGCCGCAGTAAAAGCAGCTTTAACAGCATTAATGTAATAATTATCTATTAAAATACTGAGCGAGGGATGTAATTGTATTCACATACTGCTGAAAAGACAGGAAAATAGGCACCAGCTGAGCATCTCTGGTGAAATCATTTTACACCCGGGGTGCCACCAAGAAAAAGTCCCTGCTCGGCTCTGAAGACACTGGGAGTGAGGCCTTGATGCAGATCTAAAAATGGGAAGGTTTATATCAGGCATAGGCAAACTCGGCCTGCCAGACGTTTTGGGACTACAACTCCCATCATCCCTAGCTAACAGGACCAGTGGTCAGGGATGATGGGAATTGTAGTCCCAAAACATCTGAAGGGCCAAGTTTGCCTATGCCTGGTTTATATAGAGCAGGGGCTGGAAACATTTTTCAACCCCTTCTGCGTGTGTGTGTGTGTGTGTGTGTGTGTGTGTGACATGCCAGTAAGGAGGGGTTCAGAGGCAAAAGTGGGCACAGCAATTAATGTAAATTTTAGGCTAGTTACTATACACAGTCTCTTGCCTCTCAATATCCTCCATCCAGGCAAGGAAAAGGCATCAGGGGCAAAGGGAAGAGAAAGTCAGTTATCCAACAGTCCCAGTTTCACTGGGATGCTGGGGGAGACAGCCCTTCAACACAGCACCAAATGCAAAAGAAAATCAACATTTGTTGCTTTGCCTAGGCTTGCTTTCAATGACTGCCCATTGGGGAACAGGAGACCCGTGTGGCAACGGCGTCCATGCAGGACATTTTGCCCTCCTGCAGCATTTCAAATGCCTCCATCGCTTTTGACAGCTGCTGCTACGAAGGGCTGCTCCTAGGGAAACTGGGACTTGGAGGCAAAAGCCAACCTCCTGTGGCAGACCCTTAGGGCAAAGGGATCTGCCAGAGGGGGTGGGCTGTTTCCCACAGTAACATTTTCAATCACCTACGCAAGAAATAGGGGCATTCACGACCGGGTGATAGTTATTTAGCTCTTCCAGGTCCTGGAAGGACTCTGAGGAGTGGGGACACCACTCCCTCCTTCAAGATGATGCCTCTTGTGTAATGATACACCAACCCATTCTGCCAGTCCCATCCAACTAGCTTTCCCGAATCTTGATAGACAGGGATCAAGAGGGCATGTAGATGGCCTCACCACTCCAATTACCATATTACCATAGCCCACCCCTGCTTTTTCCTTCTGTCCAAGGAACCATCATTAGAATGATGTGTCTTCCTTGAGTGGAGAGAAACAACTGGAGAAAACCTTTAAGCCCTGCTCTGAAACCAACACACCCATCATTTCTTCATTTTCATTTTCCATCACACCATTGGACAGCAGGCTCAATGTGGCAGTACCATATATTATACAGTATATAATATAACATAATATATCCCAAGAATACATAGAGAGAGACACCTGGCAGACTAGAGTCTCTTCTGAAGATCTGGCAGAATGGAGAGGCATCAATGCAAGTTAGCCCTTCTTCATAAGTAGACCTTCCCATAGACCATCTCTCAGCATTGGGAATCAAACTTCCATATCCCATTGCTGCTTTCCCTTCTATCTATTCATCTTCAGCCACCTTCTTTTTTGAAGGTTTGCAAGCTCCCAATTTAATATAAAAAAATATGCTTTTGTACCAACTTTTATCAGATCCATGCAAACATCCATTTTGAATAAAACTGTCTTGAATAACAAAGTTTTAAAGTTTTATAGATAGCTTTAGGTTTCCTTTGAGCCAAAATTGGCCAGATGCAACGCCATAAAACTGTTAAGTTTCCAGTAACTTTAAAACTCACACAGCAATTTATATGTGTCAGTAACAGAAGTGTAGCCTTTTTATAAGAGGAAGATACCGCGCGCCATGTGTTTTTAAATGAGCGTGAAAATGACATAATAGCTTTTAGTGTGGCAAGACTGGAGCATAAAACAGTCAGACTCACTGATAAAGCATTTTCTCCAATCACAAATAGATCTGGATCGTTTGTATCCACTTCTGCACTTGCCGATAACTCTACTGTCTGGAACGCTGACTGCAACAGAAAAATGTAGCATATTCCAATTAAAGTATATATGGTTTTCATAAAGTGTAGGCAATTATTTAATGCACAGAGCATTAAAAAGGAACACAATGGTATTAGAGAAACGGCGTGCACAGCTACCTCCCGACTTTCAACTTTTATATAAAAGGGTCATAGTGCTAATTGTTCCATCTTAGGAGGCTTAATAATAATAATAATAATAATTTATTATTTATACCCCACCCATCTGTCTGGGTTTCCCCAGCCACTCTGGGAGGCTTCCAACAGAACACTAAAATACAATAACCTATTTGTCAGTGCCACCCGAGGTCCCAGCTCACAAGAGACCAAAGTCCAGTCCAAGTTATATACAAAAGGCTTTATTGAAGAACATTGTTGTCGTTACATCCAAGCTCCGTGGCTCCGCATCTGTTACCCTTAGATGTTAGAAGTCCCCTCTGAGTCAGTCCCGCCCCTGCACCAGCTTAAGAGGCTTGTACTGCTCCACCTTTTCCTCTCCTTCCTTTTCCGCAGGGTCTTTCTGCCCCCCTGTGCTCCCTCCCTCCGGGACTCCCCCGAGGCTGAGTCTTCTGACGCCTGCTCCCCCCTCCTTCGTGCTTTGGGACCAGGCTCCTCCTCAGGGCTCTCCTCATTTCCGCGCGCCTCCACATTTGAACTTGGCGCGCGTACGTTGCCTCTGACCTTCCTTTCGACTGTTACGCTACTCTCGGTACTACACTCCTCCCCTTCCGGCAGGACGTTCTGCTCCGAACTCCTTCCCCTCTCTGCTTCCTGTTCTGCTCTTTCTGACACACTGGCAACTCCACCCCCTTCACTCCGTTCTGACGGAGAGGCCGGTCCCGATCTCCAGCCCCCACTGGAGACTCCCCCTTCGTTCCCCTGCTTCTGACTGCCTCCCTCTCTACTGCCCCTTGGCCTGACCAGGGGGGCTCCCTTTTGGGAATCCTCGGATTCACTTGACGGACTCACTGACAACCTCGGGTCGTCGTCGTCCTCTTCCTCGTCGCCCTGGGACCCCTTCCCCTCGCTCTCTGTCCCTGAAACCCTGACACTATTAAACATTAAAAGCTTCCCTAAACAGATGTCTTCTAAAAGTTTCGTAGTTATTTTTCTCTTTGACATCTGGTGGGAGGGCGTTCCACAGGGTGGGTGCCACTACCGAGAAGGCCCTCTGCCTGGTTCCCTGTAACTTGGTTTCTCGTTTAAGCTCCATGCTGAGTCCGTCAAGGATTTAAGACTGCGATCCTAAACACACTTATCTGGGAGTAATGGGACTTCAGCGGTATTCTGCATAGTCATTTATATGACTGTAAATCTGATAAGAACATGAGAAGATCCTGCTGAATCAGGCCCATAGCAGTCAACTTTTCCCTTTTCTTGCAAGGAATCCTATTTGGAATAATGGAATTTCCCTTTAAAAAAGGGAAACATTGACAGCTATGATCAGGCCTGTGACCTATCTAGTCCAGCATCCTGTTCTCATAGCAGCCAATCAAATACCTATGGGAAGCTTGCAAGCACGACCTGAGTGCAACTCTTCCTTCCTGTGGTTTCCAAGCTGCCATTCAGAGGCATGCTGTTTCCAACAGTAGAGGTAAAACACAGCCAGCAGGGATAGCAGCTATGGATTGCCCTGTCCTCTCTAGGTCTCCAGCTGTTTATGAACTATAGTTCCTATAATCTCTGACCACTGTTTCTGCTAGCTAGGGATGATGGGAGTTGTACTCCAAAAACAGCTAGAGACCCAATTTTTGGAAACACTGGTCTAAACCTCTTTGAAAGCTATGTGCTGTGAGATATTAAAACTGCCCCTCTTCCTTGTTCTGGAAGGAAAGGAAGAAAAGAGACCATCTAGACATGGGTGGCAAGAGGTCACCATATGATCCAAGAGAAGACCAACGAGACAGCAGGCTTTAAAGGCTGTTTGCACATCAAGGCATATCGTGGATAATTCCATATAAAGTCATATTTGGCAGCTGCAACACTCATATGGGGACAACTGTTCATATATGTCATAAAAGCCCACCAAACAGCTGCAAAGTCTTCAGGATCTGTGTTTCCACTTAATGCTTTCGTTCCAGGATAGTGATGCATATAGTATTTTCTTAAGCTAACTGTCCCACTGTGACATTCGAGACATCTTTCCTATTCCGAGCAATTACAAACTGGTCAGCTTTGTCTGTGGAAGAACATTTGAACATCTTGGCCTGGTTTACACTTGCAGGTGGTATTTCATGTACTAGGTTCTTCTTGTTCTTTCTTTAAAGCAGAATCTATTCAATGCTTATGTTTTTATACTAAATTTCTCCTTGCTGAATTTTATGCCTAATTTACATTTTTTCACATTATTTTAGCTTCTGTGCTTAATTAATATCGGTTGTCGGATTTTTTTTTTTGTTGGACTTTCGGCTGTTGCAATTTATATTGTATTTGTAATTTGCATTTTATTTTATTTTTATTTTTGTGTGTGTAAACTACCCAGAGAATTTGGTTGGATGGGTAGTATACAAATGTAGTAAATAAATAAAATTGGCAGCACCACTTCAGACTGCATGTGCAGGAAATCACACCTGCTACGTTAAAAAAATAAATAAATCTCCCTGTAAATAAGAAAGCCAGCATAATTAGTAAAGGGCTAGGCTAGATAGAACCTTTCTCCCTGATATGTTAGCTTCCAACTTTCAGGAAGCTTTTAAGATGAGACTGAATCTAAAAGTGATGTCTCTCAATCGCAGCCTAAAGTGGCAAAATCCATTCTAGCTTTCTTCACTCCAAAATCCCATTTGACGGCTTGTGTAGCTCATGTCTCCAAGTTAGCAGTTCAAAGCATCTCTTATAGTTTTAAAGTAGCAACAAAGTTTCCCCCCTAATTGCACCTAATTTAGCCTCCATTTACATTTATGTTTTCTTTTTACAATGTTATGCAAAGTAACAGAAGACAAAACAGTTTTACTTTGTGTTTTAGTGCTTAGCTCGAAAGGGATGCGGGTGGCTGTGGTCTAAACCACTGCTTGCCAATCAGAAGGTCGGCGGTTCGAATCTGCACAACAGAGTGAGCTCTGCCTGAAAGCCAGATGAGCACCGCAACCCCATAATCGCCTTTGACTGGACTTAACCGTCCAGGGGTCATTTACCTTCTTTTTTTTTTTTTTAGCTCCATAAATATCAAACAACAGAAAATATCCAGTAATTCATTAAAACATAGATGTTACTTACGGCTGCAAATGTCCCATTCCAGATTCTGGTAGAAACATTAACATAATACTCTGCCTTCAGTGCGATGTCTTTTAGTGTGCAAGTAATTGTATCACATCGGACATTCTTGCAGTTCTTTTGCAAAAAAGGGGGGATGATGATAATATAACATTAAAATGTGTCAGTATAACAATTCACTACTTGTAATCTATTTTAGGAATTCATCGTTTCTCATTAAAAGTTATTCCACAGTTCAGCAGAAACCTGCAGCGTTGTAGAACATAAAGCTATGTTGCTGATTTGAAGAGCTCTGCACATTATACATTAACAGATCTGGGTTGCCACTGAACATACTATCAATATCCTGGCTCTTGATGAGTGTGCCTGTATGATACAGGTGTTTCAAACTTATGTTCGTTTCATTCACACTTTACATTTCCAAGTCTGCATTTAAATCTAACTGTGCACTTAGAGCAACACATTAAAATCAATGGCAAATGAATATATCAAAGTATAGTTTTACAATCAAATTTCTGTGTCAGGTAAACAACCTGAGATAGCAAAGGAGGAAAACATATAATTTCATCTCTACTCTGCTACCCAAAACACCAACTCTTCCAGCTGCAAGAATTTTTCCATGGGATACTACAAGCAACCTGTAAATTCTGACATATAGTCACCCTGAATTTTCCATTTCCTTTCACACAGGACAGTTTCTAGTTAAGACAGAGCTGGTTAACCCGAACCACATGATGATCATAGGTGCTAGATTGACATGTGAGGTGTAAGAAGCTCATAAACTGAACCACGAAGTGTCCAGGTATTCACTTTCTATAAATAACAATGAAATAACTAGGGTCTCAGCTCCTGCTATCATAAATTCAACTCACCAGTTCTTTCATAGCTTTGAAGTTCTCCTTCCTAAATGACACAGTATAGCTTTGTTGTCCTATTTTATATGGATTGATCCGTGCATCACAGCTGATATCAGTACCCTAGAAAGAGTATAATAATAATAATAATAATAATAATAATAATAATAATAGATATGAAGGAGCACGTGGAGATTTTATCTAGCTGATTAGCTCATGCCCACTGCTTTTATCTATGCAATGGCCTTACTGCATGTGACAAATAAAAAATGTATTATTGAACTAGAACAACTGACAGGACATTTCACAAAAGCAGAAGGCAGCATTTCTGTTTTGTAGCCCCCGCTGCATTAAGGTCAATCCTTTTCATATCTCTTAAGAGTAAAGTCCAATTGAGCACAGATGGCTTTACTCCCATACCTGGTAGCAGCCTTGAACTACAGGCATACATACCTACTTAGAAGTAAGGCTTACTAGTTCAAGGGAACTTACTCCTATGTAAGTATGTATCATGTAAGTATGTATTGGATTGCAGCCTTAATCAGTGGCAAAACAATGGAATGGTGGTGCAGGATGTCCTAGCATTGTTAATCTTTCCATATTGCATTGCATTCATGTCACCTTTATTACTGTGTTTTAAACTGTAATTAAAATACCCAGACTAGCTTTTTACCTGACTGGTGTGCAGAGCTGTCACATACATCAATGGACTGTTCCCTTCGGTGTGCTCTGGAATACGGATCTTTAAATATGCCATGCTTACTGGAATACTTCCTGTTGTGACCTGCAAAACAAAGAATTATCTGGATAACCTCCTACAGATGTTGGTTTATATTGTAAGACTTGTTTTCTGTTATTACTAACAGTGGGAAAGTGCAAGTTTTAAAAATGGTTACTACTATAAAATATATGTGCTTATGAACTGAACCACAATCAAAGCACAGTGCAGAATTTGGACTCTAGGGCAGAATTTGCCTTCCTAAAAGATTTCACTTAACCTTAAAAAAAAAAATGATACACAGCATTCTAATTCTCAATGTCAAAACAATTTTACAGAGATGTGCAGGGAGTATTTTCTCAAGGCATTCAGAACAAGGATTGCAGAAAGCTTCCAGGTGCCAAGGGATATGATTTCAGTGCTCCATACAGTTTTCCTAGCTCCTCTTCTCATTCTCTATAATGCTTCTCTTGGCCCATATACCCTCCCATTCCTCATTATTTAACATGTCATTTTTTTTGTTAAGACATTGGATTCTCAAAAACAAAAATCGGAAACCCTTGGATGCCAACAAAAAATTCTAAGCATAGAATGTTTGGGTTTTCTGGGTGCGATGGCATGTGTGCATTTGGCTTAAAACTGGCAAAGTTTCCAAAACATTAAGCCTTCAGGCAAAGAATAGGCACAGGGCTTTGTATGCACAGCTGCAATGTGGAAAGGATGTTCACTAGTGAAACTCAATGAGTCCTTTCAGCACAGTCTTGTCAGACACACCCATCATCATTGTGTCAGATGATGAGGACCCTTGGTCACTTTCTCTCATAGTGCAACACACCTCACTGAATTCTTGTGAGGATATAACAGGGTGAGGCCATGTACGTGGTCTTCAGATACTTGCAGCAAAGGCAGGATATTAATAAATGCAGATAAATTAAGAACCTATACATAAAATAGGTCAGGGGTCCCTTTACCTTTTTAAACATAAAATAGCAGTGCTACTGGTGGAAGACCTTAAGTCTAGAGCAAAAGCAGACCATGTTGAGCAGATGGAGTAAGTTTGACTTTCCAAATTTGCTCCCTCTCACATTTGCCCAGGGCTGTGCAGAAGCAGATATGTGGCAACCCACCCATGGCCCCCTTGTCCTTGGGACTGGAATGCCCTGCTTATTCTTGCTCCAGCCCAATAAGCTGCCCTTGGCTTAGTGCTTAGTTCAATATGCTTTAGGAGGAAATGCAAAAACTAAATATTTCTTAGACATTTAAAGGCTAGCAGAAATATTTACCAACCTTAACAGAAAAATTGAACGCAGGTCCAATTTCATTGAAAGCGTTCACCGTTGAAGATATGTGGTTATCCGAATAAACCTCATAAAAGTTCATTTGGGTAAACCTGAGCAGAAATAAGAGTATCAATAAGCATTCTTTTGGAAATCTTAATGTTTTTGTATTAAATCAGAGGCACTGAGTTCAGAAGCATATCTGGAAGAGATTTATTTATATATTGGTTTCTTTTTATTACGCCATCATAGGGGATAAGCCTATCAGTGGCTATTAGTCATGATGGCAGTGTACTGTGTCCAGTATTGGCAGCAGTATATAGGGCCGCGGGTGTCGCTGTGGTCTAAACCACAGAACCTAGAGCTTGCTGATCAGAAGGTCGGCGGTTCGAAACCCCGCGACGGGGTGAGCTCCCGTTGCTCGGTCCCAGCGCCTGCCAACCTAGCAGTTTGAAAGCACATCAAAGTGCAAGTAGAGAAATAGGTACCACTCTGGTGGGAAGGTAAACGGCATTTCCTTGCACTGCTCTGGTTCACCAGAAGTGGCTTAGTCATGCTGGCCACATGACCCAGAAGCTGTACGCTGGCTCCCTCGGCCAATAAAGCGAGATGAGCGCTACAACCCCAGAGTCAGCCACGACTGGACCTAATGGTCAGGGGTCCCTTTACCTTTACCTTTACCTATGCCTTTATATGCCAGTTGCTTAGAATCACAAGTGGGATCACTAGTTTTTACAGTTGCCCAGAATTTTGACTAGTCTTGTTAATGCAAAAACTGTTGGTGGTTTTAGAGTTACCTTGTTAAGTGAACTTCTGCATCATAGCGAAGTGGAACAGTTAGATTGACCTGATTGTTGGTATCATCCTCTTCATTGCTTGCACTATCAATAACAAAAAGAACTGCATATTTTAAACGCCCAATGCATTTATAAACACATTTATAAACACAGGCTGATAATAATACCTTAACTGTTGCTATAAGCTGCAAGTAACGTGCTGAAAATGTTATACGAAATATTATACTATACCTCAGAGCTTGAAAACGCAGAACTGCCAGATTCTGAAGGTTTTTCAAATTAAAGTCAAAATGAACATCAAAAGATACCTACAAAAAACAGAAATAAAAGATGAAATTAAAATAAGCAAAGCTGCTTTCAATTATCATTTACGATAGTGACCTGGTTTGCACATAGCACTAAGCCAAATCATGGATTAGAATGAATGAGCAAACGTGAGTTCTCAGAGCACCTTCCCCAGTCCCACTGCTGCCAGGCTGCCTGGGGCTAAGCCATTGTTTGGCTTAGCATTATACCTGAACCCAGGTTCACTGTCTGTCTCGCTCTAAGCACATACTACAGTTGGTTTCTGTGCTTCAGCTGATCTGAGGTTGATATATTATACTAGTATCAACTTGTTAGTTTAGTTATAAAGCAGGGGCTATCCATGGAAATAAAAGTATCACAGCTGTTACATTAGAATTTAATTTTCACCTATAACTATTAATAGTAAAAGTATTGCAATAGTTTGTGTTCAGCTTTTAGCCATTGAATATTTCAGCAAGTTACTTTGTGCTGAAGCTAAACACTGAGGGGCCTATCTTAAAGAAATATTGATGAGTCAGCTGTAAATATGCATTGCTTTCCCACCACCACTAAATCAGAAGCATTGACACTGATGCAATGAAAACCACACTGATTCGTAATACTTACCCTGTTGGCTGTAACTGGTAGGCCAAGAGGTGCATTATACCTCTGAATTTTATCCTAAGGTGAATAAGGGCAACTATCCCAGTGATAGAACCATAGTCTCCTTATGGTGTCACAGGTGAGGGGGGAATCTTATGGAGCCAATTTTTCCGCAAAGGAAATTCAATTGGTTAGAATCAGGCATAGAGAGTTCTGGGATGCTTGTTTACATCAGCAGAGCTACAATATACGTGCATGAAGTCAAAGCTGGTTGTTTATGCAAACCCTAGAAATACACAGGAACTCTAAGACATACCTGTTGTCCCGTTTTAAACACAGGGTAGCTGATTTGGCAGACGACAAGCTGTTGGATAGTGGTCATCTGACATGAAACTTCAGTTCCGTCTACCTAAAAGTAACAAGCAGACATTTTTTCAGCATTAAACTGTAGAACAGAAACAGAGGATGCTTGCATTATGTAGTGCTTACTCTGAAGTAAGTGGTTATAACACTGAAAGGCTCATACACTGGCGTGGGAGAAAAAGTACATAAGTCAGTTGATTTTTCCACTAAGCGTTAAGATGGCTGGCTCATTTCTTTCTTAAGCTCGGCAAACTGAACTACTAGAATTAGGCTGCAATTCTAAAACACGATTACTAGGGAGAAAGTCCCACTAAACTCAGTGCGACTTCTGAGTAAACATGTTTAGGACTGCACAGCACAGGTCTGATTTGTGACAAAATAGAACATTATGAAGTTTTGATATTTCAGGGCATATATTTTCAATGGTGAAGAGATTGGGTGGGATTCACACTCTAACAAAAGGGCACAAATCTACCAATCTACCACCAAATCGCCGCTGACAAGCTCTGCTCGCGGCTGCAACCAATCACCCCCCATGCACTATCCGTGTATAAGACGACCCCCATTTTTAAACATCATTTTAGAGTAAAAAAACCTCATCTTATACACGGAAGAGTACGGTAAATACTCTTCTAAAAATAGTAAGTCGTATCACTACCACCAATGACACTGGTAGAAACAGAAATAAACATTACACGTACGGGTGAAGAAGATGAAGCAAAAAACAAGTTTTCGGAAAAAGCAATTTGAATTCTGGTGTTGTATGCATTTTCCTTCTGGTTTCTCAGTTTCACGCTGAATATCAATCTTTTGTTCTTACTGCTGATAACAAAGTGTTGTTTGCTGTTGCCAGGGAGGAAAAGGAAGAACATAAACAGACAGTTAATGTGGTTGAACTCGAGTCTACAATACACACACACATACACTCTCTCTCTCTCTCTGGCGGAGGAAGAGGAGTGCGGGGGGAGCGCACCTCCCACCGCAGTGTGATCCTAGTAGGGTGCCATCATGGGTGCCCCCTTGCCCGTGCTGGGTGCCCCGCCCCCATGGTCTCTGCCCCCCCCCCCGGTGCCGGAGCATGAAGCTCTACCACTGTGTGTGTGTGTGTATGTAATACAAAGCCCAACCTGAAATGTTGAACCAAGATGCAAAATTGGGTCTTACCCATTATTTCCTTTCTGCTGAACATCAAGCACAAGGTCCGTATTGCAGACTTCATCCTCACCGCAATCTTTCACAAATGGTATCTACAAAATAAAAATTAAATTAAATTAACATTTAAAAATACTCCCATCTTCTTTGTTCAAGGTAGGAATATCCATATTTCTTTTTGGTCTTTCTTCTTTGGGAGCAAGAATGGGAAAGAAATTTATTGAATAAAAATGAAATAAAAATCCAAACAAGGTTTTTGTTTGATATTTATGGAGCTAAAAAAAAAAAGGTAAAGGACCCCTGGACAGTTAAGTCCAGTCAAAGGTGATTATGGGGTTGCAGCGCTCATCTTGCTTTCAGGCCAAGGGAACTGGTGTTGGTCTACATACAGCTTTCCAGGTCATGAGGCCAGCATGACTAAACCGCTTCTGGCGCAACAGAACACCATGACAGAAACCAGAGTGCACGGAAACACCGTTTACCTTCCCACCACAGTGGTACCTATTTATCTACTTGCACTGGCGTGCTTTCGAACTGCTAGGCTGGCAGAAGCTGGGACAGAGCAACGGGAGCTCACTCCATTGGGGTGAGTCGAACCACTGATCTTCTGATTGGCAAGCCCAAGAGGCTCAGTGGTTTAGACCACAGCGCCAATTTAAGGAGATTAACAGCTCTCTTTGTTGACATGCTGCTGCTGCTGAGCAGACAGAAACTCGCCATCGAAGGCTGTCTTTTTCTGACAGCGGCAGGTTGCTATTTGCTCCCACCAGACATTTTGCAAATGGATGGTAAGCCAGGAAGTATTCTCTGATGAAATTTTCAATGTGAGTCAGGATTTGGGGGCTTGTAAAGCTGTTCTCAACTGAGGCATTGCTAGTCCCTGAACCTTGTATCTGGGTCCAAAGAATGCTGACTCCTGTGCTTGTTAACAAATTCTATATTTTTAGCCTTGTCATGGCACTGATAGATTTAGCTGATCAGTGCCACTAAAACAACCTAGTTTTCTGTTACTATAGTGGGACTAGTATTGATCATGTGTCAACTTATTGATTATGCAGCAAGAGTAATGTGTGTTAATATACTTACACTGTAAGTAACAGATGCAGGGGAAGTTTTATCAAGAGCAGGACTTGAACCAGGATTATTGAGGCCAATATCAACACGCACACTAAGAGAGTTGACAGCATCAGAGGGCTCCTATAAACACAAACATAGAAATACAAACCACCAACTGAAATCTGTTCAGTTAATATATCTCATATACATAACTGCTTGCTGAGAACACCTGTAATTCAGTGGTCCAAATGATCTGATGTTGTTGCTTAGTCGTTTTGTTGTGTCTGACTCTTCATAACCCCATGGACCAGAGCATGCCAGGCACTCCTGTCTTCCACTGCCGCTTGCAGCTTGGTCAAACTATGCTGGTAGCTTCAAGCATGAGTTTGACCAAGCTGCGAGAGGCAGTGGAAGACAGGAGTTTCTGGCTCTGATAAATAATATTGAAATTTTTTTTAATACACTGCATTCTGCCGAACATTTTGTTTTTGTACAAGACTAACTTATCACAGTACTACCCCTTCCTAATTACATTTACCCAAACCATGGGGAGTGGCTGAGTGACTGAACACACGGCGGCTCTAGTAAAGAGATGACACTCCAGACTACAATTCCCAGCACTGTATATGCTAAAGATGGCCCTGCCCAAGGTGGCTAACACCTCCACAATAAAAAACAAAAAATAAAAGCAGTTGCAGTTAAAAACATTATCTCAGCTAGCTACCTCAGGGTTACCAGGAGCAGTGTTTTTAAGCCACCAAATGCCTAGACAGGGATGTCTTTATATTCCTCCTAAGTTAACAATTAGGGAGACAGGCACACCACACCAGGAACAGCATCCCACAACGTCCACTGAAAAGGCCCTGTCAGCACCAACTGGGCAGCCCCCAGTGGCAGAGCGCCTCCTCTGCCAATCCTAAGGTCTGAGATGGTTGTTATTGATAGGAGGTGATGGAGCTTATATACAGATGCCAATGGAGCATTCCATCATATGATCTCTCAATGGCTGTCTGAAGTTGGACAGGCAGACTAGCTGCAAGCTGCAACTGTTATCTGCTGTTTGTAAGGGCCAGGCCACAACCATTCATTTCTACAAATATGCGTAACATATAGATCAGTTAGCTAATATCTACCTGAACATTAAAAACATGCTCCTTGCAGTTCTCCCTGGAGCGGACTAGGATAGTATTCTGTAGATACCTCTCCTTATTTTCTTTAAACAATCCTCGAGAAGTCACTCGAGAGGACAAGAGATCAGCATCCAATGTCAGGTTGTATCTGATATCTAAAAAGGGGGGGAAAGGTACATATTTCAAAGGAATCTGTTTGTTCATTGAGAAATTAATATTGCACCCTTCTAATGCAAATGTATTACTCGGGGCAGCTTACAACAATAAAAAAACAACAACTTCAAACATCAGTTGAAAAACACTTCATGTCTTCATGATCATTTATAACTGCTCTTCAGCAGCCCAGTGAAAAAGAAGACAAGAGAAAAAGTTGTGAAGGAAAGGGAATTTCAGCTAGTATGAATTGTCAAGAACACTAGATAAAATTATATCTCCTACACAATTATTCAAGGAGCATCTGGTTACCCTACTGTGAGGAGGGGAAAGCCTAAGTTCACATATATTTGTTCATACACAAAGAACTGGAATATTCAGTACTATACCTGCCCTGGTGATGCACTGGTGCTGTCCAAAGAAGGACAAGAAATTTTGCACTTTTGATACAGCTTTTCAGTGGCACAACCACACATATCTCCTTTATTCTTTTATTTGCAATTATTTAAAATATTTCCATCCCAGCCTTAATCAGAAATAAGAATTTTACTTAAATCAACAATGCAACCCTATACATGTCTACTCGGGAGTAAATCCTACCGAGTCTAGTGAAGCTTATGCCCATAATGGGATCTTGCAATTGCAAGATGACCTACAGTAGTAGGTCATCTTGCCCCAACAAGTAATGCTCTTTTTTAATAATAATAAAAACAATCATGTATAACAAGACTGTAGAAATACTTACCCACTTGATTTGTCCTGTGAGCAGGTCTAAAGGTTGCACTGAAACATATGTGGAGAACTACCTCAGTATTCCTGTTTAGCAAGCTTATCTTCTTCGGTGTAGCTGATACATGTATGGACACAGCAGCAATACTCTGAGACCTGAAATACAAACAGGCAGGCTTGCCTGTAAACTTAATTGCAAAAAAGGGAGATTTGTTCTGAGGAGGCATCTATCTAGAATTTATACTAAAAAAAAATAACAGTCAATTAGGCTGCATTCCTATACACACTTAATAGGGAGCTAGTCCCATAGAATATAGTAGGACCTCAGGCTAAGCTTATATTCAACACTGAGTTGAATACCACCCGAAATTTCTTTCTCTCATTCAGAATTAAGTTAGGGACTGGAAGAGAAGCAGTGGGAGAAGGGCCATTAAAGATATTTGTTGCTTAAAAAAAATAATAATCCACGTCTCACCAGAGTTGAATCACATTTCCATCAGAGCCCACAGATACATCAGTGATCCCATCACCATTTAAATCACTATGGCCATCTATTGATCTTCCAAAATACTGGAGCTGCTGTCCAAACGCAGGGTCTGATCCCAAAATTTTCTGAGAAGAGAAATGTTTGTATCAGGCATGTTGATGTTTTCAGTCACATATGGGTTATTTTGAGGATTCTCCCTTGCTCAAATGTTTCATATTAGCAATGAAGTCGTCATTATTGATTTTCATCATTGGCTTTTGAGTTAGTTTGAAAAGCACATGCATCTGACAAAGTAGTATCTAGCCTTGCAAACATAATTCCACAATCAATGTGTTCACCTTTAAAGTGCCACAAGATCTTAACAATAAACAAACAAACAAACAAACAAACAAACAAACAGTAGCTGTATGGTTACTTATTTCCACATTTTTAAAATTACTATACAGTGGTACCTCGGGTTACATACGCTTCAGGTTACATAAGCTTCAGGTTACAGACTCCGCTAACCCAGAAATAGTGCTTCAGGTTAAGAACTTTGCTTCAGGATGAGAACAGAAATCGTGCTCTGGCGGTGTGGCAGCAGCAGGAGGCCCCATTAGCTAAAGTGGTGCTTCAGGTTAAGAACCGTTTCAGGTTAAGTACGGACCTCTGGAACAAATTAAGTACTTAACCCGAGGTACCACTGTACTACATTTATATTCCATTTTCCTCTGAGGAGCTCAAATTGGTCTACATTGTTCTCCTACCCCATTTTATCTTTGCAACGGTTCTGTGAAATACATTAGGCTGAAAGACAGAAACTGAGCCAAGTCACACAATGAACTTCATAACCAATCCTATCAAGCAATGCTAATGAGAGGCTGGGGATTATTAGATCATCTGAACGCCACCAGATCTGAGGTCCTATTTGATGGGTCTCCTCATCTGATCTTAAACTACAGGGAGGTTCACCTGGGAATAGGAACTAGGATTTGCAATGAAACATTTTGTTCCTCAGAGTCATACAGTGTAATGACAGAAAAGGCCCCATAAAACATGCAAGAGACCGACAAAAAGAGAGGACAAATAACCATGCTCAGAACCTGGACAAAGCTCTAAATCAGGGTAGGGGAATCTGTGGCCCACCAAATATTACTAGAGTCTAGCTCCCCTCAGCCCCAGCCAACATAGCCAATGACTGGGTATAACTGTTCAGACCAGGGAATGGTTCAGACCAGGGTATAACAAGACCTTATCTATAGCATTATGTAAAAAAAAAAAAAGTAATTTACCTGGGAATATTTAGTGTGTATTGTCCTCTGTTTACCATTGTAAATGTAGATAGCGCCAGCATTCTGGTTTTCTAGTAGAGCTCCAACTATCACATCATTGAAACCATCCAAATCGATATCTGAAGCAACAGCAATAGCAGATCCATACCGAGCGTTTTCAGTCCCTTGAGGCCCTTCGAGAAGTTCTTGTTTGCCCAAAAGGCCCTTTGAGAAAAGGCCAGAGAAAGAGAGGGGGGTCTTGCATTAGAGTTTTATGAAACACACTAGACAAATATTCTTGAACCTGAATGCAATTCTTTGAAAGAGAAATGGAATTTCCTAGTTCTTACAAAATAGAAAAATCAGATGTGGAATATCTTATTCCCTTGTCTATTTTTGTTGTGTCAGCTATATAGGAAGTCCTAAAAGCAGACACAAGTAATAAAAACTTTCCATTAAGCATCTCAGGAATTATTGTTAAGGTAAGTAGCTTCTGCATACTTCCCAATATTATCAGTAATTATTGCTGTCTGCGTAAAATAGCGCAGTCATTCTATCAGGCTAATTGATCCAACTAAGGGGACTGTTTAAATGAAAGTCATCCTCAGTGGGTTGAAGGATACTGTGTTCAAATGGGTCTCTTGCCATTCCATTCATTCCAAGAGCTCACCAAGATATGCAGACAGCTTGAAATTGATTTATTTATTTTAAAAAACACAACACCACTTATCAGCTATTTGCAAGGGGTAACAAGGAGTGGATTTCATCTCCCCATTCTCCCTTGCCCATCAAATGGCCAATTAGTAGAATTTCAAACATTTTGAAAGGTATCCATGCATGTAGTTACCCCATGTACATGCTTTGGATGGATGAGAGCCAAATGGAATTTCTGGATTATCCATAGACCAAGTATTTAGGAAAACATCAGAGCTGTGAGCTACTCTCTTGGCATCCCAATATATTTTATGTACCTTTCGGACTGAAAACATATAGACTCTCCCTTCTTCTTTTTTTAACTCATTCATGAACATTGGTGCGCCAACCAAGAGCACATCTGTTACTGAATCTCCATTAACGTCCACGGAACATAGTACACTACCAAAGTAGGAACCAATCTGAAATGACAGAACATTTCTTATCAGACGGCACATGTCAGTGCCCATTACAGCCATACATTGTAGTCGGATTTGTGTAGACAAGATACACAACTTTGGGAAGGCAAATTCGCAATGCAAGTAAATATCAGTTTTAAACCCTACTTGCGACAGCTGGTGCCTGTGACATTTATACATATATAACACAAAGAAGAAAATTCAGTGCCAACTTCTGCACTTGCCTGCTCTCCTCTTTGAGAATGAACAATAGTTACATTGCCGTGGACATCAATCTCATAAACCACCACTCTGCCTGTGTAGTTGGACCGTGGAGCACCAGCAACAAAATAGACAGTGTCTTCCGCTGAAAGAACAGCAACAGAATAACCTGAAAAGCAAAGTCATAGTTATTGTTATCAAGTAACAGTGGTGCAGTTGTTCAAAAAGGCAACCGAGCATGAAAAGTATTCTAAAAGTGAAATGTAGATTCTGTTTTGGTTGCTGCATGCCAAGGTCCTTATGACTTCTGGTCCAGCTACAGAAAGGAGGTTCTGATTAGCTGCAACCTTTGCTGAAAAAAAAAAAACTTCACAGCGAGCACTGCTGGCTGACCTAACCACTCTGATACATATATTTTAGGACAAGTGATGATCTGGGACCATTCACATTAAATGCCAGGCTCTGAAACAGATGGAGCAAGGGGTGTTATGTTCCCCCTACATACAGCTTCATGTTCTCTGTCATGTGGAACACAGCTGCATTCAGAAAGACCCGTGTCAAGACACACATGCACAGCGGCACTATTAACACACATGTGAAGATTCCATAGCCCTCAGGTGAGACACTGGGGGACCTCCGTTCTTGTCCTGAATGGACCAGGAAGTGGAGTGCCACTTTATTTCTAGTTTGACAAATAGACAATTTACTACCCTATGATTTTATGGGTCTTTTTCTTTCCCAGATTCTGGGCTTTAGGAACCTTAGGTACCCAATTTTGACAATATTTCCTACTCCCTGCAGCCCATTGCACCCACTGAAAAGCTGTTTCTGGCTGTTTGAAATCCTCTGGAACAGTACAGGGCTTGGCTTGGGGAGGGGGGTTCCATTCAGTAAGAGGGATTGGCAAGAATTGGGTGTCCTGCTTTTTGTGAGTGGAAGTGCTTTCTGGTAGCGCAAAGTTATCCACCAGACACAGCCCTTACTTAGCTGCCACATAATCCATTTTATAGCTTTTGCCTCAGCTATTTCTATTTTGATTATTTCTTGTCCAGAGTCTTGGTCTGAGAACTCTTTAGAGTTTTAGCAAGCTTGTGGGTGCATATAGGGCTCGGTAACATCTCAAGAAAATATGTTTTCCCCATTAGAATATTTAATCATAGAAATCGGGAGAAAGAATTCTCCATCATTGCCAATATAATTCTGAAATGACTGCCTTGTGAGACTCATTTTGTACTTGTAAACCACATGAATATTCAAGGACCCCCATGAGTCTGCAGGCTCTCCCCTTCAAAAGGCATGTAGATAAGAGTCAAAACAAGTTCCTAACACCCATATTGGTTTTTAGAAAACTGTATTTTATTAACCAATAAATTAGATAAAAGACAAATTACTGTTCATTTAAAGAGAGTAAATGCTTGAAACGTCTGGCAACAGTTCTCAAGTTCAAGTATCTAAAAGAAAAGAAAATGCTCTGGAATGATAAATCTTTAATTGGCTTTCCACAGTTCTAAATCAGGAATGTGATAAAGAGTACCCAAGAACATTTGAGAAATATTTCACTCTGCCCTTTGAAACCACCACCCTCACCTAAATAGGAGGTATGATTTCTGTCTTGCAAAACTTTTTCAAATGCTTCCTTGGGAAATATAGCAGCTTGTTTTGCTGTCTCCTGCACCACCGTTCCAGTCCACTCATAGGCCCCCACAGCACCCAGCATCAGAACTTCCTTAAGAGAAAGCAAAACAAAGGCAAACGGGAATTAAAATATACTCAGGTATTTTCAGTGAATGATTTTCAATGACACAAGAGGCAGTGACACATCCCCCACACAAGTAGTATACTTTTCTACTTATACATTTCTATCGTTTTGTGATTCTCTACCATTCTAACAGTTTCTTCTTCAAGTAAAAAAAATGTAGTATTGTTGGCAATGTAAGTTAAATGCAGTGTTGGTTTACAAGCTGTTCATTACCTTTTGCTGCAAGTATGAAGCACTGAATCCCACTTGTGACATTTCCATCTGGAATAAATCACCTTGATCAGTACCTGGTGGGGGAAAAAATGATGTTTACTCATATATCTATCACCACAGTTACAAATAAATTTTGTGACAAACTGATTTCAGTAGGTGGGAAACCTGTGCCCCCCCCCCCATGTTGTTGGATTCCAACTCTTGTCAGAACCAGCCAGCATGGTAAAAAGTCAAGGGTGGTGGGGGGTTTGTAATGCAGCAACATCTGGCAAGTAACAGGTTAGCTAGCCCTGGATAGGATTGATGAGTAGAAAGGGAAACGCTTTATTTTAGTACCTTCTATGCTGAAAATTCGCTCTCCCAACGTTCCTGCTTCTTCTAAAAGTGCCGCCTCAGATGACACATTAAAGAAATATTTTGATGTGGGAACGCTGGCAATTCCTTTGATTTCTTTGATTAAATTTCTAGTATCCATGTCTTGTCTAATTAAGTATCCTAATACCTTGAAGGGGGTGGGGGGGGAAGAATGATCATGTGAATTTTAATAAGAAGCATTCAGACACATCTGTATTTGTGATGATTAGGTACTTGTTACAGAACATTTTTGTCTCCATTTTGTCCCTTCATACAACCTCTAGTGGGCATAGCAGATCAAGTGAAAAGGGCTGTCTACCTAGTCACCACATGCTAACCCAGTGGTGAGCATGTTGGGGGTGGTACATGCATTTGGAGGTGAAGTGACTTGATAAAAGAAATCACATTTTTCTTACTACCTCTGTCTCCTGTTACTACTTCTGTCTCGGCACCATGTACTTCTCTGCTAAGGTCATACTAGGGGGGGTAGCATTTTGAGGGCATTTCAGCAGTTCTCAATAATGCCCACATCAGACATTGCTTCATGTGTGCCTCACTATAAATTATTTCCTTGTGTAAACCACAATCAGGGAAACTTTTAAAAATGTGACATTTTCCTGATGTGGTTAGACTTAACGTTGTTACCATCAGCTGGCGAGGTTACAATTAGGTGGGTCACACAAGCAGATAACTGTGTGGAGATGAATACACAAAGCATCTCTTTTGACTGAAATGGATATAGAAGACCACACTGAAGACTTCTGTATGAAGAATGCAGCATCTATAGAGCTATGAACTTGACAAATGCATATTGGGGATGAAAATACATTTCAGTTTCAGTTTCTCCGTGCTTCCCATTTTTCCAAGCTTAAGTACAGTTCACTCCATTTCTGCACCAATTTGCAAAATTTTGGTTTAAAAGTCTGCGTGAAAATTCAAAAGCATTTTCATGCACATTTTTCCTAATATGTACATATATGGATGTACCGTAACTCCCTCAAATATATACACGTTTACAAGCAAGTTCTCCTAATATAATGCAATTTTGTACAATAGTTTCATTGATACATGCATCTTTCTGCAGAGTTTTGGGTTGGAGAACTGCATCCCAAAATTTGGAGAAGTTCAAAATCTGATGGATAGCTGGATGGTCCATCTTGCTTATTGGTTTGGGAAGTGTGAACTAGGCAGGTTTGCATGAAAATGTGACTCAAACAATTCCACACACACATACACACACACCCCGCCCTCCATCCCTTATGAATATTCCTCAAGAGCAACATTCTAGACTCATTGTCACAATTATTTTAGTCCCCTTGTAATCCATGCATTAAAGATAGCAAGGGCTAAAGTTACAGTCGCAATAATGAAAGCCTTACTTACTGCTATGCCAAACCTAGTGATGTTGTCCTCATTACATTTAGTTATCACTTCTTGCATACTCGAGCCATCATGTGATTCACCATCTGTCACAACAACCATGACTTTAGAGGCTGTTGGCCGCCCACCAGCTTCTTTTGAGAAAGCGTTACGTCTGTAATGAACAACATGTGTGATTTACTATATACAAATACTGCTTTTTATGCATGCTTTCACGTAGTACTTTTACCACCAACAGAGTGAAGATGCAGAAAACAGCATCACTACAAAATCCTTAGCTGATATCAAGTACATTAGCATTCAAAGTAGTATTCAAACATTGTTTTAATTTACCCTCACATACAGATATATTTTTTTTGTCAGTGATAGAGTTGTTCTGTTTTAAATAAAAAAGAGGATCTCTGTTTAGCTGAGAATCAGCTGCTATTTGGTGTGCTTTACCTGGCATATTCAATTGCGCTGAATGTATTAGTTTGGACCCCTCCGTTCTGAAAGGTTTTTGACATTGCTTGTACAACATCTCCTTTATCTTGGTAAGTACTCAGGTTGAACACTACTCTTGGGTAGACACCATACTGAATCAAGCCTACCTAAAATTTCAGATAAAATTAAGAGGAAAAAGTGTTACAGTACTAACTAAATAAACCAGTGCAATACATCTATAAGCTCCAGTTCCCATCAGCTCCAGCCAGCATTGCCAATGGCCAGGGAAGATGGAAGTTCTAAATTCAGCAGAATCTGGGGGGTGGGGGCAGGACACATGTCCCCCACGCCTAACATTAAAAAATGAAGCTTTACACTGCCAACTCATACATAATGGGCTGTATCCAATGGTGGCTTTGCAGTAACAGGAAAGACACCCCCCCAATAAGGCATGGCGCTTCAGTTCTGCTGACCCTACCTCCTGTGCCCCAATTCTACACACCTGAGTTTTTGTGGGACCTATATCTAAACCTTGAACAAACTTTTTCAAGAAATCCGACACAGCATGCCAGGGATGAATGCTGTTTGACTCATCACATACCACCACCACATCTATGGCAGAAGAACATTCTGCAAAAGAAGGGGACAGAAAAAGTCTGAGCCAGTTATTTTAGCAGCATAGACCCTTGTCTCGTATTTAAAGCAAATGAAACTGCTTACTGAATCATACTTAAGTACTTACTTTGCACAGCAGGGGAGAAACTTCTCATGATCTGGAAACTTGGGCCGAACTCAGAGCAGATCCCTGTTGCATAGTACTGGCTCCCACACTGTTGTGCCCACAAAGGGCCGCAAGTCTTTAAAAAGAAGAGGAAGAGGAATAAGCCTTTAGAAGTACCTATTACAACAAACCTAGACAGCATCTTAAAAAGTAGAGACATCACCTTGCCAACAAAGGTCCGTATAGTAAAAGCTATGGTTTCCCCCAATAGTGATGTATGGAAGTGAGAGCTGGACCATAAAGAAGACTGATCACCGAAGAATTGATGCTTTTGAATTATCGTGCTGGAGGAGACTCTTGAGAGTCCCATGGACTGCAAGAAGATCAAACCTATCCATTCTTAAGGAAATCAGCCCTGAGTGCTCACTGGAAGGACAGATCATGAAGCTGAGGCTCCAATACTTTGGCCACCTCATGAGAAGAGAAGACTCCCTGGAAAAGACCCTGATATCATATTCACAAGTCATAGAGTGAGGCCAGAAAACATTGCCCTCATTCAAATTGTGTCCAGATAGTATTGGAATGTAGCCAAATCAGAGTGAGGCCAACAGTTCCTGCCCTAATTCTGGCATCTTTTAGGCAAAGGGGGGAAATGCCCATCAGCGGTGGAGACTAGGATTGTTGCCACCACCAGAACCCCAAGGAGGCAGCAGAAAAAACCAGCAAGGACCCTTCCATTAAATCTTTCACACCCCCACACCCCAAATCCATTTTAGATCAGTAAAAGTCACCTGAAATTGTTTGTCTCAGCCATAGATAGTTTCCCTGGCTGAAATTTATTTCACATTAACTGGAACTGGCCAGAAGATGGCATCATTCTAGTGAGCTTATACTAGCAAGTTCTCCATTACTTCCAATTCACTGCATTCTTTTATGAGGACCAGCAATAAAGAAGTTCAGCCCTAACCTTTCAGATCATGCCATGCTTTGTAAAAGCCCAGGGACAGGTGCAGGTGTAGCCACATTCCGCCCCCCCGAATCAAATCTACAATCAGGGGTGTAATTAACTATTAGGCGAAAGTATTCTGCAAGTCTGACATTCTTCTATAGCAATCCTGCAGCCTTCCCTGACTTGGTGCCCTCAATATA
This sequence comes from Podarcis gaigeae, assembly GCF_964106915.1. NCBI lineage: Eukaryota > Metazoa > Chordata > Lepidosauria > Squamata > Lacertidae > Podarcis > Podarcis gaigeae. The sequence goes on from NC_139687.1 coordinate 43,328,243, forward strand.
TTTTGGACCACAGCTTCCATCATGCTGGCTAGGGCTGATAGAAGTTGTAGTTTAAAACAGATGACGGGCAACATGTCGGGGAAGGTTGCTCTGCTGGAGAATGGGTTACATTTACTCCTTTCTGTTCCTGAAAGCAATACTTTCAGGAAAATGTGCTGCTTCTTTTCTTAGAAAGGAAGTTAATATATCTTTTTTCTTATTCACAGATCACTTAGGTTACAATCCTAAGCACACTTGCAAAGGAGTGAACCCCACTGTAGTCCAAGGAACTCACTTCTGAGTGTGCAGTATAGAGTTAGCGGTAGAGAGATCCCATGGAAAGGTTCCACTGCCTTCCTGTCCATCTCTATCTTGTAATTGGACTTATAAAGCAAATGTGAATGCCTGTGGAAGTGGGCTTTGGTTCATCATGGTGGGCTGAGCATTGAAGAGCACTAGGACCATAATGGAAGGGAAAAGATGGTGGAGGCAGAACGTGAGAAGAATCCTCAATAATCTGAGGGTATGTTGATTTACAGTGGTACCTCGGGTTACAAACTCAATTTGTTCCGGAGCTCCGTTCTTAACCCGAAACCGTTCTTAACCCAAGGCGCGCTTCACTTATGGGGCCTCCCGCTGCCGCCGCGTGATTTCCATTCTCATCCTGGGGCAAAGTTTGTAACCCGAGATACTACTTCCAGGTTAGCGGAGTTTGTAACCTTAGGTGTTTGTAACCCAAGGTACCACTGTATAGGACTGCATTGTAACAGTGTAATCCTATGGTATTGTTCCTCGAAGTAAGTTCCACTGAGTTCCGTGGGGGTCACTCCCTTGTTAAGCACATTTAGGACCGTGTCCTTAAGCTCTTTTGTTGTTTTAACACAGGGATGGGGAGCCGCATCCTTCCAGAACTTACTGGACCCCAACTCCCGTCCACCCCAGCCAGCATGCCCAATGGTCAGGGATGAGGGGAGTTGTAGTCTAGCAACACCTGGATGGCCACAGGTTCCCCAGGCCTCTTTTAAAATATCTGGAGCACAAGAAATAGCACAATAATGTTGTAGTTATTTATTGCATTGGCTGCGAGATGAAATAGAGGCAACCCTTCCATGAGCCATGGCAATGAAAGCTGCTTCAGATTCTGGACTGCAGTTCTATTAAAGTATTTCAGTTGCAATGTTATAGATCAAATAACTTGTTTTTTTTTAATAATGATAATTAAAAAGCAGAGGCAACAACAGTATGAAAAGGGTAGGCAGTATACTGTAATTACGTTTATAGCTGAAATCCTATAATTGCTTACGTGACAGGAAGTACCATTGGATTTAATGGGCCTTCCTTCTGAATAAATGGGTATTGGATTGCAATGTAAAGTTCTGTTGGTTCAGATATGTGCACAGCAATGGTGTGTTGGAGTGCCTTGCCTTCCGGATGATTTCTGCTGAATAGGCACATGGAGGAGTTGGCACATAGCAGTGATAGGAATTTTGGAACACAGAGCCTTCATAGTATGCCTCCTGCAAAACCTTTATTTAAATGGCTATTTTTCATCCATGCCACAGATAAAATTACAGCCTTGTCTTGATTTCCTATATCAGCACATTAGCCCTTTCCCATTGTGTATTCATGTTCGAAATTTTAAGTATTTGTATTGCAATATGCATAACTCTTTGGTACATCTGCTTTTTAAAAAAACAACAATTCCCACAAATGTTAGAGCAGCTTTAGACTGGTCTCTATAGCATAAGAAACATTGTGCATAATGCAAAAAAGTCATAAGGGACTTGTTTTTGTTGCTTCTGCAGCATGCAAGCTCAACATACTGAATATGCTTCTCAAGACTATGCAAATAACATGCACTAAAAGGTTTCTCGGAATATAATTTCAGACTTCATTATCAACAAGCACAGGGAATGCTTCTGAAAGTGATCACAACTTTGAATGTTTGTAAATTTTGTGCGTCAGCATTATATAGTGCAATATGCACAACAAAGAACGAATCCCATTTTAAAGTCTAGACTCTAGATGATGGAAAAAGAAGTTTCACTCAAATTCTTCCCTGCCAACAATAACTCCAAGTATTTAGCTGCAATTATTTTCTCTTATCTAAGGGCAATTGGCTTTGCAAGGCTTGATCCCAGTCAGAAAACCACCAGAAACAATAAACTGAAATTCCAAGAAGAAATTGAATTGAATTGATTCCAGTAGCTCATTGGTAGCCAATGCGTTTTCAGGACTGGTGGCAAATGGTCCCATCAGGTTGTCCCAGTTACCAGCCTAAACAGCTGCATTCTTCATGATTATATCTGCCATCCAAATAAGCAGACAGCATCTGTTGAAATCTTAATTCCATGAAAGCTTTTCTCAACTGTGGGTAGGAAATGTTAGATAAGTACCTTGCAATTTGATGATCCTTCTGAAAAGCAGCAAAGCACTAAGAGGAGCAATTATTATTAATCACTTCCTCCACTACAAGATATATGGAATTTTAGAGTAGGTCAATGATTATTATTTATTGCTTTATTTATTGCTTTACACTCCAAGGATCTCAAGGCAACTTACATGAATGCAATGAAACATACAAAAGTATGTAAAATAAAATACCAGCCACTTGCAATGCTACAATATGAAAACAATGAGCTAATGAAACAACACCTACAGCAGCAGGAAAACAACAACAATCAAATTCCAGTCTTTGTCTGGAACTGACTAGAAGACAATAAAAAACATTAAATTAGAGGGAAATGTTATTTATTATTTATTTATTTTATTTGTTGAATTTCTATACCGTCCTTCCTCCAAAGGAAACAATATAAAAACACAGAAATGCACAACATAGTAGCATACAAAAGCAATACCCTCCCCTACAGTTTAAAAGGCCATAATTAGGCAAAGGCCTGGGAGAAGAGGAATGTTTTTCTCTGGTGCCTGAAGGTATGTAGCGAGGGCGCCAGGCGAGCCTCCCTGGGGAGAGCATTTCAAAAGTGGGGAGCCACCGAAGAAAAGGCCCGTTCTCATGTTGCCACCCTCTGGGCCTCTCACGGAGGAGGCACACAAAGAAGGGCTTCAGATGATGATTGCAGGCTCTGGGTCAGTTTACAAGCGAAGAGGCAGTCCTGAGCCATTTAAGGCTTTATAGGTAAAAACCAGCACTTTGAACTGAGCCCAGAAACTAATTAACAGCCAGAGTAGTTGGACCGGGATTGATGTTTTATGTACGTATAAGCAAACCCATTTCTCACTGCAATTTATATCTTAACTCATTTGGATGAACTGCACTGAAGAAGGGACCCAAGAAAAGGTTATAGTTTCACCACTGACTGCCAAACAGGTTATATTTTATATTGCATCTGCAGCACTTACCAAAAATCCTCCGCTTATTGAGTTTCTTACTAGGGTTAATCCTAGATTCATATACTTCTTTATCTCAGTAGCATTTGGGACACTTGCAAAAGCTAAAAAGACACAATACAACAATACGCACAATCAAGAGAAATTCAAGCTACTATTTTCAATGTAAGCAGCCAGAACTCTGTATATCTCTTACCTATGTCCCATATAATCCCCTAAAACAATACGTGTGCTCTCTTAATAAGCATCATCTGTGAACTATTAGAAAAAGAAGACGAAGATTTGATATCCCGCTTTATCACTACCCAAAGGAGTTTCAAAGCGGCTAACAATCTTTTTTCCCTTCCTCCCCCACAACAAACACTCTGAGGTGAGTGGGGCTGAGAGACTTCAGAGAAGTGTAACTAGCCCAAGGTCACCCAGCAACTGCATATGGAGGAGCAGGGAATCAAACCCGGTTCACCAGATTACGAGTCTACCACTCTTAACCACTGCACTACACTGGCTCTCAAAAATTGTTTGTGGCAAGTATCCTCCATTCATGAAGTTGCTTTCCCCCAGAAACTCAGCACAGGCAGCAGCTTAGGACCTTACTGTTCTGACTACCATTTGAGGCCGGGATAAATCATGTAAAAAGTTTTATTTTTAGTAACAGAATGTTACATATTTTATTTATCTAGTACAGTCATTAGATCCGGCAATTCTTCCATCACAGGACTCAAGATAGCAAATATGAGGTTCCCAGGGAATCTCCCAACCAGACACCAACCAGACTCAATCCTGATTAGCTGCATCATGTGCCCTCAAACCATGCCCTGGTTTGCGTTAAACACATGTGTTGTGTTGTGCTTGCGTTGAGAACAACACAAGCTCAAATAAATATTCCTCACTTCTTATCTAGGGACTCTAATTCTATCACACAGTCCATGTGCATTTCTTCCCAACTTGTGGCAAATTGTCATAAATTTCTGCCATGTGCAGAAATTCGAGTTGGCCCCCCGCCCCCCAAGCAGTTGCGATGATGTGCTCAAAATTTATTCCTGCACTCGGCAGCCAAAATATATGACCATACATGCTATGTACAGATCTTTCACAAAACAAAATGTAGGTTTTCAGTCTTTAAATAGAACTGAGCCTACATATATGTAGAGATGACAGTAGTGGCATCCATGTTTAGCAATTATGGGTGGTGCATTGTGTTTTTATATGTTATAACCAACTTTGGGTGGATAAGAAATAATAAGAAGAAGTACAATAATCAAGATGATAATGACGTACGCTGAGGTCCATGGGAAGAAAGGCAGGCTATACAATTTATTCTTTAATTTATTTGCTGAATTTAGAACTTACTCTGCAAGTTCATCTTTGAACACTGGGTTCCCGGTTGATTAACATCACACTTATACACATCACCCATTCTGTTTCCTGGATATCCACTCCAGGGTGAACCAACAAGCAACCTGGAAAACAGACATATCTTTACAAACTGTATGGTCATTTCAGTTGAAAGACTCCACTCTAAAAACAGTAATTGAAAGTATGAGCTCAAGGTTACTACAATAATTATCTTTATGATTATTTCTTTGGTCTCTGTAAAACAAGGGTAGTTAACATGCTGCACGCCAGATGCTGTTGGCCACAATTCCCAACAGCACGGCCAATGGTCAGGAATCATGGGAACTGTAGTCCATAACATCTGTCATGCAAACATACTGAGTATTCATCATATAGCAGAAATGTATTTATAATTTTGCGTTCCTTCTGGCCAATTCATTTTTTACATGGTAACATCTAGCCAATTTTACTACCTCATTTTCACTTGTGTGAGTGACTTGCTTCAACTAGGGAATAGGCATTATTGTTGGCATCCATCCACCTCAAGAGACAATGGAGTGCACCTCCATGGGTGAAGTCAAACCGCTGTGTTAACAGCACCAGAGTGATCTCTCTGGGGCAGAAGCCTGGGCAGTGTTTATGGAGGTCCTGGGCTGCCTAGATGACAAGACCTGACTCTCAGCCTCACTGATATGGTCCAAAGGAAAGCAGAGCAATGCATTTGGCACCAGTTGGGCTGCAAGAGTTGCAGGAAGGAGGTGTACAAGGCACCATTCAACTGTCTTAGGGACTCTACTCCCAATTTCTGTAGCTTACTCCTTAGCCTTTTCTTCTCATAAAGATATCCCACAAGGCTGTGGAGGTTTAGGATCAGAGTTTTCCTTCTCCTAGATGTGCTACCTTTCCAGGTTGATGAGCCCCATCTGCCCCTTACTTCCCTCTATAGCACATGCAGAAACTGCCTTCTTGACCATTGGACCCACTATTGATCTCATCCACTCAATGCACTAGAGCCTGTCTTCACATGCAGGGAAAGTCCCTAATTCACCAAGGGTTTGGGACCCTAGTGAGTAGGCATTAGTGACAATATAATTATTACTTAAGACACACCTCCCTCTCTGCAAAGAAGGGTTAAATCTTTGCTATGCAAACAATGAAGTCAGTAGTAAGTAAAGGTTACTTACTATTCCAGTCGTGGAAACTTGGAAAATCTGTCACTGTGACTATTTCCAAGTTAACACCCAGAAAACTCCCCCCACCCACCCAAAAAGGTTCTCTCACTACACCACATGGTCACTCAGAAGAGTGAGCTTTGAAAGGGTATTTTTATATAGCAGTACACCAAATCATGACCCTGTTGATTTAAACGATTTCCAGTTTGTGAAGCTTTTTTTTAAATCCAAAACAGAAGAACATAAAATACCTTGAAAGTTAACTTGATTTTTAAAAACAACATGACACACACACACACACACACAGAGAGAGAGAGAGAGAGAGAGAGAGAGAGAAGATCTCAAAAGAATATGGAAACATCTATCTTAGTTTCCATATCTATACAGATAATTAAGTACAGTTAATCTCAGAAGCTAAATTTACTTATTTGTTTATTTCAGGGTGGGGAACCTATGGCCTTCAGATGTTGTTGGCTTTTCAATGCCCATCACTCACAGACAGAATAGCCAAGGGTCTGAGACGTAGGGAGATGCATTTCAGCAATACCTGGAGGGTCACTGGTTCCCCATTCTCATATAATTTGGCTTGCTTGCTGTTTACTTTATACTCTGATTCTGCTGTTCTATGAACTTCCTGTCCTACCTTACACAATGCTATGACTAAATGTACAAGACTACTGTGGAGTACTATTAGTCACCTTTCTAAGCATCATTCCACTAAATATTCTTTTAATGGGTCTGGATTTTAGGAAGTCAACAACTAAACAGACGCAACTGCAAACATACAGCAGACCGTGGGAGGGAGAAGATGAAAGTACAATGAGTTACTTGTAGGAGCCAAATTGTGACATAGCTCCGAATCAGAAAAGGGTGCAGCACAAAGTCAACTTTAAATCCTGTGCAAACACAAAGTCAATTTTGAATCCTTTGCAATCTGCAGATGTTGGCACTCCTTTCTCTTTTCCTTACATTGTTTAAAAGAAAGTTGACAAAGAAATTAATCAACAAGCCAAGGTGATGCAATTTAGAAGCACCAGTTAAATTTCTATTGCCAGGGTGGCCCAATCAGGAAACATTCACTGAACAAGCAAAAAACCAACACCTAAAAAGTTTAGCATATACTTTTAAATTCAACAGTTCTAGTTCTGAAAAACCCCATTTCCAATATGTTGTTCTTATGTGGTAAAATATTAGCACGAAAAGGTCAGATTAGCATTACTAGGGGTTGAATCCAATGGTAGTTTGCCTTAGCACAAGGGTGGGAAACATTATTTTACAATCCAAGGGACTGTCCCTCATGGACAATGCTTCAGGGCCTGCAAGCCAGTCCTGGCATGGCCAGAGGCAAAAGCAGATGGAGCATTACATGCCTTTGTCCAGTGTGTCTTATTGCCACCATACGGAAGTAGAATTTCTACACACACCTATGCCCACACGCTTCCCTCTATTCAGGCAAGCAAGAGGCATCAGCATAGTTCAAGGACACATTCCAGGAAGGCAAGATGAGCTAGCAAGATGAGCTAGCCTGGGAAGAGCCTTCAGAGAAAGAAGCCATACTTAACCTCTGGGCCTGAGCTCAACTGCTCACTGGGGCAGCTATCTTTGAGGTATCCTGAAAGACTACATCATCCCCTACATAACCAACCAATTTGCAGAAGTTCCCAAGTTTGATCCCCAGACACCCATCAGAAATTGTCAGTGTAGACAATAGTGAACTAGATGGGCTGCTGGGTCTGATTCGGTATAAGGCACCTTCCTGTGTTCCTAATATAGTTGCCCTCTGCTTTTCTCACTGCACTATGAATGAAGAACAGGAAATGCTTACCATTTGCCTTCTGGATTTAAAAGCTGTTGGACTGTATATCCGAATTGTTCACTCGAGGGGCCAGAAAATACTCTTGCTCCTTGGAGCCCAACGTTGTATGCTTCACAGAGGTTTTCAAAGAATCCTATTGAGAGGAAGAGTAATTTATATGACCATAATAGAACAATTAAGAAAATAAGCCAACGTACTCCTGGTTCTTCATGCCAGTTCTGCTCAGCATGTGGGTATACAGGGCTTTTTTTTTTGAGCCAGAATTCACCGGAGCTCAGTTCTGGCACCACTCAGGTAAGTGCCATTGCCATTACAAGAGAACAAGGCCTCAGTCATGGTGAGTTCCGGCACCTCTTTTTCCTAGAAAAACAGCACTGCGGGTATATATCTCATTTCCACAATTGCACTGGGAAAGGCACCAGCATAAGAACACAGGAAGGGCCTCGTTGGATCAAACCAAAGGCTTATCTACTCCAACATTCTGTTCATATCGGAAGGCCAACCAGATGCCCGTGGGGAACCCACAAGCAGGGTATGGCACATTAGTGTATTCCCACAAATGGTATTGGGGCTGAATAAAGCAGCTGGAGCAGATTTTTTTTATTGTTCTAAAAAATAAAAACCCTAGCCCTGAAAATAATAATAATAATAATAATAATAATAATAATAATAATAATAATAATAATAACATTTTATTTATACCCCACCCTCCCCAGCCAAGACCAGGCTCAGGGCAGCTAACACCAGGTATAAAAACAATTGATTGAAATACAACTTAAAAAAACAAGATTAAAATACAACATTAAAATGCAGCCTCATTTCAGTAGAAACTCAAATCAAAAACTTTTTGGGGGATTAAAACATCAAGTCTTCACCAAGGCTAACTATCCAGACTGGTCCTACATGGGCCAGAAAAAAGCCAGGGAAGTCCCCAAGTAGGAGTTCCATCACAGAAGGAGAAAGGAAAAAGGATAGAGGGGAAGGGGATCAAGTTGATTCCAAGCCAAAGGCCAGGTGGAACAACTCTGTTTTACAGGCTCTGCGGAAAGAAATCAGATCCTGCAGGGCCCTGGTCTCATGAGACAGAGCGTTCCACCAGGCCGGAGCCAGTGTTGAAAAGGCCCTGGCTCTGGTTGAGGCTAATTTGACTTCCTTAGGGCCCGGGACCTCTAGCGTGTTGCTATTTATGGACCTTAAGGTCCTCCACAGGGCATACCAGGAGAGGTGGTCCCATAGGTACCATAAAATGAAGCTTATGGAAAGTGTATGAGTGCAGCAGGGACACAGGGAGCTGTGATGCACTGGATTAGAATAACCTGTCTGGTGGTAGTTCTTCAGGGGACTCACGCCAGTGTACTGGAAGAAGCAGGGATCACCAGTGTCGAAGGAATGAAAATACAGTATGAATCATTCTGGCCTACCAAGGCAATAAACATAAGTCATTCTCATTATTTCAGTTTGATATACTTCTGAATAAATAGCCACTGTACTCCTGGAAACAACCTCTGTAAGTGGATGGACATGGTCAAAGATACTGGCTTCAATTCCTCATGTGAAAAACGGAAGTGACAGCACTCTGCCTCAAGGGATGGTTTTGCCTACATAGGATCTTAAAATGTTAGAGCTGACCCCTGCTCAATGCTGACTCTGTAAGTGAAGGATGGGTGTATAGCATCCATGAAATAGAATTGTCCAGCCACTGCTTAAGTATCTCCAACAAAGATGAGCTTGCCTCCCAAGGCAGTCAAACTGCTCTTCCTGTTAGGAAGTCTGTCCTAATGTTTATCTGAAAGTGGCTTCCTTTCCATTTCCTCCCACTAGTTCTAGTCCTGACCTCTGGAGAAACATAGAAGAAGTCTGTTCCGCCTTCTGTGTGCCCTCCAGATATATGAAGACATCATATATCAAGCTGTGATCAAGTTGAATAGAGTTAACTCCATCTCCCCTTGCATGGTCCTGCCACCACCAACCATTTTACACCAGCATAAAGTCATCCAATCACAGATCAGTTGGCTGAGTCCCTGCTCTCCAGGGAAAAAGGTGTTGCATCTGTGTAGCTCCAGCTGTGCTAGCTCCTGCTAGCATAGCTCAGCTACACAGGGGATTGGCTGGCTTAAGACTGACCAGCTCCTAACTTCCTTATCTTGGGTTTGTATTGTCCAGTCATAAATGAGAAACAGCAAGCAACAAAGGAAGATAAGAGGTGTCTTCAACAGTATGCAGAATTAGGACTCAGTTAAAGGTAAAGTGACCCAGTTGGCCATTAGGTCCAGTCGTGCCCGACTCTGGGGTTGCGGCGCTCATCTCGCTTTATTGGCTGAGGGAGCCGGCGTACAGCTTCCGGGTCATGTGGCCAGCATGACTAAGCCGCTTCTGGCAAACCAGAGCAGCGCATGGAAATGCCGTTTACCTTCCCACCGGAGCAGTACCTATTTATCTACTTGCACTCTAACATGCTTTCGAACTGCTAGGTTGGCAGGAGCAGGGACCGAGCAACAGGAGCTCACCCCGTCGTGGGGATTCGACCCGCCGACCTTCTGATTGGCAAATCCTAGGCTCTGTGGTTTAACCCACAGTGCCACCTGTGTCCCACTATTAGGATACAAAGCCCTTAACAACCCTAGAACTAGTTTACCTTATGAGATGTATGCCTACTCAACTGATTCGATCTGAGGAACTGGCACTGTTACAGGTGTAACATAATAACCATTCTGCATTTAAAAGAAATTGATATTTTAGTGTGACTTTAGAACTCCCTGCTTATAGATATCAGACAGGTGCCTTCGTTGTACTATTTTTGGTGCTTGTCAAAACCATATTTGTTTAGTTAAGCCTACGCAGATATCTAAAAAGTGGATGCATTTTTAGTTTATTGCTGGTTTTATTTTATTTTATATTCTAAATAGCTCACCCTGTCACAGGGATTCGAACCACCAACCTTCTGATCAGCAAGTTCTAGGCTCTGTGGTTTAACCCACAACGCCAATATACAAATCTGACACTAGATGGCAACAATCAGCTATGCCAAATTCAACATATTTTTCAAAATGTTTCTTTTAAAGCATTTTCAGAGTGTTCTTTTAATATGTGTGTAGATTCCACCTTAGTTATAACAGCTGAATGCACTTTGCACACTATGTTTTTTAAGGATCAGAATGTAAACACTCCAGGCTAACAATAAATGGTACACCCTCCAGGCTATCATTTTCTCTGCTAAAGGAAGTCTCTGAGACTATTTAACAGAGTTATAGTCCACTAGCTTTTACTCAGAGTAGTCCCACTGAAATAATGGGTCTAAAGTTGGACATGGCCAGCAATCTTAATGGATCTACTTTGAGTAACAGTCAGTTGAGTTCAGCCCATAATTATGAGGCTGTAGTCAACTAAGTCCTACTCAAAGTAGACTCATTGAAATTACGGAACCTCTTAGCCATATTCATTAACTTCAGTGGGCCTACTTTGAGTAGGACTAGCATTGAATACCATCTGTTCTATGGAACTCATAATATAGGGTGGGATTCACCAAACAACGGGCAGCAAATTCAACAAAGCTGGAGCATGTAAACCTTTATTGCCCACAGGAAGTAATACAGTAATAACACTAAGCATATCTATATATGGGCTCATGCAAAATTGCTACGGAGTGAAATAATTTGTCATCTAAAGATAAACCACCAAAAAAAACCCCCACAACCCCACTTCCTGTCTCATTAACTGCTGGACTGGAATTGTGTAGGAGGACAGCAAGAGACATAATAATGCAGTCATTTTCCAAACAGTCCTCCTTGAAATAGTCACAACCACTTACAAAACTTTTACTGACGTTTCAGATACAAGGGGTTGGTCAATGAGCAGCTCTTGGAAAATAACCACTGGGCTCCTGTGGGGAATTGTACAACTCAGACTGAAAGCCCTGAAGGCCAGGCACTGTTTTCCTTACTCAATATAACACAAGGGCAGCTGATCAGAGAAGAATTGTTTGTTTCTTTTAAGAGTGGTGACCCTTATTAAGATGCATAGTATATGCACATGGCACCCACAGTTTATATGTTGATTGGTTCAAGCTGCGCCCAGTGGCCAAGGAAGACCTCATGAAAATGAAATGAAAGCAGGGAGATCTGATGAAGCAACTAGTGTTTCCAAGAACGAAACACTCAGATTTGTTGTGGGAATTGGGGACTTTTTAAAATGAGGACACAAACTGCTTAGATATAAGAGCTTCCTGGACAACACAACGGTGTTTGGCATTCCCAGGCAAGTCAAGGCTATGCTGTGTTGACAGTCTGGACTGAAGATGTAAACTGTTTTTTAAAGCCTTGGGTTGGTAGTACTCTATGAAGCTCCAATGTTTGCCTGCTATCACCAACAAACGGTATACTTTCAGCTGATTTTTAGGATGTATTCTTGTTTGTAAGTGAGGCTTTGGGACTACATCTTAGCATATTTTTATAAAATTATAGACCAGTTTCCCATCAGCACACAGTTAAAAATATATTCATGTCCTTTATATTTATCAGTTAGTAATGCCTTTCCCCCCTTTCAAGCCCACTATGTTTCCAGCATTCAATGAGCATGGACCCTTGCACAGCAAACACTGAATTTAAAAGCTGAATTTATAGCTGTCTTTAGCTACAACCAGCTAAGGTCAAGTTCATACGTGCATCTGACTACAACAGCTATGTCTTTTATGTGCGAAGCATCCATTAGACATCACAGAAAGAACATTTATGTCCCCCATCACTTTAAACACTTGAAAAGTTCACACATCTAACAGTCACCGTCTCAGTTATCTTTTGGGTGCCTATTTAGGGCCTTCTATTTGCAACAAGGGACGCGGGTGGTGCTGTGGGTAAAAACTCAGTGCCTAGGGCTTGCCGATTGTATGGTCAGCGGTTCGAATCCCCGCGGCGGGGTGAGCTCCCGTCATTCGGTCCCAGCTCCTGCCCACCTAGCAGTTCGAAAGCACTCTTAAGTGCAAGTAGATAAATAGGTACCGCTTTATAGCGGGAAGGTAAACGGCGTTTCGGTGTGCTGCGCTGGTGCAGGCTCGCCAGAGCAGCTTCGTCACGCTGGCCACGTGACCCGGAAGTGTCTCTGGACATCGCTGGCCCCCGACCTCTTAAGCGAGATGGGTGGCAACCCCAGAGTCGGTCACGACTGGCCCGTACAGGCAGGGGTACCTTTACCTTTACCGATTTGCAGCAAGCCTTTAGAATGAAGATTTTAATGCCAGTCTGTATCTGTACCAGAGCTGAAATTGTTTTTACTGTGATTGTTATTATGGTTAAATTGCTTTGGGATGTTTTATTGGAAGCAATTCATAAATGAAACTATGCAAGTAAACAGCTTTCCTGAGCCACCTGCCACCTTGTTAACGACTCCACCATGATTTCCTGACTTAACCCTATTCCATCCCCACCACTTGTCAGCCCCTGACTTTTTCTACCTTCCTTACCTCCATAAATCATAATAATAATATAATAATAATATCAATTTATTATTTATACCCCACACATCTGGCTGAGTTTCCCCAGCCACTCTGGGCAGCTCCCAATTGAGTATTAAAAACAATACAGCATTTAATATTAAAAACTTGCCTAAACAGGGCTGCCTTCAGATGTCTTTTAAAAATAGTATAGTTGCTTATTTCCTTGACATCTGGGAGGGCGTTCCACAGGGCGGGCGCCACTACTGAGAAGGCCCTCTATCTGGTTCCCTGTAACCTCACTTCTCGCAATGAGAGAACTGCCAGAAGGCCCTTGGCGCTAGATCTCAGTGTCCGGGCTGAATGATGGGGTGGAGACGTTCCTTCAGGTATACAGGACTGAGGCCGTTTAGGGCTTTAAAGGTCAGCACCAATGCTTTGAATTGTGCTCGGAAATGTACTGGGAGCCAATGCAAATCTCTGAGGACCAGTGTTATATGGTCCTGGCATCCACTCCCAGTCACCAGACTAGCTGCTGCATCCTGGATTAATTGCAGTTTCAAAGGTAGCCCCACGTAGAACACATTGCAGTAGTCCAAGCAGGAGATAACTAGAGCATGCACCACTCCTGCGAGACAGTCTGCGGGCAGGTAGGGTCTCTGCCTGCGTACCAGATGGAGCTGGTAGACAGCTGTCCTGGACACAGAATTAACCTGCGCCTCCATGGATAGTTGTGAGTCTAAAATGACTCCCAGGCTGCGCACCTGGTCCTTCAGGGACACAGTTACCCCATTCAGGACCAGGGAGTACTTCTGTCTTGTCAGGAGTCAACCGCAATCTGTTAGCCATATCATTCCTGTATACTGTATAGCATATTGCTGCAAGTGCACAAACAAATAAGAAGCCATTGTCATCAGAGCAGTCACCAGTGCACACAGACCCATTCTAAATTCATTGACATTTGTGACAACAATACAGGCTAGAATCAACTATCTGTGCTTAAATTATGTGAAAGGACCTAGATCCTTTTCAGATGAGAGATTTCCCACCTCGTGCCGCAAAGAACTGGATCAGACCCAACACTGGAAGGTTGGTATCCAGTGCTACTTGACCCAATATCACCTACAAGAGCTCCAGGTGTCCCTGAACATGGGGAAGAGGCATTTAATGGACTACCTTTATATGACTGAAGCAGAAATAGATTTTTTTATTATTATTACTTCTTCTTCTAAGTGTTCACCATGGTTTCCATTTATTAAAATGATGCACTTTCAAGCCAGATATTTGATAAATCTTCCCTCTGCCTCATTAAGAGTCACCTTCACAGAACTACGCTTTCAATCTATGCCCTCAGTGGTTCTAGATGGGTGATGCAACGGAATACCTTATGAAAAGAGAGTCTGTCTGTGTGGGCAACCATGTGCAGAGGACATTTGCCATTACTTACTACAATGTCCAGTACAGTGGTACCTCGGGTTACATATGCTTCAGGTTACAGACTCCGCTAACCAAGAAATAGTACCTCGGGTTAAGAACTTTGCTTCAGGATGAGAACAGAAATTGGGCTCTGGCGGCGCGGTGGCAGCGGGAGGCCCTATTAGCTAAAGTGGTGCTTCAGGTTAAGAACAGTTTCAGGTTAAGAACGGATGTCCAGAACAAATTAAGTACTTAACCCAAGATACCACTGACCCAAGAAACTGATTCATAAAACCTCTTTTCATGAAGGAAACAAATCTAACCAGGTCGGAGAGGGTGAAATGGCAGTTGAGTGATACTGATGACTCTGTGACCTATAAGGTAGCTCTCTATGCCTTGGCAGCTAGGAAGATTAAGAACTGAATGGGTTAGCGGTCAATTGCAAAGGGGACTGTGAGATCTAATTTGCACATTTTATTTGAAAATTATTTTTTATTCTGCGTGACAAGAAATTTTTGGTGGATTTAATCATGGTTCTACTGCATATGTAGTGACTGCTTTTTTTCATTCTTTGGATGTTGCCATGGCCTTTGGCTAGCGCAATAAAAATTATTAAATTAAAAAATTAAAATCATTGAAGTTAGATGAGGTCTCCTCTGAATTAGAGCTTTGTATGGATTATTATGAGAGTCTGCCTGCAATTCATCATGCTGCAAATGGTTTGAGAGAGTGCTCCTAAATCACAACTTGAAAACTAGTCTTTATAAAAACCAACTGGAAGTGAAGAGCTGTCCTCATTCTTAATCAATTTAGCAAGATTTTGTTTATGACCTGAATCCAAACAAATGAAGTGAAACATCGTGACAGCGGTTGCCTTCCTAGGTAAATAGATCAATAACAGTAATGGTGCAGAAGTGAACTGTTTGCTAGAAATTATTTATAGCTCTGTAGGTTTGCTGAATGTACACAAAATGTGATGCAAACGGAATGTGGGTATATTTTGTTCTAGGATTTTTAAACTGGTTTGTACTGCAATGCTCAGGAAATCATATTTAATATCTGTACTAAAAAAAAAGTGAGCTAAGTTTGCTTCATACTTATTTTTAGCCTCTAAACAAATAAGGCCTTCTTCTTTTTTAATTTACATTTACAGAGTGCCAAGTCACTGAGCATCTGAATTTCAAGCAAGGAATAATACTATACAGATCTACAAGCTAGGATTTTTTGCTAGTACTGTGACACTTACATTTCTCTCAATTGAATTTACATATCCTTCTCTCCTCAACCTTCCCTTCTTACCTTCCTGTATTTTGTACCCTGTACACACCTGTTAGTAACACCAGCTGCTTATTTCCTATTTCCTACTGTTGAATGGCAGTTGTCAGAGTACAGTAAGGCATTGTTTTGCTGCATAACAGCAAAAGTCAATTGACTTTATGTGCAACTTTCTAATATTGTGCCAGAAAAATAACTTAGAATCACAGAATGATAAAGCAGCTCGGTGCAGGAATCTCACAACTACAGCATCCCTGACCACATACCCTCCTCCTGCATAGCTATTAAGAGTTGGACTGGGAGACCAGGATTCAAATCCCCACCTGGCCATAAGGTTTACTGAGTGGTTGTGAAAAGGTAGGATATAAATGTTGCGTGCGGAGGTCCCCCAAAACACCCCAACCCAATAACTCACACATCACACGTAATTTTTGTTTAAGGTTTTTGGCATAATATTGGCCACAACTTTATTATCATACACATTGTGAATGGTTGCTTAGGCATTGGTTATGACTAGCTATCCCCCCCGCCTTGGGGGATAGCACTGACTCCCGGATTCCAGCGAGAGCCAGTGTGGAGGAACAAGACAGGGCAACTGGGGCTGCGATACAGACCCTTCAGTTCCTCCCCGCATGCTCCTTGGAGTCTTACACGGCCCGCACCCGATTCCAGGGGTTTGGACAAGGGGATGGTAAGCCCCAGAATTCCTTTAACGGAATTCCCAGGCAGCAGCAGCATTGGAGGGGTAGGCACAGCCAATCCATACCCCTCCACCAACCAATTTAACCAATGCCTAACCGCCAACCTTACAAGTTGTGACGATTTGCTACGCAGTAGGCAAAACCCAATTGGCACACACTAATCAGCCAAAAGGAAAAATTCCTACCAGGCCCCCGCACCAATGTGAACGACCCCATGACAGGCATAGCAAGGTCAAAGCGAGAGCCCAATCAAGGGAGGGCGGGCGGGTGATCCGGTGTCCACAGCGAAAGAGAAAGGAACAAGCTGTGGACCTTGCTTAAATAACCACTGATCCCACCCCTAAATTAGCAACATCAAATTTACCCCAGCAACACCAGCCACCAATCTGCTCTCGGCCCCTTAAATTTAATCTGGCCGGCAACCTGGGTGTTTTTGTCTGGCCCCATCCGCAACACGTGCTCTCATTTAATGAGAACTCGCTTTATAGACGAATAAATAACAGTTCCAGCAAAGGAGAGCCCAACACCTTTATTTAAAAATAGTAAGCATATAAATGTGATTTAATATTTATATTTACATTCCAATTTTCCAACAAGGAAGCTCACAATAATCACAATACCATTAAAAACAAACATTGCAACTGCTATACTGTTAAACACAATAACATAAATAAAGAAAACAACAACAAATTCAGCAAAATGATACAATTCAATAACGTCGTAGTAATTCAAAATGTCAGAAATCATTCATCAAAATGATTAATACTATTCAATAAAGTCGTAGTATAGGCAGCAACCATTTTGCGGGGCTGGTCCGTTAACAGCTCCCGCATGCGTTGGTGGAGCCCATGCCCTGCCCCCATTCTGCCCCAGTTCCACTCCCTTCCAGGTCCCAAAATACCCATGTGTCAGTGACCACGCATCAATTGGACATGTGCAAAATGCTCACCGCCATACAAATGGTTGGGTCCAAAGAAGTCTGAACATGTATGCAAAGCATTTCCAAGTGTCCACTTGGAAGCGGGCAGGGGAAGGAGAGAGAAGTGATTTTTAATGTTTGAAGTTTTATGCTGAATGTTTGAAGTTTAATGTTCTGTTGAAAGCCGCCCAGAGTGGCTGGGGAAACCCAGCCAGATGGGCAGGGCAGAAATAATAATAATAATTTGCTGATGTTCCCGTTGTGTTGTAACCTCATGCTGCACCTCATGGAATTATGAAGCATTGCCCTCAAAAGGAAGTAAAGGAAATGTGTTTCATCATACTGAAACCAGCAGGAAAAAAACATTTCTGTACATTGTTTGCCTAAAATACTTTTCGGTAAACCTTTAAGGATTTTGAAGTATTGTATTGCCTCTAATCCAGCCTTAAACCCCAAGCCAGCCTTCAGAAAACGAGAAAGAAAATACAGGTATTACAGGTAACAAAACAAAACGCATAAAATATCCTGGTAAGGCTGGCTTTGCTGCCAGCTCCAAAAATAGTAGTGCAACCACACAAAAATGCAATGTGTTTCTTGTAGATAAATAATAATAATAATAATAATAATAATAATAATAATAATAATAGGAGTACTCATAGTCGCACCCATCAACAACTTGCTTCCTTCAGACTATCTCCTTTAAATGGTGGTGCTTCTTGAAGCTCTTACCAAATGCATCAGAAAGTGTTTCCTCATTCCCAAACCAGAAGAAATACATCCCTGTGCAATGTTTTATCTAGAATGCTTCTTCTACAGGATAGATAAAAGTATTTATCAAAAAGATTTTTCTCATTTGGAGAATGAATTAAAGGGAGGGGGTACTGAGATAACCATGCATAACCTTGCGTGTATGTCTACAAAAGCCAAAAGACCACAGATAACAGTACAATGTAAAGAAGTAACCACACTTCCTCACCCCCCACTACACCTATGTTCACTTGCCTGATCTTAGTCATCACAAGAAACCAGCAAAGTGGCTTTTTTACATGCCTGCTCTTGCTTGCCTTCAAACAATCTCACACAATCTGCAACAGTGCAGAGGCTAAAATGATGTTACCTTCTGATCAACTTCCTAGTGCATCTAAATGGGTGCTTATTGTGAGATTGGTGCTTTTATTTATTTTGTTAAATTTATATATCACTTGATTGTAAAAAAAAAAAGCATCAACCTTCAAAGCAGTTTACAAAAAGCATAAAGCAATAAAATTATTGGTAAGAATGATTAAAAAAACTATTTAGAATATAAAATAAAATAAACAGCAATAAACTAAAAATGCATCCACTTTCTAGATATCTGCATAGGCTTACTTAAACAAATACTGTTTTGGCAAGCACCAAAAACAGTACAATGAAGGCACCTGTCTGATATCAATAAGCAGGGAGTTTTAAAGTCACACTAAAATATCAATTTCTTTGAAATGCAGAATGGGTATTATGTTACACCTGTAACAATGCCAGTTCCTCAGATCGAAGCAGTTGAGTAGGCATACAGCTCACAGGTAAACTAGTTCTAGGGTTGTTAAGGGCTTTGTATCCTAATAGTGGAACACGGGTGGCGCTGTGGGTTAAACCACAGAGCCTAGGACTTGCCGATCAGAAGGTCGGCGGTTCAAATCCCTGAGACAGGGTGAGCTCCCGTTGCTCGGTCCCAGCTCCTGCCAACCTAGCAGTTTGAAAGCACGTCAAAGTGCAAGTAGATAAATAGGTACTGCTCCGGCGGGAAGGTAAACGGCGTTTCCGTGCGCTGCTCTGGTTCGCCAGAAGCGGCTTAGTCATGCTGGCCACATGACCCGGAAGCTGCATGCTGGCTCCCTCAGCCAATAAAACGAGATGAGCGCCACAACCCCAGAGTCGGCCACGACTGGACCTAATGGTCAGGGGTCCCTTTATACTAATAGTAACACATCGACACTTTCTATGCATACATGTTTTGTTCAGAATCTACACAACATCACTGGCATGAGAATGCCTGTCTATATTCCCCAATTCCTGCCTTCCATGGGAAATCTTGTATGTAAAAAGTAAAACTGTTGCCAGCAGCTCTTTTGCAGTACTGTATCTCAATGGCCCACCTGCAAACTAAGTTGGGCATGCCTGATTTAGAGCAAGTCTCTTCTCACAGTGCAGCTGCAGAAGACCTGGCCCACAATGTTTGGGCAGGTTCCCCTAGCTCTCTTGTGAGACTTGCTTGGGGGAAAAGGTGAAGGAGGCTGCAGTGGGGAGGATGGGAAGGGGAAGATCAGTTACGTGGGCTTTCTGCCAGTGAAACACCGGCTACAACCCTCTCTCTTTCAGTGGCTAACAATGATTTAAGGATTAAACACAGAAATGTTGACTGCTCTGCATACATGGGCCCTTAAACAATATGCCCCAAAACAACCGAAGCATATGCTGCTGGCATGGAGCAGCATGTAGAACTCTGATCGGAATGCAGCTTGTGTCCTGTCTGCATTTCAACACGGTAACCATGGAAATGGGGACAAGCCTGCACAAAGCCAAACAATGGAAACCTTGAAATGAGTAAGTGAAAATGACAACAGGGAATTGTGAATGTTCAAGACTTTTCAGAGTGCTAATGGCTTGGTCTAGCCTTCTGAAGTAAAAAGAACTTAGAAACCCATACATACACACACACACATATATTTACATATATATATATATGTATATATGTATATGTATACACTCTGCCCCCAAATTTAATTACATTCAATTTGTTTTGAAACCTTTTTAATATTTACATCTGCCTGCTAATAAAGTTGCAATTCAGCTTAGAAATTAGCTGAAAAGGGGTTCCCTAGATACATTTTAAAAGTACATACAGTGGTACCTCGGGTTGAGAACTTAATTCGTTCCGGAGGTCCGTTCTTAACTTGAAACTGTTCTTAACCTGAAGCACTACTTTAGCTAATGGGGCCTCCCGCTGCTGCCGTGCCGCCACCGCGCAATTTCTGTTCTCATCCTGAAGCAAAGTTCTTAACCCAAGGTACTACTTTCAGTTAATGGAGTCTGTAACCTGAAGCATCTGTAACCTGAAGCGTCTGTAACCACTGTACTTCTTGTCCTTTACATATTATCTGATTTTATTTGCACAATGTTGTTGAATGCTGCTGTGGGGACTCAGGTCTTGCTTGCGGGTTTCCCACAACCATCTGGTTAACCATTGTGGTCTGTGAAACACTTAATTCAAGTAACCCAGAACATCTGTATTTGCACTGGATTTGTTTTTACGGACAATGGAAATCATGGCTGTTTTGACCAGGGTTATGCTTTTTGACAGGCTAAGCAGGCCTTGTCCCTCAACATTTATCAGTGAACAGGGCAGGGGCCTTCCTCAGTGACATGGCCTAGGGTCCATGGTTTCATAATATGGTGATGTGTTTCAGGGGTGCCAACTTAAATAAAATATGGGGGGGGAGACAGATAAGCCCCACCCCATATAATCAATCACATGATGCGGCACACACACCATTTGAATGGCAATGCCCATTAATTTTGGGGCCCCCAGGCCCTTCAAATGTTTTATTGGGGGGCTGAAGAGACCTGAGCCTCTAGGAGTTGGCTCCTATGATGGGTTTAATTATAACGCTTGGCTCTGAAGGTTAAAAAACATTTTCTTTTTCTCATAATGGTGAAAGATTGGGTTTTCATCACTTGCCACCCTCAAGTCTAAATTCAAAAGCAGGGTGAACGCTGAACCTGACCTGAGGTGAAAGCTGACAATTCACAGAACTTTCTCACAACAAAAACAGGCACATCCATCATATTAGAAAAGCAAGACTATGGCTTTTAAAATTTGTGGTTTGTGGTTTGCTTTGTAGAACAAAAACAGTGGTCCACCAAGTCCCCCAGCAATTTCCATGTGGTCCACGCACACACAAAGTTTGAGAACTGCTGATCTACACTGTTTTGACAGTATTGGTACACACTGTCACTCTAGGCTGGGTGCTTTTACAGCCTGAATTGGTGCTTTTGTTTAAAGTCCAAATACTCTCACCATGAGAATAAAAGGCAGATTAGACAAAAATGCAGATAGAACATTTCATGAACTGAGACTTCATCCTTTCTTAGGGGGGGAAAAAATCACAGGGTGGTTTTCATGCCACAATTCTTCCAAAAGGTTAATGTCTTTTGTATCTGATTTCATTCCCTCTGGCACTGCATTCCACAATGTTTCCCATAGTTACTGAAATAACATGTTGGAACTTCTTACAGGTAAATGTTTTTGCATGCCATCCAACTCCACCATTAGCTCAGATAGATTAAAAAACCCCTGATTTTTACAATCTGGAAACGTTGAAGGAAAATGCTATGACATGAGAATATTGCAGCTGCTGTTCCCATAAAAATATGGGTAAACCTATCCAAAAACACAAGGCAGTTTAGATTTCCAAACTTTACATTGATCTTGGCCCAAGAATGAACATGGCATGTAAGATAACTTCAAGTTAAGATTATTATTTAAAGTTATTCAACTATAAAGGATTTATTTTTTAAAAACCACCTTAAGGTTCTTAAACCTATAATTACATGATCATTACTACACCAATATCTCCATATTTCAGAGCTAGGAGTTGAAACAATACAGTGGTTTGCTTAAGCTAGGGGTGGGCATTCCAGATCTTGTTGGACTCCATCACTCCCAGCTTTGTTGTTGTTGACATTTTACAACATGAACTCCTAATCCAGGCCAGAAAATATGAAATAACAGTAAGGACAGGAATCTTTTTGAGCCTGTGCAGAGTGCCTCTTCCCCACCATGATTGGCTACAGGGTATTGCGAGACTTCTAGATGTTAAACCAGCAGCAGTTGGCGTGGTGGAAGTGCTTACATGACCTCCCAACACTGTGGTGTATCTGGAGCAAAAGGATGAGAAGTGAGTCGGCAGTGAGGTCAGCGTGGTGCAAATGTACTGCTGGGGGTGCTGGATTGCCTCTGCCAGTGCATTCACACTGTGCTGCCCTCACCATTGTCTCAGCCCTACTCTTGGGCCTCCTGGTGTGCTGCAGCAGCACTGGTGACAGGAGGTCAGGCAAGCATCACTGCCCTGCTGAATGCTGCTGTGCGAGGAGGTGAGGAACACAAGCTGAAGGAACACCCCAGAGTCTGCTGTCTAGACAAGTGGTGCAAGCAAGCCTAGTCATACATGTCAAAGTCAAAAGCAACAACACCACTTCATCCAGCTCTCAGTAGTATAACCAAAGCGTTGCTTTATTGTTTCTTAGGGAAGAGCTGTAGCTCAGTGGTGGAGCATCTGCTTTGCCCAGATTCAATCCCTGTCATCCCCTTGTAGGGTTGATTCCAAACTTTTGGCCATCAACTGGAGATAAGAGTTGGTTTGCTGTAGTGGCTAAGAGTATGAGCCATCAAGTCCCTGTTTAAAATTTCACTTTAGCCATTAATTCACTAGGACCTCAATCCTACATGCTTATCTGGGTGTAAGTCTCATGGGTGGCTTACTCCTGAGGTAACACAATAAGGATCACATGGCAATATGGATATAAACATACCAGACTACCTTGCAAGAATGGTGTAATAACTGAGCTAAAATGGTTTCAACAGTTGAATGCCAGTACAGAAATGCTAGAGGGGTTGTTTTAAAAACAAAAAGCAAATTAGTACTAATAATTCCACCCAAGGAGTCCAAGGCAGCATACCCAATTCTCTTCCCATTTTATCTTCACACCTGCCCTGCAGGGTAGCCTAGGCTGAGAGTGTCTGGGATAAGGTCCCCAAGCAAATGTCATGTCTGAATGGGGATCAGTCTCCCCAGTCCAAGAAGAAACCCTGCATCCACATGGGCTGCCAAGATTTGTAATCTCTTCCTCTTCATCTACACCCTTGGTCTATATATTATCCACAACAATTTATCGTTGTTGTTATTGTTGTTATAAAGACAGTCAGCAGACCATGAAATTCTTAATCGCAGGGTCATGGGTTCAAGACCCACAGTGAGCAAAAGATCCCTACATTTCAGGGGGTTGGACTAGATGACCCTCGTGTTCCTTTTCAACACTTACAATTCTATGATAAAAAAAAATTCCTTCCAGTAGCATCTTAGAGACCAACTAAGTTTGTTAAATTTTTAAAATTTTGTTTTGACTATGGCAGATGAACACGGCTACCTACCTGTAACTAATTCTATGATAGTCTATGAAGATCCTGCCCAAATGCAAAAAGACTGTCAAGTCTCACAGGTTTCAACATAAGAGAGTTAAAAGCGCCATTCACACACCCCATGATTGACAGCAGTGCGACTAAGTTTTCTAGATCCACCAAAAGTCAATCCCATTAATTTCAATAGGCCTACTCTAAGTAAAACTTAGCTGAATGGCATCCTGCGTTTTCACCAGCAGAGAAGAGAAGGTTTGTTTGTGTTTTCCTCCTGGGGAGATTTACAAATGGAGCCCAAAATGAGACTTTTCTTTCCGATGCTGGTGGGTTTTTTTTGGGGGGGGGGGATGTTAAGCAAAGAGGCGCCCTTGCTTTGCAAGCGCCTCGCATCCCGCTGCAGTTCAGGACTCGGCAGAAGAAGCGCGTCCCGAGGCGACAGGAGAAGCTCCTGCACTGCTGCAGCGGGCGAGTTCCCACCTGCCCGACAAGAGAGCCGCCGACTTACCTGAGCTGAGCAGCAGCAGCAGCAGCAGCAGGCGCCTCGCAGCCAGGCAGCTCACGCAGCGTCCTCTCGCGCCCATAGTTCCCAGCGGAGAGGGGACCGCGCTGGCGACTGTACCAAGCCGAAAAAAGAGAGAGGGGAGGAGGGTCGAGGCGAGGGCGCAAGGTGCAGCTCGGCCGCGGCAGGCGAGTGAAAGGAGCTGCGCGAGCCACGAGAAGTCGTGAGAGGGCAGGGCAGCTCCGCCCACCGCCGGCCACCCCCGCCACGCTCCTGCTGGTGGAAGGAGCCCCCAGGGAGAGAAGGCGGCAGCCCCTCCCCGTTTCCCTCGCCAACAAACACCTCCTGCGGACCGACGTCGCCGCCCAGAGACAAAAAGTCTCCCAGGGCCCGCGCTTTCCTGCCACAAACGCGCGAGCTTTTTTCATTCACCTGCCTCATAACTCGAACTCCGAGCACGCCCCCCCCCTCTGAAAGCTCAACTTTTTCGTCTCACAGGCCGGCCAGGAGTGACGAAAAGGGGCGGCTGCTGCCAGGGCAGAACTTTAGGGCGGATGGCCAGGACCCTGTTCAGCGCAACTATATTTTAAAGCCAGTGAAGTAACAGCTACAGCAAAGTGAACATCTAAAAAAAATAGGTTCTGTGTCTAAAACAACCCTGAGAGGGCAGCCGGGTTCTTTTCGAACTACAACTCCCATCAGCCCTTGCCAGCAGGGCCAATGGTCAAGGATGATGGGAAGTGTAGTCCAACAACCTGGAGGGCACCAGGTTGGCAAATACTGGTGTAAAATTCCTTAATGCACCCATTGTATTATATTAGTGCCTTCTTGAGCTGAGGGATGACTAAGAATGTGTGGACTTTTTGTTACCACTTCTCCACAGAATTTTCCTAGTATGCTGTACCTGCCTGCTCATGCCCACTTTTGCCACTGCATGCAAAAGAGACGCCCAGCAGAGGACCATTTTTGTACCATAGTTTCCTTTGAGATATCCGTTACCTAAGCTTCCATAAACAGATGTAAGGAAGCTCCTTCCTCTGTCTGAGAACTGGCTTAGTGTCGGGATATATGATGTGAGTCTGGAAGTCCCAAGGCTGAAATTTTGCCTTCATCACAAAGCTGGCTGGCCTTCCAAGCCATACTTTTTCAGTGTTGCCTTTTCCACTATAGGCATAATTATACTGGCCTATAATTTTCAGGGGTGTTGTGAGGATTACATTAGGTTCAGACATGCGCTGGCAACCAATGCAGGCACTTTAAAACAAGGGTTATTATGTCAGTTCTAAACGGACCCCTAGCTAATAATCTGGCTATTGCATTTTTAACTAGTTGAAGTTTCCAAGTTGTCTTCAAGGGAAGTCCCACACAGAGCTATTGCAATAATCCAGTCTGGAAGTAAACTGAGTGTGGAGTACCGTGGCCAAATCATCTCTTTCTGAAAGGGGCTGCAGTTGTGAAGGTGGAAAGTGTTGCCCTAGAGGGACACAATAGAAATGAGGACAAGAAGTGCTCCTCACATGCTACAAAAAAGGGGGGGAAGTTCAAGGACCCTTGGGCGGTTAAGTCCACTCAAAGGCGACTATGGGGTTGTGGTGCTCATCTTGCTTTCAGGCTGAGGGAGCCGGCGTTTGTCCACAGGTGGCTTTCCGGGTCATGTGGCCAGCATGACTAAACTGCTTCTGGTGCAATGGAACACCATGACGGAAACCAGAGCACACAGAAATGCCGTTTACCTTCCCACCACAGTGGTACCTATTTATCTACTTGCACTAGTATGCTTTCAAACTGCTGGGTTGGCAGGAGCTGGGACAGACAGAACAAGAGGAGCTCACCCCATCACAGGGATTTGAACCGCCAACCTTCTGATCAGCAAGCCCAAGAGACTCAGCAGTTTAGACCACAGCACCACCTGTGTCCATGGCTCAGGTTCTTCTGACAGGTGCACCCTAGAGACCATAATAAGAGTTCCCTGAAATATGCACACCAGTACTAGTGCCCTTTGTAGAGTTGCAATTTCCAGAGTGATTTAACAATCCTCTCTTCCCAGGGAACTTTGAGAATTGTAGCAGAAATGGGGTTTCTTGACAACTTGGAACACCCTTAACAAACCACAGCTCCCATAATTCTTTTGGCGGAGCCATGACTATTAAAGTGGTGTAATAGTTCTTTAAATGTATGGTGCATATGCAAACCCATATTGTATATAAATAGATGAACAGAAAGAACAGCAACAACAAATTTTCCTGCCCATATTAGAGACCTTTAGCTGAATGTTAACTTTGATACAATTCCATTGGTCAACAGAATACTCAGAAACACTTGCCATAGAAATCTCATAGTAAATAGCTGGGTTGGGGTGGGTACTCTCTTAGCACACTATGAAGCGAGTGTCATTTATGTCTTACCAAATGTTTTGTGTTTGCCTTTTTCATTTTAGGATGGAATTTCTGTTTGAAAAACTCTACGGATTATTTCAAGACACAAAGCCAAAATAATTTCTGGCTCATCTTTAAACAAATGTTGAAGGAGCTTATTAATATTTTGAAATATAACACTGGTGGCTTAATGTCACCAGCTCATGAATGAACGAAAAAGGAGTGGAAACCTACAACAAGGAGAAGAGTGTTTATTCAAGTGACAATTTCCATACAAAAAAAGGTACAGTTTTACCATGTTATCACAATGGACGATGATCCATTGAAATAAAGTTACTTAAATTCATTGATTTTAACAGGTCTCCTCTGGGTATATCTAATGTTGGCTATCACTTTTTGAAATACACATTCTTACACCTTTTGTGGACTTTTGTTACATCTTTTTGCTAAGAGAATATTTTTTTCCCCAAATGGACTTCATTTCTGACATTTATTTTTAAGAAACAAGCCACTTATTTTATTTACTTTTTTTCATAATGGCTCTGCCCTCTAAAAATCGGGTTCATGCAGCAAGAACTTGATGAAATGCACACCATGAATGGGCAGGATGTTTTCTTGGAGATGCAGTGATTCAAGATATGTGTCTCATCTGATAAGGCCACCCCCTCCATTCATGCTCACCCTGTATCAACACAGAATGTTGCAACTTCTTCTGAGGAACATTGTTAAGCAGTGTGGGAGAAGTCAGTGAGTCATTTAGATCCGTGCTAGTAAGGAAACTTAGAAATTCATGCAACAGATCATCTTGAATTTGGACGCTTACATGCAACAACAATCATTTGTCCTTTTACTTATGTCAACATTTTCATATTCTGCACCTGTGATCAAAAGGTTTTTAGTGTTGCACTTTCAAATTTATACACTTTGAAATATCAAGAAAGCTGCTTCTGTTGTGCGAAATCTCCAACACCAATGTTTTGTTCCTGGAAAAACACATTTTCCATGAAAGAGGGGGTTTATACATATACATATACATATACATAATGACACACAAATACTTGGAGTGTGTTTTCTTTCTTTTTAATAGAGCAATGCCAAAAAGAATGTAGAAAGACCAAAAATAAAAACAAAAAACCGTGTAGAAGCAAGCTCTTCTTTTCTACTGTTCTCTATCTTTAAAAATGTGTATCTCAAATAAATAATAATAAAAAAACATTGTCCAGTAGCACCTTAGAGGCCAACTAAGTTTGCTCTGGGTATAAGCTTTCTCAGATAAGTTGCACAACACCAATGCCATAATGCTCATTCGTACCTGTTCCTCTTCTTCAGCTCTAGCATGAGGCCCTATCTGCACTCAACATTTAAAGCATCACCATGTCACTTTAAACAGGTCCAACATCCACAGTATCATCAGCACTGACTGGAAGCAGCTCTCCAGGGTTTCAGACAGGGGTGTATAGATGCCAGGGACTGAACCCGGGATATTTTGCATGCAAACCAGGTTTTCTATCACTGAGCCATGTCCCTTGTAGCATTATGGTGAAGAAGCAGAGTTGAAGATAAGAACATAAGAGCCCTGCTGGATCAGGGCCAAGGCCCATCTAATCCAACGTCCTGTTCTCACAGTGGCCAACCAGATGGCTATGCTTGAGTGCAACAGCAACATCCTCTCCTGTGGTTCACATCTCTCACCTCTGGCTTCCCTAAGGCCACCTGGTGATTACTTTCTCTGCCCCATCAACAATACCTACACCTGACAGGGTTGTTGCATGAAATAATTCACGTGAAGCAATCCAAACAGTAAAATTAAGTCACGACTTTGTCCCACTGATTTCATTGGGTCACAGGTACAACTGATTTGGATTGCAATGCTATATACTACATTCCTAGAAATGTAATCCCAATTGAATTCAGTGGAACTTGCTTCGGAACAGACACTGAACAATAGTGTTGTGAGGTTGGATCCAGTTCATTACTATACTAGAAATTCCACATAAGGAGGGTGAAACAGAATGAGGTCAAGATTCACTACCTCATCTTTCCAGGTGCACAGCTGACTGATCTTGAGGAATTGCTCAAGAACTGGCAACCCACAGAGTCATAATTATTCAGAAGCCTCAAGTTGTGGCTCTGTCTGTGGTTTCTGCTAAGTTATATTCACCAAACAAAGGGCTTTGTTCATCTTCTTCAGACAGGATTGTGAAATTGTATTAGGAAGAAGCATACACAAACAAACAGTATGCCTTCAGGAGTTTGAAACTCATGGTTTGCTTCAGACTTATGAATGCTATGGGTACTATAAAGCATGAATCAGACTCATTACATCAATTTGATATAATCACTTAAAACAATAAATGAAAATTTATTTAACTTTGTGTATACTCAAATATATTTAAAGCTAACGGTTTGATACTACTGGAATAAACCTTGAGCTAGCACATTGTTTTGCCCTTCTTCCTGTCTCCTTGTGTTCTCTATTTCAATTAGTTAATTCTCACTTCAGTGCAAACCATAGCATGGTTTGTGCTTTCCTTCTGAACTAGGATTGTAAGCCAGTTTGAAGTTGGCTCTACAATCCTAGGTTGAAGGATTAGTGCAAACTGTTATTTCCTAGATCAGATGTAATGGCAAGCTTTTATTTATTTATTGCCAAACAGTAAGTAACTAATTGAAAACACAATGGGAAGAAGGGCACAGGGACAAGGCTGGTTCCTGTAGTTTGCTGTCATGTGTGAACTAGCTCATATGTACGTGTTCATTCTTGGGGATAGGAATAACCTTCCAACCAAGAATAGTGAAAAATTCAGATAGGGTAGCATAAAAGAGATAAAACTTTTGAAGTTAAACAATATATACCAAGCTTACATTTAAAATGTCCACATTTATATACACACCAAGCTACTCAAATTGTGAATGTATAGCAAAACATTTTCATAGTGCAGAAGAAAGGTGATATATTTGGGGAAAGATAATTTGACTTGCATTAAACAATATTAGGTAACAATATGCAGCCAACTTTCTCCAGTAGAGCTTCACTGTCTTAAATTAGACTAAATGGGCCATTGAGTGCAATCTTCAGGCCATGATCCTAAGCACGTTTACCTTTAAATTGAGTTCCATTAAAATGAATGGATTTCCCTTTTTTAAAGCGGCTAATTGGAACAAGTTAGTTGTATCTAAATAACCTTCTTGTGCTTTCAGTCACCTGTGGCTAAATTTAGTGGGATTTGGGCCACTGTGTTTTGTGCTCTATTAGGATTTTAAACATTCTATCTATTTCAGTGTATTTCTATAGATACAGTGTACATAATAGTGTTTCAGACAGACACTTAACATAGCTAATGTTTAAATAATTCCTCGACACATAAGTAGCAAAAAATGAAAACCAAGGGAGGTCACCTTGCTTCATTGTAGCGCTAGACTCTTGTTTCTTTTTAATTGCTTGATACTGTGATGCATTTCCCTGTAGGAATCAGTGTATAATCCTAAATCTGAGTTTCCATTCCTTTTAATTTATGTGCAAATAACAGGATTCTTGGCGAGGTTTTCTGACAATGTCTTAAATGGCAAACAACAGAATCTCCAGTGTGAAATGTATGCCGTACCAAACAAATATGTGTGATTATTCGTGCTGTGAATTCCTCACACGTCACAATTATGGCCACTTGCAATCTTCATGTAGTTATATGCTAATACAGCTGATTTGTAACCTTGTAGCAATAGGGCAACATAGATAAGTTTTGGGTTTGGACCCCACTCCCTCCAACAGACATAATGATATTTGGTCATTCCACGAAATACTTGCTCACATTTCCAAAATTCCAATGTGCCAGTTAAACTGGAAAAAAAAATTAAGCAAATATTCCATTACAAGCCACATGTATGAGAGGCTCTTTACTGACTGGCACTATTTTTTTAATTTTTAACCGACGGCATGGTCTACATCCTACCCACCCCCAATATAATTGCCAGATTAATGGAGGAAATATATTACAACCAGGGTTAAATGCCCACCAGCACCATAGAGTTCACAACCACCCCTATATATTTCCCCATCCCTTAAATGTTTGAAAAAGGTGTGTGCAGATTTGATTATCCTTTCAAAAATCTTAGTGAAACCACAGAAACTAAGTTTGTCTAGGCACATAAACCTCCTTTTGTACAATAACGAATAGATGAAAAAAATTGGGTGGCATCAGGAATAGACAGCACCAGCACTGCACTTGTATATATATTTTTTGATGGTCATACAATAAATTGATCAAAACACATCTGCGTGTCTCATCATAAATAGAGCAAAACGATGCATTCTGAGTGCTATTCTTCGAAGCAAATGTTTGCCGCTGAAACCAACAGCTATATTCAGGATTTGAAATTCAGGCTTACAGTGAAGTACCAAGCTTTTAATTCTTTTACTTATGGGAAATGATTCTGCAGCTTCGTCCCTCTTTTGGAACAACAAAACAGCAACTTTACAAAACGTTTGAGACTAATCCCAAATCCAAAACTCTCTCTCAGCCTAGGGACGGATGGCTGTGCTGTCTGGGGCTAACGTGGCTGTATTCCAAAATATCAGGAGAGGGTAGGAAACCTGTCTCATTAGGAAGTGCATCCTATTTAGTTCAGTAGAACACACTGCTCTATAAATGTGCCAGCCTTAGCGGAATGCTGATCTGAAAGCAAACACCATTTTTTTTTTGGGGGGGGGGGGGGATGACTGGGATCTACAGAGCTGCAGAGCTAAGCTAAGCTACCTTCAGCCAGTTGGTCCCAACCCACAACTCCACTGTTGTTTCCTTTCCTCTGTAGACCACTCTCCATTCTGGCCATATCCCAAATTGCTTTTAAAGCTCTCCTTGGTTTTAAAAGGAGTCTGCATGCCCCATGGAATTGCATGCTTGAGATGCAGAAGCCCAAAGTCTCC
This sequence comes from Podarcis gaigeae, assembly GCF_964106915.1. NCBI lineage: Eukaryota > Metazoa > Chordata > Lepidosauria > Squamata > Lacertidae > Podarcis > Podarcis gaigeae. The sequence goes on from NC_139687.1 coordinate 43,359,602, forward strand.
TTAGACACACAACATGTGCTGTGTGCCCTTTTCTATCATTGATTTGTTGGCTTCATGTGTTTTTGTGTGTATGTGTGTGTTTAGTGTTAGGCACTTTCTGTTAGTGTTCAAGAAAACTTTTGTGACCACCTAGATTGCTCCAAGTCAGTGTTTTACAGTCACATTTCTGAGGAAGACCTGAGGACAAGTCCTTGTAGAATTCCTAGTTTGCTTCTGGAGGGTTCCCCCTTCTCATTTCTCCATTTTCTTCCTTAAAGGCCTGTTGAAAAACCCAGCCTGAAAGGAAAGTGGTAACAACATTTTAATCCAGCTTTGAAAACTTGCAGGGATGTACAAGGATGGGGGAGAAATTCATTTCTGTTTGTATTTAAGGCCAATCTACTTAACATGCACTTCTCTGTCAAGAGAGGTTTTGCCATCAAAATTCAGTTTGGAATAACCGATTAGTTGTTATAAAACATCAGAAATAGGACACTCAGTCACGCAAAGAACAGAAAGCCTTGAATTAAGACGATCATTGTGCAACTCCTAAGGTACTTGATTCAAATTTTGTACAGTGGTACCTTGGTTTACGAACTTAATACATTCTGGAAGTCCGTTCTTAAACCAAAACTGTTCTTAAACTGAGGCATGCTTTCCCTAATGAGGCCTCTTGCCGCCGGTGCCCTTCCACCGTTTGGATTCTGTTCTTAGACGGAAGTTCGCAAACTGGGACATTACTTCTGGTTTTGCGGAGTTCATAAACTGAATTGTTCGTAAACAGGACTGTTCTGAAACCGAGGTACCACTGAATACATATTAAATCTGCTTTGTGTTATTTCCCTTTCTTTCTTTCTTTGGCTTTGACAAGGGCTCCCACTTGTGGTCAAATGCTTAATGCCACCCAGATGCTTACTGCAATGGAAGTAATCAGATACTATGTACTATGGGTGATAATCAATGTTAGAAATCAGTGGATGAGTATGAGTAACATTTAGTCAGCATTCTGTAGCTGTAGCTGTTGTCAGCATTCTGTTTCAGGAGCCCTCCTCACCCTTTAGGATCCCCCCTCCCTTAAAATATGTTTTTTAATTTCTGCAAAACTTCAGGTTTGTTGAAGTCCGCTAACACCTCCCTCCTTATGCATGGATGGTGCCATTTTGGCTGTATAAGAACCAACATTTGGGGAACTGAGATCATTATTCCTTCATATGATATTGCTGCTGCAACAATAGAGGCACAAGGCAGCCTTTATCAGTAAGATAATATGTAGGGAGCAATTAGATTTTGCTTTAATACTGATCACCTTGTTCTGAATTTCACTGAGGGGAGAATAATTCTGAAACACTAAACTCAAATATGGAACAAACACTGCATATACCATACCTTCCATAATGCAAATATAAGCAGTGTAAGAATCAAAAGTCCAGCAAAAACGCTCAGCAGAATAACCCATAGTGGCACATGACCAGGAAGAAGCTCTTTGGAAATTTTAATAATGGTCTGAAAATTGAAAATATACACACAAATAAATCAGTATTTCAGTAATGCCAGAACAAGGGTCTAGGTCTAATCTAATCTGTATTTAATTGTGTCTTAACACACACAAACTTTTAGTTGTATTTAATTTTGAAGTTTTCATGCAAATACACAAAAGCAAGTGAAGGGGGAAAAGAGGCCTATTACGTGGGATAATATCCAGGGGAAAGCTGTGTGAGAGTTTTGCTTCTACTAGTTACCTGTGCAAATTAGTGCTGTCCCAAAAAGTGTTTTGAAATAAAAACAGCTGCAATTGATCTCAAGGTTTTGTGTACACAAGTACTACTGAAGTCAATGAAATGTAATTACCAATCACTTCAGGCTGAATTCGCAACCAAGGCATACTAGGAGCACAATCCTATACATGCTAACTCAGAAGTGAATCCAAATACATTTAATGAGATTTCCTTCCGATAAACTTTGTAAAGAACTGCATCCCAAGAGATCTGAGCAGCTGTTGTGTGATGCAACCACAGGCATGTTTACTCAGAAGTATGTGTTTATTTGGAAGAAAACCCCATTGGACTTACTTTTGGATAAATATGCAGAGAATTGTGCTGCAAAGCTGCGAATGTTAAAAATAAGCACCCTCATTATGCACTAATTTAATTAAGAGTGCAGTGGCAGAGAAGAAATTAGGTGGCTAATTTTCCACATCATGTGAAAATCAATGAACAGAATGTTTTTACTACCTTTCCATTTGATTGTAGTTGTGAATCTGGACAAATATTTCTGAAGAAATGAGCAGCCAGTCTGCATGTTTACTTAGAAGTAAATTCAGTGAGCCTTATGGCATAATTCATAAGGTTAGGATGGCAGCCTTTCCCCCTTCCTTAAGTGGTTTGTGGATTGAGCTTCCAATGTTTGCAAGAGTCTGATGGGACTTACCTCTATTCTTTCATTTTCTTTTTTCAATATTAGTAATGAGTTTCCACTCCTAAGTAATGCTCTTACGTTGACCTCTGCACTATGAAGATTTGCCTAGAATAAAGCAGAAGAAAAGCAGTTTGAGAAAGCATCGGTTTCCAGAGATGAATCAGAACAGAGTATGATTTCTGCTTCTAAGAGGAAATTGTTTAAAACTGTGTAGAACAGCAGGTGGAAAACCTGCTTGAGAGGTGGTCTGAGAACTACAGTTCTTATCCCACCCACTGTCTGGTCTCTGGCACTCTGGCACAGAACTCTGTCTGATAAAAGTTGGCCACCCTTGATTTATGACATTCATTGCCACTGTCAGCTGTCTCACTGAGATTGCCTTGGCACTTTGCTTCTTATCTTGTTGAACAGCTCCTCTTCCTTACTGGTAAAATGTGGGAAATAAAGGAGGAAGTTAGTGGTTCCTTCAGTTACGTGCCTTTTTGTAACACTTGCCCCCAGCTGTTCCCCTCCACTGCCACCAGAACTACACCAGTGTATTTATTTTATTCAATCATAGGCACCAGGATAGAGGGTGGGAAATTTTTACTGATGGTTAACCCTTTCTCACACAGCTGTGATCCCAGTGAACATCCCAGTATGCTCCAATGATACCTTTCTCTCATAAAGCAAACTGCAGCATGAGTGATGGATTCACGACTGTAACAAAGTTGGCGGTTCACTTACCTTTTTAAAGGTACGTTTCCAGATTCGGAATGAAATGTTCACATGAGTTATATTCGATGGAGCCACCGTACAGTTAATAGATTCACAGCGATAAAAATCACAGTTCTGTTTGAGGGATCATAGACAGACATTATTAATTAAACCTCTGCCAAACATGACTGCCCCAAATAGCCTTACTTCAGATATCCTGACAGCCATTTTCTGACTGTCAACCCACTGAAATAAATGTCACTCAACATCTATTATTATATATTATTTCTATTGAAATGCATAGAGTGGCAGTCATATAGGGTATGTGGTGAAAAAGGGTCCCACAGACTCTGAGACAGAGAGCAACTTAAACCAGTACGCATATTTCTGACTCATAAAATAATGGAAAAAAGAATCAGTGCGTATTTCTGTTCACTGCAATGGAAAGATGGAGGAAACTCAGAGCCAAAAAGCTATAAAGGCCCTCAAAACTCAAAATTATACTCCTAAGAGTATATGCTCACCATATCTAAATAAGGTGAAAACGTCTGTCAGTGGGGCTATTGTAATTGCATGTGCTGGTTATCAGAAGTGGCTTACTGGGTGGAGCAGAGCCACAGTGCTTGTTTTCAGGCAGGTGAGTTGCTTTTGCCTATTTATTTATTTATTTATACCTCGCCCTCTCCAGCCAAGACTGGGCTCAGGGTGGCTAACATCAAGTATAAAAACAATTGATTAAAATACAACTTAAAAACAGGATTAATATACAACTTAAAATGCAGCCCCATTTCAGTGGAAGCCCAGATCAAAAACTGTTTTGGGGGAGAAAACGTCAAATCTTCACCAAGGCCAACTATCCAGACTGGTCCTACGTGGGCCAGAGAAAAGCCAGGGAAGTCCCCAAATAGGGGTTTCATCACAGAAGGGAAAGGAAAGAGGGGGAGGGGATCAGGCTGATTCCATGTCAAAGGCTAGGTGGAACAACTCTGTCTTACAGGTCCTGCGGAAAGAAATCAGATCCCGCAGGTCTCATGAGACAGAGCGTTCCACCAGTGTTGAAAAGGCCCTGGCCCTGGTTGAGGCTAATCTGACTTCCTTAGGGCCCGGGACTTCTAGAGTATTGCTATTTATGGACGTTAAGGTCCTCCGTGGGGCATACCGGGAGAGGCGGTCCTGTAGGTATGAGTTATTGGAAGCAGCAAGGCAACGGTGAGGTCAGCATGGTGCAAATGCACCAGCAGGAGAGCTGGATTGGCTCTATGTACATTTGCACTGTACATACCTCCCTATCATCTCACCTGCCCCCCTCCTGCCCCTCCCACTAACCTGCTTCTTCTTATTATGCATTTCCTGTTCCTGTGCATAATATTCCCAGCAAAGGCTAAGAAAAATACGATTGTGATTACAGGTAACAATGACAGGGAAATGTTTCCTAACATAACCCAAACTGAAACTAGTCACGTCTGTGATAATATTCAGCCTCCCCAAGCAGACAGACATTCAGAAAAACGTACTATTTTTGGATCCTTTAGAGGGTGTCTTATTCCTGATGTCTCAAAGGGAGGGTCACCACCAATTCTCAAAGGATTTGTGGAGTGGCTGGAATTGCAGTTTACATTCTGTTAGCGGAGAAAGCAACCAGGAAACAAATATTATTGGCAGTCCAAGACAGTTTTAACCATGTTTAAGTTAATTTCACAAATAAGTTGGCTTATGTCTCTGCAGTTGTTATAAGCTGTATAAAGGATCAGAAAATAGTAATTTAAAAAGCAAAATAATTTTAAACAGAAATAACAGAATAACCCAGTGCTAAGAAAAATATACCATAATAAACAGAAAAGGGTAAAGCGAACAGGGCAGGTTATTTTTAATCACTATTCCACATTTTTTTATAACTAAAGCAGAGCACAAATAGTTCTACATGCCCAAGTGAGCTTGGACATGCACAAAGAAATTTCTTGCCCAGACCACAATGCAGTATTTGGTCCAAAGCTGGATACGACATCATGGATTTTCTGGTTTCTAACCTGAACAGAGTAGACTGTTCTATTCTTATCCCTTAAACTTTCTAGAAGTTTTACCTTCATTTACCAAAATTTATATGCCACTTGACTGTAGCAAAAACTTCTAAGCGTTTTGCAATAAATATTAAAGATGACGGTTTTCCATTTTCCATTTAGAAAAGTGAAAGGAAAGAGACATGGAACTTCTTGTCATTCACAATATTAAATCCATACAATTCAGATAAGAAGCTTAACTTCCAGTTACTGGGCAATGCTGTTTGCATATAACTAACTTACCTCTGAGAAAGATATTGCGGTCAGGTAGAGGATATAGTTTTCGACTGAAGTCAGGTTAGGATATAAGATTTGCAGTGTAAGCGGCGGCATTGGAAAATGGTCACCTTTTTCAATCTATGGACAAAAGGATGGAAGTTTCACTTTGATTAGTCCATTCATTCAGTGCTAAGGACCTCATCAATATCCAGCACCATCCTACTCCAGACCTCTTTGAACTATAAGCTGGGGGGGGGGCAATGCCTATTGAATGTGCAGAATACAGAATACTAGCTATGGTTTGACACCTGCCCATAGGATATTATTAGTTCTTGCAATCCCAAAGCCTTACAACATCAGATCATAGTATATTCTGTATAAATTATATAATTTCATAAATGGTAAATTAAATGGCATAAAAGGGTAAATTAAAAAGAAGAACAGCTGTCATACTTTTTGATATATAAATGGCTAAGAAAGATGTGCCAAGAAGTATCTCAGCTCTTTTTTCTGGCTGACTATACTACTCCTGGATTAATACACAGAGGTACAAATATGTAACCAGGAATGTATGGATGTATCCATTTAAAATGTAAGTGGGGACTAATTATCTTACTTTTGACTCTGTTTGCAATTAAATTTTGAATATATTCACAAGTGGGGATTTTGACTTTGCTGTCACTCTATCAGTCTCCCACTGAATCTCTTTTCCCCCATGTCAACACTCTGACTGAAATTGAAAATGGCCCTTCAGTCTAAGGTGCCTAAGAGTGGGTTACAAAACACAAGTGATACAGTTCAAAACCAAATAAAAACAGTGTATGAAACAAAACCCACATTTTTACAATTATAAAGTTGATCACCACAAACTGTTTTTCAACCGTCAGAGGCTAGGGTAGATTTAAATAGGTAAAATTTCACTTTTACACACACACACACACACACAGAAAAGAACAGCAGCCAGTAAATGTTTGCAGGCTTTTTCTTACCATGTAGTTTATGTTAATTTCATCTCCGATGTTCTCAGTGGAATTAATATATTTAGGGAAAGTATCATTTGCAGCAATAATGATGTGAAATGAACTGGGTTCTCTGAAAAAGAAACAAAACAAAACAAAAATGTATCTTACTATTTAGAGTTTTCCAAATATTCCACATACATCAATACAGTAACATAAAATAATCAAAAGGTAGGTCAGTGTTCAATAAACCCATGTTTTTAGATAGGGGCTGGTGCTGATGCTGAGAAAACCATGAAGTAATTAAACAAAAATCATGCTCTTTCACTATCAGCCATAGATGTCAAATACAGCTTCTAGTGAACATGGAGAATAGATGCACCTCTTAATCCTGGCTTTGACACTTTAGATGTATATGTTTAGGCCTCACCTTATTTCTGCAACTGTAAATTGTTCTAAACTGTTTTTAATATTTTGTTTTAATGTTGTAACCTGCCCTGGGACGCTAGGGTGAAAGACAGGTAATAAATAATTAAAATATGGAGAGGGCTTCCCATAGCATCTGGTTGGCTACCGTGGGAACAGATTTCTGAACTAGACAGGCCTTTGGTTTGATCCAGCAGGGCTTTTCTTACATCTTATGTGGGATAGAATATGTGCCTTTTTGCTTCAGGTGAAGCTATCTCTAAGGCTGAAATCCTAAACATGGTTATTAGGAAGTAAGGTTGTCCGAGAATTCAGCTGAAAACAGAAATGGGAGCAGAAATTCTTGATGTTCCCTTACCTGTCCCATGTCTACACCAGAATTTAGATCACGAAATATGATTGGCATTTGCTGTATTTGCTTTCAGTTTGATGTGTACAGTATTTGCATTGTGTTTCCTTTGCATTGAAACTTATGTGGTGGAATCATGCAATGACGTAGCAACGTATGTAATTAATGACATAAATGATGTAACTTACAGACACCAAGTAGAATAATATAGTTTTTGTCAGATGAACTGCAGCAGAATGAAAACAGTGCTGCATGTGACCAATGTAGGGTGGGACAGAAAACAATGCTTCTTACATCCCTAGTAAGTCTTGTGGGAGTTATGTCTAAGTAAAATTACATAAAATTATACCACCAGACTGTAATCCTATACCCACATGACAGCAAACCCTGATGATACTTCTGAGTAAATATGTATAGAATTGCGCTGTAGGACAATTTTGCTCTGACAAAATATATAGAGGTACCTTTTAAATATTAATCCACTTTCATATTTGACTGGTATGGCAATACTTCCTCTGTTATCCGCGAGGGTCTCTTCGTGTTCTTCACTGTCACTGAAACGAAAAATTAAGATCAAATATGAAATTCATGCACTACAGGTGGGTCAGATTTTGCTAGATTGAAATGCTTGCTGTTGTGGATTAACACATCTATTGGTCCGTTGCTTTAAGCTGCAGCAGTTTTCAGCATAAAATGAGATATGTGTCCAAAAATAAGTTATATTGGACTAAGCTCCACATTCAGGTAAGAAACTGCTAAAGACATAGAATTGTCCTACTACCCAATAATTTTCTTCTCTGGAATTTCTGGCAACAACCAATATTACATCAGGAAATAAAATGATTACAGCTGAGCAGTTGTTTGAACCACAGGGCTCAGCTTGACTGAGACATTAAATTATATTAAAGTATAAATCAGTTTTCTGAACACTTTGCCAAAGGGCAGCTATGAAACCAGATGCACTTGTACCTCAAGAATACAGACACATAGAATTGTAGAGTTGGAAGGAATATCAGGGATCATTTGGTCCAATTCACTGCAATGCAGGAATCACAACTAAAAGAGTCCTTTCAGAAGGCCACCCAACCTCTGAAGAGGAGTCCATCACCTTCTGAGGTAGTCCATTCAATCACTGCACAGCTCTTTCTGTCAGAAAGTTCTTCCTAATATTTAGCCGGAATTTAGCTGATTTGTTACCATCCATGTAATAAACAGCTACTGTCAATTTATAAATGGGGCCTTCATAAACGTTCATATGGAAATGGTATCTCACTTAGCAGCCTAGGGAGCAAAATTGGGCATTGGTGGGGAGATTAACAATACACTACAAACAACGGTCAGAACTAACCTGGTGACAGAAAATTGAATCACAGTATTTTCCAGAAGTGAAGACACATTGAATTGGAATGCTATTTCGAAGAAGATCTAAAGGAAAAGTGCATCAAATTAATGGTGTTCACAATTATTTGAAACAAAATGTCTAAATTGTAAAATAAGGTTAATAGAAATAAAATGCAGTTTATAGTCACTCCCCAGATGCAGAGTATGGGCTGAAAGCACATGAGACCTTGTTAAAGCTAAGCAGATCTGGGTTCAGTGATTATGTGGATGGATGACTGCCTTGTAAACCCATGCTCAATGCCTTGGGTTCCATGACGGAAGACAGGATGAGAATAGCTCCTAAAAAATGGCCCCACCTGGCCTAGGGGGCAGGGCCCAGACTCACCAGCCCTACTAAAGAGGCTCCTCATGAGGCCAGAGGGACATTGCCCGGCTATTATTTTATTGTTTTATTGATTTAATACGTTGTAAACTGCTTTGAGATTTTTATTAAAAATCTAAAGTGGTATAGAAATTTACAAAATAAAAAATATTAATAAATCAGGTGTCCTATGTGCAGACACACAGAACAGTAAATTAGTGGAACTACAGTGGTACCTCTACTTATGGACACGATCTGTTCCGGGGTGCTGTTCTCACCCTGAAAAGTCTGTAAGTAGAGACCACTTCTGCGCATGCACATGACACGATAGAGTGCTCCTGCGCATGCATGAAGTGGCAAACCTGGAAGTAAACACTTCTGGGTTTGCCGTGTTCGTAACCTGAAAAAACGCAACATGAAACAAACGTAACTCGAGGTATGGCTATAAATGACAAGACTGTAGACCCACCTCATTGAGAATGAGGGCTGCACACCAACTTTGCCCTCATGCTATCACAGAACCTTGTCAGGAGATACAGTCACAAATTCTGATCATTTAGAATTGGGTGCTGGTCTAAAAGGAGGGACACAAAGTCCAAAGAAAATGTGACTCTCAACTACAGATGTGTGTGTCTAGACCTTTCCAGTAGTATTTTAAAATATGAACATGGAAGGGGCAATGTTGTATTCCATTAAAGATCTCAAGGGGGGAAATATCCATTTCATTTGTTCCTAACTGGAGTGGCCTCTCTCTCTCTTTCTCCCTCCCTCTCCTCTACCATAAGGTTACCAGATGTCCCCGTTTCCTGGGGACAGTTCCCAGATTTACAAATCAGTCCCCATACAAAATCCATTGAAGTTGAAATGTGTCCCCGGAATCATTGAAAAAAATCTGGTAACCTTACTCTACCATCTTCCCACCTACAGAGAGAGGGAGGGAGGGAAGGAGGGAGGGGAAGGAAAATTACTCTAGCATAATGTCGTGCTGTATTTTCAGTCAGTACAATATTTTAACTCAAAACATTGTTTCCAATTTTATACAGTCATACCTCGGGTTAAATATGCTTCAGGTTGAGTGCTTTTGGGTTGTGCTCCGCGGCGACCCGGCAGTAACGGAATGTGTTACTTCCAGGTTTCGCCGCTCGCACATGTGCAGACACTCAAAATGATGTCATGTGCATGCGCAGTAGTGGCGAATCACTACACGCGCAGATGCGGGTTGTGTTCGCTTCAGGATGTGAACGGGGCTCAGGAACAGATCCTGTTCACATCCAGAGTACCACTGCATAGCGAGTTGTACGAAGATTGCAGGAGTGAACATAAAAAGAGCTTGCTTGACCAGGTCAGTGGCCTAGCGTCCTGTCCTTCCAGTGGCCACCCAGATGCCATGGCCGACCCTCAAGCAGGACCTTGAGCCCAAGAGCCCTCTCCTCTCCTGCTGGTATTTACTGGTATTCAGAAGCACATTGCTTTCAACTGTGGAGACAGAGCATAGCCATCATGTGTAGCAGCCACTGATAGCCTTTATCCTCTATGAATTTGTTGAATTCTCTTCTAAAGCCATCCAAGTTGGTGGTCACCCCTGGCTTCTCTGGGCGTGGGTAGCATAGCTTACCCATGCAGCCCATGAAGTCGTGATTTCTTTTAACTGTCCTGGAAGGCAGCTCACAATGGCTCTTTCCCTTCTCCGCCTGGAGCCCCCTTTATCAGTTGGAAAGCTGGTGGGGGGAACCCTCCAAACATCATAGGCTGTGTCTTGCAAGGCTACAGTAAGCAGAGGAACTGCCTGATACCACACAGGTGCCCAATTTCGACAATTCCCCTCTCGCACTGCTACTCCATAAGTTAACGGTCCACAACATTTGGTAGCTCTCCTGCAACCGCCTGGAGAGACTTTTGGATCTATACAGAGGCCAGTGGCAATTGGCAGCTTATTTTCCATTCTTGCAGCATGGATGCAACCTATTATCTCACTCGCATTGACTCTGAATTACCACAGCATAATCGGGGCCGTTAAAAAGTATTTCGCAAACAATGCACAGAGACACTGCAATTGTTTAATCGTGTTGCCTTTAAGTCCCTGGAGAAGAAGTTGTGGGAAAGTTTGCCGTCAGCCAATTTAGTGTCAAGAGAACAGAGCCAGGTCACAGAATGAGGAACTGGGAATAAATTGAAATTCCACACAAGTTGTTTTTGTAAGGTTATTAAAAGCCTCGACGAAGTGTAGAATTTCACTTTTAAAAACAGAGCAATGAGTTCCATGGCTAATATAAAAGCTGAATATTTGAGGTCACCAGAGCAGAGCTGCTGTCAGGCTCAGCCTCAGAGCCTTTCCAGATAACCAGGGTGAAGAAAATCAGATAAACTTAATGTTTTAACACATTGAGCACTTTAATTCCTAGTGCTTTTAGACTTCCAGCAGAAGCTTTGGTGGACTGGTCAGGGGCTTTCCTAGATTGTAATTTTGATCCTGGCTCCACCATTGTCACTGGAGGCTCAGGAGTGTCTGTTTCTAGCTATGGCCTGTTTTGGACAGAGGTCACTTGGCCACTGTATTATTCCATGCTCTGGTAACTTCTAGACTACATTACGCCCTATGTGGGATGGCCCTTGAAGACAACTTGGAATTTTTGTCTGGTCCAAAACACAGCAGCCAGATTGCTGGCTGGGGTTCCAGAACTTCCATGATCTAGCTGCATTGTTCACCTGTGTTCACGTTGCTTTTTAAAGCCCTTCATGACTGAGGCCCCAAATACCCGAAAGACTGACTCCTTCTCTGCAGACCCTCTGGGGTGTTCAGATCAATAGAGCCTCATTGTGTTCTGGAAATAACTTCCTCTGTGGCAACTCTGTGGGATCCCCTCCTCACATAGTTGCACCCGACACCTTCATTGCTTAGTTTTTGTCATATGCTGAAGATGCGCCTCTTTACCTTTGACACCAGAGGGATACATATTTTGTGAACTACCCTACTGATTTAAATACTGCATTTTAATATTGTTGTAACTCGCCCTGGGACCTGAGGGCAGGTGAGAAATCCTATTAGCAACAGTAATATGTAGTTTCACCTCCTACTCAAATCTCCTTTTCAGACTGTATTTTCACACCTTAAGAACATACCCCTGTTATTGCATATGGCCAATACAGTGTGCTATAATCTTTGAATTCATGTTTTCTTGTGCCCCCAAAGCAAAAAAAGATGACATGCTGAAGGATTCTAATTGGTCATCTGTTAGACCCTCAGGCGGAATACAGAAACACAAGGTCTCAGTGTTTACCAGACCTGATCTCTGAGTGATCTGATTTGAAATGAATGCAGCTCCCTAACCCACATTGCTAGGATCTGAAACTGTTTGGGCCCCCATGCTGGCAATTTGTGAAGGGTGTGGCTTTGGAGAGTGTGTGCCATGGGGAGGGTCTCAAGCGCTGAATGCAGCCCACAGGCCTGTGACTTCCCATTCCTGTCTTAGGGATTCGTTTTCAAATCCATACTGGCTGTTTTCTAGCCATTACTGCAGATAATGATAAGTTTCTGAAGATAAGTTTCGAAGTATGTCTGCAAGGCCTAATGAAGAGAAATCACTGGATATGATTTCCACTGGTTGGGCGAATGGGCTTGGTTTATGTCCTCTGCACAGGATAAATGATGTGACCTAAGCCTTGCTAACATTCTCTCCCGGGAAGTAGCTTATGCAAGGAAAGTTTGTAGTGTGCGCATGTAGGCCAAAGTGCATTTTTCCTCCTACATACACTGAAATAAGATCTCTGGTCTTCAGCGGAAGCACTGAATGAAGGGATCTTTTGCATAAACTTTGTCCATCTGCAGAAACAAGACTCTTCCATTGTACAAAAGTTGCAAGGGCAGCTGCTGAGACTAAGAAGATCCCAAGGCAAAGACTACAAGGTGCTCTGACTTCTGCAACAGGACCCTTTCTGACTTAGGGATTAAACAATAAATAAATATGCTGGCTGCAGGATGGTGCCGTCAGATACTAGGACCACTACTGTTTATATATTCCCATGTACCCCATGCTCCTAGGATTCAAATTCTGGCACAGTCAGAGCTTCAAAGCAATCTCCAAGGCAAACATCACACGCTATTTCTTCAGCCCTGTTGTGAAAACACTTCCTGTGTCCCAAATGTATGCTTCACAGTTCATGGGTGCCACTCAAAGTAACCGGGAGAGAAAAATTGTGGTTGTTAGCAAGTAGCAATACTAAAGGCACACAAATTCAATCAATCTCCCAGTATACAATTAAAAGTAGAATGGGAATTCCAATCCAGTGTTCTGATGGTATGAAAACAGGTAATAAATAGGATAGGGAAAGTGGCTCAAGAATCACCATAGATACTCTTAAACATGCACTAGAGAGCAGGATCCTGCCCACAGCGTGGCAGTGAAGGTCCTTTTGCTTGTAACACATATGCTCTACCACAGATCTACAGCCCTTTTCACCACTGAAAAGTGTCATTTTCCTGTATTTATTACTTGTATGAATAAAAAGTAAAATAGAAAGCATTTCTATTTACTCAAGTCTTTAGGTGGGTCAGAATTCAGCCTCTGTACTGTTATTGAATGTTTGATCTATGGTATTTGTTTTCACATTATGGTGTTTTAAATGTCATTAGCTGCCAATGGTGGGGCATGAAGACTGGGACATACACATTTTTCATTAATAACACATTAGCAAGCTTTGGCTCAAAAGGAGTCTCACATTAGAAAAATATAATTAACCAAAACAGCCCATTCACAACAACGTACCTCCTCTCCAGGTGTTAGGAAGGGGTAGCCCACTTTGCAAGTGATATTAGGCCCAGATTCACAGCTATCTTTTGATATTTTCTGCACATAAAATGATAGAAATTATTTCACCTTGATGTAATGTGAGTTATTTCTGATTTATTTTTCAAAAAAACCTGCAAAATCTGAAGATATAAATTCAGGTGTGGGGTTTTTTTAAAAAAAGGTAAAGGACCCCTGACAGTTAAGTCCAGTCATGAACAACTCTGGGGTTGCGGCGCTCATCTCGCTTTACTGGCTGAGGGAGCCGGTGTTTGTCTGCAGACAGTTTTTCTGGGTCATGTGGCCAGAATGACTAAGCTGCTTCTGGCGAAACTAGAGCAGTGCACGGAAACGCCGTTTATCTTCCCGCCGGAGCGGTACCTATTTATTTACTTGCACTTTGACGTGCTTTCGAACTGCTAGGTTGGCAGGAGCAGGGACCGAGCAATGGGAGCTCACCCTGTCGCGGGGACTCGAACCGCGACCTTCTGATCGGCAAGTCCTAGGCTCAGTGGTTTAGACCAGAGCGCCACCCGCGTCCCATAAATTCAGTAATATACCCCCAAAGAAAGCTGTAACAGCCATATTTGCATGCCACCTTTTTCTTCTCAGGAGTTCATTGTGAAGAGGTATCTTCAGCAACACTGTGTGAACTGGGCTGAGAGACACTGACTTAAGTCAACTTCATACATGAACAGGGATTTGAACCCAGCCCAGGTCCAACACTCAAGCCACTACAACAGAGCTGGGAAACTTAGGTCCCTTCAGAAGTGGTTGGATTACAACTCCCATAATCCCTGAACACTGACTGTGCTGGCTAGGGACTGATGGGTGTTGGAGGCCAACATCTGGAAGGGCATGAGTTCCCTGCCCCTGAACTACATCATGTTGGCTCTAACACAGTCATATACAGTTATATGTGTCTTTCTTACACCACACATATTTTTCTTTAGTACTGTTTGCAGAGCAAAGTACCAATATCTACCTATAGGAAAAATCAACAATTGCATAGGAATCCCTGGCTCTCTAACCTGAATTATTATACATATAAATTCCATCAAACAGATAAGCTGGCTCTACTAGTTCACAACAAGACAAGAGAATTATTTCTTTTTTTTAATAAAAAAAATTAAAGCATGTACCTCAATCCCAGCAAAAATAATATTTGGAGAATACTGAACAATGACTCTGGTATTATAAGCACTGTCTTTTTTATTCTTAACAAGCATCCGGACCCAGAACTTTAGATTGCTCGACCTGATGATGAATGGCGATGAACTGAAAAATAAACAAAACATTTTAAAAAAACGAATTTTATTTTCAGTTTTCAAGAATTTACAAATACTCATCTTACAGTCACATACTTCAGATACAAATACATATCAGACTTCCCTCGCCCCCCTTTTGTGGTTCCTTCTCTTACCTAAATTTTTAACACTGCATTTTCCACTTTATTCCATTTCTGAATTATCTGACAATTAAGTCAGCCCTACCAATGCACTTAGTTTTATACCATGATGTTTTGAAATATTCCACAAATATTCCCCACTCCTTAATAATTCCCCCCCTTGGTTTCCTAGCATACCCGTTAATTTTGCCATTTCAGCATAATCCATCAATTTATTCAGCCGAAAACAAAACATTTTTAGGTAATAAACAATTTTAAAACAGTTCTGGCTTATGATTTCTGTAACAATAGTTTCATTGACCCAACCATGCTGAATGTTGTACAAGATATCCATACAAGCATAATTTTCCGTGTGTATATAAAAAGGTAGCTTTGTCCGTGTTACCTGCTTCCTTCTATGGCTGCATTGGCAGTCAGCTGTAGATCGGTAATACATTTCTCTTTGGTACCACAATCCTTTGTGAAAGGGATCTGCAAGAAGTTTAGTCATTCATTCATTTATTTATTCCACAACCTTTATATGTCGCTTGACTGTAATACAACCTCAAAGTGGTTTACAAAGCAGTTTTTGGACTGTGCAATGAGTTTCTCTATGCCTTAGAAGTTCTTGCTGAAGAGCATACAGTGGTACCTCAGGTTAAGTACTTAATTCGTTTCCAGAACTTGAAACTGTTCTTAACCTGAAGCACCACTTTAGCTAATGGGGCCTCCCACTGCCGCCGAGCCGCCGGGGCACGATTTCTGGTCTCATCCTGAAGCAAAGTTCTTAACCTGAGGTAATATTTCTGGGTCAGCAGAGTTTGTAACCTGAAGCATATGTAACCTGAAGCATATGTAACCCAAGGTACCACTGTCTTAGCTCAATGTTAACCCTCAGATGTTTCTTGAACATATTTTTTTTTAATGTTTAATGTTGACAAGCCTCTTCACTTATTTTTCTTTTCTTTTTTAGATGAGCCAGTCAGTTTGCATTGTTTTGTGGTATCTTATGGCATCATTTATGCCACAAATTTATAAATTAAATAAGTTTATAAATTAAATAAATACAGAAATATATTGATGCACTAATTCACATATCATATCAAGAAACCAGACCACTTTCCACATTGTAGCGACTCACATATTCATATATCGAGTTGGGCATTGCATTGTCCAGGATCGGTCCACTCTCTGGATCAGAGAAGTTGAAGTCCAACAAAACCTTTACAGAATCACGAAAGTCAGGCTGGTCCTAAGAGACAAAGTGAAGGCAAAGAAAACAGTCATTGCAACCTTTCCCCTTCTTCCAATCATCAGAATACTAAAAAAAAAAAAAAGAGGCATGCTTTTAAAATGACTATTGGTGGGTGGTCTATACTTTGCATTATTCACTTAAAAGGAAACATGCCAAACAGCAAATTCAAGACAAAACAGGGAGCTTAAGGACCATACTAGACAACATATCCAAAGGATTTTCCCTTATGGACTCCAACTGACCCTTTTTCTTATCTTGAAATTGCAGACTATGAGTCAAAGCCCAGGTTTCACTGAATAAAAAGCAACCTTCAGGGGTTTTCAGCTAGGCTCATCATAGCAGGCCTCAGACCACAAACACTTTTTTAAAAATTGAGAGAATCTAAGATGCAGTCTGGTGTGCCAGCTATGACAACAATGGAAAATAATCCCCAGGAGCACAGATCTTTTTTTCCCCTGCATCCCAAAGAAGATGGCTGGGTCTCAGTAAGAGACCAACAGAATTTTTTAAGGCTGGGGTCCTAAGAGGCTCAAGCATGTACAAAGATTTTGTTTTGTTTTGGTAGCAACCCTTATCATCATATAGAATGATACTCTTGAGGGTCCCACTGTCTTCAGATATAGCTAGTCTGGGATATAGAAGGGATGGAGAGAAATCTGGTTCGGTTTGCATTTATCTATTTCTACAAATTACTTGTGTACCACAATTGAGTACGTATCACAATGAGGAAAAAATCCCTTTTATAATCTGGAACTGGGCCAGACTAAATGGAGTCTTCAGTCTGGTCCACTCTCTGCCTTGGGAAGTCCAAGAACTGTAGTGGATTGGCTCTCCCCTCCCAAAGTAGACCATCCCATCCCACAAGGAAGCTCCATATGAAAAGAGCATGTCACCCTCTGCCTGTCCCGCACAGGGATGCAAATCAGACTCCTCAGTGAGTTGGGGAACTTGAACACCATAAAAATAACACGGTTAAGTCCTCCAATCGAATCATTTGTACAAAAATGCTTATATTATAAAGGTGTGCATAAGATAGGGCGCTTAGAATTATATGCAGCTTTATATTATATGCAGAATTATAAGCAGACATCAGGAATAGCCAATAAATCATCAGTCTAATATACAGAAATCAATACATGGCAAACTTGTTGGGGTGTTTGCAAGCACTGATAAAGAGAAATGAAATGAGAGAGTAAAGAGAATATTGTCCACATACAAAAACAGTATAAATTCTCTCTAACTAATCCCTTACATAAAAACCACTATTATTTTTTAATTGTATGCATCCTTTCCACTAAAGCAAAAAAAGGGGAGAGAGAGAAGGCAATGAGGGGAGGGTTGCCACTTGATATGATTTACTTGCCAACATGTAGAAGTTATGGTTAACACATTCTGACCCTTTGACTGTGATATTTTTTTGCATCTTCCGTTCAAGAGTTTCTGTGAAAAGGCTTCGTGACAACTTTCTTTGGGCGTCAAGTGTAATCCAATACTGGATACCTAAGGGGGGGGGGGTGAACAGGTACAATTAATTGCATTCATAGAGCTTGACCCCCAAATAGTTTTCCTCCCTGAAAGGCCCCCAAATCTGCCCCAAATGGTCCCACAACTCCCTGGACAAGAAGGTGTGTGAAAGTTGCAGGTGAGAGGAGAGGAGACGAGGGCAAAGTGTCATTGGAGAAGCAGAAGTCTCTTGCAAGAGTGGAATGACAACATTGGGTACAACCCATTGTCTCTTTCGCTGTCCTTTGCTTTCTTGATTTTCTCGGCCACTTCAGATAGTCTGAAGGAGTGACAGAAGATGCATGAGTAACAAACACTTCTTCTCCTACCATCTAAAAGGCTGTCATCTTCCATGCTGACCTGCCTGCTCCCTAGAATCTAGCGGAGAGGCCTTTGTGTCTCATCTTAAGAGAATCTCTACCCAGGCCTGGGAGCTCTATATAACATTGTAGAAAAATAACTTAAATTATGAATGCCTGTGTGAAGCTTAAACCCCACAGTCCTGGTTCAATCAAGCATGGAAAAGGAAACACAAATCCTTTATTTCTCTTCTTTAGGACATGGGAACTGACCTTCTCTTTATTAATGTTTACCATGCTTTAGATGATGGAATCCCCTGATTACTGCTTTAGTCTAATATGAAATACAATAGTGTAATGGAAAGAACAGTTTATAAAACAGTAATTCTATTGTATCTTTGCATGCAGCAAATGGAAATGCAGTAAAGCCTTTAGCCTACAGTCATTTACCTGTAGGTTCTCCAGGAAATTCTTGAGGAACTGCTCTACTATATAGACAATCCATATACCAAAATTCAGTGCAATCTACTTACTTGTTTCATTCATTGTGGCCTCCTCTGATTTTAATTTGACTTTAAAACAAATTGTGGCGTTGATGAACACCCGTTGCTTTTGCATGTCATTGTTTATCTTCTGGATATTAATTTTGCTGGGCATGAATTCCATGGTAGCATTGACTTCAGCAACATCTCGAGACCTAAGACAGATGCCGTCCATGAAACACAAACATGAGATCCCTCAGAAAAGCATTTTCTAACTTTTTAATTTAAAAATGCTCATTCTTCTTAGAGCCCCTCCTATTGGTGAATTTCAGTCATCCTCCAGATTATAACAGATATGGACTCCCCAATTTTGTCATTTCTAATGTGGACTCACTTTCAAAACTGTTGCATCCATCTAAGTTACAGTTGACCCATTGAAATTAATGGACCTAAGGTAGAGAGCAATCTTATGCATAAGAAGCTAGCATAAAGCAAGTTAGTGTAAATTAGCTGGCATGAAGTTATACTAGATCCAAACCCCATTCAGCAGAGGGAAAACAAGGCTTTAGAATAGGCACAGGCAAACTTGGCCCTCGATGTTTGGGGACTACAATTCCCATCATCCCTGACCACTGGTCCTGTTAGCTAGGGACAATGGGAGTTGTAGTCCCAAAACATCTGGAGGGCCGAGTTTGCCTATGCCTGCTTTAGAAGAGTGTTCTACGCCAGGTCATGTGACTAAGCAATATGGGCTTAGGATCCAACCTAAGTACCTCCCTCTCTGGTCCTGCCCTGCCACACCCCCAGAATGCCCCTTTCAGGGGACTTTTGCCAGCCTTGGCTCAGCCAGCTTCAATTTAGGTGGCTGAGCCCTGGCTGAGCTGGGATGAGCAATTTACACTGTTGCATCTTTGGCTGAGCCAGAACTGCAGTTGTTGGCTGAGATTGGCTGAGCTGGGAATCAGCTGACTGAGCCAGCAATCTGCTGCCTCCTAATCTACTCATCCCAGTGGATCTTTGCCCTAGAATTACCCGCTTAGCCATGTTACTCTGAGTAGGATTAACACTGAATGTAATACAATGGGCTTGTCCTATATTTCTGCAGTTGTCCCCCAGTCCTTGCTTCATCTACCAATATGAACCAACAATAAAAATTTTATACAAAATTAAACAAGCCCAAATTTCTCAGATAAGAGAGTCTCTGGAGAAAAACTGCTGGAGAATTTCACCTCTCCCTTCATAATATTTGTCACTCAGAAATAGTGTAGATAATTTTGCCTCTGTCCTAGCCAATATGAACGATGTTTGTGCTGTTTTGGCTAGATAAGGATCCACACATTTAAGGAACGAGTTAACTAAAAGTCCCAGGTAACAATTACTGACAAACTGAGCATTCTTTAAAGTGAAAGCTTTATCATAAATACCAGAAGAGGGCTGCCCCTCCAAGGCCTCCAATAGTGACATCTGTCAGTCCATCTCCATTCAAATCCATTTCACCATGTATCGATTGGCCAAAAAATTTCATCTTTTCCCCATCGCCACCTGATGCAATGCGCTGTGGAAAGCACAATTCCTTTATTACAGTCAACAGGGAAATACAGAAGGTTTGACACTTCAAGATGGCAGTGTGGATAGGGATACTACTTATTTCTTTACTTTTTTGTTCAACACTCTTGGAGAATTACCGGTAAATCCTTTCCTGTATTTAAAAATGAATGACACCAGACAGGCACCAAGTCCCAAAAATACTATTTAAATTGAATTTTAGAGCCTTATAAATACCCAAATATTCACATTACAGGAAGTATCTAAAATTTGATTAATGCTGACATTCAGAGGTGAATCTAACCCGAGTTCAGATTGATATTCTTCAAAATGTGTCATTTGCTAACATATTAAATTAATTTAAACATAAAAAGCCAGTCCAGAGTGGCTTTATAAACAAATACGTGAATTTTGCAAAATTGAGTCCTCCCAAATTTCTAACAGCCCCCCCATTTCTCCTACCATCAACCCCCACCCCATTCTTGTATCTAGACATACTCTTAATTTTCTTCCATACCTGGGCATATTCTTTCCTTATAGTGTTTCCATTGCCATGGTAAACATACACAGCTCCTCGATGATCATCTTCCAGGGGGGCACCTATGACTATATCATTAAACCCATCAAGATTGAGGTCCTTTACTGAAGCAATTGAAGTTCCAAAACGGGCCCCACAAGGTTCATTCTTGTTGTGATTTGTGCAGTCATTGTGCTTCAGTAGCGAGCAGCATGTTTGCTTTATAGGCTCAAGGGTCATCTGATGTTCAAATGTTTTCTGTGGAAAAAATTACAATGGATTTCTGTCTACTTTGCTAACTTTTCCTGGTAGATGCTCATCTAGTGCATCTCGCCCATAATACTAGAAGTCCTTCTCATAATACTACAACTCGGAGTCATCTAATTTGGAAGATTCAGAACAAACCAAAGGAAGTTCTTCTTCCCACAGTGCAAGGTTAAACTATGGAATCTGTTCCCTCCAAGACTGGCCACCAGGGTTGGATGGCTGTAAATGAGGGCTAGATAAATTCATGCAGGATAAAGCTATCAATGGCTACTAGCCACAATAGTAATGTTCTACCTTCAAACCACTTGCCTGGAATCACAAATGGGGAGTATATCGTTGTACCCAAATTTGGCTTACAGTACAGGCTTCCCACAGGCATCTGGTTGCCAACGTGAGAAAAGGATGCTGGACACGCTGGAGTAATCACACATGAGAAAGGCTTAATGGCCATAAATCTCCCCATGGATAAGCTAATTGCAGGTGCAAGTTCAGCTAAGCCAGTTGCTATGGTAATGGCCCAGGACCCCAACTATGTCTGTGATTAATGCATGTCAGCTCAACGGTGAGTCAGTCTGTGAGACTGAAGCTAGTCTGTCTTTCATTGGTACTACTTTTCCAGTGATATGTCTTGAATTGCTGAACTTATTTAAAGCAACGGAGATATTTTGTCCTTGCGTGTATCTATATATATCTGTATCTGAAAAAGCCTACAAGCTATATATATCTACATTCAGAACTGTTTTACTGAGCCTTATCTTCTGCAAGAATAAACTATCTGAACCTTCCTCTGCTTCTGACTGGTACTGGGAGCAACTTTCACTGCATGGGTATCTCACCTAAGATTCCTAACATAACAGATCTAGCTGGATTTGTCTTATGCTCTTGATGTTTAAATCCCAACACAGTTCATTTCTTCCTTACCTGGTTCAATGAATAAACATACACCTTGCCTTGTTCTTCTTTTTCGGTCCCCATGTACATAGGTGCTCCCACGAGAAGAATATCAGTGAATGTATCTTTGTCAATGTCAATGGTTGTGATAACACTTCCAAAATAGGAGCCAATCTGTAATTGTACAAAATAGGATCCCCTCATGTTTGTAATCAATATGCATTTTATTCTTATTTAATGTATAAACCACGTATCATTAAAGATGCCAAAGCAGTGTGTTCAAAAATGAAGAGATACTCAGTACAAGTAAAAGAAGGAGGATGCTGTTGCTGGTTCTAGAAGTGGAGAGTGGAAACAGCTGCAGCTACTGACTTGTCTAGGTAAAGGAAAAAGGAACCCCTGACCATTAGGTCCAGCTGCAGCACTCATCTCGCTTTATTGGCTGAGGGAGCCGGCGTATAGCTTCCAGGTCATGTGGCCAGCTTGACTAAACCGCTTCTGGTGAAACAGAGCAGTGCACAGAAATGCCGTTTACCTTCCCGCTGGAGCGGCACCTATTTATCTACTTGCACTTTGACGTGCTTTCAAACTGCTAGGTTGGCAGGAGCTGGGACAGAGCAACGGGAGCTCACCCTGTAGTGAGGATTCGAACCGCTGACCCTCTGATCGGCAAGCCCAAGAGGCTCAGTGGTTTAACCCACAGCGCCAACCACAAAAGAGATAAGAGAGTTGCTGCAGTGTGGTAGGTTGTTGCTGGCCCTGGAGGCTCAATTCCTACAATTTGTAGGGACTCTGGAGGTATGATCCCAAAGAGAGTCACCACTAGGGCACCACCTCCTTCAATTATCTGTTGCTAAATTTATTATCTAAATACATGACTGCATCTGATACTTGAAATGAATATTGTGTAGTCATACATTCAGCATTACTGATTTATAAGCAGCTTCAGACACAGGGTAGAATTGTTCAGAACTGCAGCAAGGATTCGTGCTCTATTGGTTTTTCTCTACTGTTCACACTTTTTTTCTGGCAATATTCAGCATGGGACAAATATATATCATTCTGAAGTATGTGAATTGCAATAACCCCAATTACTTACTTGCTCCCCATTTAATCTTTGAAGTATTTCTATATCTGCTCCTCTCATTCGATATATGATAACTTGACCAGTGTGATTATATCGAGGCTGACCAGCAATGTACAGCACATCTCCAGGCACTGAAGCTGAATTCACTGTATAACCTAAAATAAAGAAAGGGAGAGACAACGTTCATTCTCAGGATACTTTGATAATAACTACTTGTGCCTCTTTAAAAAAAGAAAAAGCATGCATAAATATATTTCATAGAATCATAGAGTTGGAAGAGACCACAAGGGCCATCGAGTCCAACCCCCTGCCAAGCAGGAAACACCATCAGAGCACTCCTGACATATGGTTGTCAAGCCTCTGCTTAAAGACCTCCAAAGAAGGAGACTCCACCACACTCCTTGGCAGCCAATTCCACTGTCGAACAGCTCTTACTGTCAGGAAGTTCTTCCTGATGTTTAGGTGGAATCTTCTTTCTTGTAGTTTGGATCCATTGCTCCGTGTCCACTTCTCTGGAGCAGCAGAAAACAACCTATTTCCAATAGGCCAATGCAGTGCACTCCTAACTAAGGGTATACAGCAGGTTGGCTAGCTGAGAGAAAAGAATGAACTGGAATATTGGTGTCACCTAAGTATGCTGCAAGAGGCTCATTTCTTTCCGAAGACTTGTTATAAAATGTGTCATTTCTCGGGATTTGAAAGGCATTGTCCTTTAGCATGACGACAGTTCCATTCCAGTCATAAGCTCCAACTGCTCCAAGCATGATCCAATCCTTACATAGCAGGAAAAATCAGTTAGTTACATAAACCATCTACTTTTAACTATGGATCTCTACGACAACTCTCATTTTATATATCCATGAAAAAGAGGAGGTGTCCTGGAAAAAGAGGATATATGGGAACCCGATGTGGGTGACCTCATAGGAATTATACGTACATATACCCACTGTGACAGGAAGTGAGGCCGCTGTAGGGGTAAGCAACGAAACTGACAATTCACTGTGCTAGAGAGAAAACTAAAAATTTAAAAATTTTAAGATTCTTCTCCTGTTAGCTTCACAAAATGTTTAGGCGTCTGTGTCCACCCAGAAAAAACCCCACTGCACATGACACCTTGAGTTCCATGATGGTAGAAAGATGAGATATAAATTTCATTGATTTATTTATTCATTTTCAACTACGATATATTGCCCCAGTTTTCGAGGTGGCTCATAATCTCTCATTCCACGCTCCCCCCCCCCAATTAGCACTCATGTGGTAATTCAACATGCCAAATAGCTCCCGCCCTAACCTTGCTCATGCCAGCTTGCCCCATGCCTGGCACCTGCACATTCAGCACAGACGCCTCCAGTGAGCAACATGTGCAACTGTACGTGCAAAATTGTCCATGTGATCTGGAACCCCATTTGCACAGGCTTCCAGGTTGCATGGATGACTTTGCATGTACAGATGTATACAGGAAATCTACCCCCACTGCATATTGTCATGTTAAGCCGTTGCGGGTGGGACCCTCAGTGCTTCCCTTCTTCTTGCTTGAGCAATAGTTTCGAAAAGGGCTTGTGTCCCCAGATCATCAGAAATGCAGTCTGTGCACACCCCCAATGTTTTGCCATGGCCGTATGTGGGGAAGAAGTGAGCCCCCCAAAAGGGGAAAAGTCATTAAGTCCTACTGTGCAGCAATGCAATGAGACGTGTTTGGAAGTGTTTAGAAATTGTATGGAGTTTGAAAGGAAGGAGGTATCATCAGTATTGTGGGTTAAAGGTAATTTTTTTTAAATAACACAAACCTGGCCAAAGCATTACAGTGATTTTTCTGTTTGAGGATATTCAAGATCTTCCTTCTGAAGAACAATTTATTTTAAAGAATAGCTATAGCCATAGATGACTGGTTAGTTTACCTGGGAATAATGAGCACTGATTCCAGCTTGAGACATTTCCATTTCAAAAGAGGATGCCAGCTGGTCCTTCGTAGCTATAAAACAGGAAATGCTTATTGTTTCAACGCAAATGGATCAAATACTGACTATAAATAATTCCTAACTAGAGGAAAGACTAGACCGTTTATTAAGAGTTACCTTAACTTGGACACTGAGAGAAATATTTCAAACAGATATATTTTATTAGAAGAAATGTCAAAAATCTATCCAGTTCTCTCAAGTAGCAAAATCCTGAATTCTTGAAGTATTAACCATCAGGTGCCTTGTCATCCATCAGATGTCTTCAAATCCCTACCCAGCTCACTAGGTGACTTTGAGCTAGTCATGACTTCTCAGACTAACCTACCTCACAGGGTTGCTGTGAAAATAAAATGTTTGAAGATATCTTGTCCAAGTCTGGTTTAAACATAGTCATTTAAGGGAGAGCATGATGATTAACTCAGAACCATTGAGTAGGGTCTACTCAAAGTTAAACTTAATTGAATACAACTCAAACATTTTATGCAAATGTCTTCCCCTTTGCGGAAGATGCACTGTTTTTGGCAACTCACAAACTGTCTCCCTTCTTTAAAAGTGTCAAAGCTATTAATTTTCAAAAGTACAATCAGGGATAATAAGTAACAAATGTGTTCTCTGTTTCGTTATCTTGCGGTTTGAAAGTTATTTTTTTCAGGTCATTACGTTGACTAACATCTCCAGTTACATGTAGGACAAGAGGATAGGAATATCATGCAGCTGGATTTTTTTGCAGTTTTGTTTTTTTTAACAGCAGACTATAAAAGTTGAGAGTGAACATCACATGTATTTCTTACTAGAATTATTACCTATGGATTGCACTACCAGGCAACTTAACCCGTTGTGGGCTGGAAGTTATGACATCAAAAGAAATCCAACTGGAAGATTCACTCATAGGCATCAGTATATTGAACTAAGGGCAGTCTCATTAAGTTGAGAGGAAGAATATAATATTGGATCTAGCTATTTGTTAAAATCATTAATAGTCTTCTTTCCAGTCAAGAAACTGAAAGTCATTTACAAAATAAAATGCAACACTAAAATGTTACAGTTTGCAATTTCTATGCCAGCTATGCATAGACTTGACAGGGACTTCAAAGGACATCACCTGCCATAGGAATTCTACTACTTCTGCAGAATCGCTCAGTGTTGGCCATCCAGCCTCTGCTTAATCCCCACGTCACACCACTGAAGAGGCTAGCCATGGTTCTGCTGAAAATGCAGCTGTCCTCTTCAGCAGCATGAAATGCTGCTGTGGAAATGGCAACGAAATATCTGGCTGTATAGATTGTTTTCCATTTGCACATACAGATACACAGAGCTCGGTTGGAATACAACCAATTTATAAGTGAGGAAATGAATACTTTTCACTAGCCAAGAATATATATATCCCCCTTAACTGAAACAAGCTGCAATGCTGAGAAGCCATTGTGCCCAAACATTGTTTCTGTACAAATCCAATCATTCTAATGAGGTTCCTAATTATTTGTTAGCAATGAGATGCTAATTTGTGTATTTTCATAAGTGAATTCCTATATTTATGCTCTCTGTTGACACTGCTGCAAATGTCACCCACAAGCAAGTCTATAATGATTATTCAGGAAAGACTGAGATTTTTAAATGTGAAGTATCCACAGATGTTTTCCCTGCTAGGAAATATAATCATTTGCAAATTACTTCTACTGTTGCCTAACATTTTAAAGCACCACTAGCACATTAAGCACTAGAAAGAACACAGAAGCAACACTGTTCCTGCCAAGATGGCTTAGAAAGCAACGGACAGATTAGAATAGAGGCCTGCAAAAGATTAACAAGAACAGAAGTTTGACTGATATTTAACATGCCAGGGCTTTAGGTCACAGCAGGCCCTGAATCTTGGTTCCAAAGGATATCTGTCAATAACCCAGCCTGTGCAACGCTGTGATCTTTTGGTGTTTCTGTAAATAATACTGTGTGCATATATAATATTTCTGCTGCCTTGTGGGATGTTTTCAGGAGAGGAAAAGCCTAAGGAGTAAACCCCACACAAATCCAGAGTAGAGTCCCTAAGGCGATTGGATGACCCCTGTTATGCCTCCTTCTGGCATCTCCTGCAGCCAAGCTGGTGCCAAACGTGATTGCTCTGCTTTCCTTTAGACCACATCAGCTAAGCCAAGTGGTCACCTGGGCAGCCCAGAGCCTCCATACACACTGCCCAGGCTTGCGTCCAGGGAGGTCACTTTGACGCTGCTACACAGTGGTTTGACTTCACCCCTGGAGGCACACTCCATTGTCTCTCAAGACAGATGGATGACAACAATATGTATACAATACAAGCAACTTTAGGGTGAACTGTCAGTAAGTATAACATGTAGATGTAGGTTGGGGTGGGACGGTGGGAGAGGGTATCTAGGAAAGTTGGAAATGATTGGTTAAGGGTTAGAAAGTTTGAATCCTGGTGGGAGACAGTTTACGAGTCAGTTGAGTTTGGGACGGGGACGCAGGTGGCGCTGTGGGTTAAAGCCTCAGCGCCTAGGACTTGCCGATCGAAAGGTCGGCGGTTCGAATCCCTGCGGCGGGGTGCGCTCCCGCTGCTCGGTCCCAGCGCCTGCCAACCTAGCAGTTCGAAAGCACCTCCTGGTACAAGTAGATAAATAGGGACCGCTTACCAGCGGGAAGGTAAACGGCGTTTCCGTGTGCAGCTCTGGCTCGCCAGAGCAGCGATGTCACGTTGGCCACGTGACCCGGAAGTGTCTCCGGACAGCGCTGGCCCCTGGCCTCTTGAGTGAGATGGGCGCACAACCCCAGAGTCTGGCAAGACTGGCCCGTACGGGCAGGGGTACCTTTACCTTTACCTTGAGTTTGGGAATGGGTGGTAGCTGCAGTGAAAGCTGTAGGTGGAGAGAGCGTTTGGATGGCAGCAGGACTGGTTTGATAAGTAGCATCAGCATTGTTATATCAGTCATTGTTTTTTGTGATAAGAAGTAACAAATCAAATAATACAGAATTGACCCCATATGTCTCTGTACACTAAGTGATTAAAAATGCTTATTTATTTGTGTTAGATGTATCGGTTGGTTGCTCAAGAGCAATCAGGCAATATGCCTCAATTGTTGTGGTTTATTCATGTCCGACTCTGTCAGACTCCTGTCTTCCACTGCCTCCCGCAGTTTGGTCAGACTCATGCTGGTAGCTTTGAGAACACTGTCCAACCATCTCGTCCTCTGTCATCCCCTCCTCCTTGTGCCCTCCATCTTTCCCAACATCAGGGACTTTTCCAGGGAGTCTTCTCTTCTCATGAGGTGGCCAAAATATTGGAGTCTCAGCTTCAGGATGTGTGCTTCCAGTGAGCACTCAGGGCTGATTTCCTTCAGAATGGATAGGTTTGATCTTCTTGCAGTCCATGGGACTCTCAAGAGTCTCCTCCAGCACCATAATTCAAAAGCATCAATTCTTCGGCAATCAGCCTTCTTTATGGTCCAGTTAGTCTGTTCTAAAGCTTTCTTATTGGTGGTAAAAACCTTTAGAATGCAGAGCGCCTCTATTCCATGTCTTGCTCATTCACTGGCAGAATCTGAGAGTGGCTGGTGCTTAAATCTTCCCCAGCAGAGTAGTTTCTTGACCCCCAGTCTGCGCCTCCCCTCTCTGCGCGGAAGCCTACTGCGCACAGACGACTTGGGTAAAGGAGGACCTCCTTCCTCCCCGCTTTGCCCAGGCGATGTGTCCTGGCCTTGCCTTGCCTCCTCCGAGCCCTGCATCTCCTCTCCACTAGAGGCGTGGCTTCCTTCCTCCACTGAGGAAGTGCTGCTTCCCACGATCTTTGGGGGTGGGAAATGTCGAGGTACTGTGGTGGCAGAAGTAACCCAGCTCAGATCCGTACATCTTACGAAGAGTGAATAGGTGTGTCGAGGTGAGTCTGAGTAGTGCCAGGCACCATGTAGCCTTGTGGGCAAGGGTGGCATGACAAAAAGTACATACCCTCCACCTTTTCACAGATTAGGGTCACTCCTGTATAACCAGGAGATGGAATTTGTACAACATGTTATATTGTTTTGCCCTTTTAATGCTGAAGCTTGTCATCAAATAATCTCCCCTTGTTGTCCCAACTAGCAGGAAGGTCAGCTCAATGCTATGTTAAATATTTGCTGGGAAATAAAATCCCATGGGTGTCAGCAGCGACCAATTTTCTAGCAATGGTAGTGAGAACCTATTAACCATCTGAAGCTGGAATAATCATTATGTGAATATTTGAGCTGATGGTGTTTACGATATGGTTTGCTTTGTTTTTTGCTCTGTTGTTAAGATGAAAGTATGTATACTAGATGGTTTTATTTTTCTGGCTTCTGGAATGTAATAGATTGATGGCTATCTATATAAAGAGGTTGGGCTAGTATTGAATCCAGCACCATGTCAAGGGGCCGATAAGACATAATCCAGACTCAACAGCACCCTGAGTAGAAAGTAACAACTAAAAGTCATGCGAGAAGACGGTTACAGAAGAGAAAAGCAGGGAAGCAAGCTGCAATCAGATCCTGCACAGACACTAAACTGCATTTATGTCACTTAAGTTGACATTTAACAGCTGAGGAACACTGAGGCATAATATTAACCAACTAGCCTAAGAACAGTCATTGAATCTGTGCCAGAAAACCCCCGTGTCATCTTCCCTACTAGCTGAAGTCTGGCTGGGGCTGATGGGACTTGTAGTCCAAAACAAAGAGTTTTTAGCCAATGCTGAATCCTGCTGCCACATCATGAAAGACCAAATGGACCATTGGTCACAGGATTGGCCAAGACACTGTGAAACATAAGGCAGCTGCTTCAAACCACCTAATGATAGGACCAGCTCTGATTAGTCTGGCCTCATGCAGCAATCGTTATTTTATTGTATTCCTGAAAAATGAAAAAAAAGGGAATTTCACTGTTGACCCTGGAGTGAAAAGAAGATGAATTCCAGAATTGCCCTTTCTTGATTCAACTGCATAATGGAAAACTCCAGCAGCAGGAAACCATTTCTCCCTCATGAATATAATGCAGGAACACATTCAAATTAAAGAAAAGAGGCAACCAAACATACCTTCCAGAGCAAATATTCTCTCTCCAAGAGCTTCAACAATAGTAAGCAGTGCCAATTCATCCGAGACATTGAAGAAATGCTTTTCTGTTGGCTCACTTGCAATCGATTTTATTTCCTCAACCAGTTTTTCAGTGCTTAGGTTGCCTCTGTTGTAGTGGCCAAGAATCTATGGCATTTCCAAAAAGACATGCTAGTGTCGCAAGGTTTCAAAAAGACATTCCTGTAGCTCACAAGTGGTACCACATGGAAAACTGAAGAAGCAAATACAGGAACCATTGCCTTGGGAGATCGCTTAGCCATGGATGTTATATAACTATATAAATTGCCCTGCTATGACCAGCCCAGACAGAAACACCACTCAAGTCTGGACATGGCCTGTGGAGATCAGCAATTAGGTTGCATGATGGGAGGCTCCCATCACTGAACCTTCTGCTGGAATGTGTGTTCTTGGCTATGCCATCTGTTGATGTTGACCATGGTCTAGAGAGCACTGCCCAAGGTTGCAAAGCCAACCATATTGCACCATTAATGCTTCACTGGCCATTGCAATTTTGAGAAACAATATACCCCAGCAAGGAAAAGCTTTGTGGGTGCCAAATATGTGATTGTACAAGGGGAGCTGGCCATGTAACATAAGAAGAACCTGATGGATCAGGCCAACAGCCCATCTAGTCTAGCATCCTTGTCTCACTGTGGCCAACCAGATGCCTATGGAAATCATCCATAAGATCTATATTATAGAAATGTGCTACATGGATTTATTATGGTGGGAACTGGGAGAAGCCCAAAGCTAAACATATCCATTTCCCAAAGAGGAGCTCAGCTTTGCCAAACAGATCTCCTTGGCCATTATCTCTCTTCAGACCCAAACAAAAAGAATCAAACTTATGCATACAGTTTGTACAAGCACATAAAGTCCTCCCTCTCTTAGCTCTTCATTTGCAAAGTGAAGAAAATAATATAGATCTACCTTGTATGTGGTATGAATTACTGAGATGCTGTAGGCAAAGTGCTACACCATTATTCTGAAAAGATGGTCATGCAGCTAATGCAGCATGTTTCCAGATAAACTTGAGGAGAATGGAAGGAGAAAATTCTATGGATCTTTAGGCTCCTGAAAGTGCCACTTACAGCAATTGAAAATCTCTGTATATTTTCTTTTTCGCAATCTTCAATCACTTTCTTTAATCGATAGTTGTCATGAGATTCTCCATCTGTCACAACTACCATGACTTTCTGGACCCCTGGGCGTGCTCCACGAGCTTCTGTAAAAGCTTCTTTCCTAAAAAAAAGTCAGAGAAAGAGAGCGATGCACAAGAGAAAAGCAGCTGCAGGCATTCTCCCAGCTAATGGCTATAACCAATTATAAGCAGCAAGTACCAAACTAAGCAGGATCAACAGTAGCTAGTATGACATGCAATAAGTAATAATTTATTAAAGCCTAATACTACATCTGTAGAACCAATAGAATTATATTGGCTGAACAGAGTCTCTGCAACCGGGATGGCTAACCTGTCGCCCTTTAGTGTAGCTGGACTCCCAACTTCCATCAGCCCCAGCCAGCATGACCATTGGTCAGGGATGATGGGAGGTGTAGTCTAGAAACCTCTGGAAAGTCACAGTCTCCCCATCATTGGGCTGGGGTGTTTGATTTGGGTTAAAATCCTTCCTCAAACATGAAGCTCACTGGGTCAGTCACCCTTCCTTACCCACTTTGTATTATGAAGAATAGTAAACAAATGTTCTAAATAAGTAAACAAACTCGGAGCTATATCCAACAAAGTTTGTGCAAGTACTTCCACTTGTGGATCAGAATTTTCCCTTCCACTTCCTTTCACCACAGTCCTCCAGATCCTGCAACCCTACTTTCAGGCAGAGAGGCCAAGTTAATTCCAGCATCACAGAATTCCAGCATTACAAATATTAACTTGCACAAAACCAACTTGTAAATTAGTGACAATTGGCGAGCATATGAAAAACCAACATGGTAGCTCATGGGGGCTGGTATAGCATCTTAACCATGATAACTATTGCACTGTATGCAGTACTTACCTTGCTGTATCAATTCCAAGAGCTGTCATGGTCTGGCGTCCTCCCCGCTGACCAATTTTCTTTGCTGCAACAAGCACTTCTTCCGTAGTTGTATATGTGTTGAGGTTAAATTCATGGGTGACATTTTCTCCATATTGAACAATCCCAACCTATAACACATAACGTCTGCTAAAGTAAGAATTGCAATGATGCTATAATAGAAGAAGAAGAAGAAGAAGAAGAAGAAGAGGAGGAGGAGGAGGAGGAGGAGGAGGAGGAAGTTGTTTTTTGTACCTCGCCCATCTGACTGGGTTGCCCCAGCCACTCTGGGTGGCTTCCAACAGAATATACGAAAACACAATAGAACTACTCTTGGCACCTGCTCTGACAAATGGGGGGGGGGGGAGAGAAGGAGACACACAGTGGCAGTCTGCATGCATCACCTTCTCCTGCCTTCCAAACTGCATGCTTTATGCCAATACCCTCCAACATTTCTCCGATGAAAATAGGGACGTCCCAATCCGTAATGATAATTTCCCCCCCAATTTTTTTAATTGATTTTCCAAAAATTCAAAACAAACAAACAAACAGACAAACAAACATACATACATCCTGTTTAAATCTTGGCAACATTATTAAGTGACTTCCTCAAGTCGCCTTGGTTGAATTTCATTATATATCATTTTAACAGTTTTCCAAAATCGATTTTCTCAAAAAATTAACTTGATCACTTAACATCTTTCATTCTTTCTAATTTAGCTTTAAAAATCTTGAATCGATAATGATAATTTTAATATTTATACTCCACACATCTTACTGGGCTGCTTGCCCAGCCAACTTATATAAAAACATAATAAAACATTAAACATAAAAAACCTTCCCTATACAGGATTGCCTTCAGGAGGCTCAGGGTTCGGATAACTCCATACCCTCCAACATTTCTCCAATGAAAATAGGGACATCCTAAGGAAAAGTGGGACATTCTGGGATCAAATCAGAAACCGGGATGGCTTCTCTAAATTAGGGATTGTGGCGATCACACAAGGCTCCCGGACGTTTGACAGTCTATTGACCCTGTGCCACCACTGTGATTGCTTTCTTCACTGCCACCACTCTGCTTCTCATGGGGACACACGGAGTCCAGACAGTTGTTAACATTAACAAATAATAAAGTTTATTTTTAAATGCAGGAACAAGCGTATGGTTTCAGTTTATTCTTCTCTTGTCAGTTTCTTAATCTTAGTTCCCAACAACTCCAAACTGATTATTCCAACTCTCTGTCTGACTCCCCTAACAATTCCTCTCACTCTCTCACAATACAACTTGACCAACCCACTGCCTATTTCTCCCTCTTCCTTCTCCAATTCCCAAACCTCAACTCTCAACTCCCAAACCTCAACTGACTTTCAAAACCTCCCACTCTAACTTTTACTCCCCCCCATGCATTCTCACTGGCCAATCACATCACACTCATTTTAACCCTTTCCTTATGACCCACCTAGGAGGCAAACGCCACAGGGATGTCCCTGGAAAATAGGGACACTTGGAGAGTCCCAACTAAAGAAGTGCAAGGCCTTCAAATCAAGGCCACTCCAGAGCACCAGATCGGGCCCCGAATGGGGTTGTGCAGAGCCCATATCTATGCGCTTATAGTGGGTTCCTCTTGCTTTCTGCTCAAGACAGAGAAGCCATCTGTCAGAGCCACCCGAGGTCCCAGCTCACAAGAGACCAAAATCCAGTCCAAGTTATATACAAAAGGTTTTATTGAAGAACATTGTTGTCGTTACATCCAAGCTCCGTGGCTCAGCATCTGTTACCCTTAGATGTTAGAAGTCTCCTCTGAGTCAGTCCCGCCCCTGCACCAGCTTAAGAGGCTTGTACTGCTCCACCTTTTCCTCTCCTTCCTTTTCCGCAGGGTCTTCCTGCCCCCCTGTGCTCCCTCCCTCCGGGACTCCCCCGAGGCTGAGTCTTCTGACGCCTGCTCCCCCCTCCTTCGTGCTTTGGGACCAGGCTCCTCCTCAGGGCTCTCCTCATTTCCGCGCGCCTCCACATTTGAACTTGGCGCGCGTACGTTGCTTCTGACCTTCCTTTCGACCGTTACGCTACTCTCGGTACTACACTCCTCCCCTTCCGGCAGGACGTTCTGCTCCGAACTCCTTCCCCTCTCTGCTTCCTGTTCTGCTCTTTCTGACACACTGGCAACTCCACCCCCTTCACTCCGTTCAGACGGAGAGGCCGGTCCCGATCTCCAACCCCCACTGGGGATTCCCTCTTCGTTCCCTTGCTTCTGACTGCTTCCCTCTCTACTGCCCCTTGGCCTGACCAGGGGGGCTCCCTTTTGGGAATCCTCGGATTCACTTGACGAACTCACTGACAACCTCGGGTCGTCGTCGTCCTCTTCCTCGTCGCCCTGGGATCCCTCCCCCTCGCTCTCTGTCCCTGAAACCCTGACACCATCTAAAATGTGAAAACTGATTCACACTTGGCAAAAGCTTCCTAATGGAAAACCTGTTCTGGAGAGGACATTAGCATGGATCACACTTGTAACAAAGCCTTACATATCCATCACATGAACACATGGAAGGAAGTCGCTGCTGGGGGCAGCTGACGCCTTGTGCTTTTGGCAGTACAGTTGCACGTGTGCGTGCTCATCAAACACACACTGTACGCGAAGTCCCTTAATTTCCCCAACTTCGCTTGTAAAAGAAACATGAAACAGAAAAGAAAGAAAGATAAACAACTCTCTCCCCACCCCGAAAAATAACCTCTTTCTTCATCTCCACTTGCTTTGATGTTATGGGAGGTTCTTGACTAGAGGTGATCTGTGCAATGTTCCATTAGCATATTTCAAGTTTATGTTTGCCTTTGATATTT
Organism: Podarcis gaigeae; assembly: GCF_964106915.1. Lineage (NCBI taxonomy): Eukaryota > Metazoa > Chordata > Lepidosauria > Squamata > Lacertidae > Podarcis > Podarcis gaigeae. Next base: position 43,394,334 of record NC_139687.1, read on the forward strand.
TGAGTACACGCCGCTCAGTTGTGGGGTGAAAATGCACCTTGATTTGGCATATTTATCTGTTCCTCATCTATTATTAAAAGCCCTGTAACATTGACAGATTGAATATCAATAAGGCCTCTACAGGTTTTATCTAATCGTATTCTTTTATAGCTGGGCCAGTTTGCATTTTTAGTTTAGGCTTTGCAGATGTGCTTCCCAATCAGTTTTATAACCCATCTCTTTTTAGTAAAAACATCTTTGTTTACTGGCACTCACTGGTGCCATTTGAACCGAAGAACGTGAACGGAAGCACAGGTGTTTTACGGTTGCAAAAATTAAAATAATGATACCACAGTTATTACTGCGATTATAGAGTTTCATCTGAAGGAAACATGAAAACCACAGTTACAAAAATAAAATGTTAGTACGACACTTCATAGTTATTTTATTACAAATCTGAAACTCCTGGCGCAAGTTGCAGTCATTCCAATCTCCACCCTTGACTATGAGGTTTCTGTTTCAGGTGTGACATGCCTTTACAAATGCATTACAGCTAGAAGAAAAAGGAAGCAGGCTGAAAACCGGGGTGCAGGAAGTGAGAAGGAGTAATTTCACATTATGACTGCAGAAAAGAAATTAGATACAAAGATTCTTCATCCACCAGTTATACTAGAATTCAGGATTGCATGAACCAGTAACAAAAAAGTAGCAGATTTGAGACCCACAACACATAACCTTTGTTCTGGTGTTTACTGAGATCTTTGTTTCCATGTACTCAAAATGTACTCAAATAGATGAACCTCTCTGGGAAAAGAGATCCAGACCCTGGGTGTAGCCGCTGAAAAGGCCCTCTTCTAAGTCCTCACCACACACCTTAGATAGAGGTAGGACATAGGCTGCCAAATATTGGAGAAAGGTGTCCTTCAGGTCGGTGAAGGATATTTTCAACCATAACCAACACTTTTAATAGCATTATCATAAGGACTTCCTCTCCTCTTCTCTCCCAAAACAGATTGAGGGGCCATGTGCTGGAAGGAGAGGGAGGGGAAGTTCTGTTGCATAAGCAGAAGTCCTTGCGCTAATGATACGACTTGATTGGATACAACCCTATATGCCTGGAACATAAATATCATTGGTTATATAGCTTCCAGTGTAATGCTGCACATTTTTAGCTGGAAATTTAACAAATACTCAGAAGTAAGCTTCATCAAGTTCATTGAGACTTACTTCTAGCTAAGCAGATTCAGGACTTCAGCCTTACTCTTTCCCCTTCATCCCCAATCAAAAACAGAAAACAAAACATGTTTTTTGCCATACCTGTGTCTCTTTGGGGCCTATGTCCATATTTCTCAGCAGGCTGTCCAAGAAAGCAGTGACACTCTCCCATGGGTAAATACTGTTGGAGCCATCAAGAACAATAACAATGTCCAGCTGGGTCTTGCATTCTGCAACGTGAATTGTTGGATCTTAAAGAAGTGCCCCAATGCATCAGGAGGAAATTAATAAGGCCTTAAAAAAAAATCTAAACTAAATCTTAGCTGGCACTCTCAATACTTTACTTGCAAGGACCCCTCCCCTTTACTTTCAGGGGAAATTACTTTTAGGTAAATATGCTAATATCACAGGCTGCAACATTTAATTGTTCGGTCTTGATGGCGTTACTTATACCTCTTCTTCTGCATCCCATTGACATTTCTTCTTCTGGAGTTAATTTATACAACTGAGACTTGCTGAGACTCTAAATGGGAACTCTGAAAGCAGGAGTACAGGGAGGAAACCTGTGGCCTTCCAGGTCTTATTGGGCTTCAACTTCCATCACCCCTGAGTACTGGCTGTGCTAACTAGGGCTGATGGGAGTTGGCGTCCAAAAACATCTGGAAGGTCACAGGTTTCCCATTCCAGAGCTAATGAAGAAGAAGATCCTCAGTTGTTGACCTTTAAAGTCAGTGCCTAAAGCAGCCTGGGAAGCCCGGTTGCTGGGCAAGAGCATTAGGATGACAAAGGTGAGTAGAAAAGTTAATATCCAATTTCCCTGATAGAATATATTCCGATGCATGTCACTGTGTGCAATAATCGTCACATGCACGCTTGCCAACCAGATATACAGCTGAGGGTGGCGTTTAGGAAGGAACAGTAAATTTTTTACAGTAGTGGTACATAGAAGAGGATACTTCTGTTGGGATGTATCTAAGGCAGTGGAAGTGTGAACCCAGACACGTTGGCAGTGGCACACTATGCTACTAGAACCGTGTTGCAGGCAGAGGGAACAGCTGGCCTTATCCCTAATGCACTACAGCTCAGGATTTCATTAGCAACCCAAATGAGAAACTACCCAGTTCACACTTTTTGAGACAATATGTGAACTGAAGCACAGCTACCCTTTGAAACTCACACTTCCCCAAGTTTTGTGATGCTATTTTGCAGCCAAATAATGTGCTCACAAATGCGTGTACTAGGGAATGTTTGCATAAAAACACATACATTTTTTGGAGGGTGGGAACCAAGACAAACACAAAACTGCAAAGGTGACGTTGGTATCTGACTGTTTTGGCAGTAGATCAGCAAGGATTCTGACTCCCAGTTGTTTCAGAAAGGGCATTTTACACTAGTGTTCATCCTCAATAGATAGTTCAGATGTTTTACACTTGCCACAAGTTCCTCAGTTGCTGGCTATCCCAGAGCATGTGATTATGCACATAAATAAAACACGTGATCCAAGTTGCTGTTACTGGCTGGCTGAAATGTCTGTGATTTCCAAAAGAAAGGATGCCTTCAAGATCCCAGGAATTGCAGCAACTAATAACATCCAGCATTTCCTGGCTCTCACGTACTTTGACATGTGCAAAAATGTCTGGGATGGGTCACATATGTCAGGGGGGTGCGAGGTATGCAACATTCAAAGTGGCTCTAAGTCAAGAAAACAACTGTTCTGGCTTCCTCAGTGATGACTCAGACAAAACCAAAGAAATATGGTTAGTCTGGCATTATTTATAATTGTCCTCAGCCAGGGAGCAAGAAGAAGAATTTGGAGAAAGGAGAAGCAAAACCATATGTTCCCACAGCATGCTCTCTGGGAAACGGATCATAAAGCAATTCTGAAAGCAAGACAGTGCATTTCTTCAATGGGATCTACCTCTGGGAATCAATATAAATAATGGAATTCCATTAAAATAACAGTAGGACAGGTTGGTAATGTGTTGAACATCTTGCCTTGCAGACCAGTCAAGTCACATACTGGAAAGGTCCAGGAGAAACCTAAAAACCTCTCTAGTAGTGTAGGGTTTATATGAGTGGGATCTGAAATGTACTGTTGCAGGATGAAGTACCATTGTTTAGGATTCCAGCCACTCCAATCTAGTGACACCTGTAAATTCCTCCACCTCCAACATTCAGTCAGAGTTCCATGGCCATTGAGTATGTCCATTCCTAAAGAGATTATTTTGGGTCCTCGCTAGGAATGGATGGAACTGTCAATTTTTGTTTCTTTCATTTTCTCATTTTTTTCCAATCTAAAGTTCAGTGTTCCACATCAGTTCCTGATTTTTTTCCTCTTGTTCCCAAGAAAATTCACCAGCATTTTTCTGGGAATTTCTCCTAAAATATATATGTCTGCATCCTGTTTTGCCCAGCACATTTTTCCAAAGCAGTTCCCCCACAACAGGCACCCCCAAACTCGGCCCTCCAGATGTTCTGGGACTACAACTCCCATCATCCCTAGCTAACAGGACCAGTGGTCAGGGATGATGGGAATTGTAGTTCCAAAATATCTGGAGGGCTGAGTTTGGGGATGCCAGCCCTACAATAATGCATATTTGTATTTATTTATTTTTTACTAAAATACCTGTTTTCATGGACATTTTGCTCCATTATATGCCTTTTTGTACATACTGCTTGGCTTGAGAACAGCACCTCAAAATTCAGGCAAATGCAAATTTCCAAGGATGGCTGTGTTTTGGTTCCAAATTTCTTCCCCATTCCTAATGCTCACCTAGCATTTTCTTTCAAAGGTTTCACATCTCTCTGCAAAGTTTGGGGTTCCTTCAAGCCTGCTTGATATCTTATTTTGTGCATGGGGTGCCCTTTTGGCAACATAACCAATGGCGCCCACAGCCTGAACATCAGAAATAGATAGTATGGGAGTGCAGCAGTAGCAGCAGCCGCCAGGCCATTTTATGCAAAAATATCGCAGCTTGTGGAATGCCTTCCCAAGGGAAGCTTGCCTGGCCCCTTGTGAAGATGCCATTTCAGTGTCTGGTGCAGACATTTTCCCAGGCCTTTGAATTATTTGAGGCTGTTGAGAACTAACATGTTTATTATGCTCTGTTGGGTTTTATGTGCTGCGTTCCACTGCTGTTTTAAATTGTTGCTGTGTTGTAGATTATTATTGTATCATTATTATATATATATTCTGGACTTTATCTCTTATAAGTTGCCCTGCTACCTGGTGGCGAAAGTGTGGGATATAAATCTTAGGAACAAAAAATAAAATAAAATCTTCCTTTGAAATATAGCCATGATGTTCCATGATGGGTGAGTTCTAGCAGCTGAAAATATGTATTTGCCAAATAGTCCAGCTTTCTAGATAGAATCACATGTCTTTCTTTGGACTACTGTCAAGGGAAAAGGTGGGTACTACTACTACTAATGGTAGGTAAAGTAAAGGTAAAAGACCCCTTGACAACCGTCCAGTCACGAGCGAATATGGGGTTGTGGCACCCATCTCACTTTCAGGCCAAGGGAGACAGCGTTTGTCCACAGACAGCTTTCTGGGTCATATGGCCAGCATGACTAAGCTGCTTCTGGTGCAAGGGAACACCATGACAGAAATCAGAGCACACAGAAACGCCATTTAACTTCCTGCCACAGCGGTACCTATTTATCTACTTGCACTGGCGTGCTTTCGAACTGCTAGGTTGGCAGGAGCTGGGACAGGGCAACGGGAGCTCACTCCATTGCAGGGATTTGAACTGCCGACCTTCCAATCACCCAAATGCACACAATTGCACCAGAACCAATTTGTTCTGTAAGCACAAGGATTTCTACTTCTGCAACAGAACTTACTGTCTCCTTTTGCTCCTGCACCCTCCCCAAATCTGCCCCAGGGGACTGGGGGAAATCCCAGAAGAGATTTAGGGGACACATGGGAGTAGGAGAGGCAGTGGAAGTTCCATTTCACAAGCAGAAATCTTTGAACTGATGGAACAAGTGAGTTAGACACTGCCCCTTGTTTTCGAGGGAGTTTTATTCTGGGATCTAAACTTGAGCAGGACCTCTCGCACTCCAGATATCAAACAATAGTCAACAAAACAAGTTTATGAGGGCATTTTTCTTCTTAATCTAAAGAGGCACTCAGTTCGCTGCGACTACATAAAGATTATTTTTAGCCTGATCTTTGCTCATGACATAGCATCCCAAACTCTGTTTATGCTAAGCAGCAGCCAGAAGCAGCAAGCAGTTAGGTAATATACAGACAATGATAACATTTACTTAACTTGGTAATGCTGGTGGCCTTGAAAAATAGTTTCTGCCTTTTGCTATGCTTCTGTGTATACGTTTGTCTCCCTCGGTGCTCAATAATTTCAGCACGTAGAAGAGCAGCACTCTCATATACATACCTTGTACAGATGGGGCGATGGAGTTTACAACCTCAAAAGTGGAGCTGACATTGGAACAGATACCAGTGGTGTAATGTAAGCGCCCACATTTGTAAGCATAAAGAGGCCCACATGCCTTAAGTAAAGGAGAAAAAGGTTACAGTTTAAACAAGTCAGCTTACTTCATAATAATTCAAGGTCTGGGGATATCACAAAATGGCAGTGAAAACACATGGCAACACCAGTGTGATGCCACATTAAGGATCATGTTGTTGCTTCAGTGCTATGATTTATATGTCCTTATGTGAACCACTTTGAGTTCTTCTGGTGATGAAAAGTGGTATATAAAAACATAAAATAAACATAATTGTGAGGCAAAGATGACCTTAACTACAGCTGGACTGGCTAATAGACAACCCATGAACCAGATCTGTTCCCCATAACAATTCGTGAAAATGAAATTAATTTTAAATATATATATACACAAAACTTGGAACCCTCTTATCTCTACCAGATTTTTATAAGGGAAACACAACCAGCAACATTATATAAAAAGTCAACTTGTAAGAAACAGATGTTCCATGCTTTGAGTTGTATCTGCCTCACTCATACTCAAGACTGAACTACTGAAGTCAATAGACCTGCTAGGCTAGCTTAGTGCCAACATTAAGATGCACAAGGAAACAAATTTGTATCACACAGTTAATCTTGGGCTGGGGGACCACCCAGAGGTGACAAAGGGGGCAGGGGGAACAGAGTATTGGTGAAAATTGCCTCTTCCCAATACTTTTTTGCAGAAACTCTATTGGATCCAAGCCCATGCTGCAAAAAGAAGGGGCATTTCTTTAAGCTGAATGACTCCCTCCATTAATAGAAGGACTCTGCTGGTCCAAGCCATTATATAAACACATATACGAAATATCTTGGAAAGCAGTTTTGTGGTTGTGGTGCATTTGGGTACTTCTTAAGTTATTGTAACAAGGTTTTGTCTGTAGGTTCATGAGATCAAGGGGTAGATTTTCATCTATACAGTTGGACACCATTTTGAATCAATATGGCAGACTGAACATTTCAAAACTGCCCTGATTTCAAAACTGCCCTGATTTCCCCCCGGCTCAGAATTGCCAAGCAATGCTGGGTACGAGGCTGCTGGTCACTTGTTTCCTTAAAATACTTTATTCATTCACCAGAAATCCTCCATTTGGGTTAGTCACTAAAGTTGCTCCAAGGGTCATGTTCTCCTTTACTTCTGCAACGTGAGGAATGGAGATGTCATCTATAAATAGATCAGAAATGTAAAATATGTGGAAAACGTGCAAGCAAGATGTTAAATCATGTAGCAGTTTCTCTAAACTAAAACACCCAACCTTTTATATATAAAACACAGTCTTTTTCTGTTCCCCTTCCTCCTCCCTCTTGATTCGGATTGTGATGAACAAGTCAAAGGCCTGGCCCTCATCCCAGAAACTTTGTCTGGGACACTGCTTCACATAGTTTTCTTGATCCTCAAAGAGGATGTCAAAACAGCAATGCAGTGACAGCAGGAGACAAGCATTCACATAAATTACAAATGAGAAAAAATCAAACCTTTCCAACTCCTCTCTTGTAAAACTACTAAATTATTTGATAGGATATTAAAAGGTCAGCAGCATTCGTGACAGTTCAATGGGTAGAAAGGTGAAATAGTTATTGGACAGGAAATGTATTAGAATTCACACCAGTTCCCCTATTAGTAAGTTGACTCATGTAGGGACACACTTAAGCACAATTGTTTAATTGTATGTTGAAATGGAAAATAACTGTATGAGTACTGCTAGAGGGATAATATGGAAACATCTATTGATTTTGAGATAAACAAAATCTCTCAGAGCGCCTAACAGGTTAATTATTGACTGTTAATGTATCTCTACTGCTTTGACACAAGGTGTTTAACTTAAGTCACATGAAAAAGACTGAAGTTCAGCCCTATGCATATGTTAATCTGTGAGCATCCATTTTGTGTGAGTCTTTGTTCTCAATCCACGGAAGAGGGTGGTGTGCTATTGACATTATCTCCAGGAGAAAACAGCCTCCACGCTAATGGAATCTGGGATGGAGAGCCAGAGCTTTGATTTTAGCTCTGGATAGAATAAATTCATATTCCTAAGATGTTCAGCCTGTGCTGGGCCCACATATATTATGCAACTATCTGGCTGTCATGTGGGTTGGACTCAACGACATCATACCCAGAGGAGACCCATTGAAATGGACCCCACTTAGTCCTGATCATTAAAATTAAGAGTAGGACTTAGTAAGAATTAGTTGATTGGCACCCCATGTTTTGGCAGGAGCAGTCTGAAAGCATAGTAAGCAATCTGCCTTTTGAGCTTCCACAAGAGTTGATTCAGATTTCACTCTAGAGCCAGGTATGTATAAAGGTGTCAAAAAGTGTTGTTGTTTTTTTTAAAACCAAAACACTTGCTCCTGCTTTTATGTATAACGGTGCAGTCATAAAAGTCATGTGAAGTCAGGACTGTCAACAGCTTTGCAAATGTTCCAGAAAAGAAACAGGCAGCAATTTAATGCATGATTTGAAAACTAAGAGGCCTGCCTGATAGCTAAACATTTTTCACACTCTGGAAGAAAGGCCAAAGTAGTTAGTATAGAATAGTGCAGCAGGACTGTCAACAGGGTACAGAGCATATTACACTTCTATGCAAAGATCTGCATTGGCTGAGCAAGGTGTTACTATTTGTATATAAACCCCTTAACAGCTTAGGACTAGTTTACTTAAAAGATCGCCTTACACCATACGTACCCACTGGACTGATCTGATATGTTGAAGTGGCACTTTTACAACTTCCATATAATATTCTTTCTGCACTTGCAGGGAATTAATCTTTTAGTATGGTGTCACCTATGCTGTGGAACTCCCTGCCCGTTAGTATTAAGCGAGAACTTTCACTGTTCTGTTTTCACTGAACCTCATCAGGATTCTGCAAAAACTGAAACTAAACTTTGCCAAAGTGCTTCTCCCAGCTGCCCGTGAGAAGTAAGGGGAGCACACAAGCCCAAAGCTTTGCTCAGGCTCGTTTCAGCAGTTGTGTGCAGTATTAAGCATGTTGTTTACAGTAACAAAAGTAAGGATCTAACAAAGGGAGAGCAAAATGCATGAACCACAAAATGTCTTGTTTATACTGTGTGTATCTCATAGAGACTAGTTCAAGGCCTGCTTATTTTTCTCCACACTATTGTATTCAGGTGCTTGACTGTAAGGAGGCACATTAGTTTTAACACTGCAGCATCATGGAGATGTTCCTCTGTAATCTCAGCTGCGTTTATCCCCAAGCTACCCCATTGCACAAATTGCTCTGGTTCGTCCCATATAATGCCTTGCTTTGTACTTTTTCACAACGTCAGATAATCTGCATGTGTATGGGAAAATGACAAGGTGCAAACCGGCCTTAAAAACAAACATGGGCCTGCATGAGAGAAGAAACATTCACATCATATTTTACATGTAGTGATGCACATGAGAATATTTTCCATGGATAAATATAGATCGAGGAAGAATGCCATATGTGACGCAACCCTGTGATGATGCAGAGAATTACAAAGAAAATACAGACAAGGACTTAAACATTCCTATGTTGGATCTACTCCAAATTTCTGCCAGCCACTTACATTCTTACCTGGTAAGTTTAGTTTTACACATGGCAAACCATGGCCCTGCCCCACAGGGCATTTATAGACATCACCTGTTTTCTTCTGAGGTTGGCCAGCTAAAGGAGAACCAATAAGCACCCTGAAAAAACAAAAAAGAGCCTGTCATCTTTTCAATATAGCAGGTAATTTTACTGTTGTTCCCTATAAAGCAGGAACAGGGAGTCGTGGTCTTGAAGATATTTCTGGACTGCAACTCCTTAGCTTCCTATATATATATTGTGTCACAACAGAAGTAATTTTAATGTGGCTTTAAATATTTTAATATGTGTGGGGCTTTTGTTTTATGTTTACATACTGTTAAACTGTGAACAGCTCTGGTTTTGCTCAAATGAAGAACAGTGTACAAATAGGTTAAATATAATAAAATAAATGTGATCAGCTGCACAGAACAAATATTATGCAGAGCTAAGATCCCAGAGTAAAACATACATTTCTGAAAGATGTGAGAAAGGTTTATGTTTATGTATGTGTGTGTATGTTTTTCTGGCAGGGGAAGAATCCCAAAAAACCAAAACTTACCATTTTCCTTCTTTATTTTCAAACTGTTGAACGGTGTATCCAAACATATCTTCCACTGGGCCACTGAAGGTCATTGTATCTTTCACATCAACATTGAACGACAGAGCGAGATGCAACAGCACTGTGAAAAAGAAAAGAAAAATGTAGGGGGGGGGGAGAGAATATGAATCACCGTGACTCCACTCTTGGGGTCAATGTCTGAACACCAGTTCCTGGGAATTACAAGTAGAGAGGGGGCTGTTGTACTCATGTCCTGCTTGGCGGCTTCCCACAGTCATCGTAGTCACAGCTGGCCACTATGAGAGCAGGATATGGAACTAGATGACACATGGTGTGTTCAGTGTATGTGGAAATGTGATTACTCTGCCTTTGTGACAGCCAATGGCCAGTTTTATCAAGTGGCTAGGCGAGGGTGGTCCAACATTTCATACCAAGAGTATTTCAACATGGAACCTGTGGGCTGCACACTGCCTTGTCGTGTCGGAAGGAAGGGGGGAAGCGAGTCCAAAATTTGATGTCCGCACCAACCTTCATGCTGTCTTCCCAAAGCTGGCTAAGTGAGGCACTGGGTTTGGGGAAGGCGTGAGAATCATGTCTGAGTCCTAGAACTTTTCTAACTCCTTCTCAAAGCTAGGAAAGCACTAACTAGGCTTTGGAAAGGAGGATGACAAACTCTAGGGCCATCAGAGCCCTTATATCCCTTTCACAAAGCCCAGCGCTTCATTTGCCCAGTGGGAAAACAGCATGAGGCTGGGACAGGGAGGGGCTTGATGGGAGAAGCTCAGCATCATAGGTTTCTAAGGATTGATCCAAGTGGAACAAAGTAAGACCACACTGCCTAACATGGTGTTTTATCTAAACAACAGACTCTGTTCTTCAGTGGCTACCTTCCTCAACCTGGTGCCCTCCAGATGTTTTGCACGGCAACTCTTACAATCTTCAAATGATGGCCTTGCTGATTAAAGAAGAGTTTGGATTTGATATTCTGCTTTATCACTACCCTAAGGAGTCTCAAAGCGGCTAACATTCTCCTTTCCCTTCCTCCCCCACAACAAACACTCTGTGAGGTGAGTCGGGCTGAGAGACTTCAAAGAAGTGTGACTAGCCCAAGGTCACCCAGCAGCTGCATGTGGAGGAGCAGGGAATCAAACCCGGTTCACCAGATTACAAGTCTATCGCTCTTAACCACTACACCACACTGGCTCTCTGGGGTTGTAGTGCAAAACTTCTAGAGGACTACAGGATCTCCAAGTAAAGGATAAGAGCCAAAGGGCCCAGTCCTATGTAAGCCAAAATAAAATGAAGAAGGGATGCAAAAGGAGTATGATCACGTTTATTTTGCTCCTCCCTTTCCTTTTAATGGGTCTTGTAATGAAGGTGTTTCTTGTGGGTTATGTTCTCTGGAGAAGAAGAGTGCATCTCATAAAAAGTTGTTGATAATTAAGTGATGCTAGGATTCACAATGCATTTTATGAGGCCATGATCAAGCTTTTCAGTGCCTTTTACAGTAGTTGAAGTCGATAAAAAGAACAGAATTATTGCTTGTAAAAGTCTTGTTGTTTCTATTAGTGCTCTTATGATCCCCAGAAAAGAGCAAAAAAGTAGTTTTAAAAGTTATTGTCAGTAAAGGAGAGAGGAGGAGACATTTTGTTGGTTCTGTTCTTTTGACCAATAAATAAAAGGAAAATGAATCACACTGCTGTGTTATTTACCGTATTCTCTAACAAAATACTTTCAGGTGGCAGCCCACTAGAAAGCTGTAGAAGTAAAAACCTGAATGCAAAGAAAACTATTGTCATTAGAGAGAAAAATCCACTGAAAAAGTGAAGTCTCTTATATATTATTACCAACTAATTTTCCTCAAGCACCAATGCTTATGCAGCCAAAATAAGATGGAAGCATTGGCAAATTTGGGGTATTCTTAAGGTGTTCAGAATTGGGACGCAGGTGGCGCTGTGGGTTAAAGCCTCAGCGCCTAGGACTTGCCGATCGAAAGGTCGGCGGTTCGAATCCCTGCGGCGGGGTGCGCTCCCGCTGCTCGGTCCCAGCGCCTGCCAACCTAGCAGTTCGAAAGCACCCCCGGGTGCAAGTAGATAAATAGGGACCGCTTACCAGCGGGAAGGTAAACGGTGTTTCCGTGTGCGACTCTGGCTCGCCAGAGCAGCGATGTCACGCTGGCCACGTGACCCAGAAGTGTCTCCGGACAGCGCTGGCCCCTGGCCTCTTGAGTGAGATGGGCGCACATCCCCAGAGTCTGGCAAGACTGGCCCGTACGGGCAGGGGTACCTTTACCTTTACCTTTAAGGTGTTCAGAAATACACACATATATATTGGAAGAAATCCCCTTGGGGTAGAGCTCTCAAAACAGCTGCATAAGAACTTAATGGCATGAGATGTTGAGACACCACATGGGGAACTGTCAAAAGGGTGAGAGGAGGCAATGGAATTGAGGAACCTGAAGGGCAAAGCAAAGACAATGATATAAAAAAGGGGGAGGACCCTATCCCCATGCCTGGGTAGGCAATTTCCTGCTTCATACTGAAAAAACTATTGTTCCCAGGGATAAAAGAAAGGGCTGTCTGCAATTGTCAGCTGGGCAACAGTGTGTCCACTCAGGGACATCTGCAGGATTTTTATTTTTTAGCAACAGTAATGAATTGTTTAACAGTGTCTAACAGTGTTTGCACTAGCTCAACGCAACTACTCAGTTGCAAACAGGATATTCCTAACACTACCTGAAAATGCTAGGGATTGAACCTGGGACTTTGTGCATGTGTAACACATATTGTACTACTGAGCTCTGGCCTTCTCTTGTACACTAAATCTACTCCTCCGTTGTTACACCTGGCATCCAGACATCTCCTAAGCATTGAAACCATTCATCCTTTTGTTGACTTCCTTCAGTCCTTAACTGTAGCACTGATACAATCAACTTCACAGCGCACTGTAGTTCTGGGGGGGGTGTGTGTGCTCAACATGCAATAATGCAACAGCAAGCATTTCTGTGTTGTCACATATTACTCTAACCCCAGCTTTCCTCCAGCAAAATGTACATCACATACAGAATGTGTGCATTTTTCAGAGCTCTTATAACCCCCACTGTGGCAATTACACAGGGTCCCTGGATGTTTAACGGTCTATTGATCCCTGGGCCGCCACCAACCCGTTACTCTCTGGTAAAAACTGAGTCCAGTCAGTTGTTAAAAGTGAACCAAAAAACCAAGTTTATTATACAAACATTAACAAGTTTATGGTTTCTCAGATAATATTCCTGTCAGTATCTTAACTTTTGTTTCTTTACCGGCCTATACCTTCCTAATTCCTTCTGACTGATTATCTCAACTGTCTGACTGACTCTTCTTAACAAATTCTCTCACTCGCTCACACCAGACTAGCCCAACCCACAGGCTTATCTTCTGTCTCTTCTAACTCCAGTCTGTTTTCTCTACCACCCTAACTCTTAACTCCTGCAAAAACCCTGTTAACTCTGCCCCCTGGGGTTCCCATTGGTTAGTCATTTTACAGTAAGTTAATCCTTTCCTTATGAACCCAGTATGATGTCACACACCTAGGAGGGCAAACGCGACACCCACTCTCTCAAAATGCTGCAACTGAAATTCATATGGCAATTAATTTCATTTGTGACTAAACACCAGTATTTCAGATAAAACCTTATACAAATCTTTCCGTTTTCTAGCTCAGAATTCAAATCTGCCAAGACCATAAAAGAACTTTTGTTTAAGCTTCTCTGTCTTAATCTTTAACCTTTGCAGAATAAACAACTAAGATTCTGGAGAATTTCCAGTAAACTATACAAAAGAATTAGAATGCTGTTTGTAAAAAAGTAGACAACTGTCTACTAGAGCAAAACAGAGCTAAGGATGTTGCAGATGACTCAGATTTCAAAATTAACACTTGTTCAGATCCAACACTAGGCTTTGTTCAAATTCAGCAAATAATGGGAATTTAAACCCAGGGCACCTTAATTCTAATTCATCTCAACCTAAGAGTCTGTTGCATAAACCCAGTGGCCTGTGTAGTCCAGCCTCCTATCTTCACAGTTACTGAATGGATGCCTGTGGCAAACCTGCAGGCAGAAACAGAGCACAAGAGCATTCTCCCCTCCTGTTGTGTCAAGCAACTGGTAAAAGGCACTAGGCCATACTGCCTTGGTATACAGTTAATTGAGTTCCATTTTCTTGAGCTCTATTGCCCCCCACAAAAAAAGTTTCCCAGTTTTCTCAGCTTGGGAAAAGATACAAAGCCTTGATTTAGTACATTCATCAGTTTAACAAAGCATTGGTGAGCAGTGAGAAGTGCAAATAACAGTATAAGCCAGTGAAGAAAGCTTTTCTGCAATGAAGTTAGCTGAATATTCACCAGTCTCTTGACCTATACCAGTCTTCCCCAACCTGTGGCCCTCCAAATATTTTGGACCAAAACTCCTATCAGGTCCAACCAGGATGGTCAATAGTCAAGGATGATGGAAGGCATGAAGGTGGTGGACGCTGTATGGCAGAGTTGTTAAAGGTACCGTATATAAAGGTTGGGAGGAGCAGAGAAAAATTATGAGACATTGTCTTGAGCTCCTTAAAAGCAAGGTGGTCAAGTGCAATAAATAAGGGAAGGAACTATCTGAAAAACTGTTGTGAGAAACTGATACAAGTATACGCCTCAACAATAAATGGATAACTATCAAAGAGATAAAGCAGAGGTTAAGGACAGTTATCGAACAGTGCTTTTGCAAAATAAATGAATAAATAAAAATTAATCATAAATTTAAGCCATGCAAGGGTTCCTTCCATGGAGACCACTCTCCTTCCTGTGTGCATTGGATTGTGGCCTACATCACCTTCCACGTATCCAACTACTTGCAGCAAATGCGTTTTAATAAATACGGAATACATCAAAGAATAAATGTACTAGAGTGTAAATTCATTAATGATTTCCTCAATGACAGGTTATTAATTATTAAAAGGGCCACAAAAAGCAGCCTTGTTAAGTTAGACTTTTTCTTCTTAACCCAATGCTATTTCCCCAAAAATCAAAATAAAAAAGATTTGGAAATATTTAGCAAATACCTGTTTTGTGCAAAATGTTAGGGAGAGATTTTACATACTGTTTTTATTCTTTCTCGCCGTATCTCAACCATCTTGTCATGTTAATGCAACTAGCATAGCCTGCATGTGGTCTTGCATTCAGATATTTCATTTAAAATACTAGTATGTTTGTTAATTGATCATTAACTGCAATAACATTCACGAGTTACAGGAAATAACTATGTCAAATTCAGAGTAGGCCCACTGAAATCAGTAGTTATGACTAACTTAAGACCTCAGTAATTGCTAAGTAATATAAATGATATAGCTAAATACAAATATCATGGACCTGGCACAGCAACATCCTTCTTATAATCTAGCCCAGTCTTTACCAAACTGAGGCTGGCTGGGGCTAATACAAATTGTAATCCCAAACATCTGGAAATTGCCAGGTTGGTGAAAACTCACCTAGCACAAGGCAAACATTGTTCTAGTCCAAAGAGGCTACCTATGTGTTGAAAAAGTTTTCATCTCTCATAAAAAAACACTAATTGGTCCTTGAAAGTACTGAATACTGTGGGAATATTTAAATGAACCCAGTTTAGAGAGGGAAATGGCTATCAGTATTCCTCTGGTGGTCTTAGGTCTAGAGTTCAAGTAAAGAGACTATAATCCCAAATCCAGAAGATTAGACACACACATAATAACAAGTTTTGGGATTGCAGAATCTAATCCCACGAGGAGGAGAAAATATTCCTGAATAACAGCCCAATCTTATGTATGTTGACTTGCAAGTAAGCCCACAGAGTTCAATGGAAATTATCTTTAGAGAAAGCTGCCTAGAACTGAGGTCTTAGATCAGTAGACTGCACACTGGGAACAAAGACTTGGTTCCCCCAACCCAAGCACCTCCCAGCTCATTCTTCCACTGATTTTGTTTAGCTGTTCACTTATTGAATCCATGCTTACTTCCTAATAAAATAAACTAATAGGACACATGAGCAAGACTAGTAAAATCCTCACAAAATAAGTTTGTTGCCAACATTTTATTAAAACATATGTTTTAGCTTTTTAGTGATTATACTATTCTATGAAAACTGCCTTTTATGATCTAGGTGGCCATGAGAAATGTGCCATTGTTATGATTAACCCAGCAGTAACAATATTTAATAAAATATGGGTAGGCCACACATGACCCACCTTACGCATTAACAGTATGCATGGAGTTCTGCTTAAAATCCTTTTTTAATAAATCAAATATTTTTGCTTTTCATTTTTAAAAATGGTTATTTGTTGCAACTAAAATTCTCAATTCAACAACAGAGTAAATCAATGGCTGTGTTGGCACGACTTAATAAGCAATATATACTCAGGCATCATGCACCCATATCCAGCCCCTTTGCTCCCACTTCACTTCTCTGTTCATGTAAGTTAGGAAACAAGACTGGAATCCAGTTACCCATACCTTCCTGCTACTTGAATCTATAATTAATGGCTTCCAAACAATTTTAAATTGTGGCTTTGTATGCTGGCTTGTTTGGAAGCCATTAACCTTTGTTTTGCCACTCATGTGAAGAAAGGAATAAAACAGCTACATGTGAGTGCCTGTAGCTTGTGCCCACCTCAGTGGTAAGTTGAAAGGATTGTGCAAAATCAGCCACAATCTTTCAGACACACAAATTATGAATAAAACACAATTACACTCATAGTATGTCACAACATCTCAACTTAATAAACACTTCAACAATAATCAGTTATAACATCCTAGCATTTAAACAAGTTCCCATGATAATGAGGGAGGGGAGAGAAACTTTTGTGTGTGTGCAAAACACAGAAAATACTTAAGCAAAACATTATCTTCTTTCATGGTTTCAGTTTATTGGTTTTCCACATGTTCCACAAAGCACCAGCAATGTTTTCCAATTAGTTATGTCAGTCCAGTTTTGCTAAGAGAGAACTATCATAATCATTACGACTCACACAAGGAAAATGTATAAATATGCAATATTCTTGAGCAGCACACTAAATGCTCACCTTACCAGTCACTTAAAAAAATAGTGTTCCCATTGTTTTTTTCCTTTTGGTAAGGCATGGTACAGAAGCATAAAATATTTGGGACAAAGACATCCCCTTCCTTGCTGAAGCAGTCATTATATGAGAAGGGTGAATGAGTACACCATCATCAATCTTCTTCAGAACTGGAATCTTCTTCCTGATCAGAGAGCTCAGCAACAGGAAAACGCAGAATGGCAGCCACACCTGTTAGTTGTCCAAGCTGTTCCCCAGACACATGAAGACTGGAGAAGATGCGAACAGTGCCCATGTTGTCACGCACACTATCAACTAGCCGGACATAACGACTGCGTGCAGCTACATCCTGATGCCTAAAAAGTTCATCACTGATCAATAAGGTATCAATAGCCATGGCTTCATTGGCTTTTTCCACATGCTTGAGACCATAAAAAGCCCGGTCAGGCTCATGTTGTAGCATCTTGTAGAAATCATCTAAGGCTTTGACTTCACCAGCTGCTTTAGTATCAGCAAGTCGACTAGTCACAGCTGGGTCACACAGAGCTTCTTTTAATGCATATTTATGTCCAGAGGAAGAGTGTACCTAGAACAAAAAAAGAAAGAAAGAAAAGAAAAAACTTCGATAATGACTTTTATTTCTCTTGAAAACCGAATTCCTTAAATTTGAGTTGTTTTCAGGTCAGGTAAAGACAGGTCAGGCAAAAGCCCCTGAAGTTACAGAATTGTCTGTTGTAGTGAGACATGATGACTGACGATAATGATAACTATTTACATCATTCAAGGAAGTTTTTATGTTGAGTTACTGGAAAGTTGTGAGATTACATCCTACCATTTGTAACTGCCCTATGCTTAGTTTTGCTAGATATATTAAAAACAACAGTGTTACTGGTGACTTCCTCCTACAAATAAGGTTTTTTGAACAAATTTCAGTGACGCACATAGAGTAAGGGTTGAGAATGCATGGCCCTTCAGATGATGCTGGACGACACCTCCCATCACAAGCTGACCACTAGCAATGCTGGCTGGGCCTATAGTAGTTCAACAATATCTGGAAGGTGGCAGGTTCTCTAACACTGTTGCAGAGCATTTCACTTTTTACAACCATCAGAAGGACTGCCATGTTAAGCATGCTTACTAGTTTTAAGTGCAATTGAACTTAGGATAACTTTTGTGTAGGATCATACACTACTTCACAAACTTTATGGCCCGCTAGGAAGAGTTCTTAATCACATCCTCGATATTAAGTGCAAGTAGCACAATAGGACACAGTTTCATTAGCATGAGAATTTGCCTCAAAAAGCTCAAACATTTCATGTTCATGCAGGCATTTTTAAAATATAGAATAAAAAACTGGTATTTAATACTGCCACTCTCCTTTCACATATATAGTTAAAGAATCTTAAATTTTGGGGAGGTTTCATTGGCATTTGAAGCATGCTTGCACCTCTCCTTTCCAAAAGCGACATGCAGTTATAAGTTAAATAATACTTCTGATGGATTTACATACAACCCCCCAGATTTTGTTCTTTTCGTTGAGCAGTATTTATTCAGCCATGCTTTAAAGCTGTTTTAAACTTATTACTTCTTATACCAAAAGTTTCAGCTCTGTCATGTATGCCTACAAGTACATTAATTTCCAGAGGACCATGCATATAGTTTCAAAGATACTAAGTTTACCAAGTACAATACTGCATAGCAGAAATTAATAAATCTGAGCAATCTAATAATGCAATGCAACTTATATTAGCATGGATAAATATTACAGATTTATGTATCAAATAAACATTGAAGAGGGGTCTCCTTACATCATTCATGACGGGGCTTTAGGCACAAACTGATTTTCTGGTTCTTTCAATCAATGTACACTAAATACAAGTTCCAAGGGAACTGGCATCAAAAGGGGGAAACGTCTGGAGAAGTGATTATCAGTGCAATCTTACACATGTCAACTGAGAAAGTAAGTCTCAGTAAGGTCAATGGTGTTTATCCCCAGGTAAAGGGACACAGGACTGCAACCAAAGTAACAGGATGAGATTGTATTAGACTGGCATCTGAAACTGATGTATAGCAGCCGATTAAACATCCTTTTTTCATAAATAAGTTCCACAAAAGTCAGTCAACTTACCTAAAAGTAACCATGCTTAGGGCTGAAGCCTTCAGAGGAAGGGATTCAAAGCATCAGTCTTACAGATACTTATCTCAAGTGGATGGGAAGAAAGCCTTCAAAGGACTTTAAGTCCCATTTATCTTGACAGGTCTACTTTAAATAATTGCCTGATCCAATGCATATCTGTTCAGAAGCGAGTCCCATAAAATCAATGGTACTTACTCCCAGATAAGGCCTGCATCCACATCCAAACCACAGCACTGAACTTGGGATGCCCAAGTTGGCTGAATAAGCATTTGTGAAAGGATTTGGATCCTATCTTTAAGACATCTGAAGGCAGCCCTGTTTAGGGAAGTTTTTAATATTTAATGCTGTACTGTTTTCAACACTTGATTGGGAGCCGTCCAGAGTAGCTGGGGAAACTCAGCCAGACGGGCGGGGTGTAAATAAATTATTATTATTATTACCATTACTTAATGCAAGTGAACATTATAGGATGGCCGTTAATGTACTGTGAACATTTTTTTGCAGCTGTCTTAGATGCATTCACCTAGTTCTATTTAGACACGTGCTGATATTTTGCATGTTCTGGCAAACCACGTTTGCACACCTGCCAACTTATATATATAATCCATTCCACTACTGAATAACGATCACCCCTCCCTTGAACTTAAACGGAACACGCTGCCTTGAGCTTTACCTGCAAAAACTTGGAGCGGTTCTCCAGCAACAGCTTGTTGTCCGTCTTCACAGCCTGCTGGAACATGTAATCGCAGAACTGCTCCCTCACGAAGCCCGGGCTGGCCACCAGCACGCACTTGACCACGTCGAAGTTGATGTGGCGCTGGATGGCCTGCGCCACCTGCTCGTAGAACCTCTCCAGCGCCCGGTCGTGCTGCGCGCAGCTGCCCTTCCGCTTCCGAGGGATGTTCACCTCCACCTTGGCCCGAGTCAGGGTCATGCTGGGCGTCACCAGGCAGACGTGCGCCAGCCCTTCCTGCATCACCACGGCCGCCACGTCGGCGCTCCAGGCCGGGTCGCAGGCCTGCTCGATCCTGTCGAGGACCACGCTGTCCCACTGCTTCTTGGCCAGCGTGAACTGGCGGTTGGGCTCCAGCTCGATGGTGTGGTAGGCGCCCATCTTGACGTACTCGTTCTCCTGGATGTTGGTGCCCTTGACGCGCAGCTGGCACGCCTGCGAGTCGAAGTCGATGGTCTCCACGCACAGCGTGAGGGTGGTGCGCACCCGATTGCTGCCCACGCTGCCCGTGGCCGACTCCGTCTGCACCTTGCGGATGGTGGAGGCCCGCAGGCTGTCCCCGACCTGAAGCAGGTTGTAGGCGTGCCACATGTCCTCGGCCTCCTCGGGGATGAGCGTCACCTGCCCGGCGTTGTCCTTCTCGATGTCTTTCCGCACCAGCTTCATCCTGCCGGCGCCTCAGGGGGCAGGCGGGCGGCCCTGCCGCACCCGCCGCTCAAACCCCGGGAAGAGGGGAACACGCCAGGCCGCCGCCTCACAGGCCTGGTTCCTCTCAGTGAATGTAAACGATGAGGGGGGGTCAGCTATTCATGGCTGGGCTGCCGAGGGCGAGGCCTCCCGATGCGGCGTGTGAGAGAAAATTCCCCTCAGCGACCCATCACTTCTGCATCGGCGTCCCAACAGCCGCCCTCCGGCCGCTTCTCCCCTGCGCCTGCGCGCCCGCCGGGTCCTGATAGGCCAAGAGTCGGCGGCTTTTCCTCCTCCCCTCCTTCCGAACATGCGCGGTGGCGTCACTGCGTTCCCGCCGCCTAAGGAGCGCCTGCGCCGTGCTCCCCACGTCGCGTCATCCGGCAGAGGAAAGTCGCCGGCTGGCAAGGCGGGCGGACGTTCCGCCAGCCGCGCCCCGCGGCGCATGCGCGGACCGGCCGGCCGGTTCTGCCCGGGAATCGCGGTCGCGGCAGAGTTGGGAGCGGCTCGCTGACTTTGTGCTATACAGCGCATGCGCGTCGTTTGCCCACCGCCGCGCAAGTTTCTGGTTTTAATAGTTTAAAGAGTGAATAGCCTCTTCTAGGAAATGCGCTTGCTCACAAGGCGAGTAGATCCCGTTACATGCGGTGCCTCATTACATTCTTGCCTCATAATTTCCAGAAAGACTTTGTTTCTGCAATGCATACATTCCTGGGAGTAAGCCCTATTCAGTTAGAATCGCTTGCGCGCAAATATGCACAGGAGAAGCGGGCTGTGACCCCCCCTTCCCCAAAAGATGATTAAAATAAGGTGATTTTCAGCTGTTCGGCACTTCTCCTGGCATAGCTGGTTCTTAAACCCTAGCTGTCAACTTTTCCATTTTCTTGCGAGGAATCCTATTCGGAATAAGGGCACACGAAAGCTCATACCAAGAACTAACTTAGTTGGTCTTTAAGGTGCTACTGGAAGGATTTTTTTTTTGTTTTGACTATGGCAGACCAACACTTCTACCTATCTGTAACCGGAATAAGGGAATTTCCCTTAAAAAATGGGAAACGTTGACAGCTATGTCTTAAACCCGATTTCAATTTTTGGAACTATTGTACATTCCCAGCTCCTGATCTCTTGCTTTAACAGCCCATGAACAGCAAAACATTTAAATGGAGCTGGTAATATTCTGGCTCAAGTGCCGCTGGATACTTAAAGACTGGTATTTAATAAGGGATTGTGGCTGCTCATGCATGCACGTTTTTCACAGCGTCTACGTGACTTTGATAGCATCAGACTGTTAGACCATATTCCCCCATGCTTTCTATGGCAAATCCATAAAAAACCCCAAACTGGTTTCCAGTATCCTGTTTGCCATATCTAAATGATCCGTTCACCCCTGGTCTGGAAAAACTGGCTGCATACACACCATGCATTTAAAGCACATGGCTTCCCCCAAAGAATTCCTTCATGGGAATTGTAGTTTACCCACCACAGAGCTACAATTCCCAGCACCCTTAACAAACTACAGTTTGGGGGGGGAGAAGCCATGTGCTGTAAATGTATGTTATTTGCACAGCAGCCCTATGCTTTGCACCATCTTTCCAGTGTGCTCAGATCCTGCATGTGGGAAGAGACGACATTAGTAGGAAACCTGCTGAACCACTGAGGCAGAGTCACTGTTTCTGCATAGTGCCTTGCTTGCCATATAAAGGCAATAGAAACAGCCAATCTTAAGCATCCTGTGCTATAAATTGCCTATATAAATTACTCTGAAAGCAAGAACTGTAGCTCTAAGCCCTATATGGCCTAGGGCCCTCGTACCTACGGGACCGCCTCTCCTGGTATGCCCCACAGAGGAACTTACGATCTTCAAATAAAAACACCTTGAAGGTCCCAAGCCACAGAGAGGTTAGGCTGGCCTCAACTAGAGCCAGGGCTTTTTCGGCTGCGGCTCCAACCTGGTGGAACGCTCTGTCACAAGAGACAAGGGCCCTGCAGGACTTCACATCTTTCCGCAGGGCCTGCAAGACAGCTGTTCCACCTGGCCTTTGGTCAGGGCGCAGCCTGACTCCCTCCTTTGGCAATCTTTACAAAACTTTAGTTTATGGTTGCCATCAATTTTGATTTTAATTCATTTTTATAATGTTTTATAATGTTGTACTGTTTTAGTGTTGTTAGCCGCCCTGAGCCCGGCTTCGGCTGGGGAGGGCGGGATATAAATAATAATAATAATAATTATTATTATTATTATTAAGTGAATCTCAGTGTGCTTGCTGGCTTGCTTTTTGCTAGTGGGATTCCACGCATAACCGCAAATTCAGGTTGTGCATTTAAAATAGATTTGGGCTCTTGCACAACGGACCCTGTTTTAAAAAATTAAAAACAGACATTTGCAGCAGTGAATGCATGGGAAAGTGTGGGAAGACAGGAAGTTGATACAACATCATATAACCTCCCCACAAACTTTGTGCAGACAAATCAGGATCAGTGCCCAGTAAACAGGTAGTCTGCAAGTGACTTCATTCTAACTCTTAGGATGGTGCAATCAACAATCTGTGATAAAAACTAACTAAATAAGTAAATTTTTTTTGCAGGACTAGCCCTCCTGTTCAAGATAATAGATTAATTTTCTGATCTACTTTGTAACCCAGAAAATTGTGGGGTTTTTTTTATTATAAGAAGTGGGTTATGCAGTCTTCAGTTGAAGATGTTCAGTTGACCCTTGTGCAATGTTCAGAAAACAATTAGGAAATACTTTTGCAATAACTTTGGTTTATTTATTAGGAAATCTAGCTATGCAAAAGAGGACTCAGTTGAAAACAGCAGTCTCAAAATATATTAGTAATTGGTTTCATTGCAAGTCCTTGTTTTTTCAGTTCTAAGAACATTTGAACAGAAAGTGATGTGCCTTAACATCTTTTCTTTTTAAAAGCAGGTAATAAACAGTGAAGCTATTCCATTGCAGCATATGGCAGCCCCTTTGTTCACCACTTTTTATTATAATTCCTAGTCTGACAAATATTTAAATTGATGGCATTATTTTACAGCTGTAAAGTCAGCCATTTCAAAAGCCATTTTCGTCATTTAGCTTACTTTTTTTTTTTAAAAAAAAACAGCTTTTAAAGGTAGAAGTAGTGGATCGTGTTTTCAAAACAATAATAGTACTGAGGCTTAATATGAAATACTATTGCCATTATTATGGAGATACATCATGATATTATCTCAATTGAAACCCAAACTTCGAAACAATTGCTGGAGGGAGAAATAGCAACAAATTATTAGACTATTCTTTTGTTATACAGTATAGGAATTGAAAATATTTGATAAGTAGCAAATAAGATAGGAAAGGAGCTTGTTGAGAAACAGATGATCTTATGGTAGAAATTTGTAACATTTTCTGCAGTTCATCCACCTATAACTCTTAAAATAAGTCTGGGGGTGCAAAGATGCTCATAATTCTAGGAAGCCAGTGAATGTTATAAATTAATGAATGTCAGAATTTAGCTAAAACTTGGGATATTGAAGGGAATATACAGGCTTCAGCAATTCTCCTACAAAGTAGCCTGGCCATACTAGATGAATGCAAGCTGCCAGACAGGTGACTGGGAGACCATATAACAACAGTTCTAAAAGACTACATTGGCTCTCAGTATGTTTCTGAGCACAATTCAAAGTGTTGGTGCTGACTTTTAAAGGCTTCTGCCCTGTATACCTGAAGGAGCATCTCCACCCCCATGGTTCAGCTCAGAGATCCAGTTATGAAGGCCTTCTGGAAGCTCTCTCATTGCGAGAAGTGAAGTTACAAGAAACCAAGCAGAGGGCCTTCTTGGTCGAATGCCCTCCCATCAGATGTCAAAAGAGATCATTTATGCAACCTTCGGTAGACGAAGGTTGTGGCTCAGTTCTTCACATGCACAGGGGAAAGGGAAATAAATATTCTGAGAAAGATACCAAGTCGATGAGCCTACGTTAAAAAGAAAGAATTGGATAACTTTAAATAAATTCCTCAGAAATGCCAAATAGCTGATTGCTACTGGACTATAATTTTGGCCTAATAAAAGACACAATGGGGCTTCTGTATTTGGGATCAGAATTTGGCCTTATGAAAAAAGTTTCATTTATGTCTTGTGTGTACCCTTTCCTGTTCAGTCACATTTGAAAATCTTTAAAGTTCATGTTTATATTTTGCTTAGCATCAGTTCAGAAACTACCATGGCAAGTATGCAGAATTATCCTGCAAATCCCTAACTTTTATATTCTGCTCGGTTTTCAAAAACGGGAAGGAAAATTAGAAGGCAGTGGCCCTATCAGGCCTATAACTCAATCCTTAGACATATTTGACTGGCTTGCTATGAAGCATTCTTAGATCTGTAATCTTAGCTTCAACTCTTGTTCAGTTAGATGTTGGCAATGGCTATGATGTTGCTGTTGAGCTGATGGTCTTATAAGAGCTGGCTTTTATCAGATTTTGTCTTTCAGTATGATCAACAAGGGTATCTTGCTCTATACTTCCTTTACCCTATATCCATCTCTTCCTCAGTTTCGGTTCTACATGTAAGGAACGTAAAAACTGAACCCAGGCAAAGCATCAGAAGAGAAAACAAACAAGCAAAAAATTAACCTGAAGGTCAATTCATACTTTTGTTCATCTGTTGAAGCCTGCAGCTTCTTGCGTGTAAGAATGAGACAAGACACCAGCCTAAATTTCTGTATTCACATTATGTTAAACATTATCTGGTAAACAGTTCAGACATCCAGCTTGCAAGTTATCAAGAACTGACGAATCAAGTGATGAGAAGGGCATGACGTGCGGCAGCCCACACTTCTTAGAAGTTCACAATTCTTAGAAATTCTAACTTCCATCCTGTCTTCAACAACGACATAAATGGATACTACAGCGGTACCTCGGGTTACATACGCTTCAGGTTACATACGCTTCAGGTTACAGACTCCACTAACCCAGAAATATTACCTCGGGTTAAGAACTTTGCTTCAGGATGAGAACAGAAATTGTGCTCCGGTGGTGCGGCAGCAGCAGGAGGCCCCATTAGCTAAAGTGTTGCTTCAGGTTAAGAACAGTTTCAGGTTAAGAACAGACCTCCAGAACGAATTAAGTACTTAACCTGAGGTACCACTGTACACTGAAGAGGAAAATAACCAACCACCTAAAGCAATAATGGAATATTCCACCCTGTGTTTACTCTCTGCTATCTTCCAGGAGCTTGGATGGTATCTAATGACCAACAATCTATGCACTGACTATATGCTGTTGTGCAGGTCCAATACTTCTTTTCAATCAAGTGGCCTACCTTTGTATTTAGATGTTCAGCTCAGAGAGCTCAGAGTAAATTCAACAGTAAATTATTCAACCACTAGTGGCTGGAAGGTGTTGCAGAGCTTGTTGAAAAAGAAACCCAGAAACGGAGTAACAAAACAGTTCATTATCTGTATGAAAAACATCCTTAAACATCGCCACCACTGTCTATAGGAAGGAGAATAGTACCATGCTATAATTTTTGGATGTTATAATCATATGACTTGTGCTGCCATGGCTTGGTAAGCTGGGATCACTATAATCAGGCATTGCTGCAACTGCAGTGCACATTGCCGAAGAACAACCCCCAAAGCAAAGACAAAAAGTTGAAAATTTAAACCACTCATCATAAAGTTGTCTCATTAAAAATAAATAAAACCAGCCTGTCCAAAGTGAGTTACAAACTAGAACCAAACATTACAAAAGACACAAGCAACAGAAAATAATATTTTCATTTCCCCTTGGGGTGATTACTATAAGATTTCCTGGCTACTCTCAGCCTTTGTCAATGTGATGCTCTCCTCCCCACTATTTTTATTTTTTTTGCTTCGCCCACATACTTCAGCAAAACCATCCCTCCGAGACCCACAAAGCATCGAGCAATTGCAATTGTGTTCATTTCCTCTCCCACCCCCACTTCCATTTCCATTTCCTCCCATTCCACCACCCCAAAACAGAAAATGGTTTGTGTCAGGAAAAGCTGAACTCCCCTGAGTCTATGGTGCTCTAAGAAATCCTCGAGAACAGGGAATCCTGAAATGGAAACACCACATGTTTCATTGGCAGTGTTATGCTAAGTAAGAGTAAATCGGCTCCCTTATCTCCTGTGCAGTTAAGGGGGCGCAATTTGCTACACTGTCCAAAATGATTTGCAAAAGTGAAAATCAAGCTTGCGCAACAGTACATTTCAACCCGGTCACCCCTTTCCTTGCTTGCCTAGTTCTATGATTTCTTATTTCCCACTTTCCTCTTTCTTTGCATCTTTCTGTTTAGTTTTAAAGCTTCTGTCACCCAAAATCAATGAATCGCTGGCTGTAAAGTTGACTTAAAACTCGGGGCGGGGTGTGTGTGGAATTGGCTGAAAAGCAAACAGACTGAAAGAAGTGGGAATGATGAATTGCTCAATTCTGGGGAGAGCCAAAAGCCGAGGGAGAGTTTGGCAGATGCGGAGCCTTCTGAAAGAAGAGAAAGATGTTCTCACCTGTCAGTACCAAGCAGGGGACAGCGACACCTGGAATGCTGCCGCTGGGACAGAGGGAGCAGGAGCCCATGGTTGCAATTGCAAAAGGAACCCGTGCAGGGGAAAAATAAGAAAGAAACGAGGCAAGCTTGTTAGCAACAGGGGTTC
The DNA here is from genome assembly GCF_964106915.1 of Podarcis gaigeae. Lineage (NCBI taxonomy): Eukaryota > Metazoa > Chordata > Lepidosauria > Squamata > Lacertidae > Podarcis > Podarcis gaigeae. The sequence continues at coordinate 43,421,408 of NC_139687.1, forward strand.
TCTTGTTCGGCTGCTAACTTCACAGCGCTGTTGCTGCTGCTGCTGCCGCTATTGCTTCTGGTCCCTTTTGCATTAGCAGCGGCAGCCCAGCCAGGCATTTCCTGTTTGTTGTTCAAGCCCTTTAAGTTTCTTTCCCCCTACACATCAAGATGAATTGCACCCCCCTCTCCCCAGCCCCCCTCCCTCTCCTGTTCCAAGTGGGCTCCGAGCCTTTGAAACCCCCACGTGGCTGGATCCCGTAGCTCAGAGACATGTACAAATAAAGTCAGATCTTTAACAGCTCGTGTTTAGGCTGAAGTCGGCAGGCTGCGAAGCAAACCTTAAAGGGACATCTGCATGCTTATAATTAATGGGTGTCTCCAGCTACCAGCCAGCTTCTACCAAATGCTGACAGTGAGAAGGCAGGTTTTGGGAACAACCTCTGCTCTCTCCCTCTCTCTCCCTCCACCCCCACCTTTCTTCCCAAACCGCGGTCCTAAATAATACTCTCTTCTTTGGGAGACTGCAGAGGTCCCTATTAAGAAGTGTGTGTGTCAAATTCAGATTTCAAGACACTTCCACGCTGAAGCTGCCCTTTGTGGGTCTAATTTTTCCTCCACTTACATCACTCTTTAAAAATGTTTCTGTTCTGTATTGTAGCATATATACTAAATCAAGCCTTTGTAGAAGGCGGTGGCAGTGGCGGAGACTGCAAATTCTCTCATGCAATTTGTATTTAAGATTAACACCTACTGCTTATTTGGATCATTCATGTTAGCATAAATTGCTCTACAGGCCTTGTCACATACAGTTTTAAGTCTGCAGTCAAGCTGCTATCTTTCAGCCTCAGTTACCCTAGCTGTAAATTGGGAATAACAGAGACAGTTCTCAGAGAGCTATAGGAAGACCAAGTAAAGTGCTATATCATTAATGAAAAATCTAGTTTCCTGTTTGGTGACTATCTCTCCCCCCCCCCCCACCATGAGAGCCCATATATTCTGAATTGTTCAGTGACCAGCAACGTTTGATCCACTTCTGTACCAGTTTGTCATTCTGATTTTGCCATAGTATTGCTTCAGTGTTCTTTGACAGCTGGGAGTCCCTGCACAGCCTAGAATGAAAAACACAATGGGGTTTGTGAAGGTGGCACCCTCTTGGCAGAGAGATGGGCAGAGAGGTGTGATTTGCCTTCAGAAGAAGTGCCTTGGGATTAAGGAACCAACCAAAACAACAAGCAGGCTTCTGAACTGTCCAGATCTATTCCTGAGGCTAGATGTGAGGAAGAGAGTCCGGAGAACTCAAAAACTTGCTCACTATTGTGTGGCATTTTGTTGGACCTAATAAATATATGGGCCAACTATGGATTTGGGGGTGGGGGTGGACTCCCTAATGGATCAACACAGCTGCCTTTTTTAGAATCTTTGCCTGGAAACCTGGCACATGGATAGTCTGTTTATGCACTTCCAATATGTACTGCTTGTATACTGTATCCGTAAATAATTCAAAACAAGCAACGTAGCCCTTCTTACCACTGGGGATTGTGGATCACATAGCTCTGGAACCTTGGAAAGTAACTGAGCAGGTGTGTGCAGCAGGATGGAGTGAATCACAGCAGTCAACATAAATCTGAGCACCCTTGAGAAACCAAGCAAGTAAGGCATTTGAGGAAGAACCTAAAATAAAAGTGAAGGAGAACGGGGGGGGGGGGGGGGTTTAAAGAGAAGGGTGAACATCTAGCTAGAGAGATTCCAGTTGTGCCTGGCTGGGGAATTCCAGGAGGCGGATCAGCAACTGATAGGCTTGGACTGTGGAATATTACAGCCCATATCTAATCAGGAGACTGCCAACCACTGTTGGCAGAATGCAAAGGTGGTGGAAGAATCCCAAGAAATGGAAGCTGCTAGGAAATCAAATTACAGGAAGAGATAAATGATTAGCAGCCCACTCGTTAAGGGAATGGCATGGAAGAAGGGACCAGCTGAGCAGAAATGGGTGACTTTTCTCTCTCCATATGTTGTTGGATTCACACCCAACAGCTCTGGCTAGGATGTCCAATGGTCAGGGACAATGGGGATTATAGTCTAGCAACATCTGGAGAGCCACAAGTTCTGAGCTACAGACTGCAGACCTGGCTGAAGAAAGAGACCATACAGAGTTGTGTTTTTTTTAAAAAAAATTCAGTTGTTTCCTATGAGTATTTTAACGGGTGGGATCAGTTCCCTAAAACTCATGTATACTGGCAGGTGCCTAGGGTGATATCCAATGCCAGTCATACTCAGAGCAAACCCTCTGAAATGAATGGACTTAAATAACCTAAGTCAATTGATTTCAGTGGTGCAGTTCTGAGCTGGTATCTCGCCTTCGTGTAATCATGAATTTTGCAAGAATGAGACCCAAATCCTATCTTCCTCAGCAGAGACCCTTGCCCCCATAGGGACTGGGACAATGGAGAGAAAATGAGTTTACTTGCAGTTGCTTGGACAGAATGGACCTGGCCTGCTAGTCGGGCACAGCATATCCTGGGGCAAGGAATTGTTCAAGGCTTTAGATTGGCCTTCTTCATCCTGGCACATGTCAGAGGTTTGGGACTACAACCTCCATCATTCCTAACTATGCTGGTAGGAGCTGATGGGAGTTGTAGCTGAAACATCTGGGGGACACACCAGTTTTTGAGAAGGCTGCCTTAGATCTACAGTTGGTTTTAGGGTATGAGTTAGATTGGCCTGGGAATCAGTTCAGAAGCAGCAGGAGAAAGAAAGAGGTACCCTTTTCGGAGTAGATGAGAGGAGTCCTGTGATTTTGGGGCACATGGAAATGCCTGCTGCGACGCATGATGGGAGACCTTGGCAAAGACCACTTCACTGAGAATGTGATTGGAATTTTTAGATGATTCTGATGGAAATGTAGCCAGAGATCATTTGCCAAGCATCAGGAATCACACACAAGCATACAACAATTCTATTCAGCCAAAGGACAAAAGTGAAGAGAAGCCAAAGCTCATCAAGGGAATAGTACTGGGTGAACACAACCCTTCCCCACCCGATTTAAATGGGGTATGTTAGAATCATGATAAACTGACATTTGAGACAAACGAGAAGTTATCAACTGGAACAAAGATACATTTCAGGGGACTGGCGATAGCAAAAGCCTGGGAGGGGGAATATGCATTTGCCTCAAAAACTGACCACAAAGGATTTTGCTGGCACCCTTTTGAGATATTTGTGCCAGTGTGGAGTAATTTACTCTGCATGGGGAAATGTGTTTGGATGGCAGTGCTCAATGCTCCCAGCAATAGAGCACTGGGATGCCTAGGAATTGCAAGCTTTAGCTTGCCAAATGTTTTGCCTTTGGGGGCAGCAGGAAAAAAAGGGGGTTGGCACAGACATTTAGGGCTCTCGGTGGTAAGAGAGAATGTCTACACTTTGCTGTAACCACATTGGTAAATTCATTGATGTTAGAAAATACATTAAATAATGGACCTAGAACAGAGAAAGGGGCAGGGAACGAAGCACTGCAGTAAGTCTCATGCAGCCCTTCTCTGCAGCTTCCATGCCTGATCAGTTATAGCAAGTTGGGGGAAGGGGTTGCTTCCATGTCTGGGGAAGGGGGACAGGCAGGGCAAGTCATAACTGCTGCCTTAGCTCCTGCTGCTTTGGGAGATTTAAGGATATATAATTTATTAACTTTCTCCAGCTTTGAATGTAAGAAACCTAAATATAACAAAGACACCCTAAGTCTCCAGATCTCTCTCATCTAAAAGTAATTAAACAGGGCAGTGCTATCCTTGGGCTTAACAATACATTGCCCAGAGCCATTTGAAGAATCGACTTGAGAATATAGTGTTTGAAACCCAGATCTTATCCAGCATTACTCACAGTTGCCAGGGCTAGCTCTAGAGGTTGACAGGGTTGGACATGTACCAGGACCCCAAAACCTGCAGCGGGCCCACTGCCTTCAGAGTGCTGTTTCCACTTTGCACAGGTTGTTCAAGGAGATCAGATACAGCTTCAGAGAGTTCTCAGTTTGCAACTTCTTTCACCTTAAAGGTAAAAGTAAAGGTACCCCTGACCATTAGGTTCAGTCGTGGACGACTATGGGGTTGCGACGCTCATCTCGCTTTATTGGCCAAAGGAGCCGGCATACAGCTTCTGGATCATGTGGCCAGCATGACTAAGCCACTTCTGGCGAACCAGAGCAGCGCATGGAAACGCTGTTTACTTTCCCGCCGGAGTGGTACCTATTTATCTACTTGCACTTTAACGTGCTTTCGAACTGCTAGGTGGGCAGGAGCAGGGACCGAACAATGGGAGCTCACCCTGTTGTGGGGATTTGAACCTTCTGATCAGCAAGCCCTAGGATCTGTGGTTTAGACCACAGCACCACCCGTGTCTCAGCTTAGGGCCCCCCAAACCCTGAAGGCAGTAGAGATAGTTGCTCTTATTCTGACATGCTTTGCAGTGTGGACAAAAGCAAAAACCAAAACTTAACTCAACTCAGTACAGTATACAGATTTTAGATTCCTTTTCAGGGTCCTTTAAACCCTTCCTCTTGGAAATTCTCCATATATTCTGCTAGCATTAAACTCCTAAGCTGTTATCATGTTCTGGCCATTTTTAAATGTTTGCTTCACAATGTTAGCTCTCTAGTTTGCAATTCTCTCTCCCCCACCCAAACTTTCTCTATACAGTCCTTTCTCTAATCACTTTCCTTTCCAAGTGCCTCTTTTGCAGTTCAGCTTTTGATCTCATTGTATTATTGTTTGCAAAACAGTAGGAGCTAAGAGCACATCTTTTTGCAGCGCTGCAAAAGCATGCAGCTCAGACCAGACTTATCTCAAATATTTGGAGATATTGGGATTAGTAATGACTCTCTTCACCCACACCCTCCTGAGCTGGAGCCAGGATTTTGGCGAATAATCGGAAGTTCATGGAATTTTCCTCTGCTCCTTTGAGGGTAATAAAAAACGGCTGCTAATGACTGCAAGCACTAGTTAAAATGTAGCTGCTATTTCGGTCTTTGATTTTGTGAGAACATGTTGAACCTACTTTCTCTATGTCAGTGCTCTAAAAGAGGCAATTTTCAGGAATCTGCAACTATTTAAGACTAAATTGCAATACCCTGCCAGAAGGTACAGAGAAATGAATGCTCTTACGTCCATCCATATTCATTCAGGGCTGCCAGATCATTCCAAGACTGGGGGAAATTGCCCATTGTTAATATACATGCAATATTTGGTTTAAAAATCAGTACGTAGCATTGATGTTGATTTTTTTTAAAGGATTTTTTTAAAAAAAACTGTTTTAGGAATTATGGTTAGCTATTCATTAACCCTAAACCTAGACTGTGCATTCAGCTTGTGAATATTTGTGGCTTGATGACATTGATTTGAAGTATCGTAGAATTGTAGAGCCAAAGTAAACATCGTGTGTTTACCCTGACCCCAAATTGACAAACCACAATAAAAATAGATTTTTTGGCTTATAGAAATATGCATAGTGGACAGGGAGAGGTTTCTCTCCCTCTTCTAGAAATACCAGAGCCTGGAACCATAGATTGAGCTATCTAGGGGTGCTAACTTGAACAAAATATTGGGGGGACCCAGGTAAGCCCCGCTACAGATAACTGATCACAAGACACGGCACACATGCACCATTTGAGTGGCAGTGCCTATCAACTTGGGGGGGGGTTGCTGGCCCCCTCAAATATATTATGGGGGGGGGCAAAGGGAGCTCAGACCCTAGGAGTTGGCTCCCAAGGAGCTATCCATTCAATGAAGGCAAATGGCGAGAGAACTTAGGGCAGACATTAGGGAAGGGCTGTAACTCAATGGCAGAGCATCTGCACTGCATGAATCATAGAATCATAGAGTTGGAAGAGACCACAAGGGCCATCGAGTCCAACCCCCTAGAAAGCAACTCCTTTAGCATCCTAAAGGTTCCAACATCTGAGGCCTTTTCACTGTGAAAAAAGCCATGGAGGGTCAGGGGTGGCATGATAGAGGGGTATAGAATCATGTATGGTGTGGAGTAAATGGAGAGAGAGAAACTGAAGCTGACTGTTGGAAGATCCAAGATAAAGAAAGAATGTCCTTTTTCACACAGTGTCCACCTAAACTATGGAATTTGCTGTGACAGGATGCAGGGATGGCCACCAACTTGGATTGCTTAAAAACGGCATTAGACAAATTATGAAAGAGAATGGCTTCAAGGCTGCTGGCTATGTTGTCATCCAATGTCAGAGGCAGTTTGATCCCGAACATCAGTTGCTTGGGTGAGTGTGAGAGAAGTATTGTATTTCCTGCTCATGTAGGGTTGGCATACATCTAGATTTTCCAGGACATATCCAGGATTCGTCTGTTGAAAATAGCATCCGGGGGAAATGTTCAAAAACTGGTTAAAATGTATAGGCAGCCCACATTAGAAGTGAAGATTTGTTGGTGGATTCTCCCCCAAAATAGCTCAAAAACTTCTTTTTTGGGGGAGATTTTGCAAACGACAACAACAACAAACAAACAAACCAACTCAACAACTTTGGCCCCCAAAAGCTCAAGGTAACCCTATGCTCATGGGTGTCTGACAGGCATCTTGTTAGCCACTGTGAGAACAGAATGCTATACTAGATGGATCCTTGGCCTGATCCAGAAGGATTCTTCTTAGGTTTTTATGAAAAGTCATAAAAATGAGGATGAGAAGCATTCTATGGTACTTTTAGGAAAAGGGGGGCTAAAATGTGATCTAGAAAGCAGATTAGCTCAGCACACTTCTGCTCTTCACATTATATGCCATTATATAATGTGACTACTATTATATTATAGACTACTACTTGCAAGGAACTGGAAAGGAAATATTATTCCCACAAAGGAAGATTGGATATGTAAATTAAGCAAATTCATAGAGTTGGCGAAGTTAACAGCAACCATAAGGCATCAGACTAATCAGAATTTAAGGTCAGAATGGCAATGCTTTGAGGATTACATGAAAAAACACTGTTCTAAGGATAATATGTTGATATGTATAGACTACATTTGTAAAGCAGAACTAGAAAAAAGTAATATATTAAGGATATTAAGGATGACCAAAAGACGCAATGTTATAAATCTAAAGATTAAGAGATGACGAGTATTGGTGGAGGGAAGCCACATGAGTGTATGATTTGTTTTTGTTTGGTTATTATTTTGTATTGTTATTGCTAACTGAATATTGTGTACCTTTGGAAAATAAAATTATGGGGGAAAAGGTGATCTACAAAGCTTATTAGCACGGCACACTTCTGCTCTTCCCATTGTAGGGAAAAGCATTAGGTCCCTCCACTCGCTCTAGTAGTCTAACCTCCAACATTCAGGCTTTGCCAATACATATGACTCAGGTGAGATGAGAGCTGACTTGAGAGGTCACCTACAATTTTCCAAATACTTGCATGTAGGCGGCTTAGCAGAAACTTGAATTGCTGCATTCAAGTTTCTTTGGAGTGGTTGTTAAGTGTGCTAATATTAGTTATCAGAAAATAGGCAGGTAAGGTTGAACCACCACTTTGCTCCGTTATTGTAGTACAAGAAGGCACCAAGGACAAAAATGAAATAAGGAACGACAAGAAGGAACTAAGGGTCTTTGTAAGCGGTGGTGGTGGTGGGAGAGACTCAATTCCTCAAGTGCTGGGGCAGCCACCAAGGACATGAAAATGAGAAAAAAGAAGTTCACAAAGGCAAGCAAACTGCACTGTTCTCCACTAATGTTGTCATAGACAATAACCTAGTGTTTCCCCTGTTTTCTGATAACTGAAGCAGGCATTCTTCCTCTTTCCTTTCCTTTTTCATTCTGCAGAATGAGGTGGCCACTGCAGGCAGCTATTTCGGGTATCATGAAAGGGAAGGAAATTGTTAGGAATTTAATATCTGTATATTTTTACTGTCCGCTGAAGAGAAGCACCTGTGAGGATTTTCCGCTAAGGTACCAAAATAATTTGACTAGTGGATGTAGCCTACCTTGATTTCAGCAAGGGATTTGACAAGGTGCCCCATGATATTCTTGTAAAGAAGCTGGTAAAATGCGGTCTTGACTATGCTACCACTCAGTGGATTTGTAACTGGCTGACTGACAGAACCCAAAGGGTGCTCATCAATGGTTCCTCTTCATCCTGGAGAAGAGTGACTAGTGGGGTGCCACAGGGTTCTGTCTTGGGCCCGGTCTTATTCAACATCTTTATCAACGACTTGGATGATGGACTCAAGGGCATCCTGATCAAATTTGCAGATGACACCAAACTGGGAGGGATGGCTAACACCCCAGAGGACAGGATCACACTTCAAAACGACCTTGACAGATTAGAGAACTGGGCCAAAACAAACAAGATGAATTTTAACAGGGAGAAATGTAAAGTATTGCACTTGGGCAAAAAAACTGAGAGGCACAAATACAAGATGGGTGACACCTGGCTTGAGAGCAGTACATGTGAAAAGGATCTAGGAGTCTTGGTTGACCACAAACTTGACATGAGCCAACAGTGTGAAGCGGCAGCTAAAAAAGCCAATGCAATTCTGGGCTGCATCAATAGGAGTATAGCATCTAGATCAAGGGAAGTAATAGTGCCACTGTATTCTACTCTGGTCAGACCTCACCTGGAGTACAGTGTCCAGTTCTGGGCACCACAGTTCAAGAAGGACACTGACAAACTGGAACGTATCCAGAGGAGGGCAACCAAAATGGTCAAAGGCCTGGAAACGATGCCTTATGAGGAACGGCTAAGGGAGCTGGGCATGTTTAGCCTGGAGAAGAGGAGGTTAAAGGGTGATATGATAGCCATGTTCAAATATATAAAAGGATGTCACATAGAGGAGGGAGAAAGGTTGTTTTCTGCTGCTCCAGAGAAGCGGACACGGAGCAATGGATCCAAACTACAAGAAAGAAAATTCCACCTAAACATTAGGAAGAACTTCCTGATAGTAAGAGCTGTTTGACAGTGGAATATGCTGCCAAGGAGTGTGGTGGAGTCTCCTTCTTTGGAGGTCTTTAAGCAGAGGCTTGACAACCATATGTCAGGAGTGCTCTGATGGTGTTTCCTGCTTGGCAGGGGGTTGGACTCGATGGCCCTTGTGGTCTCTTCCAACTCTATGATTCTATGATTCTATGGTTCTAGGTACTAAGGTACCTTGGCTTGGGAGAAGGGCACCAGAATGTATCAGGATCAGCCTTGATAACTGGCAGCACTTTTCATTGCTAACATCTCCAGTGTTGACTTTAGCATGTGGAACTGGTAAGAGCCCTTCCCTAAGAAAAGTACACCCCTTGCATTCTGTGTGAGTTAGTGCTCCGTAAATGCCTCCTGGTTGGAAAAGCAATGGTCGAAAACGCGATGAGAGATGCACAGCCAGTCTGACATGCTTAAATGTTCCATTCAAAGCTGATGCAGAGTGACGGTAGAGTTACTCACCTTCTGTTGAACCCAATTGCAAAGAGAGAAAGCCAGAGTAGTGAGCCATGCAGGGATGCAGCAGGAAGTTTCCTGCTAGGACTCTAATGATGGTCAGCCAGTGATCATGCAGAAGACCACCCTCATGGTTCAATAGGAGAAGGATTCAATCCAACCATGTTCCAGTTGCTTGGTCAGCAAAGGCAGAACTGAGGTTAGTCGAGAGGGAAACTAGAATATAGAGAGACATGGCTCAGCTGCCATGGCAACCATGAATGGAAGCCCAAATGGGATGGGTGGCCACTCAGTGTTCCTGCCAAACCTGTACATGGCTGTTCATAGGTCAGCCAGACACTCAGACCTCTCTAGTGGCAGAGAGAATAATAATAATAATAATAATAATAATAATAATAATAATAATAATAATAATTTGTTTATACCCCGCCCATCTGGCTTGGTTTCCTCAGCCACTCTGGGTGGCTTCCAACAAAATATTAAATACAACAATTAATCAAATATTAAAAGCTTCCCTAAACATTATGATTGTCTTGTGTTTTGTTATTGTGTTCCTGTATTTAGACTTAGATTTTTGTGTGAACTGCTCTGAGCACAGATTTACTTGTGGAGAATGTGATATATTAAAAAAATTGCCAGTGACAACAACAACGATTGGTGGTGCTTGTACACCCACATTCAATCTAGCAATGAGTCTTCTTCCTCTTAACTTTATTACGGTCACAGACCAGCATAAGAAAAACATATAATAAAATACCAGTTAGGATTTGAACAGATAATTGTTAGAGCAAATAAGGGCATAGAAACAAGCATAGCAATGAGTCAGCTCTCTACAGGTAGATTTTCAGTTTTCTGGAATCTGCCTAACTTACCATGGTTTCTGAAAGCAGGTCTTCTGGTTTAAGTATGTGGCATCATTGCGCTATTGATAATAAAAATCAATACAATTTGATCAAATTGGCTTTAATGCGTATTTCATCCTATTTCATTTTGTGAAAGCGTGTTCTCCTTCATGGAGAGCACGTGTTGCGGTGTGAGCCGCCAGGACACTCCAAAGTTGGGGGCAGGCTAATTGATCATTGGCCACTGAGGCGATTGGGGCTTCCCTTGTTGTTGGGAAGAAGTTGATGTTGCCATTTGTTGATTGACAGCCAGAAATGCTAAAACTCCTTGCATGAGGCTAGGGCTTCCTCTTTTCAACCGTGCATCGGATTGCCCATCCCCCCTCCCTAGAATTAGGGTTGTTCGCTTTGACCTTGCTATGCCTGTCATGGGGTTGTCTGCTCTTGGGGCAGGGGCCCGGTCGGAATTTTGTCCATCTGGCTGATTGGCTGGGGCCATTTGGTTTTTGCCTACTGCCTAGCAAATCGTCACAACTTGTAAGGTTGCGGTTAGGCATTGGCTTATGGTTTGGTTGGTTGAGGGGCAGTAGTGCCTGCCCTTGGTAGGTTGAGTGCCTGCCCCTCTAATGCTGCTGCTGCTGCAAGGGATTCCATTAAAGGAATTGGGGGCTAACTATTGCTTGTCCACTCTGTCAAGGAGGCTCGGGCCATAGCAATGAGCTCCTGGTTGCATTTGGGGTGAGGGCAGGTTCCCTGCTCCGTCGCTACCCCCAAGTGTATTCCCCTATTCTGACTTTCGCATCGTGCGGAATGTCAGTCTGTCCCCCATGGATGGGGCAGATAGTCGCAACCAATGCCTAAGCAACCACTCACAAATTTGTATTTTAATAAAGTTGTGGCCAAAATTATGCCAAAAATCTTAAACAAAAAATTCTGTGTGATGTGTGAGTTATTGGGGTGGCCCTGGAGACTACGACATGCAACAGCTCTGGTATTATTCAGATCAGGTGTGGGGAACCTTTGCCCCTCCAGGTGTTGCTGAGCTACAGATCCCAGCATTCATTGCTAGCTGTGGTTGATGGGAGTTGTTTTTTTAAAAAAAGATATTTATTAAAGTTTCAAAGGTTATACAAAAAAAAAAATAAAAACAAAACACCAACACAAAAATAACAAATATAGAAAAATACAAAACTAAAAACAATTTAAAAACAAGTAAAATTTCATTCCCTTATTTTCTTATAACTTACTTCCCAGACCTCCTCATACCTCCCCTTTTTGTATTCCAATTCTAATTATTAATTCAGCAAATCCTCACCCTTAATTTTCATTAAATTTTCAACCTTACTTTTCTTTTTACTTAATCATTACAGCTGAAAACCACTTAATTTCTAAACCAACATCATTCTAACATTCATTAATTTTGCAGTATTTCCCAAGATAGTCCTTGAATTTCTTCCAATCTTCTTCCACCGTCTCTCTTCCCTGGTCTCGGATTCTGCCAGTCATTTCTGCCAGTCCCATATAGTCTATCACCTTCATCTGCCATTCTTCCAAAGTGGGTAGATCTTGTGCCTTCCAATACTTTGCGATGAGTATACTTGCTGCTGTTGTAGCATACATAATGTTCTGTCCTTCTTTGGCACCAATTGGCCGACCATGCCCAGGAGAAAGGCCTCTGGTTTCTTCAGGAAGGTATATTTAAATACCTTTTTCATTTCATTATATATCATTTCCCAGAAAGCCTTAATCCTTGGGCACGTCCACCAAAGGTGAAAGAATGTACCTTCATTTTCTTTACATTTCCAACATTTATTATCGGGCAAATGGTAGATTTTTGCAAGCTTAACTGGGGTCATGTACCACCTGTAAATCATTTTCATAAAATTTACATGCCGTAAATTTCATGCCGGTGGTCCACAGCTGTTCCCAGTCAGCGAACATAATGTTATGACCAATATCTTGTGCCCACTTAATCATAGCTGATTTAACCATTTCATCCTGCATATTCCATTTCAACAGCAAGTTATACATATTTGACAAATTCTTAGTTTTTGGTTCTAACAATTCTGTTTCCAATTTTGATTTTTCCACCTGGAAGCCAATTTTCCTATCCAACTTATAAGCCTCCATTATTTGGTAATAATGAAGCCAGTCTCGCACTTTATCTTTTAATTTCTCAAAACTCTGCAATTTCAATTTGTCTCCTTCTTGTTCCAAAATTTCCCAATACTTCGGCCATTTGGACTCCATATTGAGTCTTTTCACAGCCTTTGCCTCCATTGGCGACAACCACCTTGGGGTTTTATTTTCCAACAAGTCTTTATATTTAATCCAGACATTATACAATGCTTTCCTGACAATATGATTTTTAAATGCTTTGTGAGCTTTAACCTTGTCATTCATTGCTAGCTGTGGTTGATGGGAGTTGTTGCTCAGCAACTCTGGAGGGACAAAGGTTTCCCACACCTGATTTACATGAAGAACAGCTTATAAATATTTCCAAATACATAAAGAACCAGAAATTCTAATCTTGTTCTCTCCCATCAGACACAGCACAGTCATGCTAACGAAAACGAAATAAACTACAGTTTTCATTGAGGATGTGCCTTGGCTGGCTTTGAATTTATCACATGATTCATATAATGATTATTCACATGCTAGCAATATCTTTCAGGGAATCCATGTCTTTCTTATTTGGCTGCAGGAAATACAAGACTGATGGATTCTGTACACTTGGAAGTATTGTGGAGGAGGCATTCAACATTTCTCTGTGGCAACTGTGACTAAAAAGCAAGTCCTAGGAAACAGCAGCTGCTGAAAGTTAGTGCCGAAAGCCAGCCACTCCTTTTCCTGAAATGCAGGATGCAAATGCTCCTTTTGTTAAAATTGACCCAGAACATGGAAGGAAATGCTCTAAGACGCTATTCTACAACTATTGTGTGTGTGTGTGTACAAGAATTCAATTTATCGCCTAGAATAAAAGGACTAGTCTGTAGGGCAATTTATATTTTATGTCAAGGCAGAGGTGGGGAATGTCAGGCACAGCAGCCAAGTGCAAGCCTTCAGGCCTTTCTAAGAACTTGGGATTCTCCTTGGTCATGCTCTCAACCTAGAATTCACCTCACCCCAGCTCTACTTTGCACCCTTCTTCACTGCTTTCCTCTGCTGCAATGTGTCCTCAAACTGTGATGGTGCCTCTTGCTTGGTAGTGGGTGCATGATGAACCACCCCACTCTCCTGAGCTCACATTTTCCAGGGATGGCTTTCTCCCCGCTCCCTGCCCCCCGGCAAGACTCCAACCATGTCCTCACAAACTGCATCTCAAGAAGAAACCATCAGTCCATATGTCTGGATGAGAGCCTGGAAACATGGACCGTTGGCCTGGGATTTCTGGGCAATGAGATCCTGAGTCTGTGGCAAGCCTACCTTGATGTCACAGATACAGTGGTACCTCAGGTTACAGATGCTTCAGGTTACAGACGCTTCAGGTTACAGACTCCGTTAACCCGGAAGTAGTACCTCGGGTTAAGAACTTTGCTTTAGGATGAGAACAGAAATTGCACAGCGGTGGTGCGGCAGCAGCAGGAGGCCCCATTAGCTAAAGTGGTACCTCAGGTGAAGAACTGTTTCAGGTTAAGAACGGACCTCCGGAACAAATTAAGTTCTTAACCCAAGGTACCACTGTACCGCCTCTTGGCAACTTTTCACATGCACCAGATTAACCTCAGCAAATTAAGAAATGTGGTTGTGGACTTCCCCATGAAGAGAATACAAGGCCCACCCCACCTGGGAAGCCTGCATGTAAACCATGAGCTGTTCCATCCACTTAGGGTTCCTTTTCCAGTCACTGTACCACCACTGTACCACCACTGTATCACCAAGCATTGAAGCTGGGTCTTCCCTGAACACACAGAGGGTTCTCCTTGTGTTTAACATGCAGTTACATGTACTTTTGTAGAGGGAAAGGAGGCCATTTACTGTGTTTTTCCTACACATGTTTTGTGAACTCAGGTTAGGAAGGTACAATAAGAAGTGACCGGGAACACCTGATCAGTATGAGACTGCCAGTCTCTTGCTGCATAATTTTAGGTCTCTAGCTTCCTTCGCCTGCTTCTTTTTCAGTAAATGCTTCATTTCAGAGAGCAGCGGCAAGCACTCAATAAGAGGAAATGCTCATTTAGCTCTCCAATACATCAGGCTATCTCATTTTGCTCCATAACTACCAGTTACAGTGTGCTCTGCTGAAGATGATATATATTCTCTCCTGGAAGGCAGTTATTAGTATCTGCAGTGGCAATTAAGATTATATTGCATTTTTGTACGGCTTTCTAAAGATTTATTTATAGTTCGTAATTAAAGTCGCTATTCAGCCCCACAGATCAGCATTGCTGTGGATCAAAGAGGGAGTAAACAGCAGAAATGTCTGGTTTTCGTGTTAAGAAAGCATGCAGAGCTAAAAGGCTTGATGAAAGATGAAAGAACACAGTCTTTGAGAGTGCAATCTACTTAGAGGAAAGCTAGCATCATAGAATTATAGAGTTGGAAGAGACCCCAAGGATCATCTAGTCCAACCCCCTGCAGTGCAGGAATATGCAGCTGTCCCTTATGGGGATTGAACCCGCAGCCGTGGCATTTTCAGCACGATCGGTGCTTTCCCCCCTAGAAAAATAGGTGCTGGTACTCACCATGAAGTTGTTACAGTAAGTGCCACACTTTTTAAGAAAAACAACAAAAAGTGCCGCTATTGCAGATCCTTGAGTACCCCCTGAAAAAAAAGCACTAAGCACGATGCTCTAACCAACCTAGTTATTTACACAGTTGAATGGGTCTTACACGCTGAATTTTCGTTAACATGTTGGTTTTGGGAAGAGTGAACAAATTTCCCTCCCTTCCCTAGGTATATGCTAGCTACTGCAAAACTACTGAGACTGAGCCAGCAGCCAAGACTGGGATTATGGACACAGTGATATTATCCAAAATTTTGTCTTCTTTCTCATTCCAGAGTGTCACTGACTGTAAGACTAAGAGGTCATGGCATGTTCCTTTCTGTTTTAGTTACCCATAACAGAACATGAAATGAGTTTATATACTTAAAATTCCTCCACATGCCTTGAAAGGCATAACGCTGACCTCTTAAAACATCCATAATTTGACCGGCCTTTCCTGTTTCTTCTGCGTTTCACCCGCCAAAAAGAGATACAAAGCAGACGTGCAGCTGAGAACACACAAAATACTATATGGAAGGTAATGGCAGGGCGAAACTAAATCTCCTACTGATCAAACTGGTCAGCTTATTAAAATAAGTAGCAATCTATTATAAAATAGTAAAGGTGAGAAGGAAACAGGATGCGACCAAATCATCACTCCTCTCCTCCAAAGAGGGAGTAGGCAATTTTTTAAAGAAATAAAAATAAGACACATATTAAGTATCCTGCTGGAAAGAATGCTGTTGACCTTTTAATGCTGATAATAAATTGGGGTGCGGGTTTAATTTTTCTAAGCTGCCTTGGAAGGGTTTGGATCCTGATAGGCAGGATATAAATAATAGTGATTAATAAATAAAGCTCCTATCTTGCAGAGTTCATAGATGGGTGAGAACCTGAATTCATGTTTCCTTATTGCCAGGGAGAAATACAATGGAAAGCAATAGCTTAGCTCCCATAATGTCTTGTCCATCAATGATTTCCTAAACATCGCATAAGATACATTTTGAGAACTTATGGAAACATTTTGATCTTTATGCAAAACATTAGTGCCCCCCAAAATTACGTAAAGTGTTGCTGGTCCTTTTTGTAACTTGGTTGCAATGAAATGTGCATACCAGCCAGCCACAGTCTGTTAGGCTTGTGTAACCAGATGAAATTTTGGAACATGAAATGTGTTTGCGGAAATTATTCATTCTGAGTTCTAAGTCCCCATGTGTTTTTCTTTTTTCTTTTTAGGCAACTGAGTTTGATTTAGCAGGCATGTGGAAAGTGTTTGCAGAATTTGCAGCCCGAAAACCTTCAAAGCCAAAATGTATTTGTGAATCATGTATACAAGTTGTATCTGCTTGTGGTTTCAAAGCACTCAAGTTTTTTGAGTCATTTTTTCTTCTTAAAAGCTTAAGGAAATGAAAACTGAATTAATGTTCATCTTAAGTTTTGAAATCAAGTTGCTGTTTTTTAAACCCTCCATGTTAATGAGACTGGAAGAACAGTTATTTGGCAATCTTGCATTTACTACATAATTTAATTTGGCTTGCTGGATTTAATTACTTACTAAAGGAGTATTTAGCTTTATGTCTGAACATTTGCTTCTATCACAAAGCAAGGATCATACGAAAAAAGATGTGGATTTCTTGTTTTAAACATAATAGTTTGTGTGGTTAACTAACTTATTACACCACTATGATCCATAGATGTGAATGTTACTTCTGGAATTTACTCATGGCAGACTTTTGAAATGTTTTCAGAAAGGAACATCAATGAATCCTTTTTGCCCTTGAAAAGAAAAGGAAAATAGAAGCTTCTCAAGGTGCTTCTTCCTCTGCAACAACTTTATGGTTCCCTTAATATAAAATTGTGCCCATTTGCCTTTGGAAACCAGTTGCTTAGGACAACAAACTTCCTACCATCTCCTTTTGGCGGGTCCACACCACACATTTATAGCACATCCAATACAGCTTTAAACCACATGACTTCTCCCAAAGAACTCCCAAAGAACAGTAGATGCCATTCCCTGGTGACACAGTTCTGTTGACACTTGTCATTTGCTGATACCAAGCCAATGCCGGTGGTGATGTTGACAACTATGACAACAAAGAGAAGCATCTAAACCTCTGATGCACCCTTCCCCAACTTGGTGCCCTCCAGATATTTTGGACTACGGCTCCCATCCGCCTCAGCCAGCATGGTTGCGCTAGCTGGGGTTGATGGAAGTTGTGGTTCCAAAACATCTGGATTGCACCTGGTTGGGGAAGGCTGCTCTATTTCATGCCAACATATGAAGCAGCGATGCTCTTCTTAAACTCCAGATGTTTGTTTCTGTCTCTCAAATAGGCTGGCTTAATATTTATGCTTTCTCCTGGGAAAGTAGGGAAAACCCAGTCTCCAGATTTCCCACTCTTTGAAAGACCCAGGAATGCTATCTCTCACACTTCTTTTTGGCTGACCTCAGAATGTAAGGACATGCATCTGACAAGCTCGGGTGTCTCTCTCACTATAGATGACGCTTCACGCCACATGTGAAATTACATTGTGGAAGGATTCTAGGGACATTGTTTTGTCATGTGCCTAAATAAAAACATAAACAGCACCAGACATATTTCTGCTGAAAAATACAATAGTGTATCCTTCCTTATTGTACAGCATGCCTGATGGCCTGACATGCTGCCTAAATTTCCCAAATGCTTTTAGTTCATAGAAACTAAATGCCAGTTTTATGGTAGCAGTGCATCAACTAGAAGAGATCCCCATGATAGCTATCTGGACACCCATTGCAGGCCCAATAAAACGATTATAGCAAAGCATCAAAGTGCATCCAAACCTGCCTTTTAAGGCTTGTGTTGCACATTTAATGACTGTGGTGATAGCTGCTTGAAGGATTCGTTATGGAGCCATCTCCATTGTGATGAATGAGTTATCTAAACAGAGAGAGGGGGGTGGGAAAGATTCTCTTTCGATATTGGAGCAGATAGACCACCATAGAGCCCAACTTCCCTAGGTAATAAAATGAAGATTTAGTTGAGCAATAGCCTGACAGGGAGAAGAAAACAGAGGCAGAATAATAAAAATGAAATTCATTTGGAAGAAAAAACTCCTTTGTGTCAGCCATAAATCCCATGCTGTTTGGGTATGAATAAAAACCCTTGGGGGAGTGTCAGAGGAGGGAATAGGAGCAGTTTTATTTCCTTATTTATTTTTTTGCCAGTACTGAAAGGTGTTGTTTTGTTAAGCAATTTAAGAGAGCTCACCTTAAGAAGACAGTGGAGAAGCTGAGGTGGTTATATATGGGTTGCACAGCGGCAGGCCGTCTTATTTTGCACTTCTTTAATGGCAGTCTTACCAAAGAAAGCCCCTCCTTGTACATTCTAAGTCAGAATGAGTTATGGCCTCATCTTTACAGCCACTTTAGTCTATAATGGCTGCAGCAAACATACAGGTCCATACAGGCTCACAACTGCATCGCCTCACAATGAAGTGGTTATGTATGTGCCCTCACCATAAGTGGAACTCAGCTTGTATTGACTTTCACTACAAATTCCCTTTTGACCATTTGCAGTTCTTTGCCAATAGTCAATCTAGATTGAATGAAATTAGCCCACGGAAGGGTCAAAAGTTGCCATGGCCTAGACCAGGCATAGGCAAACTCGGCCATCCAGATGTTTTGGGACTACAACTCCCATCATCCCTAGCTAACAGGACCAGTGGTCAGGGATGATGGGAATTGTAGTCTCAAAACATATGGAGGGCCGAGTTTGCCTATGCCTGGCCTAGACTTTTTGCAATATTCTATTTAATGCATCTACAAGGAGTTCAAGGGCATTGGGGGAAGGGCGTGTATCCCCCTGCCTCTATCCACGGACACAGAGTTTACCCGAAAGCCTGTGGGCAATGACTAAGCTAAGCTGAACTACACTATGGGTGGTTCTAGAAACCACAGGAAGAAAACTAGACCATGATGAGTGTTTATGTTATGCCACTGCGATATCTTCAAATTCAGGGTATGTTCACATTTCCCTCCACTGCATTTCAAGCCAACGGCATGACCCTTTTGGTTCCACTGCACACCCCACACCCTGAATTTCTATTTATGAAGTTGTCATCTGAGCATTCGAACTCATGTACACACGTGTGACGGCTGTCTCAAATGTTCATTTTACCACTTACGCCACATTTTTTCTGGTCAGATTGATGCTGGCTTAAGAAAAAGAAAATGTTTCTATTTTCAATAAACTACAGGATCTATATGGACTGTGGCTAATGTTGTTTGAATGTAGCTTTAAAACGTAGGCAACCTCGGCCCTCCAGATGTTTTGGGACTACAACTCCCATCATCCCTAGCTAACAGGACCAGTGGTCAGGGGTGATGGGAATTGTAGTCTCAAAACATCTGGAGGGCCAAGGTTGCCAGTGTGGTGTAGTGGTTAAGAGCAGTAGTCTCGTAATCTGGGGAACCGGGTTTGCGTCTCTGCTCCTCCACATGCAGCTGCTGGGTGACCTTGGGCCAGTCACACTTCTCTGAAGTCTCTCAGCCTCACTCACCTCACAGAGTGTTTGTTGTGGGGAAGGAAGGAAAAGGAGAATGTTAGCCGCTTTGAGACTCCTTAGGGTAGTGATAAAGTGGGATATCAAATCCAAGCTCCTCCTCCTCCTCCTCCTCCTCCTCCTCCTCTTCTTCTCCTTCTCCTTCTCCTTCTTCTTCTTCTTTGTCTATACCTGCTTTAAAAACGAGCAGAGGAGCGTGCTAGATGTTGAGTAAGTGGTGATGTGAACATACCCTTAGTCTCAGTTGGCTTTTGGTGTATCATTGTAAATTGCTCACTGTGTGATATGATTAGCCACATGTGCACAGCACCATCAACCCTGAAGTGGGAGAAGCACTCAGAGATGGGAGGAGCGTAATCCTGGAAAAGAGCTGAGCTTTGTCCAAGAATTCTCTGAGAAAGTTGTTGGTGCTGTAAGGTCTGCAAATACCGTTGTGATAGGAGAACATCTGGAATCTAGAAACTGCCGAAAGAACAATGCAGAATATGAGAGTCTTTAATGGACTACAAAACCCAGAGCATTTCCAGGCTGCACGGTGGGACTTTATTTCTTGCACGACTTCAAAGGATCTCCATAACTCTCTCAATTTTCCAATGCATGAAGTATGGACATCTGAAGACTTCCCCCATTGACATATCCATATGCTTTGATGCTATCTGAGTGATAGAACCTGAGTGATAGAACATGGCATTATTTCATGTTTGTTTTGCAGTATTTTGCATGAAATCTTTTTAAAAAGCAAGAAAGTTGGTATTGCTAAGGTGATTCCAAGTTCACCCATCAGCAGAATGTGTGGAGAGCTTCTATCTACAGTATTATCACTGAGATCCAAGGCTTGAGCTGATGAAGTTGTTCTTAGGATTGCCCTCCATGGTGACTGACTGTTGCACCAACCAAGTAAGAATACCCAGTACCTTTCCTGAGGTGTTCAGCTTCAGTTACTAAAACTCAGCCTTTTGCTATGGGATGCCTTCCAGTTGTTGGTCTACAACTCCCATCAGCACGAGCAATGGCCAGTGATGATGGGAATTGCACTCCAACAACATCTGGAGGGCATCAGTGTGGGGAAGGCTGCTATAACCTCACGGGGAGTCACAATAGGTAAACAAACTGTATCCCATGTTATGCTTGCTGTTACCCAAAGGAAATGTGTTGCGCAGGAAATGTCTCCAAGTGACCGAGCCCCAGAGTCCTTTTCTGAACTTTGTGCTGTTTTTACAGATGGTTTGATAACACAAACAAGCTAAACATGGGTGTGATTGGCCCCTCCTGTGGCGGGCCAAAAGGGAAAGAAATTCTCTGTGAGGATCTTCTCTTTTAAAGAGGAGTCATTGTAGGTCCTCACAGAGATGGCTCTAAGCCACATACAATATGAAGAAGAAGGAGAAGGAGGAGGAGGAGGAGGATTTGCTCATCTGGATGTTTGGTTTCATCTTTTTGGGATGCTTGGTGAATCTCTTAACCCCATAAGAAGCTGAAACTACTTGCAGTGGATGTGACACAATCTAATTCAGGATCCATCTTCATGTTGTCATGCTTTACTTATTTAAGCTGCTCAGGTCATGTTTTATCTTTGGCTGCATCAGTTGGTGAAGAAGAAGAAGAAGAGTTTGGATTTGATATCCCGCTTTATCACTACCCGAAGGAGTCTCAAAGCAGCTAACATTTTCCTTTCCCTTCCTCCCCCACAACAAACACTCTGTGAGGTGAGTGGGGCTGAGAGACATCAAAGAAGTGTGACTGGCCCAAGGGCACCCAGCAGCTGCACGTGGAGGAGCGGAGACACAAACCTGGTTCACCAGATTACGAGTCTACCACTCTTAACCACTACACCACACTGGCTCTGAATGTTCTGAAGCTGTAGCTAATACTGGAGTTTAGTCACCAAGCTAGTTTTGATGGCACACCACTTTCTGTTTTCCTTGAGAACTCAGCATGTTTAAACTAGAGTATTAAAGGACACTAAATATGTACAAGCATTGTTGTCTTTAATGAAATGAATATATGTAAATATCCACTGGGAAGTGTACACTTAGAAGATAATGTTTCAAATGATCTTTGACGGCCTACACCAAGAAATTGGTAATAAAAATTGACCATGAATTTCTTCTATCCATCAAAAGTTGGAAGCTATGCATTGTTAATTACATTTCTTTTGTGTCATAATGGAACACATATCGTTCTCTGGTAGTTTCCCACCAGACATTGACCAGACCTAGGCCTGCTTAATTCCCACAAGTTTGCTTGTACCTTTGGACCAGCCAATGCAACACCTTCCAGATGGTGGTGGACTACAACTTCTGCCTTCCCTGACCATTGGCCATGATGACTAGGGCTGATGGGAGTTGCAGTCATTTGGAGGGTGCCATGTTTGCTACACCTGCCCCTTTTTCACCCGTTCCATTTGTGTGATGGAGTAACAGTGCAAGTTCATTCCCTCTTAGTATGCACCTAACACTGAGCATGGATAAGAAGCTCCACTTGAATCAGGTGTTTATGCAGAGTCTAGTTCACCATTGATATTCAGTGTCTGGAGGACAGAAAAGTCCCACATTGCTCATCAATGCAAATTGAACGGCAGCTCTGGGGGAAGGTCTGAACTTGGGCTTAGCGCTTTATGTTATGAACCATTCTGTATCCTCCCAAATGATCCTAGTGATGTTGGTTGCTTTTTTGGCAGTAGATTTACATTTACATTATTATTTCCATGTTGAAGTTTGCATATTGTAATAGATATGTGTTGAGTAAATGAATGCTCAGCACAGTGTGGTGATTTAATTGGTAATATATGATATTAGATCTGCCCCTCTCCGGAGAACACCACATTGGTTGCTCCTATTTAGACTATGTCCAAACCCTGGACCTATTCTGTAGCATGTGTTTTTTGTAAGCACCACACTCTTGGACATTTTGTTACAAATGAAAAGAAATGATAGTAGAATCAGAAGCAGTTTTTGATTTTAATAAGAATATATAGGTAAATAGATCAAAACCTTTTCTTAATAAGCATGAAATTACTAAAAAAAGAGAGGCGGGTATTGCAAAAATTCTGTGAATCAGAGTTTCACATAAAAGGTAAAGGTAAAGGTACCCCTGCCCATACGGGCCAGTCTTGCCAGACTCTAGGGTTGTGCGCCCATCTCACTCAAGTGGCCGGGGGCCAGTGCTGTCCGGAGACACTTCCAGGTCACGTGGCCAGCGTGACAAAGCTGCATCTGGCGAGCCAGAGCCACACACGGAAACGCCGTTTACCTTCCTGCTAGTAAGCGGTCCCTATTTATCTACTTGCACCCGGGGGTGCTTTCGAACTGCTAGGTTGGCAGGTGCTGGGACTGAATGACGGGAGCGCACCCTGCCGCAGGGATTCGAACCGCCGACCTTTCGATCGGCAAGCCCTAGGTGCTGAGGCTTTTACCCACAGCACCACCTGCATCCCCAGAGTTTCACAGAGTTTTTTGACAGATCAGGTTAGTCTGACATGACTTATTTTTCAGAAATCCATGCTGACTATTGGTGATCACAGCATTCCTTTCTAGGTGCTCACAGACTGTTTGCTTAATGATCTGCTCCAGAATCTTCCCTGGTATTGATATACCTTTTGGGATTTTTTTATTTACAGCTAACTAGAGTTTCACATAGTTAGCTGTAAATAAAAAATCCCAAAAGGTAACTCAAATTAATGTCTGGCGAGATCCCCAAGTCTTTTAAAGACTTCATAAATGCTTAAATTAGTGGGTTCTACTTCTAACCAGCCTCATGTATGTTTGTGTGTATGTGTCCTCTGTGCATATGTGTCCTCTATATGCATATGTAGAAGTCATGCAGTTGTGAAAGCTTTTCAGACTATAGCAAGTTCATGGCATTTTCATGAACATCTAACTAAAAGAAAAAGGCAAATGAATGGGACAAATAGAGCAAACTGGTGAACCAATGCAAACAAGCATTCAGATTCGTACCTAGTAGGGATGACATAAAGGTAAAGGTAAAGGGACCCCTGACCATTAGGTCCAGTCATGACCGACTCTGGGGTTGTGGCACTCATCTTGCTTTATTGGCCGAGGGAGCCGGCATACAGCTTCTGGGTCATGTGGCCAGCATGACTAAGCCCCTTCTGGCGAACCAGAGCAGCGCACGGAAATGCGGTTTACCTTCCTGCCGGAGCAGTACCTATTTATCTACTTGCACTTTGACGTGCTTTCGAACTGCTAGGTTGGCAGGAGAGGGATGACATAAATGAGGCTAAATAATTCTCCAGAAAGTCTAGGCATTTGTGCCTAATATCTGATGTTTTTATTTTACATTTAAACAGGACATGAGTGAAATAGCCCTCTTTTATGCTGAGTAGCATGGTGGGCTTTGAGTTCTTTAAAAGGAAACAGTGGTTCCTAATGATCAGATGAATAGAGTGAAGGGTCTCCAACCCTTCTTTGGAGACCTGGAGCTGGAATATCCTTTGCTCTTCATTGCCCGGCAGACTGGAGGAGGACAAATGTTGTCCCTATTTTCAAAAAGGGGAAAAGAGAGGACCCAAATAATTACCGCCCAGTCAGTCTGACATCAATACCAGGGAAGATTCTGGAGCAGATCATTAAGCAAACAGTCTGTGAGCACCTAGAAAGGAATGCTGTGATCACCAATAGTCAGCATGGATTTCTGAAAAATAAGTCATGTCAGACTAACCTGATCTCGTTTTTTGACAGAATTACAAGCCTGGTAGATGAAGGGAATGCAGTGGATGTAGCCTACCTTGATTTCAGCAAGGCATTTGACAAGGTGCCCCATGATATTCTTGTAAAGAAGCTGGTAAAATACGGACTTGACTATGCTACCACTCAGTGGATTTGTAACTGGCTGACTGACAGAACCCAAAGGGTGCTCATCAATGGTTCCTCTTCATCCTGGAGAAGAGTGACTAGTGGGGTGCCACAGGTTTCTGTCTTGGGCCCGGTCTTATTCAACATCTTTATCAACGACTTGGATGATGGACTCAAGGGCATCCTGATCAAATTTGCAGATGACACCAAACTGGGAGGGGTGGCTAACACCCCAGAGGACAAGATCACACTTCAAAACGACCTTGACAGATTAGAGAACTAGGCCAAAACACACAAGATGAATTTTAACAGGGAGAAATGTAAAGTATTGCACTTGGGCAAAAAAACTGAGAGGCACAAATACAAGATGGGTGACACCTTGCTTGAGAGCAGTACATGCAAAAAGGATCTAGGAGTCTCGGTTGACCACAAACTTGACATGAGCCAACAGTGTGACGCGGCAGCTAAAAAAGCTAATGCAATTCTGGGCTGCATCAATAGGAGTATAGCATCTAGATCAAGGGAAGTAATAGTGCCACTGTATTCTGCTCTGGTCAGACCTCACCTGGAGTACAGTGTCCAGTTCTGGGCACCACAGTTCAAGGAGGACACTGACAAACTGGAACGTGTCCAGA
This sequence comes from Podarcis gaigeae, assembly GCF_964106915.1. Taxonomy (NCBI): domain Eukaryota; kingdom Metazoa; phylum Chordata; class Lepidosauria; order Squamata; family Lacertidae; genus Podarcis; species Podarcis gaigeae. The sequence continues at coordinate 43,446,346 of NC_139687.1, forward strand.
GGAGGGCAACCAAAATGGTCAAAGGCCTGGAAACGATGCCTTATGAGTAACAGCTAAGGGAGCTGGGCATGTTTAGCCTGGAGAAGAGGAGGTTAAGGGGTGATATGATAGCCATGTTCAAATATATAAAAGGATGTCACATAGAGGAGGGAGAAAGGTTGTTTTCTGCTGCTCCAGAGAAGCGGACACGGAGCAATAGATCCAAACTACAAGAAAGAAGATTCCACCTAAACATTAGGAAGAACTTCCTGACAGTAAGAGCTGTTCGACAGTGGAATTTGCTGCCAAGGAGTGTGGTGGAGTCTCCTTCTTTGGAGGTCTTTAAACAGAGGCTTGACAACCATATGTCAGGAGTGCTCTGATGGTGTTTCCTGCTTGGCAGGGGGTTGGACTCGATGGCCCTTGTGGTCTCTTCCAACTCTATGATTCTATGATTCTATGATTCTATTTGAGGTTCATCACATCTTGCAATATGCTGAAGACTGGCAGGAGTGTATGCAAGAGCTAGGCACTGTGACTGGTAGGGCCTCGCAGGACTGGGGCCTTCCTGAGTTTGACCTGGAAGAGCAAGGCGCGGCGGCCGCACAGGTGAGGCTTGACAGAAGACTCGTAGCACCTGCTGACAAGGGCCGGGAGGTGTATATAAGGCCAGCATTTCCCTCTGGCTCTTTACCACAGCAACACACTACCCATCTAGCTGTGCTTCGGCTTCCTGACTCCTGGTATGCTGACTCTTGGACACTTGCTGACCACTGTTTTCTTGACCCTTGGACTCTTGGCTTCCTGACTCCTGGACTGCTGATCCTAGACTGCTGATTCCTGCTTCCTGATCTCTACCCTGGTCCCGACGTACCAAGCCGGGACTCTGACTGCCTGTAACCCGGACTGTGACAAAGACACTCCTCACTGCTTCTTACCAACCAGTCTAATAATAATAATAATAATAATAATAATAATAATAATAACAACAATAACAACAACATATTATTTATACCCCACCCATCTGGCTGAGTTTCCCCAGCCACTCTGGGCGGCTTCCAATCAAGTGTCAAAAACAATACAGCATTAAATATTATTATGTCTTGCTCCTGCACCTTCCCTTCACCTGTGTTGTAGGCTGCTGAAGACTGTCTTCTACCACGACCAATTCTTGTGGTCCTGGTTCTCCCTAGGATTTCCCCCTCATCACTTCCTTCTCATTGGCATCTGGCAGAAGACTACTGTCCCACCCCTCTGCTTTTTCTCCACTGGCATTCCAGCTGTTGACTCAAATCCAATCTGTCCTTTATCTCAAAGCTCTGCACATATACCCTATGCAGGCAAGTGCTCATTTATGCTTATTACCATAAAGTTTGCATGAAGTCAGTTGTTGTTTTTCTAATCCTCGAGGAGAACCATTCACCCAGCCTTCCCCAACCTAGTTCCTTCTACTGTAGGTATTTTAGGCTACAACCACAATTATCTGCGATTGGTAGAAGTTACAGTTCAAAACACCTTGATAGCAGAGGATTGAGAAGCTGCATTAGCCTTTTGGCATTTTTAAAAAAATCCTTTATTAGGCATGGCAAACAACACATTGTCACACAGACACCGTATACAAATTGTGCAAAATACGAGCTCAACATAGCAAGGTTTGCCCCAGTCAGATCTTTAACTCCAGCAAGAATCAATTTGCATAAATAAGACAATACAACACTACCACATTTGTTGAGTTAAAGCTTTTCTAGACATCTGTGGAGTGCAGTTTTACTGAACTCAACACAACTAAGTGTGTGTGGTGGTCTAGAAAGTATTTTTTAATGGCATTGACACAGCCCCTGGCATGCTAAGAAATAGGTAGATTTTGAAGCAATTAAAATGGGTGAATGAATGAAAAGCAGCTGCCTGCATTTAGAATCCAGCATGGTTTGTTGAAATTACTGGGCTTAGTCTCTCTGCTTCTTTTCTGTTTTCTTATTGGCTTGATGGCCCATGTATGGCTCTCTGCTCCACCCCCTGCTTCTAAGGAATAGATAGTCATTGTCCTTTGTCAATGATTCCAGTGGAGCAGGAAACATGGAATCATAAGGTCCTGCCTCTGAAACTGAGCCAGTTCTGTTTTTGAATGAGATATCAAAGCTGCGATGGATCTGATTTCATTAGCTTCCTCCACTTCCTTTTCCTTTGTGTCTTGAGTATCTATGAGAAAGTTGTTTTCTCCCATAAATCTGCCTAACAAAGCATCTGTGTTAACACACTTTCTCCTACTTATTGATTGCTTTCAGACACTGAGCACCCAAGGAGCTCCTACATATGCATATAGAGAACACACATACATCGAGGACACAGACACAAAAACATGCATGAGGCTAGTTAGAAGTAGAACCTATTGATTTAAGTGTATATTAAGAAGACTTGGGGAATCTCACCAGACATTAATCTGAGTTACCTTTTGGGATTTTTGATGTACCTTCCTTCTAGTCTGGTTACAATAGTAAGGAGGGGGGGTCAACAATGGGGGCTTTGCAGTTGTAACATTTACCCTATGGATCTCCCTTCGGTTTGACCATTCCACATGTGATTTTGATCCAAACCAAACTTTCTTTCTAAAGTCATCTGTATGATGTAATTGATCATAGAATCAGAATTGTAGAGTTGGAAGAGACCCAAGGGTCTTCTAGTCCAACCCCCTGCAATGGAGAAATCTCAGCTAAAGCATCCATGACAGATGACCATCCAACCTCTGCTTTAAAAACCTCCAACTACAGAGAGTCCACAGCCACTGAGGGAGACAGTTCCACTGATCACTTTGATGAATTATATGCTTCCATGTCGCCTTTATTACCTGTTTTGATCATTTGTTTCCTTGTGATTTTTATTTTTATTTAATATTCTGCATGTTGCTTTGAGAGTATAAATGCAACACATGAATGCTAGAAGTAAAATCTACCTGTCATATCAAGGCTACACATCAGAACTCTGCAGAGTGTTTGAGGACTGGGACATTCGCAGGGAAACCAAAATGCTTGTTTACACAGCTATTGTACTACCAACCCTACTGTATGCTTGTGAAGCATGGACTACTTATAAACAAGATCTCCAACTTCTTGAAAGATTTCATCAATAGTGTCTCCAAAAATTTTACACATCACTTGGGGAGACAGGGAAACTAATGCCAGTGTACTCAAAGAAGCAAAGATCACCAGTGTCAAAGCAATGATTCTCCAACATCAACCTAGTTGGACTGGTAATAATAATAATAATAATAATAATAATAATAATAATAATAATTTATTTATACCCCGCCCATCTGGCTGGGCTTCCCCAGCCACTCTGGGCGGCTTCCAAAAAAATATTAAAATACTGTAATACATCAAACATTAAAAGCTTCCCTAAACAGGGCTGCCTTCAGATGTCTTCTAAAAGCCTGGTAGTTGTTGTTCTCTTTGACATCTGGTGGGAGGGCATTTCACAGGGAGGGCGCCACTACCGAGAAGGCCCTCTGCCTGGTTCCCTGTAACTTGGCTTCTCGCAGTGAGGGAACCGCCAGAAGGCCCTCGGTGCTGGACCTCAGTGTCCGGGTAGATCGATGGGGCTGGAGACGCTCCTTCAGATATACTGGACCAAGGCCGTTTAGGGCTTTAAAGGTCAGCACCAACACTTTGAATTGTGCTCAGAAACGTACTGGGAGCCAATGTCGGTCTTTCAAGACTGGTGTTATGTGGTCTCTGGTCATGTTGTACAGATGCCTGATTTTCGTCTTCCAAAGCAACTACTCTATTCTGAACTTAAAAATGGAAAGCATAATGCTGGTGGCCAGCAAAAGAGGTTTAAAGACTCTTTCAAGGAAAATCTTTTAAAAATGTAGCATAAACACCAACAATTGGGAAACACTGGCCTGTGAGTGCTCCAATTGGAGAACAGCCTTTACCAAAGGTGTCATGAACTTCGAAGATGCTTGAACTCAGGACGAAAAGGGAGAAATGGGCTATGAGGAAGGCACTTTGGGCAAACCTTCACACAAAGGTAGCCTGTTCCACCGGCAAACAACTCTTCCCATTCAGCTGAAATCTGCCTCCTTGTCATTTCCACCCATTTAGTTCCATTCCTGCCTTCTGGAGCATCTGAGTCTCCTTGTATGATGACTTATGAATGTTTCTGTTATGCCAGCATTTCTGGTTCAAGGCCCAAACCTTTTGCGGCAGATTATTGGAGTGTTTTCTTAAGTGCACAAGAATAGAAAAACCACCAGACATTTTCACCCAAAGCTACAGGTTCTCTCCAAGGCTTATGGAAGAATGAGACTTGCAGTATACATTTTACACAGAGTTCTTTGCTGGGGCAGAATCTATAAAATGGCATGTTGTGGTTCGAGGACCCAATCCCCGCAAAGTGGAATGAAAACACAAGGACATGTGATATAAGGTTAATGGGCAAGAAAAGGCCACAACTTTATTGATTACAGCAAGTGAAAAGGTATTGGCTTAGGCATTGGATTACGTCAGCTGACTCCACCCCCTCAGAGAGGGGTGAGTCTAAACAAGGGGGTTTATTCACCAGTAGGTGGAGCCTGTTGATGCTAATCCAACTATAAGCTCTCCCCTGATGTCACTCAGGGTCGTGCCATGGCCTCCCGCCACGCAGGCATCGGACAGAATACACGACCGCCGGATTCCTTTAATGGAATACCCAAAAATTGAAGGCTTAGGCGATGGCCACATTTTACAGAGAGTTCTTTGCTGGGGCAGAAGCTATAAAAGGGCATGTTGTCAATTACATCATTGTACTGAGCATTCAGTCAAGCAGTGTATAAATTGTGTGGAATAAATAAACAATGATCTCTACAATCTGGATCAGAAGGACACAGCTGACTTCCCATGGTAAGCATAAAGTTGTTTGGGGAGGCTGAGGTTCCCTGCTCCCAACGTAGAATAAGCTGTGCTGTACTTTCGATCCTGGGAACACAGTTCACTACTTCTTAATTTGGACCTACTCTATTGGCAACGGTCACCCACATTGCAATTCCCCCCTCCCTGGAACTTTTGCAAGAGAGGTTCCGCAGCGCCAGCATACATGTTTCCAGGGGAAGAGAAGAATCGTGTGCTTTATAGTTGGAAACGGTGCATTTGCTTGCCATCTGCATCTGATTAAACGTCATTTCCTCATTTCCGGGACTGGACAGTGTAACTGTTCAGCTACTGCTGCTGTAATCTCCCACCCACACCATAACAAGGTTTCAGACTTTCTGTTTCATGGCCCCTGTGTCATGCCGCACTTGGGTAAGCCTTAGAAGTGTTCTTTTTGTCTTTGAAGTAAGGGAGAGCTACATTTTGTGTGTTAAACGGGAAGGGAAAATATAACAAATGTTCTCCCTGAGTTTTATGTAGCTGCTGCAGTGCCAACAGCAACATGCTTCATCATCGAACTGCATAAGCATCCAATCTGAAGCCACTGAGACGCTTCCTTCATAATATGTGGCATATCAGTTGCAATCAGGGCCAGAGCTACTATGAAAATAATGAAGCTTAAGCTTCAGGGCCCCTGGTCCTGGAAGGGTTCCAGAGCTGACTTTAATCCACATTGCTTAAATTTTGGGAGTCTAGTATGACTGAAATGGATATATATATATATTTGTATTTATTTCACCAACAAAAATACTGTCAGTAGCATCTGTCAGTAGCACTGATGTTGTAAAGGTGGAGTGTTGCAGTAAGTTGGCTGCTCTGCTGTGGCTAATGTATCCTCCCTTTTTTTAACAGAGGTCAAGACCCTAGAGGAATGACGACGAATTCACAAAAATGCAAATTCACAGAAAATTTGTGGTGATATCTGTCGTGGAACAGCCCCATTGAAGAAGTTAAGCGTGGTTACTCAGACCTCGTTGCTGGTTGTGAAGGGCCTCCCCTAGCAGTTCAAGCTTCACCCCCACCCCAATATACTGTAGGTCCATCGCAATGCCATTGCTACATAGGACTATCTAATACAAAACTGATGCAGGACAGTTCACACATAGGTGGGGTGTGATTTAGGGAGAGAACTTAGGTGTGCTTAGACAAAGCACTTATTTCTCTTTGACAAATGGTTGGTAAGTAACTCCCCTCTCCCTCTTCAGCTGCACACAGTGTCTGAATGATAGGCTGGATGAGGACCAAACATATGAAGAGCTGCGACACACAGAAGAGAGAACAGTCTTGTTCTTTGTTGCTCTAGAGGGCAGGGCTAGAACCAATTAGTGGAAGAGGCAGGCAAGCCAATCACAAGGAAATGTGGCTGTTGAGCTGAAAAAACCTCCCCCAACCCTGAACTAAAAACAAACACAGGTGAAAGATCCAGTAAAGGTGTCATTTTATGTATCAGTCATCAGGACACAAAGCTCATTCCAGGATGGATGCAGAAGGATAATTGATGAGTTCTTTTGAACTTGCATTTCAATCCATATTCAAAGAGAATGGAATTCCTTCCCTACTGTAAACATATGCTGTGTTACAAGGCAATGACACAGCAATTTGGGGATTATGAAGTAGCAAAGTGAAGTGCTCGCATGTTTAACACAGTAACCTAGACCATGCTCAAGGTTCCCACCACTGTATTTCCAAGCACTGCAGAATATTGGCATGCGGGTCACTCAGGAATGTCTGGGATATGTTTTGTTTCACTTTGCTTTAGAATCAAACTTTTCCTGCTCCATCCAGAATTCAGATCAAGTCAGCGGTTCTTCTGCTATCTGGTGGCTGTAAAGTGAAATGTCAAACTCAGAAGCCCAATTGCTGAAGACAATTTCCCTTCCGTCTAATATGTATCTCTGCATTTGACTCCTTGCCAAACCTTCAGCATCAGAATCTATGGAAGTCAGGTTTTTAACCCTTTCTTGAAGTCTCATGCTAGTAATGCCACATTGTAAAAACAGCATAAACATTAAAGCTATCCAGAGTGAATATCCTATGCTATGAAATCTATAGTGGCTAAGAGTGTGAGGCAGAAAGTCTTACACTAGCCACAGACTTGTTTAGTAGTTTTTTAAAGGCAAGACGTACTTTCTAAGCCTCAGCCTTCATCTGCAATTTTGCTCCCTATCATAGTGAATGTGAGTTGTAGTGCTGATAGGGTAGGGGCCACAATGGAGACACTTAGAAACAAGAGGGAGGTGGCAACAGGCTTGGGGGAACTCCAAGGAAATACAAAACAACACCCAAGGATGCAATATCTTTTATAGAAAACAAGAACAGCCCAAGTCTATAATAACCATTACACTCACTTTTCTTTCCTCATTATATGAATGGTCATAGCCAATGTTAGTCCTACTCAGAGTAGATGCATTGTATTTAATGGGTCTACCCTATTTCAGTTGGATACACCTATACCTTGTAAGGCGTATCTGAGTGGTTCCATAATAAGCTTTCTCTAACTTTATATATTTGAAGAGGCAACCATTGTTGACAGGTTCATAGGCTTCAGCAGACTTCTACCATTATGTTTGAGAAAGACATATTAAGCTTAGTGCCACCTCAGATAAACTCCTGATTTAATCTACCAACTCGTGATTACAATGATTTTAAGGTACCTACGATGATCAGCACCCAACTGAGCAATCAGAAGTTGTTCAAATCCATAAAAAAACCAAGTGGTGAAGTGAGAAACCTTTCTGACAATTGTTTTATGCATTTTAAAGGTATGGGCTGAAGGCCCATGATACAGGAACCTTGCTGAAGGTCTGAATATGGCCAGTGGGAGACCACCTAAGTCCCTGTGTTTCTTGCCTTTAATGTGCCACAAGAAATACACAATATAAACAGAACAGATATTAAACAACGCATTCCTGGGGCCGAGTCTTTTGTATAGCAGTCTGATATCTGTTGAAGTTTCTCATAGATACTGATGGTGTACCTTGAACATATGTTCATTGTTATATCCATTTCCTAGGGTTCATCCTTTGCAACTGGATATATTTCTGGCTTCCCTCTCAAACTTCCTGCTCACCATATGGATACATGAACATAAGAAGAGTCCTGATGGATCAGACCAAAGGCCCGCATAACCCAGCATCCTGTTCTCACAATAGCTATCCAGATGTCTCTGGGTCGCCCACAAGCTGGACATGAATGCAACTGCACTCTCTCGCTTGTGTTTCTGGCAACTGGTATTCTGAGGCATGGTACGTCTGATCCTGGAGCCTGTACATCATGAATCATAGAATTGTAGAGTTAGAAGGGACCCCAAAGATCATATTATTTTTTTTATAAATATTTATTAGGGTTTTTTTTATAAAAGAGATACACAGATAATAAACAACATTACTTATATCATAACAAAATTTGATAACTTCTTTGGACTTCCTCACGTCTCCTGCTCCCACTTACATCGTTAAAAAGTTTTTTCAAACAAATTATCATCTTGTTTACAATCTTATATCCACTCATTTAAGTATAATCTAGCAATTCTCCAAAAGGTTTATGTTTTCCTTAATCTCACTTATCATCAAATTCCAGTCTAATTTGGTGGTGGCCAATTATTTATGATCAAGCATCCTTCTTAACATTCAACCAAATTACAATATTTTTGTAAATAAATCTTAAATTTCTTCCAATCTTCTTCAATCCTTTCTTCCCCCAGGTCTCGGATTCTGCCAGTCATCTCTGCCAATTGCATATAGTCCATCAGCTGCATCTGCCACTCTTCCAGTGTGGGTAGATCTTGAGTTTTCCAGTTCTTAGCGATGAGTATCCTTGCTGCCGTTGTTGCATACATAAAAAATGTTCGGTCCTTCTTTAACACCTTCTGGCCGACAATACCCAGGAGGAAGGCCTCTGGTTTCTTAGTGAAGGTATACCTAAATACCTTTTTCAACTCATTATATATCATTTCCCACTTTAGGGCAAGTCCACCAGAGTATTTCCCAATATTTTGGCCATTTGGCCTCCATATTGGGTCTTTTTCGGGCCTTAGCTTCCAGAGGTGAAAGCCACCTCGGAGTTTTGTTTTCCAATAAGTCTTTGTATTTTGTCCAGACATTAAATACTGCTTTCCTGACAATATGGCTCTTAAAGGCCCTATTGATCTTAACCTTGTCATACCATAAGTATGCATGCCAACCAAAAGCATTGTTAAAACCTTCCAAATCCAATACATCAGTGTCTTCGAGAAGTAGCCAGTCTTTTAGCCAGCAGAAAGCTGCGGCTTCATAATACAGCTTTAAGTCTGGCAGGGCAAAGCCCCCTCTTTCTTTTGCATCAGTTAATATCTTAAACTTAATTCTGGGCTTTTTGCCCTGCCAGACAAATTTAGAAATATCTCTCTGCCACTTCCGGAAGCACTCCGTCTTGTCCACAATTTGCAATGTTTGAAACAAAAACAACATCTTTGGCAATACATTCATCTTAATAGCAACAATTCGGCCTAACAGAGAAAGCTTCAATTTTGTCCAACTGTCCAAGTCTCTCTTAATTTCAGACCAACATTTTTCATAATTATCCTTAAATAGACTCAGATTTTTTGCTGTTATGTTTACCCCTAGGTACTTTACTTTTTTAACCATAGTTAATTCTGTTTCTCTCTGAAACCGTTCTGACTCTGTATCTGTCAAGTTTTTTCCCAACACCTTAGTTTTCTGTTTATTTAGTTTAAATCCCGCCATCCGACCAAAGTCTTGAATCAATTGTAATACTCTTTTCGTACTAGATTCTGGCTCCTGCAGGGTCAAAACTAGGTCATCTGCAAAAGCTTTAAGTTTATATTGTTTCGCTCCGACCTGAATCCCTTGCACCAACCAGTCCCCTCTGATCATATTCAAGAGCACCTCCAGAACCGAAATGAATAACAGAGGGGAAATCGGGCAGCCTTGTCGTGTTCCTTTTTCAATTTTAAACTCTTCTGTAACCACATTGTTAACTATCAGTTTTGCCTTTTGTTCTGAATATATTGCATCAATCCCATTCTCAAAACCCCGTCCCACTCCCATTTCTTTTAAATTTCCCTTCATAAATTTCCAAGAGATATTATCAAAGGCCTTCTCCGCGTCTATAAAGATTAACACTGCTTTTGTATTTATGTCTGTTTGCAAAAGTTCCAAAATGTCAATAATGTTCCTTGTGTTAGCAAACATGTGTCTACCTGGGAGAAAGCCTGCCTGGTCTTTATGAATTACTTCATTTAAAACTCTTTTAAGTCTGCTTGCCAAAACATCAGCAAATATTTTGTAATCCACATTTAAAAGGGAGATGGGACGATAGTTCTTGAGTTGTGTCTTTTCAGTTTCTGATTTTGGTATCAATGTGATAAAAGCTTCTTTCCACGATTCCGGCGCCTTCTTTCCCTCCATAATTTCATTACTGACCTCCATCAATGGTTGTATCAAATAGTCTCTTAGTGTCTTATAATACTTGGAGGTCAGGCCATCTGGCCCTGGAGATTTGCCCAATTTCATATTCTGAATGGCTTGTTCGATCTCTTGTCGTGTTATTTTGCTGTTCAGGAGTGATCTGTTTTCTTGTGGCAGTTTTTTAAGTCCATTTTTCCCCAAAAATTGTTTAATCTCAACCTCATCCTGCGGCCCTTGAGTGTATAATTTTTTGAAATATTTCTGAAAACACTTTCTAATCTCCACGGGGTTCTGAATGTTTCTTCCTTCAATTTCCAGGTTTGTGACTATATTTAATTTTTGTCTCTTCTTCAACTGCCAAGCCAGCAGTTTCCCACATTTGTTTGCCGATTCAAAAGTTTTTTGTTTCATTAATTTAATCTTCCACTCTATTTCCTGGTTTATCAGTTTAGAATATTGTGCCTGATGGAGTTTAATTTCTCTCAGAATCGGCTGTGACTTCGGATTTAGTCTTAACTTCTTCTCTAACTCTTTAATTTTCTCCAAGATCTTGTCTTTCCTCTCATTTTGTGTTCTTTTCTTTACGGCATTCTGTTGTATCAAGAACCCCCTCATCACGGCTTTGCTTGCGTCCCAAATAATTCTTTTTTCCACCATAGTGTTCATATTTATCTCAAAGTAGTCTTTCAAAACTTTTTGGGCCTTCTTAATGATCTCCTGATCTCTAAACAAATTGTCATTCATCTTCCATCTAAAGGAACCGGTTGGTAATAATGTCGTGTCCATTTTCAGTGCATTATGGTCGGAGCAGGTCTTTGGGCAGATTTCCACTTTCCTGACCTTGGGTGCCAGACCTCTAGTTATCCATATTTGGTCGATTCTTGTCCAAGTCAGCTGAGCTTCAGAGAAAAATATTCCTTCTTTTCCCAAGGGGTTCTTCGTTCTCCAGATGTCAATCCAATCCATATTGTCTGTCATTTCAAAAAAGGTCTTTGGTAGTCTGCCATCTTTCGTGACATTTTGGCTTTGTGACTTATCCATGTTAGTTGATACGACCCCATTCATATCTCCCATCATAATAATATTGTCATAGTCCAGATACTCCAGCATAGTCTCATGCAGCTTCTTATAAAATTCCGATTTCCCTTCATTTGGTGCATAAATTCCTAATAGCAAAATCTTCTCTCCTTGATGTTGTATTTCGATTACCAAAATTCTTCCATGGGGACCCCAAAGATCATATAGTCCATTCCCTTGCAATGCAGAAATCTCAGCTAGATCATACATGACAGTTGGCCATCCAACCTCTTCAGGGAATGAGAGTCCATCACCTCTTGTGGGAGCCTGTTCCACTGTCAAACATCTGATGTTTAGCCAGAATCTCCTTTATTGTAACTTGAATCCATTGGTTTGGGTCGTAGCCTCTGGAGCAGGAGAAAACAAGCTTGTTCCATCTTTCATATGATAGCCTTTTAGATATTGGAAGATGGTGATAATCTCTTCTGTCAGTCTCCTCTTTACCAGGCCAAGCATACCCAGTTCCCTCAATCGTTCCTCATAAGGCTTGGTTCTCAGGTCGTTAATTATTTTGGTTGCCCTCCTCTACACACATTGTAGCTGCTAAATATCTTTCTTAAATTGTGGTGCCCAGAACTGGGCACTGGGTGTATTCTGACAAAGGCAGAATAGAGCAGCACCATTATTTCTCTTGATTGGGACACTATGCTTCTGTTTATGCAGGCTAGAATAGCATTAGCACTTTTTTTCCTGCTGTTGACTCATGTTTAGCTTGTGGTCTACTAAGACCCCTAGATCATTGTCACATGTAATACTGACAATCCAGGTGTTGCCCCCATTCTATATTTGTGCAGCTGATTCTTTCTGCCTATGTGTAGAACCTTACATTTGACTGTACTGAAATCCATTTTGTTAGTTTAGGCCCACCAGAGTGGTACATGCCCTGGTTATCTCCCGCTTGGACTACTGCAGGCATGGCCAAACTTGGCCCTCCAGCTGTTTTGGGACTACAATTCCCATCATCGCTGACCACTGGTCCTGTTAGCTAGGGATGATGGGAGTTGTAGTCCCAAAAACAGCTGGAGGGCCAAGTTTGGCCATGCCTGGACTAGTGCAATGCACTCTACGTGGTGTTACCTTTGAAGGTGACTCAGGAACTACAACTAATCCAGAATGTGACAGCTAGACTGGTGACTGGGAGCAGCTGCAGGGACCATAGATAAACACAGATTGCATTATTAAGAACATAAGAAGAGCTCTGCTGGGTCAGGCCAATCTAATCCAGCATCCTATTCTGGGATGCAGTAGTTGAATGCCACCCCAAGCCTATAGATTTTGTCAGTTGCCCTACTAATCAAGCAAACCAAACCAAGTTTGATGAATCAAATGCATACTTCTGATTTGCATACTTCTGTGTTGACTGGATGACCAAATAGGATGGCAATGTTTCAACCAAACTTGAAGGGTGTGACCGTGGGAGGTCATACGGATTCAATGAATGATGCTTCATCTTTTCCTTGCACTTTATGTTTACGGCATCTCCCAATGCAACCACAAGAAAGAAGCACATCTGTTCTCCTGCCCTGGCGTGTTTTATCTGCAGGCATCTTAAAAGCTTTCACTTCCTCTGGCAGATTCCAGGGATCAGTTGCACCTGAAACTTATTAAGAAGACAGCCATGGAAGCTCTTGTTTAAAAGAGGCTGAGGAAATCCCCATTATTTATCACTTCCTTCTTCAGGATATTACTACTGTTTTGAAGAACAACTCTCTCTCTCTGTGTTAAATATATGAAGTACACAACATGTCAATAGGTTTGTTCCTCAAGTAGGATATAAATGGTTATTTTTTAAAACTAGGAAGCAAATTCTGTACTTCCTAGAAGTTGCTCTTGGTGGAGTGGAAACAAGTGCCAGCTGTTGAAACTAAGTACCACCTTCTGAGCTCAAGGTGACACAGGGCAAAAGCTATCTGAAATGGAAGTTGCAGAGCATGAGATAGGCATGGCATATGTACCCCTGCCAAGGGACTGTATAAATGGCAGCACACCTGTTATCCAGATGGCAGCCCAGCCAGTTTCCTTAGGATATAGTGTTTATTGCACTAATACTGAAATAAGCCATGTTGATCTTTTCTTTGCCAGTAAAGGAAGAACTGAGTGATCTGTCCTGAGATGGAAGAGCTCCTTTGCAATGCGACCATAGCAATTGCACTGAGCTTGCAATGTGGACTGCATATTTATCATCGCTCTGTATTTTTCTGTACATCTGTCAACATACATCTACACACACACAAACATTCTAGTTTAGCATTTGGGAAAGATCCATGCTTAATATTGCATGTGATTACAATATTGGTCCAACCATCTCTAGGAACTAATGTCGTTTTCCTTTTCACCTTAGTAAATGTGTCCTCAGTTTGATATGTGAAATCTCAGAGGCCCACTGTCTACATTCACACTGCACATGTGATGTCATGGGTTCCCTTAAAGATTTCTGGGAGCTGTAGTTTGTTAAGGGTTCTGAGTTTTGTTAGGAGACCCCTATTCCCCTCAATGAGTTACATTTTCCAGAGTGGCTTTACAATCAATTCCTCTTTCCCAGTCCTCAGTCTGAACCTGGATGACATTTATCCACGTTTAGGGAAATGTGTGCAGAGCAATTTATGAAGGATTGAGATATAAAACAAACAAACAAACAAATCCCTGAAAATTTAACCTGGATGCTTTTAAGAATAGTTTGATTTGGAATGACTATTATTTGTAGGGGATGTTTGATTTTATTGTTGGTTTCTCTCTGGACACAAACTGTAAAGTTATGATTTCACCTATAATGTAAAGTACGGTAAGTGCTACTGCTCCATGTGTCTGTGTGGGACAACCTTCCTCAACCCGATGTTCTCCAGATGTTTTGGACTACAACTCCCATCTGCTCCAGCTAATGCAACCATGGACCAGGAGAGCATCAGTTGGGAAATGTTGGTGTGGGAAATGGTTGCAGATTTGAAAAAAAGATTCCTGTGGCATCATGCTTTGAAGCACCTAACCTCCAAGGCCTTAAACAAAAATAAATAAAACTGGAGCTGGTACAGTCCCATCAAAAGATTGTAGCATCTCAGTTTCTCAGCATTTTAAGTGGCACACAAACATAAAGGAGGAGCCAGGAGGAACTATCTGAATGAATAAAGCACAAGTTTTGTGATATCTGCTATCACAATTAGGGATCCACATATATTTGGTATATGAGATTAAAATAAAGTTGATGGTTTGAATACCTGCCTGCCTCAAAATAGCTATGGTTTTATCCCTTACATATAGAAACCATGTCCATGTATAGATCAAGATTGTGTTCAATGTTCCTAAATAGATGTGACATCAGTTAGAGATGAGCCACTAGGTGGCACTTAACCTGCAAGGTTAAGTCAGTGGAAGAGCTGGCTTCGGTTTCTGCTATGTGATATACAGACTCCAGCATTAAAATCTGCTGAACTATAATCACACCTGAGAAGGCAATGTTGTAGAACAACATTTGGCAACCTGGTGCCCTCCAGATATGCTGGCTGGGACTGACATGAGTTCTAGTCCATAGCATCTGAAGTGCACCAGGTTGGAAGATGAGGATTTCTTTTTCCTCCTACTCCTATGACCGTTTTGTTCTCCATGTTCAATTTCCCTAAGTATGGATATCTCAGTCGGTAGAGCATGAGACTCATAATCTCAGGGTCTGTGCCTTTGAGCCTGATGTTGGGCAAAAGATTCCTGTATTGGAGGGAGTTGGGCTAGAACGATGACGCTCAGAGGATCCCTTCCAACTTTACAATTCTATGATTTTGTATAAACAGAAACATTCCACCAAGGCTAGATTTTAAGCCTTCCTTTAAAAAAAAGAAAAGAAAAGCCTAAGGTGTATATAGTGTGCATTACCCATTGACCTTCCATAGTTGAAGGACAGTAACATAAAAGGACGGCCACATTTTTATTTCCTTTTAGAGAGGTGATGTCTTTAACAGCTGAATGGCAGGCAAAAAACAACAACCAGTTCAGCATTTTCCACAGTTGTGTCTTCAGGCTGCTGGCCCATATCATGCCTCCTTCCTATGCCTGCTATGCAGACACTGTGACAAAAATTAGACTGGCATGGGCCATTCGCATATCACACCATGCATGCATCTTTCAACCTGAGTACAAAATACGTTATAATTGCATATGTGAAAAAGAAGAGTAGGAATGCTAATTAACAAGTGTGCAATTCTACTCTCAGTGTAAAATGGTAACAGTGTAATTCTCCAGGCACGACGTGTACTGAAATTATTCGGTCTTGGTGTTGTAATTGGGTCATTGTGTATGTCTCAGCATGTTATCTGGGCTCTGGGACTAATCCTAATAATAGGTCCTTCATCTGTGCTCTCTTAGCAGACAAGAGACTGGCAGCTCAAAGTGGAGCTCTTTTTCTCTTGCCTTCAGCCTTCCATAGGCCTAAGCTGCATGTGAAGACAGCAGGCCCTTCAGGCAGGTGAAACCACAGTGAGTTGTTCTTTTACAGGCCAATTGGGTGCTGGACCCACTGCCCTTATTCCTGTAGTCTGCCCTCTAGGTGCTTTTTATCCTAGGGATGCTGCAAGAGTTTGCTATGGGGCTCTTGCAAAAGTGAGATCCCCTGTTCAGATGCCTTTGAGGAGGACTGAGGTCAGCAGGATGCTAATCACCTCAGTCTTATCGGAGGTGGCAAATATTCCCTGGGCCCAAGGCGGAGCTCTTTTTCGACCAAGGTTTGGACATGAGAAAGCCAGCACAGACGTTGCTGAGACAGCAGTGCAAACGTGCTAGGGATGTGGGCTTGGGAGAGCACATTTTTGTTTTAAATTCTGTCCTGCCATGTAAAACCCCAAATCAGGGCCAGATTTAGGTTTGATGAGGCCCTAAGCTACTGAAGGTAATGGGGGCCCTTTATATGTCCAGCTGTCCTTTGTCAACAACAAATTGTCACTGTTTTTTGTGTTGAATATATGCTATGTGGTAATTTATGGACCTAAAAGGTATCTAAAGCCATTTGCACATGCAGAATGTAGGCACCCTATATACAGAAATGAGCAAACCAGTGATATTTTAGGGAGCAGGCTAGCAGGTGGGGCCCATTACTTACATCATAGGAGCCTACACAACATAAAACACTGTTGCTGTATGTGGGTTTTATCTTATTTGTTTTTTATCGTATATTTTGGAAATGTACATCCAGGTTTTTTCCCTTTACATTTTTTGGGGCCCCCCAAGAGAGTGGGGCCTTAAGCTATAGCTTGTTTAGTTGATACGTAAATCCGGCACTGCCCAAAATCCTCCTGATGTTGAAGGCATTGAGGCGTCACTCCTGACTGTTGTAAGTTGCCCACAACTCACTTCCATGAAGCAGCGTGCTCAGCACTCAATCCTGGTTGACTTTCATCATGGTATTGGACATTAGTGTTCCATTCTCCCATCCCCTTTTGAAGAGGTGAGCTATTGCTGTAGCTGCCTTGCCAATACGCTATGTAAGTTATGGTTAACAATATTCTGTCATCTGAGATCGCAAGTAGACTTCTGTACGTTCCTCAAGAATTCAATTCCTGCAAACATGCAGGAGGATCCAGTCATACGTATGTCTTCATTTTCAAGTCTTCAAATGCTTCCTTTTATTTTAAAATATGAAAACACTTTAAGTAGAAAAAAGGCTCTCCAACTCAGGTGCTTACATGGTACTTATTCATTAGTTTGACAGAGATTCATATATTCTAAGATAGCTAGGCCACACTGGCAGGACGAGACACCGCTGTGCTCTGAAAGTGCTCTGGAGATAAATCAAGGGTTTGCTTCCCAGTGATATTTTATGCAGAAATTCTTCAACAATTGAACACAGAAAGAATCCTATAAATGCCCTTAAGTAACATAGCAAAGCAAGCTGTGACTTACACTGCCATCAGACCCTCCAAGTGTCCCATTTTCTAGGGGCGTCCCTGATTTAGAGAAGCCACCCTGGTTTCTGATTTGATCCCGGAATGTCCCAATTTTCCTTAGGATGTCCCTATTTTCATTGGAGAAATGGCGGAGGGTATGGTAAACCGAATGAGTTTTGCCTAAGTGAGTTAGGGCTAAGGTGAGATTACGATTACGATTACGATATCTTTATTTTCATTGTCCCTTGCGGAACAATGAAATTGATTGAAGGTGAGATTGAAGAAGACATTTTACATTTTACATTTGCATTTATTTTATTTAACAGATATAAAGACTGCTTCACGGTCCTAGGCCATCAATGGGGTGTACAAAATAAAAATAGTATAAAAAGGTAAAGGGACCCCTGACCATTAGGTCCAGTCGTGGCTGACTCTGGGGTTGCGGTGCTCATTTTGCTTTACTGGCCGAGGGAGCCAGCATACAGCTTCCAGGTCATGTGGCCAGCATAACTAAGCCGCTTCTGGCGAATCAGAGCAGTGCACGGAAACACTGTTTACCTTCCCCCTGGAGCGGTACCTATTTATCTACTTGCACTTTGACGTGGTTTTGAACTGCTAGGTTGGCAAGTGCAGGGACTGAGCAACAGGAGCTCACCCCATCGTGGGGTTCGAACCGCCAACCTTCTGATCGGCAAGCCCTAGGCTCTGTGGTTTAACCCACAGCGCCACCCACATCACAGTAAAAATAGTATAAAGCACTAAAAAATAAAAAAAATCCAATAAAATCACTTCTAAAAAGCTCTAAAAGCAATAAAACCATATTTACATATATGCAAACAATATTCCATGGGTGACTAGACCACACACTAGGAGAGCTTTCTTGAACAAAGAGACTTTATAGCTCATAACTGATGCTCTTGACTGCTATAGTACCCCAGCTCTTGCTTTTCATGCAATCCTAATAGTAGACAATAGAAATCCGTGGCTTGCAGTGATATTGCTCATTTCAGGACTTTTATTAACATATACTTTACCTGCATCAGCCACAAGGTGGGAGTATCGACCTTTGAAGTTGCAGCCTTTGTGCCTTGTAAGTGACTGATGGCAGGGCGAAGAAGGGACCTTGCGCAGGTGTTATGTTCTGGGAGTTCACGTGAAATGGTCCATATTCTGAACCGAGGAAATTGTGCTAGCCATTCTTTTCAATAAATATAATTATGCCAGAAAGCATTTAACCTCTTCAGAGCTTCTTCTCACTATCTGCACAACCTGCACACTGTTTATCACAGAAAAAAAACAAGCGATGCTTTTTACTGATAATTTAAACATTTCTAGTAAACCGCTTAGAGGTTTACAACAAATCAAGTGGCATATAAATGTTGTTAAAGAAATAAAATGAAAACAACCCCCCCTTTTTATAATGCATATATTTTTTTACAGAAGCTGTCCCAGTTTCTAATTTGATCCTGGAATATCCCGCTTTTTCTTAGGATATCCCAATTTTCATCTGAGAAATGCTGGAGAGTATGGAGTTATGTGACTCCTCAGCCAAGGAGATAAGTAACTATACAACCTTTGGAAGATATCTGAAGGCAGCCCTGAATGGGGAAAGGGTTTTTTATGTTTAATGTTTTTTAAAAAATATCTTTATATATGTTGGAAGCTGCCCAGAGTAGCTGGGGCAACACAGACAGATGGGTGGGGTATAAAAAATAAAATAAAATCATCATCATCACCACCATCACCATTATGGAATAGGATGTTCCCCTATTTTCTTCAGAGAAATGTTGGAAGGTATGCATTGTTGGAGTGGGAAGCGGGAGAGGTCAGCTGCTATTGTTTTACAAACACAAAGAATTTTGATGACCACACCTCCCATATCATGCCAGTTTGGCCCTTACAACCAACATACATTTTAACAGTGGGGAGAGAATAGAAGATGGGAGGGAATGGGAGGGTCAGGAGAAAGAACAGCAGCGAGAAATGAAAAGGCTTGTAAGAGGGGATGGAGGGGATGTGTTATTAAGCAAGGAGTTCACAGAAAGGGTGGAGTGCTTTAAAGGAGATTCTCTCCCCCCCTTTTCTGGAAGTTACTAATTCAGCACTATTTATTACAAAATCCTGGCAAAAAAGCTCAGCTGCATCCAGCTTTCTGAGCAATAAGATGCTGGAAGTAGCTCAGCACAATTCTGTACCTGCTTATTTGGAAGCGAGTTCCAATATATTCAGTAGGACTTTCTCTTGATTGTGTGTGTGTGCTTAGGATTGCAAGTTGTAAGCTAGCGCGCTCTCTCTCTCTCTCTCTCTCTCTCTCTCTCTCTCTCTCTCTCTCACACACACACACACAGTGAATATTTTGCAAAGAAGTCTGTGTGGAGCACATACATAAATTCTCTTTCCTTTTAATAGGATTTGTGTGTCTGAAGAGCTGGATGTGCTCGCAAGAGGTCATTGAGTATTTAATCTCCAGTCAGGTGGAAAAGCAGGGCCAGCATTTATTTAAAGAGGCTGCCATCATGCCAGTGTTTAATATGGAGGCAACTGAAACGAACATTCAGACAGGACCTACCAGGGCTAAAGGGAAGCAAACCAAACAGGCACATGCCATTGTTTAAGAGCCCAAAAAATTACACTGGCTTCATAAATGAAGTTTGATTTGTGCTAGAGGTGAGCCAAATTTTGTGCACTTCACTTTTCTCTCTCCTCCTGTATGCCAACACATTCATGACAAAGAACAGCAAATCAAATCGCACACACACAAATCTAAAGTGTACACCTCCTTTTTATCCAAATCCTGGATGGGGGTGGGAGAGAAATTCGACCCAGTTCACATTTAAAGATATTCCCACCTACTCCACCCTTTTTAAATAGCCTGCGAACCAAAATACAGCCAAATGTGAGCTTCTCTGAATTTTACAATGCAGTTATTCTACCACGTAATGTGTACAAAAATGAATGTAGTGTGAACAAAAAAGTGTTTGTTAGCGAGAACAACATTCCTATATATTAGGTTAGAGAAGTATGCTTTGCTAAAATGTGCACATTAGGCCAAGTTGCACACACAAAAATGTGCATATCGGGATAAATCTGCAAATGAATTTTCATGAGGAAGTTTTAATCAAACTGATGTGGAAATGTGCAAAACTGAATTTATGACTGGAAAAAAATGAGAAACCGAGAAAAACCCAAATTGACAGATTTGAGCATCTTTCATCTTGGAAAGTAATAATCACGGTGAAGAGCTGTGCAAAAGCCCCTAAAGGCTGATTCTTAAGGCTCCAGTAAATGATGTAGTCCTTGAGTCAGCCTACAGGGCACATTTTAGTGATGGTGCCTCAGGCTTGAGCATAAAGGAGCTGTGAAATCCCTGAGTTTGTCTGACAAAGCTCCTGTCTGAGCTAAAGCTTAGGTGACGCTCCTTTATATATTCTCAGTAAGCTTTATCCACAGATTACTTACGATAGGATTTAAATATTTAGGTGTTTTCTGTAACTTAACCCTAAATTTTCCAACTCTCTGTGACAGTCATATTTGAGGGCTTTTGCAGACTTCCTTTTAGTGACAAGGTCTTGGATGAGAAATTGAGGGACTTTAGTAAGACACTTCCGAAAAACGGAAGGGTTTTTCATCTATTGTGAAGCAAAGTTTTTGGAAACTTCACATAGCCAGAGCTGTGCAGATCCAGAGGGTGGCAACACGAGAAGGGCCTTCTCTGCAGTGGCTCCCCATCTGTGGAATGCTCTCCCCAGGGAAGTTCGCCTGGTGCCTTCATTATACACCTTTAGGTGCCAGGCAAAAACGTTCCTTTTTAACCAAGCTTTGGTTGATTTGATTGACATCCTATGCCTTAAAAAAGGGGGATTATTGGGTTGTTGTTTTTATTTTGATTGTGGATTTTGTTGTTTTATATTTTGATTTTATTCTGTAAACCACCCTGAGACCTGCGGGTATAGGGCAGCATATAAAATCAATATAAAGAAAGAAAGAAAGAAAGAAAGAAAGAAAGAAAGAAAGAAAGAAAGAAAGAGAAAAAAGAGATGATGACGATAATAGTAGTCTCTGTTCTGAAAGAGCTGCATGGATTGCCTGGTTGTTTGCAGGCTGAATTCAAGGTGCTCATATCAGTGTTTAAAGCCCTAAATCCAGGGCTTTTTTTCCAGCTGGAACTCACATATGAATCACGTCCTATATAATTCTGAATTACACAATTGCTTTCTAATAATCTATAAGAAATACACACCCTTTGAAAAGCGCTACTATGCACTAAGGTTCAAGTGCTAAATGCTAAACGGTGGTTGTTGTTTTTTTATAAATAAAACAAACAAAATTAGTTTGTTTCTCAAAGACACCTGAAGTAATGATGCATTCATTTGTTTAGATTAGGCTCTGATTAAAAGAGAGAGGGACTGAGCTCCACTACTTTAGCTAAAATCAATGCAGACACAGTAATGTCTAATTAGATTCTCCCAATACAAATCAGTAAAGCATGTCTTCTTAGTTAATAGCAGCAGCTAGTCTAACAAATGGTAAAAGCTAACGGTTACTTGAGATGGATCAAAGGCTGACCTGGGAAAAGCAGGAAATTTCAGGCAAAAGAGACCATTGAGAAGAAGCTTGAGGCAGTAATTCTTCTGCATATCAGCTCCTGGAATCTGCAGGAGAAGAGACTAGCTTTTGTGTTTGGCTCCTGCGTGTGGGCTTCCCATTGGAACATCTGATTGGCCACTGTGAAAACAGGATGCCGATGGACCAATGGGCCAATGGGTTGATCCATAAGACTCTTCTTATGTTCTTACGCTCTAAGATAGCTTGCTGGGCACATTTATAACAATCCTTCAGACAAAGGCCTGCACACTTGGTGAACCATCAAGCTGAAAACATCCCACCAACATCAAATTATGGCCTACCAGTTTCTTGAAAGCTCCCTGTTATTGCAAGCAAGCAAGCAAGAACGGGAGGTGTCTTTTTGACCCCTGCTAAAATCTCCATACATCGTTGCAGAGTCTTGCTGAGACAAATAGAAGCCTCTTGCTAACAGGTTGCTGAGGAAGTCAGCACATGAAACTGCTGTATGGTGATGTCTTCTGTTATTTTGAGGCCCCCATTTCTTCAACCTCATGTACTGCATCTGTGCCTAGACTTTGGATGTGTACACATTACCGTCTAAAAATGCAACTAGGATGTTCTTTTACTCAATTCGGATTGAAGCTGGTTGGGGGGGGGGACACATCAAAACACAGTGTTCCATAAGAAACAACAGGAAGGATACAGGATGGATATGGGTTGCGGGTAATGTTGCATGTGCACACCTTCCCAAACTAGTGGTGGGAGCACATGAGATGTAGAGTAAACGGGAGTAAATGTGTGTACCTAGCTTTTGTTTCTACTGGAGTGACTAAAATATCAGGTTTCAAATAGGATCATCTGACAGGGAAGGCAAGCAAGTTGTTCAAAGTTCTAAGCTGCCACAGAGGACAACTAATATATAGGGCAGCAGTCTAAACCCTAACTATGATGATAGACCCAATGGACATAATCAAACCAATCCTAAGAAGACATCTGAAGGCAGACCTGTAGAGGGAAGTTTTTAATGTTTGATGGTGTTTTGAATATTTTGTTGGGAGCTGCCTAGAGTGGATGGGGCAACCATGTCAAATGGGTGCCAAATAGACAGACAGACAGACAGACAGACAGACAGACAGACAGACAGATAGATAGATAGATAGATAGACAGACAGACAAGATAGATAGATGATAGATAGATAGATAGATGATAGATAGATGATAGATAGATAGATAGATAGATAGATAGATAGATAGATGATATAGAATGTTTAATCAGTCCTATTGAATTTACTCCCGGATGAGTGGGTTAGGATTGCAGTCTTCTAAACATGTAAATAGGCATGGGATGCACTGTGGAGGACGATAGCACTGTTTCAGCACTGGGAGGTCAAAGTTGGCACTGTGCATTGTGCCAACTTTGCCAAGGATTGTGCTGGTAGGAGCTCTTCGTTGGCCTCTCCTGTTCAGGCATGGAGAATTTGTATCTTTCCATACATTGTTGGACTGCAACTTTCAGCATCTCTGGTCATTCTCAGACGTTTGGGGGTGGCGGTGGCAGTCCAGAGAGGGCATCAGCTAAAGTATAAAATTCCCTCTTCACAGAGGTGCCAATGGCACCTTCATCATATAGCTTTTGCCATATGCTGAAGACACACCTCTTTACCCTGGCTTTGACACCTGGTATATTTATCCCACCCTAATCTTTTGGTTGTAAACTGTTTTGACTCATATTAATTTTACCATTGTGTAAACCACCCTGGAATCTTATGGTGAAGGTTGGGTGGGAAATCCAATCAATATTAATAGTAATAACAACACAGCATGTTCCCATCTCTACTCTTATTGATTCCACACAAGCCCTTTGCTCTGGAATTACTTTTGTTTTGCTCACTCGCCTCTAGAAAACAATGTCGCAGTCCAGTGTTTTCTGTAGGCAGGACCTGAAAACAGGCAATTTTAATTCACATTAAAAAGGGACTTTGTTGAGCAGGATGTGCTTGAGAGTAAATATTATATAAAGACAGTGGCATTGCTAAATAATATAGCACTATGTTATGCAAAAGTTCTGTTGTAAAATACTGATGCCTCAGAAACAGTGGAGGGCTGAAGCATGGGAGCTATCATTGTCAAACAGACCAGTGCTTGATCAGAGTCCTTCCTGAACCCTGGATCACTCATGGTATGCAGTTAATTCTCCAACAAAAATAACTCCCTGCCTCTTCTTCCCATCTCAAGTAGAGTGATTTCCTTTAAGCAAATACTGCAGGGCACTGGTCAGTTCAGTGACAAGGTACAGAATCAATTTACGGGACTGATCAAATAGGCCGAAATTCACATTCTCCTGCTGTTCCTGTGTGTCCTGCTAACTTCAAGCCTAGAGTAACTTGCCTTCCCCCTTCAGATGCTTCTGATGGAAACCTGATATTTTCACCACTCCAATAGAAACAAAAACTAGGCATGGATCCAGCACATGAGAATGAAGAAATATGGGCTTCAGAATGACAGGTGGTATTACCATACAATAAATATTGTATTTCTATAAAAATAAGGTGACCTTTCTGGAGTCACTGCAGCTTCCAGCTTTTATGGGGATATTGCATCATTTGTAATTTCAGCAACCACGAAATTCTGGTGCTGGATTATCAGCTGTCCTTTAAATCAATATCTAACCCAGAAACAATAGCTTTGGGGGCAATAGCTTTCTCCTTGGATAGATCTGCTTTTTCAAGCATTTATTCTGTACTGTGCCTTCCCATATCAGCCAAGGACATCAGGCCTTTACATTCTGCTTACCTCTGCAGGTCCAAGTTGGACTCTGTCCATTCTCATCTCATCCACCAACATATTTCTTTGCTAAATTATATGGCTGGTGTTGTACGGAGTCATGAATCGTGCCAGAGTAGCATGGAAGTCAGTGGAGGAATATTAGTGAGAACTGAAGCTGCAGTCCCAAGAACTAGAATAATTCTTCCTGAACTCAGTAGGATATGACTTGGAGCAAACATGTCTAGGATCCTGTGGATAGTATTCTAAGGACCAAGTGTTGATTTCCATGGTATGGATTTTGTGTTTCATCTGAGTTGTGCAACTGACTCTTTAAAAACGGTATTACGAAGCAGATATGGGTTAAATAATTTTATAAATTGCAACCTGTGGATCTGCCCCACTGGGTGAGTCACTCCTGGTTGTATTTTAAAACATTTGGAGCACACCAAATTGGGGAAGGCTGCTGCAGAGAAAGTGGAGAGAGAGAGAGAGAAGTCCCCTGCCCCTCATATTGTAAGACCTGAGGGTCATCCAGTGAAATTGAATGGTGGGAGATCCAGAACTAAAAGGCAAAAGGAAGCACTTCTTCATACAGTGCATACCTACAAAAGGGGGTGAGCCAAATTATTGAGGCTATTACTCATGCTTTATGCTGCTTCTAGGATCAGAAGGAGCTTGTATCATTTTATGGGAACTAAAGCAGGTATTGCTGTCACAACCTGCTTCTGGGCTTTCCAAAGATGGCTGGTTGACCACTGTGGGAAGCAGGATGATACAGATCTATGGTTTGATCCTCCAGGGTTTTCTTTGTGATTTTATGCTGAGGAAAACAGCCTCTCTAGGATGACTGACCTTCTCCTTGCTGTAATAGATGGAAGTTCTCACCATCTAGTTCACATTATGAATCTCCACTTACCTGTTCCATGTTCCAGGCAATTGTTGGAGATATGCGGATGCACACACACACACACACACACACACACACACACACTGGACATGCTTCACATGGTGACAACTTTCGTAAGTTATGGAGGTGTGGATCAGTCATCAAAAGGAGGTGGTTTTAGGTGGCATTCCCATGGCAAATGTAATATGTGCTTTAACTACCTGTAGGGTTGCCAGTTGCCCTCTCAAAGAGCAAATGCATAATGCAAGATGGCAGTGATTTGCATAATATATACACATGCTATTTTATGTAAGGAGACACAAGTTTAGAGATAATTTCTACATTTATTGTAATTTAAATAAAAATACATCTCGCCATACTGAGGAAAGAAAGGTGTGACCTGTTGGTCTGTGTGCCTGATGAGTTTGCTGCCCAGGTTCTAATTGTGGATGGGCAACTTCAATGCCTTTGCTCTTCCTTCTTTATCCTCAAACCAGACTTGGAGCAGACAAGCTTTCAAAAAGAGAACACCTTTAACTAGAGGGATGTCCTTTGATAGCCCTCCATAGAGAGGACTGCTGGTGGCTCAGACACTTGTCCAAGGAAGATCTCTCTTGTGCAATTCTCTACCCTGAGCGGCATATCCATTATGAAGGCTTCTGAATATCAGTTGTTGGGCAGCAAGTGGGAAGAGTTCTGTACTCAGGTCCTGCTTGAATCTGTTTGGCTCCTGTAAAAACTAGATGGGTTTTTGGCAGTGCCAAATTTAGGTTGATGCGGGTGGTTCCCCCACAAAGGGTGCTTCATACCTATATTTACATGAGTACCTACTCAAAGTTGCGGTGGCACCAGATTTTGTCCTAGTACCAAAGTCTGCTGCTGGCCTTTGGTCTGATCCAGCAGGGCTTTTCTTATATGCTAATGCATGTCCTAAAAGTGCAACAAACTGCATCAAATTTCCCTCTGTTTCTGGGAGCAAGTTGGTAGATATATGATACAACAGAGAGCCTTCATCAACAGTTTATGAAATGTATTCTGTTTATGCAGAAAAGCACTCCATAATCACCACTCTTCACTGATAGCCCAATAGGGTGTTGCTAACTAGATATTGTTTAATAAAAGTTTCTTTCGAGTGCTCAGCAGGCTTTCATCAGAGGGTGATTTTTGTTTAGTTTTTATCTTTGTTTTCTGCGAACATTAGGAGGTAATCAAGAAGTTGTAAAAGCTGATGATTTATACTGCTTTTGAAAAAGTGGGTTCAGTTTCAAGCTAGAGTTGCTGCTTATGTCAATCAAACAGTCCATAAAAGCATGATAACGTTGTTGACTTAAAGTACTATTAAAATGATTTCCCATAGTAAGATGTTAAGCAAATAGATATATAACCTGAATTTTGGGTTAATGGTAGCCTCTATCAATATGGAAACCTTTTTCTTTTTCTAAAGCTTCTGTGGAACATGACATTTCCATAAACCTAACTCTTGTCCGCTCCAGCCAGCATATCAAATGGTGAGGGATAATGGACGCTGTATCCCAGCAACATCTGGAATTCCCCATCCTTGTGATAAATATTTGTCCTAAGACTCTGTGGCAGACTGACCAATCTACATGGTTACTTCACTGCCATGGCTCTTGACTGGCTCCTCTCCACCCTGCTACAGAACACCAGAGGTGTCGAGTCTGGGTGGAAAATACAGGAAGGTTAAGGTCTGTGGAAGGTCAGAAGAGGGCAGACACAGTGGGAAGAATCCATTTGATTACCAGATATCCTTTCAGCTACATACAAATACCTTGTTATGGAGGATGGATATTAAATAATAGATGATGGATAGACCCCTGCATGGTTAAGTCCAGTTGAATTCGAGTATTGGGTGTGGCACTCATCTCCGCTTTAAGGCCAAGGGAGTCAGCATTTGTTCGCAGACAGCTTTTCTAGGTCCTGTAGCCAGCATGACTAAAATGCTTCTGGTGCACAGAATACTGTGATGACATGGAAACACCATTTACCTTCTGGTTGCAGCGGTACCTATTTATCTACTAGCACCACTATGCTTTCAAACTGCTAAGTTGGCAGGAGCTGGGACAAAGATGATGATGTGCCTTGCCCTAAGTTAAAGAGCACCAAACAGCAGCTGAGTCTTTGTGGTTTATTGTTATTTGTTGTTTTATGCAAGCCTCCAGCATAAAAACCCCCCAGAATTGTTACATAAACAAGAACTGGAAGGGAGTTCGGTGCAAGACTGAACATGGCTGGGACCTGCTGTTGTGTTATTTAGTTGTATTCCAAATAATAATAGTTGTTCCTCTGTCCTTCTGTCTTCATCACCTAAAAAGGCAAGTATTTTGCAGAAAGAAGAGGCACACTGGTTCCCCATCGGAAAGACTAAGTTGCTTATTACCAATTTTGTGGTTTGGCTGAGCATGTCTGGAAGTTCTGGGAGTCACAGCAAAGCCAAAGTCACATCAAGATATACCTAAAACTGAGCTCATTGCCAGTGGTCCTGACAATCTAGGGAGGAATTGTTTCAGATGATGCATTGTGTTATACTGAAAGAGAGCGGGTGTTGTGGGGTCAGCCTGGAGCAAATTCTGATTTGTCCATGTTTCATGGTTGTCCTATAACATGCACAAGTCTTGGGCTTGTCTGAAACATACCCTTTTCTCAATATGTGACAATCCATATATACTGCTCTTTGGGGACATCAGTGCCTCTTGGCTAAGCTAGAGGACAGTGCCAACAAACAATAGAGTTTGGCCAATAAACAATAGAGCCACTGAACTATAAATGGGCAGGCACAAAACGGATTCTGTATAGGAGAAAGTGACCCACTTTTTGATAGCAGCATGACCCAATTAAATCCACACTGAAAAATAATAATAGACAATTCAGCCTAAAACTGTTGAAACAGGAAGTACGCAGAACACAGGAAGCTGTTTATTAAGAAGTGGAAATACTCATAGATAACCAGTTTTTTCCTGATTTATAGAGGATTTCTGATTTATAGAGGATTTGAAAATAATAACAAAAACAGGAGATTATACATTTCTCCCAAGAACCTGCCAATAATGTCACAATGTTCCTTTGTTCCATGCTGTGACATCTTGTTGCCTGCTTTTGCATGTAATAATCATGGAATTACAACTTTTTCTCTAAAAGGTTAGATCTCATACCAGAAAATGATGACTACATTGGAGTTTTGATTCAGAGCTGCATGCATAGACAAGTCTCCTACTGCAATCCATGGCTCTTGACAACCATACAGGGAACTGTTTCCCATGCTGATAATTAGAGATAGAATTTTCTGAACAATCTTGATGTTGAGCTTATCCATGCAATTTTTTCTTGCTCCTTGAACTTGAAGAGAAATGAGGTTTCCTGCCCACCGTTTCTACCAAAAATCCAAACCATTTTTATATGTTTATAATATGTATTATGTATACAATACACATTGTTATAAGCATACTTACTTGAGGTTTTCCAAAGTAGAAGCACATAAACAAATGTATACAACAATGCATATAATTGGCAATAATACGTATGTTAATACTTCTAAAGTTATGCATGCAGCTTGAATGCTTCATATGCATTATATACATGTAAATCTTCTATGCATGCAAAATTCTATGCAAAATTTTGCACACACAAAATAATTATTCAGGTTTTTTATTTAAAAAACTGGCAATGCATAAGTGGGCTCTCAGTGCAAGAGGTGGGCTGATAGGGGAAAAGCTTGATCAGGTCAGAACCACCAAATTACAGTACTGTATATATTGACTTAAAACATGCATATCCTCGAACCCCACTGGCTTCCATGTTCTGCCATATGTAAGGCACCAAGGGTATTGCTAAGATGATGGTGATAGCAGGACTGAGAACAACAGTGCTCTCCAGATTTGCAATTCCCAGCAACTGCTATACAGAGGCATAATGGGATTTATGGATGAAGCGTGGTATACAAATCTATTTATTTATTTATTATGGTTCTTTCGGTCATTTTTGCCAATTCAGCATAATCCATCAACTTAATCTGCCGTTCTTCTCTGGTAGAGACTTTATCTTCTTTCCATCTCTGGGCGATTAACATCCAAGCAGCAGTGGTCGCATACATACCGTATTTTTTGCACTATAGGACACACCTGACCATAGGATGCACCTTGTTTTAGAGGGGGAGAACAAGAAAAAAAATAATTCTCCCCTCTCTGTGCAGCGCCCCTTCAGCGAAGCAGCAGGAGAAATGGAGCCCTGCCGCTTCGCTGAAGGGACGCTGTGCAGAGAGGGGGAGATGTTTTTTTCTTGTTCTTCCCCTCTAAAACAAGGTGCGTTCAGTGTGTTCAAGGTGCATTCAGTCGCCTTCAGTGAAGGCAACTGAAGCCTCTGGAGCGCAGCGGGAGCTCCCGCTGCTCCCCTCACTTGTGGGGCTGGCGGTGGGTTGCCTAGCCCTGGGCTAGGGCCATGCCAGAACCACAGGATGAGCTTCAGCTGATTTTCATAGATTTTGCTCCCTTGTTTGGTGTTTACCCTTACAGACTACCAGCCAGAGAGGCAGGAGTCAGTTATAGTCTGTTGCCAGTGCCTAAGCCAATACCACTCACTTTGTGGTAAAGTTGTGGCCTAAATTTTGCCCACTAACTTAAACCAAAATTGCGTGTCAGTGTGAAGTTATTTACTTGGGGAAGGGCTTGGGGGCCTGGGGGCGCAACAACATTAAGGAAAAAACAACAACCTTGTACTGCATCTGTTTTGAATTTATGCTAGGAAAGAAAAGGTGAAGGACATTACCTCCTGTTGACCTCTCCCTTCCTACCCCAATACCTCATATTCACAGCTTTGGGTCTCATCTTGTATGCTCACTAATTTCATATAAACAGCCTTTTTTCTACTCAATAGTTAAGGCTGATCCCTAACCTTGGTTGCATGTACTATTTCATATACACAGATCAGGTGCTTGTGATTAAAGATATATCCTCACCACAGCATCATGTTGTTCACAGGAACCTTGGCAGCTCCCATATGCCCTTCTGATTGCCTCAAAACCCTAATGCAGGGATTTAGTATCAGAAATTGAAGCTAATTGCTTCAAGATAAGAGCAGTGCCGGTTGTTATATAATGGAAAATAAATAAGACAGATTGTTGTCTCAGATTAGGGGGCACTGGGCTGTTTTAGCTCTGAAAGGTTTCCATCATAAATGCAGTTCTTTATGATGAACATTATACTGTACTGATCTATTTCCAGGTCAGTTTTAGGCAAATAAACTTGACTGGAGCAAGTTGAACCCCATTTATTTCACCCAGGACTCACATCCTCATATTTTGGTTTTACCTATCATTTTATTTCTTAAGTATTAAGCCATGTGAGAGACATGTTGTGGCGTTCCTCCTGTTAAGATACCATCATCATCTTGTTAATAATTTTATATTAATTGGAATAATCATACTACTTATATATCGTATATTGCATTGTATCACAGTTTCAAGCACTTCTTCCTTTTCCCTTTCTTTATTTCCTTCAATTTATTTCCCCACTGAAATTTTATATATATATATATATATATATATATATATATATATATATATATATATGATACCACCCTCATCTCAATTATCATTTAGTATTTTCTTTTTCCTGCTTTTCTTCTCCTACAAATGTGCAACGCTGTCATCATTCCTGCCCAAATCTGATTCGTTTTGCTGTTGCAGCCTTAGCCTGGCCTGTTAGGGTCGTTTACTGTTTTCAGTATATTCTATGTTTTATGTAATCATTCTGCCTAAGTAGGTGGCTTAGTCTGTTTTCATTGCTGGTCTATAAAAAGTCCTGCAGCTGCCCTTCCAAGTGTAATTAAAACTGACAATTTCCAATGGAAAGTTTTGTTCCAATGAGCATCATAAAAAGATGTTGCAAGAGCCAGGTTTTAAAGAAATGCATTCTCACTTGGTATTAGTTTTACAGAGTAAAATATATTAGGGATGACTTTGCTTGGGCTCTGGATTCTGTTTTGACACTAGACCTATGCATTATGCAGATGTTAAGTTTGATTATGATGCTATCTTTGTTAGTTATGTGATGTTTTGAAGGGAGGCCCATAGTTCACTGGCAGAGAGCACACTTTGTATGCAAAAGGCATCATGTGCAATCCAGTGTATTTCCAGGTAGAACTGAGAAAGACAGGGACAGAATTACCGTATTTTTTGCTCTATAAGACTCACTTTTTCCCTCCTAAAAAGTAAGGGGAAATGTGTGTGCATCTTATGGAGCGAATGCAGGCTGCGCAGCTATCCCAGTAGCCAGAAAAGCAAGAGGGATCGCTGCTTTTGCTGTGCAGTGATCCCTCTTGCTGTTCTGGCTTCTGGGATTCAGATTTTTCTTCTTCTTGTTTTCCTCCTCCAAAAACTAGGTGCGTCTTATGGTCTGGTGCGTCTTATAGAGAGAAAAATACGGTACATATTTTGCTCAAAGAGAAACTCAGAGTTCTGCACAGAGCAAGTACAGTGCTCCACCAGTGTTTGTGCATCTATAACTTGCTGCAGCTCCTGTAGGTCTGTGCAAATAATTTCAAAGGTTAAGTTCCACTCTGGGACTTAATAACGACAGTCAGGATTGGAACAATCAGGGAAGTAAGGAAATGAAAAACCGAACTACGGCAAATAAAAAAAGTCTTTTACGTATCTCATTGTATTAGTCAACTTCTTCTGGAATTTCGGTCTGCATTTTTACTACTTTATATTAGTGCTTGTACTGGGAATTGAGATACGTACGTAATTCCCTGCAGATTTTCCATTTACTGTAAATCCTTCCAAGAATTCAGATACAAAGAGCTGATTTACATGCTACACCCCCCCCCCCCAAGCTGTGTGATCACTGCTGTGCATGATTTGGAAATCATGTCTGGAAACTTAGGAAACCTTAATATTAAAATGCGTGATAATACAAAAAATTTGCTTTTCTGTGATCTGTTATGTACAGAGCAGGGCTCTGGGACTGAACTCAGGAAAATATGTCACATGTATCACACATTAGGGCATGACATTTTCAGTTCATTTGTGGTTGGCTCAAGTCTGCATTTACAAATCAGGCAGTGTAATGTGGTGCAGTTGTTAAGAGTGCTGAGCTTAAATAGGCAGTTCCTTATTTAAACCCTCTGGCCAGTCACTCCCTCTCAGCTTAGCCTACCTGACAGGGCTGTTGTGATAATAAAAGAGGGGCAAGTGCACCACCCTGAGCTCTTGGGAAGAAGGTGTTAAGTTGTGGGTGAACATATCAGACGACACAGTGATTCTTCAAACAGCTCTTGTTTAGTCACAGGCCAGAAAAGAACTGAACTGAAGGGTTCAGCCAGCCTGCTGATATAGAGCTCCAGTTCAGCGTAACTGTAACCACTTTCTGTAACTATCCAATCACTGAATGTCACTTTCAATCCCTTATTTGCATATGTGGACCTGAGTGAAAACTATCCACAGTATCCCCCTGCTGGCCCAGGGTGAGAACTTCAGTACATAACAGAAGAGAAATAAATGAATAAATACAGAAACTCCAGGAAATGTGTTGGGACCCATGGTTCAAGGGTAGCAACTCTATGCTAAATCAAGGTAAGTTGCAGCAACCAGCCATGAAGGATTATGGGAGGAATTGAACAATGTGCTAAGGCAATGGTATTGTCATTGGTTTGCTAGATGAACTGATTCCTCCCCACCCCCCCACTGGGGTTCTCTTGACTCCCAATTTGGGGGGTGGCGAGGGGCATGTTGGAGAGGAGAAGGGGGAACCCCATTGTGCAAACAAATTACAGGGCTTCCACTGAAAGGGACTCATTAGTTGAATCCTGTCCTATAGGAGTGTTAATAACAGTACTGGATATACAATAGCTAAGTAAGAGGATGCTTAAACTATGCATTTGAATAATTATTCGTTTGCTGTGGTAGGGTTATCTTTCCCTTGATGTCTGCCAGATTAAACTTTTGATGGCCTAAACCCTAATTTCTTTGCAAGTTTCTCTTTAAAGAGTACCCCCAAAAGGCCATTCTTAACCATAACAATTAAAAAGGTAAAGGTAAAGGTACCCCTGCCCGTACGGGCCAGTCTTGACAGACTCTGGGGTTGTGCGCCCATCTCACTCAAGAGGCCAGGGGCCAGCGCTGTCCGGAGACACTTCCGGGTCACGTGGCCAGCGTGACATCGCTGCTCTGGCGAGCCAGAGCCGCACACGGAAACGCCGTTTACCTTCCCGCTGGTAAGCGGTCCCTATTTATCTACTTGCACCTGAGGGTGCTTTCGAACTGCTAGGTTGGCAGGCGCTGGGACCGAGCAGCGGGAGCGCACCCCGCCGCAGGGATTCGAACCGCTGACCTTTCGATCGGCAAGTCCTAGGCGCTGAGGCTTTAACCCTTAGAACACAATAAAAAAAGCAAACGAAAAGTTAAAAACCAGGAACATCTATGGAACCCCTCCCCCCAAATATAAGTTAAGTCACACTTCATGCATAAGTAATAAATTTGAAGTACTTTGTCCACTTCTGGCCAAAGTTTTGCTTATTTGGGTAACAAATAACTCCATTTTTGAGAGAAAGTACCAACTAAATTTATCTCTGTTGGTCTCTTTCCAAGTAAATACTTCAAGACAGCCTAAAGCACCTTCATAAATTTCAGCAGTGCCATGCATTTACATATGAGCTTTGGGGAGGGAGGTGTTGCATCTCCACAGCAATGTGCTCTAGATTACCAAGTGTTACGAAATGCAAGAGCATGGAAGTATAATATTTATGAGGAATCTAGCTGGTTTGGGGGTGGAAGTGGGAAAACCATATTTCATCGTTATTGAAAATAACACTCACCTTCTATGAGGATTTACCACGCTCCTATATGCTGGGATGGCCGTTGTAAGAAAGTAGGATGAGAGGAGAGAGTTTCAGTGTTGTGGCTGTTGCTAGACAAAGAAAACAACTAACTAAGCCCTTGGCCAGCCAATTTCCCCACTGATAAATTTTATGATCATCTCCAACTGTACCTTTGTGGAGTTGAGGACCTCATTCCCTTGGGGGGAAGGATTTACTGGCCACTTACCAATGACAATGTATGAGTGGGACACATTCTCTGTCTGTCTTTCCCTCTACCGTATTTATTTATCACAAAGTTAGTGCTGGCTGCTAAGTAGTCACTTGCCTGCACTGCACTGACCCACCCATTCACCAGCACCACCACCACCTTGCAGTGACCATTCATTCGGGCGCTGGGCCCTTGGAAATCTTCCCATGCCACGTCCCGTGTTCCAAGGTCACATCCTTCACTCCCCCTGCTTTATACCATCCTGGAGGATTTTTGTATGGCTGAAATGTGTCCCACAACTCTGATTAATGCCCTTTGCTTGCCTGGATGGAGGATACAGAGGGGTGCATATAGAAGCTAACCTGCTACACAAAGGTAACATTTACATCCTTTGCTCCACCCATGTTTGTCTCTGGCCCCACTGGCCTTGCCCAGAAGGAAATGAGGCCCTCAGGCTGAAAAAGGTCCCACACCCATCTTAAAATATCAACATGACAAGCCTATCTATTGCCTTGCTTTGAGCAGGACATGCTGGAATTACAGAAGCCACCCCTGCTTCTGATTGTCCTGTTTTGGCTCCCATGAGAGCATGGCCCCCAAAGACACCCATTTTTGGGGACCGTGCTCTCGCATGAGTCAACTGGCTGCCGCCAGAGCACATTGATGAATGACATGTGTCCTGGTATGTTGGAGTGTATATGATGTGGGTTGTATCTAGAAAGGGGAAATGGCAATCCTGGCAATCCTACAGGGTAAGAACTGGCCCTAGCCAATCATATAAAAGGAGTGTTGAAGCTCTAAGACCGGAGATCAACAGAGCCTTTGATGCATTTAGAACAGGAACAGTAACACTTCTGGCTTGCTAGTCACCATAAATGGTCCCACCTGCCAGTCCTTACTTATCTGCAGCTAACAGAGCTCAATGGGGTTTTGCCCCTCTCCCCTGCAGTAGCTGAAATTAGCTTGGAGTGGTTGGAAGAACCTCCAGAACAGCACAGAGAGAGAGGAAAGGAGGAATCACTCCACCTGGTGAGGGGAAATGCTTGTGCAGAACAAATGTTCGTATTTGTGTGACACTGACCTCCACCCAATATGCTCTACCAGGTAGGAATGGAGGTTCTGCCAGACAGGAATAGTTGTTGTTTGTAAAAATACAAGAAAGATATCACACCAAACTGTTGGCCACCATTAATACTAAGCATAATTATCAAAATAAACCAACAACCATCTGTTTAAATGGGCAGTGCTATTTCAGTTTTTGCACAACTGCTGTTAAAGTCCAGTTTCCTTCGGTCCTGAATGGTACCTGAAAAACCCAATGCTTTATTAATAATTCTGACAACTCGTCTAATCAACCCCTAACCACATGGTTCACCTTGAGTTGGGAGAAGGTGAATTTTAAATCACACAGCCGGTTGTAAAAGACCCTCATTTGTTTAATGTGGTTTTGTTTTGTTTTTATCTCTGACGATCGGATAGTCCCTGATTCAATTGACCCAATGGTGACTTCAGGGTTTTCTCTGTATTCAGTGGAACAAGGAATGAGTTTCTTTCCCACCCC
Organism: Podarcis gaigeae; assembly: GCF_964106915.1. NCBI lineage: Eukaryota > Metazoa > Chordata > Lepidosauria > Squamata > Lacertidae > Podarcis > Podarcis gaigeae. Next base: position 43,482,397 of record NC_139687.1, read on the forward strand.
CTTCCTGTGTTTGATGCATCCGATATGCAGAAGAGTAACCTCATGCCATTCATTTCACTTTAAGTAATATGGCAATGTTAATTTCCCAAGGAGAAACTCTCTGCTTGGATTTTAAATTTATGTATTAATAATATGACTCCAATTTACCTAGCAGGTGTTTTCCCCACCTCCTCGGTTTGTGAGCAGAGAATCTACCTTCATCTGATAAGGTTTTCCATACTCAGAGGAAATTAGTCTTGTACTCACTGACAAGCTGAAGAGCCGTATGCCTTGACTTTCCGTGTGGACCACTGCACTTCCCAAGAGGAGATTTAATTCCCAAGAAAATAAAGAGAGACACTATGGAATGGCTATCATAACTGGTGAGAAATGTAGTCAGGTTTCTGTTGACCATAAGTGCAGAGAAGAACTCTAGATGGTAGATAAAACTGCACTCAGACAACAATTTCGTTTTAATCCATATTAAAACAAATACCGTATCTTTTGCTCTATAAGACTCACTTTTTCCCTCCTAAAAAGTAAGGGGAAATGTGTGTGCGTCTTATGGAGCGAATGCAGGCTGCGCAGCTATCCCAGAAGCCAGAACAGCAAGAGGAATCACTGCTTTCGCTGCGCAGTGATCCCTCTTGCTGTTCTGGCTTCTGGGATTCAGAATATTTTTGTTTTGTTTTCCTCCTCCAAAACTAGGTGCGTTTTGTGGTCTGGTGCGTCTTATAGAGCGAAATATATGGTACATTTTCCAGGTTTGGAAAATGAAGGTCCCAACACGGGACTGTGCTGGATTAAGAACATAAGAACAGCCTTACTGCCCATTTTATTCCAGTACTTTCTTCTCACAGTTGCAAACCAGATTTCTGTGTGACGCCCAGTGGCAGAGCTTCATGTTCCGGCACTGGGGGTGGAAAGCAGGCAGGTGCGGGGCTGGCACACCACCTGTGGGGATGGGGCGCACCATCTGTGGGGGCAGGGCACCCAGTGTGGGCGGGGGAGGCACCCTCGGGATTGCGCTGCCAGGGGCGGTGTGCCCCCCCTGCACTCCTCTTCCTCCACCAGTGATGATGCCCAGAAGCAGGACCAAAGTGCAGTAGAAGTCTCCACAGTTCTGATTCCCAGAGAAATATTGCCTCTGACACAGGGTGTAGAACAAACCCATCATGACATATATATATATACATACATACATACATACATACATACATACATACACACACACGTATACATATATGTAAGTATTTATGTACTGCTCTCTTGCAGAGGGGATGTGTACAGCAACGTAAATATATCTGAAAGCAATACAGACTAATAGTCATTGAAAGCCCATTTTCTGCATGGGTTTGTCTAAATTCCTTTTAAAGCCATCAGAATTGGTACTCCTTAGTATGTATTATGGATTCCATGCACACATGCATCTAGAGATGGATGAATCTGTCAGTTTTGGTTGCATGTACTTTTTATTTTATTTTTCCAGTCCTAAATCCAGTTCTTCACATTCCCACATCAGTTTCCTTTAGAGAAAAGTCCACGATTTTCTTTCTATGCAATTTTGCCTAAAATAAACATTTTTGGTAAAACAATTTCCCCTAAACTAATGCACTTTTGCATGTTATTTGACCAATATATGCATTTTCACCGACACTCAACTGCAGTCTATGCATTTTTGCACACATTACTTGACTGGAGAACTGTATTGCAAAATTCAGAGAAATGCAAACAGCGTTTTGGTTCACCTATTGTTTTGGAAAGTCCAAATTAGGTAGGCAAACGGAATTGAAATTTCACCCCATCCCTACCCCCACTACTGGTGCTGACATGTTCCATTTGCATGGACTGAATGTGTATTTAGTGAAACTCTAGTCTGAGTAAACAATTTGCCTGTGATCTAGGCTTATAATGAACTGTTGACATGGCCAGTCTACCATGTGTGCCGGTGCTGTGCCAAAACCTTTTATCTAATTTCTCTAAAGGTTTCTTCCCCACAAAAGATGTTCCTGTTTTTTCTGCATCATTTACAGGGCACTTTATTTCTTCATAATTTTAGTGGGCATGGGGTTGAACTTCAGCTTACTTTATTGCTGTGAGGTGGCCCAGGGTATGTGAACATTTCTTTCCATTTAACATATATCCAGAGCTCTGCAGCCTCCCCACCTCACAGCACTGCCCCACCTCTGGCCTTAAAGAAATGGTGGAGGATGAGGCCACTGTTTTATCTGACAATCTTGCTGGTGTCGTTCTGAGAAAACAATTACAAGAAAGGTGCTTTAAATGCACCCAAGATATCAAAGCTGCGTGTACCATACAAGAAATCAACATAAGAGTGTATGGCGAGAGCAAGCATCTATTATTACTGAATCATTTGTTACTGACGGTTTCAGAGGAAGAAACTAGTAAAAAATCTGCTATTGGAAAATCTTTGCGGCAACCATTATCACTGTCCTTTTGCAAATTTCAGGAATGCAGAGGCTGCAAAAAGTGCTGTAAAGGTAACATTTGCAAATGCTAAATCCATTCTGCTTAAAGCAGTTACTGGGGCTTTCAGTAGGAGTTAAATTTACTTACTCAGGGAAACCTAGAAAAGAGTTATGCACTCGTGGAAAATATGGAGTAAGCCAAATGTAAATCAGTGCATACCACCTAGATGGCTACATATTACTTGCCAAGGCAGGGACTCTATTTCTGAATATCTGGCTTAAGGCTGTCGAAAAGCAGGCTAATATAGCTCTGTGGCAGCATGTGGCAAGTTCACTGTGAGGGCTGATATATGTACAAGTCTTTCAGGTCTTAAAGGGATAACCATTGCATTCAGAGCTTGGGCAATTTTAAAAGGAGGGCAGTAAGAGGGAAGGGACAAAATCTACACCCCCATCAGGAATTAGTATTATCAAAAGGCAGGGCTTGGCTCTTGCAGTTGGCCATGCTTAGTGTCCTTCACCATGCCTGAAGGCAGGCTGGCTAAGAGGCCAAATGGTACAATACAACAGCAGCAGCAGCAACAACAACAACAACAACAACAATTATTATTTATACCCCGCCCATCTGAGCGGCTTCCAACAGAATGTTAAAATACAATAATCTATTAAACGTGAAAAGCTTCCCTAAACAGGGCTGCCTTCAGATGTTTTCTAATACCATCCCATTTCTCCCCACCCTCCATCAATATACTGCCACCAGAGGCTGCCACATGCCCCTACCTCGTGCTAGGGCCAGCCTTATGGCCACGAGCCACTCTGAACGGTGGGCAGGAGGACCGCATACCTTCCAAACATGACACAGGCCAAATCAAAGGGAAGGTAAGCGGAATCGTCACCGACATTGGCTGTGACTTCAAGAACTGTGGGCAAGATTCACCTCACAAGCATGTTGGTGCGAGCCCTGTGTATGGACTTCCACTTGTGCAGTGTGTTCCCTCCCTCTCCTTATGCTGTGCCTCTCAGGGTGGTGGTGCTGGGGATGTCAGAAGAACCCCAAGAACAGTATGCAGTGTGGTGGGTTGGGGGGCTTATTTCATTTGGAAAGATGAAATGCTTGTGCAGACAGAACATTTGTCATAGCACAATGTTTAATTTGACCCTGTAGCTATAAGCTTGAGCTTGCTTCCCCCTCCTCCTGCCTATTCCTTTTTCCTCGCCTGCCACGAGCCTCAAGGGAGGAACGGTCTTAGAAAAGATTTCTGGAAGCCATTGGGAAGCCCTTTTGGTTAAAGGGCAGTGTATAAATGCTGCAAACATATAATTTTGTTTGTTTGTTTGTAGCATTAAGAAAATTATATGAAAATGATGTATAGGTGGTATCTAACTCCAGTGAAATTAGCAAAATTATATAAAAGTAAGTGTTAGAAATGTAAAACAACAGAAGGGACTTTTTTAAAATATGTGGTGAGATAGTAAAATTGTAAAGAAATATTGGGAAATTATTTATAATGAAATGAAGAAGATGTTTAAAACAACTTTTGTTAAAAACCCCCAAAAGGTTTCCTACTAGGTATTACTGGAGTGGCTTTACCAAGATCACTAAATAACTTATTTATTTATGCAACTATGGCCACACAAATATTATTAGCACATCATTGGAAAGAAGAAGGTGTCCCAATTAAAGAAGATTGGCTAGTTAAATTAATGGAACATGCTGAAATGGCAAAATTGACAATAAAACTAAGAAGAAGAGATGATAACGAATTTAAGGAAGATTGGCACGAATTTATTGCATATATTCAAAAGCAATGTACTCAGGTTAATACATTGCCAGGCTTTTAATACTACTTGTAATTTAATTTTGAATGGATAATAAGTAATACAATGGTTTATAACTTTACAACGGACATGCAGTATGTTAATAAACAATGGAACCAAGGAAGGGACTAGAGGGAAGTCAATTTGTTTTGTTTTGTTTTGTTTTGATATTATTACTGTTTTATTTTTGCTATTTTTGGGAAATTAAATTAAATGTTATTAAAAAATGCTGCAAACCAACAAACAAATGAATTCTCCACCCCCTGGAAAAATTCAGAGAAATTGTTCCCCCTGCCCACATACCCTGATTCTTCTGCCCATGAATAGGTTGGTGTGTTTTTGAGAGAGGTCTTCTTGCACAGTCTATCCCCAAGTCCAAATTACCTGAGCTAATGAGAACTCATGGTCTTCCTTAAATAGCTATCGCGTCTCCATGTTTGGCAGGAAATGTTGTGAACTGCTGACAGGATCACACCACCAAATCCCCACAAGTCCCTTAATCATGTGGTAAAAGCAGCAGGGCTGATACAGGACTCACCATACTACTCAAAGCTCACCTCTGTGGCACATTATTGGGTGAACCTTTCATGACTGTGAGCATTTATTTATTTATTGCTCTTTGGGACATTTGGATATGAGCATCAGCTTATGTCATTGATTTATATTTAATCTCTGTGTTGCATCTTTATTGTACTGCTATGATTCATTTAAAAGCAAACAGCCTTGAGCTTGCCTGGCTGGCTTTTATGATGGAGTGGGGAGGTGGATAATGAGGAAAGCAAAACACTTTGAGGCAGTTTTTTGGTTTCTGTCTGGAAGGGAATGTGGCTGGCAGGAGCAGGGGGCGGGGAATTATCCTCTCTCCTATTCAGCGTTAGGCCTGTTTTAGCGAGCAGAGCTGGATTCATGATCCATTTGCTTCTTCCCAGCCAGGAGCTAGTTGGTCCATTATGTCCCATGTCTCTTTCCATTAGCTGCACCCACTATGATGTCAATTGAGAAAAATAGGAGCCGTGTATTAGAAAATCCTTAAAGTGGTTTGACAATGGTTGCACTACGGAGCCTTTTAGTGGGTTTTGATGTATCCCTTGCCATTATATTTGCCTACAACTTGCAGGCAAGGGAGGAAAGAAATCAAGGGGAATCCTAACGGAGGCTATTTTCTTTTAAGTGTGCATCCTTGAACAGTATGGCAGCACTAATAGGAAGAAATAATTCTCTGTGTACATCTCTCTTTCAGAACTCTCGAATTTGGAAACCATCCAATTAAGTTTGGCAGTAAGTTCAGGACAAATAAAAGAATACCTAGCATGTAGATGATGTTTTATACACCAACCCACTGTGAAGCACACGTTTTTTTGAGCAGATCAGTAAGAACAGAAGAAAAAGCCCCTTATCAACAAACAAACAAAAAATGAGACAGGAATGCCATGTTATTGATGGCAATAGGTCACATTATAAATACCTTATTCTCTCAAGTGTTTCTCAATTCCTAGATTATTGTTAACCATCCCATTTGCCTGGGCCGGCTTAATATAATGGGCAAATGCCCCTGTTTGAAATAACAACAACAACAACAACAACAACAACAACAACAACAACAACAATTTATTATTTGTACCCCGCCCATCTGGCTGGGTTTCCCCAGCCACTCTGGGCGGTTTCCAACAAAGATGAAAAATACACTAAAATTCTTTTTCTTCTTGTTCCTGATGTTCCAATAAATCCTTTTTTGAGCTGAAGCTTGGTCTTGGGTCATGCCTGAACCCACCTACACTTCAGGTTACTCCCCCCATATAAGTGATTGCAAATTGAGTCTGATCCTCTCTGTATTGCTTAACACTTACATCTGCATAGCCCCATACAGAATTCGTTTTCTTAGTCACACTGCCCAAACTTTCAAAAACTGACTCTTAATATCTGTCTGTCTGTCTGATACCTTCCTAAGCTATAATACCCTGAAATACAAAATTAACTGGTATTTCTTTCATTCATTGGGAAGATGGGGGGACGACGACACATCTGTTATCTTCGAGGCAACACAGTGTGATCCTTTTTATTCGAGAAATGAATGGCATTATTTATAGAATTATTTGTACAAAGCAGTTTCTTAAACTTTGTGCGAAAGACCTGGGAGCAATTTTACTCCTGCCCATTGTAAGCAAGCCCTTCGTAATGGCACTGTATTTGTAAAACTCGTGGTCCAATGAAGATTTAAGAACTGTTGGCTCTCTAGTCACCATGGCAACCATGCGTAATTGACACTGATTGCTGGATGTCGTCAGGCGGCAGCAGAATGTACCATTTTCAAGACTGCAACTTGGGCAAACATAAATTAGTCACACACCCCCAAACAGATTTGTGTTGGGGTTGCAACCTGCAGAAAATACAAAAGACGTACTTGAGCAGCAGCAGCAGCATGCGAAAAGGTCATTTGTGCCTTTTGTGCAGGTGATTTACAAACAATGTCCTTTATTCCAGGTGTTGAAAATAGCCTGCAATTTCACATGTACTAAAGACGATGAAATGGTCCCCGAGAAGATTAATGAGAGCTGAGTCCTCTTGAAATAAAATAAGTTGATCCGAGTGGGATCATTGTCACCATCTTAGCATTTATCTAATGCTTTAGACTGTTTAAACTGTTTCACGAACTTTCTGCAGTAAGCCTTATGGGAGTCCCGTAAGTGTTGGGAGATTGGGAGAGGAGGAAAGAGAGAGGCCCCTCTTCTGCCAGAGCAGGAGTCAAGGCAAGAGTAGCAAGTTGCGCAGATGATTGGGTAGGATACTCACAGGTTGGTTGGGTGGGTGAGAGGGAGGGAGATTTGGGTAGGAAGGCTATAATTTGCCCTGTGGGAAGGAAGAGGACAGCAAGGAAGAGGCCAGGGAATATTAGGGCCTGTTTCAGTTGGCCTGTGCCCATCCCCTGGACCCACTTTACATTTATAGATGGATGTGTGTGTGTTTTAGTATTTTTAAATGGTAAACTGCCCTGGGTGCCTTGACAGAAAAGTGGTCTGTGTGTGTGTGTGTGTGTGTCTGTGTGTGTGTGTGTATAATCAAAGGTGGGATATACATGCAGTCAGTCAGTCAGTCAGTCAGTCAGAGATCCTCCAAGTTTCCCTATTTTCTAGGGACGTCCCTGCTTTAGAGAAGCTGTCTGATTTGATACCAGAATGTACCACTTTTCCTTAAGATGTTCCTATTTTCACTGGAGAAATGTTGGAGGGTACGGAGTTATCCGACTCCCAAGCCAACTGAAGGCAATCCTGTACAGTGGTACCTCGGATTAAGTACTTAATTCGTTCCGGAGGTCCGTTCTTAACCTGAAACTGTTCTTAACCTGAAGCACAACTTTAGCTAATGGGGCCTCCTGCTGCCACTGTGCCACCAGAGCACGATTTCTGTTCTCATCCTGAAGCAAAGTTCTTAACCCGAGGTAATATTTCTGGGTTACTGGAGTCTGTAACCTGAAGCGTATGTAACGCGAGCTACCACTGTATAAGGAAGTTTTCTTACGTTTTTTTCTTATGTTTTTTATATATGTTGGAAGCTGCCCAGAGTGGCTGGGGAAACCCAGTAAGATGTGTGGGGTATAAATAGTACAATTATCATTATGGAATGGGATGTCCCTATTTTTCTTCCTGTTTAGCGGGCGCTGCTACGGTCTTTTGACTGGTTGCTGTTGAAGAACCAGGAAGAAATTTTCCTGCATTGGCAGGTTTTATCTTCCCCGTAGCAATTCGTCACAACTTTGGCGGTTTAAGGCCTTGGGTGGAATCCTTTTGTCTTTTCTTCCCTAAAATGGGGGGGGGCATGAAGTGGTGACTCACCCCCCTCCGTGGTGGTGATTCCAGGGTCCCCTCTTAAAGGGGTTGTAATATGGGTGTCACCGGCCATACACTGAAAGGTTGTCAGTGAACTACCCTGTGTGTGGGGATATGGGGGTGGGCTGCCTGCGTACACATGCGTCTTTCAGGACACCCCCATATCCCATTTACCCTGAGGAGCCTCCGTTCCCCCTGCTGGGGGGCTGGGAGGGATACACGCCCAATGCCTAAGCCAAGATCTTCCTACATTTGAAAGTTTAATAAAGTTGTGGCCAGATTTTAATTCCATAACACGTTGTCACGAGTCATCATTCCTTTCTGGTGGTCCCTGGGGGCTGGGGTGGTTGCTGCCTGCTCACGTAAATTCCGTGATCTTAACTTGGTGGTAAATCTGTTGGGATGGCCAATGCGATCAGGGCAACAGCAGCTCCTATCCCTGCAACAAAGCGTTAGCCACAACAATCCTTAATTTTATTACGCTGCTTGAGTGTACTGCGAAGGATGCCTAACAGGAAAGGTCAGGGTAGCGTCTAGGCCTGGGTGGATTTTTGCTGAATGACATAAAACTGTCAGAGCTGCTGAGCTTTGATGTTCCATTAAGTGATCAATGTAGATTATGGACTTTTGGCTAAATGCTGCTCAACTGTATGAGGTCAATATTTGTTAGTTCATTGGGAGAATAATTAATCAATCAATACAGGATGCCTGAAGTTAAAGGGGGAGGTGAGGAGGAGGGGAAATTGCTGCCAGCCTCGCATTGCACCAGACTTTGCTTAAAATTATTTTTAAGAATATCTTGGAAACATTATGATTAACCCCCTCTATGCAGAATTTATTTGTGGATGTGACATTCTGGCTGTAGCAGGAAGGGTGGGGGAATAGCCCCCGCAAAGTGCACTTATTGTAACCTTGAGGTGCCGGGAAGGAAGGCGTCTAACAAGCAGAGTGCATCACCATTAGTTCTTCCCATGCACATCATCATCATCATCAAGCTCAGCTTCGGAAATAATTACATGCAATTTTTCTATTTTGCTGTTGGGCTGCATGACACAATGTTCTTCCCGCAGAACGACTCCACAGACCTCTTCCATTTTTGTCTCTTACTGTAATTTGAAGTACAGTCACAACCGGCCCTGGGTGTGAATAATGGTAATCATAATAAGAGAGAGAGAGAGAGAGAGAGAGAGAGAGAGAGAGAGAGAGTGTTCCCCAGAAAAAGTACAGATAGTAACTTGCAGTCATCCGCCGCTTGACAAGCACATGCCCTTTTTCTTTGACTTTTTCTTTCTTCTTGCAGTCAATTAATTTATATGATAAATGTTATAGGGAGATGCTAAAAAAATAAAAAATGCGCACATTTGTGCACATATATTTAGTACAGCTTCATCTAGAGTGGTACCTCGGGTTACATACGCTTCAGGTTACAGATGCTTCAGGTTACAGACTCCGCTAACCCAGAAATAGTACCTTGGGTTAAGAACTTTGCTTCAGGATGAGAACAGAAATCGTGCTCTGGCAGCACAGCAGCAGGAAGAGGCCACATTAGCTAAAGTGGTGCTTCAGGTTAAGAACAGTTTCAGGTTAAGAACGGACCTCCGGAACGAATTAAGTACTTAACCCGAGGTACCACTGTATTTATTTGTGCTTTTACCTTGTAACATAGGAGCCAACTTCTAGGGACCTTGGGGACTTCCAAAATAAAGTATTTCATCATCATCATCATCATCATCATCATCATCATCATCATAATTTATTTATACCCCACCCATCTGGCTGTGTTTTCCCAGCCACACATATAAAGATGGCTGCCCCTTTATTAAAGAAACCCTCTTCTTTAATGGTCTTCTGCAGTCTGGAACTAATATTTCTCATTGGAAAGGCATTTGCTTTGTGAATTGGTTATAATTCATTTATTGATTTTTGTTTGTGCTTGTCCCCCCCTCCCCCATCACTACTGTATTATGTTATTTTATGGTAAGGGCTGTTTTAAATCACAGGTGGGCAACTTGAAATTTCAGCCTCAGCCCATTTCCATGTAGTCATTGGCTTAATTTCATGTGGTTAGCAAGAAGGGGGAAACAGGGTACAAGAAAGAGAGAGAGAGAAAATCGTAGCAAGAGAAGGAGAGAGGGGGAAGGTGGCAGTGGCAAAAGGAAGCAGAAAGAGCGGAGAACAGCTCCAGTCCCTAACAGCTATCCACTGAGTTCATGAGGAGAGAAGAAAGTTCAGATTTTCAGAACAAGCTGCTTCTGAATTTAAAGGACTTGTGTGTGAAGACCCCTAAATCAACCCCCAAATAAATACACAATAGAAACAGAATTTTATTTTAAGGTTTTTGGCATTAATTTGGCCACAACTTTATTGATTACAGCATGTGAGTGGTTGCTTAGGCAATGGTTCCTGACTAGCTGTACCTGACCTCAGCAGGTCAGCATTGACAACTGGGCATCTCCAGATGTCAGTAAGGGAAAACATTCTGGGGGAGTCCGAAGCTGGCTTCAGTCTCCCAGCTCACCCCAGATGCTCCCAGGGACTCTGCCGTGGCCCTAGCCCCATGACAGGGTTCGGATGAAAGCAAGGCGAGCCCCTGGATTCTTTTAACGGAATTCCCTAGCAGCAGCAATGGAGGGGCAGGCACAGCCAACCACTTCCCCTCCACAAAACATTGAACCAACGCCAACCTTACAAAGTTTTGATGATTTGCTACACAGTAGGCAAAAACCTAGGGACGCAGGTGGCGCTGTGGGTTAAAGCAAGTGTCACGTACACACAGAGATAAAGTCTAGAAGTTCATTTTAAGGAGGCTATGCTGCCTGGAGGGACGCGGGTGGCGCTGTGGGTAAAAGCCTCAGCGCCTAGGGCTTGCCGATCGAAAGGTCGGCGGTTCAAATCCCCACGGCGGGGTGCGCTCCCGTTGCTCGGTCCCAGCGCCTGCCAACCTAGCAGTTCGAAAGCACCCTCGGGTGCAAGTAGATAAATAGGGACCGCTTTCTAGCGGGAAGGTAAACAGCGTTTCCGTGTGCAGCTCTGGCTCGCCAGAGCAGCGATGTCACACTGGCCACATGACCCGGAAGTGTCTTCGGACAGCGCTGGCCCCTGGCCTCTTGAGTGAGATGGGCGCACAACCCCAGAGTCTGTCAAGACTGGCCCGTACGGGCAGGGGTACCTTTACCTTTACCTTTTAGGCAAAAACCTACCACAGTGGGTGGCGCTGTGGGTAAAACCTCAGTGCCTAGGACTTGCCGATCATCAGGTCGGCGGTTCGAATCCCCGCGGCGGGGTGCACTCCCGTTGTTCGGTCCCAGCGCCTGCCAACCTAGCAGTTCAAAAGCACCTCCGGGTGCAAGTAGATAAATAGGGACCGCTTACTAGCGGGAAGGTAAACGGCGAATTCGTGTGCTTCGCTGGCTCGCCAGATGCAGCTTTGTCATGCTGGCCACGTGACCCGGAAGTGTCTTCGGACAGCGCTGGCCCCCGGTCTCTTAAGTGAGATGGGCGCACAACCCCAGAGTCGGACACGACTGGCCTGTACTGGCAGGGGTACCTTTACCTTTACCTTTAGGCAAAAACCAAATGGCACCAGCCGATCAGCCAAATGGCAAAATTCCTACTGGGCCCCTGCTCCAAAATAGACGACCCCTAGACAGGCATAGCAAGGCCAGAAAACAACCCTAAATATAGGGAGAAGAGGGTGGGTGATCCAATGCACATCGCAACGAAGACAAAGCTCCACTTGACGTGCAGCCACCTAAATAGCCCCTTGGTAGCCAATAGCCTTCCCAAAAGCCAAATTTCTGCCCCAGCAACCGAGGGGCATCCAATGGGGTGTTGAGGCTATCCAAATGGTCCCGCCCCAACAACCAGGAGCCAGTTTTGGTGATCTCATCACAACACGTGCCTTCCATGATGGAGGACACGACTTGCAAGATTTTTAAACATCTGGAGAAAGAGCATTTCACTCTGCAATGCGTAGAGCTAAAATAAAAGTCTTGTACCAGCAAGCACCAGAGCCTGTTCTCCTTTCTGTTTTGATTTCTTGTGGTGATTTCCCTCCTCTTCCTGTATGTTACAGACCCAGTGGTGTCCACTATTGAGGTACCAAGCATGGTAACCCACTCACGCCCCAGTCTGAAGTGCACATTACCAATACCATTCCATGTGTGTGATACGTTCTCGCCTGTACCTCAGAGAGTGCATTTATTTTTGAAACTACTTGCTGTTAGTTCCAGATGTGCTGAATTATGCTGGACGTTGTCATGAAATCACTCATTTGAGTTGACTGATGATGTCCGACAAGCTTCGCTAAACTTTTATCGGGAGGGTAGAAAATAAGAAGCACTGAAGCGAAGTTGCTTATGTCTTGAGTTCCATGGGGCCATGTTGTCTTCTAATGCTATGGAAAGTTCTGTCACATTCCATCTAGTGTAGCATGACAGAAATGAGCCAATCAGGGGATGACATGAAGTGCCATAGCACTTAGCTCTTGCAAACTTGTACAAAACAGTTCAAAAGTTGGGAGGGGAAGGAAGGAGGGAAGGAAGGAAGGAAGGAAGGAAGGAAGGAAGGAAGGAGAGAGAGACTAGAACGGCACTGAAATAGTCTTAGCAGCCTTTAACATCTTTTATTGGATTTCTACCAGGGCTTTGATAGATTTGTGGAGAAGACTATATATATTTGAGTTACAGGAAACAGGACCAGAGTGACACTTCAGCGAGGGTGCTTTTTTTTATTTTTACCCCCGACAGCATTAAAGCTTTGGGACTTCACTTCAAAGGAAGATGTCAATAGCACATCTTCTTTATATTGTAGTGCCAAGCTGCGACAGTAATGTCACTGCCTAACAAAGGCGGGAGGCCTTCTCAGTGTGAGCAGCAATTTCTTGAAATGTCAGCGGCCTGAGCTATTCCCTCCCTCCCATAAAAAGGGACATTTTTCCTCTCCCCAAAAGAGAACCAGAAACTTCTTACTTCTACAATCTACACCCCACCCCCCACATAACAAAACATTTGGAATTGTGGAAACAAAACACCATGTTATGCAAGAGGTATTATTATTAATCAGCTATATATTTTATAAAGTAGCTTGTCTGTCTGCTATAAACACCTTTCACGATATTAGCAGCAATCTTGGTCTGAGGCTTCCCAAGGCAGAGGCAGTGGTATCTGTGTACCATTGGGATGCCAGGCGCCATTTTGAATCAGGTGTGACAAACTTCACATTCATTAACACAAACATCCCTTTCACAATCCTGTAAAGTAGATCACTATGGTCTACTTTTAGGGGGGAATGCATGCTATTTAAATGCAGATTTCCATGCACTAAAAACAAAACAAAACAAAAGCAGTTAAATAAGAGGGGATGGACTGATGATTGAACATGCGAAACTGACATGGACTGCAAATACATTGATCTGCCCATCCCTAGTGCTGACGACTTAAAACTCATATCTTCAGACTGAAAAGTGTGCAGTCAATTAGCTCTTCCCTAATTCTAAATGTGCAGGAATTTTCAGGGATTCTTGATTCTTTATCTTCCTCGTTCTTTGGCGATCACTTATAGCTGAGTAAGACTGTCTTCCATAAACACGGTTTTAACAATGAGTCTGTAAGTGACTGTGGAGGCCAATTCCGGATCCACACGTCCTTCCACAGTGGGGACATTGGTTTCCGGGTGGGAGTTGATCATGGTGTGGATTTGCCAAGCATGCCTTCCTCTTAGCATGTTTCTCCCTTGCATCCTGAGTTCGAGTGTCTTCAAAACCCATGGCACCTTTGGTAAAGGCTGTTCTCCAACTGGAGCACTCACGGGCTAGTGTTTCTTTATATGAAGGCACTGTGTGCACTCTCAGGCTTGTTCCCATCTGCCCTGATCTTCAAACATGCTTCAAGTACAGATGTGTTGCTCTGGCCCTCACTGGTGGGTGTAGTTACTTTGCTTCCCAACTTTAATGTGTAGGCCAGTTTGAGACAGGGGTGGCTATTCAGGTTTACAGGTGTGACAGCCGTATAAATACATGGCTAGGCTTAAGCTAAGACAATAGAATCATAGAATTGTAGCATTGGAAGTCCAAACCCCTGCAGTGCAGGAACCATAGCCAGAGAGTCCCTGTCAGATGGCTATTCAACCATTGTTGAAAACCTCCAGGAAAGGAGAGTCTGTAACTTTCCCAGTGAGTCCATTCCACTGTTGAATAGCTTTTACCATCAGAAAGTTCTTCCTAATGTTTAGTTGAAATCACCATTCTTATAATTTGAACCCTTGGTTTGGGCCTACCCTCTGGAGTGGCGGAAAACAAGCTTGCTCCATCTTCCACGTGACCAGGGCCAGATTTAGGTTTGGTGAGGCCCTTAGCTACTGAAGGTAATGGGGCCCTCTATATGTCCAGCTGTCCTTTGTCAACATCAAAGTGTCGCTGATTTTTGTATTGAATATATGCTATATGGTAATTTATGGACCTAATAGGTATCTAAAGCCATTTGCACTTAACAAAATATGTACCGTATTTTTCGCTCTATAGGACGCACCCGACCATAGGACACACCTTGTTTTAGAGGGGGAGAACAAGAAAAAAAATTCTGCCCCTCTCTGCTCAGCGCCCCTTCAGCGAAGTGGCAGGAGAAACGGAGCCCCTTCCATTTCACCTCCCGCTTCGCTGAAGGGGCGCTGCGCAGCTCTCCCTCTCTGCTGAAGCCAGGAGAGTCTTGCTCTCCTGGCTTCAGCAAAAGGAACCTGAAGCCTCCGGAGTGTGGAGGGAGCACTCCCTCTTCACTTTGGAGGCTTTGCATTGCTATCGCTGAAGCCAAGGACCCTGCATTCGCTCCATAGGATGCACACACATTTCCCCTTAATTTTTGGAGGGGAAAAAGTGCGTCATATAGAGTGAAAAATGTGGTATTTTATCAATGTAATTGTTGAACTGAAATACAGTTAAGAAGAAGTATAGTAATAGTGAAGAACAATTAAGAAGAAGTATTTTAATAGTGAAATAATTATTAAGCTCTAACTGTAAGTAGGCGTTATTTTATTTGTTTTTTATCTTATATTTTGAAAATGTACATCCAGTTTTTTCCTTTAAATTTTTTTGGGGCCCCCAAGAGAGTGGGGCCCTAAGCTATAGCTTGTTTAGCTTATATGTAAATCTGGCACTGCAACGTGGCAGACGTTTATTATTATTAATTACGTTTATATACCCACCTTCATCCAAAGAGCACAGGGCAGTTTACAACATAAAAACACAAACTGCATAACATAATAACAACAAACAATAACACAACACGCACATTCAAAAGGCCATAGATTGTTTAACAGCCAAAGACCTGTTTGGATATTTGAAAATGGCTCTCATGTCATTTCTCAAGATGTTGATCCAATACTTGACATAGCCTCAAAGCTTTCCTTTTAGAGAGGGAGGTGGGCACAGTCATTTGTGTGGTTGGCATCCCGAGCCATGGGACTGGGCAAGCAAATTGGGCACTGCTCCAAGAAGGTGGCTTTTGCTGAGTCACTTCACACCAGCCCAGTCATCTCTGTATCTTTGCTGGTGGAAGATCATTGGCTACCCATTATAGTTCACCATTATAGTTCACTATGGCTATCCATAGTGCATGAGGCTGTCTTGGCAGGGATTAATTCAAGGTTTAGTTCCAGAACCTCAGTACTATGGGACATTTGACGGAATGCTTGAGGTGACAGTATCTCTCAGTAAAGGACTTTCCTCTGCAGTCTGAATTAATTCAGTCTGAGTTAGGTGAGAGCTGGATCCCCTTTCACAATCTCATTTTTGTTAGGTTTTGTGCTTTGGCACAAAGACATCCCTGTAGCTATTACAATATACCAGTTGTTTGGCTCCCTTTTCTCTCTCCCCCCCCCCCCCAATACATTGCATTGTATCTAACTTCAGCCAGCTGTCCCGTTGGGTAGCAGTACCATTCTGAAAGCAGCAGGCTTAGCTGAGCGATGGCTTTCCAAAGCAGGCACACATTGTAAAAATGGAAAGTTGCAGCTTAGATTTATGGCTGGGTAATGGCTATTTCCAGGATTAGTGGAACACAAAGATGGTGTCACACATTTTCCCTTCGCCTCCACACTGAGCACAGATGATGGGCTGAGCCCATACCTGCATAAATGGCAGCTGTTCGCTATATTGAGCTATAATTCCATATTGCTGCTACTCTGCTGATGCAGGAAAAGTGCATATTTGTGGCAAGGCATACATTTGCCAATATGTTTTATTTCCAATATGGAAATGCTGTTAAGATGAAGGTTATGCACCACCTCTAGATTATGGGTTCTGATAGAGAAGACACTAAAGAGATCAGTGTTGCTCTCCTTCTGCTGCAGAGGGGCTGCCTTAAGTGGCAAGCCTTTGATCACAGTGACAGTTTGAAACCCCTTAAGGAAACTAGAATTGAGCATAAAATAGCTGACAGCTGTGGTTCACCTTCTCTCTTTCTCTCTCTGTCTTTCCTATTATCTTAACCCCTTGAGTATCCACAAGCTACTATAGGGTTTATACTGACTATACATGTGAT